>NC_140775.1:142638443-143888443 GCF_044657685.1 Stegodyphus dumicola
TTTTAATAATTATAACAAAAATCAAATAATAGTTACTATGAAATTAATAACTATCACCTATCTTTATGTAGTTAATAATTATCATGAAATAATACGATTTCCTTGTTATGATATGAGTGATGGGTCAAGAATCAAACACGTCATAAGACCATATGCGTTATAAAATAAAAAGTTACCCATTGGGGGGGGCTGAGTATTTAACTCGAATTAAGGAATTACGAGCTCTTATATTTAATGTTAAACTTTAATCGATATCTCGAGCAGGTGTTAATCGTTTTTAATTTCAATGAACAGGAGCAGGTTATGTTGCCAATCGACGGTGAAAAAAATCTTTAATTTATGTTTGATGTTATAGAAGGGCTATACTGAATACAGATGAATTATTTAAAAAGTTATCTATTATCTGGATTTCTTAATATTTTGTGACATATTATATGCCATGAGGGTCATAAATAAAATACTCTAAGTCGATTTTAGAATTCCTACTGTATACTGGCATCTACATTAAAAATAAAATCTAATGATTATGATGATGAAGTTTCATAGTAATCTATAGATTGCAAGACATTTTGTGTATTTATCCTTCTTTTATTTTTTCAAATGTTAACATGCTTTTTTAATATTTTCGTATTTATATCAATTTACGTATATAACTAGAGATTCAAATCAAGCGTCGTAGAGTTAAAGATTCAAATTCATTCTTGAATCGGGCTTTAATATTATTGGGTCGTAAGATTTAGTTTTTATTAAGTACCAACAACAGGTATTATTTCTGTTTAAAAAGCGAATCGCAAAATTTGTAAATTTAATTTTTTTTTACATACATTTCACCCCTTCTTTGAGGTATCATATTTTAATATGAAAGCTTTGGGTTGAAGTTTTTTTATTTCGTATATTTTATGTGTGATCGAGATTACTAAAAGCACCAATGTGTCAGAATACTCATAAAATATTACTGTAAAATTAATTCGCAGAATTACAACATATTCTCTATATGCAGTTATAAATATTTCTTTGCATGTAAAGAAAATAACGTTATTTTTCTTTTACTGTTGCTACACTTGGAATATTTGTCATAAATGTGGAAAATAGAAGGTGTAAAAGTAATGTATCATTTTGAATCACTTTCTGCAAAGCAGTTTAAAGCGACGATGAGCTGGAAGTTTTGGTATGAGCGCCATCTAGTAGAATAATTGTACACTAAATGCTAGTAGATGAAATTTATATTCATCATGTTTTGGTCTTATTAGCAAGGAAGGAATACGCTTTTGAGTTTACTTTATTCAAGATTAAATTATTATTTTTAATTGATTTGAGATAAATTTAATTTAAAATTCGTGCATCATAATTTTGCCTAAATTATGGCTTATATGAATTTGACATAAATTTAAGTTAAAATTTTTTAACTTATTTTAAGCTAATATGCGTTATCGCCATCGAGTTTGTCAACTTAAAATGCATGATTTTTCCTCGTGTATTCCCCCTTTTTTTCGTTAATTTTATCGTTCGAAAATTGAGAGCTGGAAAGTCATGCAAATAATTAAATTTCTGAAGGACGCAGCTACAGTAAGAACATAACAAATGAAGAGTAGTCATAGATAAACTACTGTAACTATTACGATATTATTTCTTTAAAAGAATTTACATTCCAATAAGAAATCATCGTAATATTAACATTACAATATTTAATAAGATATATTCATTTCTACTTTCCTGTAAAAAAAAAAAGCGAGAAACTACGGTAAATATACTTTAAATTACAATACAGATTTTGATATATTAAACAGCGAAGAGGCATAAAAATTTATTTTAAAAAATATTTTCTGTAATTCTTTTTTTCCCCCTTTAGTTTTATCGTTGTAAACAGCACTGGTCTAAAAATGTTAGTTTACTTTTTTATAAAGTTATTTTGTATAAGTAAGCCCTCAGACTCCGATATTTAATTGAATAAATAATATTCGGAATGTAAAAAATACAGTAAATTTCCGCGTTCAAGGTCTAGTGTTTATTAATTTCTCAGTTCCTCTAATAATTAGAAAATGTTTCTCTCAAACGAGTGTTATTCTGTCAGTCAGCAATGTGAACGACGAAAGGCAACTTTAATCATGACGTTATTCTTTCACTGTCACCGGCGTTTTAATCAAGAATTAATTTCAGTACAAGCATTCTCCGCTTTAGCTTAAAAACCAGAGAGCTGTCGAAACCAGGAAATCGTCAAAGTACAAACCTTATCTAATATAAATTGGACGCCGAAAAATATAATGCACTATCGGGTGATCATGTCCTTGTTATAATTTTGATGCAATTCTGTCAACAGTGAAGTTGGATAAAACTTTTTTACGATACCATAATTCTGCTCCGTGCCGTTGCATAATTCTGTATTATTTGCCGTTAAGCAGAATTTACTAATACTGTCACAGTTGTGTGATGTCAGAGTGGTTATGTATTTTGTCCATGTGGGAATAGCAGTGTAGCAGTCGTCAGTAATGGTGGAGATGATGGAAGGGGAGACGATGGAAGGGGAGACATGCGGCATTGGCCGTCTCTATCAGCTCATTACTAGTATTGGCAACTGTCAGATCCCTTAGGAGAAATGGAAACGTTCAACACTAGACGTCTCCATCATTATCTGCACCATTATTGATGATTTTCACACTTCCGAGCATTCTAAGTGCTGTCAGAAACGGATAGTCAAGCCACCATCCTGACTATTCGTGGTTAATTATGCGATGAGCTAATAATGTGTTAAAATTATACAACTTGAGTAAAGTGCAGTGTAACAATAAAATTACTGCTCTAGTATCTTTATTGGCAGACCTACACTGAAATAATCATAGGCGCATAATTATATATCATTCAGTTTCTGTAACTCGAGAATTCATAGGAAAGTTAAACAATGTAGGTTATATAGATAAAAGTTCTGTAAATATTCTCTTTAAGTGTACTAAACATAAAAAGCCTAGATAAAAGAGCAACATTACAATACTGGGAGACATCTGCATGAATGTATATATTTTAAGTTATTATCTAAAACGCATTATTTATATGCATTTTTACAGTGGTATGAAATATCAACTGAGGTGATATTAAAAGTAATTTTTGCATTCTTATTCTTGTCCATAATAGGGTTGAATAATTGTACCCTTAAAGTGTGAATTCATTAGCTTTTAGACCATTCACCTTTTAAAGAGAAAATGTAGGCATCTTTTATTTAGATAATTATTTTCTTGTAATACCTGCTTCAGTGTAATAGGTCGCAAATGAATATTTTTTTTTGGGGCGGGGGGCTAAATTTTTATGGAATTGGCTGTGTTTGTCTTTTGAATTATTGTTGTTTGTACGTTGCGTGTTACTTAAAAGTTTTGGTAAGTGGTAGGGAATGGAACACACTACGTGAGTAGAGAAAAAATATGACTACTAATTGTTGGTTTTGTAGAAAACTTCTATGCTTTTGAAGGGCATTTGATATCGCTTCCTATTCTTTAAGTACTGATATTATTCTGTGATAATTTTGCCGAAAGTGTGTTACTTAAGTGAACTGAATAAAAATAAACAAGTGATGAAAAGAAACAATAGCTGTAAACACGAGTTGATAGTTTATAACTATTGCTTACAGCTAGAGAGCAAGTGATTGAAACATTTCGGGAAAAATGAAATTGAAGCTGGAATCATTAACTGAAGTGAATATATTTTTATGAATGTGATAGAAATGAGCTTTAAAACTGTGTTAACACAAATTTACATCAGAAAAGAATGGATTTCTAAATCAACTATTAAAATTATAGTTCTAGCCTTCTTTTAACTTTATATCCTCTAAAAAATAACATGTATATTTCTTCAGTGAATCAGTTTCCTTACAGCGTTCTTGACTTACATCTAATACGTTGCACGAGGGTATTTAGAATCATTTTCCTTCACTATAATAGTCTAACAATAAACTGTCAGCTTTTTAGCATAATTAAGAAATCATTAACGTTTAACTGAAAAACCTTTACTGCTTTTACAGGTAGATACAGGCCTGTTACAGTTTGTGCAAATACAGAAATGTAGTCGAAGGCCAGCTGCCTAAATTACGTGACATTTTATAAGAAGAAATTTTGGTGACATTCTTACACATTTGATGTCTCAAGCTGGAAAGTTTTCTTTCTCATTTGACATAATATATGAAACAGTTAATCTTCTTGTGGTGACCACCCTCCGTACTAGTACGACTTTTCTGTAAGTGACCATTATTTCTGAGAATATAAACAGGTATCAGTATTGAACATTTCTCTAAGACGACCGTTTTTAAAGAAGATTAAAAATCACCTGAAAGTATGAAAGACCGCCTTAGAGAGAGTTCAGTGTTAAATCAGTCGGCAAGAAACCATACCCATCCGAAGTCGCCTTAAGCAGTTTGATTAAATATGGATTAACAATCGTATGTAATCGTATAATTTGATTGGCTCCTGAGGCCTTTTAATTTTTATTCATGATTTTAATTTATTTCTAAAACTTGAATCTTTCATTTAAAGAAAATCTAGGAAAAGTAATAGAAAAGAGACCTGGGAAATATTTTTCATCTCATTAAAAAAAAAAAAAAAAAAAAAAAAAAAAACTCAGTTAAAGATTTAAAAAATGCAAGGTAATATGAGTGTGTGTGAGGGAGGGGGAGGGACAGGAAGAGCAAAATTAAAGGTATTGCATCTTATTTTCACAATGTGAAAAGAATACATATTTTTTATGCTATTAAAATTTTTTTATTGTTACTATCAGAATTCAATGATTTTTTGATTGGCTGAGAGAATTTATTGATAAAGATACTGGTTGCATCGATTATAATTTATTTTCATTCTTTACTTGAGCATTTTTTTTCCTTGCTATGCTGCATTCAAATCATGTCTGGAATATACGTTTCAGTTACTGAAGCTACTTATTGACATGGGTAATTGGAAATAAAAATTCTCATGAGAAACATCTCTTCGGTCAAATAAAGCCATAAAACATCAGTTTCAAAAAAAGGGAAATGAGAGAATGTGTAAAGTTTTATAGCTTAAAATAAAATTTGAAAATATATGCTGTAAATGATGCGCGTTTGCCTTAATACCAATAAAATTAAAAAACGAATAAATAAATAAATAAACAGTTATTAAATATAACCTCAAAGCAGAAGCCTTATTTCTATTACATAAAATGTGTTGATTAAACTAAAAGAAGAAAAAAGATATATTTTTTTATGTTTTGTTTTAGCGAAATAATGACCCTTTTTTCCCGTTTTTAAAGTCATTTGCTGGAATATTCTAGTCTTCAGGTGCCCTCTACCAATATATGATCAATCACTGTCTTCGAATGGAAAATATCGTGACTCATAGCAGCTGAAGAGTGATGCGTCTCATTGACAAAAAAAACAATAAACATAACAGAGACATTATTTACTTAAGCATTGAAATAGTGCTCTGAATGTGCAGTGCCTTGCTTAAGGTTTCGTTTCAGAAGCGCAAAGAAGCATAAAATTCCATAAAAAAGATATATAAGTAGTTCATATAAGAAGTGCAGTCTTAAAGATCATGCAATAGATGGACATAATAACAATTTTTGAAGCCAGTTCAATTAGGTAGCTCTGTGAATTTTTTAGAAGTATTTAACAGTATGCATATTGTGGTAATAACACGGTGAAATCTGTCATTGAAAACTTTAGTGTACGATTTCCTCTGAAAGTGATAAATCTTTCTGAAAACCTGGTTGAAAGAATATTTAACAACTCTAATGCGATCAGCTTAAAAAAAAAAAAAAAAAAAAAAGGTCATGTGAAAGCAGTTTATGAGTTTTTGCCACTGCACACGAACGTACATATGCAGCTTTAGATTATTTTTCATGTTGTCTTTTTCATCAGAATTTCCGTTTGAGTCGGGGGTTGGCGGAAGGTAATGTGTTGGCCACATCAGATATTTTTTTTTTTTTTTTTTTTGTTATGAAGTTACCGTATTTTATTTGCTTATACTTCTTGTTTTATTAGTTTTATTTATTTATTTATTAATAATATTAATTCTTCTCTCATCCGAATCCCTTCCATCTTTTTGGTTTTATGCCTTTCTGCCCGTCTCATTCGAGATTAATCTATAGTCGTGCTTATATTTGACCGTTCAGTGCATCTAACCGTCTATCTAGTTAAATATTAAGTGTAATAATTAATTTTACAACCAATAAGGAAAGGAGAGATAAATTGTACTCTTTATTGATGGGTAGAAATTAAATATTGTAATCCATATTTATTTTGCTTTCAACCCAGCAGCAGTTTGCATCGCATAAAATACGTTATTTATATAATTTGTGTAACAATGAATTATTTTATGTTATCTATCTGTTTCTGCCAAATGATTCAAAAATATAGATCGGGAGGGAGGGAAAAACAGATTTTATGATGGAATGCAATGAATAGTAGGTAAACGCGTTCTGTTGATCATCGTACCCTACGCGAATTTCGAACGTTATCGTTACAAAAAAGCGCAGCTGGCCAGTATGCATTTTAGCTATAGGGCTGTTTAAAGGTCAGGAATCATTCTGTGTACCTCCCTTTGAGTAGCTATTCCATTTTAGCTCAAGCCTCATAGGTAGAATGGTTGTCGATGAGTTTCGCAGCCTTGTACCACCTCAACGCGACATTTCTGCATACATATTCCATTACAAAATTTGCCCGTTTCGGTCTCTGTACCTGCTTTTACATTTCTGCCAAATATTTCTTAATTACCCTGCATATCTAGTACGTGTACAGTGATTATACAAAATATAAAAACACCAAGCTTATGTAAGTCTTTAACTATATAACTATATATATATACGTATATATATACACAATAAACTGGCGCAATAATTGTAATATGTCAGGTGGAAGTTGCTGTAATGGATTTGGATGTAGTTTACTGCGTAGATAGCATGATAACAATGGCGCTTGCAAAAAACGTAGATTTAACATAATTTTATTACTGAATAACGCAATTTTTTAGATGCATAAATTGACTCACTTTTATCAACGCTTATTTTGTTATGGTACTATATATTTTTACTTTTCTATGTTTATTACTTTCTAAATCCCTTTTACATTGCTTTACAATAAAAAAATAACATATCAGGTAGCCAAGAAAGTTCGTGATGTTGTCGTCACTCAGCCAGAGAATATCTTCAACACCCATTTCATTCTTCGAAATGATCAGTATTGGTTTCAGTCACATGTTCCTAACGAGATACAAGTTTATAAATGCCCTTTCTGGAGAAAAATCCCTTTTCTGGGGTCCAAAAATTGTGATAGAGATTTTGTGACATCGTCTCGTTTTCGGAATTGCTGTTCCTTTGGTAATGCCCAAATGTAGATAATAGTCAGATGGGAGCAATGTCCAGGGAATAGAATGTCTGAGGCAGAACTTCCCAACCCAGTGTTTTGATCACCTCTTTCGTCGCTTTTACCGTTTGAAGTCTGGCATTATTGTGCAGGAGATCTCTTCTATTGACCAGTGCTAGCTGCTTCTGGTGTAGTGCGGCTTAAATTCTTTGACGAATAGACCCCGGCTGTTATGGTTTTTCCGCTTTCTTTCCAGTGATCGTCCGCCTCATTTTTGAATTAATGCATATTCTTTGTGAATTCGTGTGTGTTTCTACATACTGAAATGTTGTCTTCTTCGAAAATTATGGACTCTACCTGTGCTGATACTTCAATGATCGTGACGGACTGTGAAAATGGCGGCGTTAAGCCTAACTCGTGGTATGATGCCTCTTACTCTGTGCTTGACTACTTGTGCTGCAATGCTCCTGTTCCTATTTTGGATAAACAAGTGCTTGTTAGCAACCTTCTATCTGAACTGCAAACACATACTTTAATATTACCGAAAATTTGGAAAATATTAAACTCTTGGACTTGTACAAAATTCTCGCCATGGATAAATCGGATTCTGAGAAACTCCCCGGATGTCTATCTCAATGTGCTTTGATATGCAAACAAAAAGAACGTAAATATATCCATTTAATCGCCACCGAGTTACTCTCGAATAACGAACGTCAGTTAAACCGTAAGCTTGCGGAATTATACAGCTCGTATACCAAGTCACTTAGAGGTAAGTGCGATTTTCTGTTTAATCAGGGCATGAACAATCCACTTTTTAGTTTCTATGTCATCCCAAGGTTATGAAGATAAGATCCAACGGTTTCGTCAGACACTTCAAACCTCTGTGCAAGCTCCTGGCAGGTTTGATGAGGATTCTGCTTGATTTCCTTCTTCAGCTGGACTTTGTCGATGGTGGATGGACGACCAACACGAAGCTTGTCTTCAAGGCTCACGTCTCAGACGAAAATCGACTGAACCACTTTTGAGCAGTCCGTTCATTCACTAATGTCTCTCCAAGCACGAAACATATTTTTTTTAACGGCCTCTGCAGCTTTCTCTCCTAATTTGTATTCGTAAAGCAAAAAGAATTGTTTTATTGCTGATCGACGCAAAGCTATTTCTACAGGAAAATATGCAAAGTGAAGGGAGAGGGACAGGAAATAAGAAAAACAAACTTTTGAACTTTAACGATACGAAAGCCGTTAATGTGAACATTACCTAGGTAAAATGCGGAAAATTCTTGTATATATGTATATGTTACAATTCTGGAACTGTCCGCAAAAATACACGTACAGCTTGTCTCGGTAACACAAAGCGTAATCAATAGTTACACTTCAAACTGCTAAGAGCGTTAAACACAATTCATTGCAAAGAACATCAGAAAGGCGAAGCTTTTGCGGATATCCCAATGTTCCGAACTAACCCTGAACTAAACAACTGAAAACAGATACTGTCTCCTATCTTACATAATTTTCACCCGGACGCCGGGAAATCTTTAGTAAATTCTACTTTTTGAAATTACTAGAAGGCATATACCAGGGATGGGCAAACTTCAAGCTTATGGGAGCCGCATGATAGATTTTATAAATGTTCGAGAGCCGCAAGTCCAAATTTATATCGTTTCAAAAATAAGGAGACAGGTTTTGAATAAAAAGGAACTTTGAAGTAAATTAATGAATATATGAGTAGCATGATTACATATAAATATGAATAAATACATCTTATATCTACTGTTTTGTATTCTAGGAAAGTTAAGTTCCAAGAAAATAAAAATTTATAACTCTTGTACTGGACAACTTTTACTTACAACTTGATATTTATTAAATATCAGGTTCTTCTCACTTAAACCACATAAAATTTAATCCAACAGTGATATCACAAAATATTTAAAAACAGCAAAATAGCATATCTTTAAAATTTTCGATACACAGTCTCGCGCGCTGGAGATAAAAATGTTTCTTTCCGTGAGTAAATTACAAATCATTATTTAAAAGAAAATTAAGTGGCGGTGTTTTTTTAAAATTTATTATTATTATGCAGTCTTTTAGAAATTTTTTAGGATAAATTAAATGGTAAATGTCAAAGCGCACTGCAGAGAAACTGTTATTCGAGATAGAATATTTATTTAAAAATAATGAAAAATAAGCTATTAACTTGTTTAAGCTTTTACTTAAAAAGTAATTTTGTTTCTCCACGCAATTAACATAAGAACCAACATGCTGAAATCATTCGAATCTTTGAATCCTAACCTAAGAAATCGTTAAACATTTTTTCGAAAAACATTTTAATAACTACTTTTACTGATACCCAGTATAGAAGAATTCACCGAGAAGAGAATATGTGTGCGCTTTCAGTGGTATTTAAATAATCGGTATTTCTTCTGACGGCCCTGACTGATACAGTACTTCACTCTGGCATCCAACAGAATCTTCCAGAATTTTTGGTAATCAGTACACTGCGCATCATTGAAAATTCTCGAAACTATCTCTTGAATCTTCCCGATAATTTTGGACATAGATAATAAAGTTCAGGTGCAATCTCGAAATTATCTCTCCAATCGTCCCGATAATTTTGAATATAGATAACGAAGTTCATGCGCATCATTGAAAATTCTCGAAACCACCTCTTGAATCGTTGCGATAATTCTGGATATTCATAATCTATTGCTAATAAATCTAGTAGTTCATTCCGGGCTACATAAACGCTTCGTCGAGGACGTATTCCATCTGTCTACCAGCCAAATTCTTCAACCTAGCTGTTTTCAAATACATGGCAAATCAAAACAAATGTATAGAAAGAAAATATACCTATCACTACTATGATCAATTTATTTCGCAAATGCAGATATTAAATGAACAAGGTAAGTCTTCATATTTCTATGGACATGCAGAAATGTTCGATGTAGATACGTTTTGTAACATGGCAGATGTCTGCACAATAGTTTAGTTCCTAAGCTGCCAAATAGGTGTGCAGATCCACCATATTCTAACTGTTTGCCCATAAAGGCGACTTACCGTCTCGTCTTGAATTTCTAAGTAAAATAATTCAAAAGAAAGTTGACGTTTTGTAACATGGCAGATGTCTGCACAATAGTTTAGTTCCTTAACTCTTGCCAAATAGGTCTGCAGATCCACCATATTCTAACTGTTTGGCCCATAAAGGCGACTTACCGTCTCGTCTTGAATTTCTAAGTAAAATAATTTAAAAGAAAGTTGACGTTTTGTAACATGGCAGATGTCTGCACAATAGTTTAGTTCCTAAGCTCTTGCCAAACAGGTCTGCAGATCCACCATATTCTAACTGTTTGGCCCATAAAGGCGACTTACCGTCTCGTCTTGAATTTCTAAGTAAAATAATTCAGAAGAAAGTTAAAAATAAATCATTGTCAGTCTAAGGGTTCCATAGTACAACTTTTCTTTGGTTATCTAGCCTCTGTACAGAAAATAAATCTTAAATGGAGTTTGAAATGAAGTCAGGCAGAGGATACTTTAGAAAATATAAGATCAGACTTTAAAGCTAAACGTTTACGGGAGCAAAATTTTACATTATTGCCTGAAATTTGCAGCCGATTATTGTGCAACTTTTCGTTTGCCTACTAAGCTTTCATGAAGGAGTGTAAGACGTACCTGATGATCGAAAATTTGGAAGACAAAAAGTGTCAACAGATTAAAAGAAGTCATCAGAGCCGGGGCAACTGGTGCAGCTGCAGAGCGGCAGTACTAAAACTTTTATATATGTCGGCAGCAAAATGCCTGTAACTTAAGGCGATATTTACCAGCTACTCTAACATAGGGTAGCAAAATGCCTTTAACTTAGTGCGAAATATAAAGAAAGAAGCTTATCAAACAAGAAATCGAAAAATACGAGAAAATATCACAAGCTAAGGAGATTTCACCAATATCAATATGCCGATTTTGACAGAAACTCTGGAGAAGAGAGTATTGTATTTATCTCTCATTGCTTGACGCAAAGTTATTGGTATGAAGATTTGATGATTAAGGAGAAAAATCTCTATCTGGAATAACAATGTTTGGTAAAATGAGAGTTAAACATTTTGACTAAAAGTTAAATCGTTGTCAAACCAGCGATTCTTCCCACGACTCCAAATGTTTTAGCAAAGCGCAACCATTGCTGAAATAAATTGTGGATCACAACTGTTGTGAGCAATTGGGATCACACAGAAATGTAAGCAGATACTGCCTGAGGATTGAAAAAAATGTACCAAAAGTGATTCTGCATCTATATGCGTAATATTTTGCTGTTCCAGATATTTTCGCTATGCAACCACTGTACATACATAGTCATATATATGCAGAGGACAGAGGCAGTTGGTTGATTTGATTACGGCAAAAAACACAAGGCTATCTACCTAGGGAGAGAGATGCCTTCGTGGAGGACTTTTTAAGGTTAGCTGGCTCAAATCCACGTTACATATAGTGAAAACCACGAAAACGCCCATGCAACTAGTTCCTTCACATGGAATCGAGCGCACGTCAAGCAACCAGTGTTCAGAGACTTGCTGGTGGACTGAGGGAAAGAGATGGTGTATTTATCAATTAATTAATTTTTCCAGCATCGAATTATCGTTAATGTTTAGAGCAACAAAACCTTGTGAGCAGTTAATTCTGTTCGTGAGTTTCTTTTCATGTTGTTAATCCATAAAGGGTTACTCACTTGGAGCTGCAAAAGTTAAGAAATTCACCCATCCTTAGCTAGTCCGGAAACAAGAAAGGGGTCAGTGTTCTTTTGTTCTCATAGATTTTTTTTTCTCCCTTTCCCCTTTCCTCTGTCCAGATTCTCAGATCAAGATGCCGATAACACATTTCTTTTTCTCTTAAAATCTCAAAATAAAAGGGTAAAAACCTTACTCCTCGGTTGACTGATTTTTCTTACATTTTTCATGCTATGAGTGGATCCACAAGTAAATTTACTTTTCTTGCTGAAATGAATAACTACGTTAGACTTATAATAGGTTTAAATTGTTTAAGATATTGCATAAAGAGGGAGACTAACGTTGCTTTCATTTTCATTTTGGGGACACAATCTCTGCGTATTGATTTTGTTCTCTGCGAAACTAAACGAAAATATGTATCCAAAGAGTTCCCCCCTCCTTATATCATTTCTTTTTTCTGAGAAGAGTAAAACGATTTTGATGAATAATGAATTTCTGAATGTGCAAATTTTACTAATTTTATGCTTATTCTTAAAATAACTAAATTTATATTAGGGCTTAGAAACTTAATGAGAGCGAAATGGGTTTCATTAAACAATTTTCAGATTTAAAAAATTGCTTTTTAATTAAAAAATTCGTATAATATTCTCGAACATTATACTGTATATTTTAAGTGAAAAGAAATTGCGTTATCCTACTCGAATACTCTGTTGGGGGGGGGAACGACGCACCGAGAAGATATAAAGCAAACTGGACACAAATTGATATGCATACAGGTTTCGACAGAAATGCAAAATTTTACATTTTGGCTGCCAATGAATGAACGGTTGTTGCTACAGCGCATCTGATCATCTGCGCAATTGGCAGGATATTTAAGAGGAGAAATTACGATTCTAGGTCATAAATTCTTCACGAATTTCATTCTGTGTACTCTGGTAGACAGTAACTATGCCTCGCATACAGGTGCGCGAACGATCAAGATGTCAGAATTTGAGAGAGATCGTATAGTTGGGCTCAAAGAAGCCGGTTGGTCTTATCGACGAATAGCTCGACATTTGAGCAGGAGCGATGCCACTATTAGACGATGTTGGCAGGAATGGGTGAACCATGGCCGCACACAGCGTCAAGAAAGAAGCGGTAGGCCTAGAGAAACGACAGAACGTGAAGATCGAGCAATCGTCAGAGCGGCACTCACGGCCCCAGATGCATCATTATCATCGATTGTACGTGCAACTAGTGCTTCAGTGTCCGCAAAAACCATTCATAGACGGCTCACAGAAAGGGGACTGAGGCATGGCGCCCCTTGCGCCTACTACCATTGACCTCTGTACAACGTCAAGCCGGTTTGCAGTGGTGTCGGCCTCTTTCGCACTGGAATGTCACTGACTGGAGTAGAATAGTCTTCAGTGATGAGTCCCGCTTTGAACTGAGCCCCGATGACCAGCGAATGCGAGTCTGGCGACGCCCCGGACAGCGGTGTGATACCAACCTGACTGTCTTCCGGCAGACAGGCTGACAAGCAGGAGTGATGGTCTGGGGTGCCATTTCATTTCATAGTAGGACCCCTTTGGTTGTCATCCGTCGCAACCTTACAGCACAGAAGTACGTGGACGAAGTTCTAAGGCCCGTTGTGTTGCCCTTCTTGTCACGCCACCATGGGCTTACATTTCAGCAAGATAATGCCCGCCCCCACACTGAACATGTTTCTAACTGCTTGCCTTAGTGGTTGCCGAACATTACCTTGGCCAGCAGGGTCACCGGATCTCTCTCCTATTGAGCACGTTTGGAGCATTATGGGCATGGCCCTCCAACCAGCTTGGGATGTTGACGATCTAACGCGCCAGTTCGACAGAATTTGGCACGATATCCCTCAGGAGGACATCCACAACCTCTATCAATCGATGCCAAGCCGAATAACTGCTTGCATTGAAGAGACATTAGGATTTTTTGGAAGCAGGCAAGATGAAAAATTAGCAATCGCCTTCGCCGGGAATCGAACCACGGACCTCTGGAATACCGACCCAGCGTGCAGAACCACTACACCACAAAGACACGCTAGGAAAGGGGGAGAAATACCTTATATACTCCCCTTTTTAAAGGGCGACTAGGGTTTTAGGGGACCTACTCGCCAAATCCTGGGTGCGGAGAATCATCATCCGCAACCCTTTTAGTTCGGGAGCCACTTGTAGAGTCATTAGGTTTATTGGAAGCAGAAAAGATGAAAAATATGCAACCGCCTTCGCCGGGAATCGAACCACGGACCTCTGGAATACCGGCCCAGCGTGATGAACCACTACACCACGAAGGCACGCCAGGAAAGGGGGAGAAATACCTTATAGCATAAGGGCCAGAGGTGGACAAACGCATTACTGACTTTTTCATTTTGTGAAGCACTATCACTTCAATATATCATCCAATTTTTCTCAAACTGTAATCATTTGTTTTTCTGTACGTGTACATCACTTCTACCGATTTTCGTCCCATTCAGATAACTCCTTCTTGGTGCGTCGTTTTTTGTGTCTAAGAGTACATATGAGTCTGTATACTGTTTCACCACAGCAAATTTCCTTCATGGATTTTATGTAGAAACTACTCTGATCGTAAGCAACAGCAGTGTTTAAACTAGGGTTTCATAAAATTTAATTTGAATTATTTCGAAGTATATTTATTGAAAACAAAATTTTGTTTGTTTAATTCGATCTTAATTTCATAAATACTAAAACGCATTTAGGAAATTTATGTAAACGTAGCTTAATTTCGGAAGAATATAATATATTCACTATTAGATTTATAATCACGATTTACTTTGTGATGCCAATAAGGCGAAGAGAACTTAATTGTCTTTCAAACTGTCAGATCTGATGAATCGCCGCAAGTATCCGATGTCCATCTTCGATGAAGGTTTCGTGTGTGTGTGTGATTATGGCAAACCTTCGAGGGCTATCTGCCTAAGGGGAGGGATGCCTTCGTGGAGGACTTTCTAAGGCAAACTGGCTCGTATATACGTTACACATGGTGAAAATTACGAAAACGCCTATGCAGCCAGCCCGTTCGTGGGATTCGAACCTCAGACCGAACTACCAGTGTTCGGCGACTTTACCGCTCGGCCGCTGGTGGGCTTCTTCGATGAAGGACAATGGCAGATTGTGCATTAGTTTATGTTATTTTTCAGTGTGTTTCGAAAATAATAGTAAATAGTTAAAATGTAATTATTACCATCGACTAGCAATAATGCACTAACTAGCCAGTATTGATCTAATAGATTGTTTAAAAGACTACTAATTAAGAATAAATTTTTCTTATATAACATATTTAAAAAGGAAATGTGCATGAAAAGTTATTATTAAGAATATTTTTAATTAATTAATGAATTTGTTACTTCCCATTCAGAATTAATCATCAAACTGTTTTATTAATGAAAGATAAAATTTTTATGCTCTCCTTGAGATAAATATGCTAGGTTTTTGAGCTAATACAAATTTTCTTTTCAAAGCTTTTTGTTCCTTTACAAACGGAAAGTGGGAATTCTGAAAGCATGTGTATGCTGAAATTGTTGAGAGGAAATTTTGGGATTCCTCTAGTGTAAGATTTAATAAATTTCAGCGAATGACAAGACCTCCTTCTAGTTTCTGCGAATTTGTCGTTCCGCATGTAACATACATATCAAACAGCGTATCACAATTTGCTTCGACAATTTTCCAACGAAAAGAATAATGATTGAATAGAAAGCATGAAAATATTGAACCCCCCCAAAAAAAAGCCTCTAAATTAAGATGACAGTTATAAATATCAGCGAAAGAAGGAAGTTAAAAATATTTTCTTATATATGAAATAGTTTATGGTTAACTAACTCCAGTTAACTGTTTAATAGGAAACTAGTATGTAGTTCATGTCTAGAAATGAACCATGACTTTATCAGTAAGCAAGAATAATCAAGATTGTTAATTATCTCACTAGCGTCTGTTCTTAATGATACCAGGAAAATATTATTAAATGAAGCGCTGATAGTAAAAAAATAATAGTAATAATTATTCAAAACTTTTTTTTTTCAAGTATTCCATAAGTTTTTCAGATAGCTGTCCGTATTGCGGTATAATTTCCGTCGACAGAAGTAATTTAATTATTTCATATAAAGCAGCGTCTTATATCTAAAATTGTTAGTTTAATTATTTGCTTGTAGTGCAGAACAATAAAGCAGTATTAGTGCAACCTGTTTTTAAACTTTAACAATTTATATCATATCATTTAAAAGCAAACTGCATCATAAAATATTTAATTACTGAAATGCTTAAGTTTGAAACTCTTTGTAAACGATTTTTTTTCTCTTAAATGGGCTACGTATTCAGTGTTAAATTTTTAACTCTGGAATTTAATTGAAATCAAAACGTAAAATATGTGTGTCTCGTAAAGTCGATCATAAAAATCGGATTAGCGCCGTTGAAAACTGATAAATAAGTTGCAAGAGCATTGGATGTCATTAAAATCACTATTTTGCACATTATTAAAGGGAATTGACAAGCTCTGGCATACAGGAATTCTTTAGTAAATTCGAGTTATATTTAAATAATTGAAATAAAAGCAAAGAATATGAAGATTGTTTTCCATCATCTCAATCATCAATACCTAATCTATCTACAATCCAAAGAATCTACATTCTTAATCAGTTATTGTAGGAAGTCCCTGTCTAATTATTTGATTAATTTTAATCAAGCAGTACAAATGTGAATTTGCAAATCTTAATAGAAATTTTTTAACTGTTTCAATAAGGTGTGTGTGTGTAGTTGTTGTTTCTGCGTGTTTTATTGCATGGAAATAAGGCGAGGTTCTGTTTAGTAATTCGTATTGTACTAACTCAAGAAAATGTTTTACTGTTGGCAGAAAAAGGCTTATGAGAACAGCATATGAGCAGTAATTAAAATCTAATTAAAATGCAAATGTTTGTGACTGCGTTTGAAACAGTAAGGCTTTCTTTAAGCAGACACCTTTTGTAAAAATGTTAAGACAATCAAACCACTCCAATTTATGTGAATGTATCTGTATTTGGTGTAATGGTTGTATTTATGTTTTATAACATTCGATATAAAATATGTTATGTTATGTAGAAGTGAGGGGGCTACCTAATATTTACCCTAAGTAAGCAGGTATTAGCCCCACACACTAACTAGAAAACTAACAACATTAATATAAAATATGTAAATTTTAATCTTTTCTATCTGATTTTAACAATTTACTTTTATTTTAGATTTTCGGATGTTGGGGGTGGAACTGTGAAACATGGCCAGGTTAGCTGCATATTACCAGGAAGATTTCCACTACGCATCTATAGGATATGGGCCTAAGCAAAGGAAAGCTGCTTATTTCATTTACGAAGAACCGAAGAATAATTTATTCAACAGTAGCTTTCAAAATGGACCCAGGCTAAGAGGTTTGGCTGCATCTGATCCCGCATTGTCCCCTGTCACTTATCCTAAAAAGACAGCAGTAATGACTCTAAAACAAAGACCTAATTATTACGATTCTCCCCTTGTGGAAAATTCCCGTTTAGCTGTTCAAAGATTACAGAACGTTTATGATGCTCCTGATAATGCTTGTGTAAGTTTGAGACATCCGTCAGATATCTATGAAATGGAATCCGTTTACTCGTATAGAACAGATAATAAATGTTCTACAAAGAGTAAACACAAACTAAAAGATCCTTGCCGTAAAAGAATGTCCTATAATGAATCATTTGACGTCTGCTGTCGATCACCTGATCAGTTTATTCCAGAACCTGGTACAAGATGTGAAGTACCGCATGCCTTACATAATTATGATGCTTATCGTAATGGTTATTTTATAGATCGTACAGAAGATAGCTTTTATCCTCCTGTATCATATCGAAGCGATTCAAGTCATGGAAAATGGCTGCAGTGGCCATGGGCTTCATCAGAAACTTATGCTAACCCAGCTTTACTTTCTCCACCATCTCCATTAGATTCGGGTCTTAGTTCTCAATCTATAACTTCAACTCCCAGTTTGGATGCTGAACCTATACCTATGCATACAGGGCCGTTGGTAATCTCTCATTCTGAACGTAATCATATCTGTTCTTGCCCTAAAAGCATGTACTCGGAAACTGGACGTTTACTTTCACCTCAAAGTACATATGACTCTGGAAGAGGCTCCCCTGGAATGTACTGCACTCCTCTGCGACATTCAAATTCATCAGTTCGAGTAAAAAAATGTCGAAATCATCCTCATAAATTAGCCACGTGTGTTAAAAGTGATTTTAATGACGCTGCTGTTCATCAGGAACAGGTACGCTATGGGATGATGGGACTTGTCGGTGAGTCAGTGAAACAAGAGCATTCTACTTCCACATTACCAAAGGTACCTAATGGAAATTCTCAGGAACGAGGTTTATTTACCAGTGGGCATTCTCCAGCCGTCTTTTATGAATACGTTGACGAAAACGGGGTACCATTGAAAAGGATTTTGACCTGTGCTTCGCCATCTCGAAAATCATCGAAAAATTATGTCAAACCATGCGTTGTTATAACTGAAGCATCTGAAAAAAGCTCATCTGGCGGAGGACCTTCTTCCCCCGAACAAGAAAACTCGGATAAGAGCCCAGAACCGGAATCATCGGTAAGCTTAGCTGTTTCAAATTCAGCTTCCAATTCTTCATCTGTTAATTCAAGCAATATGGAGCTGAATAGTGATGAACGCCGCAAAGTGAACAAAGCAACTGAAAAAGAGATACGCGAACTTGAAGACATGTACAAAAAATGCAATTTAAGTGATTATGATTTACTTGATAGAGCAGAAAGGAGAGATCTTCCTACTGCACATCAGACAAAGGTGGATCAAATTCAGGGGTTAACCCGTAGTAAAAGTGATACTCTGTATGAAGTAATGAGTCCTTACCACAATCCTTACGAGAGACCCCCACGTGCTCCACCACGTAGGAGGTCGGGTATGCCTGACAGAATAGCCGATGACATGGCTTTGCGAAAACTGAATAAACCAGTTACAACTTCTTCTTTCAATTCGAATGAGAACACTGTTACTTATATGCTGTGCTCATCCCATTTTACACCTACTGTGCCAGAAATAAACAAAGATATTCTCCTTATGGACAATCCAGATATTGAATATGATGATCTTTCTTTTAGGAGACATTATTTCGGTAGAAAAAGTAAAATTCCAGACCCTCAGCCTCCATTTGGCATACCGTTAAGGCCTCCACCTCCACAGAGAGTATTCAATGACTACTTGCATTTCGCACCAGTAGAGGGCCTTCAGCCTTTGTGTCATCCAAGGCGCAACCCAGATGTCATCCGTGATGATATGGCATACAGAACACTACGAAAAGATGAACCTGAAAGACTCTATTACGATATAGCACAAGTTTACAATAAAAAAAGGGGTTAGAACAAATAATGTGATGAAAGATGGACAGTATTAAGTCTTTCATCCCCAAGTGCAATTTTATTGAATAGATGTATATTTAATGCATCCTTAGTCTTCAAAGCCTTTTGTGCACTAAGTCTGTATCTGGTTATAAACTGTTTCTTTACTAAGTACTTCTAATTTTCTTCATTTTTTCTTCAATTTCTTATTTTGTCCTATACAGTTTTATTGTTTAAGTTGTCTAACTTAATTCCTTATATTTTTCATATCTCCAAAGAAAAACTGGAGTAAAATTTAATAAATCTGGAAGCATTGTTTTATAATCTTATTATATTTTACGCTAAACCAGTCTCACTAAATACCAGTAACATTATTGTAATATCTAATAAAATATTTCTTACTTCAGATAGGAACAGCCACTGTATTCCAAATTAATTTTGCTAAAATTGCCCTCCTTAAGACTGTCATATACCCTCAGCCTTTTTTAAAGCGTTTCATTATTTTTTTTATTTCCCTCTAACAAGATTTATCGTAGTAATTGGATAAATAAATAATTCAGAATAAGATTTATTTAATTTTTTTTGTCATATTTAAATTTTTAATTTCATTTATTAATTTTATCACGGATTTATTCTTGAGATAATTCATTCAAGATCACAAACGGCTTAGTACTCTATTGATTAAGATACTGGCAGTCGCACGCAATATTATATTAATGCTCTTAATTATAGTTTAAAAACGTTTAGTATGAAATAGTCATACAAATACATGTATTTGTAGGTATCTTTTTGCTATCGTCAAAATTCATTTGCTGTCAAAAAACTAGCGGAGAAAGTATAGATATGTGTTAGTTGGTGTTGGTGTATTTAATTATGGCAAAGCACACGAGGGCTATCTGCCTAAAGGGAGGGATGCCTTTCGTGGAGGACTTTCTAAGGGAAACTGGCTCGTATACACGTTACACATGGGGAAAACCACGAAAACGCCCATGCAGCCAGCCCGTTCGCGGGATTCGAACCTCAGACCGAACTACCAGTGTTCAGCGTCTTTACCGCTCGGCCGCTGGTGGGCCAGATATGTGTTAGAAAGAGTGTATTATAAACCTCATGCAATTGAGTAAAATTTGAGCTACGTGTAAATATGTATATGTGTTTATGTTTTATCTATCTCGTAATTAGTGTAGCGACAGTTACAGATATCTTTGAATGAGTGGCAGTAAATGAAATTTTATCTTGAAGCTTTTCTTTATAATCACTTATTTTTTATTTATGTTAGAGTCGTCGTTTAGGCCTGACTTTCATATCGATGAGCTCAAACTACTTTATAATATTTTGTTTTAAAAACACGTAACTGTTTGAAAACCTTCGTTTAATAGTAAAAATCTTTCATTTAAGAATGTTTCTGTTTATTTTAGTGTAAATATTTAAAACGTTGCCCCTTTTTGTAATTTATTTAATATAAAATTAAAATACTAAAAGAATCATTTTCGTATGAAGTTATTATACGTAAAAAATTGCTACAATTTTTACAAATAAATAACTGATCGAATCTCAAATATTTGTTTTCATTCACCTTTATGTAGGCTGCAATAAGAGGTACCTATTTTGAACGATTATGCTTCAAAATGTCTTATCACCTGCACTAATACTGAATACAAGTGAATCAGAATTGAAACATAATGATGCCGGCTGTCTTATGTTGAAAAAAATGGGCCGATAATTATAATGGTAAAATATGATAGTTAATAGTTTCATTAAAGTTAAGTTTTATTTCTTTGCTAAGAACAAATACTGATTTTTAGTACAAATTCTACCTGTAGTCAAATATTTGCCAAAGGTATATAAATATTAAGTATATTCAAAATAAATATGTGTTATAGTTGCAAAAGTGTATCATTTCAACAGCTTATTTTATACATAACTGTATCATTTTAATGACTTATTTTATATTAGTAGTTCAAAGAGCATTTTATTTTGCTGTTTTTCCTTCTTTGAAGCGTATACAAAAATTTTATGTAAATCTATGTAGAATAAATGTATGTTTAAAAGTGTTTGATTTTTGTAAGTATCACTGATCTGTGATGAGTTGCTGCTGAAGTTGAGTAATATTATTAGAACTATTATGCTGTGTAAAAAATGTAAATATTTTCTTATTTGTAAAAACTTTTATATATGTTTATTATTAGCATTATTAAATGGCCATATAGAGCTATTACTGCTAAAGAAATTAAATAATACTGCAATTTTAAGATGAATTTGGCTTATTCAAAGCATAGTTTCCTTTAGATTATGCACAGTGTAAGAACATCAGAATAGTGAAGTTCATATATTCCGGTAAGATGTTTTCCTGACTAATGGAAGAATGTACCGTTTATTTAAATGCATGAAGTGAATTTAAAAATAAAATACTGCGACAAATTCCATTTCATCACTTATCTTTATCACGTATGAAGAACAAAGAAACTTATTTCTAGTTCTTTATTCCCGACGAGTCTATAAAGCCACAAGAATTACCAGACATTTCTTAAAATAATTATTTCAGACGTAATGACATTGAATTAAAATGTATATGAATAAAAATGCAATGTTTTTTATGGAATATTTCTTATAATGATTTGCATATGGAAAATCAGTTTAAAGTCATTACTAAAACATTTTCTCTTGAAATAGTTCTTCTTGATGTCAGAATGAGAGCTTTTATTGTGCATTCAGTTTAAATTTCATTAACAGGTCTGTAATGATGATCTTATGATATGCAAATTTGCATTAAAACATAATTTAATAATACTTTGGACGTGAAAAGACAAGAGAAAGATATATTTTTGAGTAAAACCTTTTAGTGATGATTTTCACTTTTTTATTCTTGTGGTAAGCTAAGATGCATGTAGATAGTTTATGACCATGATAAATGTTGTTGCTATATTGTAATTACTTGAAAACGGTTATTTATATATATTCAGTAGACTGAATTAAATAATGTGGCTGCAATTTCTTTCTTGCCTTTCTTATAATATGTAGAACCTACCCTCTCTTACTGAACCAAAAATTCCGTAATTTTTAACAAGAAATTTTCATATTCATGATGAAAAGAATTCTCCGATTGACACATTTAATATAAATTTGAGTTAGTAAAAAATATTTTCCAGTATTTCTGATTAGTTAAAATTTTTATTAAATGTATACTGTCATCTTAAAAACGTCTGATGCGGACACGACGTGACTTCCGTGTACGCTTATCAACTATACACATTTTTTGCTGCATTGCATTTAAACTTCTTATTTTCAACATGACCATTTTCAACATTTAAAATACTTCTATGATTGGAAGCATGTCCAACGATTGCGAAAATAAAGGCCGGGTAAGGATTTTATATATATACATTCATACACACAGACACACTTTTGGTCCTGCTGAATGCAATAAAAAAGAAAGGTGCACAACTAGGTGTTATAGCAGTCCCATATACAAAATTTCAGCGCTCTACGACAAATCATTTTTGAGTTATGTGAAATACAAACGTAAGACAAGTGTACAGACGTCACGAAAAAATCCATTTTATAACTCCTTTTGGAATAAAGAATCCTTTATGCTGACGACATGCAAAATAATAGTCAAAATAGAACAGTCAGAATATATTTTTCTGTTGAAATCTGAAATTTGAACTTGTTTTACTGTAGGAAAGGACTTTTCAATGATAACCCCCCTCCCCGAGCAGTATTTTAATTGTGCTGTTTCTAAGTAGTTCTGCTAGTTATTTTCCTATAATTTAAACTGTATTCCAGTTAGATATATAATATTTTTTATTGAATATTATCTTTATTGGAGAAAGCAGTTATTGTTAGGTATATCATGCGTGAATTTTAGGTCTGAAGTTTGCATATATTAAAATGAGTAGAATGAATATTTTCATTCATCATTTCATGATGTTGAATACTGCATGATATATTTATGTTGTAAAATATTTAAGAGGAGCAGATTCTTCTTCTTCTTCTTCTCTCTCTCTCTCTCGTTTTTTTTTTTTTTTTTTTTTTTTAAAGTAGAGTTTTTATTCTTTCCCAATTCAGATCTTTATAAAAGGTCTGCTTCGAATCTTCAGTTCTGTTTCCGTATCTGCTTTTCTTTAAATTTTCTTTTTATGTGTTCCGTCATAAATAAAAATGAACTACCTTTTTTATTTTCCATCTTTAGTTCAAAACAGTGCTCATAATAAAATTTGTTGGCGTTTCTTGTGAAAGGCTGAATTCAATTCTAAGCTGATTTTTCTTAAAATTTTACTCTATCCTAATGTCTCTACAGTGGTGCCCGAACTAAAAAGGTGCTGAATGATAATTCTCCTCACCCAGAATTTGGCGATTCTTCCCCTAAAAACCTCAGTCGCCCTTTAAAAGGGGGGAATATATAAAGTATTTCTCTCGCCTTCTCAGCGAGCTTTCGTGGTGTAGTGGTCTGCACGCTCAGCGCGTAATTGAGAGGGCCGCGGTTCGATTCCCGGCGAAGGCGTTGCTAATTTTTCATCTCTCCGGCCTCCAAAAATAATCCTAATGTCTCTACAGGCTAAATCAAGTATATAAATTTTGTTCGAATAATTAGTTCAAGGTCTTTTACAGAATGCAGTTAAAAATCTTCCTTTTAGATTATATAGGTCCATTGTTTTTATATTCTTTTTATAAAAGCTAATCTTGTTGGTTTGTTGGGGAAAAATGTCTCATCAGATATGCATATTTTGACATTTGTAGACGCAAAACCTGAGTTTGAAATACTGTAGATTTGTATTAACTTTTAATTAAATTTTTAAAAAAATTTTTAACTTTTTCATGTGATTATAATCAATAGAGATTAATTTTTCATTTGTTGGATTCATTTAACTAAATTTACAGTAAAGGGTAAAGTACTGTGTAATACTGTAAATTTACTGTAAAGGGTAAAATACTGTGTAATATTGTAAATATACTGTAAAAGGAGGATTCATTTAACTAATATACTGTAAAGGGTTGCCCTTAGAGGGAGGTTTACAAAATAATTTTGTGAGGTTTTCTTCATATATTACATCATTTTCTAAATCAATAGCATAAATAATTAACGCAAATTCTTAGTATAAAAATACAGATTCGATATTTAAAATAATTTTTTTAATCTCTCAACTGTCCAATTTAACTCGGGTATTTCCTTGCTTAGAATCCAAAATCTTATTTGTCTTACTCTGTTTTAATTTCTTAATTAAGCTGCACCGTTTTCAAATAATTACCTTTTATATAATATGAGGTTACTATATATATTATGAATAGTACATATTTATGATTTTTTATATTCTGAAACAGTATTTTATATTGTCAGACAGAATAAAAGCTTCCAAATGTGGTACGTTATTATTGTTTAGAGTACATATCTGCATTGAGCGCATATCATTTGTAAAGTTAAAAATAAATAAATTTATGCTATTGTTGATAATTTGGTGTTTATTTTTTATCATTGTATTTATTCACTGCTATTTTTTACTTACTGCGTCACCGATAGTAAACTGGCAATACTTTAAAAGCAGTTGCACATACACGTTCAGTAATTAAGCTTCTAGAGCTTCGGACAAAGCATTTAGTCAAAAATTGTACCATATAACGTTCTCAATTGGGAAAACATCTAAGGATCGTTCTGCCCCGGGAAGCCCCTGAATACTAAGCAGAAATCGTTAGCTGAATGCCGCAATGCATTGTCATGCTGGAAAATGGCATTAATATACCTTGAGGATACAGTAATTAGAGATGCCTCAACACTACTCATTATCTGCCTAATAGCCACGTTGTTTCAATCTTTTAAATGGCTATTTATCAACGCAGTGTCAAATAGAAGCAATACTCCTGAGGAATAGTTTTGTACAAGGATGGCAAAACTTAAAATCTTAGTTTTTAAGGTATATTTTAATTTTATAACAGTTATTTTAATTTCAATGTACTTCCCTATCGATTCTTGTTTCCACTTACAACTCCCTACCAGAGCGAGTTTTTAGAATCGCATTGAATGCAAAAGAGCTAGAAGTAGTATTAAAGGAAGGTTCAACTTATTTCGTGAGAGAGAGCTAGGAATCCTGAGTAGCGCGTGTTTGCCTTCGAGCAAAGTCTCGCTCGGCCGTATATTACGTGCCTTTTTTTATATTCGCCGGTTAGTTTAAATTAAGGGACAACTACGTTAGATTTATGTTAGCTTTGGATAAGTCTCTTAGTTAGTTCTCATTTCTTATTTTGAGTTCAAGCCCAAGTGGAGGTTTTGTGGTAAGCCCGAGAAAGGTGCCAACTGTTCATCTTATTTTGAGTGATATAAAGGATAGTTAACCCTTTTTGAGTCTACCACTTTTGTTATTTGAACTCAGCGATAAGTCGCTAACAAGTTCATTAAGTTCCTTGGCATTCATTTAGTTTAATGAAAGTGAGGAACTCTACAAGTTTATGGGAACACTGATATCTATTTAAAAGGAAATTCCTAAACTTTTTTTTTTCATGTCTTATTATGCATCTTCCAGTGTGTCAGCTGCATAAAGTTTCTTATCCCCTCATTAATTTAAAAGAGTTTATATTAGAATAATGCATTAGTTGTCAACTAATTGAGTAACTATAAGGAAATATCCAGGGTTAGTATGTAGTATTTTTAATTCTGCGGTTGTTTCATGTTCTTATACAGTTAATTTCTGCTTTGAATGACACTCATCCGCGTGAGCAAGCGCATAGTGCTCAATTCTTTCTCCTTTTGAACTGTGAGCTGTTGCCAGTAGCAAAACTTTCTTTTTTGGTCTTTAAGCATTAACGAACAAACTTGTAAAAATACCGAGGACAAATTCCAGAAGCATTTGACGTAGAATGCGTAGTTAGAGATCATATGCTAGCCATATGATATTTTTCGAAATTGTCAGACACTTCCTGGTCTAATTGTGTTTTTCTCTTTTTGACTGTGTTGCGCAGTTTGTTTTGCCCTAAATACAATAACGACGCTGTAGAGCTGTTATTTTATTAACATCTACATAACTGTATGCAGAATACTTTAAAATTGCAATGAACTCTCACACCATGACCACGACTGAAAGTGATTAATATTTTTGAACATAGAATTAAATGGTAGTATTGGACAACATTTACGTTTCACTGCAGTATATAAGGTTTTATTTTAATTGAACTAGCAATTTATAAATTTGCCTTTACTTCTACTTTCATCAGTTCTCAAATTAATTAAATAAGTGCAAGATTCTTGAAAAACTTTCTGGCAGCACAAGCTGACCGTCACTCTATTAAGCCACACTTCTGGTTGAATTTTACTTGACAGGTTTAAGCTTCGGCAAACCGTCTTTGCTTCGCACATACTGAAGGGTGAGCCAATTTTATTAAATCGTATTAGTATGTATTTCACCTTTCAGTTTAACTTGAACGTATGTTCTGAATTTTCCGAAAGTAGCGGAATTTATTTATTATGTTAAACTTTGTGTTAAACGTCAGGTTGGTGTGTTACTAAATAGTTTTTTTATTGCGAACCTTGACTTTGAGTTTGCGATTTCTGTAATTAGAAAGTAAATAGACGATAAATCATCTGATTGTTTTTATGGTTCTAGTAAATTTGTCACCTTAAGAGTAGTGTAGAACCGTATAAGTAAAGAGAAGGAAATGTCTAATAGTAAAGAATTTTGAGACTGATTACTTCATGCGAAGAATTTTGATAAACGATCTTCAGTTTAATAAAAGGTCTTAAGAATTAATAAAAAGTGATTTTTCCATCTCTTGAAGGGTATGCAGAATTTTAATTATTGTTAAGACCCAAAAAAAGAAAAAAGGTTGAGTTTTTCTAGTTAGTATTTAAAAATCTCAAATGTCTATCATCCATATCATAAATTTATATAATATATATCATAATTTTTTCTGTATCTATTTCTTCTATATAATCTGTATCATAAATGTTTTCTTAAATCAATTTGATTTATTTGCGATGAATTTAACGTTTGATGCTTTTGCAACAGGAGAAAGAAAAATTACATAGATTGCAATGTTTTCCCTTATTCTCAGGTTCACAAATTTCTAAAAAACATTTTAGCTATCCACTGTTTAAAATAGCTCTTACCCAATAACATTTTAAATGAATATACTTTTTGTAAAAGCAGAAATTTAATTTTCATACCCAGGTAGACGTTGTTCAATTTAGTTTAACCTTATTCAGTTTAGTTCTCTGGCTTCAAATTTATAAATAAGGAACTTAAAGATAAGTGGACTGTACGTATAAAAGACGAAAGCAAGTTAGTCATGACATCCAAGGTAATGTACATTTAAGGAACAGCAAGACTTTTTAGAGCATTTAAGTTGTAACTACTTTAGTTTGAATAACCATATATTTTAGTCACGCGACAGTTTAATTATTATTTAATTCCATTCTGACTATCGCGCACTATAAATGAGGTTAGAACACTCCCTAGGCAGTGAGAATCTTGCTCGCAGTTAGATAAGCAAATGAGAAATTTACACAAAACGTAACAATCTCCCATTGCAAATTTTTCTTTATAATCCATTTTATGAAGTTTACAATTCAACTGAACTTTTCTAATAACTTTAACTATTTCAGTATGTACTCTGAACCAGCGTATTCACAAGTATTAATTTTATTGCTAATCCAGTGTACTTAGTCTGTCCAATAAATACGCGAAGTGATCTTGAGTAGGGTGACCTTGAGTTTAAGTTAGGCCATGCACATTTGCTGCTCTGTTGAGAGGGGACCCACTGAAGCGGCAGTAATCGCCAGACGTTGAAACGAGCGTACAGCTAGAGGTAGAATTTTTTTTTTTTCGGGGGGGGGCTTTGTCGACGATGGGTATTAATAAACAGATGGAACAACGAATCAACATCATATTTTTGGTCAAACTTAGAAAACGCTCTTAAGAAGTTCAATGAAATGTTGGCGGCTGTCCATGGAAATAACACACTGAAGACAGCTCTTGAGTTGATCAAGAGTTTCTGTGAAGGCCGTGAAGATTTCAAGGATGAGACAAGGCCAGGACAACTGTCGATCTCTTGTGTTGAAGACAACTTTGAACGTGTGTGGTCTCTTTGCTTTCCGATCGTCGATTAACTGACCGGCTGATTGCTGATCAACTGAATTTAGGAAAATCATCTGTGCACACGATTTTAAGAGAACAAGTTGAGAAATTTGTGTGCAAAAATTGCTCCAAAGTTGCTAACACTTGACCGAAAGCTTAAAACGACTGAATGCTGCATCGACTGGAAAAATTCCGTTCAAACGTCCGGATTCCTTGAAGGGATCATCATTGGTTCTTTCAAGTCAAAATAATCATTTGGGGGCGGACCACGTGGAGATGATAAAGCATGAAACAACAATATACCTGAAGAGCCTAACTTCTGTTGACTTCCAAGTATGCTTTCAACAATAGACACAGATGTGGGACAAGTATGTTGCTATAAATGAGGAGGGGATAAGATTGATGTACCCTAATTTTGTAAAATACAGTATTTACATCAGTTTGCGTACTTATTGGACAGACTACGCACTGTTTGATAAATTCAGTCGTAGGGTTTCCCTTAGTTTGAATAACCTATTATTCTAATTTTTGTTATCTTTTTTGAGCTCCTCAGTTCCCCTTGCATTTCCTCTCCAGGATGCAAATTAAGTTAAAGTGAAGAAAAGTATATAAACGGGCGAAAAAAGGAAGTTAAACAGAGGGTGATTTCGCTAGTATAGACACGTTGCTATTTTGTCCTTCCTGTAGTTAAATTTTAGTTGCCGCTACGCCTTCTGTCCGTTTATTTAAAGTCTATCACTGGTGTAGGTACCAGAGTCAGCCTGTTAGTTTCAAGTAGTCCAACACTACTCTCTGCTATTTAAAGTTATTTTTAAATTATTCTTAAGTTTCCACCGCAAGTAGTCGATGTTATTGTGAGCACGAAGTACGTGTATTTTTTTAAAGAGTTTAATCAAATAAAAGGGTAATTTTAAAACCTTTCCCTGTGGGCTTAATTCTTCACGCCTGTGCGAGAAGTCGCCTGGCTTAGTACTAAGATCGTGTCTTTGCATGGCAGCTAAATAAGCACTATCCTACATAGTTACCATGGTTACGAGGCAAATTTGGAGAGAGAAAAGGACTCCGATATCCCTGTAACAGACTGTAATAATAGAATAGTAACAGACTGTAATAATAGAACAGTTAACAACGAAAACTTCAGGAAATCTTTTCCTTCTTGCAAAGCGCCTTCAAATGAAACAATATGAAAGAACCTGCAGCAGACCATCTTATGTCCTTCTTCCTTTTATTTAGTTGTACTGACATATGTTATTAGATTATGTACTATGTTATCAGATACAAACATCAAGCATCGTTTTTATTTAAAACGGGAAAGCAAATATTTAAATGTTTCATGAGGAGATGGTGCAGGCTGAGTGGAATGATCATTCAGACCTTCTAATTAAAATAATATTATTTTGTTCTGGTTAAAATAACATTATGTGCTGCTCTCTAACAACTAAGTCATTAATTAAAAAAACTTTTTTTTTAATACTGCAGTTTATGAAATGCGTTGCAGGTTTACAAGTTGCATTATCCGCGTTGATTTTATGCTTCAATAAAGGTCACATCGTACAATTTCGAAATCGTTATAATTCTTATTTCGTTTACAAGTGCAAAAGTAAGTATTTCCCCTTATATAAAATATTCAATTTCTAACAATTTTTACAGTTCACTGTAAATTTTATTTTATTTCTGTAAAATTAACAATATTTCTTAAGAAAATTCTTTTTCTCTACCAAGCCAAACCACCGAGGTATATAAAAGTCGCTATATTGACTACCCACTTCCGCCAAAAGACTTTTTCTGTGGTTTAATTCTCTTATTGGGATTAAAATGCACTATATTTATGACAGTTTTCATAGCAATTTCGATTATTTTGGGATTAGCAATACATACAGCCAACTTTTCTGGCGAACAATGCAATGAAATGTTATCAAATTTCTCAAATTATATTTGTTTCAGTAGGAAAATAAATCCATTTTCGGATTTATTCATTGAACGACAACCGTCGGTACACAAAGCTATTTTTTATACCTATTTTGTTGTATAGATATTTTCATCAATTTTGACAATATTTCTTCTCATTAAAAAACTCGATTGGGATTTTTCGATGAATACTTACAACCCATACTTCAAAATTATCAGCTGTAGATACTTTTCGAGGGTTAAACTAGGATCATAAGGATCAGATTGCTGTTTAGTACACAATTTTTCAACTTCATTTCGTCGTCACAAAAATTCTTCCTCTGCTCTTTTTTCAACTATTGCCAGAGGATTTTTTGTGCTTTGCTTCATTTTATCTTTCAAGTACTGTTTGTTATATTTCGATATTCATCTAAAGATCTTCATTTTCCTCAGTACATTTTTTAAAAATTCGACATTTGTTAACATGGATGAAATCTTTTACTAATTCCCATTATCATTATCAAATTCTTGAAAAAGGAAATTTTTCTATTTTTGAACGTTTTTCTCATAAGTTCTTTACAAATACATTCCTTCGTGAACATATGTATTTATACTCCAATTTGTGAAAATTGCACAGCAGAAAAAACTCATAGGGAATGTACTGTAGATTATGATCTGCAAATGATTAGAGCTTCAAAGTTGACTTGCTGAGCTGAGCAGCTTCCCTGTAAAGCAGCCATATTAAACCATCCCCCCTCTTCTCTGGTCACATGCAGATGAAAACTATTTAATACAGATTGCAACATAAGAATTAATGAACAAAAGTAAGTAAAATGAAGTATTTATTTATCAAAGTATATAAACTCATGAGACCGTTGCTATTCTAAACTGTTCTTGATAATCTCATCTATATCAGTCTTGTAACTACTAAATGCTACTTTTAGAATATCACTCGTATGAGAATCAGTAAGGCGATTTCGATATGTATTTTCTGCATATTTTATTTTCGAGTAGGACTATTCACATAGATGCGCTGATTCGAACTCACGTGAGCAAAATTTTGGGCACGTTTTTGTACGGCCTTATATTGTTCAGGCACCCTTTTTAAAAATTTGGTGCACTCTTTTTTCTCCCTCTTTTTTTAAAAAATAACTTCCAGTTGTGTATTGTTTTTCATCTCAATAAATTCGTCAAATAGCTATGTGTAATTACAGACTAGTCAGTTCTGATATTGCCGGTTCCGAGTGCCAGGGATTTTCTAGAAGCAACAGCATGTTATTGATTTCCTTACATTCTTAAATCTGAGTTTAAATTCTTCAGATAGTGTTGGTTGGTGTGTTGAGTTATGGCAAAGCACACGAGGGCTATCTGCCTAAGGGGAGGGATGCCTTCGTGGAGGACTTTCTAAGGGAAACTGGCTCGTATATACGTTACACATGAGAAAAACCACGAAAACGCCCATGCTGTCAGCCCGTTCGCGGGATTCGAACCTCGGACCGAACTACCAATGTTCGCTGGTGGGTCCTTCAGATAGTGCAGATAATAATTTGAAATAACTGTATAGTTTTCTGGAGAAATTTCAATACCATCCTGTTTAGCTGTTGTCAAGACTGGAATATTTTTCAGCATTTGATTTTGTATTTCTTCGTGGTAAATTTTTCAGTTTTAATAACAAATTTTTTCAATAATTTCCTTGTCTGTGAAAGTATTTCATTTTTACTCTCTAAACCACTACTGAGACTGTTGAGCTTCTCCGTTATGACTCAAAGAAAAGCTAAAATAAACCATCTTCCTCCATTTTGCAGTTCACTGTAAGTTTTATTTTATTTCTGTAAAATTAACAATATTTCTTAAGAAAATTCTTTTTCTCTACCAAGCCAAAGCACCGAGGTATATAAAAGTCTCTATATTGACTACCCACTTCCGCCAAAAGACTTTTTCTGTGGTTTAATTCTCTTATTGGGATTAAAATGCACTATACTTATGACAGTTTTCATAGCAATTTCGATTATTTTGGGATTAGCAATACATACAGCCAACTTTTCTGGCGAACAATGCAATGAAATGTTATCAAATTTCTCAAATTATATTTGTTTCAGTAGGAAAATAAATCCATTTTCGGATTTATTCGTTGAACGACAACCGTCGGTACACAAAGCTATTTTTATATCTATTTTGTTCTGCTTTCGAAAAGTACAAATAATATCGAGCTAATCTATAGTCTGCTCTGTTTTGTTCCAAAAAAGTTTCTCGAATTGATTTCTGTTTATTAAAATATCTAACAAACACCGAGCATTGTGATATTGCTATGTGCTGAAATCAAAAGACAAGCTAAAAAACTTGCAGTTTTCCAAGTCTTCGATTACCTTATCACAATAATGTTTTACAATATCTTCAATACGTCTAACACAAGCATAATCTGAGAAAGCTATACTTTTTTGAGAAATTATTTTATTTTGTTACTGTGTAAGATCGTGCTCGTTTAACTATCATGCAAAGACACGATCTTAATACTAAGCCAGGCGACTTCTTGCACACTCGTGAAGAAATAGCACACAGGAAAAGGGTTTAAATTGCCGTTTTATTTGATTAAACTCTTTAAAAAATTGCACATACTTCGTGCTCACAATAACACCGATTACTTGCGGTGGGGACTTAAGAATAATTTAACAATAACTTTAAATGGCAAAGAGTAGTGCTGGATTACTTAAAACTAACAAGCTGACTCAGCAACCTGCACCGGCGATAGACTTTAGTAAACAGCAAAAGGCATACTAGTAGCTAAGATTAACAGTACGAAGGACAAAATAGCAACGTGCGCTATACTGGCGAAATTACTTTGTGTCTAACTTTATCTTTTTCGCCCTTTTAAACACTCTTCCTCACTTTAACTTAATTTTAATCCTGGCGAGGAAATGCGAGGGGAATTGAGAAGTTCAGCAAAGATAACAAAAATTAGAATAATTAGTTATTCAAACTAAGTAAAATCCTACAAATGCGCTGCTGCAAATGGACGAATCCCCTAATTGTTTCTTTTCTTTTTTTTTCTTTTCTTTTCTTTTCTTTTTTTTTTTTTTTTTTTTTTTCTTTTTTTTTTTTTTTTATCTCTCAAGAAAACAAGAAAAGTCAACTTGAGGGATTCTGAAGGAATGCTATGCCTAGGTATCAGACAGTCTTATTTGCGCTATCTGATGAACTTTCAACTATGAAACTACGCACTTTTGTTTAAAGTGATAGTAGCTTTGAAGAAGTGATTATATAAGTATTTATATATATTTAAATATTTAAAATATTGAGTTCTGATAGCTATAATTAATAAATGGTCGAAATGAGTGTTACACCGAGTATTGCTTAGAAAGTGGGAAGTGTAAAGTGTGGCAATACTTTATGATGATGGAAAATTTTTACGAGTTTTTAATTAGTTCACGCATAGTGTTTGTTACTACGATCAAATACTAGTCATCTTCCCCTTTTTGATAAGCTACCAAGCGTGAAATTTGCGTGTACAGTGTTTGTGGAGGAAAATACAATATGGTAAAAAGAGTTTTTCAAAATACAATTAAGGTTTCTTAAAACTTAATATTGAAACTATATTTCACACTTATTCAGAGGCGAATATTCATATATGCTGCCTATAGGCTGAACCAAATCACCGCCTATGGTATATTTCTTACAACACTAAAAATAAGTAATAAAATTAGGAATACGAAAGTTATGCAAATGTCAAATGTTTATTAGAATGACATAAAATGCAATAAAATCTTTATTCCAATATAATACAACAATTCATTATATTATAACATATTTACATATTATAGGTATACAACTCAATCAAAATCACCTTTCCTTTCGATCGCATTACACCTTTCTGAATTTATTCTCAACGAAATCACATCGTCTAATGAAATCGAATTCGCAGTATCAGATTCAATTGATAAAATTGCTAAATAATTCAGTCTGCTTTCAGACACAATTGAGCGTAAGTATGCTTTGATTCATTTCAATCACGAGAACAAACTTTCCGAAGAACTATTACTTACTGCCATTGATTTGAAAATTCATAAAACTATATCCATATTAGGAAAAATATCAAGCAGATTCTAAGCTCTAATCCAGTTGAACATATCCTTGATATTTACATTTTTATTTCTTCTAATGCCAAATACTCTTTGAGGTGGAAGATCTAATCACCGAAATCATCCAAAATACCCTGTGAATAAGTTTCACATCATTTTAACCCTTCGCTCCTTATTTCTCCAACGGAGATTTTTCAAAGTTTAAAGGGGACGTAGAAAATTTCGAATACCATACCCAAATTTCCAATTCTGAGATTAATCGATCCACAATTGCAAGGAATATGTTTATTTAGGAATAATTCTTACTACTGGACAGAACATCTTCATCAGTCATTGCCGATGTCATTGAAATGTCGTTTTCTCTTTCTAGTGCGCTTTTTCACTTGCAGTGTAGTTCTGCTTACCAATCAGCGCCTTAGCCTCTTAGTCAGAGATTGTGAAGTTCTCACAAGAAGGCAAAATAAGTGAAATTAAAAATTTGTATAAATCGATGACCCGTAAAATATCTGCGTCTTCCAGTTGTAGTATTTTAGAGATTATATTGATAGGATTCAGAATATTACTCCCAAAAAAGTCATAAACGCAGTTTCAAATCTAGTGATACTCTTGATTGATCCTGCTGCTTCTGCCTTCATAATCATCTTCTCTGAACTGTCATTTGAGTTTGAGTTCAGAGTATTGTAGATATCTTTTTAAGACTTCAATAAACCTTGCAAGCATTATCTGTGCATGACCATCTAGTGGACAACAATGTCATCGTTTTTCTTCTGTTTCTCCCAAGACATCGTGTATGCCGAAAAGAAATTGCAGATTTCTTGCAGAAATGTAAAAGTATTTTTAGATTCGTTACAACATCTAGCCGTCCAGTTTCCAGCTAGATTCAATGAATGGTTTGAACAAAGTATAAATTTAGAAAATTTGCGTGCACTCTTAATTTGCGGAGAGCCTGCTACATGCTTCTGACGTGTTCACAGCATTATTATTCAACTGGCCTCTACAATCGTCTAAATTAATTTCAAGAGATGCCAAAGTGATTGTTATAGCAATATACTGTTCCGTGGATTTATGTCCAGTATTTGGTACGAATGTTGGGAATAGATCTGTTAATGTTCCACATTCTTGGACATAGCTCATGCAATCGGTAACTGATCTACGTGTGAGATGTCAGGTGTTGAATCCATGTTATTGGAAAAATATTTAGCTGTCCTTGTACTGATAGGTGTAACTTCTCTGAACCTTTAGACCATTATATGTACCACTTCTTCGTAAGTTGTAGACGAAAGATAATCTGTTTTACCGCTACCCGGTCTTCCATAATTCCTTAGATGTTCCATCAAAAGTGGAACAAATTCGGCCAATAGCTTCTGCCATTAAAACATTTCCATTGTGCCATGAGCCAAGAACTTCATCAGAACCTCTGAACGGAAGACCTCGACTATTAACTTCTTACGATGACGACAATGCTTTGTAAAGCTTCTGTCCAATAACGTTTTTCTTGAGCAATTTCTGCATTTAGAAAATAGCTTAATTTCTTACTGGAAGAGCTTGTCCTCAGAACCACCACAGAATTTTTGTGATTTGTAGATCTTTCGTGCTATTCTACGCATTGTTTCAGATTTTTCCAATCATTGAATCCTTTATCTCTTCAAAAAGACATATTTGCTTTGGGTAATAAATGACAAGGCCCACAGTGAATTCCACCATTTGTTCCAGTATAGATTACCCATTGCCGGTTTGAAACTTCCTGATTCCGAAATTCTCTTTTGAAGACTGTTGAATTCAAAAGAGGTGTTTGATCATTGTAGACTCGTTTTGAATTCTGAAAATCAGAATCTGCATTTTGAGAGTATCCATTTCGTGCAACAAAATCTATGAGTTCATCATCAACAATACACTTTGTGGGGTAATATTCAAATTTAAAAAACCGAGATGGTAATAAAGATAATATTGGTTGAACCTTCTTCTGCTCTTGTTCCTCGTAGTTTTCTGTAGCATCTTCATCTTCCCATACGGCAGATAGAACACTCATCTCTTTTGATTTCCTGGGTACGTGATCTTCGAAGTCTTCAGTCGGTGTTCCCGGAATATTCTTGGTGAAAAAAATATCAATAATACTAAAATTCAGTGATTTTCTTTTGTTTTCTTTGTTTGTCTTCTAACATTTTCTGGATTTCCATCCTCCTAAACGCCTTTTACCATCTGCCATTTGCCCATATTATATCTGTAAGGTAGGAAAAACTGCGAATGATAGTAAAGAACGAGGCGGCCGGCGCTGCTATGACTTTTGCTGCCCTGTGTGAGTTCCCTGGGACAGTTCATAGAGCTTTTCCCCTGAAACAGGAAGTGAAGGAATGATGACGTAATCATGCTGACACTGATTACAAAGACGCAATTCGCAGCAAAGAAATAAACGTTTTAAATTTTAAAAAACAGCGTTAAGAAAACTATTCGTGAAAAAATGGCTTTAATTTAAAAGAGAAAATGTTATCACTGTAATCCTTTATAGCGTTTAAAAAGTTAATAATACTTATTTATTAATTTTAACATAGTTGCAAAAATATGCTATGTTTTCTGAAAAGTTACAGGTCACCCCTCCTTGCATTTAATATTATATCATGAAGAAAAAATGTCCGGCATTCATTATCTTTTCTTCATCTGCATACTAAATGGGAGATCTATTGATCTTTCTATTTTCTAAGACAATTATAAAAGCAGCTTTTTATAGTTACGAGGTTGGAAACTTAGTTTGGCAAAGTTTTAAATATATATGTCTTTTTTTTTTTTTTTTTTTTTTTCTGCAGCTAAAGAAGAAGAACTTATTTTGACTGCCCTTGAAGGTGACAGCTTCATTTAAAAGTTAATCTAATCTAAGGTTGCTTTTTTGACCTAATTATATATTTTACATTGGCGTGTTTCTCTTCCTATTTGATATAGTAACAGTTTTTTTAAAACAATTGGTCTAACTTATACTCACACTTTTACATATACATTTAAATAAATACAAGATCGTTGTCTTAAGTTCGACAAAACAACTTTACTCACAGTATCTAAAGAGAATTCTTAATCCTTCAAAAGAGGGGGAGAAAGTATTTACAGATTATCAATGCATTCTTGTTTATTTTTACAGTTAGGGCTTACAGTTTTTACATCATCATAGGGCGTACAGTATTTACATCATTGTATTTACATCATCATTTATAAGTTCTGGTTTAAAATTATTCGTATCTGATTTATTATTCCTGTCATCATTTTCGTAATCCTCCTCAAAATGAATTTTCTTTAAATTTAATTCGCGCAATCTTTCAAAAGCACTCTACATTATTTTTTTTCTTGGCACAGTATTGGATTTTAACAGTTTCTTTGGCGGCAATCCAGGCAAGTGATTTTTCATGTCCTCTTCACAATCACTGCATATATAATATTCGCTGCAAATTCTTGCGTTCTTCACATTAACAGAATCCTGTCTTCGACACATGTATCCATTTTTTTTCGCCAAAAACAAAATAACCTTTAGAAAAATATGAAATACAATATCACTATCTTTCTCATTTCCATGAATTTTATGGCACGCAAGAAGACATATTATATGAACGATACTTTATAACAGTGGTCACAAACTTACATTACGCACAGGCCAATGCACAATTTCAAAGTAGCTGACGGGCAGCAATAAAAAAAGTTTTTTTTTAAACAAAGCAAAATTTGTTAATTAAATTAAGGAACTTTTTAATAGATATTTGTAAAAACATATAAATAAAAATAACGCAAAAAAATATCAAATTTATGCTTATATTTTGCCTGAAATCTAAAAGTTGGTATCTGTAAGGAATTTCTGTTGGTCACAATTTCAAATTCATACAGACAACTAAATATTAAAAAATTTCAGATTGGGATTTCTTCAACGAATTGTAATATATTGAACTAGTAGGTAACTTAATTTTAGTTTAAACTAAAACGAAATTTATTAAAGCTTCTCAAGAGGGACAAAACTTGAAAATAAACAATAACAACAATTTTCTATCTTTTCTTTTCTAGATTTTTCTATGACGCAAAACAGGAAAAATAATATTTGTACATAAATTAGTGTAAACATCTTTCTTTTTTACTGCACCTTTCAGCTACAACACCTCATGACGTTTCGATTTTCACGAAGTTTGTAATTTTGGAGGGAAATTACTAAAATGTCTCATCACAATTTGTAGACAATGATCGGCGGTCTAGTGCCTTTCGTAGACTTATTAATTTTCAGTTACGTAAAAACTGTTCTCATATAAATGTACTCAAAAACAAAGCGAGTATTTTTATTGCAAAAAGTCGTAACTTAAGATATTTATCCTTTATTGTTGTTGTCTGGTCCATATTACATGGAACAAGTGGTTACCAGAGCCTGCTCAGAAGAGAGATTGGAGTTCTATTTTCTGCCCCCAATTTTGAGTGAGAGTACCCTTGGAGGATACGGGGGTCACCACCCCTCTCCTCACCCACCAATCCATATGAAAGGACTTTCGGCTCGCCGCATATTTAGAGTGCCGCCATGCCGCACCAACACTATACATTTACAAACATCCATGTCTCACCCGAAATTCGGACCTGGTCCCTTCGGAACCTAGTAGGCTCCCCTAACTACTATCTGGGCGACATATTTATCTTTTGACAAATACTAATAAAAGTTAATCAAATTTGTATCTTGAAATTTTGAACAAGATTTATATCACAGTGTAAATTAATTAACTCTATTTCTAAATTTTCCGAAGAACTAAGTTCGTTTTTGGTAATGAATGTAAAATAAAACTGGATTCCAAACCATTAAAATAATAAAGCTTTTTCTTGAAATTCTTATCATAATAATGCTAATTAGTTTACGGGAAGTGTATGTGCGGGAAGCATAAAATTACTTCAAGGGTCTCGAGCCGCTAGTTTGAAGAAAATATATATGTGATTAAAATTAATTTGGGATGTCCACACTGCTAGTTTTAAATAGGAGAAGTTAGAACAAATGCAAAACAGTGACGTCAGAGTACTTCGTGTTAATCCCCTGCTAGGATCGCGTCTGCGTGGAGTCACATAAAGGAACAAACTTCTGACGGAGAAACAAAGTAGACAGAAGTCTTGAGGGTTAATCTTTACATTATGGTAACTTGGCGATTTTTTGGCGAAAACTTGGCGACCAACTCTCTTACAGCAACCCTCTATTTTTTTCCCCGCCGCCATTTTGTCTTCACGAAGTAAAGACATGTTTCTTTTCTTTTTATCTACTGAACACTTCTTCCAACAATCTACTAGCCGAATTACACTTATGCTAGAAATTTTATCTAACAAAACTGCTTAATCATGACAAATATTCACTGCAAAATTGGGAAAAAGTGCACAATACCATACTCCTTACACGTTTTTCAAAATAACACATACACATAAACCATGTACACGTCGATTTATTTTTACATCACAGAATTGCACAAAAATGGCATTGCGCACACTCTTCACTATATCCATGTACACTGCTTTTTTCTCATAAATTAGAAAAATTTCACGAAAATACATGACAATTTTCTAAATCTATAAACCCGGTAAAAAGAACATATATGAAATTACCTGATCGCGAAAAAGTATATATCCTTTCCAAATATGAACATTTCCACATATAAAATAAATAAAATATCCAAAAACATTTACCTCTAAATTATCTATTATATTATAAATGTCACCAACGAATTCATACCGCAAACATTACAAATACTTAGTGTCAAATATTTAAATTATTTCCATGCACTTTTACTTCAACTAAAACGTATACCAAATTCCTACAAAACATAAAATTCACAAAATAACTATCATTTAATTAAAATATAATTAAATTCAAAAACACTACTTAAAATATAAATAAGCACATACATTAAGTTAATAAAAATTAGCTTACAATCCTAATTACTTTAAACTAAATCATTGCTAATAACAATTTTCCCAATAATACCAAATTACTTTACTTCCACCTTACATTTAGAACAATGCATAAAAATAATATCCTCAAATGATTAAAAATACTAACTTACCTAATCTTCTTCAGAATCTTGATTACGTGTCCGATAAACTTTTCTTATTTATCCGCTAAATAAAAAGCAAGCGTATGCGCGCCTGTTTCAGGATCTTTAAAATCATACTTATAGTTGACAACAAATCAAGTAAAATAAATAGCTTAATAAAACATCTTTACTTCTATCTCGCAAAACCTTAAAGAAACACTTATTACTACCCCTTTCAATCCCACTAAATACCCATTTCGAATTCACTTTAGTTAGGGCCATGGGATCCAAAAATTAACGAACACTGTTTCACACAACACAGAATAAAGCCAAATAAAAAATTTCCAGATTTTTCCCGATTTCCCCCCCTTTTCCGATTAAAGAACCGTAATTCGTCCATTAATATCACATGACATATCCCATGATCTCTCATTTCCCTCACACAAAATAATGCGTAATCGGAACTGAGTACTGCTCACATTATTACCAAAGTCCCAGGTAGTAACCTTTATCGCCTCCAAAATGTCGCCAAACTACCAGTTACCATATTCTAAAGATCAGACGTCTTTTTTAACCATGTGAGTTCCCGCTGTGCGGTGAACTTGGAACAAGAAAGACAATATTAAAACTAATTTTGTATTAAATTTAATTTTATATTAAATCTAATTTGTCCCCTTTCCCTTTCTAGAAAGCATTACTTAAAAAAAAAAAATAAGTTGCTGCAGCTGCCAAATTTATAAATAGCAGAGGACTTTTCCCATTTTTAAAGATGGATTTTTTTTATTTACTATTTTTTGTTTTTCACTAATCTCAAAAACAAAAAAGGAAAAATAAAAAATGGTACGGCAGATTCATTGCAAATAATTTTAAGCTCTTATCAATCATTAATGATTTATTAGACCTTAAAATTACGTCCTTTTATGAAAGGCTATGCTTAGTAAAAGCATAAACATAATTTCATTCAATTGGTTTATGAAATAATCAAAAAGATGAAATTGCTTACGCAATGTTCCGTTTCACGCGCGTTCTAGTTTTCCTTATTAGCAGACGATTTTTGGAGGACATTTCTTTAACTGTATTAAAACGGCAACCGTAACTCGGTGTTTCAAATAGGGCTTTTGGCTGGATAGTTATTTATAGTTAATTACGCAAAGGTTTATTTTTGCTATGATGCTAGTTTTAATTTTTGACATATTATAAATAATATCTGTATTTTAGTTCAAAATTTTATCAAGGTTTTTGAAGGAGTGTTTCAGAGAAACGTGCTTTTCAACATACGGTGAAATGAGTTTTGTAAGTTTTATTTTTTTCCCATTCTTGCCCAATATTAGTTTTTTTTCCCGCAAAATTGTCTTATTTAAATTACTGAAATATTAATTTTTCAATAGGTATAGTCTTATGTTTAATTTTGTGTGTGAATTCATTTGGTAAAACAGTGCATTTTAAAGATATGAAATTCAAAATGTTTTAATTCCTTTTAAAATGAAATTATATCATCTAAATAAACTTCTGAATTTTTTTATTTAGTGTGTAGTCTATATACTTGAGAACTTTTTTATTATTTAGGTCGTATGTCATATACTCAGGCCGTTTTAAAGTCAGATTTTAACGTGCAGAATTAATTCGTTAATTAAATCCATTATGTACGTATTCAGATATTCAAAGATACTTGTATGTGATTTATAGTTTGTTGGAACTCTAACCATTAGCTTAAACCTTCCGTTTTTAAAGGTAATTTGTACTGTGTAAATTTGACAAAATAAAACACCTGCTTTTTGTTTAGCCATGTAAACTTTAACCTGATTCACAAAAGGTAAGAAACAGATTAGATTTTGAATTAATTTTAAGGTGTATATTGCAGTTCTGTAAGATGATTACTGCTTTGTGTAATATTGTTTTTTTTAGTGTAATTTTAATAAATCTTATTGTATTCACTGTTACTTCTGATTATTTACATTTGAAAATTGGACTTAAATTTAATGAGAAGTAGGATAATAGAATATGCCTTTAGGATATTTTTTATGTTTCATAGTTAAGCCCAGTGGAAAAATAGAAACTGTGAAGTATGACTGAGTTATAAATTAGGAGTTTTTGACTGTGATGGATGATGATCATGATCTTGATTTATAGTTTGAGGTTGACATGATGATAGTAATTTTTAATATTTAGATGTTTATGACAGCAAAACAGGAAGATATTTTTCAAATTGATATTAATAATGATGATTTATATTCTGATGCAAAAGTGTTTAATTGTGGGATCCTGGTTTGTTGGCACTTGTGTTGTTGTTTGGTTGTGGGATCCTGGTTTGTTGACACTTACGTTGCTGTTTGGTTGTGGGATAAAGTATGAGCACCTAGTCAGCACTGCTGTAACTTGGTTGTTTCCATGTGTGCTGCATGAGCATGTGGTGGATGTTGCTGTGATGGAATTGTTTATATGTGTGAGAGGAGTGACAAAAGAGAAGCCAATCATGTGCTTAAGGTTGCTTGTGCGCAGACAGCAGTTGCCGGTGTTGTCAGCACAGGTTGTTGGCAGACACTGCTGATCTCGTGATGTCATCTGTAATTTGTATTGTGAGCCAATTGCTCCTTGGTCTACTCATCTAAATATATTAATGGCAATGTTTGCTAATAAAGGGTAACTTTGAAGGTCATTGTTCTTTTGGCGGATGCTGTTGATCGAGGACAGAATTCAGATCACTAAATCAATCAAATCAGAAACAGTTGCCTCCAGTGTGAGTGATTTTAGCAATATCTCCTTGAGTGGCAAGCACAATGCCTACATATCCATGCATCCTGCCAGGAGTGGTTTTATTTTACAATCAGCTTGTTACAGACATCCATCCCAGTATGTGGTTTTTATTTAACGGACTGAAAAAAGATTTAGCCTGTCAATGTTTATTATTAGCTATTGTAGATACAGGGAGTACTGAAATTAAAAGAAAATATGAAAACTTACATTTAGTAATCGCAAATCATGTAAGAAACTATTATGAAATCAATGATAAAATTAGATATTTACACATATTAGCTAATATTCAGTAATTTTATGTATTTATAACTTGAAATGTATATTTATGATTTATATATAATTAGGTATTTTACGTAATTTAAATAAAATAATTATTTATATTTGCGCTATTCTTCTAAATGTTTATATTATAAAATGTGTAACTTGTATTTATTATTATTATTATTTTTTTTTTAAATTAAAATTGTAATAATTTTTCACTGTATATTCTGTTTCATTTTCCTTCTTTCCTCCTCTCCTTTTCCTAATTCGAAACAGTCCATTTTTTAATCTTATATAGCAACTGAATCTACACATAAGTTATACAGATTTATATATATATATATATATATATACCATAGATGTTTTCGTAATTTAAATAATTTTTCTTTGAAAAATTCAAGAAGGTGTACGATGTTCAAATCGATTAATTTTTGATTGATTAATGTAAGGATATTTCTATGTGTTTTATTTATCAGTGGGCTTATTTCTATGTGAGCATATATCTATGTGAACTTTTTTCTGTGTGGGTTTTTTTCCTGTGAGCATTTATACCTGTGAGCGTTATTCCTGTGAGCTCTTTTCCTGTGGGCATTTTTCCCGTCACTGTACAGGATAATGCTACACTACTAAATTTTAAAAAGAAATTAAGAGACATTTATCATAGGCTACATCAAAAACAAAATATTTTGATATGGCTCCCTCACCAATTGAAAAATAAAGTAAACCTTAATTTTAAAAATGTTATGGTATGGTATTTTAAAAATGTTATGGCCCTTAGTATTTCAACTTTTAATTTTTTAAACACTGGGCTAGCATCAGGATCATTACCAAGCTCATGTTTATTTCTTACGTATACTTTGTGAGTACTACATTTCCATGAGTGTTTTTAATATGGCAGTCACAAAGACACCTTTAAAAAAAATTTGAAAATAACTATTTTTGTTTGTTTTTACATTCTTTTAAGTGTTTTGTATTTTTATTGTTTATATCTGAGTTAATGTTGCTGATCAAAATCGTAAAAACGACCTTGTATTTAGCATAGGTATAATGAAACACTCAATCGATTTCGAGGACAGCTAAACGTTCCTCCTCATCAGGAGAAAGAAATACTTAAAAAGAAGAAAATAAAGGAGTCACAGAAACACGTGGTCCTTATCAGCACTGCACGTGGTTATAACTAGATTTTTAATCAGAGTTGCACTGGCCGCCTACTTTTACTGAGCCAGGCTATCTGATCAACATACCTACGCTAAATACAAGGTTGTTTTTACGATTTTGATTGTCACATTAGCGTGTTTCTCTTCTAGTCTAGTTAATGTTGCTGCTTGATATTTCATTTACAGAATAATATTTTATAAATAATACACATACATAATTACACACACACACACTCACACATACACACACGTATATATATATATGTAATAAATATTGCAGTTCCTTATAAAATTACACTTAAAAAATTTAAATTCAATTCGATATAACTTTCCTTACTTTGATGTTCATTATTTATTATGTGTTTTGATTCCTGCATTGACATCATATATATGCCCCTTTTTCTTTTTAAATTGTGAGGCTAAAAAGGCAGGATAATAAAATTGCAAAATGTTTTGACTTGGAAACGATAGTAGAAAAGATGTACATTGATTTATTATACAATAAACTAATATTATGTCTGAAAATTTAGCATGATTCAAATTTATGTGTATAATTTAATTATATTTGTGTTTATTTTTAATTATACATTTTGTGTATTATAGTAAGGAGTTTATTGAAATGATAAACGATGAATTGAACTTCACAAGTTCCAGCAGTTCACAGTCTTCAAGATCACTCACTGTTAGGTCTGATGGTACAACTTGTATTGAAGAGACTACCAAGCATGTTGAAATTAGAACACAGGTCTGTGAAGAAGAGGAAAAGAGTGTTTTAGAAGTACATGGGGGCTCCATATCTGAAAGGTATGGATATGTGCTTGATATGTACAGAATTCTGTTCATTTTTAATTAAATTATTTTCATTTCTAGGAGAGTTAAGGGTATTTTTTTAATATTTATTGATATTTCATTTTATATAGAGGAAAACGTTACTGGCTAATCTTTGGAATATGGTAACAGGTAGTGGCGACATTTTGGTAAGGTGATAAAGGTTATTAGCTAGGACTTTAGCAGTGTACATGGATAGAGTCAAGAGTGTGCGCAATGCCATTTTTGTGCAATTCTGGGATGCTTTTTTAAGTGAAAATAGGTCGACGTGTACATGGATGATACTGTGTATGTGCAATTCGTAAAAACGCGGCAAGCAGTGGGCGATTCTGCACTTTGTCCCAATTTCGCACCTATTCTTCATCATGATTAAGCACTTTTGTTCCATAAAAGTTCTAGCATAAGCGCAATTCGGTTAGCAGATTGTTGGAAAAAAATGTTGGAAATGTTGAATAAAAAAAAAAAAAGCCTTTACTTCGGGAAAACAAAATGGCATCCAAACAAAAACTAGCAGGTCACCAAATTTTTGCCAAAAAATTGCCAAGTTACCATAATCCAAAGATTAACCACTCAACGTTTTGAGAGAGTGTTTAATAAATTTATCAATTAATGCATTTAAATTATTTGAAATTGATTGAACAGTACCTATAAGCTTCTTTTCATAAGTAGTCCAATATGTCAAAATTGGTATTTTGCTATTTACATCTCCATGAAATATTTCAGTGTAAGAAAATATAAAAAAACAGTTTCACTTTTTATATAGATAATAAGGGGAAAAAAAGCACAAAATATTAAATCAAATTTTATTTTTAATCTGATTTTTATAATTATGTATTTGACTGATAGAACCTATCTATTTAGGTTAGCTGCATTGCAACGAAGTGGGTCTGAGAACTGGAAGAAAAGACTTGGAGGAAAACCCCCACCGGCTGTGAAACCTGATGGGCCAGTCATGCGTATGAAAGAAGTATGAATGCAAAAAATATTAAATAACTGTAAATAGTATGTAAATGTAATAACATGCCAGTCATACATTTAAAAGAAGTACAAATGTGAAAGTTTATTAAGTAATTGTAAATATAATGTGAATGTAATGAGGTAAAATTATTATTAATTACATTTTTTTAAATGAATCCATTTTTAGAACAGTAGGGCATTTTAATTTGAAAAGCAAGTTTAAGTTCTTAAACCACATGAAATGGTAATACTTTTGAGAGCTGGCAATTCTCAGAATATGTGAATGATAAAATTAATAATGTTAAATGAAATGTCAGAATATTGGAAAGTGGCAGGCTGTGTAGATGATTAATGCTATGACAGCATACCTTAAGAAAGACTAAGGTGCTGGTCATTCAGATAACATTTCTGCTTAGCAGTCGCATGTGAAATATATGCTGGAAACCGTTTGACACCTGCAGATTCTAAAATTTGTATTATTTATTTAAAAAAAGATAGGGGCATTAGAGTTTAGCATACAGTCAGTCTATTACTTACAGGTTTTAGTTATAGACATAAGTTTAGCAATTTTGGGCAAAATATTTATTTAGCAACAGTTATATAATGATAATCAGTAGAATATTGTAGCTTGCTTCAAGACTGAATTGGGGAAACTGTTGCTAGTAATTTCTAAATGTCTTCCCAAAGGACACTGGAGATTCTGACATGTATATTGTGCTATACTTATGCACAATTGGTAGTCTTCTACTGAATAATTAATTTTTAATAGAAGTTTGGGCAAGGAAGAAGAATATTGCCTTTTGTATATTTACTTACAGGATATAGCTCATGTTGACAATAATAATAAAATTGTAAATTTCTAATTTTTAAAAATATTTAAATTAATTTATTACAGTGATGCTATTAAAATAATTTATGCAGAATTACTTTATGCAAAGTAAAAATTGGTCATTAAAGTTCTTGAAGCATTTTATATGAAATAATGTGCTGATTTTTTATTTTAAGAAACCAACCAGTGAACGGCCTCGCAGCCTTTTAGATAGAATCATGATGCTTGGTGAAGCTCAGGATCAATGGCGGAATCGAGTCGAAGACAAAGATGCAAGCCAATTCACTGTTGCTGGAAAAATGGTACAAATGCAATATTCTCCTCATTCAAGTCCAGTTATTAGTAGAAAAAAATATAGCCCCAAACCTGTTCAAGGTCGTAGTAAAACAAGTAAGTTAAAACTATATATTAAAAAGAAGCAACTCAAAAATCAGCAGTGTTTATTGAGTATGCTTTTTAAGATCATTATTATTTGATATAATACTATAATTTTTCTATTTCAGTCTGAACTCATTTACTCAGAGATTTTACACATTTGAGCATCCTGATTCTGATTGGGCATTCTTGGTGAAGCATCCTGATGTAGTCTTGTTATTTCAGCTTTTTTTCATTAACTTCTTCCCTCCAATTTATTGGTTTCTCTTCATTTGCTTCCTGAAGAATGTTTTTGACTGATAAAATTTTGTAGTCTTAATTTTTTTTCTTTTTTTCCTTTTTAATTCCTTGCACAAAGTAAAGGAAGTATTGTAATTGCAAAAAAATTTGGGTTTTACATTTCAATGAAAAGTCCATTTTGACATTTTTTTAATGACATCTGTTTGTACAGACAGAATAAACAGTTGTTTATTCTAGAATGGGTGTTTTCCAGATGTGTCTATGTATATATATATGTGTATATCTCGCATAGCTAAAAATGATTAGCCATGGATCATTGAAATTTTGTATATGGGACTGCTATAACATCTAATTATGCACCTCCCCCCTTTTTTAGTGAAGATGGCAAACCACACCCTTTATCCAGCTTAAAAGTCCTTACCCGGCCTTTATTTTTGCAATTGTTGGGTGTAGGTATATGCTTTCAATTACAGAAATGGGTTGATCTTTGGATTATGGTAACTTAACGATTTTCTGGTGAAAATTTGGCGACCAACTCTGCTACAGCAACCCTCTACTTTTTTTTCGCCGCCATTTTGTCTTCACGAAGTAAAGACATATTTCTTTTCTTTTTATTTACTCAACACTTTTTCCAACAATCTACTAGCCAAATTCCACTTATGCTAGAAATTTTATGTAACAAAACTGCTTAATCATAACAAATATTAACTGCAAAATTGGGAAAAAGTGCACAATCGCAAACTCCTTGAGCGTTTTTCAGAATAGCACATACACATAAACCATTTACACATCGACTTATTTTTACTTAAAAAAACATCCCAGAATTGCACATAAACCATTTAAAAAATGCACATAAACCATTTGAAAAATTACTTGTTGACAATGTGGGTTTGTGGCCTTATAAGATCTGGTTTAGATCTGAATCCTACTGTCTACTTGTAATAAATAACATGTTCCTCGACTCATCAGACCTGGCTATTTTACTGTAACTTCTAGGGTCCAATTAATGTCTTCATGAGACCATGTAAAGTACAGTGTCCATTGACGTGCTGTTTGTAAAGACATTTTTGTGAGTCTTCTATTCTCATATTAACTTTAAGAATGAACATTTCCAAGTATAAAATAAATAAAATATCCAAAAACTTTTACCTCTAAATTATCTATTATATTATAAACGTCAGCAACAAATTTATACACAAACATTAAAAATAGTTACAAATACTTAGTGTCAAATATTTAAATTATTTCATACACGTTTGCTTCAACTGAAACGTGTACCAAATTCCTACAAACATAAAATTCACAAAATAACTATCATTTAATTAAAATATAACTTAACCATGTACACGTCGACTTATTTTTACTTAAAAAAAATCCCAGAATTGCACAAAAATGGCATTGTGCACACTCTTTACTATATCCATGTACACTGCTTTGTTCTCATAAATTAGAAAAATTTCACGAAAATGCATGAAAATACTCAACGTATACTACTCAAACGTATTCCAAAATACTACAAACATATAACTCACAAAATCGCGATCATTAAATTAAAATATAATTAAAATAAAAAACACTACTTAAAATATAAATAAGCACATACATTAAATTAATAAAAATTAGATTACAATCCTAATTACTTTAAACTAAATCATTGCTAATAACAATTTTCTAATAATACCATTTTAATTTATTTACTCTTTACATTTAGAACAATGCATAAAAATAATATCCTCAAATGATTAAAAATACTAACTTACCTAATCTTCTTCAGAATCTTCATTACGTGGCACGCACACTTCCCTACAGAAAAAGTTCCAATCGGCTGCAGTACTACTGCTAATTTCTAAATCCGAAATCCAGTAGTCAACTTATTATTAATTATTACGTATTAAAAATTTAGAATTCACTTTACATAGCGCCATGCAATCCGAAAATTAATCAACACTATTTCACACAACACACAATCAAGCTTAATACAAAATAATTTTTCCAAATTTACCCCCTTTTCCGATTAAAGAACTGTAATTCATCCATTAATGTCACATGACATATCTCATGATCTCTCATTTCCCTCACACAAAATAATGCGTAATCGGAACTGAGTGCTTCTCACATTATTACCAAAGTCCTAGGTAGTAACCTTTATCTCCTCAAAAATGTAGCCAAACTACCTGTTACCATATTCCAAAGATCAGTCCAGAAGTGTTTTAAATGATGAAAATATTCATGTTTGCTTTATAACTGATTTGCACAGTCTCGTATCCTTTTTTTATCCTTAACTGATGTCTCTGGGCTTAAATGATTTGTGATCTTTTCTTCCAGTAAGTGATAACAATGCCATGGTATCTCATATTGATGAATGTTTTTATATTTTTTTGTTGTAATTTCTTTCAAATTGTTGGAAATGTTCACTTCTTTATTTGACAACATTTAGGGAAATGGCTTTCTTGCTCTGAGTAGAGATACTTTAATTTGAAATACTCCATGTCTCTTTTAAGTAATTATTCTATTGATGAATTCTAAGGTACTTTTTAAAACTATTAACAGATTTTTAAATCACTGAATGAGTTACAAAAATAGTTTTTACTTATTTTTCAGATCTTTGATATTTATGTTTTCTTATGTTTTTTTCTAACATTTAAATTTTTTTCAGCTAATATTCAGGAACTTTCAAGCTATACCAGTCGAAGTACACCATCTTCTCCTTATCATCTTAGCAAAAGCCAGTCTTCCTTGATTACATGCAGTAAGTTTTTGTTAAAAGTTTTAAGAATTTCCTAATTGTGTGTGTTTGGATATTTCTGAATATTGCTGTTTTTATCAGTTATATGAAAACTGTATTCTTCAAGCAGTTTTTTAAAGAATTTACTGTACTGTTTACTTTTAGTAATTAAATTAAAAAAATTGTATTTAATTCATTATTCAATATTTTTGTCATTTTAAATTATTTTAATATATACTAGCCTACCTATGTACATGCATATTCCAAATGAATTTACATGGCATGCATTTGTAATGTTGATCTTCTTTTACGAAACATGAGTTATAATTACAATGGTCTGACATTTTCTCATGTATATATAGCTAGAAATTTGCGTATTTTCCATCTTTTAATGCATGTGAACATTTTATTTAAATGCTGTTAATCATTTATTATTTTTTAGTACCTTTGAATTTATTTCTTTACTTTTTATTCCTTGAGTTTAAGTAGCATTATGTAGCTTTTATTTCATACTTTTAGGTAGTTCTTCTGAGCTTGAAAAAATACATAAAATTACTAAAGTGCATGTTCCTAAAGTAGATGATGAGAGTTTTACTTCCTTTTTTAAGTCTGTGAAAGAGAAAATTTCAGCAAGCACCTTTGAAATCTCTGATGAAGTCTTCCAAATTTTATCAGCTGAAACACATGAACTGTGAGTTTCTGTTTATAAATGAGGTTTTGTGTATTTTTAAATATTTATTTGCTGTATATTTACAATTTCAGTGATAATTGCATTCAAATGCCAAATGTTATGGGATACTTAATTAATATTGTGTGGGATAACACCTAGCCTAGGAATGTGCAATAATCCGATGTGATGTAGAATGTGGAAGTTAGCCAAATCCTCCAGTAAAGATACTGAGATGTATGTAATCTCGATAGCTATCTCTAACATTGTTTTATTGTAGGTAAAAAATATGCAAGAACCTTTTATCGTGACTTACCGTATCCTGTAAGTCATGTCTGATAGATGACATGACTGGATTCATGTCTGGCAGATTTAGTGACCAAATTATTCATGAGAACTTTTTGGAATTCTTTTCAAACCAATCTTAAACAATTCTGAGCTGATTACATAACATATCCGTTTGAATACCTGAAATCAACGAGTTCCCATTGTTCTTTGGTAACTGAAATCCATGAAGGGCTTCAAATTTTACTGAGCTGCTTAATAATTCTCATTTAATGACATGTTTAGCAGGATCAAAAGACTCAAATCATGCCTTAAAAACACTATTCACATCACTAAGAACTCGTATCATTTTGAAAAATTACTTGCTGACAATGTGCGTTTGTGGCCTTATAAGATCTGGTTTAGATCTGAATCCTACTGTCTACTTGTAATAAATAACATGTTCCTCGACTCATCAGACCTGGCTATTTTACTGTAACTTCTAGGGTCCAATTAATGTCTTCATGAGACCATGTAAAGTACAGCGTCCATTGACCTGCTGTTTGTAAAGACATTTTTGTGAGTCTTCTATTCTCATATTATTATTATTAATTTATTGCTGTAAGCTCATAGGTATGCCCCTAATATTCTGTACAGGATATCTTAAAAGGCCATTTACAAACTTTATGTGCTGGTCTGTCAGAACATGACAATCATGTTTTACGTAGGCAGTTGTGTCCAAAAATCCAACCATGCAATGCTACAGCAGTGTAATTAACATGCAAAGAAAATGAGTCAGTAATGGTGTTAACGTGACTTTGTTTAAAAAAAAAAATTAAAGATACAGATGAAGCAAATCATGATTACAGAAAATGTTCAAAATTCCTTCATTTCATTGCAATGCCTACTATGCAGTGTTAATGTGTTGATCCATGGACTTGTTCAAATTGGCCAGGTGTGTCATGGGCACATGTCATCCCGTGCATGGATATTATATTACATAGTGTCGCTTGTCTGTTAGTGTAGACAATTCTGTCATAAGTTTCTGATCACAGTCGTGAATCTCCCATTGTTAGCTTTGTAATTATTAATGCTTTCTATACATATTTTCATTCCATTGTAAAGCTGTGCAGTGAGAAGAATATTGAATGTACTTGTAACTTCAGAAACCTCAGAAACTCTTAATTCCTCAGGCTACAGTTATCATTTTATGTTTAAAAGTTGATAATTCATGATGGTTTGCAATACTCATACCAAAAGCTTCTCACAAAACTCATAAGTTTATAATTAATAATGGAAATAATGTTCTTGGCATTTGTAGAAATTTTTATGAGATGCACCAAATCAAATTTTGCATTTTGTTATCCCATGACTTTCTGCATTTGTGTGTAAAGGTTTCTAAGATTATTTAAAACCCAAACTTAATGATGAATTATTAAAAATTGAATGAATTTCTCAATGTATCTTTTGACAGGGTAGCTTGGTAATTGACTGTGGTACCAAGCCGTGAATTATTACACTGTATTTATTACTTTATAGTGTGTCCTAGAAAGAAACAATCTATATAAATATTTATTTTTTAAATGATTTTACAGAAAGTTTTTACAAAATTGTAAAAATGCTTTTTTGGCTTTTATCACCGGGGGGGGGGGGGACTGAAAAATAAGAGAGTTACTCTTCTCTTGTTTTCAGAACTTATGCATCATTTTATTTTTTGGGAGATTGATATTTTTGGCAGATTAGACTAATTGGTTGATCTTTACACTATGGTAACTTGGCGATTTCTTGGCGAAAATTTGGCGACCAACTCTCCTACAGCAACCCTCTATTTTTTTTTTCCGCCGCCATTTTGTCTTCACGAAGTAAAGACATGTTTCTTTTCTTTTTATCTACTGAACACTTCTGCCAACAATCTACTAGCCGAATTACACTTATGCTAGAAATTTTATCTAACGAAACTGCTTAATCATGACAAATATTCACTGCAAAATTGGGAAAAAGTGCACAATACCATACTCCTTACGCGTTTTTCAAAATAACACATACACATAAACCATGTACACGTCGACTTATTTTTACTTAAAAAAACATCCCAGAATTGCACAAAAATGGCATTGCGCACACTGTTCACTATATCCATGTACACTGCTTTTTTTCTCATAAATTAGAAAAATTTCACGAAAATACATGACAATTTTCTGAATCTATAAACCCAGTAAAAAGAACATATATGAAATTACCTGATTGCGAAAAAGTATATATCCTTTCCAAATATAAACATTTCAACGTATAAAATAAATAAAATATCCAAAAACTTTTACCTCTCAATTATCTATTATATTATAAACGTCACCAACGAATTCATACCGCAAAAATTACAAATACTTAGTGTCAAATATTTAAATTATTTCCATGCACGTTTACTTCAACTAAAACGTATACCAAATTCCTACAAACATAAAATTCACAAAATAACTATCATTTAATTAAAATATCACTAAACCATGTACACGTCGACTTATTTTTACTTAAAAAAACATCCCAGAATTGCACAAAAATGGCATTGCGCACACTCTTCACTATATCCATGTACACTGCTTTTTTCTCATAAATTAGAAAAATTTCACGAAAATGCATAACAATTTTCTGAATCTTTAAACCTGGTAAAAAGAATGTATATGAAATTACCTGATCGCGAAAAAGTATATACCCTTTCCAAATATGAACATTTCCCCATATAAAATAAATAAAATATCCAAAAAGTTTTACCTCTAAATTATATATTATATTGCAAACATCACTAACTAATTCATACCGCAAATATTACAAATGGTTACAAATACGTAGTGTCAAATATGTAAATTATTTCCATGCAAGTTTACGCAAATTACTTTACTTCCACCTTACATTTAGAACAATGCATAAAAATAATATCCTCAAATAATTAAAAATACTAACTTACCTAATCTTCTTCAGAATCTTGATTACATGTCCGATAAACTTTTCTTATTTCTGTTTCAGGATCTTTAAAATCATACTTATAGTTCACAGCAAGGTACCAGGTAAAATAAATAACTTAATAAAACATCTTTACTTCTATCTCGCACAACCTTAAAGAAACACTTATTACTACCCCTTTCAATCCCACTAAATACCCATTTCGAATTCACTTTAGTTAGGGCCATGGGATCCAAAAATTAACGAACACTGTTTCACACAACACAGAATAAAGCCAAATAAAAAATTTCCAGATTTTTCCCGATTTCCCCCCTTTTCCGATTAAAGAACCGTAATTCGTCCATTAATATCACATGACATATCCCATGATCTCTCATTTCTCTCACACAAAATAATGCGTAATCGGAACTGAGTACTGCTCACATTATTACCAAAGTCCCAGGTAGTAACCTCTATCGCCTCCAAAATGTCGCCAAACTACCAGTTACCATATTCTAAAGATCAGTCGATTAATTATTACTGTCTTTGTGTATAGTGGTGTGCTTGGGGCAGACTTGATTTGGCATAGCATGTGCACATCAATATAAAGTTAACCCCTTGATATAAAATAACGTCATTTATTTCGTGTACCATTGTAGACTCCGAGATGTCAAGAACTGTCTTCAGCAAACATCGCACAGTATATTATTAGATTCTTTAACTCTTTCAGTCGTGCACTGATGCTGTTATGTTTAGATTGTTTAAGATGCTTTCTGCCTGTCAACAGAACTGATAAAGTTGCATCACCAAACCAGTAAAGAAAAAAAAAAAAAAAAAAAAGCTCAATGAAAGCAGTAGTCAGTATAGCAGTGATCTCGCGTGCCGAATACCGTAGTACATATTTGAATTTAGTAAAAATTAGAACTAGTCCTCAATCATGTCTGAGTTTAATGTATTATAAGAAAGTGGTGATGAAAGTTATCACCATTCTAGTGATGATAATGAGATGAAAATTGTCACCAAAGTGTGTATACGGTTGAGTATTCAAGTGATATTTCAAATTCAAGTGAAGCTAGCTCTGTTCAACAAAATATGCAGAAACGTGCAAGACCTATTTCAAGCAGAGAGGATGAATTTAGGGGGGAAAAAAAAGAGTTGTGAATATAAAAGAATTTATTGGAATTTCTGGTATGAATTGTTTAGTTCTACAAAGACTGGGTATGAATGCAACATCTCTGTGTGTTTTCAAGCAAGTTTTATGTGATAATTTTTTTTTAATGTTGGAGAAACGAGTAGATATGCAGCACAAATGAAAATGGAACAAAATATGAAAATGAATAGGGAGTGGTATTCACTAACAAATGATGAAGTTCGAGCATATTTTGCATTATGCATTATAATGTTGCAGATAAAAAGTCTAAAATATACATGTATTGGTCAAAACGAAAAATATTAGAAACACCAATATTTTTGTTAATTATGCCTCATAAATGTTTTTTCGTATAACACATAATCTTTATTTTGTGGATAATGAGGTGGTTTCTAAGGGAGACAGAATATGAAAGGTTTGATCTGTGGTGGATTACTTGAATACCAGATTTCAACAGTTATACATTCCAGAACAAAATATCGTCGTAGACATTCCTAATGAAATTCAGAGGGCAGCTAAATTAAGTACAATTCATATCATCCAAATGAGGAAGATTTAGAATTAATTTTTGTAAATTATGTGAATCTAATTCTGGGTATTGTTATCAATTTAAAATTTACACAGGACAAGATAAAATTCAAGGAAGTGATGAACCTATGGAAAGTGTAGTCATGCAACTAGCCGAACCCACTTTAGGGAAAGAATATAACCTTCTTCTTAGATAATTGGTAGTCATCTCCTAATTTGTTCAAAATTTTGCATGATAAAAATACAAGGGTTGTTGGAAGTTGGAATGGTGAAAGTGAGAAAGAAATCACTCAAAGAAGCTGCCATTGTATAAGCTAAAAAGAGGAGAAGTAAGAACGCTATCTTGTAGAGGTATTGTGTTCTTACGTTGACATGACAAGAAGGATGTGTATATAATAAACATGAAACACTCCAAAGCAGAAATGGTTGATACAGGGAAAATAAAAAGGAATAAGGGAGGTCAAGAAGAAACTGTGTTGAAACCGACCTGTGTTGTGGAGTACAGTCGTGCAATGGGAGGTGTCGAAAGGCAAGACTAGTGTCTTGCATGTTTTCCTCTCATGTGAAGGTGTGTAAAAGGACGTAAAAAATTTTTCTTTTATATGTTTGTTATAAAAAAATAATGCTTATGCTGTTTATAATGCTTATGTCTTATATACCAAGTAGCCTACTTCACAAAAGCAATTGATTGTGAATTTTCAATGGAATGTTAATTATTAACACCGTTATGCAGTTACATAAAGATGATGAAAAATTTGCAGTTTTTTTTTTCGGGGGGGAACACAAGTTTTGGTGCTGTAGATTACTTTTTGGCTTAGAATAATTATTGACAAGCTATGCAAATGATTGGTATGGTTTTTAATTTATAGGTTTAACACTAATTGCTGGCTAGGAAAACTGATCATCGATATTATAATTCTGTTGAAGAGGGGACATCATCTTCATTGAAATTATTTTTGGTGTTTAAGGATTTTGAAATGTTTGAAGAAAATAATGAAGGCATAATTATGAAAAGGCAAAACTTATCAAGGCTGTGGAATATTACCAGGCTGACATTCTTGCTGAATTTATCTTGGAGGTTCCTATGGATGGTTGATGATGATATGGTAGTAAATTAGTACACAAATAAACTGTGAGATCATATGGCAGGATGAACCTGTTAATTTACTTATTGCTTTGTGTATGGAAGATCACCAACCTGATTCTCAAGAATTGGGAATAAGATATACTTTTTCCCAAGTTAGAAAATAAAAATTGGTCTTTGTAAATTTTATTATTTTAACTAAACCACATTCTTACAGTATATGATTCTTATGGTACACTATAGTTCATTTAAAACCTCTGAAGACTCAATTTTTATAATACCTTTTTATGGTGCATTAATTAGCATGTTTAATCAATTGCTGGTATTTTTTATTGAGTGTATTTAACTTTTAAAAATTTGATTTTTACCTCTGATGGTTTTAATTGGTCTATAAAAATATGAGCTAAAATATTTAACGAAATAGATAACAAAGTAAATAAATGTTAGAAAAAAAATAGACGTTTGTTTTTAGTCTGGTAAATTTGTTCTGTAAAAATACTATTTAAACTCAGAAAAAAAACTGTCATTTTAAAAATGAGAATGATGTAAAAAAAGCTGCCATTCAACCAGAACAATGTTATTTTTTTTTTACTCCATTTATGTAGGGTATCACAGAATAAAATCACCAAATGTTAGGCATACATTCTGTGGCTGAAGACGAGGGGAAATAAGAGAACATATAGTGTGATGTTTAGCTTACAAATTATGGAGACAATGAAGATCATTTGTTGGAGCATGATTTTACTGTTGTTGCTTGAAGATATCCCTCATGTCATATGCCAGTGCATGTAATTTATGCATGATGGAATGTCTACATTTGGAATGAGTTGCTTGGTTATTTCTGCATTGCACATAAAGTAACGTGTGTGTGTGTGTGTGATAATGGCAAAGCCTTGAGGGCTATCTGCCTAAAAGGAGGGATGCCTTCGGGGAGGACCTTCTAACGGAAACTGGCTTGTATATACATTACACATGGTGTAAACCACGAAAACACCCATGCAGCCAGCCCGTTCACGGGATTCGAACCTCGGACCAAACTACCAGTGTTCAGCGACTTTACTGCTCGTCCGCTGGTGGGCCATAGCTTTGCCAAATGAGTTCTAGTAATGTATTATGGTGCACTATCCAATGGATGTGCAATGCTTTTAGACATTATGGAACATATCCACTTATCTCCATGATGGCAGTGTGATCTTTGTGTTACTGCTTGGTGGCTCACATTTTGAGTAGTAATTTTATCACATATGTTTGTGTGAATTTCCTCTCTTTGTCTCTCTGTTTCAAATTAAAGACTTGCATTTTTCTTCCTACCCATGTCAAATTCATATTCACTGAGGAACTCTGCGTGTCATTTTTAAGTCTTCAAGAAGCTGGGAATGTTTTGGTCAAATCTGTTGTTTTTTCTCTTCCTGCTTTGTCTTTGCCTACCTATTCCGCTCTAAGCAGGCATACCTTCGTATCATGGAGCTTCAATGTCTAATGTTTCATAAATTATGTATTTCTTGGTATAAAATTGCTGGGTATCTTTTTTTTTTTTTTTTTTTTTATTTGTTTTTGTTGCCTTCATCAGTACAATGCATTCCAGCCAACTGGTGGCTTAGTTCCAGAGCTCCCTGTGCATCAGCACAGAAAGACAGATTTATATACATGCAATATACTTAAATTCTTACTGTTATATGAGTTTCACTGTAATTAGCTAGAAAGTATTAGAATAAAATTTGGTATGCAGCAGAACAATTTAAAATTTGGTACAATTATAATTATATTCTGTTGAAGTTCAGTTTGTGCTTTCTATGGAAACAAATTGTTCATGTTTTCAAAATTAAGAGAGGTGATTGTGTGCGCAGTTGTAATGAAAATATCTGTTACGGAATAAACATCTGAAGAATGATTAATTATGTAAAGTGATGCATATAATTTTTAAGGTCTGGCAAGTATACTGCTTAATAAAATTTTATTTTATTTATTTATTTTTTTTATTGCTGAGTTTTCTTGTAAAACATCTTGGAATTTTCTTGAAATTAATATTAAAAATCATATAATAATTTCAACAGGTTTAAAAATTAAACTTATTGTCTTTAAATTCACCTTTACGTTTTATTTCTAATTCAAAATCTGAATGATTTTAAATTGTAATTTTTATGTAAATTTTCTAATTAATTTCTGTGGTACTGAAAATCATTTTTTTTCTGTTATTTATTAATGTTTCTTATGATTTATATAGCTTGAGTCAAAGACGCGAAAGACTAAAATTTCAGAGAAAACATGCTGCATCACGAAATCCTTTGAAACTTTTAGCCTCTCGCTCTGATATAAAGCAAGAGTATGAAGAAGTTTACCGAGGTGTTGCAGAAAGAGAACTTGAACGTATGAAAATTGAGAAATGTAAGTTAAAAATTTAAAAAATTTCTTTAAATTGTAGAATAACTAAATCGCACTGTAAATTATTTTGTTGTTCAGTACGGTCCCTGTTGTTATAGCCTTCTCTATATCATTCCAAAAATTGCGTAAGTAACATGATCAGACCTGCAAATAACAAGATTTCTGGAATTCCTAATTCTTTGTCCTAGCTTGAATTTTCATAAATGTATTTAAAAAACTTTTTCAACTTTTGTTTTCATAGCATGTATTAACCTTTTCAAAAAAGAAGTACACCATATAGCTGGGTTCAAAGTTAACTGATTGTTTGCATTGTCATTTCTCCATTAGAGCATATGCATTATGTTCACGTTCAAAAAGTAACTGAGGTAATAATAGTGAAGATTCCTCTGCCCACTGAATCTTCTAAAGCAGTGGTTCTCAATCTGTGACCTTGAAGCCACCCTTATAGTCCTGCTGGATTTCCATAGAGGACAAAAAATAAAATTCAAATTAACTACATATACCACACTCTAGGGGAACATTTCAGAGTTTCAAAATTACTTATGGCAGTCATCTTTCATGCTTTCTTTCAAGCGTGAGATTTTATGAAGTGTATTACAGCTTCTCTATTTATAAACTTCTGTCTGAGTTTTATCAGCAAAAGAAGGGACTTCTTACCAACATATGTCCAAATATAGAAAAGTTATGCAGAAATCAGATGGCTCGTCCATCTCATTAATGTGTATATCAACATTTCTTAGATTTTTAGTTAATGTGATAAATATACCATCTATACTCTGTCTTGAACTATTAAACACAAGTATAAATTTTCAACTGTTAACTTGATAATATAAATTAAATGCATTTTCAAAATATAAGTATGCTGGTGCTAAAAAATTTGCTTTCTAAAGGTACAAGAGTAAAATGATTTGCAGAACATTTTAATAAATGAAAATCGTCTTCATTTAAAGAAAAGTTTGAAAAACACTGTTCTAAACAATGCAATTTATGTTGTGTATAATGATTTAACAACATCAGAATAAGAAATTTGTTTAATTTTTATAATGAAGACTACAAAGAAAAAATGTTTGCATAATATTCAAGTGATTATATTGCTGAATCTTTATGATATAGTTGAGAGAAGGAGAAATAACACCAGGGTTTAAAAAGAAGGGCTAGGTCATTCCTTTGCCTCTTCACCAACCTGATCCTCATAGGGGGAGTTAACAGGAATTAATCTGACACCACTATGTTGCATCTGCTCTGATTTTGCATGTTTAAAACTAGCAGTGTGGGCATCTCAAATTCATTTTAATCACATACATTGTTTTCTAGTAAAGCAGTGTCTAAATTAAACTGGCGACCCTCGGTGTAATTTAATGCTGCCTGTGCTTAAATTTCCCATAAATTAATTAGCATTATTATGACAAGAATTTGAAGAAAACGTTATAGATTTTAATGGTTTGGAGTCAAGTTTTATGTTATATTCATTACCAAAAATGAACGTAGCTTTTTGAAAAATCTACAAAAAGAGCTAATTAATTTACACTGTGAAATAAATTTTGTTCAAAGACTTTTTAAGATACGAATTTGATTAACTTTTATTAGTACTTGTCAAAAGATAAATATCTTAAGTTAGGAATTTGTTTGCTTTGTATCTTAAGTTATGAATTTGTTTGCTTTGTTTTTGAGTAATCTACGAGAACAGTTTTTTTTTCACATTTGAAAATTAATAAGTCTATGAAAAAAACCAGACTGCCGATGAATACCTACTGTTTGTGATGATACTTTTTGGTTTTCCCTCTAAGATTACAAACTTCATAAAAATAGTAACATCATGAAGTGTTGTAAAAAAACAAAGATGTTTACACTAATTTACGTAGAAATATTATTTTTTTTTTTTGTTTTGCATCACAGAAAAGTCTGATAAATAAAAGAAAGAGAGTAAGTTGTCATTATATATTTTCAAGTTTTATCTCTCATGGGAAGCTTTTGTGTATTTCTGTATAGTTTAAATTTAAAGTATGTCACTTAATAGTTCAGTATATTACAATTAGTTGATTAAATGCTAGTCTAAAAATTTTAATATTTAGCTGTCAGATTTTAATTAAAAGTTTTTATTTAGCCCTTTTTTTGAATTCCAAAATTGTAACCAACATAAATTTCTTGCGTATACGAACTTTTAGATTTCCAGCACAATATAAGTATAAATTTGATATTTTTATTTGCATTATTTTTATTCATATTTTTTAAAAGTATCTAGTAATATGTTTTAAATTCAATTAACAAATATTTTTTTTTTTTTTTTAATTGCTGCCCGTCAGCTGCTTTCAAATTGTGCACTGGCCCGTCCGTATGCAATGCAAGTTCCAAACCACTGTTGTAAAGTATCGTTTATATAATATGTCTTCTCGCATTACAGCAAAGTGCCATAAAATTCATAGCAATGAGAAATATAGGGATATTGTATTTCATATTTTTCCAAAGGACAGTTTGCTTTTGGTGAAAAAAATGGATACATATATCAAAGACGGGATTATATTAATGTGAAAGATGCAAGAATTTGCACTGAACATTTTCTACGAGGGCTGTCTGAAAAGTTTCTGAGCTCGATATGTAGATGGCAACACTAATCAATGAAACTATGGGAACGTGGTTGTGCATTCTTGGAAAATCCCTAATCCCAATTACAGCCATTTTGAATGCGAGGTTTTTGTTTGACAATTATTTCTGTGAGTTGGTGTGACTGTTTTTGTAAAAATGGAAAAAATTCAAGTATTGAGCTGTCATTGGGTACTTGTTTTTGAAAGGTAATATGCCTACATATATTAAAGAGGAGTTGGACGCTATGTACAGGGACACTGCACCATCATTTACTTCTGTGAAATTTCGGCAATTGAATTTAAATGTGGCTGTACCAGCTTGGGTGACGATAACGTTCAGGACGGCCAAAAACTGCATTCGTTGACGAAAACATCTCTAAAATCCGCAAATGGTACTAGACGACTGTTGAGTCAAGGTTAGAGAGATAGCAGAGGCTATGAGCATGTCAAATGAATGCATTTGCCACATTTTGAACCAAGATTTAGGTATGTGCAAGCTGGCTGCACATTGGGTGCTGCATTTGTTTACTTTGGACAAAAACGTGTTTGAATGAACATTTGCACTCATCTGTTGGGGCAATTCAGGTATAATAAATCAGAGTTTCTTCTATGATTAATCACTGTAGATCATCGGTTCTCAAGCTTTTGATTAACATGCACCATCTAAACAAAAATTGAAAACCTTTAGTACCACCACTACAAAGTACTACTACCACCACCACTCTTGAACAAAGTTCAGATCGCATAAATTTACGAGTGTTAGAGAAAAAAACTCAATCAGAATGTTGGGGTTTTAACTTTTGAATTTAATAGTTAAAAATACTTTGCTTCTTTATGTACCACCTATTCTTCTCTTGAATACCACCAGTTGAGAACCGCTGCTGTAGATGAAATCTGGATTCATCATTACAACATAGAAATAAAAACATAGTCAAAATAGTGGATGGCAAAGGGAGAATCTGCTCCAAAAAAGGCAAAAGATGTTTCTTCTGCTGGGAAAGTGATGGTGACGGTTTTCTGGGGTAGCCATGGAATTGTCTTAAAGGATGATCTTGAAAAGGAAAAAACCATTACTGGAGCATATTATGCAACACTACTTGACAAGCTGAAGGCAGAAATTGCAGAAAACAGACACATTTTCAAAAGAAAAAAAAAAAAATTGTTTCAACAAGACAATGCTCCATCTCACATCTCAGCAGTTGCGATGGCGAAATTACGAAATCCACGAATTACGGTTTGAACTGCTTGCACTCGCCCTACTCACCAGACCTGGCCCCAAGTGACTTTTTTTTTTTTTTGTTTGTTTGTTCCCTAAGCTAAAAGAAGCATTTGGTGGACAAAGATTTTCGCCAAATGAGGAGGTTATGAACTTCCTTAGTAACTATTTTGCAGAGAAAGATTCCACATATTATTTGGATACATTAAAAGGATGGGAGCATCGCTGGGAGAAATGTAGAAACTTACAAGGAGACTATGTCGAAAGGTAAAAGTAATTTTAGAGAAAAAAAAAAAAAATTTTTTGCAAAGAAACTTTGCAAAGAAAAGAGAAATAATGCAAAGTACTTTTGAAAGAGTACACAAATTAAATTTGAAGAAAATTCATTTTGAAGCCAATTATGAAATTGATGACAGGAATAATAAATCAGACATAAATGACTTTAAAATAGAACTCACAAATGATGATATAAATACTGCTGAATACCCTAACTGTAAAAATAAACAAGAGTGCATTGATAATTTATAAAAAAAAAAAGTTAGCTCAGCATTTTAGGTAATTTATAATTGTATAAAACATCGAAGTAATTTCCCATAAAAAGATCTTCCTCCTTTGTCCCACTTTTGAAAGATTAAATAATTCTCTTTAGACTATGTGAGCAAAGTTGTTTTCTCAAACTTAAGACAACTATCTTGTATTTATTTAAATGTAATGTATATGTATAAGTGTGAGTATAAGTTAGACCAATTATTTTGAAAAAGCTGTTAACATATCAAATCGGAAGAGAAACACGCCAATGTAAAATTTATATTTAGGTCAAAAAAGCAATCTTAGATTGAATTTTAAATAACACTGTCGATTTTAAGGGCAGTCAAAATAAGTTCCTCTGCTTTAGCTGCAAAAAAGAAAATTGACATATATATTTAAAACTATGCCAAGTTAAGGTCCCCCTCCTCTTAAACTTTAAAGAGCTGTTGTTATAGTCATCTTAGAAGGAGTAATAGAATTTTTCCACTTAGAATGCAGATGAAGAAAAGATAATGAATGTTGTACTTTTTTTCTTCATGATCTAATAATAAATGCACAGGAGAGAAGAAAACTGCAACTTTTAAGAAAATGTACTATATTTTATCTTATTATTTTAAAATTAATAAATTATTAACTTTTTAACCATAAATGATTACAGTAATAACATTTTCTCTTCTAAATTAAAGCTATTTTCTCACAAACAGTTTTTTAAGGCTGTTTTTGCAAATTTAACACTGTTATTTCTGTGTTGCGAATTGCATCTTTGCAGTCAGTGTCAACATGACTATGTCATCGCTCCTCACTTCCTGTTTTGGAAGGGGGGATGTAGAAACTCTATGTAGAACTCGCCCTTCTTTATTAAGTACTGAATAATATAGCTAGTTATATAAAAAAAGACTTTCATTCATTAATAATGCTAATAATAATAATGTGTGTATGTGTTTAATATATATCCTTTTAAATTTAAGAATATATAATGTTTAAGAATACAGTCAAAAGTCATTAATTCGGACACCCATAATCTGGAATGATCTATAATCCGGACCTCGAAGCTACAAACTTTCTGCGCATGCGCCGCAGTGACGCATGCGCGTAAGACCTTTACGGCTACGAATATGCGTGTGCGCATGTGCATAATACGTTTACACATGCGCGTTTAATGTACGAGGGCTATCCAGAAAGTAGATTACGTTTTGGAATAAAAAAATAAACAAAGTATAGGAAACAAATTTTATTATATACAGATGAAAGCCACACTCAAATACTACTTTTCTACATAGTCACCATACAAATTAAGGCATTTATCGTAGCGATGTACGAGCTTGGAAATTCCTTCGTCGAAAAATTCGGCCGCCTGCGCCTTCAACCACTTCGTTACCTATTCTTGCCTTCCATCTTGCACAAAACTTGTGGTAACCAAGCTTTTCGCTGATGATTTCGTGCAACAAACTTCGCGAAATTTGTGGAAAACTCAAAGAAAGTTCCGTTATTGTGAAATTTCGATTTTCACGGACTTTAGCATCGACTTTTTCGAGAAGTTCGGCGGTCACTATGCTGGGTCTCCCACTTCGATCTTCGTCGTGAACATTGGTTCGGCCATTTTGAAATCTTATGACCCACTGACGCACTCCACCTTCAGTGATAATGTTGTCCCCATACACTTCACGAAGCTGCCGATAGATTTCTATCGGTTTACAGTTTTTTGCAGTCAGAAACCTTATTACTGAGCGCACCTCGCAGCTCGCAGGATTTTCAATTAACGCAGACATTTCAAACCGTCACAGTATCTGAACGGAGCACAGCACGAACCTCTCACTAGCACGGCTAGATGCAGACTGAGCTGCGCAACGCTCTGACCCCAAGATGGCCGCGCTAGCCCCGCCCCTAGCGGACACAGACGGAAACGTAATCTACTTCCTGGATGGCCCTCGTATAACGGACGGTATAAGCTAAGCTAAAATTATCTAATTCAGTTAATGGTGCAGATTGCGTTGTTCCTTAATCTTCGAATTGGATCCGGCTTATTATTTTTTGCAGACTGTTAGAGCAATTTTATAAAAGTAAGCTTGAACTTTCGATTATGTCAAATAGAATTTCCGATATATATTTACTAATATGTAAAGGATCTACAAAGCGAAAGTATGTTTTGAAGTCCATGAAACAAAAAGTGGAATTGCTGCAAAAAATGGATAAAGGCATATCCTTTGTTTTTCTAACCATTCCGAAATCTGTTTATCAATTTCATGCTGCTTTGCGGCGGGGAAGGGGGAGGAAACGCCGTGGCGCGCAATGAATTTGATCTGTCAGCACTATCCTTATCTTCAGGGCAGATGTTTTTATTTTATTTGGCTTATAATTCCTTACTAAATGTAGTATTTCATCTCGATGTACTCCGTCTTTGATATGATTTAAACCAAATTCCTCGTCATTATAATTCGCTGCCGATAGTGAAGAAAGTGATGCAGAGGTTATTGGAAACGAAAAAATTTTGATTGACAAATTAGTCGGTATTCTCGACACAGTAATTATAGGACTTGAACAGCGGAACTTTGTAACTGAACAAGAAATTATGTCTGTTTTTAGAGAAAGTATTATCACATAAAACGAAGCAACTTAAACAACTTACATTGAAAGAAATGTTCAATAAAGTAAACAAATAAATATTAAGCTTTTTTTTTTTTGTAAATTTTGATACCCTTTAGATCATAATTGTTCTTTATTTCATAAATTACGGTTTCATATTTTTAATTTTATAATTTCTGCATGCCATCTTACCAGATTTAAACTGATGATCCATAATCCGGAAAAATCGATAATCCGGAATCGGCGAAGTCCGGACGAGTCCGGATTAACGACTTTTGACTGTATATAGTTATTTTTAGGCACTATTTTAGTGACTTCCGAATGGCTGCCGTACTATAATTGTATCAGCTCTTTGTGGTTGATTAATACTTCAATATTCTTAAAAAAAAAAAAAAAAAAAAAAAAAAAAAAGGAGAGAGTAAGGTAATTTGTCATAAATGCCAGATATTCATTAGGGGAGGGGGGGGGGGAAAAGAGTTCCATCTGACTACCAGAGTAGTTGTTTTTGAAGCAATTTTTTTCCCAGTTTTTTAAGTCACTTAATTAAAGGGTTTCACAAAATATGTGCTGGAAAAGATGAATATTTTGATGTATTTCATGATAAAATACAGTGAACTCTTTTGTGATGACCACCTCTGAAATTGATCAGTATTTCTGAGAACATAAACATTAGTATTAAACATCACCTCTTTAAGATGACCAATTCCTCAAACGATTAAAGTCATCTGAAATATATCTTCTTTGTTACTGGATGAGCTACCAGTGGAAGATTCTAGAAAAATTATTTAATCTGAAGGATGTATTTAAGACACTTGTTTAAAGAAAATCATTTTTGGGAGATATATATGTAACACTGAAATGTCAAAAGATTAGAAAAGCTCTTAAAAGAAATCATGCTTTTTTTTTAAATATCTCTTTTATAATTTATATATGTTTCGTGTATCAACAATTTCGACTTCTTTCTCAATAACAGGTTCTTTTGATTCATCAGTTGTGTTTTAGAATTTATGAACTCTTATTAAAATTCATTTAGTATGTTATGCAAATAAGGAAACCATAAATTTTAAATTAATCTGAACCTGTATAATTTACTAAAGAATTTTAAAATATTTTTCTACATTTCTTATTTTTATGGAGATATTAATTTCTGTTAAATCTTTGATAGAATGTTCCTAGACATGGATTTATTCATAGAATTTTGAAAAAATGAAGTCCTTTGTTTTATTTTTATGATTACTGTAGCATAACTGTTCTGCTTTATTTCTGCTAATAATCAAGTCTATAATCAACAGGAAGCGTCCAAGGTCCCATGTCAAAATTTGACATGAATGTCATGCATATTCATAATTTTGATGTTTTTAAATGCTGTTTTAAAAAATAGGATTTATACATCTATTTTTAAATAATTATTGCTTCACAGACTAGATTTTATATATAACTAGCATTTTTAAACTTGAAGTAGATGAAACATTTATTTTTTTTCCTCTCTGTCTCTCACTTTGCAGTAGCAAAAAGTTCTAATCTAGCGTTATCAGCCTTAGCTGGGTTAGCTAGCACAGAAGATTTTAAATCAGTTGCTCTGAAGAAAAGTTCCAGCACTGAAACTGCTCCAGAAAATTCCATTTATCTTATACAAGTAAAAGGTAAATATAATGGAATTACTAATTTTCATATAAATATTAATATCGTTATGAAATGTCCAGCTGCCATAAGATAGCTTCTTTACAAAGCCAGGTTAGGGTTGCCAGAAAGTGGCAGGGTTGCCTGATTTGACATGAAATACCTCATTTGGTGACAAAATTGGCAATATGCCATAGACAGAGCGAGAACATTCTAGTATGCATTCTTAGTGGGTTTCCCAAGCATATTCTCGAAGGTAGGTTAAAGCTATATATGCCTTGCCTGTACGTGGAGTAGGAGTACCTTGAATTCAGTTAGTGTAGTAGTAGTATCTTGAGTGTAGTAGCAGTGTCTTAAGTTTAGAGATTAGCTTGAAAGCGATCGACCAATTTGATAGCTGTACTTTAGTGCTTTGCTATGAAGCTGTCTTCACAGTTATATTCTGAAGGCCTGAATGTTTTAGCGTGTTTATTGTGTTTTTGACAATTGTAAACTTGTTTTTGGAACTGTCCTGTGTAATGCTGGTGAATAAATTGTGTTTTTGATTCTTCATCAAGTGTCACCATCAATTACTTCAAATCCACGAACCCGTAGAACAGAACAATATTGTTGTATAACTTTAAAAATACAATAGGAAGTTTTTAAAATTAATTTTTGAATTAACAATTTTACTAAAAGCTGTTTAGAAAGTACCTGTTACTCTGAACATTCTTGTTGAAAAAATATTAAAGGAATTTAAAATAGTTATTTTGTACAATATCATGTTAGAGAATAAGTTTTTTTTTTTTTTTTTTTCCCCATTACATTATAGGTTGTTTTCATATTAGAATCGAATTTATAAAAGTCCTAAATTACAGAAGTTTAACATAAATTAATTTATTAAGCGTGTATTATACATAGAGGAGGAGAAAGAGAAGAATAAAATTGGATCGAAATTTCATAAAAAGCTGTTTAACAAGCATTTATAAAGTTTAATTCCATATAAATAATTCAGGCATTTATAGTTAAATTTTACAGGAAAACCAAATTTTCTATATTATTTTCAAAATAAGAGCTATTTTCCCACAGGTAATTGAAAACATTTCCTTTAAGAAAAGTTCTTTTTTTTAAATGCATTTCTTTATGTATATTTAGTATGATCTCTAATACATACACACACTGGCCAATGAATTAGAAACCTTTGAGATTTTCATTTGACTGCATGCTAGGGATGAAGTATGCAAATTTTTTTTATGACGTGGTTAGAATGCTAGTATAAGTAAAGTGTAAGAGTGCTTTTTACGATGAAAGAAGTAAATTGGGAAAAACAACAAATCTTTCAAAAGGGACAAAAAGGGGCTTATTGTGGGTGCCTGTTTAGCAGGGGCCTCGATTTCGAAAACAGCAAATCTCACTGGGTTTTCAAAAGCAGCTGTGTCAAAGGTTTTCAAAAGTTGTAATCAGAACCATCCGTCCTAGAAGACGTAACTCCTCTAGAAGACGTAACTGCGGTTCAGGCGCAGTTTTCCAAGAGAATGATTAGCGTTTTCTTCGATGAATTATATGGCAGAATAGGGACTCTACTGTGCTTCAATTGACACAGATCATCAACCAAGGCTCTTCCCAACAGATTTCGGTTTGAACTATATGTAAAGAATTGCATAGAATAAGAATGCATAGTCGGGTGCCTGTGAGAAAACCACTCATTTCTGCCCAACATTCAAGAATTCGTTTGCAGTTATGTCGGGTAAGAAAACACTGAACATTTAAGGATTGGAAACAAGTAATGTGATCGGATAAGCCATGCTATACCTTATTTTAAATTGGTAAAAGATGTTGAATTTGGCGAGAATCCCATGAAGCACTGAATCCATCTTGCCTTACTCACACTGTACAAGGGTCTGGTGGGAGTATGTTCTGCTGGCATGGAAGCCCTGGTTCTGCTGCCATGGTGTTCCTCGAGGGTAAACAAACAGCCATGAGATTACTGGCAGATCAAGTGCATTCTGCAGTGCTGTATTTTATCGTGATGGCGATGGATACTTCATGGATGATAATGCAACTATACCTCGTGGCAGAAGTGTTCAAAATTGGTTTGCTGAACATTAGTCTGATTTCCAACACCTTCCCTGGCCACCACATTGCCTGGATTTTAACCCCATGGAAAATATGTGGGATAGGGTAGAAAGATGTATCCAACATCAATCTCCTCTTCCATCTAGTTTACAAGATCTAAAAAGTTGCATAGACAATGCATTTTATTCTCTGGACATAAATGCACTCCAGGAGCATGTAGACTCGATGCCCAAACGATTCAGAGCAGTTATCCAGGCAAAAGTTGGTCCAATAAAATATTGATTTAGGGTTTCTATTTTATTGGCCAGTATATGTATATCTGTAATTGTTATATGACATAAAATAAAGTTAGCTTTGTAACGATTTAAAATGTACTTTTAAAAATGCTGTGCCATGAAATAAGACCACCTCCAATTATTCCAGATAATTTGATCATTTGTAGATGATTTTAATAAAGAAATTGTCTAATACAAATGTTTATTAAAGTTATCAAAGATACTGGTCACTTTTAGAAATAATCATGAATAGAATGTAGTTGCTATGGAGAACAAAAGAACTGGTTTTTAACCAATAATAAATACATTTAGGTAAATTAGGAGCAGAAAAATAAATTATATCTTAGTTTGCAGAATTCATTAAGTATGGTAAAGTTTTTTTCATTTTCTGTTTATTGAAATTATTTCTTTGTAACACAATAGGAAATCACAAATCTGTACAGCTTAAGAGTGAAGTTTGTACATATTTTAGTTAGTCCTAAAGGAATCATTAAATTAAATCAAAAGATTAGAAAAGATAATTTAGCTCTTATAATAATGAAGTTAAAAATTCCAATTGCCTTAATTCTGCTCAGTTAGTTTTTAGCTGTTAGCTGTCGTTTTTAGTGTAGAATCATGTAGTATGTTATTTTAATGTTTTGAACTTCTTCACTTTAGCATAATTTGTTTCATCTCTGTGAGGCATAATGAATAGAAAATATTTTCTGTGATTCAAATTTCCCTTTGGTCACATTCACATTTCCCTTCCTAACATTGTTTACTAAACTACTAAGGATAGTAAACTTAATAATTTAGTAACTACAGTATTATTTCTAAGTTCTTAATTCAAAAATATTGTAGATTTTTCAATCATATTAACTGAAAACGTCGCCATTTATATTTAAGAAATTGCGCAAATTACATATGTTGGTAGATTTGAGGTTGACAGAATGTTTTTCTTATTGCTGTATTATATATCAAGCTGTGTATCAGAAAGTTAAGAATGAGAGCAAGCAGTGTACTTATAAATCCTCAAAACTTACAGTGCAATATCTTGAAAAGGGCACTGAAACCTTTTGTGATAACCATCTCCCTAAAACAATCTCTTCTGAAAGTGACTTGCCTTTTTAAGAACATTAATAAATATTACTATTTCCATAAAAGTTCAGGAATCAGTAGAACTGAGGATGATCATCTTAGAGAGGGTTCATCGTATTTTGCTTACAAAAAATAGTTGCTTATACAAAAGTCATTCCTATTCGGTTCTTATCTTCTGTTGTGGCCTCGGTGAGAATGTTGATGTGGCGTGTTTCTGCATTGTTGAGAAACAAACGGTTACTGATCTGTGCATGTGTGAGAAACAAACAGTTACTGATTAGTGCATGTGCGATAGGCAAATGATTAGTGATCTGATTTTTCATTTTATCAGTCAGCAGTTTTTCATTGTAAAATACTTATTATGTTCAATTTTCCTTCAGCCGAAAAAGAAGCTATGGTTAATGTTCGAGCTATTATTATCAGCAATTTCTAAACTGTAGGCACCAAAATGAGTCTATAAAAAATGAATTTTTTGGTATGTTTATATATATTGTGGTGTAGCTGCCGAATCTGCTACACAGAGCCCCTTTTGTAATCCAGGCTTAAAATGAACTTTTAACTCAGGTTCTAACAATAACATGAATTTTAATAAAATAAAAAATTAACAGGTGCGGTTCATGATGATGTGGGACTTAGATATATTCAGTCCTGTAATTTCAGAAATTTGTTAAACAGGAATGTGTGCGGTCAACAGTATATGTGAGGAGTCATAGTTCTAGGAGGCCAAAATGTCTGTAGCCCCAGCAGGAAGGTCCTGGCTCTTCTCAGAAAACCACCTTTCTTTCTCTCTGCTAAAACTTTATTCATTCATGGTGTTATTGCCTCTGCTAAACCTGGGGGGGATGCAGAATTCCCCCCTTGTACATAACAATAATGTCCACATTCTGACCCCAGTGAAAGACTTCTTTATCTCTGAAACTCTTGGAATGACCTTGTAGGCTGAAACCAGAATAATTAACAATGGGACCTCATTGTACAAGAATTTCTCCTCTGGTGTGAAAGAGGCACTATTGCATTTGGAATTCAGTCCCCCTGAACGAAAACTGACAAAGAATATCTATGCAACCTTGTAACCATATATATTAATAAATCACTAACAAATTTATATTGAATTAATGAATAAGTAGATTTATCTTGCATGTTTAATAATCCTTCTGATTTATGGTAATTTTTATCTATGTTGTTGCTTTAAATAAATTGTTACCATATGATTTGAAGTTTTTTCCTTTTATCCTGCTTTACCTTTGCTAGAGCATCATTTCTCTATGCCTTCATCAGCATTACAGTTTCATTTCAAGAATTCATCTGATACAGTGTGTTTGTGCATTTTGAATTTTTTCACCATTCGTCTGGTGCATAATAACCTTTAAGATTTTATGCCATTAAAAGTCAACCAACCAACCAACCTAAATAAATTGCTTATATAATTATGTTAAATACTATAATTAATGTATAAAGTCTTATTGAATTATGTTATTTTAAATAAATTATTGATAAAATTGTATTAAATATTATAATTAAAATTTTATATTAAATTCCTTCTATATGTATATATTAAATAGGTCTTGTTGAATTATGTTATTCTAAATAAATTGTTGACAAAATTGTATAAAATATAATAATAAATAAAAATTTATATTTAATTCCAATTGTGTATTGCAGATATTGTTTATCGTAGTCAATAGCCAATTTTGTTTTCATGCATACTTGTAGCATATGGCAATAAATCACACTTTCTTAAGCCTAAATTGCCTAAATGCTTCTTTCATCAAAGCCGCTACAGAAAATAAGTATCTTATATTCTTTATCCTATTCTTCAAATCTACAGTGCTTATATACTGATAGGAAAATTTAGTGCCAGAAATTTAAAAAAAGTAATGACAAATCATAATAGCAGACTGGAATAAATGTAAGTTTTTCTGTGCAATAATTTCTGCATGTGGAGTGATATTTGTGATAAAAAGGAATAATGAAAATGCATGTACAAAAATGCTTCATTAGCATCACATACAGTGTTTTTTTAATAGTTAAAGCTTATATTTAAAAAAAAATTTTTTTTTCTTTCTTTTAATGCTAAAGGACGTAGAAAAGCTCAAGTTAGGTTAGTAGAGCCCAAAGGATCATCATTGAATCATGGAGACAGTTATGTCCTTGTTACACCAACTCAAGTTTATTGCTGGCATGGAGAACTGAGCAATGTAATTGAAAGAGTTAAGGTAAGATGATGTGGTAATCTGTTTATAAATTTTTCAGTATGTGCTTTTGATTTATGTATGTATAGTAAAGGAATTAAATTTTATAATGCATGTTTAATTAAAATAAAAAGAATGATATAGAGTTGCATTTATTTAAATTGGTGGCAAGTTTTAAAAAATTTGATTAAAATCTCATCATGCAGTATGTGTTTGGTTTTAGGTTCAGGCCACTATGATGTATGTTATTGAAATTAGCCACTATGTATTGTTATTTAAATTATTTGAAAGCATTAGTATCGTACATTTAAGTTTTAAGAATGAAATCTATATATTACTTGAATGATACTAAAACGTTGATTATATTTAAATGTGAATAGTTCATTATAGACTGGGCTGTCACTAGGGTTTTTCTGTTGGCTGGTGCAGTCTTTACTGCTTTTAAATTCTGCCACCTTGTGGGGCCACACTAGTTCTGGTGCCTGCCCTTGACAGTCAACATCAATAATCAATATGAAGCAGCCTTCTCCTTTGTGTGAAGTAAATTAGTAATATTTAAAGTATGATATATATTTTCATTGAACATGAAACATTTCATTTTATATGAAGATTGGATTTGGGGATTTATGAAGATTGGATGGGATTTGTATGAAGATTGGAGTATGGATTTAACTTTTAGAATAAAATTAAAGTAATTTCAACCTGGGCATTTATTCCAAGCAAATTGTAATTGGAAGAAGTTTACTTTTATTTTTCCCTTATTTTTGAAGATTGCTTTTCCTATCAACTATTTCTAAGTTTTTCTTTTCATTAATAATTACGATTTTTTTGGAGGGAGGGGCTTTTTTATTTGTTCTTTAAAGGTGAACTGATAATTGATAATATTGAAAGTACCAAATATAAATGAAGTAGATTTTTGATTTTTACAACCCATAAGCATTGCAAAAAATGTTTGTAAAAGAAAATGATTTGAAAAGACCACTAACATTTTATGGCCAAAGGCTGGGTTCGTAAAAACATGTGGTTTTTAAGCTGTAGGTTTGTAAATAGAAGAGCCATTGTAATTGTTGCATATCAGCATGCAAATGGAAACTTTTTTCCAAGCATAATGTTACGTTGAGCAAGCAAATTTTTAATAACTGTTTTTTTTGGCAGATAAGTATAAGATAACACATTTTGTGCCATTTTCAAAATGATTATCTAATGATTCTAAATTATTTTAAGTAAGGTCTTTAAGGTTTGTTTTATCTTTTCATAACTCCTTACAGCAGCAAAGCGAGTTACTTCTTTTCTAATTACTCAATGAAGGCTAATTTTATTTTGGCATTAAATTTCCAGTTTTTTACCATGTAAAATTTAAAAATTCTCTCCCTCCTCCTTTTTGTTGGATATAGGAAAGTTTCATGACTCTTTTAATTAAATTCTTTTTTCTTTTTTAATTTAATAACCCTTCCAAAATAATTAACACTATAACTAATAATTGAAATTTATGTAATTTTATCATATAGTGAAAAACTTCCAAATATATTTAAAAGAAATTTTATGGTAATGATGAAAGTTTTCCCCCTAGTATTTTGGTGACAAATTTTACTTTTGATATATTTTATTTTTTCATGAGAATATACTTAATTCAAGCCAGGTATATGATAGCTTCCCTCTCTCATTAGAACACACACAAACTCTCTGTGCTGCACAAATGTACAAAACACATAGCTTACAAAAGTAAGTTAATTCAACATTATGCACATTAATAAAACAAACAAAAGCAGAGAACAGCTGTCTAGGCTTTACAAAAAGAGATAAGTTTACTGGCTATGTAACACCTAGCTTTTTAAAATCATTCTGAGGCATAATCTTGGGCAGTTAAGAGCAGGACAGGAAAAAATTAAATGTTCCACATCTCGAAGATTTTTTTGAACAATAAAACAAGTTATTTGATCGTAGATTGAAACAAAACAAATAATTTGCAAATTTACCATGACCAGATAAAAATTAAGACACTTTAAAATTTATTAAGAAGAAATACTTGAAAAATAGTCTGTGGTTAATATAAGGAAATACATTTTTTTTTATGCTCAGAATTACAAGGTGGAAGCATCCCTTTCATTTCTCCTAGATAAAAGCTTCTTTGAATAGAATAACTTTCAATAACACTTTTTAATACTAATATTAATATCAAATGGTAAATCTAAAGATCTTTAGTTAAAAAATCTTTCTTTTCTATGCCATGATGATTGTATGCAAAACAAATATTAATTCTTAATGTCTACTGAAGTGATAGTTTCAATTTCCAGTTTCTATCTGCTTGCAATGATGTTTAAAAGGTAAAAAGAACGTATTTTTATAATATGTAGTCTGTCTGATAGTTCCTGAACTGTATAATATGGATTTTCAGAGATAGGCTCTTTTAAGAGGTCCTTGTTTACAGAGAATGGTCGTACAGAGTGGGGCATAATTTTAGGGCTGAAATTTCTGCATTTCTCAAAACACCTTCAAAGTATGTCATCAGAAACAGCACTTTGTTCATATCCAACACACATTTTATGAGCAGTCTGACTAGTCTTATTTCTTCTTTTTAAATAGAAGAGCATAATAATGAAAATGATCTCTTGGGGGGGGGGAAATGTTACAACAGATGCTAGAAATATGCAATACTAGCAGAAAATACCATATTTATACATCTGCTTCGATTAAGGTCATTTCTCATCAGCAGTAACAAAATAATTTAAAAAAAAAAAACATGCTTTGATTTGAAAAACCACAGAATTTTCCAGATAACCCAATAAATTTGTGAATCTTAAAGATTCACTGTAAAAATATGTCTGAGACAAATTTCAGAATAACGCTTATGGTTTACATCAACTTTCTTGGCTGCAATTTTGTCTTTCTGTTGAAATACATGCAATTAATTCTGGTGAGCACAAGAATATTTGCACATATTCTTGTGCTCACCAGAATAGTCATAATAAGCGAAGAAATTCCAGCAATCAAAAATCTTGTGATGACACAAACATTTGAAACTCCTGTTAATGATAAAATTTTCAGCTTCATGTACATATCCTTTAGTATGTGTAAAGTTAATACATGTTTATGCACTGCAAGATGTATTTCAAGAATGATATTTCTTATATTCTGAAACTTTTTTTCAAAGTAAAACAAATTGTAATATCTTTCTGTTATTCTTCAGGCACAATAAATTCAGGATTCTGTTCCTTAATAAGTTTTAAGAGTTCATCACTAATGCTGTTAGGCATTTTTAAACTAAAAGTGTAGGCTATTTCGGCTTGTCACATTCAGAGATGCATTCTGCTATTACTTTATTGTTACTAATAGTTCTGAGATCACAAACTCCGATTATATGTTTTTGAGGACTGATTTCAGTTTTAAGAAGCCTTTTTGATGTCGTCATATATGCAGTTCTCCACATTCACATCACAGCAGTCTGAATTTATCCAATTTGGCATAACATGACACCACAATACTGACATAAAATTCTTTCTGTAAAGCAGTACTCAATAAGCTTTTTTTTTACAAGTTTCAGGAAACTGTAGTGACTTAACATGCTTATAAAAAAGCTTTCCTTAAATCGACATGAAACTTTGGTTTATTTTGCTCTTCGATAAGAGAAATATTTTGACTTCTGATTTTGAAGTTCTGTATCCATAACTGCATAAAATTTGGCATCTTCTGCTAGTCTTGTGTATCACAATGAAATTGTAAATTTTGAATTGTTATATGCTGAAACTCAGCTAATACCTGATTGTCATAAAAAAACTCAAATTTATTTGTATTTTTTAAATTCAAGGCTGCCGAAGTTGCAAGCTTGGTCCAAAGCTCTAAAGATTTGAGGTTTAAAGGCCAAAATGAAATTATTATCATTGAAGAAGAAACCAAATCACATTCAGAGCAGCAACAAGAATTTCTTAACACTCTGTCAATTAAGTTGGAAGACATCCGATTAGCAGGTGCACCAGATGAAGATGAGGTAATTTAAGAGTCAGTTGTATTTTTTATATGTACTGTATCGACAGCATGAATTATTTTTATTTCAGATTTTTTCATTTTAAAAACCATATGAAATGAGACATTTTTAACAAATGTATTTTTTGACAGTTGTATGAAATTGCTATTGTTAATACAAATGCAGTGTATAAACTTGGAGAAAATGAACTAATTCCATGTGATGAGTTATGTGGTACTGTGCCAAAAATTGAGATGCTGAAGCCAGATATGGTATGGATATTTTTTTAGGTTCATAAATTTGTTATTAGAAGAATTTCTATTATCTTTTATATTAAAAGAATCTTATCAATATATTATTTTGCAGATATATGTTTTCGACTTCGGAGCAGAGATGTATATCTGGTGTGGAAAGCTTGCACCTTCTGATCTTCGAAAATCTGCTGTCTCATTAGCCAAAGAACTTTGGGATCAAGGATACAATTACTCAGAATGTGACATTAATCCATTTAGTGCTTCCTTTGGTAGTGTTTCATATCTTGTGCAATCTTTACTGCATTATAATTCCAGATATCTTTAATTAAGATTAACTAAAACCGCAATCTGTTTTAGGGAATTTTTTGTTAGTTAAATTAAGGTGACCAGATTTTAACATTGGTAAAGCGGGACACCATTGACCGGAAGGGGGAGGAAATTCTTGATTAAAAATTTGGTCTACATGGAGCAACTAAAATTTTCATAGACCGCAAAAATAGTATTGCAATATATATATATATATATATATATATTTTAAATTTCAACATAAGTACAATTTACAAATATTATACTTTAAAAAATTATGTATAGTATTATTTTATTGTTTGACATACTTCTCATTTGAGTGAAATTTTTTTTATTGAATTGCTGTCGTTGTTTAAAAGGTTATGAAGCTTTTCACAAGAATTTGTTGAATTTTATTTCACATATAAAATGGCTTTTAAAGTGTCAACACTTAATTGTGATTTTTCTGATGTCCATACTTTATTTTCCGTAGAAAAAAACACGTTCAGTCGCAGCATTATTCCTGGTAAGGAGAAAGCATATTTCACAATTTTTAGTGGATTATTGTAGGGAACATGGTTTGTTTCGAAATGATGAAATATTTCTAACCATTTGTTCTGTAGTGTGATTTTTGCTGATGCCCAAGATTTAACCTTTTCCTTATCAATATATTTTTTTAATAATGGTACCTCATTAAAGAGATCATTTTCGGAAATATTGGCTATATGGGAAATTCTGAGTAATATGATCGAATGGTTTTTGCACATCATTCCAATTAAGTTCTTGTTTTAATGTAAACCCAATGAAAATAAATGTTTAGTGTCATTGTAATGTTCTGTCCACTCTTCTAAATAATCTTTGCAGTTACTATAGAACTTTTTACTGTGATTCATGATATCTGCACAATTTATTGCACCTTGTTCTTCTATCTGGTTTATACTATTACGGAAAGTTAACAGAAGGAAATTATTTTCTGACTGCTCTTGACACTAAAATTTTAAATTATTAACTTCATTTGATACTTCGATTACCGAAACTTTGTCATCTGCAATAAATTTTATAGCATTTTGAAAAAAAAAAAAAAAAAAAAAAAAAAAAGAAAAGAAAAGAAAAAAAAAAAGCTACTTGATTGCGTACAAACTCTAGCCAAATTTTTGAAAATTCTTTTTCAACGAGCACAGTGTATATATCAGAATATATTTTGTCGTGCTTTCAAAAATCGGGACTTCTTTAAAATGTCGTGCGATGCGGGACAAATTGTTAAAAATCGGGACTGTCCCGCCCAAAGCGGGATGTCTGGTCACCTTAAGTTAAATACATATTTACTGTGATGCAAGTGAAAGAATTTCCTCTCCTTTATTTATTTAATTTTATTTTAGAAAAGATCATGTAGTTAAAAAATGTATTCCCTTATAAAAATATTTTAACGTCTGTCTTCAGCTCAATTAAGCAAAATTTGATTATAATCTTTTACTAAGAAGGTAGCCATGTTTATATAATGATCTCCTGATTTCAGTTTAAGAAATTGGGCTTTTGGACCATAATAACTTTGGCCAAGCAGCACACTAAAAAAAAGTTTAAAAATTAAATTTTACTTTGAGTCGTCTGCAAAGAAACTTATTTTATCAAATATATTTAATTAGTTTTTTAATCATTCTTAAGACATGAAACTAAAAATTATATATGATAGTTCTCCCTATTCTTCATCTTTTTTGGAAGGGGTTAAATTTATATAAAACACAAAAGGTTGTAAAAGTTAACCCCAGAAAGTATTTAAAACATAAAGCTACTCCTAAAAATAGACTATTTTCTGAAGCTTAAATCATTTGGTTTAGTGTCTAATTCTTATGAGATGCTTATGATAATTTTCTTATGAAATGATTTTGTGTGTCACTTAAAAAAATATTTTAAAAAACTATAAAGCAAATTTTTACTTTTTAGTTCATAAAAATATTTAAAATTATTTTGTAATTTAATTCTGTTAAAGGTTGATTGTGGATTGTTTTCAATTTATTTTTTTTCAGATAGTATAATTAAAAACAAGGATACTAAACGACCTTCATGGGCAATCTTTTTAAAAACGAGTCAACACCGAGAACCAGTTCTTTTTAAAGAAAAGTTTTTTGACTGGCCAAATATTCATCCTCTTATAGTTCAAAAAACATATAATGAGAATAGCACTAAGGTATGTCGTTTTTTCATTTTTACTTTCTATTTATAATGATCAGTGTTGTCATGTGATTTTTAAAATCCGTTCATATAAATAAACGTTAGAAGCAGCTATGAAGACTATTTTAAATTTCATATCAGTGTGAGATTTTAGAAATGTTTTTCATTTTCACATGCCATTAATTCTGCAAAAAATATAATTTTGTTGAAAATTATATTTCTAACAAAATTATATTTTTGTTAAAAATATAATTATATTTTAATATTGCTATTATTTCTTGTTGATTCTGATGAGTATTAAAGAATGTTTTTACCCTTATTAACTGTCTGAAATATAAAACTTTAAAAAAAATATATCATAATTTAACATATTGCAAAATTATAGTGTTAGCAGAAATTTATTTCAAAGTACAATTTCAAATCTATTTTAAAAAGAATAGTTTTACTTAGAATGAATTTGGAATCCGAAATGGTGGTAATGAAAGCTGATATTCAAAAAGATGTCTAAAATTATATTTTCTGTTTTCCAGAAACAGCTGTAACTGAAATCACAAATTTTAACCTCTAATTAAAAAATAAGCGAATAATGTATATAATATCAAAATGCATATTTCTGTAGAATAGTTTTCGATTAATTTTTATAAAAATAAAGTTAATGAAAGTGATTTGTGAATATGAGCCACTTTTTCTTAGAAAGTCCTCTAAAAGCATAAGTGCTTGCAATGTTTGGCTAAACTATTAAACAACAATTTAGAAATCAAACAACAAAAATCAGCATTATATTTTCAGATTTTCACAGGACTAGTTCCGTTGGTTTTACTGAACTACCATCCTTACCTGCCAAAGTGCAAATGAGTGAGATAAGGTACAAGATTTTGTTATTTGACTTCAAATTTAATATTTGTTAGGCGTTGTTCTAATTTAACGTTTGTTGGCTTCTAATTTAATATTTGTTTCTTGAATTAAAGTAAAATATTTATTTTACTTTAATTCAATAAACATCAGTAAAACATTTTGCAGTTAAACTAAATTTTAACTTAACAAATCATCAAAAGACTGGCTATAAAAATTCTTAAGTCAAAATTCATCTAAATGGATAAACAACATTATATTAATTAAGACACAATAACATGTCGAATAAATATTAATTCAAAAGTCAAACAACAAAAATCAGCGTTATATTTTCAAAATTTTCACAGGATCATTTCAAGCAATTTAAAACATTCGCTTATCCCATCTGTTGCAAATTGTGCCAGATTATATGCTCTTCCCAAAATTCATGAAAGTGGTATTCCTTTCTGCCCTATTGTATCAAATTTAGGTACTGCCTCATATCCATTAGCTAAATATTTAGTTTCTAGATTTTCAACTCTATTAGACAATAATAACATTTACACCATAAAACGTTCAACAGAGTTTGTAAAAAAGGTTAAAAACATTTCTCCTTGAAATTTACTCATGGTTTCTTTTGATGTAAAATCATTATTCACCAATGTTCCAGTGGAGGGTGCATTAAGATGTCTAGAAACCAGACTTCGCGAATTTCATTTCTCTGGCATCGAAATTGATGAGCTAGTTTCTCTCACTCTGTTTGAAACAAACACATTTTGTTTTCAAAATAAATATTACAAGCAAACTGAGGGATTAGCCATGGGAAGCCCCCTCAGTCCCATCCTGGCTGATACATACATGCATTATTATGAATCAAAATTGTTTGAAACTGTAAACATCCCGGCATGGTTCCGCTACGTAGACGATACTTTTACCCTGTTTGAAGGTAATAAAGATGATTTAAATAAAGTTCTTTCAACAATGAATTCTATTGATCCGGCTATTCTGTTCACTTTTGACTTGCAATTCTCTTCCGTTTCTCGACATTCTGGTCACACGTAACACATCCAACTTCAGTACTACGGTTTACTGTAAACAATCATCGGTTTGTCTTCTTTTACACTTTAAATCATGTCATCCGACTAAACAAAAGTTAGCTTCATTTTATTCCTATGTTTTCCGTGCTCTTCAAGTTTGCTCCTCCAAACTATCCCTTGATGAAGAACTAAATTATTTAAAACCAATAGCTATTGACAGGGGCTTTTCACCTAACATTAATCAAGCAGTTAAAAAATTCTCATCTCAACACACTATAAGGCACACTCTTGTTTTAGGAGATTATAAAAATTCTGTTGTCATTCCCTTCTTTCCATCAATTAGCTATAAAGTTGCACATATTTTGCAGAAATTTAACTTTCGTCCTTGCCAGTGTAGTTTAATTTACATTGGCCAAACTAAGAGAGCCTTAAAATTTCGCATCAAGGAACATGAGGCATATGTTAGAAAAAAGGAAACACAGAAGTTTTCTGTTGCTCAACCTTGTTGGTCCGAAGATCACACTTTCAATTTTCTGCTGCCAAAATTATTCAAAAAACATCTTCCATTTAAGAATTGGATTTTCTAGAGGCATTTAACATTCAAAAAAATCTTTCTCTTCTAGTTAACAATCCTAATTCCAATCCATCTTTGCCTTCAGCCTTTAAAGAAATTATGTTTTAGTTCTGGTTTCATCAACAGATGGCACCACTTGCTTATTCTTGTCCAGACTCCCTTATCTAATCATTGTTTCCTATCTTGTTCATTTGCGGTTTTGCAGCTGAGGATGGTGGTTCGGTAAAACCATCGAAACTAGTCCCGTGAAAATTTTGAAAATATAACGCTGATTTTTGTTGTTTGACTTTTGAATTAACATTATATAAATTTGGAATAAACAGCTGTAAAATCGTGACTTTTTTGGTTAAGCTTTTGTTAGGAAATAAAATAAATAGTAAAGTTGATAAAATTATTAAATTAGAATTCAACTGTATATGCTAATAAAATATATGGTTGTAGAATTTGAGTTTGTTTTCTTGTTTACCTAATTACAGCATTATGGGTTATTGATATGTTAATATATAATGGAAGATTTTGTTGATTTCCTCAAACTTACTCATTTCTGACCTTTTACAGAATACAGCTGCTACTGCCAGTATCTCAGACCTCAAACCATGTGATTACAGGACAATGCTTGAGAAGGAAGTGGAAGAACCTGATACGATATTGGAAAACAGTCATATTGGTAGAGGTTTGGAATATCATGATGAGGCTGAACGTCGCCATTTTAGGATCAGTACAATATCTCATAAGCACTGGCATATATCCGAATATGGTTACAAAGTTTTACCAGAAGAAAGCTGGGGACAGTTCCACAGTTGTGATACTTATGTTGTGCGATGGCAGTATATGATAAGCAATACAGGTAGGTGAATGCTTCTTAAAATTGCTATTTAATGCTGATATGTATATCAAATTAAAAAGTTTTCCAAAATTCATTTCAGAAGTGTTAATTTGTATTGTTCAGGTCATCAAAAATATAATTAAATTGCTTTATGTAAAATAAAATGTTTAAATCTCTACCTTGATAGAAAAATTGCTAATGCCCATTTTATGTTTTTGAGGAGAAGCTGGTCTTCTTTCAATATATTTTTGAATCATAGGTACAGAATTTAAAGAAATATTTTTCCGTGCATTAATTCTTTTATTAGTCCTATAAAGACATGTAGTTGTATCTTATTTTATGCGCATAACACTAAAAATGTTATTTAGGTCACCTTTTCTTATTTAAATACATGTATCATATTGATCACTTGAAAATCAGTGTGACATTGATATAATAGTGGAAAGGCATCTAGTACTACTTTTTCTTTTTAGTGAAATTAATAATTTTTATGGGACTGTTGATAAACTTTAAATTTCAAATATTTTGAATATTGACTCTTTTTCTGCCAAGGTGCAGAAATTTTGCTGAAATTTTATTTCATGTAATGCTGTCTTACATATATTTTTATGTATCTATTTCATTGTAAAATTTCATTAATTATAAAAATAAATAATTTGATAAAATATGGAAATTAAAACAGCTTTTAACATACTGAGAATGAACTGATTATTGAATCCTAAAATTTGGTGATGTATTATCTATATCTGCATTTCTATATCTTCCAGTCTGTTTGAATGAATGAAAAAATATTAATTACACTTTTTGTGTCTCAAAGAGATGCCTTAAGTTATACCTTGAATTTATATATATTGATTCTTTATTGTTTCAAAATCTTAAGTTAGCTCACTGATGTAAAAATTGTGGTTTGAGAACATTTTGTTGAAAATTGTTACCAGTTTGAAAGAATGTCAAATATTTTTTACACATGTATTTATTTTGATTAATTTTCAATTATATTAGGTAGGACTCTCAAAGGTGATGCTTCAAGGCATTCCTTTGTTGGTCGCAAACGCTGGGCATACTTTTTCTGGCAAGGTGAGAATTCAACTATTACAGAGAAGGGTGCTTCAGCCTTAATGACCATTGAACTAGATGATGGAAAAGGACCTCATGTACGTGTGTTATTTTATCCGATTTGTAATTCCAGTTATCTTGATATATTTTGTTTTACATTTTTTAGTTGTCCAGTTTAAACGACCTTGAAAATTAGAGATATAAGGTTTTTGTAAATTTTCAGGTTTTCTAAAATTTACTACTGATTTTGTTTTAATAACCAAATCTAACCATTCTGTATGTCATCCATTTCATTACTTTCGTACTCAGTCTTCTTTAAGATAATTAAGTATAAATTTTCATAATATTTTAAGCTTTTGTTAATACATTTATATAAATTCATCATTCTTGTGTATCAATTAATTGTACATAATTTAATCTTAGTTTCTCTCATTCTCAGTAAAATGTAATAGATCAATATGTTTTATCTTTTTTTACTTTCTTAGTGAAAATCTAAATGGAGAAAATTTGAGCTATATAGTTTAAATAGGGAAAGTAAATTATTTATGTGTGAAATGTCATTGGTAAAACTGGGTATGCATTAAATGTTGACAGTTTTTGGGTGTTGATAGTTTTTGATTGATAATGATATCTATAGGAATTGTATATACACTGCCAAAAAAAAATCCAAATGTCAAGAAAAAATTAATGCTGAGTAATGAAATTTTGTCAATGCATTTGCCTAAATAACATATTTATTTTTCAAGATCACAGTGTTGAGCCAAACACAAGAAGAACCATTTCAAATATGAAATGCTGGTCCATTAAATAACCAGTGTAACCACCAGAATTTTGAATGCAAGCATGCAAATGTGCTTGCATTGTGTTGTACAGGTGTCAAATGTCGGTTAGTTTGTGGGATTGAGTTCCATGCCTGTTGAACTTGATCAGTCAGTACAGGAAGGTTTAATGCTGGTTATGGATAATGCTGGAGTTGTCATCCAATGATGTCCCATATGTGCTCAATTAGAGAATGATCTGGTGATCTATCAGGCCAAAGTAACATCTTAACACTCTGTAGAGTATGTTGGGTTATCGCAGTGGTAGAGCAAGTGTAATCCTGTAGGAAAACATCCTCTTGACTGCTGTTCATTAATGGCAGCAGAAAAGGTTGAGTAACCAGACTGGTGTACAAATTTGCAGTCAGGGTGCGTGAGAACCACGAGAGCACTCCTGCTGTCATATGAAATTACTCCTTAGACCGTAACTCCAGGTATAGGTCCAGCGAGTCTAGGCTGCAGACAGGTTGATTGCAGGTGCTCACCTGGCCTCCTTCTAACCAACACATGGCCATCATTGCCACTAAGGTAGAACCAGCTTTCATCAGAAAACACAATAGATCTTCACTCTGTCCTCCAATGAGCTCTAGCTTAATACAATTTACATAGCAAACGGCAAGAGTTTTGAGTCAGTGGAATGCACACTGCAGGGCGTCTAACTTGGAGCTATCCTTCAAGTAACTGACTTGTAGCAGTTTGCTGTGTCACTGTGGTGTCAACTGGGCTCGAAATTCTGCAGCAGATTCAGTACAATGCGCCATAGCCATACGCTGAACATAGCAGTCTTTCCTTTCAGTAGTGCCATAAGGCCACCTGGCACCCATTCTTCTTGAGTCAGTACCTTCTCTTGACCACTACTGCCAACAATCGTTCACAGTGGATACATTCCTGCCAAGTCTTTCTGCAATATCAAGGAAAGAAAATCCACCTTCATGTAGCTAGCTCTATTAGACGACCTCTTTCAAATAACTGAGCAGTTGATAATGGTTTATTTGTCTTAAAAGCATTCTTGATTAACATCAACTCACTATGTCAGAACTCTATGATAAATAATGCTCACGAACTTTACAGCACATATTTAAAGTAAACCTGATTTATATGTTAATAGTGGTGCTACTATCGCAACACTTATGCACCTAGCAGGGAATTTGAATACGCATCATCTTTCAGATAGATAAACACGCCTTATTAAATTTTTATAAATTTAAATTATTAAATTTCATTTATATAGCACAACTCCATCTTGGTGTTGGAATTTTTTTCCCAATCACTATATGTGCATTTCAGGTTTTTTTTTTTACAAGAAATGAAGACCTGTAAGTAAAAAACAGTTCTTCCCAGTTTTTTTAAATCTTGAAAGATTATATGAAATATTTGATTTTAGTGGATATACTAGGTTTTGAACTAATACGAAACGATCTTGTTCTTAACAAATCACATAAATTCAATATGGAATTTAAAAATATAATTTTTTATTGGTACTTTTCCGTTTTGCCGGCGCAAGCGATAAAGTTGCCAATAATGGTACAACCGATGCCAAACGGAATATTCTCGCTGGTAACCTTTTACGCCTCATTTTCAAAACAAGTCGCAGCTTTTTTCTTATCAGATTGATTGTTTTTTTCAATACTGGCATATAATTGCATAGAATTTTTATCAGATAGTTCAGCTTTATGTCTAAGGCCATTTTCAGTAATTAAGTCAATTAGAATGCAATCACAGTGCTTACCTGAAGCCGAAAATATAGAAAAGGTAAAGTCAAGGGTTAAATTCAATTCTAATGAGAATGCATTAGCGAAGTAAAGCACTGCAGTTTTACATAATTTCTGAGTAAGCTATTCGTACGAATTGAAATATTTCTTGCATATAAACTTGTGTTCCAAATTAAGATTTAACTTGAAATTAATGTAGATAATTACTGAGAGCATTAGAATTTTGTAGAGTAGTTTGCGTGAGATGAGATCGCTTGGGGTCACGTGATATGAACCGGCGAATCAGGATGGTGAACCATGAAAGCACATGTATGAAATTCTTAATTAATTCTTAAATTAATAAATTAATGTTTCTTAAATTAAGAAAATTCTTAAATTAATGTTTTTTTACAAATTTATTGTCTTTATTTATTGGCTTTTTATAAAATTTTAAGCGATATTAAAATGTTTATGCCTTCAAAAAAAGAATTCTTAGAACTAACATTTTTTTAATATTTTTTATGTGTATACTGTATGTTGTCGCCAATAAAGTCTGCTTGGCGAGATTTGCGCCGGCGAAACGGAAAAGTACCTTTTTATTTTTAAATGTGTAGTATATTCTTGTGTTTTCAATGCATTTTTTTCTTTTGAAACTGTTCCATAAATAGGTTCGAGTCATCAGTGGAAAGGAACCTCCTTGTTTCCTCAATTTATTTCATGGTCAAATGATTGTATACTATGGGCGCCGAGATGAAATTTCAGAAAAGGAAACTGAGAATTATGATGGTTTGTTTTAATAATTCTAGAACTAACACACTTTTAAGACTAGATTTAGTTCCCTGCTTCCTTGAAAATTAAGTTGTTTAAGAGAAAACTAGAAATTCTAAAGGTTTATATATTATGTATTGATTCAAATTTAACATAGATGCTCATAAATATAAGTAAAATAGTTGCTGGAAATTTTGTTAAGTGATTTAAGAGAAAAATGCAGTATGTACTGAAATTGAATAAGCGCAACTTAATTTTTACTGTACTTTCCCTTATTGTAGATCATTTTTGCAGAATTCTGTTGTAAACATCTTCAACATGTATTTGGAACCATGTTATTTTTATTTACTACTTTTTTATTAATAAAAGTTTTTTTGAGTTGTGAAATATAACTGCTTTTAGTCATGTTGTTTTTATAGTCCCAAGTCCCAGTAATCCTCCTTCCTTTTTAAAAAATATATAGTAATTTATTCTATATATTTTGTTAATGAGGTCAAATTAGGAACACTATTTATTTAAAATGCATTTTGCAGAAAAATACTATTAATAAACATGATTAGCAATTTCTTCACTTACTTGGGATAATATGCTGTGTAACTAGAACACCTAAACAAATCAGAGCTTTACTGATTGTGGATATCTGGAGTTTTCAATATATAAAAGGTTATAATTTTTATTATATCACAGATTTACAAAGACTAAAGAGTTGTTTTTTAATTTTTGTTTATATTTGTTGTGTTGCGAGTGACAGTCATGTAGCAGAAATGTACATGTGATGAACACTGAATGTAAGTGAAGAATCTAAGTTTTAACCCTAAGATATAACTGGATGAATGAAGAGCACACATATATAATCATATGGCCATGAATGATAAGGTGGGATAGATAGTTTTGAAGCTAGAGAGAAACAAGTGGTAACTTGACTATCATGACAGTTCTCTTTCATGTGCATTGGATCCGCTTAGCATTATGTCTGAATACTGGCCAACTGAAATGTAACTCTAATCGATTCCTAACTGCTGCTTATGTCTTTTACTGCTACAATCACAACAGGATTCCATGCCTCACAACAGCTGAATTAATACTATCATAATTTTCAACTTTAAATATTTACACATTCATTATTTGCTAACTGAATTTTACTTTCTGTTGTATTGATGTGAATTTACTTTTGGCATTGCACATGTGTGCAGTTGCCTGAGCCATTATCCCAGTTATGTTACACTGTACCAGTTAATTCTTGCATTGGTTTGACAATGCTAAGCAAATAACTTTGTTTAGTGGAATCTTGATTAGCATTTTTGCTTTGATCTTTTCTATGTTCCAATGTAGTTTGCCCTTTTCTTTGCGTTTACAATACACAAAGACTTTTGCATTCATAGAGCTTACTTTCATATTTTCATGATATATAGTAACTAAAGCATCTTAGTGCAGCTGTTTTTTCTGCTTTAAATTGGCAATTTTTTTTTTACTCTTCTAGTAACTTTTAGCATGCTTAAGTTGGGCATTTAATCATGACATCTATCTTGATTCTGATATTTTAAAATTCTTCAGTTAAGCTACACAGTAGCAAAATAGCTAGAAACTCCTCTGATATTTCAGAACCCATTTCCTCAAGCTTATTCACAATTTCAAAGAAATTAATTAAATAATTCTGTATTGTTTTATCCACTTTCATCTTTTGAAAGACCATTTTTTTTATAAGACTCACTTTAGTTATAGGGCCTTTCAGCTAACAGACATCATGCTGTTTCGTGATTTAACATAACAGGATGAATGATGAACACCTGTAAGTAATCAGCAATGAAAAACAGAGTGAGATGGATAGTTCTGGAACTATAGAGAAATAGATGGTAACTTGACCATGATGACTTTCCAGCATCATGTCTGTCTGGTTCACTTGGCATTAAGTCCATCAGTAGGTACTTGCTACATAATGGCCACTGGGTAGTATGGAAATTCCATTATAATCGACTGCTACATCTTCTCATGCCTTTGACTGCTACAGGCATATCAAGATTCTATGTCACACATGCACTATGATGACAAAAACCACAATCACAATTGCATAATATGGCTTCTACTGAAGATAAAGTATAGTTTGATTTCTTTTCCTTTTTAACACTGCAGATACAAGGGGAAAGCAAATTTTCTACAACATGATGCTTCTGGAATATGTATAAAGTATCCAGCTGTAAGAACACATCATGTAGGAAGATACTATATGGCAATTCATTTTCTTCTTTAGATGATAGTATTCATATTATTCTCTCACAGTAAATTAGAAGTATTTTGCAGTGCAAATAATCCGTAGATTCTTCTAGTTCCAAAGCTTTAAAAATAACATTAGAAATATGTGTATATTTGTTACATAAATTGTGTAAATATTGAGCATTTTCTAGATGCTGTTTTTACTTCCTTGTACGAAGTAAAAAGGAAGTATTGTAATTGCGAAAAGCTTCAGGTAGCATATTTCAATGAAAATATCCATTTTGATCGCTATCGAATGCAATTTAACGATGTTTTTGCGTGATATCTGTATTTAAGGACAGAATAAAAGACTCCTTTCCTCCAAAAAATTATAAAACTGCTTTAAAATGAATTCTGAAGAGAATTTTTCGTGGTGTCTGTACGAACGAATGTACACACATACGTCCGTACATATCTCGCATAACTCAAAAACAAGTAGCATCAGAACGTTGAAATTTTGTATATAGGACTGCTATAACATGTAGATGTGCACCTCGTATTTTGGTTGCTATCGGCCACACAAAACATATATAAATATATTTATATATATATCCACTCTGTTACTCGGCATAGTGATCTCAGTTTCTTTACTCTTATATATTTGTAAATTGTACATTTTTTGCTTTAAAAATGATTGAATTATGTTTTTCTTATCTTCCGGTTAAGGTTTTTATACCTTTCGTAAATCTGGAAGCAATATTTGTACAATTATCAACAATTTAAAAGCTGTTTAAGTGCAGTTACGTTTTAAATAACATGGCGTACATATTTGTTTTCATTTGAAACAGCAGAATAGTAGATTTGTTGCCACTCTAGAGAGAATAAGCTTTGCAACAACAAAGATAATGCCTTCATTTATTATTGAAAATTAAATCATGCTTAATCCTTTCTGGAATTTTTTTGAGGAAATAAGTGTTTAAGATTTACTTCGTAATTTTTTATACAGAGTTTTTGTGTATTTTTGCCTTGTCGCGAAGTGAGAACTGAATTAATTGAATGAGAAATACTCAATCGTCTGTGAAAAACTGTTTCTTTTTTGTTTTGTTTGCTTAATTTCTTTTATGCATCTTTCTAGCTTTATTATAGTATTTGAATAGAACATGTGGCAATGATAAGATAATTCTTTAAATGATATAAATTTTGTGCATTCTGAGTTATAATATGAACGAACAATATAATATTAAGTGAACCTAATATTAAGTGAATAATATTAAGTGAACCTAGCACCAGAGTGTTGCTATGGTAAACAAATATAGTGAATTTTAAAGAGTGCATTTATTCTATTGTGGTTTATGCGCTGTCGAAAAAGTAGATTTAATTCAATCCAATAAGTTTAAATGAAATGCAAGAAAAATGCGTATAATTTATTATTCCGTACAAGGAAGTCATGTGGTGTACACATCAGATTTTTTTTAAGAGCTATAGCATTCAGGGACAACAGCCAGGTATACTTTGAAAGATTACTATTTACATTAATAAGAAAGGGAAGTGGAAGCATTTCAGTGTGAAAGTTTTGGTACTATTAAAACACTTAGTTCTTTTTATGTCCCAGGTAATTATATGGGAATTAAGAACTTTCAATTTGGGGAATTGAAAAATTCAAATTGAGATGTAAATTGAAATGTTTTTAAATTTAAGTATTGTATGGAATAAGTTAATTTTATACTACCTTAGTTTAGATTTGATAATCAGAAATATAATATATGCTATTACAGCATATTATACCTAATGTTTTCATCATTTATTCCTTCTCTTTTAGTATATTGTTGAAAACAGCAGATAAGTTGTAAAGCATTTTCATATTTTCAAATTCAAAGTTTTTGGGTTCTTTTTTAGTATGTATATATATATATATATATTTCTTTAAAATTTAATTAATATTTAAATTATTCTTAAATATATATACATATATATTTATTTATAGAACCTTGGAAAGCATTCATTCTTCGTGGGGATATGAAAACAGAAGCAGTACTTCATGAAGTGAAACTTTCTAAAGGAAGCTTACGCAGTCGGACATCTTTTGCATTTGTTAATCGTAAAACAGGAAAAATATTTATATGGCATGGATGTAAATCAGCTACCCATACAAGAGAATACATATTACATTCTGTGAATGCTATAGTTGAAAAGTAAGCTATGCTGAATTGTTTTATGAACTGTATGTCCCTATCCATGTTGCCTGTAATTATTTAAAGTTTTCACTTCAGAAGGAAAGCGGGTACTGCTTTAAAAAAACTAAACTTTAAATTTGCTCAAGGAATATATAATTTGAGTTTAGTAGGATTTAATTAGTAAGTCAAATTAGTATTAGTCTCTATATGTAAATGAATAGTTCCTCCTTTTTTGCTTATTCGACAAGTTTGTTATATTTTTTTTCCAAAGAAAGTAAACTAATTTCTCATATTCAACTAATAAGTGTGTGTTTATTAGTTAAATTTGAAATTAATTAAATTTACTACATATTTACATCTATGCACATTTATCAAATTGTCTCGTATTTAATTTATAAATGTGTACAGAATAAACAGGAGATAATGTTTGTGTCTCTATAGATGGAGAATAAAGCCAGCTGTAGCTATGCATGCAATTTGCCTTGAAAAATGAGAATGTTTGTGGTGCCGCCTGCAAGTAAAATTCAGAACTACTGATCTTACCCGAGATACTGTAAACAGATACATGAATAGTCAATTACAAAGCTTTAGAACATAATTTATTTAGTATGAAAAAAAGTATTATACATGAGGATATGATAAAAAGTCATTTACACAGTCTCAAATAGCTGAAACTGATGCACAATATTTTGTTTCATTGTTTGAAGAATAAAGACAGAGAAACAAATGCAAATTATTTAAGTTCATGGATAAATAATACATATTATGTCAATATGGCTTTGGCTTGGTGATATTAACAAATGAAATAAAATATGCAGACTGATTCACATTGGAATATTGCCTCATCCATCCAAAGGAGTTTGGAGGAAAATGTCTGTGTCATCCTCAGCTTTCTTTATGACTCAAGTGCATTAGTGGAATTTGCACTTATTGTCTCATTGTAACATTTCTTGCTGTAGTGGCATGATAAGGATGGGTAATATGCTTATGCAATATTTGTCATTCATGGCCCTTGTGATAAGCAATATGCCATGTCTCTGATACTGTTTTGTGGATGGTCTGACATATGCTAAAACATCCTCTGCTATTAACAAGTATTTGGTCCTACTGGTCTGTCTAAATTATGATCGCAAGTAGTATTTCCCATTTCTCTGAGTCATCAGACTATTTTAGCAATGGTACAGCTATCTAATTTATAATTTGTTTCCCATCTATAATAACTTTTGTGTCAAGATTCTAAGTTCTGAATTTTGCCAGTAGGAGGGATTGGAATTGATCTCATTTCATAGGTCATAGTCCTTTTATTATAGCTAGACATTATGTTTATAGCTGTAACTGTCAGTGTTCTTCAGTTATTTAGACATGAATGAAATTTCCTACTCACCTCTGTATTTTTTTTATTAGTCCAAATTTTGTTACTGTTTGTTAATTTTTAATCATTTTAAACTTTAGATGCCCTGCAGAGATGAAATTTCATCCAGATGCAAAACTTGATGTTACTGAAGTTGAGGAAGGATCAGAAGATGAAGAGTTTTGGGAGTGGTTGAATGGGAAAAATGATCCATATTTTTCACTTTTAAACAGTGAGTATATTGTATAACTAAAAATTTTATTATTTTATTACATGTTTATTTTCAGGCAATCTTAATTTTAGAATATTTTTCATGTCATTGATGTGTGACAAAGTTTTAAGTAACAAATGTGTAACTGTATTGTTTTTGTAAAATGTTAAAAAATATTATATACACAATAGAAAAAGAACTTCTTAAGATGATGTTCATGATTCAACATGAATTTGGTTTTCTGTATAAATGATCATCATAGAGAGGAGATGTTCATTACTTGTGTTTCTGTTTATTCTAAGAAATGATCCTGTTCAGAGAGGCTTATCTGTGGAAAATTATTTTTATAACTTATGATTAAATTCTCATTACATTTAAAAATCTAATATTTTTCCGTAATTTCATTTAGCAGAATTCAAAAATGTTTTCTGTACATTGTTATTACATTATAGATATAAGAGATTTTATAGTTTGGTGGGTTTACCATTAAAACTTTAGGTGATATGTTTATTCATTGGACTTAAAATGAAAATTATGCCATGATGATAATTACTAAAGTTGAAAATTAGTTATATAAAGGGTATATAATTGTAGTTAAGCCACTGAAATATCCAACAATAAATGTAGTGACAAATAAACAAGTGAAAATGCAATGATCCAAGATAAGTCAGTACAGGTATTCTCCTCCATTATGTTCACTTTATGCTGCTTCCCTGTTTTAAAAAACCTGAATTAGTAACTTTTCTATGTTTAAAGAAAGAAATAATAAAAAGATTATTATTTTTATAAAGAACTGAAAGGAACAACTGGCTCTGCAGTTATTTTATGTAGTGATTTCAGAAAAGTTTGCCTTTCATTATATATTGGGAGTGAAGGAATTTAGTAAGTTTTAAGCCTTTGATACAAATTAAACATTTGTGCAAGATAAGTATTTGAACTTATAGTCTCAGTTTTCTGCATAATTCCCTGTTGTTTCAGTTCATTTAGCATGTAGATCTGTTAAGTACTGGATTTTAGTAGAAAATGTTTATCACAGATTTCAGACAATTCAGAAATGGTATTTTTCAAATCATCATCATCAGTTTAATGTGAATCAGCAAATTTTGCTGGACTTTTTGAAACGGGGGGAGGGGGAATTCACTTAAATATAAGTATGGTGGATGGTGAAGAAATGTTGAAATCCATGTTGCTGAGCAGTAATTCAGGAAATCTGAATGTTGTATGTTGAAGTGTTTTCATGGAGAAACAGCAGTTTTTTTGGTTAAGTATGCCATGGCATTTTAGCTTTATAGCGTACTGAAGTTGAGTCAGCAAAGTAGCATAATAAACACCAGTTATTTTGGCATTATATGGCTTGCAAGCCATAAACAGTAGTCCCTGTTTATCCCAAAAAGTAGTGCTCAAAATCTTCCCAGCAGAATTTTGGTGTCTGAACTTGCAGGGTTAAAGAGATCCACTGTGTCTTGATACCAATCTCGGCAGTTTCATTTTGGAGTCGTAGTGGTTATAAGCAAAAATTTATAATATTGTTTGTCATGGAAAGCTGTTCTTGAGAAGATGCAGCTTAATGTTTTTTCATTTATGACATTAGCATCCTGTGTAATACCTTCAGGGGGGCTCTTACTGGGTCAAGGTGGCTGTCTCATAAAGGGACATCCTAAAAAACATTTATTGGAGGAACGGGCTACTGATCATGAACTTCTGATAATGTTGATTAATTTAGGTATTCTCAATGCTCAAGAGTTACACCTAAGCTCTGTTAAGGGGCTGTTAGACTTTATAAACAAATTGGACGTCCAAACAAATGGAGCTAGGAACATTGGGTTTGGTGCATATTTAGCAGAGGTGCTTGATACCTGACAAACTCAACCTCAAGAAGAATCATTATCTTGCATATTTCTGGTGCAGAGCTTCACCACCTCCAACTTTTCATGCAGAATTTTTTTCATTGATGCCCATTTCTAAAGCAGTTTGAGAAACAGTTATTTTCTACCTTGACATTAACATGCATTTCTTTGGTTGTCGCATTCACTCTGCGGTTGGATCTGTTTGCCCTTGCCAAAGCACAGGCTTTTTGATGGTGTTGTGAAGAAGGGCTGTATCATCATAGATTGTGACCATTTAATTATGAATATTTTTCAGTGTTATGTCTTATTTTATTAAAAACTCATTTACCACAGAATATTTGATATTTTCAATATTAACACACAGTATATAACAACCTTTCAAAAATCGAATAATTACACCTGCTGTGTATGATTTCTTTTTAAGCTTTCAAAGGATAATACAATCATTTCAGCATATTTTTTATTTTACAGGCAGAGTGAATTTTACAGGCATAAGTGAATGTCTCTTGTATACAGATTCAAGAGAGTTTTGTAAAGTGCCTCTGAAGAAGGAAAAAAAAAATGTGAATTTCAGCATTCAGGCATATTGTCATACTTTCTCAGGCCTTTCTCATTTGCCAAAGTGTAATCAATTTTAACTTTTTACATTGAGTCATGCGCAGAATGTTTGGGTTGCGAGTGAAGTGCCATTATATAGTAGAAAAGGACCGGTTCTTGGTATCTCTGATTAACAGGAGATGATAAGTGTATGTATGGCCAGTTATATTTGTGAGAGTAAGTGATGATCTGTTGAATAAAATTAACCACATTTTCGAGTTAAAAAAGTTCAAGCAGATACTCTAAAGAACCGAAATAGAATTAAAAAAAAAAAAAAAGAAATATATATATATATATATATATATATATTGATTACCATTATATTTCAAGTATGTTAGCAGCCCATAAATTATCCTGTATCTTATAAAAATTGTTTGATATAGCAATGACTTGATCATGACTTGAATGGAATCCTTTTTTCTTAAAGAAAAATCATTAAATGCCAATAGGGGATAGTTTAGGTGAGAATTCCCAAAACCATTCTTTCAACATTCTGTGCCTGGAACCTCAAACTTTAATTTTTTCACTTCATCCTAAAGTGTTTGGATAAAAAATTTGGAATTTTTTTTCATCTGGTGGCAGTAGAATTCCTCAGCAAAACGGTTTTACCTTTGCCAAATGTGAAAATAATTTGAGTCGGCAAGGATTATGTTGAGAATAATTATATTTATATTCATATTAAAGAATTACTAAAGTACAATAAAATTTATTTGTTTTTATGACTGAATTATTCATGCATTTTTTAGCATTATTTCTGTATTTTTCTCTTTCAGGTGAATCCTCTTATGATTTTACTCCAAGATTATTTTTAATAGATAGTATGTCTGGTAATATGTGTGCCAAAGAAATAATTTGTCCTTATTTCACAAAAACACATTCTTGTCCCTTTCCGCTTTTGCAGTCTGACTTAAAAAATGCATCACAGCCTGGTAAGTTTATTTCATTTTCGTTATTACAAAACTTCTGTAATTGGGAAAGTATGTTTATCTGCAGCTTGTTTATGTATAAATATATCATGGAAAAAAAGTATCTTTAGCTAATTTGGTAATAAAAATTTGTTGGATGTCTTATGATAGAATTCATTATTGTGCATATTTTTTAAATGATGTTTCAAAAGAAAGAAGTTGACTGTTTAAAAATACCTGTTAAAATCATTAGGTTTTGAAATTTTACCATTTATTCTGAAATATGGTTTTGAATTATATTTCTGAATATTCAGGATCTATATGTGTTGTGTATACACATGCAGGATCAGAATGCGAGTTTTAAACTTTTAGATATTTTATAAATAAAAACTATTTTATCTTTCATTTTTATACAACCTAACATGAAATATATTTTCTATTCAATCCTATCAATGATAAAATGATCAAAATTTTATTTGATCACAGATCTGGTGCTTATTCTTTTTCTTTTAATATAAGGCAGAAAATATTATCTGCATGTTTATTAATCTTCATCAAATTATTTCTGCCTAGCTCTGTTTCAGTTCACTTTTTGCTATAATCACATTTTGTTATAATAACCACTTTCCACTTTGGGAAAAAAAGTGAAAGAAAAGAAATTGTCTTTAATTTATCTTAAAAAATAATACTTTGTTGGTGAAAAGGGCACCACTGCTCATGGGGTGGTCATTTCCATATAGTCCTGCATGTATATTTTTTAAACAGTCTCTGCATAGCCAATAAAATAAACTTGTATGTTCTATAGCAAATAGCTATATCTCAGCAGAGTAAGTATATCATTTATAAACACTGTCGCAATATGCTTTGTAAGCATTATTTGAATCTCAAAATTCTTGTTAAGAGATTAAATGCAAATCAAATTGGAAGACAAATACATCAATGTAAAATTTAATTTTTTAAACAGTCTCTGCATAGCCAATAAAATAAACTTGTATGTTCTGTAGCAAATAGCTATATCTCAGCAGAGTAAGTATATCATTTATAAACACTGTCGCAATATGCTTTGTAAGCATTATTTGAATCTCAAAATTCTTGTTAAGAGATTAAATGCAAATCAAATTGGAAGACAAATACATCAATGTAAAATTTAAATTGGAAGACAAATACATCAATGTAAAATTTAAAGTTATGTGAGGTAGCAGCAATCTAATTTTGACCTAGGCTTTGAATATAACCAACTTTTCAAAAACATCTAAATTTTCAGCTCCTCAAGTCATGGCTCCTATTAAAAAAGCTCCTAATTCAGTAAAACTTCTGAAGCAGAGAAAGAATGTAACTTATGTTAGTTAATTTTAATAAAAAAATTTATTTCAAATTTTAACCAAAAGTAAAGAAAGGCCTTATTTGAAATTCATTTTAATCCTAAGATTATTATTTCTAAAGCTGATAAGAACTGACAGACCATTATTCTGGACAAATACACGTACGTAAATTGATAGAATCATGAAACTGTTAAATGAAGGCCGGTGCAACTCTATCCTAAAAAATCGTTCAATTGACCCTATAAACTATATAAGCTGCTGTTAAATCTTCTCATATACTCCCCAGTTTAAGAAATCACTTGTTCCAGCTAATGCTAACTGTGCTAGGTTTTATATTCTTCCCTAAATTCTCAAAGTTGGAATTCCATTTCATCTATAGTTTCTAAATAGCATAGTAGAGCAGCCCTATACCCTTTAGGCAAGTAACCAGTTTCTATATTTTCTCTTTTTACTTATACTGCAAAGAATTATCTTACAGCCATTGATAAAGATATTTCTCCCTAGTACAGTACAAAGTCTGTAATCCAGACTCGTCGGGACTTCAGCGATTCTGTATTAGGGTTTTTTCCGGATTATAGATCATCAATTTAAATCTGGTCATGCAGAAACTATACAATTAAAAATATGAAACTGTAATTTATGAAATAAAGTGCAATTATGATCTAAAGGGTATCAAAATTTACAAAAAAAAAAAAAGCTTAATATTTATTTGTTTACTTTATTAAACATTTCTTTCAATGTAAGTTGTGTAAATTGCTTTGTTTTTTGTGCTAATACTTTCTCTTTAATTTTATAAACAGACATAATTTCTTGTTCAGTTCCACTGTTCAAGTTCTGTAATTGCTGTGTCGAGAATACCAGCTAACTTGTAAATCGAAATTTTTTCGTTTTCAATAATAATAAATAATAATATAATAATAAATATTTCAATAATAATTTTTCTGTGACTTTCTTCACTATTGGAAGCGGTACATCGAAATATGCTTTCGCTTTGTAGATCCTTTATCAGCTCCAGAATTGGAAACTCTTTTTGACATAATTGAAAGTTCAAGCTTAATTTTTATAAGATTGCTTTAACAGTCTGCAAAAAATAATAAGCCGGATCCAATTAGAAGATTAAAGAACAGCGCAATATGCAACATTAACTGAAATGCCTTTCAATCAGTAAAGATAATTTTAGCCTAGCTTATACTGTCCATTATACGTTAAACGTGCATGCGTAAAGCATACAAAAGAAAAATTTGTGGCTTTGAGGTCCAGATTATAGATCATTCCGGATAATGGATTCCGGATAATTACGTACTTTGTACTGTACTGAGTTATTGATTCTTTTGATATTAAACCACTGTTTGCTAATGTCTTAGTTAAAGGGAGCATTAAAAATGTTTTGAAAATAAATTTTGAGATCCATTTCACATATACTGAATTTAGGCATTAGTTTCTCTCATTAAAGTTTGAGTGAAACCGACTTCATTCTAAAAAATAATTGTATCTCAAATTAAAAGATAGCTCTGAGTAATTCTGTCAGTCCAGTAGTTGTTGACATTTATATGCACTATTTTGTCATCAAATTATTTGAAAAATTATCTTTTCAATTCTGGATTCATTATGAAGGTGATGTACTCCTATTTTTTGATAGTAATAAAGGTAATTTAACCCAAATTAAAGTGTTATGAAATCAGTTGATCCAGCCATTCCAGCCATCAGTCGATCCAGCCATAGTTCTCTTCTGAATCTGACATTTCCTTTCCTTTTTGTGATATTCTAACTATCTACTGTGAATTTGATTTCAGCAGCCCTGTTTATAATAAACCTTTTTCTGTTTGCCTCCCCATGCTAGATCATATCACTCTTCTAAGCTAGAAATGGCTTCTTTTTATTTTTATATATATCATACTCTTCAAACTTGTTCTCAGCATGTCTTGTCATCAAAGAAGACATTCCGCTGTAAGAAATAGCAATAAGAACTTTGTCATCATTCCATTTCATCCTTCTGTTAGTTACAAATTGCATCAGTTCTTCAGAAGTTCATTTTTTCAGATCATTTTCTCACTTATTAATAAAATTCACTGTTCATTTCTTTAAAATTCCATCTCTGATTTTAATTTTTGGGAAATTTATAACTTATTTTGTCAGTGTAGTTTGAGATGTATAGTACATGTCGGTTAGTATTAATTGCTGAGTTCAATACATGATGATTTGAGATTATGATATCAGCTTTAAATTTATGTAGTAAGACAGTAACTATCAATTCATCTTGTAATTAATACCTAAAATAATTAAAAATCAATGCGAAATTTAAACTACTTATGCTATTAAATTTTTTTAAAAATTATAATTATGTTCTTGATGAAATTTTGAACTTTTACAAAGAAATGAACTGTTCTGTGTGTTATATATTGTTCGTCAATGGTTTTTCAGTTGTATTCGGAAGTTCACAAAGCCAGTGATAGCTTTCTCTGATCCCTAAATTTCAACTCGAAAGTTCTTAAAATTTGCATTGCTTTTCTAGATTCGGTTGAGGTTTGTATGTTTTCACTTTCTTCTATGTTAATATCACCATCAATTCCAATTTTTACAACTCTCTTAATACTTCCTGTAATATCAAAATTAGTTTTTTCCAGTATTATTATCTCAATGTTATGCCAACTGGGACGTATTCTAAAAATGAATCTTCATAACTTCCCTCACTGACATCTGAAACTTAGGCAATATTTTGCAATTCTGAGGCTGCCTAAATAAAACCCATATTTTTTAAAGTGGTTTTTAATTATGGTTTGAGTGATAACTTTCAGTATATTGACTATAATGTGCATTGCCTCTAACAAAGATCTCAACTTAGTTATCTCTTTTGAAGTGTTTGCATTTTCACAAGATTATTATTTTCAACATCATCTTTCTTGTAATGATATTTGGAAGCTTTTGTGATAAATAATATATATGTAACTGGTGTAAAGACTGAATGACAAAGTTGTATCTTTAGGAATAACCCCAAATTTAATAGTTTCCAGAATGAAATCAGAGGGATGTGCAGCACAGTTTTCTAACAGTTAAGCTGCTTTTTTGGGGGGCTTGTTTGTTTGTTTTTCAGTTCGCTGTACCATTTCTGAAAAGAATGTAGAAATACTTTTTTTTTTTTTTTTGTCATCCATAAGTTCTTGCTGTTATGATAAATTAGAGGTAAATCATTGACACCTTTCAAAAATCGAGGTTTTCGCATTTTCTCAATTACCAGTGGTGTCTTGATTGTCATGTAGATATTACATATTAATAACACAATAAATAAAATTTTTAAAATTAAATCCAAAAGGGTTTAATGGTTGCCCAAAAGGCCCTTTTAAAGTTCAGTAGGGTTTCAATAACGATTACAATAGAGGATATTAGAGGTCTATGCATTTAGATTAACATAGAAATGTTATAGATATTCCGTATATTTAAAAAGTGAAAAAATACAATGCAATTCTGTAAAAATATTTAATGTTTTAGATATATCATGAATTAAATCCATTTTTATTTAAATAAATCAGATTAAAAAGTAAAAAATAATGTTTTTAAGATATGTATCTATTACTTGTAAGTTAAGTTTCTTAATAAAAGACAGATTAAATATGAAAGAATTGTATGTTATGTTTTTTTCGAGTAGCAGTAGACTCAAATGAAAAGTAGAATAATGCAAAATCGTGTCTCGAGACTAATAGCTGTTTGAGCTGAAAGAAGATGGGAAAACAGAAAGGCCCAGTATTATCAAAATTGATTGAATCTGTTTTAACTTGCCTCCATGGACTGATTATTGAAGGCATTTAATTTTATGGGTGATATGTCTGTCTGAAGAACATTCTTGAGCAATAATAACTTGGATGCTGCACAGACTGAAAAATTATTTATTGCCATTACACAAAACTGTATATGAAGCTTTGGAGGTCATATAATCCCTCCGATGAATATTGGTAAAGGTTTTAGGGGTAATTTATTGCATATCTGTACAGTTTACCGAAACTAACATTCCATAAACCTTTCTTTTTTTTTCCTGCAGCTTTTATTCTCCAATACTAGTTAATATACATGCTGCAAGTTCTAATCTTATAATTAAAGCGCTGAGTGAAAAGCCATTGTATACATCAAAATGTTTTGCTGATTGTATTGAATTCTTAATTATTAGTGAAGAAAACTATAAATGCAGTAGTTCCGAGAAAATAACACCCCTCCCCCCAAAAAAAATATAAAGCAATCTTAACTTTGCAGTTATTTAAAAAAAAAAAAAAAAAAAAAAAAAAAAAAGCTGAAAAACCAAATAGGCAGCTATGTGACTTGATTTAGTGAAGCAAAATTAACCTTTAATGAATTAGAAAATCTTGCGCTTTTTACTACAGTAGTGAAATAATTTAAAATTGCATTTCTATGCATGTATGTGTGTTTTCACATGAATATTCTGAATTATTTCAAATTATACAACATCTTATATCAAGAAGGAGAAATAAACTAATCTTTGACAGCTAATTGGAATTGTAATTACAATTTGACTTCTCACATTATAATTGACTTAATCACAATTTGACTGATTCTGTGAAAATTATCTGCAAAGCTTTTTCAGTAGGTGACTTAGATTTCTTTGAAATGTTTTTGTATTCACAAGACATGTTATGCTACATTCATGTTTGCTGTGCTTTGCCGATTGTATTTGATAGAAATATGGTCATTACTTTCCCTATTGGGCAAAAATTTTTTATTGTTACTGCAAAAGGACCTGTTTCTGATCACCCTGAAAATTGGATGGAGTTTTATTCAAAATTGACACCAAAATAAGATTGCTATTTTCCCAAATTTTAAATTGTGAAATGCAAACTAATGTTATTAGTCTGCCATACCGTCATTTCTATAAACTAAATCTGACAGGTTCAATCTAAACTCTTCTCAGTCTCTCAGGTCTTAGAATAAAATATAAGCAAACAAAATTGGTATTGTGGATGGGCAATATAAAGCCATTAGTTTTAGTTAATTTGCTTTTAGTCTAAATATTCACCATCAGTTTTCTCGTCAGCAAAAGGGAAATTAGATACAGAGGGGAAAAATCTATTTTTTCCTGTTTGTTATCCATACTTCAAAAATTTTATTGTGAGTTTTAAATGGTTGACGAAAACTATAATTTTAATTATTTTTAAGATGTTATGTTATTTATTACAATATCATGTTTTAATCACTTAAAAATATTTTTTTAAAGCTTTATTTCTTTTGGATAACCATCATGAAGTGTTTGTTTGGCAAGGCTGGCTGCCGAATGATGATCAGGAAAGTGAAAATCTTGCAACAGGTTCTGCAAAGCTAAGGTGGGATATAAATCGTCGGTTGGTTATGGAAACTGCTTTGCAGTATTGTCAAGGTATTTTATTTGAAATTAAATTTGTAACTTTTTATGAAGTTTTGAAAGAACATAATGAAACATAATTGTAGAACTGAGCATTTTTATTATGTACAAGAAACCTTCTCTGTGGTTAACCCTCCTTTTTTTTTTTGGTTGATGTAGGTAGTCATCTTAAAGGAGTTATTTTTATGTTCTCAGAAATAATGATCTCTTTCAGAAATGATTACCATGAGAAGTTTCAGTGCATTAATCTGTATAATCTGTGCAAAAACTTTAAACAAATATGTATGTAAGTTAAAAAAAATTGCAAATAAAAATTTTAATTTTGATTCTCTGTTTTAATTTAGGGATTTCTCCTTTTAATCCTAAAAAGTAATAACTCCTTATAATAATGCATAATTTCAAATGCACATCATATGATTCTTGCATAATATCAGTGATGTAGATACTTACATTAGGCTTCAGCCAATAATGATTTAAATTTTGGATTAAAATTTATTATTAACCATTCGGGATTAAATGTGAAATGAAGAAAATTTTCATCTTTAGACATGTCACAAATATGTTTCAAAAAAGGAAAGGTACTGATATGGTTCTCCAAGAATAGGTACTTACTTTGCCATTTTGTGGTGGCTTAAATATGTTTGTCAACGAGAATAAAGAAATGTGAAGATTGTCATGACTGGTAACATCTTTAATGCAATTAATTACTACTTTCATGCATTTCCATGTGAATGATTTTCAAGTTATTTTAATTAGTTGATAAAGATAAAATGGCTTGGCTCGTGAAATTCCAGTTTCAATGAAAAGTTTGTCTACTGAATTCATAATTGGGTACATTCTGTCTATAGTTAGTTTTATTGCAATAAGATGATTTTTTATTGTAATAAGATGATTAGTTTATTGCAAGACATTGATTATTTATCATTATTTTATTTAATAATTAGTTTTTATTGCAATGAGATGATTATTTCTCAACACAAAATTTGTTTAAAAAATTGCATTTATTGCTGTTCTAAGAAATATAATTAGTTCGATGTTTAACATAAACCATTAGGTTCCAGAAGTGGTGAAAACAAATTGCTGTATCATCATCAGTAATTTAATAAGCGTTTAAAAATACAACATATTAGTGCTTTCAACTGCTTCAGTGATTTATTTATTCATGTACTTGTAGTTTTGATTATATTCCAACAGATGTTTATTCATTAAAATAACCAAAACATTTCTCTCTTCCAATCTCAGTGTAAATTGAATAGAGTCAAGTTTTTTTCAGAGATATAAGATTGAATATATGCTGGGAACTTGAAATTTTGCATCTAAATTTAGCTAAAATATCTGTAAATATAATTTTTCTGATATTTTCATTCACTGGTTTTGGAATTTATTTATTTTGCTGGATATATGCCAGAACTTTGAATATGTAATGGTATTTTTTATAGAAATAAACAAATTAAAATTTTATAACATCAAAAGTTTTATTTCTCATTAATTATGTTGAATAAATTTAGCAATGAATTTAAAAAAAAATTTAAGAATTTCAGGTAGGGAAGGTTAAAATTTGATGCATTAATAGTTATAATTTTGAATTATTTTAAGAATGAGGCAAATGTAAAATATGGAGAAAATAATTTTGAATATTGGTACAGAAAATAATATAAACATTGTTTTTGAATATTAATGTAGAAAATATTTAATGATTCATGAAACTGAATAATTATAATAAAATTAAATATGGCTAATGTAATTTAAACAGTGAAATTTATTAAGCAATAATCTGAAATTGTGAATGAATATTATAATTATGTAATGAATATCTGAATGCATTAACGACAGAATATGTTGCAGGGAGTACTGCTTCAAAATCACATAGGAGTATTTTACCTTTGAATAATTGTTCCTTCATACAAGAAGAGTTGAAGACTACCATTTTTAAAAATGGATGCAACATATTTTTTATGGAATATTTTTTTTATTTTGGAATGTTATAATTCAGTTCTTAAAGGGCCAGTTTGTAACTTTATGCAAGGACTACAGGCCTCATCAAATGACTACTGTAGCATGCCTTAACTAGTGGTGCAGTAAGGAGGATAAGCCCAATTTTAGATGGAAATATTTTTTTTTTTCCAGAATTGTAGAGCCTAAAGTCTGCATAATATTAGGAATTGAAAGTGAGAAGTAAATTATTGAAATTATAATTTTAATAGAATATTACAATATATATGATGTTAAAAATGTATGTAACTTACATTTTTATGAAAATAAGAACGTTGTAAATATTTGTGATATGTCCTAGGCAAAATAAAACCTTCCCTGAAGAATCATAATTATTTGGACTTTTTCAAATTGTACAGAAGTTTCAATAAGAACTGAAAACTGTGGCTATTCATAATATCTATCTATAAGAAAAATATAAATATAATATATATATTACTCAAAGTTTATATTCTGCAATTATTTTGGAAATTATGTATTTTATGATTTATATTTTCCATATTTTAATTTTTCTATTCATTTTTTTATTGACCTAAAGGCTTTTTTTTATTGCCAAGCCTTTTTCTCTGTATAGGAGAGGAATAAATTGAATAATTTAGATGTTAATTATGTTTTAATGCCTAAAGGAGTAGTTGCAGCCATAGTGGCCAATTTAATATTTCTTTATTCTTGTTGATAAATGTTTTTAAAAGCCAACCTAGATAAAGTGGTGCAATAAGTGCCTGTTCTTGGAGAACTATATCAGTGTCTTCTACATTTTTAAATATATTTGAAGAAAGAACAGCAGCAAGTTGGCTGTAGTTCATGAGAATTTTTTTTTCCATTTTCATTATAAGGGTGTGCAAGTTTGATATATTTTCAATGTTTTTTATCCCATTTCTGAAAATCATAGGAGTTTTACAAATATCTATATACATATATAGTATATATATGTAATTTTTTTTATGCATAGTCGTGATAGCAGAGTGGCAAGAAGAGACAAAAGATGACAAAACTGGATACCAACTAATCACCAATCTTTATTTTCACACATATCCAATTAATTTGGCAGACACATATTCAATTTTAATTAAATATGAAAAATTTCTATGTACATTGGTTTTTTTAAAAGGAATTGATGTAGGCATTTAAGAAGTGAAGCAGTGGGGAAGTATTAGCTATGGCAAAGCTAGCAAAAAAATGATGTAACTAACTCGCCAGCAGTATTTATGCTGAGTAGATATGGGAAGTTTCTCTAAGCTATGATTGATTAATTTTAAATTGTTATATAATCAAGAAGGATCTCGAATTTTTAGAACAAATGAATTTAGAAGGAGAGCAACAAATCTAGAATCGTTAATTTTGAAGTCCGCAATTATTTTTACAGCAGCTATCGTATTTTCTTGTACCTTACATATATAGGTAGCTTTAAATTTCTGCTAAATCAACAAAGTACTTATATAGGTAACTTTAAATTTCTGCTAAATCAACAAAGTACTTATATAGGTAACTTTAAATTTCTGCTAAATCAACAAAGTAATTTTATGTGTTTCCTAAATCAACGAAGTTTGAAGACTACTGTACCGGTGGCCATAATTAAACTGACAGTGCTCACAGTGTTCTGTAGTGTGATCTGTTTGCGAGAATGATGCCACATTCTGTAGGAAGATTAAACAAGACGGGGGATGAAGGATTCCACGAAAAATCAAATTAGTTCCAAAATTCACTGCTAGGTGAATATTTGGCGCTGTGTAATAGAAAATAGAGTGTTAACAAATGCAAATTAATACGGAATAAAATTACCTTTTATTATGCACATTTTCTGATTTAGTTCAAGTGCAATATGGCAACACTTTTAAAAAAAAGTGTAAAATCTACATAAACACCAATAAAGTCATGTGATCTGCAATATCACGTACGCTGAGCAAAAGAAGAAGTTCTTTATTCAAATTTCATGTTACATCCATTCGCACAGTGCCAGCTGCTTGGGTTTTAAAAGGCAATGTGTTACATCTCGAATCAATCAGATTGAAAGTTTATGTGCAATGTCTCCTTCTTTAGTTGAGCGTGCGTTACAGGTCAAATTCTTTTACCTCAACCAGTGCAACGCGTCAGCCGCTCTTCGTGCTTTTATAACGCACAAAAAAATGCGTAAAGGTAATGGTCCTGTGTCAGTTAATGGGCTAAAAGCAATGGTTGGGATGTTTGAGAAAACAGGTTCTCTGAAGGTTCAGTCAGGCAGAGGACAAAAACCTGCACCACAGGATACAATTGAAGCAGTTGCCATGGCGGTCGTCGACAGAGGACCAGACAATATTGCTGCCACCTCTAGCGCTCGTTGAGTAGCTCGGAATATGGATATGCCTTACAGTATGGTATGGAAAATCTTACAAAAAATTATCAACTTCTATCCGTACAAGATCAGCCGTGTACAGGAGTTACTGTACCCCAACCATGATAAGTGATTGATTTTTGCTCTCACCTTTCTTGCCAGAATGGAGGCGGATGATGCTTGGCTGTGGAAAATCGTATGGGGAGACGAGGCCCACTTTTACCTGAATGGAACTGTGAATACCCAGAACAGCCGAATTTGGGATGACAAATCACCACATGCAGTCACAGTAATTCCCTTACATTCACCAAAGTAACTGTTTGGTGTGGGTTCACAGCGGAATTTATCATAGGTCCATTCTTCTATGAGAACATTACCCCGACAGGACTGGAAACCTGTTCTGTTACCAGAGAGAAATATTGCCACATGTTGAACAGCTTTGTCATTCCGGCATTTCAGCAAAGACAATGCCTGGGGGAAATCATTTTCATGCAAGATGGAGCCCCTCCACACGTTGCTGTATGGGTGCAACAGATGCTATGACAGAAATTCACAACAGAAAGAGTCATTAGCCGCTACTTTCCAACTGCATGGCCACCTCGGTCGCCTGATCTTGCTACTTCTGGCTATGAGGTTACCTTAAGTCCAAGGTCTATCAAGGAGTGGTCCAGGACCTGGCTACGTTGAAGTATAACATATCACAGACTGTACGGGAGATTCCTGCAGACATGTTACTTTCTGCTGTTGTGCATACTGTGCACAGAATGCAATATGTGGTCCACAACAACAGCAGCCACATTGAATCTCATTTAAATGCAAAATAAAAGGTAATTTCCGTATTGATTTGCATTTGTTAACACTCTATTTTCTATTACACAGCGTCAAATATTCCCCTTGTGGTGACTTTTGAAACTAATTTGTTTTTTTTGCGAAATCCTTCATCCCCCATCTTGTTTAATGTTCCTACAAAATGTGGCGTCATTCTCGCAAATAGATAATGCTACAGAACACTGTGTTCACTGTCAGTTTAATTATGGCCACCCGGTATTTTAGTGTACAAAAGTTTTAAATACCAAAATAGTAGTATATATATCTTTCATCTGAAATCAGAAGGTCATCCTGTTATGAAACTAACTCCAGATGTATGACAGTCAGATTATATAAATATTAAAAAATTATCCATTTTGAATCTCATTTATGCAGTAGCCTATTTAATGCCAGTTAGTTAAAAAATGAGGCATCAGGAGCTTAAAGTTCTTTACTTCAACTCTTCTACAGTTTTGATTTGATACATCAGTGAATTTTTAGACTTGAGATTTTATTTTTGTCAAACAGCTTTTTGTGACCCTTTTTAATGAATGTGATAAATAAGCAAAGTGGAACTTGAATATATTTTATGATTACACTTACTCAAATCATAATTGTCAATAATTTTATATGAAATATCTATGAAAATATTTCTAGGCTTAAGAATAAAACAAAACATTTTCTCAGACATTTGTTTAATAGGTAATTGTGCTAATGCTTTAAATAGTAAAGATATATGGGGGAAATTGATTTTATTTGTAATGTTATTTTAGCTAGTTACAATATAAAATTTTAAAAAAAAATCTGCTCTGTTTAAAAAAAGGAAAAGTTTTCATATTTTACATTATGCCCAATGGGTCATTTTCTGTTTGTTACCTTTATTTATTTTTCTTCACACTTAAACCATAAAATTCAGTTCAACAGCAGTATCACGTAATTTTAAAATGATCATATCTTTAGAACTTACGATGCGCAGTTTCGCGTGCTGGAGATTAAAAACAAAATCCCCCTTCCTTTGGGCGTAATATGAAATTTGAAAGCTTCAGATTTAAAAAAAAATTATGTATCCTCTCTCAGAATTGAACCATTAAAATGTCTTGAAAATATTATCATTCTAGTGACCTCTTAGAAATCGATATTAGTTGTCAGCATAGTAATATACATTGTAATCAAATGCTTAAATTTGTTTACCCTTTGCATAAGTTGATGCTTAGCCATATTAGAAACATGTGCAGATACTTTTCAGTTGTTCATAAGTACTTTAGTTGTACATATAGCTTTACATATAAGTCGGTTAAACTTAGTAAATCTTATTTTTAAAGGTTTAATTGTTAACCATTAAATTTTTTGTTTTTAATTAATTAAATTTGCTTTCTTATTTGTTTGGTGTAGTTAGAATTTAAAGTTTTTGAAGAAAACTGACTTTTGATAAATTAATGATTTCTTATAATTAATTATAGTTACATGGGTGATGCAGATATCAAAATAGTTATTTTGTAAATCTGATATAATGACAAAGTTAATAAATTTCCTTTCATATAGGAAAAAATTCTGAGGAAGTACCCAAGGCTTTTGTTGTTAATGCTGGGGCAGAGCCTCTGTGTTTCACAAACATTTTCCCTCAGTGGCAAGAATGGAGTATTAAAGATGTGACAACAAATCAAGTATTTATTTTAGACATTACATATAGTGCTTTGCATAATTATTGGCTTTTCTACTAATTTTTCATGTTTTTAATAAGTGTAATAAATACTCTAATCAGATCATATTTTGAACGGAAGAGCATGTTGTGCCTTTCAATAACTTTATTAATGGTGGGAAACCTGATTCATACAGTAAAAGTTTAATTTGTATTTTAAGTAACTGATAAAGAAGAGTCATGACAATTTCAAAACATGCTTTTAGTTAAAAAAGACCTGATTTTAATAAGAAGGGGAAATCAGAAAGAAAGAATCTATGCAAAATGAAAAAAAGAAATATGTTGTTTTATACTTAACCTTTTGTTTGTTAACTTTTAATTGTGTTCTATTTAACATTTTAGCAGTATAAAATATAACTACTGTGAAATACTGTAATATTGTACGAATATCTGTGAAGAAATTTCAGCATTTTTTTTTTTTATTTCGTGGGATAAGAATAAATTTTATTAACTTTTTATCGGCTTGTGAGTTTAATCCATTAAGAACCTGTATGCACGCAACACGTTTTTGGTGACCCGGACGTGATGTAATGTTTGCTATTGCATTTTTGTCTTAGTTGTAAGTTTGGTTCTTGTACAATACCACAATATCTCATGGTAGTTGTGATAAATAGAAACATTTCAAAGTAGAGAAAGCTAATCCGATCTCACCGTGAATTCGCTACAATCAACCACAAAAACTTAGAAAACAACTGAACTGAGATGTTTTCCCTCTGCCTTTTATAAGCTTTTTAATCATGCACGAGAACATTCTGGTATTTTCTTGAGGTTTCTGGAAAGCAAAAGAATACAATTACGAGATATCTATTTATTAAATGTTAAATGCCTGTATTTTTACTTTTTGACATAGCTTTCTCTTAAAACTCATCATGCGCTGTATTGCACGGGGAAATGAAACAATTTTAATTACAATTCTGCTAAAAATAGCAACTAAATACAAAACCGTAACAGTATTGATTTATCTTGTAAATGGGTCCTGTATATGAATCTAAAAGTTCTAGAAAGGAGATCTGAGTTTGCATTGACATTAGTTTTGTGTAAAGTAGTTAGTTTTTTAGGATTTAGTAGTTTCATAACCATAGGTAATGTGTTTTTGCTTCAGAAATTTCCTTTAAATTTTATGCTTTATGATCTGCAGCAGTATAAACATTGTAATATTAATATATGCAATTGTACACTCTTGAAATCAAGCCTTTTATTTGGCATCACAAAGTGTCCTCTAAATAAATGGGTGTGCATTGAAGATACAAGAATTCAGGACTGTTTGTTAACCCCTTGAGGACCAGCATGCAGAGAATGAAGCACAGTGATAGGACCAAAATTCCTTAAATGGAACGCCACCAGCCCACGCATTTTCAGCAGTTAAGCCTAATTTTACAAAAAAATTCATAGAAAATTGGCATTTTAATATAATGACTTCAATTTTTGAAGCTACTTATTTAATATACTAATTCTTAATATTGTTCTGTTTCTATACTTTTGCCATGAGAATCATGGGGCAAATGTTGTGTTACTGCTTCCTCTTAGGGAGGAAACTAATGCAGAAACAGACAGGTGAAACTGTAACTAACTAAATATCAACTGAGAACTAAACTATTAAGAGTTAGCTAAATTTCCACATTTTTAGTGATCATATAAATGAAGATAAAATACAAATTTGCGTTGTGTATTAAGCATCAGGGACCGTGCCGTGAGAGGATCGAATAAACAAGATGTAAAATCAATATATATATATAAAAAACACATAAAAGATATAAAGAAAACATAAGTAATAGGTTTCTAGATTAAAATACAAGTTTATTCAAATTCCTCAACAATTAAAATTAAATCTTATCCTAATCAGAGACTCAATTTTCTTATTAATTATAGTTTTTTTCAGACTGTGGGAATTTAAATTTTTCTCATGCATTTTGAGATTTCTAATGCTGGAATTATTAAACGGAATGCCCAATTTCAAGTATGTATTTTTACTGAAATTAAACTAGAATGCAAATTAAATGAATAGAAATGAAATTAAACTAGAATGGAATTTGCTCTAAAGTCCCCCAATAAAATAAAATTAGATTAAAGCAGTTTAAAACAACTGAAACAAATTTATTTTTTATTAGAATACAAGCAAATTTACTTGAACTTTTTTTAATGCTTTATTTGTTAAACTTAATCTTGTATAATATGAGAGCAAATAAATTTAGTTGACTTTGCTTTTTCTTTTACTTTTAAAATTTTATCTGTTATGACCAGATCTGAAAATTCATGTCCTATATTCATTGAAAAATTATTTTTCTAGTATTTTTAGGCTTTCTTTTTTCTTGTTATCTGAAGAAATTATAGCCAAACTGAAAAAAAGACTTCAAAAGTTATTTTTGCAATTATATTTTTCTAGGAAAACACTAAGATGTTATTTGTTCAAGAGGTTCTGTCTAAATTGTCTCGAGATAGATATAGCTTAAAAGAATTGCAGCAGAAGCCTAGACCTGCTGGTGTTGATCCTTTGCGTCTAGAATCTTATCTTACAGATGAAGAATTTGAGGTAATATGCTTAAAATTTCATGAGTAAAATAACTTTTAGCATTTGGTATTCGAATAGTATATGGTTATAATTTTAAGAAGGAATTTTATAAATTATTATTAACAGTATTAAACTGAATAGCGTTGACTCTTAGTAAACTCTGATAAATTTTAGAGATATTAAGTTTAATAGAATGTTATATAAAGTAACTGATTTTAATTCTGTTGCTAGATTTAATTGCTGACAGAGAAATAAATAATGCATAGCATCCTGTATGATTAGTTGAGTAATAATAAAAATTTAGTATTTTAAGAATATGCAAAGATTATAAAAAGAAACATCTATAAATTTTATGCTGATTAATCAGAATGGCTAGTATTCAGTAGTATTAGTTAGTATTTGTGATTTAATAGTATTAGTTAGTATTTGTGATTTGATAGTATTAGTTAGTATTTGTGATTTAATAGTATTTCATTTTACTGAGGAATTTTAATCTTTTTTTAATCAGAATTTATGAAGATTAATTTCAGTAAATAAATTCTTCAATTTTTATCTTCTTTTTAATTTATAATTATTTAACTTTAGAACATGGATTTTATAATAAACCAGGACCAGGAAGAATATATGTTAACATTATATTTAAAAAATTAACTACTTTTCCAGAAAGTTAGCATTTAATGACAGCTTCATGTAACTACGCATCTATGACAGTACTTGCTATACTGGCTTGTATGTCATTTTCTTTTATTTCTATCTATTCAGCACACTAATAGTGTGTATGTGACACTTGAATAATTTATATTTAAAGATTTTTAATGTACTTATATGTTTTCTCTGAAACAGCATATATAAAACATTATGTGGCATAATATAGACATTTTAAAATGTTTCTTACTTTGTGCATAGCTTTGAAATTTATAGAAAAATGGGGGGGGGACTTTCTTGTTTAAAAATGTTAACCTATATGTTCATATTTTAGGAAGTTCTTGGAATGAAGAAAGATGAATTCTATAATATGCCATCTTGGAAGCAGTCAGAACATAAAAAATCAAGTGGATTATTTTAGATATTTTATACACAAATATTGTGCCAATGTGTGCCTTTAATAGCTAATGACTAATGAATCATGCTTTTTCATTTGGTAAACATTGCAACTCTGTTGTATGGGTTGTATTAGTTAAGCTGTCCATTTAAAAACTGAGATTTTAATATCTTATTTAAAAAATAGCTAACATATAATTTGTATAATTATTTTAGTCATATTCTTATACAGATATATTGTAAAAGATATGATGATGTGGATAAAATTGCAGAAATCTGTTTTTAACTCATTGTATGATGTGAAGTTTATTTAATACTCTAATATTTTAATACTGTGTGGCTTAAGAAATTATTAAACTATATGTCATATATTATATGCAATTTAAAATGGAAACGTGTAAAGACATTGTCATGAATGATAAAATATGAAGAGAGAATTATTCTTTTACAAACTGAAAGAAAGAGCTTATTGAAAGCAGTTAATCATATTTAACCTGCCCATATATGTTTTATACCTGAGTGATACATCCTCCGTTTCCAATGTGGATATTATTATAATAAGCGGTATTGTACCTTAATAATGAATAATGATGCCATATTTCATTGTTTTAGCTGTATAGGTTGTCCTTTTTAGAAGCAAATATATGCTTTTCAGGTACCGTAGTTTAATAACAGTTTGTGTAAACTTAACAGCTAACCAGTATTGTGTACTACATTTTTTGCTCATTTTATAAATTTTTAGGTATAAATGTGTGTTTATATGATTTTCATAAAACTTAAGACTTTTAAGAGCAGTTTGTGTTAAGCAGTTTTTATGCAAAGGGTTAAAAAAACATTTTGATAATAGCTTATATTATCATGTTTTGATAGTAGTTTATTTTATGTGTCTACAATGTGATAATGCCTTTAAAAATTTAGTTTGTGTATAAAGTGTAAAAAATGGTGCAACAAATCACCCTGCAAATGTTCTAGCGCTTTTTTATGCATAGTTTACAAAACTGGCCAGTACTATGCTGTCTGAGATTGCAACTGAAGTCTTTTTTTTTTTTAATAATTTTTTTTAACTTATGAAATTAAGTATTAATTCTATTTTTAACTTTTTGTCATGACATCTCATTTTCTGTTGAATGCATAAGTGTGATACCGTTATATCTCCTGTTGTATATATTTTTTCATTTATTTTTAGTCTGATAAGCCTCATGTTATATTAGCAGTTATTAGAAAAGCTGTTTTTCCACCTGTATTATTGAAATACCTATTTAAGAAATTATATTGTTCTTTTGTGATTTTGGTATATTGTTGGAAGAGATCTTGTTAGACTTAAAGTCACATTGCATTTATTTTTTACTATAAAATGAATGTTACATTCTATGTTTTAAATCATGCATTTTATACTTTGGTCACAAAAACTTCTAATTTTAAACTGTTTTATGTTATTCTTAATAAAATAATGTGTATGTTATGAGTATGTATGTAAACTACAGACAAAAAGCTTAATTCTTAAACTTAAATGAATTAACTTTAAATTACAGTTAAAAATTTTAATTCAAGATGTGAAATTTTTTATTTAATATGAATTCTGAGAGATGAGTGAAATTAATTTTTTTAAATATTCATTGAAAATTTTTAATATCGTATAAATATCCTGAAATTTATGATATGAGAGAAATTTGCAGGAATCGGAAGACAATTTTAAAATTTACGTACCAAGTTTTAAATAAGTTTGCTGAATTTTTTTATCGTGGCAGAAAATATGTGAAACAGTTATTTTATGATTAAATTTTCATTTATACAAAATTTTAATGTAATGGATATTTTTATTAATGCTTGTAATAAGCAAAATATTAATATCTATCATTTATAAGAATATAATCAACTCCTGTATAACTGGAGATGAATTAATAAAATTGCTGAATAATTCAGCCTTGTTTAGAAAAAGAAAAAAAAAAGTTTGTTTATTGTGGAACAATGAAAAAATTGCTACCACAGACCATCAGAATAAAGCAAAATTTTTCTGGATAATGCCCCCCCCCCTAAGTTGGGAATTTGTTTAATGCAAAGTAGCTTGTACTTTAATAAATAGTGTTAAATTATCTATTTAAATAAATTGCTAAGTACAGTCATTTATCATCAGTTTTCCAGTGACTTACATAAAAATAAAAGAGTATGAAAACATTGTTCTTCCACTTGTGAATGTAGATTTGCAGAGGCTGTTTGCACATTTTTTAGATGATTTTATTGTATTTACAGAAATGTTTTACCTATTTTTGTTTTGTTTTGATTTAAATCTTCTATTTGATAACTGTAATTCTTCCCTATCATTCTACACTGTGATTTCCAAGATAGTGAAGCTTTTTTTTTTTTTAGTATCAGAAGAGGTATTTTATCTCATTCCTCTTGAACAGCTTTCTAGCATCCAAGGAGGTTTGTTGGTCGATGTTTTGGTCCGCCGTCTTTTTAAAAGACCAAAAGTTTAAAAATCCATCTGTTATACATCATGAGATTTAGTAGGGATATGTGTGAAGGGTATAGCTTTAATACTTGTTTCATTTTCTCCAGGAAATTAACAGTGGATTTTGGACGTGTGGCTACTTAAGTCTTAAAATATGGTTCAAAGAATCTAAAGAAAGTTTTTCAAAGGGATTTATTATTGTTGTTGGTTTTTCATGCTTTCTTTAGATTCTTTGAATCATGTTTTAATTCTTTTTTCTCCCCTTTGATCATAATAAATATAACTCTTTTTATTGCAGTCATTTAAATACACCCAAGATTCATATATTGTGATGACATTTTTCTATTTTTTCTCAGGTATATGTTTCAGATAAAGAATGCAGTGTGTTCTACGTTTGACACTATGTGGTGGAGAAAGAGTTGCACATTATGTTTTTTTCCCTATTTAAGATTCAAACCAGCATTAATGACTTTACAGTTGACACTGAATGTTTACAGTTGACACTGAGCATTTTAAGGATTTTGCAACGCTCCATTGACTTAGAAAATTTTCTTTTAATATTAGAAATCTTATCTCTGCAACATTTGAAACATTCCTTTTTTTCCTTGGATATATGTTTGGAACAATTTTTCTGCATAAAGCAAAGCTTTGACGTATTTTTCCTTTCTTGTTGTAATTACTTATTGTAACTTTTGAGATTGAAAAATCATGGCTTTCAGAGCATTTTTTGATAACTAGATGTGAATAACTTTCTTTGGAAAGAGCAAAAATATAGCCTTCCTTCCAGTGTTTCTTTTAAAGCACCATTTTGCATGAAAGATTATTTATATCTTCAAAAATATAGTTGAAGTTAGAAAAAGAATTACCAAGTAGGTGTTTTTTTAATAGAAAAGCAAAATCATCTAAAAAGTGTGCAGACAGCTTCTGTAATTTACATAAATAAATAAATTTATTCTGCAAAGCTAACTGAGTAAAATACAGGTAAATTGTTAATAGTATTTTTCTGTTAATTATAATATGGGCTATTCTTCTTTCCTGTGTGTTTTCTTTTAACTGTTTTTGAATTGACTGTGATTTTGTGTTACCTGTGGTCATCCTCACTGTTATTACCCTGGTTAATCTGGAGTCTACTAATTTATTTGTTTCAAATACTGTCATGTTTTCTTTCTAAAAGTTAAAAGAAAATTAAGATAAGGATAGAGATGCTGCTTGAAATAATAACTAAATTGTTTATGATGAACCAATCTTTTATACCTCATAAACAACTAATATGTAAAAACGTATATAGTCAATGATACCAAAATTAATAAGTAAAACAGGGTAAAGTTGTTTAAAAAAATTACCTAAATTAATTGGAATGTAAAAGTCTAAGTTGTAAAGATATTATAATACTTTTTGCCATTAAAAGACTTAATTTAATGGCAAAATGAGGAAAAAGAATATTTTTAAAATCATAAAAGTAGTAAATATTAAGTACAATTTAAGAAGTTACCTCTGTTCAGTGAATTTCTCTGGTGCCGCCCATTTACCATGCTTTGCAAGAAGTCTGTCTGTGTATCTAGTTCTGTCTTTTAGGATTTCAAGTGCCTATGTTTTATTAACTAAATACTCTGTTTAAATTGGAATGTTTAATTGTCATGCATTTGTAACTTCCACTGTGCCAGCATGTGTTTCTTGTATTTTTCGGGTATTATATTTAAATGCTGAATTTTGCTCATAGGTAATAATTGTTTTATAAAGTATGTGTGATGTTTAAATATACATTAGTGCCTTTAATTTTTTAACTTGTGTATAGAAAAAGCTCAAATACATGTGAAAATATATATATATGTTTTATAATAAAGTATTACAATATTAAGTTCTATTTATAGGGAGGGGAAATATAATAGTTAATTTCTCATTAAAGTATCTGCATGACTGAGTTTTTAAAATTAAGTACTCCATTTATGTATTTTATCCTATTTAAAATTTTCTTTGTTTTAAAAATTGAGGAATGAATTCTTCCTAGGAGCCAAATTTCCCACTAGTTTTATATGGGAAAGCTAGTGTAATGTAAAGTAAGTACAACTGAAACATTTTTATATGTGGAAAGGTAATCTGATTATTTTGGTATTGTAGTGTCTCATGTGTTTCATATGTCATGTATAGCTATTTATTGAATAGTATACTTCAGTATTTTATTATTATTATTATTATTTTATTCTGTAGACCAATACCCTCAAAATTTGTTATATTTTATTAATGTGAATTTCCGTAAATTTTTATTACAGTTTGTTTTAAAATATCCCTTATTAAATATTTATAAGGGTTTTACAAATCAGTCATGTAGATAGTGTTTATTTTGAGAATTAGAATTTTTGTACTTATTATTATTATGTGTGAGAGAATGACGAAAAATGTATAGTTTTATATTGTTCAGTTGTTGATGACAACTTAAAAACAAGTTATGTGCAGATCTAAACTTTTGTGAGTAACAAAGTTAGCTGATTAACCTGCAATAATGCTAGCTTTTTTATAAAATATATAGTGTACATTTAAAATAAAGTGCAATTAATAGTCGCTGTAAAAATTGTATGTATTATTGCCTAATAAAAACTTTTAATATGCTATGCTTAGTTTAATTTTCGTTCTTTTTAATTTCAGAATTGTTTTTGTATTTTATCTTTAGTATGATACTTTTTTGAATGTATTTATGAAAATTTTTTGTTCAGTTTTATTGTTTTATAAGACTGCTGAATAATGATAATTCATTTAAAGTTTAGTTCCTAGATAGTAAGCTGGTTGCAGAAGTATTCATGATTGGTTTCATATGCGACATCAGTACAAGTTTGTCTTTGAGAGATTTCTGTGAAGCCATCTTTTAATGCAAATACAATAAAATCTGAGGTTACAAAAGTTTCTTATATTTAAAAAAAAAAAAAAATCTGGGCAAAAAAACATCAAAGTGAATGGTATCTTGAGTTGTGAACACTGAAGTCAGTAACAAATGATTTTTCAAGTTGTTTTGAGATAACCTGTGACACAGAATTAATTCTGAGGGTCTTCTAAAAACATCACTGTAATATTTTTCATTACTTAATTCTCATTAACAAAGCTTGGTAGCAAATAAACTTACAGGGCTATGAATTCACCCTAGGAGAAAATTATGGCTACATTGTGCAGGCTTTTGAAGGTTCTGATACTGAAGATTTTTTTTATGTCTTTAATATGATGTGGCTAGCAAAACCATGGGCTTTAACAATGAAGATGTGAAGGAGTTACTAGAGGAACATAAAAATGAGCTCAGTAAAAAAGATACGGAATATCTTCAGAAGTAGCAACTATGGAGGAAGTCTTCAAAGGATCAGTGAGCAAGAAAAGATGAATTTAGTTCTTTGATCACAAAATGGAATAAGGGACAAAGCTTCATATAATGGTATCATCCTCATAAAGCGGTAGCGAGCTACAGTCTTAGCAGTTCGTTATGATGTAATATTTCACTACAGAAACATTTTATGTATTGTTAAGCTGATTCAGAAACTAAGTATCTTTTGCTCATATCTGCCGTGAAAATTGCGTAGTTACACTGTTCAACTTGAGAACGAATTAGCCTAACCATTTTGTTTGTTTAGAAGCCTAAACATTTTGTTAGTTAGAAGTCATTATTTGTCAGTAATCATGTTTAAAACAATTGATCGGCCCTCCAGGTGTGAAATAAAAGTCGTTACCAAATTTTTGAATGCGATAAATGTTCGACTTTGTGAAATTTATCGTCAGATACGTAAAACTTACGGAGAGAATGCTATGAGTGAAGGTATGGTGCGAAAGTGGGTTAGGATGTTTAAGAATTAAAGAGAAAATGACCACGACGAATAGCTCAGTGGACGCTCGTCGTTGATGCTGGTGCGCTGCATCGACGAAAACATTTATTCCATTAGGCGATTCAAAATTTCTGATTTGTCAATGCATTTTCAAAACATTTCACCATCTTTATTGCATGAAATTGTGACTGAACATTTGCACTACAAAAAGTTGTGTTCGTGATGGGTGCCGAAAATATTAACGAATGTTTAAAAACGAAAATGCATGGGAGCAGTCTTTGAGGTTTTGCAGCATTATGCGACAGAAGAAAATCATTTTTTTAAAAGGATTGTCGCAAGCGATGAAACATGAATTTGTTATGAGACGCATGAAATAAAACAACAGTCACTGGAATGGGAGGCATACTAGTTCCCCGAAACTTGGGAAAGCCACTTCTTTCTTTCAAGCAAAATCATGTGCATCATGTTTTGGGACTCTCAAGGAATTTTATTAGTTGACTGGACGGAACGAGGCACAACAATTAATGCTTAATCTAACTGTGAGACTTTGAAGAAGTTCTGGCATGTGATACAGAAAAAGTGTGGACTTTTGGTATTGTGTTTATGCATAACAACGAGTGACACATATACTGTATGTGTGAGAATGACGCTGCTTGATTCATCTCACTGGGAACAATTCTATCACTCTGCTTTTAGTTCGGATCTATCTGCATCCAACAAAGATCCATTTGTCTTCTCATCTCAAAAAAGTTTTTGCCAGTCAGCTCATTGCAAGAGATGATGAGATCAAGGTAAATGTCCAGAACTGATCAGTCGAATTTTGCGAAGAGTGTATACTGACGAGCCAAAATATTAGGATCTTTCTCACATTTTTCAATGAACTCGTTTGGATGAAGGGGAGGGCATGTGATTTAAGTGTGAATGGTATTTAACTGCTGCTGGAGAAAGTAGGAATCATTCTTGCGCTTACTTTTGCAAGTGATGGGAAAGTCTACTGATCTAAGCGAATCTGACAGAGGGCATATTGTAATCAAAGAATATGTATTGCTAAGAAGGAAAACTTCTCTACAACGGAAGTGGCTCCGTCCCAACGTAAACAGCTGCGCATGCGCGAAAAATCTGTCGCCAAAGCTGGAAGCCGGCATCGAAGTTCAAAGGTCACATTTATCAAGTGTTCATTCATAAAACGAATATCATTTTAAATTTCTTTAAACTTAGAAAAAAAATATTTTTTCGCGCTAGTAAATTAATTAATGGATTAGTTATTTTGAGTCAGAAAAGTATGAAAATCCGAGTTTAAATTATCATGAAAAGTCAAAGAATGTTTCTTTTAAACACGTGTTCCTCAATTTCCTGTACACATCGCGGAGGGGGAAATTTTCGCCGCCAGGTTCCGTCGCCAAATCCCTTGGCAAATTTTCCCTCCACTTTCCAGCGGCGTAATAGCAAACTGGTGTACATTACATCTATGGAACCTTTCCTTCTTTACATAGATGTTCTGTGTTGTTATGGGCGTAAGACTCGGAATGAGTGTCTCCAAAACTGCTCGACTGGTAGGTTGTTAACGATCTGTCATTGTTAGTATTTATGCAAAGTAGATAAATGACGGTGAAACCAAGAACAGACGCCAAGGGTTTGGACGTCCACTCACCATCAAAGAAAAAGGACGTCGGAGATTGTCCCACTTGGTAGAGCAAAATCGGCGTCAGACAGTGTATCAGCTGACAGCCCAATACAGTGCTCACCCAAGTGTAAGTTTCTCGGAGTACACAGTTCAGTGGACACTCTTGGATATAGGACTGCGCAGCAGACGTCCCACTCGTGTGCCTCTGTTCACCGAGCGTCATTGTCAACTACGCCTACAGTGGGCCTAAGAATATCGAGATTGGACCATGGATAAATGGAAGTTGCTTGGTCGGATTAATCATGATTTCCCATTTATCATGTCTATGGTCGTGTCAGAATACATTGCCTTCCAGGCGTATAGTTGCTCCCCCTCCGTACAGCAGGTCATATACAGGAGGCTGGTGTTGGCGGTATTATACTTTGGGGGACGTTGTCATGAGCGGCTGTGGGATTCATCGTTGTAGAACAGATCCATGAAAGCTGTGGACTGTCTGAATGTAATTTCAAATCAGTTGCACCCTTGCATAGCATCTGTCTTCCCAACCGGAAATGGAATTTTTCAGAAGGACAACACCCCATGTCACGAGGCCAGAATTGCGTTGGTGTGGTTCGAGGAAAAGGATGAACCTGGCCACCTAATGTTCTGCCCTGCAGGATTCTCTTCTTCAAAATTGGGTGGAACTGAGCATAAAGTCGGACTGTCACCTGTACTCAAGGCTCTGGCCAACGAAAGACGCAAGCTCCTTGCCACGATAATAATCTATGGCTTATTCGGATAACATCAGAAGACAAGTGAGATTACTAACAGCAACAACAACACAAACTACTGTTGCCACAGATATTCAAGTAAATATTTCTGTTTTAGGTTCTCGAGATAAAAAACGCAAAAGTGAGCCTTTGAGAAACTTGCAAACTATCAGAAACGTGACTTTCAGATATTCATCTCTTTAAAATGCCTTACTCTGGACACCTCAACTGGAAACTGGCTTTTGTTTCGAATCTTCAGTTTCGATTTTCAGATGCTTACAGCTCGACTCGTCATCAAGAGTTACCAGGAATCAACATAAGTTTTCTTATAATGTATGTCAAGGCATGTCAACTGACTGAAATATTTGTCGCGGCACCTTAAGATCTGAAACTCAGATAAGCTTATACCAAAAGATATTATATAGCTTAACTACATAAGAAGTATTAAAACTACATAAGAAGAAATAAAAAAAATTACTTATGTATAAACCGCAGAATTTGCATTCTTCTGCTAATATGTAACATTTCCTGATATTTAATTATACCTGACATTCTTCCTGTTTTGACCGCCGTAAAATTTTTTATAGGTCATTAGTTGGTAGTTCTTTCATAGGCTTTGGAGCGAAGTGGACTCAGAATAATATTAACAACATCGACATCCGACTTACAATACAAATGTGTGTAATATTTTATATTAAATTTTCCACAATACCTCAGAAAATGTCCATTGTTATATTAAAACTCTATTCATATATCTATCTTACATATACGTTCTGTAAGAAATTTTAATAGGAATATTGGTGTGAATTTACCATTGTATAGCATCTGTCCTATCATCTATTTGCACACAGCTCTTGAAATTTCATTTTTATTGCCCTTGGGGCCCAACTATTCAAATCAACTCGGTAATTTAAAAAATATCTGATGTGTACACCACATGACTTCCTTGTACGGAATATTAAATTATGTGCACTTTTTTCCTGCATTCCATTTAAATTTATTGAATAGAATTAAATCTACTTCGTCGATAGAGCTTAAACCACAATATAATAAATGCACTTTTTAAAATTCACTATATTTATTTATCATAGCGATACTCTGCCGCTAGATTCACTTAAAAGTGTTACATCTCATTCATTTTATAACTCATAATGTAAAAAAATATCATCTGACGAATTATCTAATCATTGGCACATGTTCGAATTCTATAATACATCTAAAACGATGTATAAAGAAATTAAACAAATAAAAAATAAACAGTTTTTCACAGACGATTCAGCGCTGCTTACCTAAAGAGATTATAACATCTAGCGACGGTCCCTGCTAGACGGAGCTATTCTAAGAAATGAGATTCTAGTAGTACTGGTTTAAAAGGGAGGATTCCTAGAAGAAAGAATTTCACTGGAAGCGAAATCCCGCCTAGCTATGGAAACGACGTACCGGCTACGCGGGTTTTTTGAAACTTCGCTGAAAATGTTTCGGCTGGAGCTCTGTCCCGTGTAGAGATCAACCAATCAGATAAAAGTTCTGCTTCTGAAGGATCACGTGATCCCAACCTGAGCGATAATCGATTACTGTTTGGCGTTCACGTCTTTGTAGTAAGTGAAAATGGTTTTCTAGCTACGTGGGTTTCCTGGAAATGTGCAGGTTCTGATAATTGCCCCTTTCTACGTCAAGTCACGCGTAGCCGTAACATAACGTGATTGGGACCCAATGCGCATGCACTACTCGTAAACATTCTTACCTGTGCAAAACAGACTAGCGACAGTATTTTCTGCTAATATGAAACACTTATTTCCTCGAATTTCATTAGAAATATATTTCTCATTCAATTAATTCAGTTCTCACTTCGTGACAAAGCAAAAATACATAAAAACTTTAAATATCTATATTAAAAATTAAAAGATATAGAAAAACATAAAGCACCAAATACAATTAAAGCAATTAAAAAAACAATTTTCATAATTAAAATTACAGTTTCTTCACAAAAACAAGCAATTCGGCCAGCGGGCAGTAAGGCAGATTTTTTGGTGCACAAAACTGAAAATTTACTTTTGGTTTACTTTAATAACTTAAATGATATTTCCAGTATGGATTAGCATAATTGAATTCTCAATACTAAAAGGAGACGTTACTTTGTTGTTGCGAATCTTAGTTTCTCTAGATTGGCAGCAGAGCCACTATTCTGCTAAATTTCAAATGTAAACAAATATGGCTGCTACCGTAAAAAAATTAGGCTTAGCCGCACCTAAACAACTTTTAAATTGTTGATAATTCTACAACTGTAACATGAAGGTTAACTAAAGACATAAAAATTTTAACTGCAACATAAGAACAACATAATTCAATCATTTTTAAAGCAAAAAATGCACAATTTATAAACATATGCGAATAAAGAAACTAAGCTTACTGAGCCGAGTAACAGAATGGATATATATGCATACATATATTTATATACATTTGGTGCAGCCGATTGCAACTAAAAAGGGAGGTGCACATCTACATATTATAGCAATCCCACATACAAAATTTCAACGTTCTGAGGCTATTCGTTTTTGAGTAATCCAAGCTACATACATACATACATGCATACGTGCGTATGTGGTGTCTGTAGGTGACGTCTGTACTTGGCGTCTGTGACGCCATGAAAAAAATCTGTTCTGAATCCGTTTTAAATCAGTTTTACAATTCCGTTTGGGGGAAAAGTGTTCTTTATTCTATCCTTACGTACAGATGGCACGCGAAAACATCGTTAAATTGCATTCGATAGCGGTCAAAATAGATATTTTCGTTAAAATATGGTACCCAGAATTTTTCGTAATTACAATACTTCCTTTACTTCGTGCAAGGAAGTTAAAAAAAAAAAAAAAAAAATGAAGCCTTATTTATAAGCTGTGATAATTTATTGGAAAGCTGTGATAAACATTCACTAAATTTAGTAGGAGTTAGGGCAGTTAAGCAAAATCTAAATGTTGTAACATGTTTGGGAATAACTGGAAACATATATATCTTTTCCTCACGTTCAACAATGCGATTTATGAAATGTTTTAAAGAAAATAAGATGGAGTGCCAGAGCAAAAGCGGTTAGTGTTACAGTCGACGGTTGGAAGAATTAGTAGAGCTATTAAAAAAATTAGCAGAGGATAGTTCTACCGCAAATGATACCAGAAGTAAAACTACAATTTTATTGGAAAATACACTGAATTTTAAATTCATAACTTGAGTCCATTTTTGGCATGAACTTTTGAGGAGAGCTGAACGTTTGCAGCTCAGATTACAATATTCTAAAATGAATTTTTGCACTGTATGATCTTGAATCATTAATGACTGAACTTCAAACGAGCTCTGTGAAGAGGCAATAGAAAAGGCTAAGTCCTTTTGTGAAAAATGGTTTATTAATACAACAATCCGTGTTAGAAGACGCCAAAAGCTGGTGGGAGAATTAGCTAGAGATGTTGGTCTTTTCGCAAAAAGTGAAATTTCTCGGCTGATAAAAAACATTTTTGATCCTCTGCAGCAGGAAACAATGCACGATTTATGTGACTAAGCGATCTTAATTCCAAATTTGGATATTTTCTGATATCCAAAATTTGGAAAATTTCGTTGATAAAGATCTTGAAAAGAATTATAAAAATTTGGGTGAATTTTATAATACAGATTTTAATGGAACAGAACTCTTATGTCAAAATATGTGACTGCAAGACGTTATCCCTCAATAGAAAAGAAACTAAACATGAAACTCCATTAGACCTTCTTACCTTCACAATCTTGTATGAGAAAATATTTTTCCAAACCTGAGAGTCGCACTTCAAATACTTCTTACTATTTTAGTAACTTTTGCTAGCTGTGAATGTTCATTCAGCAAATTAAAATTAATTTTGATACATCTACGATCAACAATGGGACAAGATCGCTTAAGTGAGCTATAATTTTTAAATGTGGAAAGAGAAAAATTTGAAATGTTATACTTTGATGAAGCAATTGATAAATTTTCTTCATCAAATATCCTATAAAGTTTTTTATTGTTTAAAAATTGTATGTTTTTAAAATATAGTTATGTAAAATAAATAATTTTTTTGTCTCAAATTTAAAACCTAACATGAGCCTAATTAACCTGAAAAACTGTTTACCATTTAGCTCGAAAAACTGTATCGCATTTTGTAGAAGTGTAGTTAGGTAGTGACTATTCGTAATGACACTGGCAGTTTATTATTATTTGTATTCTATTCTTATTACGAATATATTCTATATATTATATTATACTATGTTTTTCCGGGAGCGGGCGCCAAAAAGCTAATCGGCGTTTCTGCCTGAGAAAAGAAAACGCAAGCATTTTCTTTTAGCTTCCTACCTTTCTCCCCTCGTTTATAATATATAACTTTTTAAATTGTTGCCGCCAAATATTATCGCCTTATATTTAAAGAAATTAAATAATGAAGAATCTGCATGAATATATGCATGTTTTTAGCATTGTGAAAAAACAACGGTAAGTAGAGCCATCAAATTCTGAATAACGTAGTCCTCCACTCGAATACGGATACCTAGAAGCCCGAATTTGGAATTTGTTTTATTGTCTGTTGCATATTTTGTAAAAATTTAACGAATTTTTGGTTAGAAAACTCTACGATTTCAAAGTGAGCAACGGGAACACTGTACAAAAAACAAAACATTTTTATCTCCAGCGCGTGAGAGACTGTCTGTCGGAAATTCTAAAGATATGCTGTTTTTAAATATTTTGTTGTGTCTTTCACATTTTGTAAAACTTTAACGAACTTTTGATAAACAAAGTTAATGACCTTCAAAGAGAGCAACAGCAACACTGTACGTTGTAAAAAATTATCTCCACCGCGCGAGATTGTCTATTGGAAATTCTAAAGATAAGCTGTTTTTAAATATTTTTAGCCCAAAGAGACATTAGCCCAAAATATTTTTAGCCCAAAGAGACATTTGTGTTAATTAAATTAAATTACATTAAATATTTTTAGCCCAAAGAGACATTTGTGTGACATTTATATACACACAAATGTCTCTTTCCAAAGAGACAAATGTCCAAAGAGACATTTGTGTGACATTTATATACACACAAATGTCTTTTCATTTATATACACATGTCGAGAGCATAACTCTCGACATGCTCTCGACATGTGTATATAAATGAAAAAAAAAAAAAAAAAAAAAAAAAAAAAACTTTAAGCGTAATATAAAATCTGAAAGCTTTCAGAATTTTTTATTTTTTATACATTTATGTGTAATCATTTTAATTACATAAAACACACGAAGTTCTTATTAATTTACCTCAAACGTTTCTTTTCACGAAAATTTGCTTCATTGCTTTTAAAACGATATAAATAGAAAAGTGGGAATCTCGCAAAATCTTCTTGCAATAGCATGCGGCTCTTACTGTCCTGAAGTTTTACCACCCTGTCATATGTGTTCGAAGAAATTGCTTGGGTTTTGAATTTAATAAAAATAATTATCCTTGAACGTGTAGCTTTTTTTTTAGATTAAGTCACACTAATATGTGCTACAAAAATTTTAAGTTACCTATTATGTAAAATCACTACACGGAATTCATCCCAATATTTCCTGTTATGTATGATGCTAAGGCATGATTTTATTTGCTAGTTATGATAAATTCAACGTCAAATATTCTCAGAAATTTACAAGAGTTTAATGTTAAATAAAATAATGTCATTTTGAAATAGATATCTCTCAACTGACGTTAAAAAGCATTGAAGCTCATAAAAATGTGTTAGAAATGTTTTAAAAAAGCTTTGAGACTCATAAGCAGCCGAAAATCGCAGAAATTTTGACTGAAATATAACTTTTATGATAGTTTTGACCTATATCCTGAATTGCCGAGTGATTTTTAAAAATACGGATAATAGTCAACAAAACTCGATCATTATCCTTTTTTTTTTTATGTTCGGTATTTTTATCTGGGGATAAGTTCACCTTGCCTTCATCTTCTGATACGTTCATTCAGTCAAGCTTCACTTGAGTGGTTACACAAGGCCGCAAAATTTGTGGGTCATAAAATATTTTATTTGTTTATGTTGTCGGAGTTTTATTCCATCGCAAGTAATTTTATTCGCAAATTATTTTGATTTTTGGGGGGGGGGGTGTACGGAGATATTTTATGGTAATACGTGACTGAAGAAAATTAGAGACGAAAATTACCATGTGAGTTGTATTTTGAGACAAGTTATGAAAAAACATTTTTTACAAAAGCTAAAATTTCACATGTTTTAAGTTTAATAAACAAAAAATTATAGTACATTTTTTGACAGTGTAGCGAGTTGCTTTTTCTTTTATACGCTTCCAAATTTCCTTAATGTTCCATTAATCTTATTAGCATTCCGGACCAACAGCGGCTAAGTGGTAAATTCGATGAACGCTGGCGTTCGATCCTAAGTTCGAATCCCGCGAACGGGCTGGCTGCATGGGAATTTTCGTGTTCCCCCTCCCCATGTGTGATGTACATACGAGCGAGTTTAAGTCCTTTACGAAGGCATCCCTCCCTTTAGGCAGATAAGCCGTCGAGTGCTTTGCCATGACCAAATAGACCAAATCAAAACCTATTTATATTCCATCAACTTCATTATTTCTTTAACCTGCATGCCGACTGTTGGGGTGGAAACATTTTAAGTGTCCTTTACTTGCTGTACTTTAGCTTCCAACAAATATTTTAATACATAAGTGGCCAATCTTTACTAATGCGGGGGTGCTCATCATTAAAAAGTGTTGTTAGAAAGTTCGATTGGCTTTGGTATAACTGAAGAAGATATAGATATCTATTTACTACGATCTTATTATGCTAGGAAATAATACCTTTGAGCGTTTGACTATGTCACAGTAGCATTTTAGGAAATATACATAAATTTTTCAATCAGTAAGATTGATTAAGGTAATTTTAATCAGGGATGTAAATAGTGGGCCCCCAGCCCCCAGCCGATGAAAAGCTCGCAAAATCAGTACGAAAACATGGAAAATAGGGCGATTCAACGTTGATAGCTTACCCCACTTCATATCAAATTAGGATTGATAACTTTCTGAAAACATCGTAGAAAGATGATTCGGGATTTGCATACTTAAACAGCAGATTTTCAAGCCTATGCTTTGAAAACATAAAAGAAGGAATATTTGTTGGGCGTCAAGTATTTGATTTGTTACGTGCTCCTCAATCTGAGCACAAAGTTATTGTTGATGTATCTAAGCCATTCAGTTCTGTGTGGCTGAAGGTGTTCGATTTTTCTCGAATGTTAGTGGTGATGGTGGTAGTAGATTTATGGCGTAAAGCTCTAGAGGCTATATGCGCGAACGAAACATAGGATTCGTTTTTCAACATATAAACTAAAGTATAGATTTTAGATAAAGAAAAAAGTCTAAAGACAACAGCACACTTTTAAAATCGAGGCGAGTAAAAAGATATTGAAATGGTGGGATGAAAATGTTGATTATGATTCAAATAATGAGATACGCAGTATAGATATAAAATCCTAAAACATCTCATTCATTAAAATTCTAACATAAAATCTCAAGACAAAAATCAAATTAAATAATAGAAACCTGTTTCTTTCAGGTAGTAAAACAAATTGATATTGACCTCTTTTCCGATTAAACGGTCGAGAGGCAGGTCGCAGCTATTAAAATACTTCTCACGAAGACTATTAAAATATGGACATTCAATTAAAATGTGATGGACTGAGAGACAAACATCACAAATTGCACAAACAGACTCGTTCTCAGCTTTCAGATGGTAGTTGTGTGTCACTCTAGTGTGACTAATTCTAAGGCGAGTCATAAGAACTTCCTCCTTACGATTGCTAGTAGTATCCCAATGCTCTATTTTAGGCTTCACCCTTCTCAACTTGTTATGAAGTTGAATGTCCCAAAGTTGCTGCCATTTTTTTCTGATCTTCTCCTTGATTACACAACAGATATCTCTAAAAGGGATGAGGCGGCCGGACATTTCAACAGCAGATTTCGCTGCGATGTCCGCCAGCTCATTGCCTTTTATTCCTGTATGTCCGGGAACCCAGCAGTGCAGAATTTCATTGCCACAACTTGTTAATTTAATATTCAACTTGAGAACATCCACTATCACAGGATTCTCGGTGCTAGAAAAGGATTCTAAAGCTTTTAATGCACTGTAGGAGTCTGTATATATAATGAATTTTCCGTGGTGCAGCGTTGAGATGTACAAAAGCGCATAGTATATGGCAGTCAGTTCGGAGGTTAAGACCGAGGAAATGTCATGTAAACGTCTGCCCTCCATGTAGTCACCAATTATAAATGACATCCCAACATGACAAGTTGACTTAGATCCATCCGTATATAAGGAAACATGACTGCTGTAACTATGCCTGTGCTCAGCAAAAATTTTGTCTGTAGATGCTCTCATTAGTAGTTGTTTTGACGTAACTCTGGAAAATATCGAGAAACTGGATTTGTGCATTTTCCAAAAAGGTGGGATTTCAAAATGCTATATTGCTTCTGGGGACATATCAGACAGGGAGAATGTTTCAATGAGGGGCGAATTCTGACAGGAAAAGAAGGCACACAGGATGTGCCTTCCCAGCTACTATCAAGTAAACACAGTTTATAAGGATGGTCAGGTTGAGATAATATATTAAAATACTATATATAAAACTAATATATTAAACAACTCCTCACGCCTCAAATGGAGTAATGGTCGTTTTTCCTTAGCTGAAATACCCAGTATCACGAAATCGCTATCGTTATCATGCACTGATTACTCTTCAACTTACTCTTCAAAATTACTACTAAAAGAAATTGCTATTAACTTTCTTAATACTATCAAGATCGAAAATCTTCCAGTTACTTCTCTATGTTAAGTCACGGCCAGACACCCTTATCTGAACGGTCTGTTCAATAGACAATTTAGTAATGGTGAACAAAAATAGTGGAATGTATTTTGATAAGTATGCCAGAGTATTTTTGGCCCAGTGTGCACCTCTACACCACGAAAGCACGCCAAGGAGGTGGGAGAAATACCTTAAAAGATAATCTTGTAATGCCGTAGGAAAGGGGCAGAATATCGCTGAAAATACATGTCATCCATGCTCGTTTGAATTTCTTTATTGACAGTTGTGGAAATTACATTCATTAGTATTTCGCTACTGTCTACTGCGTTTACTCGTGTAGGAGAATTGTGTTAGTAAGGAAAATGCAATCTAAACAAAAGCTATCATTAAAAAATAATGCCCATTTTCGTGTACATAAAAAGAAATTTAGAATAAAACAGCTTACTTCATTTTTTTAATTTCTTTTAATTTTTTAATTTCTTTTTTAAAATTTTATTTCATTTTATGTCGAATCCTAAAAATAAGAAAAAGAATGCTTATGGGTAACATGAATTTTGCCGTAACTTCTAAACATGTTTTATTGGTTTTAAGACAATTTGCTATTTTCATGCAGTTATAGGAGATATATTGAACCTTCATTAGCATGACTCTGTATTGTTTTTCATGTATTGTTCCATTTCGATTTTCTTTAGAAGTTTTTGCTTTAGAGAAATAGTGTTTAGTAATGATATTTGCTCATGTTCTAATGTCAAAACTTCTTGTGTTTTATTTTTATAATGAGTATAACATGTTTCTAATTATAAATATAGGGATCGCAAGAGCGCATAAAAAGTTAGATTTCGTAACTTTGATAAAACTGATCTTTATTTAAAATTTAAAAATGCCACAGCATGAATTAACCATTTAAAACATTTTTTGTAGTTGGACCAACGGTATTTCTACGACGAACGGTTGCGAAAATAAAAGCCGAGTAAAAAACTTTTGTTGACACCGTGTCCATTACATGACATAATCTTGCTTTTCTGTTAAGAATATATGTTTCAGTTTGCATAGTTTAAAATGTTTGAAAACTTTATTCTGCAGGGAGAAAGAGATAAAAATATCTGCCAATAAGATAACTAATTATTTTTCATACAAAGAAACGAAAAGGTATTACTTTCTTAATATAGGTGGAAAATATTGCGGTGTAGTAGCCGAAACCACTACACTAAACGCGGTTGTGATACAGGGTTGAAATGAACTTCTAACACAAATTATAACAATAACATGAATTTTAGTAAGACATTATAAAAACATCAACAGTTGCGGTTTATGAGTTTGCTAATGAAATTTTAGTGTCTTCGAATTTAAAATCTTCGTGCAAATTCTCATCATAAAAACAAGGAGCCTCGTGATTTTTCGCAGGGAGATATTTTGGAATGTTTGTAATTTTATAAAGCCAGTTTTAAAAGCAGTGCACCATGCTGGGGAAGCGATAAATTTAGTCTTGTATCTTCAGAACTTTAAACAGGAAAATGCGCTATCGTTGTTAATATTATACACAAGGAGTGATAGTTCTAGTGGGCCAATATGTCCATAGCTCCAGCAGGAAAATCTTGGCTCTTCTCAGAAAACCATCTTCCTTTTTCGCTCCCAGAACTCCCGCTGTCGTTACCTGCGCTGAACTCCTGGGGGGGGGTAGAAGAGAATTCTTTCACTCGTACATAACAAAGGTGTCCACATTCCGAAGCCGATGAAACACTTCTTTTAAGTCAGGATCCGTTAGAATGACCTTCGAGGCTGCAACCGGAATGATTATCAAAAAGTACCTTGTTTCAAGAGAATTTCTCCACTGGTATAAAAGAGGTACCATTGTATTCGGAAATCAACTAATCCTGGGCAAACTTGACAAAGAACATCTATGTGATCGTATCACAATATGATTGGTTTGCTACTTAATTAAGGCAAATCACGCGCTGATTAAAAAAAGGAATCCTTTCGCTGAAAATTTTTAAAGTAAATTAGCTTGTACTCACGTTACACAAAACAAAATTTAGAAAACGCCTAAGCATCTGGGTTGTTCTTCAGAACTTCAGCACAAGTCGAACTACGAGGATTCATGGTTTTAACCACTTGGCTACTGGTGTGCTGATGGAACAGAGATTGTTGTGGCATGTAATCTGACAACATGTTGTTATAAATGACTAAATCAGCAGAGTTCGTAGTTTTTGGTGCTTCACAAAGTTAACATTTACTTGGTAGAAAATGCCAACTACAAAAATTGGAACTTTTCACACAAAAGTACGCGTGCAGCTCTTCTCAGCCGGACATAGCATCTTGAATTCATCACCCTGGTAAATTGGTATCGGTACTGGTACTGGTACCGATCATTGCCCTCTCAAAAACTACGACTAACACTACAGAAGATCAAAATCTTATGCAACCACGGGCGATTATCGTTGAATGTGCTCATTTTATTTATTCGAAGTCCATAGTTATTTAACCTTCAGAAAATTAATCCAAGGTGTTTTTTATGTTCCCCCCCTCCCAAACATTTTTTTTTTTTTTTAAACTGAGCGCAGAAAGTATGAAAAGTAAGATCTTGAGTTGATGAAGGAATTAAGAAGTAGTAGAGTGAAGTAAAGAATAAATGAGATAATACTGTGTTATAGTTATTTAAAGTACATTAAAATACAAGTAAAAATGTGGTGTTATTTTCATGAGCATACTTTAGAATGAGAGTTGTTTAAAACGACTACGTGCCGCTTTATGAAGAGAATTCGTTTAAAACCGTGTAGTTTGGGAAAAAATTATTTTGTATTTAATTTTATACTTTTTAATCTCTGGTTACTCTCAGGATAAACCTTAACTCATATTTCAGCTTATCGCTAAGTCTCACAGCTGATTTGCAAATGATTTACAATTAACTTACTAGCTTTTAGACCCGTATTTATATCCTGCAGCATGGGATCTAGAAACTTCTAGAAGAATTGGTCGTAGGGTTTCGAAAATGTGTACTTGCGAATCTTCCAGAAAGTCAAGTTGGCTAGAAATCGCGAAATGCTACCAATACCCCTCAGAAATGAAATTAACAGGAATAATGGCAAATTTTTGGTCTAAATTCTGTTGGCTCTGAGATGCAAACAGATAGAGATGGCCCAGTATTGATAGACTGAATCTTCGATTTTCTAAGGATATGTGCATACACTTTAGATAATATGCAGAGATAATATGAGCAAGATAGCTAACTACCCACCAGCGGCTGAGCGATAAAATTGCTGAACACTGGTAGTACGGTCCAAGGTTCGAATCCCGCGAACGGGCTGGCTGCATGGGCGTTTTCGTGTTTTACCCATGTGTAACGTGTATACGAGCCAGTTTCCCTTAGAAAATCCTCCACGAAGTCATCCCTTCCCTTATGCAGATAGCTCTAGTGTGCTTTGCCGTAATCTCAATGAACCAAACCAAACCAAGATAGCTAACTTCTCGCGGAAATAGTTTACATTATGAAGTATTGAGCTTTAAATTTAGCACTTTTCGGATGTTTTTCAAGTGTTTTTTAAAATTGCGTGAAACAATAATAATGTCATCGAGATACAGAAGGCACGTTTCGTATGAGAGTCCTTTCAGAATTGTCTCCATTGGACGGTCGCTGGAGCATCGCACAGTCTAAAAGGCATTACTTTAAACTGCCAGTGTCCTTGTCCGGCAATAAATGCAGTCTTCTTTCGAGAGGGTCTATTTCCACTTGCTAGTAACCGCTCTTGAAATCCAAAGTGAAAAACCATTTGTTTCCTGCTAGCGTATCTAAGGTGTCGTCGACTGCACGCAAAGAGTAACTGTCTTTTTTTTGTAATGTCCTTTAGTAGTGTATAGTCGACGCAAAAATCTCACGAACCTGTCTTTCTTGCAAATTAAGATGATGGGTGATGCCCAAGGGCTAGTAGAAGATAGCTTGATAATGCATTGTCCTGCATATCTTAGATGTTTCCCAACTTTCTATTATATTTTAAATGAAAGACATTTGTAAATGACAGCTCATTTCATTTTCAACTGCTCCAAACATCGGTATTTCTTTATTAGAGGTGTGCAGTTTCTTATTCTTCACATCGGAACAAAATCCATTATTCTTTAGAAATTCTTCAAGGATGCACGGGTCGGTTACATCAACCGTATAGATTATGATCTCATATACACAAGATGCAAATTTCATGTGCACCATCACTTTCCCATGCACGGGCATTTTCACTCCATTCACGGTTTGTAGATACAAGGATGGAGCCGTGTATATTGGTGGAACATCTTGAAGACTCGGTCGTACGGGTGCGAAAACGTGCTTTCACGAAACTTCCAAAAAGTCGCCAAATTCGTGAAAGATCGCTATTGTCGTCAATTTGGCGACAAAAATTGAAAAAAAAAAAGTTCGCCAATGCTCCTTAAGAATTGTATAGATTTCTAGTTTGAATTGAGCTACGTATTTTTACAATTCCAAAATCATGGCACTCATATTTAAAAGATATACAATTCTACGCACCAAACAGACACTTAAATGCAAGCCAAGTGGCCATTAATTAAATTAAACACAAAATAAACCATACAATTACCATTTTAAAAACATTAAATAAATAAAACAATAGAAAATATTAAAATAAGGCATAAAACAAAACTATAATAAAAAAGATTAAAATACTTATAAATATTTACAACACTTTACAATATGGAATAGCAATAAAGAAAGAAAATCACTGCTCCTGAAACGTAAGAAAATTACTCTTTCCAATCTGAAATAAGATCATTTACAATTAATTCCTTTAAATTTACATTTGATGTAGGAATTACGTCTCACCATTATTTAAACGCACGCGCCTGCTAACAATAATTGGCTAAATCTTATGGTTTAACGTCTTAATGCCCTCAACGAGTTAACTCGGGGACACCGAATTAAGTTATTTATGTGCACCTAAGTAAATGTGTTCAGGATTTGTTTCTCAGATATAATTGCACAGAGTATACTTGCTGTAGTTTTAAGTTAAAATAAAGAAAGAGTTTAAAAGTGGTTGAGTTAAAAAATGTCCAAAATTCGGGAATTTACTCTAGAAAATGAAAAAGAAAACACGTTTAGATAGAAAACTATGGTAATTATTAGCATGAGTATTGAACAAACATCTGGGCGAAAATTAAACATTAAATAAAAAAATCGTATAGGATGTTGGAAAAATTCCTACGAATATCGTTATTATTATTGCAATAAAGTGTACATGCAAAATTTTAAGGAAATTGGATCAAAAATTAATTTCAAAATGTGACCCAAACAAATAAATCAACCAACCAACAAAGAGAGCAACTATATTAAATAAAATCGTGCATTAACCATTACAAGTGCATTAGAAGTAATATCTTTTTACTCTTGAATATCTTCTAATGACTCACTGTAACTAAGAATCTTGAACTGCTCTTTTATTTCTGCATCGAGTATGCTCTGCGTGACTATTTTATTTTTGAAACTGAGACGAAAATCCTGCTAGACAAAAATACATAGCGAAGATGAGAACTAATATTTTAAGATTTTTTTTCATAACAAACTGGAGATTTTTCCTTGAAGCTGAACCAAAATTCAGACTAAGATAATTTATCACGCATTATTTGCAAAGAAAAATCTGACACCTGTTCATATATTTTCCATATTTTGGTTCAGATTCCTTTTTTCACTTAATGGCAAGTTGATGTTTTTTCCCTAGATCCTTGAAATTTTTTTTTATTTTCTGTTGCCGAAACTACGTATATTTTTAAGCAGCGTCAATGACTTAATACATTATCTGATTCTTTATCAATTTCAATCGAGAACTATTTTTTATCATGAAAGTTTCAATTTAGTGGTAAATGATGAAACACGAATAAAACTTAGACTTCAAGTTTCTATAGTTCGTGCATTTCGTCGCTGGTTGAATGCATGATAAGAAACAGTTTCCTTGGTAGAACGGGTTATTAATATGCTTAAAAATATTCCATATGACTACTAAATAATGCATCTACAATTTATTTGCAATGCTATGCAAATCTGAGATTATTTTCCTCTTCATGCTTTAAACTGAATTTGTTTACATTTGAGGTATAAAATACGTTGCTGTTGAAAATTGAAAGTCGAGCACGGAGAAGTGCAGTCATTTAAGAATTGCAAAAACATTCAATTTCTTCACTTGAAAATTGAATTCAAAATTAAATATGAGATTACGGTAAGTGAAAGAATATGCAGAATCTTCTGAAATTTATTGAGGTAGCTGCTATAGTCTGTTACAATGTTACTTTAATATAGGGGAGTTTACGTTTGTAGCGACTCTCCCCTCAATATGCTATCGTAACGCTGCTTGTTATCACCACAAAAGGGGAACCAGAAATTTTAGAAAATCAGAAGACTCAACCCTCTTCTGTTGCAGAAATTATCATGGTTATGAGGTCAAGATAATTTTTCTTACATTCTAACCAGAAGGAAAGAAAACTTATCTTGAGGACACCAATCAAAAGCAACAGAATACACATTTTCGGAACGACATTGGCGATTCTTGCTGAAATATGTATTTGGAGGCAATTATGAAGAGGATAATTAGTGAAACATAATAATTAGCTTCATTTCTGAAAGAGAGGGAGCTTGTTGCCATTAATGTTCGAATATCGTCAACAATACCCCAAATCTACCTAACGCCTCCAAGTGAAGATTAACCGTTTATTGTTCTTCAATCTGTCAGACGTTAATTAAGATGTCATGTGAATTAATAATTTGATGTGATGCTATGCCAGTTAAGAGAAACATATTGTATAGTGTTCCGATCCCTACTTAATAGTAAATTGACACTCACCTCGAGTTCATTTGACAGGTCTAAAACTAGCTGACCGATTATTGGTATAGTTGGCAATATATGTAGTCGAATTTATAGGGTGATTTAAAATTTGGTTTTTAAATCAGGTTTGAGTTTTGATTGAATCTTATTTTTTCATTAACATAAGCGAGACATTCGATTTGTAAAATTGTAATATTGTTGTATTACTTTCTTCTGAAAAGTGAATTTTAAAAATTACTTTCTTTTAGGCCAGCGGAGAGAGTTCGGGAATTCTTAGGCAGTTAATAAAACACTAGGAGACATTCATACCTAGACATTCATAGAGATACCAGGAGTATTTCGAGACGACGATATTTTTAGAATGTAGAAAAGCGCTAAAGGACAACATTTTTAGTCTCCGAATTGTTTAGAATTCAGAGAAGAACCAACTAACAAAATTTAATGAGGGTAAAAGTTTTAGAATTTAATACAGACATTGGGCAGCAGAATTTAAGAGTGACAAAATGTTTAGAATTTAAGGAATCACTGCGGAACTAAATGTAGAATAGCAAAATTTTTGGAATTTATGGAGACAGCGGGAAGAAGAATTTAGGGGATGGCAATATTTTTAGAATTTAGAGAAGGCATATGCCAACCGAATGAAGGGCGTGTGAATTTTTTTTTTAATTTAGAGAAGCACCGAGCGACACAATTTAGGTAGGGAAAATGTTTTAGAATTTAGGAGAGGCAAAATATTTAGAATTTACAGAGGCTGTAGAATTTAGAGCCACCAAAATTTTTAGAATTTTCACCAAAGTGGGCTGTGTTAAATTTAGGGGCAGAAAATGTTTTAGAACTTACGGAGACACCGATCAGCAGAATTTAGGGCCCGCAGAGATTACACCGGGAGGCAAAATGCTTAGAGCTGGGCTTGACTACCTTCGTTATAACTCCAAATTTATCAATCCTGTATACTTTCTCTGATCATACAAACGGATGAACGAAAAAAGAATATATTTCATCCTATATAATAGTAATGATAACAGCGCGTTAGCATAGCAAAAGCTCAGAAGTGTTTTCAAATGTTAATGTTAGGATATCCAAGTAGAAGAGCTATCAACAACTATACTTGATTCAAATGAATGGTGTCCTTTTTGAATTTTTGTAACAAATTTATTGTTAAGCGGTGTGTGAATGATTATTCTGTTTTTAATTACGTAATATATAAAATTAAACACCGGGTTGGAGACAATGCTAGTGGGACAAATGCTTATAAACATTATCATTAAACGTTCCATAAATTAAATCAAGTAGATGTATTAGAAATAATGTTAATTAGTTACAATATTAAAAATATCAAATACAGATATAAATTGTTTAAAACTGTTTAAATTAATGTTTGTTATGAAATATATAAATCTTATGGTTAATTTAAAGATCTTATGTCACGGGGAGCGGCAAATCTGATCAGAATTGACACTTTGCCAAGGAATTAAATTAAAAGACTTATGCCATAGTATTTTCCGAACTGTCAAAATACTGTGGTAATAAATGATAAATGCTGTGGTAGCGTCTGTGGGTATTGCTTCTGAACGGTAATTCGAATGCTGGTTGACATAACAACGGTAAATATCCAAAACATCCTAACGGCAACGAAATATACATCTATAAACAGCTTTAGAGTATGTTATGCATTTGCAGAATAAGAAAGCAAAAATCATTATTTATATGTTTCCTTTCTTTTGCATAGAAAAATGTAAGTTTACTGAAACGTCGTATATACTTGTGAAATCTCGCGGAAAGCTAAATAAACAGAGCAAGGATATTTACCGAATGATTCGAATTTTGAAGGAGAAAAACTCTTATTGCTGGCTACAATATTCTCATAAGATTTGAAGTCTGGAAGTGGGTAGCAAACTTGTTTTTCGAAAACATCAATATAAAAATCTCAAATCCTTGAAAATATATGCCAGTGCATCTGAAAAACGTTTTATTAGAAATTTATTCTCTACTACGTTTGTATAGTAATATTTACTCAAAGTATCCTGCACGACATCAAGTGGTTCTTTGTAAATTTTATATTCCATTTATAAATGCCTTTAAAAGTTTGGGTAGACATCGCAATCCTTGACATTTGAGCTTGGCTGAAGGAAATTGTATGTAAAATGAGTATTTGGAAAATAAAAAAAAATTAAAATGAATATTGGATGTACCTTCAAACAATCAGTGATATATAGTAGATGACATTCAGTCGGCAGGTTTATCTTTCCATTACGTTTAATGGAAAAGGAATCTTTTTGGATTTTATCGGTTGACATCTCTGCTGGAACAGCAACCTTGCAAGGTCGAAGTGTTCTTTTGCATTTTAGCATATAAAGGCAGATTTCAATGGTTCAAAAGCAAAGGTTTTATTATTATTTTTTTAATTTTACGGTTACTCCTTAAGACAATATCTACTGTTTCAAATGATTTTGGAATTTTTGAGGTGCTAACTTTAGAGAAATAATGCATTTGACGAACGGAATTTCAATTAGAAATAATGTTCTGTAGCAACGCTTTTTTTAATATTTTTAGTATTAGTATAAGAAGTATTAGATTCTCTCAAATATGGCTGTCAGTAACGGGGAAAGTTTAATCATGAAAACTGTAAACGAAAAAAAAAAAAAAAAAAAAAAAAAAAAAACAGAATTTCAAATTTAAAATTACGAGGTATTCAGTGTTGAATTGAAACTGATTTTATTGGATAGCAATTTTAGAATGTCCTCTGCCGATGAAAATGATTATGCATTTCGAGGGAGTCAGACTTCGGTTCTTCTTTTCTTCAAAGAAGTGAGATTATTCTGCCTAGTTTCCTATTTATATGATTTTTTGGGGGCTTTTCAAAGAGTAAGACTATTTTAATGAATTTATTATTTATATGAAATGTTTTTTCCTTTGCTCAAGAAATGAGACCCCATGTCACATTACTTCAAAATGCACACATATTTTTTCCTCCTTAAGATAATTGTTATTAGACTAATCTGGAATTTTTATCTGTTGTTATTGTTGTGACTTATCTCACTTGTTTGAGAGTGATATGAGAACAAGCCCACAAAATTCATCGTCGCAAGGAATGCAAGGCAGTCGGTAAGGGCCTTGAGCACCATACAGGTTACATTATTACTTTGCTCAGTTCCGCCCCCAATTTCGATAGAGAGCACCCCGGAAGACGGATCTGAGAGTCTCCCCCCCTCTTCCCCTACCACCAACCACTCGAGAAGGCTTTCAGCCAGCAGCATATTTTATGTCGCACGAATACTATGCATTTACATGCTCCCCATGTCGCACAAATACTATGCATTTACAAACATCCGTACCTTCGCCGAGATTCGAGCCCGGTTCCTTCTGTACGGCAATCGCGAATAATTTCCTTTCAGACATTTGACGAACGGAATTTCAGTTAGAATTTAACATGTATGTATAATGACCAAATATTATCTTTGCTGTATTGCTCTACACAGTCAAATGAAAGTCAATCTCCTGCCTCGTGTCTCGACATAAAGACGAAATGGCAAAAAAAACATGCTTCCCTCATTTTTCAAGATTCGTGGAAAGTTTATAGTTCATGGTGATGTTTTCAATAATAGATTACAACTTCATGAAAGATAAATTTATAGATGATATGAACTTGCAGGCGTCTTAAAATATTTTTATATGACAAAGGGTATATAAAAGGAAAAAACTTTCTTCTGAAATAGCTACGTACGACTACCGAAGAAGAGGTTAGCCGTAGCTGCATCCTTCTTGTCTGTCTCGCCATTGAAAATCAAGCTGACGAGATATTTATACCAAATGTCGCTACCACGAAGTAGAATGAATAATTAGAATAAAAGTGTGAGTCTTGCTCTTACACTAATGGAAATGCAGTAAAGAGGGCGACATTCCCTGCAAGCAACAAATACATCATACCATCTTCCATGAAGCTTATACTTGAATGCGATTCGCATCTAAGTCCTAGATCACAGAGGAGGAATGTTATTGTCATGAAATGCAGTTTAATTTAAATCTTCACCAATAGATGGCAATATAATGCTAATATATCAAATATCTGCAAATTTAAATCCTTTTGATAATGATATGCAACTGAAAGCTGAGGATAGATTGCTGTACTGTCAAATGCACACAAAAATAATCAATTAAACTCTGTATAATCTTCAATTCTCTCTTTCTATTTCTGGTGTGATTCTATGCAGCGCCATCTGTTAGTGAAAATTTGAGCTAAAATTTAATCTGATGCCAAACAAATTCGTATTGTTCTTACTGACTCTAACTAATTAGCCATTAGGCTAGACCAGATCCATGAGACCAAGAGCCGTTGATATTTCCAATACGAAGGTAGTTTTTATCAAATATGTCCTCTTTCATAAATCCCAAACAGGTGAGAAGGTGTCCAGGAGTGAAATGATCGGCTTTACATTTCCTACAGGTGGGGTTGACTTTATTTCCCTTGTCAAATTTCAGGCATTTCAGGTGCCCTCTTAGGAGTCTCGTCAAAGTAGTCTACTGAACACGATTACCCCCAAAAGCAATAGCACCTTCCGCCTGCCAGGCAAAGTACCAGTATTAGGAGCGAAGTCCTTTTGGTGCTCCACGTATGTTGACAAACAGAAGTTGTACCATTCTCCTTTTTCATGAACTATGACCAAATTCGTCTGTGTGCTAATTGCCTACGTGCATATTCCGCTGTGATACATAAATTTTTTATTTTACGTGATTTTTTTGTAATTCCCCAAAATTTTTGGGACAACCCGTTTATAAGTATTTTATCTAAGATTATTTCAATTAAACTACTTCGTAGTTAATAGAACTTCGTATTCTGGATTTCTGTATTATTACTCTCTTTGACAGAAAATAAATACTGAAACGTTTATTTAACAGTGTTGTGATTTTGTTACTTTCAGTAGCTCAAGTTAATTCCTTCAGTACAAATACAGAAACAGTCAACAAAACAGATCACACACAACAATATTTAAGATAAAATAAATCTTTAGCTAAATAAAAACGTATTGATTTATTCAATTTTATACAGAGGTAAATTCGAAGCTCTATAAAAATGGAGGGTATTGATCTTGTTAGAATTTATGAGTTTGCAAGAAAGAGATTTAATCGATTATCAAACTCTTCTCCTTTGAAAAGGAAAGATATTTTTCAGATGTCTCATTTTCATATATTTAGAATGCATATTTCTTCAAAATTTGAAACAACTTCATTGGATATCATATTTGCTCTATGAGCAGCTAAGAAAGTGAATTCAGTATAGTGACTTTGAATTCTTACTTGATTCAATGTAATAGTGGTCAAATATATTCTCAGCTATTAAACTAATTGATATTTAGTTTAGCATAAAGGATCATACCTTTAACTGCAGTAAAGATATGATTAACACGTGCTCCGCTAATATGTAAACATAACTCTTATTTTTTTTTCTGGAAAAAAAATCGGTTGAATCTTAGATAGTGATATTCACACATGAATTATTCATAGGATTATCGTGGACCATTAAAATTTTTTCCACCACTTAATGTGGAACTTTGATTTTTGCTTTACAATTTAATTTCATGTCCTCTTACGTAGTTTTTATCAAACCCTCTTTGCCCTTGACTGAAGCTCTTCTCTTTCCAAAGATTCTTTCTTAGCTTGACTTGCTTTATCCTTAACACCAATAGTTCAAAACAGAAGGGGAAACACCCCGCCCAAGAATCTGGCTGTCTTACGCTGAGTTTAAAGTGAGCTTTCTAGATTCACAGTCAGATTGAAATATGCTTCAGTATTTGCTGAAGATGCATTTAAAGAGTGAATGGTGTAATAAAGTTTTGTAAAAATTAGTTCCAGATATCTGATTCATCCTGCATTGTCAGATATGTATCAGACGTGAGCAGAACTCGTATCTAATCGTATCTCATAATCATAACTCGCGGTGTTGAATCGTGTGACGATGTATGAGGGCAAGATTCGAAGGTGAGCTTCTTGGGTGACTCCATATGCGCACATGTATCCTGAGGTTGCAGATAGAAGAGGGCTTTTCTGATAATATGAAATTACCTAAATTACGCGTCTACGTGTGTCGTTCAATGCACCATTCCACCCGCAGAGGCATATGTTGTATTGCTAAAGTTAGGGAAAGCAATGCCCTTGTGCAAAGAGTCCGTGACCTTCACGATGACCTCTCATCGTATGTGCAGGCTCTTCCTACAAATGACACAAACCATACGTCCTATGCCAGAGTGCATGATGAGACTATAGGGTGTATACAGCCTTCACATAAGACAACTATTTTCTATGGCGTTGGTGCATTGAGGTAAGTATTAGCTTGTACGTCCCTCAATCCGTTCTTTTTGGACCCACTGGTTCCATATTCGCATTCCAGTTGTCGAATTTCGACCAACACGAGCAGCAGTTTAGCGATAAATTTCAGACAAATCTTACCATACGTTCTGCATTTTTACCCGAAGCATATTCTACATTTCTAATCAATCAAGCAAGGAGAAAACATTATTCCAGTAAGAATAAATCCTTTTTCTCTTCTACTCTTTTACACTGATTTTAGGCTTCCTAACGAGCGTCCGTTAATTGCATATATGCTGCGTTACTATCACTATTATATTGTATCAAGTTTCTTCTGTAACGAAAATTTCATTTACATCGGCTGCTTCGTTTCGGTCATTTTAATGACCAGCAGTGTGAAATTAGGTAGTGCTAGAGTTTTAATAGCGAGTAGAAGAATGTTAGATTGACAAAGTTAAAAGAAAGTTAAACAGTAATCATTGGTAAATAAATAAGAACCAGTATTTCGTTTTTGATGATGCCAAATTTAAGGCCGAATTGTGTTTAAAAAAATAGTTTTCTTTGAAATAATTAGTGCTTATATTTCCCATATGATCCCTCATGTTCCCAACTCAGTACCATTTTTTTTTTCGCTCTTTAAACTTTTAAAATAGGAATATTTACAAGAAAAGCAAGAGCCAGAAAATTCTTATAAGAGTTTCTTTGAATTCTACAGAAGTAAATTTTTATTCATCTGGGATAAATTTCCTTATCACGCAAGGAAAAATACATTGCACACTATAGCATTTATTTAAAAAAAATTATTTCACTTAACTGAAAAATAATATGGCTTTCAAAACTGGCAGTAAAAAACGGAAACTTTTTTTTTATTGACTCAATAAATGTAGATATATGTAAAGAAAACTGTGAAGCTTTAACATAGCAAATGATGACGAAAGCTAAATGTTACAGAAATGAGCCAGATTAAAATAGCATTCGTTAAATGTAGCTAAACTGGCGCTAGCCACGCAGTGCGTATTCCATAATTATTAGTCTACATTTCACATATTCATGGAATTATCACTAGCGTAGACGTGAGGTAATGGACAATAATTTCAACAGTACACAGAAGTATATGAATGATGAAGCAAAATTACGATACTGATACTAGATTTTAAATAATGAAATTATGATTTTGCTTTCTTTTGGTTCGTTAACTATTTTAGTTTGCAAATTCTTCATTAAAACTACATAAGAAACTTCAGCTTAATTTCTTGCCTTATGTAAATACACGCGTCATAGCGATATATAAAAATGATATGATAGGGATTAATTTTAAAGTGGCGTAATTCCGCAATATTTACTATTTACTATAGGTATATTACTATTTTAGGATACGCTGGAGAAATAAGAAACTGAAAAGGAGATTTAAGGGCTTATTGCAAATTAAAGTTAGAATTATAAAATTCTAATAATAATTCTAATAATTCTAATAAATAACATAAGTTATATATTCGTTACCCACGCGCACACACACGTACATATATGTAAAATATATAAAAAAAAAAAAAAAAAAAATACGATGGCTTTGCTCTACGCGAGCACGCAACCTCCAATTAACTTTCCGCAATTTAGGATCTTCCTCCTAAACTAGTACTTTCCAGAACATTCTAGTAACTGCTAGTATAAATAACGAATGCGCGCCATTAGAAGCTTCTCTCCTCCTGCGCTACAAACCTCGCTGGTGCTTTTCTGCCTATCTTTGTTCAAAGTATGACGCATTAAATTTAAAGTAATCTTATTTAGTGACGGATATTGATTTGCTTCTTGAATTGAAATAAAGCATGGAGATATAAACTTAAATCCTATTGTGTCGTTATTTGATGTCGCCTTCCCACTCTGTGAAAGCAATGCCAAGCTTCATCACGACTGCTGGAAAATATCACACACACACACACACATATATATATATATACAGGAATTATATCTATATATCTATATATATATATTGTCTTTCCGTGCAGAAGCTCCTTCATCAATTTACTGTTCTTCAGATACTCTAAGAAATTAAGGTAATTTTATCAACAAACAAACAACAAATTCTTAAGTCTCAAAGTATAAGTGATGTTCGAAAGAGGTGGTCACAGGCTTAATTTCCTAAATTATTAATCTTCACAAGTACTTTCAGTTGCACAGTTTCTCCAGATAAAACATATATTTTTTGGGAACAATTACAACATTAGAGCGGTGTCTCTAAATATGAGATCGCGCAGTGTTAATCATACGCGTATTACGAAAAAGATTCAAAGAAAAAAATTAACACATTTATAAATTTTACACTGACTACTTCCCCCGGATTGAATCAAAGTACAAAAATAGCAATTATGAATTATTGCCGCCTGTATCATAAACTCGAATTCAGCTCTTACAGCTATTTACTTTTATGTAAACACATATAAATAACTAGTAAATAATTATTAGCAACAATAAAGCTTAACCAAATTTTAATGATAACAAAACTTTAAAGTATTGATTACAAATTCGGTAAATGAGCCTCATTCGAATATTTCATATCATAATCTAAAAATCTCTTAAACATTTTAGCTCCAAATTTTGAAAAGATCAGTTTTGCTTAAGTTCAGTTGAAACGTGCATTAAAATAAAGATTGCGATTGCTGTAACAGTGAATTTAGATAACCACTGTCACTTCTTCCTGACTCTAATGGCCATGTTCTTAATCTTCTAGACAGAGTATATATTCCATGTTTTATTGTTCATAATACTTGAAATAATCCTCTCCATCTATATTCATTTGAAAATGAAAAAGATACTGGGAAAATATTAAACAAAATTGAGCGTTACTCAAATGTTTTTTGCCACATTATGCTAACTGAATGAAACTTAAGATTTAAGTGGTTTATGTATGTACTTCATTTATTAAATTTCATTTAATATTTTATAAACATAGCTGTATTTTAAAAACTGTATTCTTAGGTGGGGTTTTCATTAAACTTAGATCTGACAATTGCTTTAGATAAAAACTTTGAGTATTGAGTAAATTTGTTTTCGTGGTTATTTTTATATGGAAGATTCGACAGCTTCGAGAAACTTTTGTATTCGGATTCGAAACCAAATTCGGATTCTTCATCCACCCCACACACTTAGTCAAGTTATTAAGATTTCGTGATTCCTAGACTCCAGTGGAAAAGTTAATATAAAGGTGGAGACAGGAAAACTGACATGGGATATTATACTCATATCTCTAGTTACAGGTAAAGCTTTCTACAATCAATATTCTATGAGTTGAAGAGTAAACTATCAAAATTTTATCTTTGTTACATTTGCATGAGATGAAAGGCGGCATTTCAGTCTCTTATCTATCAGTAAACGCCTCAAATTAATAAAGAAATGCGCAGTTTCTTTAGCTAGGTAATTCATGATATGTCTTTAAGTAACCGAAAAACTTAAGCCACTTGTTGAAAAAGATGTGACAATATCACGCGTCCTTACCGTTTCCCAGTGAAAGGGTTATCAATCTTTTCTGATAAATTTAAGCATTGCGAGTGATACACCTTAAGGGATAGTATAAAAAAAAACAAAGTGCAAAACATCGATCAATCATTAGATATATTAATATTGATAAATTCTTCAAGCATTAATTGTGCACAATTATGAAACTCAACAATGCATTTCATCACTTCAAGAATTTTTAACAAGCTTTTATTTAAAAGCTTCTAAAATAATTAATGAGCTGAAAATGGAAAACTAAGTTGTTATATAGTTTAATGTGAACAAGAGATTAAATCATTTTCATTAGAAAACTCTACACTTTTGAGACGAAAGGAGCGTTAACCCGGAAAGGCTATTAGTCTCGAAACGGCATTTTGCGTCGGTTCACTATAAACGGCCTATCGCTTTTTAAATTGTTGCCACCCAATATTATCATTCTGTATTATATTTAAAAAAATTTAAAAAATAAATAATGAAAAATCTGCATGAATGTATGTATATTTCTCGCATAAAAAAAAAAAAAAACGATGGTACCTAGAGCCATCAAATTTTGAATAACGTTATCTTCCACCCGAACATGGGCACCTAGAAGCCCGAATTTTGGATTTCGAATTTGTTTTATTATCTATTTTATATTTTGTAAAATTTTAACGAATTTTTGATTAACAAACTCAACGATTTCAAAGCGAGCAATGGCAACACTCTACCCTCCCCCCCAAAAAAAAAACATGTATCTCCAGCGCACGAGACTTTCAATAGTAAAATTCTAAAGATATGCTGTTTTTAAATACTATTTTGTGATATTGCTGTTGAACTGATTTTTATGTGGTTTAAGTGCGAAGAACATGATAATTAATAAATAAAGTAAACACTCAAAACCCTAGGAAAAAAAAAAACACTACTTTAGGCGTAATATAAAATCTGAAAGCTATCATTTTTTTATTATTATTTCAAAATCTTTCATCTACAGTGTTATATTACGAATAATAAAAGCGTGGAGAGTTCTTGATAGATGTAAAATGTTAATCCCTTATACATTTGACAATGCAATTTGATTATCAGCTTTTGTTATTTAGGTGTCCGTGCTTTAGTTATTCGTAATATAAAACTGTAGATAAATTCTGTAATGAGAATTCTTTAATATCTTTCTCCTATTAACTATGCGATAAATTATTTTTTTACTTTTAGTTCAATAATTATTTAATGAGTTTTAAATAAAAGCTTATTTTATAAAAACCTTATTATTATTTCCATCTTTTTAGTCTCAATGACGTTTTATCAAATTATTAAACTGAAAAATAATTTTTCAACAATGAATAATCACTTTTCTATTTTAATAATTGCTTACGGAAAATGATCGAAATCTTCTAGCAATTTTGTCATACAAAATTAGAAATTACATAAAAGTTTCATATAAACTTCATTCAAAAGATTTTTTCCGCTCTATATCATGGTGCAAAAAGTAAAATTCCGAGATTTTTAGTTTGTTCATTAAATGAAGATAGGTATAAAAATGAAGATATGTGCTATAATTTTCGATAATTAAAGTTCGTATTTGAAAGCATCACTATTTTCTGCCAAATTCTTTGGATTTACAATGTCGGGCCCTTCGGAAGTGTTTCCTTGAAAACCTTTTAACATTTAAAATTTTCATAATAGATACATTTTTTAATACTAGAATTTTTAAGTCCAATAGAAGAATATAATATTGCACAATAAAAACAGAGAAAATTAGCTTATCAAATCCAATTCTAAGAAAACTGATACAAACTTATGAAACGGATAAAATAAAAAATGACGAAAAAATTACAATAATATGATAACTTAAAAATAAGCTTGCCAGCAATGCCAAACGAATAGGTGATTCTGTTGATTCTGTTTCCCACCGTAAAAAATTAGGATCTTACTGCGTAATATTAACTCAGAACTTATTTAGGCCGACAAGCGAATTATCGCTTCGTGTGAAAATGTGCTTGAATGAAATGAAAAGTCTTATGAAGGTTTTAAATAAACATTTTCATTTAAACATGAATTGAATAGAAAACATAACCTGGGTGTACACTCAAAATTCCACTAGCTGCATGTATTAAAGTAACATAAAGTTAAATTTATAATCTATAAATGCACTGTAGCCCGAGACTGCATGAAATGTGAAACTAAGCTAGTTTAACCTCAACGGCGCGATTTAACGTCGGCTAGCAAATAGCTAATGCCGGAATACTAAGCGGATCGGTTAACTAATTGAAAGGAGTAGTTAATGTCAGAATCATAAAAATTGGTTAATTAGCTTACAGTATCTTACGAGAGTGTTAATAGCACGAGAGAAATGTTCAAAATTTTGTAATAGTACATTTTAAATGTTGAAATTTTAAAACCATAAATGTCAAATGTTGAAAAAAAAAAAATCGGACGACTTGTGAAATTTCGGCAGAATATCACAAATGACGTTAAAAGTTTGATTCAAACATCATTTAAAAGAAGTCTTTTTTCTTTAGCTGATGGTGTAAACGGTAAATTTATGCGATTTTTAATTTGTTCGTTAAACGAGGATATGAGCGAAAAATCATTTTGACACTGAATTTAAAAAAAAAAAAGAAAAAAGAAAAAAAGAAGCTAAATCGAATTTTGAAAGGATTGTTTCTCCATATTGCATTGTTATCCACAAACAACGTGTGTAAAAATTTGAAAAAGTAAATGGTGCAATATGTAGTGACGAATCTGATTTTATTATCTTATTATTATTATGTTTTTTTATATTATTTAAAAATAACAACATAATCCATATTCTTAAAGATTTATTTAAAACTATTTTTAGCTCAAAATGGCTATCAGTCTCGAAATAAGATTTTGCATTCTTTCACTTTAATGCCTTGTTTCAATTCTCTTTCCAGTCTGTTCCATTCGGGAAAACGTATAAAGATATTATTCTATCGTTAATTAACAAACTAAACTATTTAAAAGCAATAGATGCAGTTCTTAAAATTATTATTATTTTTTAACTTTTAAGTCTGACTGGTTTAAACAAAAATGCTTTTAATTCGTGATATATCTAATTAAAAATTTTTAATATTTTTATAAAATTACAATACATATATTTTCATTTTTTAAGTATACAGAAACTATATAAGGTTTCTGTGCTCGTTTTAAAGACATATTCATCTATTATCTTAGAAACTGTTTCGCTCTTCCACCTGGGCCATATCTATTGATAATTTCTTCTGATAAACTGTATTAAACTTTAACAGAACTCTTTTGGGCAATCGTTAAAATCTGAACACTTTCAGATTTTATTATTTTTATTTTACTTTATTTTTTTTATTATATATTTATTTACAAATTTTTTTCCCGTACTGAAGCCAGGACCTCCGAACTGAGGGCTGTTTTATTTGTTCACTCGGCACTACTCGAATTCTACGGATTTTAAAACAGGACTCGAGATACGAAAGTCAGTTGTTTTTTCGACAGTTCGTCATTCGAATCCTTGGAATCATAAATTAAGAAAAGCCATTAAACGCTTTAAATAAAAAGAGTGGATTAGAGAAGCATTCATTAAAAAATAATAAATAAATTAAAGGAATGTGAAAGTTGCATTTTCAGTGAAGCTGGATCACCAATATTAATCACTTTGTGACGATTTTAATTTTCTGGAACGAATGATAGCTTCAAGCGTTGTATGTTTAAAGTTTATCTGTTACAAAAATCATCTCCTTATCCCGATCATACATTTCCTGCGATTTAAAAAAATTGTGGAAGAATATAAAATTGTGGAAGAACTATGGAAATAATTTATTTCTCTTAGTAACATACAATAACAACATAATCCATATTCTTAAAGATTTATTTAAAACTATTTTTAGCTCAAAATGGCTATCAGTCTCGAAATAAGATTTTGCATTCTTTCACTTTAATGCCTTGTTTCAATTCTCTTTCCAGTCTGTTCCATTCGGGAAAACGTATAAAGATATTATTCTATCGTTAATTAACAAACTAAACTATTTAAAAGCAATAGATGCAGTTCTTAAAATTATTATTATTTTTTAACTTTTAAGTCTGACTGGTTTAAACAAAAATGCTTTTAATTCGTGATATATCTAATTAAAAATTTTTAATATTTTTATAAAATTACAATACATATATTTTCATTTTTTAAGTATACAGAAACTATATAAGGTTTCTGTGCTCGTTTTAAAGACATATTCATCTATTATCTTAGAAACTGTTTCGCTCTTCCACCTGGGCCATATCTATTGATAATTTCTTCTGATAAACTGTATTAAACTTTAACAGAACTCTTTTGGGCAATCGTTAAAATCTGAACACTTTCAGATTTTATTATTTTTATTTTACTTTATTTTTTTTATTATATATTTATTTACAAATTTTTTTCCCGTACTGAAGCCAGGACCTCCGAACTGAGGGCTGTTTTATTTGTTCACTCGGCACTACTCGAATTCTACGGATTTTAAAACAGGACTCGAGATACGAAAGTCAGTTGTTTTTTCGACAGTTCGTCATTCGAATCCTTGGAATCATAAATTAAGAAAAGCCATTAAACGCTTTAAATAAAAAGAGTGGATTAGAGAAGCATTCATTAAAAAATAATAAATAAATTAAAGGAATGTGAAAGTTGCATTTTCAGTGAAGCTGGATCACCAATATTAATCACTTTGTGACGATTTTAATTTTCTGGAACGAATGATAGCTTCAAGCGTTGTATGTTTAAAGTTTATCTGTTACAAAAATCATCTCCTTATCCCGATCATACATTTCCTGCGATTTAAAAAAATTGTGGAAGAATATAAAATTGTGGAAGAACTATGGAAATAATTTATTTCTCTTAGTAACATTTTAAGGAAACGGCATTTTTAACAAATAAATTTTTATCATTTCAATTACGTGGTAATCATTCTAGGGAAATTTTCTAAAATGAATAGTTAAATCTGTAGCTTCCCATGAACTATGAAAATAACTTTATTTTTGTAAACAATGCTGTGGAAATAGACGTCATTTTTAAATATTAATTTCATTCCTGTTGCATGGTAATCATTCTAACGGATTCCCTAAAAGTAACGTTTAAATTAGTAGTTTTTCTATTCTATAATAGATGGCGCTGTATGCGACAATATTCTTTCTTGATAGAATGAGCGTGTTTTCTTCTGCATAGGTATTTTGTAGCTGCATTATATTACGAGTAATTCTGCTAACTTTCCAAGCATTATGATGTTTTATTTCGTATCGCATAATTTTATTTCTGCTAGTAACATTAAAAATCATTCAAATCATTTCAAAGCAGTCAAATATGTAATATTTTTTAGCACTTTTTATCTGATTTGCAGTGTTTTTAACTGATACGCATAGACAAGCATGCAAAGTAAGCTTCCAAAGCATAAAGAAGAATTTACTTAATTTTACGAATACGGATAAAAATTTTCCCGAAGAAAAACATCATAAAGGAGACTCGCATTATCTCGAGTCTTACTCATGATTTAGAAGAAAATTCGTGGAACTCCTACTGATGAGGGTCTCCGCGAAGATCCAATAAAACTGGATATAGAAGAAACTGGATCATTGTAAATTGAATCAGCCGAATCTCGAAATTCAATCAACATTCTCGGGAACTTCCAACGGCTTCTTTTTGAAAAGAAATACACATCACTGCTAGGAAAGTTTTCTTTGGCGTGAAGGACATTTCTATTTCAGCCTTTTGTCTTTTCCTCATAATAATCACGGAACTCACGCAATAACTGAGTACTTTTATTTACAGGAATGATTTAGAAATAAAATAACGTGTTTACTCATAAATATGTAGGACAGTGTTTGTTAGTAATAAGTGAGCAAAGCTGATCCAAGGACTTTCGTCCATTTAGATAAATGAAAAATTACATTTGATTATTGCTGAGAAAATTCTGCTTCATATTTATGAACTGACAATTAGGAAAAACCGACTTCACAAACCTACGTTTTCATTCAAAATACTTTCAGTGGAGGTACTCACAGATGACTTGCACCTAATTGCCTTAAAATGCGAATAATCGAAAAATTCTACAACCCTTTAAAAAAATAAACAACATGCTTAAACAAGACACAATAACACGCCGAACAAATACTAATTCAGAAGTCAAACAACAATGCTGATGAACGCTTTGAAAACGCTGATTTTTGTTGTTTGACTTCTGAATTAGTAAACAGCATGCTTTCTGAAAGAAATATTCTGAAAATTGGTATGGTAACAAGATTTAAAATTTTGTCACGGTTACAGTCTTGCACACATATACGTCGTTCATGTATGCGCGATGTATGAAATAGTTTGACAAATGCCATAAATAAATAATCACGTAATAACATGTATGTTTTCAGTTTTAACAGAATATCGACATTTTCATACTGAAAATAAATCAAATATGAGCTTTCTACACAAAAACAGGGAAACTATTTATATTTCGCTTAATTTGTAACGAAGTGTTACCAACACTACATTAAAAATTATCAGCAATATTTCCATAACATTAATAGCTAAAAAATTATGTTTCTTTTGGGAAATCTGAATAGTTATTGATGATAGTCAGTCTTCTACTTTCTACGAAAGTAGATAACTTTCTTTCGTAAATGCTTGAAGAGGTAAAGGAGAGTTTGCAACAGTAACACGAATGCCCATTGTCTCAGAAAATTAAATCGACTTCATCCATTTAATAGCTTAACATTCGCATAACATTATACGGTAAAACTGCTATCACACTTGATAACTATCCTCAAATGGACGTCGAAAGAAACATTTCCAAGAATCTTCGCTATGAAAATCTAACTGCTTGACTTATGCGAAGACCTCCTAAAAATATATTCTCTTCTTTCGCTCCTACGCTAAGACATAGCTGCAGGCGAAACATTTTCCTAGCCTCATAAAAAATGTTTTCATGAACGTACATACATGCAACAGATCGTTGACCGGAATTCTTTCCGCTAGAAACCTCCCATTTAAACTAGTGCTAAGAGAAATATATTTCATAGGAAATAATGCCGCTCGTCGTTATATGTGATAACCCCATAAAAAAACAGAAGCCCCATTCTGAATTTGAAGCGGTATCGATTTTTGGATAATTTTTGGAATTTCTCAAATTAAAAGCGAAACAATTGTAAAATCGAACTCGAACGGTCTCTCTTCTGTGTAAAGGGCAATATAAAAATTAAATTCTCTAAATACCGATATATATTCTCAGAAATAGTAATCACTTCCAGAAGTGGCAGCCCCACAGATTTCACTGTATATTGTTTTTAAATCACTTACTTTAATAAACGCATACCGCCTGTGATCGCAAAATAAATGCCTGTAGCAGAACTCACAATCTGCTAGGCAGAGAGAAATCGCAAAGAAAAATAACGCACCGCTATGTAACGTAACGTGACTCGAAAATGGAAGAAAATAATACACATTCCTAATGTTAAAAAAATAAAATAATACTAAAATACATTTAAAAAAAATTAAAAAAGCGAAAGAAATACTTTAACCATTGTTATCTATGCGCTGCTACAAAATTTTGAATGTTTTTCAGTTAATGGGGCTTCAGTTGTCAAATGTGCGTCAAAGTGTCTCTTTTCTTCGATAAATTTTGGCCCGATGTCCAATTTATGCAATTCTGTGATGTATTTAAGCGAAAACAGATAGCTGTACACATGAAACAACAGTTTCGTTCCCCCGATATATACAGCGATCTGTTTTCCTTAAAGTATCAGAGAACTGCACAATGTGGTATTGCACACAGCCTTGGCATCGAGCACATTAAGCATTTATAGTCATTATACATTAGTAAAAATACAGTACACACCGCTTATTAAAATGTCTTCAATTCTAAATTTATTTCAGTTGATTAAGTGGTGAAGTTTAGTAAATGGTTAGTTTAGTTAGTCTGCACAGTAAACCGTAATAATCAGTTTTAAACTTTTCCAGTAAAATCATCACTAACAACTAATTCGTTAATTAATCCTAAAATAATAATGAAAAATTAATACTAAAATTAAATTATTTTAATAAAATACAAATTATAATTTTGAAATATTTTACAAAATTATGTTTAGCCTAAAAGGCGTTAGCCCAGAAGGACTATTCATTTCGTTTTGGCATTTTGCGTCGGTTCAATATAAATGTCAGTTCACTTTTCAAATTGTTACCACTAAATATTAGAGCCCTGCGTTATATTTAAAGAAAATGAATAATGAAGAATCTACATGAATGTATGTATGTTTCTCGCGCTGTGAAAAACCAACGGTACCCAGAGACATCAAATTTTGAATAACGTAGTCCTCTATTCGAATATAGGCATCTGGAAGCCCAAATTTAGAATTTGTTTTATTATCTATTTCGTATTTTTTCAAACATTAAAGAATTTTTGATTAACAAACTCAAGGATTTCAAAGCGAGCAATAAGAACACTGTGGGGGGGGGGAATCTCCATCACGCGAGACTGTGTATCAGAAATTCTAAAGATATGTTCTTTTAAATATTTTGTAATATTACTGTTGAATTGAATTTTAGAGTTTAAGTGCGAAGAACATGATATTTAATAAGTAAAGGAAACACACAAAGCGTTAAAAAACGACCCTTTGGGCGTAATATAAAATCTGAAAGCTTTCAAATTTTTTATTTAATTTTTATAATTACGTACTTGATGAAATTTTACCTTTTACAAACAATTGTTCTATCTGTATATGCTTCATATTGCTCAACAACAGTTTTGCAATTGTATACTTTTCAGTTTCGTAAAACTGCTGATAGCTTTTTTGATTATCATTTTTCAGTTCAAGAATTTTCCATAGAATTTGCAGTGCTTTTCTCCATTTTATTGATGATGCATATCATCCCGTTTTTCCTGTATTATTTTCATACTCTGTTGTTCATGTAACACAGTGCTCCATGCATAGTCAGTTTTTATCCACGTTGTCTCAGTATAATTGTGGATTGACACATATTCCAAAAATGAATCCTCATAACTACTCTTACTGATGTGAGAAACATTAGTTCACGAAGCAGGAAGCATGAAAAGTGAGCAATGCCCTCGCCCTTCGCTGGTACTCGAACTTTTTTAATACGCGCCGAGTGGGCTGACCACTACACCACGAAGGCATGCAAGAAGTCGGAAGAAATACTTTATACAGTGATGGACTCGGGGAGGGAGGTTCTCCTTCCTTCCCTGTGCTGCGCGCCACAGAGCGACGTGGAAGCACAGAAAAACGTTGAATTGAAAATACAGTGACGGACATAAGTGAAGGCACACTTTGCATTTTCTCAAAGAATGGGAAAAATTGAAAAATTAATTTTTTTTAAAAACATATATTATTTATAGCATCTTTGGAATATTATAAAGATAATTACGAAAGGTTAAAATAAAGTTAATGAGCTTACGAAAACAAATAGAATATTTCAGACCATCAAAATGAAAGATAAAAGTGAAAGCACAGTGATGAAAATATGTGAACAATATGTAGTCAATAATTTTGTCGTCAATCCTCTATTTTTGATAACAGCTTTGAGCATGAAATTCACCGATGTCTTCGTTGTTTCAGTAAAAATTCTATCTCATTATTCTGGAGAAAGTCTTTTCATATGGTCCACATCGTGTTTATTTACCGTGTTGTAAAAATTAATACTAAAATTAAATTATTTTAATAAAATAAAATTCTTTTCATAAATGTTCGATGAGATTGAGCTGGATGACTGAGAGTGAGAAGCAAATGATAAAGCAAACACCGACGAACAATATGCGCCGTATTGTCTGTCTCATGTTCACAATACGGACATTGAAGTTAGTTGTCTTGTTGGGATCATTGTCCAGTTGTAACTAGAATTAGTTGCATAAATGAAGCTTATGTGATCTTTGTTGAAGATTTTACTGCTGCTTGAACATGCTTTGTAGAAGCTGAATTTTCGGTTGTCTCCAAATTAAATTCCTTCCATTGCAATAAATTGATAACAATTTACTTTCATCGGAAAACAATATATTCGACCAAAATGTGCGATATTTTTATATAAATGCGTCCTCGATTAGTGTTTCTGATACATGGTTTTCTTCTAGCAACTCGAGATTAGTAACTAGCCCAATGAAGAATTCTGTGAATAGTTTTGGATGACTTATTTTTATAAGTCTTCCTTGAATGATGCTATGATAGCATCTAAAGAAATTTTGGGATTCAATTTAACAATACTGACAACTTTCTCTTTTCTCTACTAGTCAGCTCTTTTTAGCGGCCACGTTTAGGTGCATTTACCATACTACCAGACGATTCAAAATTTTTTATCACAGTTCTTACTGTATATCGACTCCTACTCGCTGTTTCACCGATTTCGTTCAGTGGTTTATTCAGATTATAAAAATGGATGATTATATTTTTCTTTAGTTGTAGTTTCTATACCCTTATTAGCCATTCCAAATTTCGACGAACTAAACACAAGCACTCAACGCTACTTCAGATAAACAAAACTATTACATTGTTATATGCAGAATAACACAATATAACTTAATTTGCATAAAACACGTACTGTGCTTCCACTTTTGTCCTTCATTTTCATGGGTTGAAAAGCTCTATTTATTTCGTAAGTTTATAAATTTGAATTTGAGTTTGAGATTTTGTAGTTATCTTTAATCTATTTTTAAACTTATATAAATCAGATATGTTTTGATATGAAATAATAGCTTTTACAATCAGCCTCCAACATGCTTTGAGAAAATACAAAGTGTGCCTTTACTTATGTCTATCACTGTATGTGCATTAGCACCACAAAAATTTAAGGCATTACTTCTAACAGGATACTCACAGTAATAGGCTTAATTTTTCAAGGACTTTGAGGACACCCTGTACTATTTGTCACCCAAGATTTCCCCTGCTGCTGTGGCAAAATAGAAGTAAAATCTTGGCGCCTTTCAAACATAGAGGTTTTCTGCTTTTGTCAGTAACCAATGCTCTTGTTAATTGTTGCCCATATTACACGTTATTAACACAATAACTTATCCCTCTAGTTTCTTAAACCACAGCTTTAAATATCAATGGGTGTTCTGCAATGTTCTGTTACACAATCAAGTTTTGTATGCATTATAAATTTCGCGTGGTTTTCATTCACTAAGCAGCCCAAGTAAAACGCTTTAATCCAGGTTATCAGAGCTACATGAGGATCTGCTTCTTCCTTCTCATCAGGCAACTTCTGATGAACAATGTTGGCTTTCACTTTCTCCAACTTGTGAGCCATATGTCAGTTTATATAAAATTCTCTTCTAGTCTTTAAAAAAGAAGAAGAAAATAAGTGACTTTTAGAAAATAAGTGACAAAAAACTTTAAAAATTGAAACATTATTTTTATTATTATTATTATTTTGCTTTATAGCTTGAAACCATTGCAGAAAAGCAGTTTCAATTTTACGTCCTTTTAGCGCTTCTTTGAGACATTTGCATTCTTATTAGTTCTTCATCAATTATAATTCTCCGCCCATGGCACTATTTGAATAGACTTTATCATAGACCAGACAACAATAACAGTATCAATTATACTTCTTTGTTTAAGTAAACTGCACAGCCCTGTTTGGGAAATTCCAAGTTTAAATGTAGCTTTTTTGGGAAGTTTTTGGAACAGCAAGATCGTTTAACGGCTTACCTTTTTCTTTCAGGTTTAAATCTTTTGACTTAGGCATTTTCGACATGTTACAAATTAAGCACATAACAGACTAAAAGAACGCTTATCACAGTGACTTGTAAAATTTCAAAACTCACGGTTCTTTCCAGCAAAAACTACGTTTTTTCTATCAAGTAGATTTGCCACGGCAAGCATAACCAGTACCTTTCTTGCTTTTTCTTCAGTCTACAGTTACCACTGAATTTCCGTTCTGAGATTCTTAATATACGGTAATGCCTAGAAGTATTTCATTAATCTATTTATAACTCTTTGTGATTTATATTTCCCAAACGGAAAATTTTAAATATGGAAACCTTAAAAGATTGGGAAAGTTGAACTTCCATCTCTTATCAACTGGTATTCGAGAAGAAACTCTTTCTCATTTATTGTGCCTTTAGAGGATTGTCCTTGTTAACTTTAAGACCTACTCTTCTGAAGTCCATTGTTAACAAAGACCTCTGAAAGCAGTGTCTCACACTGTACTCACACAGTACAGTTATCAGGTTCAGTGTTTCTCCTTACTTGCTTGGGGAGCATTCAATGACCTGACTCGGAACAGGGAGCTTACTAAAGCTATGTTCAATAAATATGGGAAGTAGACAAGATGCACAGGAAGGGTATAAGAAACCCTTTATTTTTCTCTCTTTACAAAGATTTCCGGACTTCGGAATACAGAGACCAACCACTTGTGGTCTGAACGTAAGAATATAAAAATATTAACTAAATTCTAACTAAACTAACTTTGTATTAATAAATAAGTGTCTACTCGAAGATTGGCCGTATATTAACAGAAAGGCCGTATGTAGTACAGAGAACTGTTAACACTACGATACGTTTAAAATTATCAAGAGGATTAAACCTCTGGCCTTGAAGGCAACCAACAACCGAGTAAAACTGCTAAGGCAAGCGGCCTGCTTCTACTAACTCCTTCCTCTCTCTCTTGCTTGGCAAAAAGCCACAACTTAAGTACTTGGCGTTCGCAAGACAAATTTGCATAAATAAGTTAAAGCTTTTAATTATGACCGGAAGTAGAAAATAAGAAGTGATAGTAAAGATTTAAAATAAAATAAACGTTAGTAAAACTTAAGATCCTTACACAGTAACCGGAGGAATAGGAAAATTCGGGTTTTATTGAAGCACTACTTAAGTGAATAATAAAGCCACAGTCTACAATATGTTAAAAAAATGGATGAACTAAAGCTTTGATAGGTAGAATAAGGATATTTTGTTGCAGAATAATCAGTCTTTTGCCAATCTTGGTTCAATAAACAGCGGTTTTTCTATTGAGGGGTATATATTTGCTTTGGTTCCTAGAATTTCGAATATAATAAGCGGTGAATTGATTAGCCAGTAAATTTAACAAGTGGCGGGTATTATATATAAAATAGTGAAGCTTTATGTATGTTTTAGCCAACGTTAAATTTGGCGCTAAGTGACGCTTTTCAACAAAAAAGAACCGAATTTTGTAATTGTCATTAATTTTTGAATATGAAGCATGTGAGGTAAGTAGGTAGGAAAGCTGCAGAGAAATTCTGCAATTGCGATCTATAATACGGGGTCAGTTATGGGTAGACGAATATGCAACGAGGCAGTGACATAATGATCTGGATTGGGAGGGTAGAAAAAGAGAAACTTATTGGGGCTGAAAGTGTCCTTTCTTTCAACAGCGTTTTCACCTCTCATGTTTATCTGAAAGCTATAGGTGAACTGATAGTTACCTTCAGTTCTATCAGTTCACCTATAGCTTTCAGATAAACATGCTTGTTTAATAGATGTAGGAATGTTCCACGTTTTAGGCGATATATAAAATAAGTTTTATAAGGGTGATTTTAAAGTTTGCTTATACACAGGCGTTTAACTTAATTAATTTGTACAACATATTCTTATTCCTTACCTTATACATGGACCGGCTTATATTCAGAAATATGCCGTTGACTAATGGTGCAATGGTTTAATAACAGTAATGACTAATGGTTTAATAACAGTAGTTGGAAAAATTTGGTAAAATGCAGAGTATGTTTTCAAATGCTTCACGTTTTTACACTGTATAAGCAGCGCCTCCATGATATCATGCAAATTCATTTCTGACAACTAGACAGTCTTCGGGTTTGGTCGCGAGCGAAATGAAAAGGCTAATGTGCAGAGAAGGAATACGAATCTTCGGGCTTTTTCATCACTGGAAAATTTTTAATGCTAACTCAAAAACTGTTAACGTATAACATCTGAAAAGATGAATTTTCTTGACGTTTTGAAGAAGCATTTACTAAAAACAGGACGAGTCTCTTTGCATTTTCAGTGCAACTGCATCAACAGTACCATGTCTTGGTGGATTTGAGTGCCACATTCTTAATTTTATGGAAATAATTTAATGTTTATCTACATTAAACTCCTGAAATAATCATCCTTTTTTGTTTTGATTTTAAAATGTTCTGAAAAAAAATAATTTGAGATGTTCAATACTTTTTTTGCCAAATTGTATCGAGAAACCGAGCCTCAAGATCGAAGAATTTTAACAATTTGTTGATTAAATTTCATTTGGGGTCTTCTTAATCAATAGAAGTATATTTTTAAAAACTGTATTCTGTAAGTCATTTCTCGTTAAATGTTTTCTTTAACTAAAGCGTTTTAAACATTAAATAAAAGGGTTCTTTTTCTATTTTGTTTCTTTTTAACCTCCTTGTATAAAAAGTAAAAGATTGAAGAATGGACAACCTTCGAAGACTCTAAAACTTTTTAAACTCGAATTGGATAAAATTTAGAAATTCGTCCCGCCTACAATAATATCTTTAACATATTTTAAAACATACTTTTATTTTCTTCGTATTAAATATTTATGACACATATATATCCTCTATTGCTTTTCTCAATAAAAGTTTTCTGAGTAATAGATAAGTAGATAAAAATTTCTCTTCGACTAATAAATTTATTATTGTAGATTGTAAATTTAAGCTCGGAGTAGAAAATCAAAGCTTATAAAGCTACGTATTCTTGCCCTGAGGAAGTTTCATAGTTATAATACTTTTAGTTACTAAAATTAGATTCGTTATTCTCTTTTTAGTGTCAAGGTTAACAATACTTATAATCCGAATATTGGATCCAATACTCAGGTAATAAAATAATGATTTACTAATAAAATTCTTATTAAAAGAAACTAGCAAATATTAAATAAGCAATATTTTAGAAGGAACTCATCTGGCAAAGCAATACCATAATGGAATAAAATTAAAGCTGTATTAATGATATTTCTTAGAATAAATGCATTGCCATATGCTGTGACGAAGTTTGATCTTTAACAGAAAAACATTCCGTTGTTATTTCTCAAATCAAGAAAGTTGCACCTGTAATTAAATTTACTTACTACTCCATTCATCGTGAAGCTTTAGCAGCCAAAACAATACCTGAGAACCAGAAAATCGTTTTGAATTAAGCTATTAAAATTGTTAATTTTATCAAAAGCCGAGCCTTAAGTTCAAAAATATTTATGATTTTATGCCAAGAGATAAGCAGTGAACATGAAAGTCTTTTGTTATATTCTGAAGTAAGGTGGTTATCAGAGGTAAAATTTTAAATCGTCTTTTTCAACTTCCATCGGAAATTCAAATTTTCCTCCGTGATTCAAGCTTTAAATTGAAAAATTGCTTTTTTAGTGAATTATGGTTGTTCGCGTTTAGCATATTTAGATGATATTTTTAGGAAGTTAAATGAATTAAATTTAAGATTACAATGACAAAGGGTTAATTAATTTACCAATAAATGCAAGGATAAAAAAACTCAAGCTAATAATCGAAGAATAGGATAATAATATTTTAAGCTTTTTACAACTTCTAGAAAGTTTTCTAACCGAAAATAATTTGAAAATAAAATAAGAATTAGCATTTATAAATAATTTCAACATGTGTTTTCCGGAAGACTGTGAAAAAGAAAATTGAATTAGAAATCCATTTTATTCAAATGTATTTGAAATTTTATCTCGTGAAAAAAAGAACAATCGATAAAAATTTTCTGAGATGGTACTCTAAATGAAGATTTCAAAAATTCAAAAATTTGTTACATTTTTGATGAACCGAAACAAATAATTTAAAGGCATTTCAAATAAATCTATTAAATCCTATTGCCTTTTGCACAACCTTTTTATATGAACAAAGATTTTCTTCCATCTTTTATTTGAAAAATAAATACAGAGCAAAACTGAAAGTGGATCCTAATTTGCGGTTAAAACTACGTGAAATAAGATCAGACGTAAAAGAAATTAATCTGTTTTAGACAGGCCCAAATTTCACACGAAATTTTAGAATTCAAGTATTATTAAATTTTAGAATTCAAGTATTATAAGTTAAATTTTTATAATTAAAATGGTAACCAGTTTTTAATCTAATATTTTTTATGTACACGTATTTAATGCAAATAGCCAATAGCCTGTGCAAATGGCTATATATATATTGAGAAACTTAAAAATAATCATGGTAAAATGTAGTAGTGGTGATAAAGTCTATCAATTTTTTTTAGATGGTACCCATTAGTTGAAAGATTGGGAACCGCTGCATTAAATGATTTGGTTTGGTTTATTTTGATTGCAGCAAAGTACGCGAAGGTTAATTGAAAATGATTTCTTTCAGCATAACGCATCTTCAGAAAATAATTAAAATTCAAATCTTACATAACTAGTTCTTCATTCAGTCTGCAGACCTCCAGCTTCTATTACGCAATAGCATAACATGTACATGCATTGTTTCACGATATTTTTTGAACCGAGTCCGAGAAAAATTATTATCTATTTCAAATACAAAACAAGAAATAATTCCTTGTCAACATTTACTCAAGCAATGTAAAACTGTTATGTTCTTAACAATAAATATTCTAATTCAAACTAATTTACGTCAACAGCAAATTCTTACTTATTACATTACTTCATTAAATAGTTTTTCTTTAAGTTAACGTCTTGGTGGCGTACGCCAATAAACTTATCAACCGCCTTAAACTGATGTGGCGACTCAAAATGAAATTGTTTTTACGCGCCAACCGTGTGCCTGTATTTCTACCTGTAACGGAAATGGACATTTCGGGACACTTTTCGCCTTGCGGGCAGAAAGACTTAGAGGGTGCAAAGCAAGATATCTGTCTACATTTGTTTGTGTGTCTGACTTCACGTTTCTTCATCGCTGTCATGGAGGTTAGAACAGATGGAGTAAGCAGAATGCAGATCGTTTCTTTTATAAGGTGTTTTTCCTTCTTAGCATGCCTTCGTGGTGTAATGGTCAGCACACTCAGCGCGTATTCAAGAGGTCCGTGGTTCGAGCCCCGGCAAGGGTACTGAGCATTTTTCATAAAATGCGCAATGCCCGAACTAAAAAAGGTGGTGTAGGATGACTCTCCATCAGCAGGATTTGGCGATTGGGCCCCCAAATTCCCAGTCGCCCTTTAAAAGGGGGAATATATAAGGTATATCTCCCGCCTTTTTAGCATGCCTTCGTGGTGTAATGGTCAAAACACTCGAAGCGTATTTGAGAGGTCCGTTATTCGAGTCCCGGCGAGGGCATTGCTCGTTTTTCAAGTCTCCTGCTACAAAATAAACCTAATGTCTGTACACTTTCAATACTGGCATACAATTACATAGAAATTTTACCAGATAGTTCAGTTTTATGCCCCAAGCGGTAATTAATTCAATTAGGGTGCAATCACATTGCTCACCCGAAGGAGAAAATATAGAAATGTTAAAGATAAGTTCCTGAATTCTAATGAGAATGCTCCACCGAAGTAAAGAACTGAAAGTATTTACATAATTAATAAATTAGTAAAGAATTTACATAATTTCTGAGTAAGCAATTTATGCGAATTGAAGTAATTCTTGCATTTAAACTTGTATAAGATTTAACTTGAAATTAATGTAGATAATTACTGGGAGAATTAGATTTTTGTAGTGTAGTTTGCGTGAGATGAGATCACTTGGGGTCACGTAATATGAACCGGAGAACCAGGATGTTCTATCATGAAAGCATAGTAAATTCGTGAGTACAGTTCGTAAAACAATAAATGAATTCGGTTTGTTAGCAAAGTGTATAGCGTGCTGTACCAGGCACAAAGTCCATTTCGCTTTGTCAGAATCACAGTAAAATAATATATAAGTGATGAAAATAAGAGGAATAATGAAATAAGTTATTTTAGCAAAGTCCGGTTCCTGCTTTGCCAGGAAACAAAGTTCATTTCGCTTGTCAGTAAAAATGTATACATATATACGATTTTACCACTTTGAATTGTGGTGAATTGATCTAGGTCATTTTACTACGCTTTCCTCAGTAGGGTCATAGTTAACAATTTGTTTAATTGCACTATAAGAAGAAAAGAAATTATGTGCGTCTATTAAGATTTGTTCTTGAGTTGGATTTATTTTAAAATCTGTATGAATTAGAGTTTTCTCACAAACCAAGAGGCATTTACTATTATTCGAAGGATCTTGTTCTGTAGGATTGCTGCTTTTGTTTTCTCTGTTTTTAATGCAGTGGCCCAGGCCAGGGCTGAGTATAATAATATGAGTCTGTTTAATGTCAGGTAGAATGTTCTTTTGAGTTGTACGCTGAGATTCGAATTTCTGCCTAATAGACTGTATAAAGCCATTAAAGCTCTGTTTGCTTAGTTAATTTTTTCTGTGATATGATCTTTGAAAGTGAGGTGACTGTTGATAATTACTCCCAGGTATTTGTAAGAATCTGAAACTGGAATGATTTTCTTTTCAATTTTTACTTCTGAGTTTATCCTCATATGTTTTTTATATTTTCTGAATTGTACAATATTACATTTTGTAGTAGTAAGTTTTATTTTCCAAAGGTTACACCAGGTGGCGACAATGCTAACGCAGAGCTGAAGGTTTTCTATAGCAGTCTGAGGGTTTCTGGACTATCGTCAGCATACATTAGAACTCTTGAATTTAGAGGATTTCGCAAATCATTTATAAAGATGACCTGACAAATGTTAAAAAGTTTTGGCCCAAGCATCGATCTTTGGAGTACGGCACTTTGAATGATTTTCCTTTGAGAAAGAGAGTCTGTAACTCGAACTTGAAAAGTCCATCTGTTTAGGTAAGAAATTACAACTTTTATGAAACTGATGGGAAGCAGAAAATTTGTAAGTTTAATGGATCTTGAGTAAGCCTTCTCCGTATGTCCCGTGTAATGTAGCCATTAAACTTCACTGTATGACGTCATTACTTACCATGCCTGCGGCCTTAAGCAGACTTTGTTTACATTTTAATCGCCATTGTTTGCATGTTACCTATTCAATATTTAAGGCTTATAAGTCTCCCGTTCTAATTTTAATACTTAACATAAAAGATTTCCTACTTAGTATGTAATCACAAGGATTGCAAACAACATTTTTTAAATTTATTAAAATCTACCTACATGAAAATATTTAAATGGTAACTATATAACATAACTGTATACATGCTAAAACCTGGAAGATAACCGGAAGTTTCAATGGTATTTTATGCAACTTATGTCTAAAAACACTTTTTTGAGCCCGGGGACGTTGATATTTGCTTTCAAATTCAGTGTAATTTTATTTAGAAATATATTTCGTAGTCTGCATGGCGTGCGTTGTATGGCGGCCATGATAAGACTGATATCCGGTTGCTAATTTTTTTGGCTTCAGTTACGAGACGTCATGTTTACTCCGTCTATTCTAAACTCCATAATCGCTGCGGTCGATTAGATTTTTCCTCGGCTGCAATTGTCATCAATATTAATTTAGGGTGTAGCCGTTATGTTTTAAGTTTTTTGTGTTATTTAAAATTAATCTTTTATTTCATGTACGTAGTTCATCCTGCAAAAAAATCTAGCAAGGCCTCTTCATATATTTATTATTGCATGCAGCTGAGCACTATGTAATACTGTAATCAATCAACTACTGTTGACCAACGGCATCAGAATTCCCAAACAAATGCGGATTCTGTTATAACTGTGATTTTTTTAAGATGGAAGAAATTTCATTACTATTTTCTTGTTGCCAGGGAATGTTAACTTGCAGTGGCGTTTTAGCTGAAAACAAAGATCTTACTTTAGACGACACACAGTTTTATTTTGCCGGTACTTTACATTTGATGTACATATCACATAAGAAAGTGGAATGAAAACAATATTTAGCTGCTATTTTGTGAATATTACATCACACTCTCTATTTCGTAATTGTGGCTATAAAAGTACATAAATAGGACGAACGACGTAAGTCTGCATTTCCGACATAGTTGCTCCAGAATGAGGCAGAAACATAACTAAAAACATGCCGACAAGACGTTAAATCTCTAGTCGGATCCTTAGCACCATTTAGTTAGAGAAGGAAAATACTTTACCTGAATTCCTAACAGTTGGATAAAAAATATCAATTATTCACATATCGATAAAATTGTCAGAATTAACATGTAAACACATTTTAATTTATATCAATTAGACATTATTAAAAAAGCGAAATAAGTGTTTAAATTAAAGAAAAAAAAGATAATATATTCTTTTAATGAATTGATTAAAGGTGATGTTAATGTTAAAGATCTTATTCATAATGTAAAATGACAGCATTCTCAAAATCGGCTTTATGCAAGGGTTCGTAGAACATAAATTAAAGTCCTACGTTTCCTCGCATTAATTTCGCGAAGGTTCGTAGAAAATAAATTAAGAGTCCTAGCTTCTTCGCACTTACTAAGGGTTATTTGTAGATTTTTCTCGAAGGTCATTTTTGTATCATGATATCTAAGAATTTGATTTTACCAATGAGAATTTTACATATTAATCGAAAAAAATATCCGCCTTTCGAGCTGAACTGTACACTTTATTTGCTTTAATTTGAGAAACCAGAGCCCCATTAGAGGCCAAATAGCTAAGTTCGCTGAATACTGGGTGTTTGACCCGGATTCAATTTCAGGTGAAAGGGCTGGCTGCAGAGGCTTTCGTGGTTTACCCCATGAGGTGAATGCCAGCAAATTTTTCTCAGAAACTCCTCCACGAACGCACCGTTTTCCTAGACCTTGTGGGCTTTGCCATAGTGAAATAACCAACTTTGAGACATAATGCTCAAGTGATTTAAAGCTCAGTTATATTTCAGATTTAAATTTAAGATTTCGAAACTATTCGATGCCTTCATTTCGAAACTAGTCTGATTTTTTTTTCGGAAACATGAATCTGTTGGCTGTCGAATAGCTGCAACAGTGACATTACGTGCTTGGTGCCTGATGACTGAATGGGTTAACTGCATATGAGTCAACACATTCATATTCATCATATATGACTACATTGGTTTTTGTGGCTTCTTCTCGAGTAACATAAACATAAGAATTACTTCACAAAGGCTGCCTTCCCTTCAGGCAAACAACCCAAACATACCTTGCCATAATTCATGAAACTAAATTAAAATTTTCGAAAAAATATCTACTTTTCGTCGTTGATCAAATTTAAAAATTTTCCTTTTATTGCAAGATTTTTAAAATGTTTCTTCATAAAAGAAATCTTTATTATTTTCCGCAAGAAACCTACACAGTCGTCCATCTGTGAAAGTGAATGATATTTGTGAGAACAGAAATAGATATAGTTATTGAACATCAGGTTTCTAAGATGTCTATCTCCACAGAAGAATGAAATCATGTAGAATTATGAGTGGATTTTAAAGAGATTTCACTGCAATTTAAATGGTTATTATCTTTGTTTTTTCGCTCAGTCGTTTCGAAGAACAAAATCATGTAGAATCATGAGTAGTCGTCAAAGAAATTTTACTGTAATTTAAATGGTTATTATTTTTGTTTTTTTGCTCGGTCGTTTCGCAAACTGGCATACAGAAGCCACAGCACGCATGTAGGTCTTTTTCAGTAGGAAATAAAAGTTTTAATTTTGTTTTTAATAAAATCACAGACCATTTTTTTATTTCAATCTCATAAATAATGCATATTCTTGCGTGCGGGTTCGTAATGAACTGAATGCACTCAGGAATGATGATAGCTTGATAAAATTTGTTTTGCAAAAGAAACACATTACAGTTTTCGAATTTTCCACGAAAATACTCATACAACTCATCTCAGTATCATAAAGCACAGTCAGTAGTTAACACTTCAAACTACTAAGAACGTTAAACACAACTCAATGCAAAGCGCATCTAAAGGGCGAAAGTCACACGGATATGTCTCAGTACGACGAATTCGACTCTGAACTGAAAAAAGGACAGCTCTCCGGTATCATATAGTTTTACACCGGTCGAAGAAAGACAGAGAAATATCTAGTACTTTCCGTTCCTAGAAATTATTCGAAAGCATATACGTTAAAGTCACATATAAGGGCAGGATACGCTTACAGTTACACATAGGGATCAATTCCAGTTACTAAATTACGGTACCATATATAAATGCACCAAAATGTCGCAAAATGATCCTTAAATTTTGGTGATTTTTCGCCAAATTTGGCGACATAAATTAGCTGCCAAAACCATTGTCAGCTTGGCTATATCTCGCCAATTTAGAGAGATAGCCTCATTGTTAAATAGATTTGCCCCTGTAATCTTATTTTTCCTGCAGAGCTTCGACTCTTTCCAGCATTTCATGTTAAATTGTACGAAAGATACTACAATTTCACATATAATTTCACTACAATTATTTACATATATATAAAATTCGTAACAGTATTTTATACTTTTCCATTAGAGAACAGTTTCTCAAGAATTTCGTTCTATAATATTGTGTTATCAGATATTCAAATATAGAGCGCAGCGCGTTTCGTAACTGAAATCTGGAAGCAATATTAATGGGCGCTTCTAAGCATACTACGTATTTTAGAAGTTCAGAAATTTTCTGTAATTCGTGCTTAAAGTATAGAACTCTTGCATCCGAAACTGCCATCTTTATGATTTCCAGAGTTTCATTCCCACGACTTCAACACCGACATTTTCTTCGCCTTTGCAACATAACACTTTACTAAATACCTGAAAGAACTGGGGCTAGGCTGTCAAGACGATTTCTTTCTTTTCTTCTCCTTTACGTTAATGAATCCTAGGGAACTCTATTATTTTGAAGCAAAGATGGCACATAAAAAAATTAATTTCTCTGAATTACCAAACTCACCTTTTTTTACAGAAAGTTAAAAAAAAAAGTGTCTTTTATTTGCTCCAAACGCTTAGCCCGAAACAGCCTTGTAGTTAAGACAGTTGAATACTGGTAGGTCGATCCAGGCGCGAACGGGCTGTTTGCATTATTGATTTTCGTGATTTTCCCCACGTATAACTTCAATACGAACTAGTTTCTTTTAGAAAATCCTTTACTGCTTTGTCGCAATCAAATAACATAACCCAGCCTTTTCATTCATTTCATATCATTCATTTCTATTTCAATTAAAATAAATCAGTGAAATCAATACTGTTAACTAAAAATTCCTTGCATGGAAAGGAAATTACCTTAGTGTAACTAGGTTTGTTTGGTCTATTTTTAAAAAGGAGCACTTTACTGTCATTACTACTTTGACTGAGTAATGACTTACGGAACTAAATAGCTGCACTCTGACAACTAAGTATTAATTAACCGATTTTATTAACTGATGTTTCGAAAACGCTAAGAAAGGAAGTGTTTCCTTTAAAATTAATTTCATTGAGATTAATTATTTTAAGTAGTAAATGAAAGGTTCATAGTTTAACTAAAATTGGAATTTTGTAATATTATCATCTAAAAAGGAAAAGATTAAAAAATAATTGAGCGAAGAAAGTTTTCCATCTCAGATTTATATCACAGCGAGGAAGATAAACTCATACTTTGCGCAATGCCATAATATAATGGTAATGGAAAGGTCCAAAAATTTTCGATAAGTTGTCCTAGTTAGGCGTCCAATTTAAAATAACACGAAATACAAATAATATAGTATTATTTTAATTAAAAAGAATAGCAAGTGATCCAGATAATTGTATTGCTCGATTTCTGATGTACAAAATGCAAATACCTGAAGTTATAAACGATGAATTAACATCTGTGTGATACTTTGTATAGTGATTGAGAAAATTCAAGCTTTATTTGGGGCTAGTTAATTTAGATTTCTAAAGCTTTCGCATACAGAAAACAGCAATATAAAAGCACTCTATAAAACCAAAACAAAAAGCAACAACAAAAATAAAATAGAAGTCTAAGTATTCTTTCGTGTAGAGTTATTGAGAAAGATATTAAATGAGCATATTTTTCAAAAGACATACACCAGAATACTTAATTTTACGCAGCAAATTGGCAGTCTTGTTCGTATTTTGAAAAGAGCTTGTTAGTCTTAGTTTCTGAGTTTCATGCTGATTTCGTTTTTCGTTTCTTAAATTTTGCTTCTGTTTTCAGAAGTTAAATTAGAGATTATTTTACCAGCTGTAACCGATTCTTATGATTCATTCAATGGATAAAAATAATTCATCTGTTTACTTTATTATAGTATGTCGTTATTATGTCATTAATTTTAAAGTTTTATATTTCTGACTATTCGCGGATCCAAGAACTGTAACAAGAATAAGAAACTAGATAAATTGTAATAAAAAATCAGATATAAAAAAATATAAGACATAATGGGTTTATTAACAATAGTGGCCAACTTTTCACGATAATAACTTCTAAATAAGTAGATGCTTCATAAGAAATTTCGTTCTGTAAGCCAAATATAATCTACAGTACTAATAGTTAACACACTAACACTAACAAAAAAGTGTATTATGACAAATATGAATACAGACGAGATTCATGAGTTTGAAAATATCAACATGATTGCTATTATCTGTGTTGATAAAAGCGCGCATATTTACGAAATATAGCCATTTACGTGTGGCGTAACTAGGAAAGAGTACAAAAGTGGCCTTTTGCAGCGCTAGTAATTTATTTAATTACTGCTTTGAGCTGTTTCGTAAAATCCACCAAATTGTTATACAAAATTTACTTTTGCAAATGCAAAGATCTAACTAAAATAATTGTTTTGCTTGAAGAATATCATCACAATCTTCGCCGAATACTCATAAACGAAAAATAAATTTTCATTCGCGGTTATAAGTTAACATATTTTGGCTAGCTTATACAGTCTTGATTTATTTTGATTAAAAATAATTATTTCTGAACTTATAAATAACTTGTAGAATGATAACAACAGAGGAAAGAGTAATTGTTGCGGCACGATTAAGAGAATTATCTTATTTAGCTGTCCTAGCCAATTTCCAGACTAGGAAAAACCTGCCGCAACAAGATGTAGTTATTTGTTAACAAATTTATAAGGACTAACTGTGTAGCAGGGTAAAAAACGTCTAAGTAGGTCAGCAGCATCTGCAGATACGAGTACAACGGAAAGTGTACAACAAGCAGGTGATCATAAACTGACTGCACCTGTCCATCGTCTCGGTAAGAAGCTAAATTTGCCACGCACCAGTTATGTCAAAAATTCTGCTTCGAATAAACATCTTTATCATATCGGAGTGCAATGGAAACATAAAATTTTCCTTATGGCACTTTTTACATGCAAACTTTTGTTTTAAATTTGCAATGCCTGTCAGAAAAACATAAGTACATCGAGCACAGGGTAGTCAAACACAACAGCAAAAAATAATGAATAAAAAGAAAGTTCATTAGCTACTTAAATGTTCTTGAAAGAATAAAATGAAGTCATGATAAATTGTATCTAAATTTACTTCAACAGTTAAGTACGTTAAATATTTCTATCTCCATGCAGTTTACGTTTTATAAGAATTAAAGGAAAAATTACGTTTTATAAGAATTAAAGGAAATTAAAGGAAACTTGCAGAACAAAATTCTTATTAATATTTAAGACTTACAACTGAAATATTATAAAATACAAGGAAATAATTCAAATGAAATATTATAAAATATAAGGGAATAATTCAACTGAAATATTATAAAATACAAGGGAATAATTCAACTGAAATATTATAAAATACAAGGGAATAATTAATTTAATACTTTTCACACTTTCATCATTATATTCATCAATACATATTCTAAAATTTCTATTTTACAACTGTCATAATTACGTATAGCATCTCCTGTTCTGGGTTTTCCTGCTTATATAATTTATAAACATATATGTATCTTTTAATTTATGTACAATCGAATGTTAGTCATTACATAATATATATTTAATAACAAGTAATTGCAAGTTGATGAATGAATTAATCGTTCATTTTCTGATACAAATGTAGAGACATTAGGTATTTTTTTGGAAGCAGGAGAGATGAAAAATAGCAACGCCTTCACCGGGAATCGAACCGCTGACCTCTGGAATACGCGCCCAGCGTGCAGACCACTACACCACGAAGGCATGTCAAGAAGGCGGGAGAAATACTACCTTATATGATATAACTAATTTAATCAATATTTGCATAGTTAATGAGAAGGAAATACATGTTTCTTAAAAAGATACGCGTATATGAATACTCATATATATTTAAAATTTTTCCTTTTTAAGCATGTGTAAATCTTTGTTTTCTGTGCATTCACTCTACCTTTTCCGCAAGAAAAATTACATACAGAGGGTGTTTACACAATTTTAGAACGATTTCGATGAAGAATTAAAAAAAAAGCGAATGCTTTGAAATAAAAATTCTGGAAACTGTTTATTATTTGAAATGAGAAATATCGTCTGATACATTTAAATTTAAACTTCTTTTCGCATATAAAAAAAGCTGTGGATGGATTCTGAAGAGAAATATTCTTATTCTGTAATTCAAAAACGTTTTAAAATGCATGGTATTAAAATTTCCAAGTACAAAATAAAGAACGTTACTAATCGGAAAAGAAAGGAAAAAAAAAAAAAAAAAAAAACATCAATCACTACTTCTACATAGAAGGAAGATTCCAAACGAATGCCTTTCCGAAAAGTAGGTACTTTTGCTAATGTTATGAAGTTTGGTATGTTTTGAAATCATCATTAGTGACCAAACTAATGTGACCAAAAAAGTGTGAACTTCATGATATTAAATATCATTTTATTAGTGGCATTTATTTAAACGAAAATAACGTCTGAAATTCAATGTCTGAAACATTTGTACCGCATCATAAATTTAAATAAATTTGTTCTTGAATATATAAATATTTAAGCTATGATTTTCTTTTATTGGCAAAACAAGTCGCGGCTTAATAGCTATTTTCATTAGATGAGTGTGTTTCAAGAACACTTCTAAAGTTTCTTCAATTTACGAAATGCATTTCGTGCATTTGTTTCTTTATTATATTTGAAAATTACTTTAATTTTATAAACGATTTATATAACAAAAGTGAGTGTGTGTGTGTTTATGAGTATGGCAAAGCTTCGAGGGCTATCTGCCTAAAGTGAGGGTTGCCTTCGTGGAGGACATTTTAAGGAAAACTAGCTCGTATACACGTAACACATGGGGAAAACCACGAAAACGTCCATGCAACCAGCCCGTTCGCGGGATTCCAAGCTTGGACCGAACTTCTAGTGTTCAGCGACTTTACCGCTCGGCCGCTGGTGGGCCAACAAAAGTGAGTTAGCATGCATTAGTAAGATAATTTCCTCTATGTTTCATTTGTGATTTTCTTGTATTTATTTATTTATTTATTTTTGGTCAATTTTCTTCCAATTTGCTCCTATATTTTTAAATTTAACTGATGTATAAAATAATTATCTGTTTCACACATAGGTATAAAGGCTTTTAAGTTCGTATATCATTCGACTTTTAAATTCCAAAGAAGCTGTTAAAGTAACACGTGCTAAATGTAAGTAAAAGTACCACATCTCCTTAGAGTATCAAAAGCATGAAAACACTGCGTCAACCTAAAAAAAAAAAAAAAAAAAAAAAAAAAAAAAAAAGCCGACTTTTTCTGTTCCTTCATCCATATTTGGAACTGAACACTGATTGAACTACTACTGTTCAACGATTTTATCGTTCGACCTCAGAGCCAAGGCTTTATTGAAACCAAGGACTGACCAAGACTTTACTGAAATTATAAAAAAAGTCTGAAAGGAATAGTATTTTTAGTGTTTCTTCTTGGGCAGAATTTGATGGATATGTACGAAGCAGGAGTGGTTGGAATATGGATAACAGCAACATCCCTTTTGTCTAAAATATCTATCTGCTTGTTTATTCTATTAATCCCACAATATGTAGATATCTACTTCAACACTGTTTTTGATCTTTCGTGACTAAATGGAAGATATAACTAAACTAAGCTCAGTGGAGTAACAGCCCTAACGGGCCAAGGCCTGCAGTGCTTGAAATCTGCTTTCTTGACCGTGGACCCCGGGAAGCGTAAGCATATGCCCAGAACAAGTGGTCAGCTTGTCGCAGAACACCCAGTGTTTAGTTCCCAAACGAACTTGGTATTCATTTTATCGACCCAAGTGATGAAAAATCAAGAGATGAAAGGCTGAGTCGACCTTGCTCAGCCCGGGAATCGAACCCCGGACCTGTGGTACTGCTGCGCGATGCGCTAGCCAATGCGCCACCGGGCCTGGATGGAAGATATAGATTTAAGAAAACTGCAGGATCTAAGGTAATCGATGGAGCGAATAGCATTAATGGCTGCCAACCTAACACTAAACAACATAAAACACACATGCTTACGACTTTATTGAGATAAAAGATAAGTATAGTTAAGTTGCTCGTTTGCTTGCTGAGCATTTCATCGGATCTGTAATTGCTGTTGGTCTGTAAAAACATATCTCATTTGCTGCATTACTTGGTCTAAAAATGGTTAACAAGTAGCCGACTAAATTTAAGCTCCAATTTGGCTCGAAAGGTTTCATATGATAATCCTCTGCAGCCTTTATCAAAACCTACTTTCTCCTCTGTTGTTATCATTATAGAACTAGTTCTTGATATGTTGAACAAAATTGGAAATGAATTACTTTTTATCAAAAATGATCGAAATTGAAGGAAAATGCTGTTAAAACATAGCGTTTAAAGGTAAAATAATGGTAAAATATGTGAGGATTCTGTGCTTAAATGGAGGAATATCGTAATGGAATATTTCAGAACTTTAAGACATTAGCCCTTATTTATTTTAAACGAAGAGATTTTTTCTATTTAACAGCTTTTCGCTCACAAAGGAGCTACCGTTATTTAACAAAACTTCTCAGTAGTTTTCAAAGAGTAGTGATCCTCTTTCTTTGAAGAAAAAATTAAAATGTTTCGAATTTATTGATATTAATGCCAAATAAAAGAACTATTCGAGTTTAAAATGGCATTTATGTTTTACATGTACACTGTAACCTTGATTAAATTTTCAGATCAATTTATACACCCTTATGCTATTAAATGTAACCTCACAGCAATTCCCCAAACTACGAAACATTTTTGTTTCATCGTATTTATGAATCAGCCTAGCGAAATAAAAGAGGCGCCATTCCAACGGAAGCCTAAAAAAGTTACGGCCATATTTATGAATCATATATGTTCCCCAGCCAACCTATTGGTAACTGGTGTTCCCGACAACCAAACTACGTTACGATAATCGAATAAACCGAGGAGACTTTGATGCAATCAAAAGGATTGCGTGGTGTGTCTTCAATAGAGTTTCTCAAGAAATTGCGAACTCTGTTGTTAGTATATTTCCATTCCATCGCTTCCTCTTTTTTCAATTCTTAAAGATAAAGCTTACTACGCTTTGTGCACTTAATGATATGATAAAGCTAGTCAAAGCAATATTTTTGTTAAATCGACAAATTTTGCTTATTTGTCTAATTTTTCGAAATGAAAAATAGTGAAAATTTCATTAAAGAACTTTTCCTTTTCTGTTAAAATGATAAATTTATTTTTTCTCTCATTTGCCACTTCTGGCGGGTTTTGACAGGTTTTTAAGCGCAGAATTAAAGCCAAGATTTTTTTTTTTTTTTTTTTTTTTTGTTTGTTTGTTTGTTTTACCTTTTCAGTTTTTATCAGTTTTCAAAACTAAATATTCCTCGAGAAAAAAAAAGAAATAGAGGGAGGAAGAAAGAACAAGCTTCTTTTAACAAACACCGAACTTAATATATGGAATAAAAAGAGGAAAAGATAAATTAAATTATAACAATAAAAAAATATAGCGAAACCTCTCGTGGTGACCACTTCCTTAAGATAAACGGCTCCGAAAGTGACAAACTTATTTGGGAACATAAACAAAGCACTGACACTAGAGATCAGCTCTCTAAGAATGCTACCCCCACGGAAGACCAAAAATATTTGAAAACACGAGTTGTCTCCTTACAGAGGTTTCAATGCATTATTTCTGATTAAAACTGATTAGGGACATATAAGATAAAAAATACATTTTTCGATGCATTTTTCCGTTAGCAAATAGTTTATAGTAGACTATTTTTCTTGAACATAACTGTTTTGTCTTTTATCATACTTTTTCATACTTTTTATCATACCATACATGATGCTTGCGATAACATACTTTTCTTTATTCACTTTTGTTAAATTATTAGACATTTTCTTATACAGTAAAGTTTATCTTCCTTGGCGCAACTTGATTTCATGGTGTAATTGGTAAGTGTGTTCGGCTAGCAGTCGTAATTCGAATCCCGGCGAGAGGCAAAGCTGATTCTTTATGTTTAAAAAACTCTACAGTAGCTCCCGAACTAAAATATGGTGGTCGATAATTTCTCACCACCAGGATTTGGCGACTGGGTGCCCTTCTCTTCAGTCGTCTTTAATTGGAGGAGACTGTTTTGAGTATGCTCCTGCCAGATTGGTAGAAGCCTGGTGATCCTGTTACGGACAAATCTTAACAGATAAAGATATAACATGTGAATATAGAATCTAAAGGAAAGGTAAGGTTAGATTAGGGTATTTGAATATGGCTAAGCACATTGGTTATCAGCCTGAAGAAGAATGCCTTTATGAAGAACTTTAAAGCGAAAACTGGTTCGTATTCTCAAAACACATGCAAAAAAAAAAAATAAAAGCTGCACAGCCAGCTTGTTCACCAGGATTTGAGCTGAGATTAAACTACCAGTATTGAGTCGTTTAAACCACTCGTAGGACAAGTCTATGCTTGTAATATCATGTAATCAAAAGTTAACTACATGTTATATGCCAGGATTGCTTTCTCAAGTACCCTCAGTACTTGATAATACTTAATCTGCTCTTTTTTTTTTTTGAAATGTTTGGCCATGGTATTATTCATTGCATGTATTTTCTATAATACATATAGAATATTAATAGTTCTATAACAAGTGTCTTGTTTTCATTTTTAAGTGCTTTGCTTGTTGATATTCTCAAAATTGCATCTGATAATTAGTGCTATTATATATATAATAAATACAATAGATGCATATAATAGATCAATATATTTTTAGTATACATATAATGATTCAATAAAAAAAAGAAAAGAAAAGAAAGAAAGAAAGAAAGAAACTTTTGACTGCACAGATTTTCTGGAAACAGATATGAAATCATTTGTTTACAATCAATGAACGTTAGTATCAGCTACCTGTCGCAATACAATAAAACAGCGACACAATTTCCTACAACAGACAGAAGTTCCTCCTTTACATGAACAAGAACTTTTTTTTAAAATTCTTATTTGTCTTTTTTGAACAATGAAATGTCCGTCGATTTCATGCGATCAGGACGCTATAGAACTTATCCTTAAACAGAAAGCCAAAACTTGTACATTGGATTTCAAGTAAAATTTCGTGCATTACCAAATGATCAGCTTAACGTTTTTCTCCGTCCTTACTGCGTATTTTCCTGGTTTACTGGAAATTATCTCCAGGCGGCAATCAGGAGCAGTTTGAGTCCCGCGAACACACGTTTTTCACGTCTCCTGCTTCGATACGCCTAATAACTCTTCAATACTATATCAGGCGTTTCCTTCCACCGTTTTTATTCCAGCCGTTTTTTTATATCGTCGTGTGTTATTTGGATATCTTTCGAGAGTAGTTCCTGAATTAAATATCTACTATAGACAGCGGATGCTCAAAACCCATCAGCTAGCACGATTTTCACAGATTTATTTGTGAAATAGAATGCATGGCTGTGATCCAACCCGTAGATAGGATCTGTTTCGCTTCTAAGGTACTTCGAACCAGTAGATATTCATTCAAAATAATTCTAACATATTTGGGGTTTCTAATACAAGAAGTCAAAACACTCTTTTCTCTCTGACATCTTTGGTCTAAATGTTTTCTGAGAGTTTTCTCATAAGTTTAGGCTATTAGTGATCAGATACTATATAACTCACAGATTTAAAATAACAGCGAGTTTGAAAATTCAAAATAAAGACATATTCATTTGTAACAAATTGTAATTTGATTTAAGTGACCAAAGCCAGTTTATGCCAAGATTAGTAAGTCAAGAATGAATATAATATTTCTTAAGAATTTTCATCAAATTTCTCCCATTTCCCTTTATTATTAGATGAACTCACTACATCAAACTCTAACAGGCTACCATTACCTCTCCGAGCGTAAAACACGTCCGTACTAAACATAATCTGTCTAAGACGACTATCTCCAAGGAAGACCAAAGTCATCTGGAATGATGGATGATTGTTTTAGAAAAGCTTCATTACACTGTACTTCAAGATTATCACGGATTTCTCAAAGTCTATGTTTAGTTCAGTTTACTTCAGTTGGCCAGATAATAGTAATTAAATATACTCTTTAATGCTACATCTAATCTCAAGCAGCAAAGTTCGAATAATTAATGCTACAGATATGAAAGGAACGTGACTACAGGGAACTGTTTTAAAACGACTACTCGATGTTTCAGATATTTTTTATCTTCTGCGGAATTGATCTTATTAGAGAAGTGGTGTTCAGTACCAGAGTTTAGCTCTAAAAAATACTAACCAGTTACATACAGGGGTTGGACAAAAATATGGAAACACCTTTAAAAAAGCATGTTTCTTTGCTTAATATGGTGTAGGAAACCCGTTGGCATCCAAAACAGCTTGCAGTCTTCTCGAAATGGATAAATACAGCTCCTGTATGTTTGCCAAGGGAATATTATACCATTCTTCCTGCAAAACGGTGGCAAGTTCAGATAACGATGTTGGCGGTGAATAACGAGAACACACTTTCCGTTCCAATGTAGACCACAAAGGTTCGATAATATTCAGGTCTGGTGACTGTGGTGGCCAGGGGAGATGGGACAACTCATTCTCGTGCTCAGAAAACCAGTCCTGGACAATGTGAGCTGTGTGAACAGGGGCTTTGTCGTCTTGGAAGACACCATCACCATCGGGGAACAAAGTTTGTACCATGGGATGAACTTGATCGGCCAAAATGTTCACATAAGTCTTGGCAGTCATGTCCCCTGACACAGTTATCATGGGGCTAGCAGAGAACCACGATATGGCTGCCTAAACATAACAGAACCTCCGCCATGTTTCACTCTTGGCAATAAGCAGTCTGTATTATAGGCTTGAGATGGCGTTCTCCAGACGTAAACTCGCCAGAAGGGGGAAACAATGTGAAAGAAGACTCGTCAGACCATATTACTCGCTTCCACTGCTCTATAGTCCAAGCTTTATGACTTAAACACCACCTTTTCCTGTTACGGGCATTAGCATCACTGATGAGTGGCTTCTCAATTGCAGCACGGCCAGCAATTCCCTGTTTATGAAGCTCCCTTCTAATTGTTTTGGTACTCACAGGGTTCGGTAACACAAATTCATTTCAGCAGTAACTTTTGAAGCTGTGGTCTTCTTATTTTTCGTCACAATTGCCCTTAATGATCGTCTGTCACGATCACTCAGGACACACTTTCGTCCGCGCTGTGATTTAGCAGATGATGTTTTTCCGCTTTTCAAATATGTGGAATAAATCTTCGATACAGTACCTCTTGAAACACTAAACACCTCGGCTACCTTGCTTACGGAAGCACCTACCATACGTGCTCCAACAATTTGCCCACGTTCGAAGTCTGTTAACTCTGACATAATGCAATGACAACCTCACATAACAGTACTCCGACAACAACTGAACTGTTTAGCACATTTACGAAGTTGTATAGATGGCGTAAGTAGTCAAAAACGCCAGCACCACCTACATATTTCATTAAAATCAATCTTTCTTTTCAAACATGCATTTCACAAGGTGTTTCCATATTTTTGTCCATCCACTGTAGTTGGTTGTCTCAGGAAAGTGGTCGGCACGAAAACTGTATTCATGTTACACTAAACTCTGAAGTACATAAAGTGATGAATTCAACTACAAAATACAAAAATCGCAGCACAAATCCCACTTAGATTAAATAGATAGAAAACTGCAATTTTATTGCAAATAATTTTTTTTTAAATAAGCTTACGATTAGCCTTTCACTGTATCAGTTAATTACAATAAAACTTCCGTAAGATGACCACCATTTAAGGTTCTAGATATTTTCAATTTTCTGCAAACGTCACCGCATTAGAGAGCTGACGTTAAATATTGACGTCTGTTTATGCTTTCACAAATATTGATCATTTTAAAACGACGAAAATAATAAGTGAATACTAGTGAGAAAAACTTTGCTTTTAAAATTAATTATTATTTTTAAAATTGCGAGCTATTGAATAGCAATATTATATTTCTGTAAGTACATGGACACCTTTCGTGGTGAGCGTTTTCAAAAGGTGAAAAAGTTCTCAAAATGACCAATACTTCTAAAAACTGTAATAATCATTAGTATCATCCCCTCTAATCTCTAAAGTTGTTATCACCTCCCTAAGACGACCAGTTTCATGCATGAAACCGGGGGAGGTGATTTTACAAGGAAAGCTATCGGAGTTTCCTTGTTAAGACGACTATCGGCTATAATCGGCATGAAACTTTTAGGGCAGATCAAGCGTGTGAACAAAACAACAGGAAGAAAGTGCAACATTTTACTATCGCCACCACCCCTCAGAAAAGGGGGTGTAAACTGGCGCTCTTGCAGTTATAGATTGCCAACATAATGTATCTGTAAGTTTTCAGATATTCTTCCGTCAACAGAAATCACGATACTTCTTGAACTGCCCCAGTTATCAGAAAGAGTTAACCAAAATTAAAGCTAGAACAAAGTATAAGAAATCCAGGAGCACTCGAAGCCACCAAAAACCAATCAACTGTATTAAAATTCCATAAGCAGCAAAAACCCATCAGAATTTCCTAAATAAACCTCCAAATGGTCCCAGCAGCGAATTTTAAATTAGATATTGTTTTCAAAAATCCGAAAGATATTCTTCTGATTCAAAAGCCATATTGTGCAAAAGGGAGAATAGGAGCATTGACATCCACTTGGAACAACACATTCCAGCACTAAAAAGATCAAACCTCTTTAAGTGCATTAATAATCTCCAGAAACAAAAATTGGCCCCCAGCAACAATTCATTTATCCAGAGACATTGTAAAAGCAGTCCATAATTCAGAAAAGGAACAAATAATATTTACATCAGCTGAAGAAATAACAGATAACTTTAACAGCCACAAAAACATCCTGGAAAAATATCCGAAATCGAAACCTAATAGTGGTTAACAATAATCGAACACAACAAAAAATTCCAGACAGCCAATCAAGAGCAAGAAAATTCATCAAATTCATTATAAATGATATCCAAGAAATCGACAATAAAATAATTTTCTCCGAAAACAAAGCGCATCTAGATAACATCGCAACAGAAATGCAGACTGCAAAACGCAATCCAAAAATATTGTGAAGGTTCTTTCAACATTAGGAATCCTAGAGACATAAACAGTATCAACTGGTGGCCCACCGTACTCAGATGTGCGAGAAACAAGACTAGGGGCGTAAAAGGGAATATGAAAAAGATCATAACTGAGGAAGAAAGAAAGCCCACTAATGAATTGTATGCAGCGCAAAGAGTTATGTACAGAAGAGAGATTCATAAAACCAAACTGTCGGAGGAAATACATCACCAACAGCAAGTATTTAACAGATGTGTACAAAATATTTACCTAGAAAGTTTTCCATACGTCTCAAACTACCATTACAAATTTTGTCAACGAAAACAAAACACAGGTAGATTCAACAACCGAAGGCGTCAAGAAAATAATAGATGCAGTATTCTTTCATGATTCCCCAGATGAAAACTCACTCCAGAGTATGAGAAGAAACAACAGCTAACCCCCAGAAACAAACAATGACACTCCCTTCTGTTCCTTTGGAATTTCAAAAATAATCAAAATTCCATCAAACATAAAATTACTTGATGCGGATGTGATCGGGGATTAGCTCATCAACTCCCTACACAACAGCTTTCACTATCTACTTATAACGGTATTTTCTCTCTCCTTTCCGCATGCCTTCATCATGTAATTGAAGACATACTCAATGCGTTATGGAGAAGTTCAGAGTTCGAGTCTTCGCAACGGTATTGCACATTTTTCACAAACAAAAAAACATAATGACCATACATACTTTTCATCCTGTTGAATAAATGACTACAAACAAACTTCTTCCCAACCAATTAAAAAATCTGATGTGTACACCACGACTTCCTTGTACGGAATATTAAATTATACGCATTTTTTCTTGCATTTCATTTAAACTTATTAGATTGAATTAAACCGACTTCGCCGAAAGCGCATGAACCACAATAGAATAAATGAATTCTTTAAAACTCCCTCTAGTATTTGTTTGCCATAGCTACACTCTGACGCTAGATTCACTTAAGAGTATTATATTATATTTCGTTCATATTATAATTCATAATGCACAAAACTTATATCATTTAAAGAATAGAATTATCTAATCGTTGCCACACGTTCTATTCAAATACTATAACAAAGCTAGAACGATGTATAAAAGAAATTAAGCAAAAAAAAAAAAAAAAGAAAGAAACAGTTTTTCACAGACGACTGAGTATTTCTCATTCAATTCATTCAGTTCTCACTTCGCGACAAGGCAAAAATACACAAAAACTCTGTATAAAAAATTACGAAGTAAATCTTAAACACTTATTTCCTCGAAAAAATTCCAGAAAGGATTAAGCATGATTTAAATAATTAATGAAGGCGTTATCTTTGTTGTTGCGAAGCTAAGTTTCCCTAGATTGGCAACAAATCCGCTATTCTGCTGTCTCAAATGTAAACAAGAGCAATGGCCGCCATCAAAAACATTATTAGGCTTAGCGGCACTTAAACAATTTTAAAATTGTTGATAATTCTAAAAATATTGCATACACATTTACTAAAGGCATAAAAACCTTAACCGGAAGATATAACATAAGTCAATCATTAAAGCAAAACATGTACAATTTACAAACATAGAGTAAAGAAACTGAGATCACTGAGCCGGGTTACAGAGTGGATATATATATAAATATATTTATATACGTTTGGTGCGGTCGATTGCAACCAAAATACGAAGTGCACATCTACATGTTATAGCAGTCCTATATACAAAATTTCAACGTTCTGAGGCTACTCGTTTTTGAGTTAAGCGAAATACGTACGTACATACGTTTGTACAGACGCCACGAAATTTTCTCTTCAGAATTCATTTGAAAACAGTTTTATAATTTTTTTGGAGGAAAAGAGTGTTTTATTCTGTCTTTACATACAGATATCACGGAAATACGTCGTTAAATTGCATTTGAAAGAGGTCAAAATGGGATATTTTCGTTGATATATGCTGCCTGAAACTTTTCGCGATTACAATACTTCCTTTTTACTTCGTACAAGGAAGTAAAAATAGGCGAGATAATCCTCTTAGTAAAAAATCTGATTTGTACACCACATGTCTTCCTTGTACGGAATATTAAATAATACGCATTTTTTCTTGCATTTCATTTAAACTTATTGGATTTAATTAAATCTACTTCGCCGACAGCGCATAAACCACAATAAATGCATTCTTTAAATTTCACTCTAGTATTTATTTACCATAGCGACAGTCTAGCGCTAGATTCACTTAACAGTATTAAAAATTATATAACAGTTAACTTATATAATAATTATATAACAGAAACTAAGTTAACTGTTATATAATCCAATAATTATATAACAGTTAACTTATATATTTCGTTCATATTATAACTCATAATGCACAAAATTTATATCATTTAAAGAATAGAATTATCTAATCGTTGCCACATGTTCTATTCAAATACTATAATAAAGCTAGAATGATGTATAAAAGAAATTAAGCAAACAAAACAAAAAAGAAACAGTTTTTCACAGACGATTGAGTATTTTTCATTTAATTAATTCAGTTCTCACTTCGCGAGAAGGCAAAAATACATAAAAACTCAAAATATCTATATTAAAAATTACGAAGTAAATCTCAAACACTTATTTCCTCGAAAAAATTCCAGAAAGAATTAAGCATGATATAATTGGCAATAATAAATGAATGCGTTATCTTTGTTGTTGCGAAGCTAAGTTTCTCTAGTTTGGCAACAAATCCACTAGTCTCCTGTTTCAAATGTAAACATCAATGGCCACCATAAAAAAAAAGGCTTAGCGGCACTTAGACAACTTTAAAATTGTTGATAATTCTAAAAATATTGCATACAGATTTACTAAAGGCATAAAAACCTTAACCGGAAGATAAGAACAACATAATACAATCATTTTTAAAGCAAAAAATGTACAATTTACAAACATATAAGAGTAAAGAAGAGATCACTGAGCCGGGTAACAGAGTGGATATATATATAAATATATTTATGTACGTTTGGTGCGGCCGATTGCAACCAAAATACGAGGTGCACATCTACACGTTATGGCAGTCCTATATACAAAATTTCAACGTTCTGAGGCTACTCGTTTTTGAGTTATGCGAGATACATACGTACATACGTTAGTACAGACGCCACGAAAACTTCTCTTCAGAATTAATTTTAAAGCAGTTTTACAATTTTTTTGAAGGAAAAGAGTATTTTATTCTGTCCTTACGTACAGATATCACGCAAAAACATCGTTAAATTGCATTCGATAGCGGTCAAAATGGATATTTTCGTTGAAATATGCTGCCTGAAACTTTTCGCGATTACAATACTTCCTTTTTAATTCGTACAAGGAAGTAAAAAGGTCAGAATGCAGCGAACTCTTCTACCGCTCAATAAATCTTCTTGTTGTCAGAGGAAAAGTGCTGAAGAGATCTCTGATGAGCCGTTTCAGACATTATATAAGAGCGTCCAATACAACAAGTCAGTACCTTTTAGGGGTTTTTCTCGACTAAGAGCACTGTACATGCAACCAGTGAATTTCTCAGCAGATAAAACGAAATGAAGTATAGAATCAGCACACAGCTCTGCTGTGTCTAAACCTCTAAAAGACATTCGATTCCCTCTGGTGATAAAAAGTTCTAGACACACTGAAAGACTATATTTCATAGATGTCCAAAATAAATCTTTGAAATATCTATATTACTTCATCAACAGATGCACCATAATTATAACTAAATCGTACAACAAAAACAAAAGCAATCCAGAGGCTCTCTGCAATGCTCATGTCTAAGCACATACGTTTGGAAGCTAGTGTTTGATAAAATCATAAAACAAAAATGGCTCAAACACTGTAAATGTATCGCTTTTGCGGACGATTTCCTTTGGCCGTGGGTAGTAGTTCCAGAGGCGAGTTGCAAAGAAATATATGCAGCACATTAGATAATTTCAGTTCTCTATGCGGACAGCAAAAACTAATAATTTCTCAAAAATACCAAGCCCTAATTGTACACAAACCCTCGCAAAAGATAACAGGACTTTCAAGATTCAAAATCGAAGGAATTAAATAAAAATAGTTAACTCGTTATAACAGTTGAGCATCATCATTGAAAAAAATGTTAATGTTTTAGATAATCTAGACTATATTAAGAGCAAATCCTCCCAAAACACAAACAATCTAGCAAATGAATAGACTAGGATGGGTGATGAGCAAACCAGCCATACGACTCATCTACCATATAGTAATAGAGAAGATTGCCCTATACGGGGCAGCCATGTGGGCAGAACTAGTGACAAAAAGAAAGCATAACACGTTTCGTGCAATCCAGTGGCCCCCCTCCTACTGAACTACACAGGAAGCTACAGAACAACAACAAATACAGACTTCTTACAAATCGCTAAACAACACACCTCTTTTTATATGGGATGAACAAGAATTTCACAAAAACGCCAACTACAAAAGAATGGCAACTATAAACAGTATGCGAACTACAAAAGAATGCAAACTATAACTTCCTAGAACTTATAGCAGAGAAATAAAAGTCACCGGCACATGCATACGAGAACCACTCAGAGAAGATCAATAACATCACACTAAGTATGAAAAAAGAAGCAAATGAAGAATTCTCCCAGTTCTATACAGATGGTTTCGGCCTAGAGAAAGGTATAGGCAGCGCAATCAGCGTCTACGTAAACTCCAACTCGAGAACAGAGCCGAAGTTCCAATTAGACCAACAAAACAGTATATTCCACGCGGAATCAGTAGTGCTTCTGGAAGCAATAAAATACAGTATTAAAAATTCCCTAAAAGCATCATAGATCTTCATAGACAATCTTTCAGCGATGCACGGCATCGCAAATCTGCCCCACAGATCAAAATTAATCCAAGATATTACTGAAGGAACTTCAACATCGCAAAATCAACACTTCTTTGTCACCTGGCTGAAAGCACATTTAGGGACAAAAAGTAAACGGGGAAACTGGCGCTCTAGCCAAAGTATCAACAAGGAGTCAAAATACACAAAACATATCACTCTTAGCTCGCACCTCAGGAAACTCATAACTGACGAATCTAAAGCCAAATCGCAGAACTGGAGGGACAACGCATAACAAACGATAAAATCTAGCAACTCTTCCGTAAAGTAGATACTGCACCCAGCTCAGTAATGAGAGAAATAACGTGGTTCATATTGGGACATGGCTCCTTTTCCACCTAAGTTTTATGAAAGGAACTTAGATACATCAGATCAGTGTGTATGTGGAGATAGAGGCAACCCCGAACACTACTTATTTAAGTGCTTCCTCACAGCTGAAAATCATCTAAAATCTACGAACTCAGGAAGTCAAATAAATTATTTTATAAGATATACTATCAACAAAGCCATATCAGAAAGGAAATCACAAATACAATGAATTTCCTTTCAACAAGAGATTCTGAGCTATAAAACACAGCCTAAAATAATATGACAAAGATACTTCCTTGAGCAAGAAGTGAAACTGAAATAACGTCGCCTTTTCAAAAATGCCACAGCATTTACCTAATTTCACGCAAAGTTTAAAATGTAACCTCAAACATCTCACCTAACCGCAATAGCAGTTTAAATGCAAACATTATTGTAGCAATAAGTATGCAAACAGAAATAGAGCTGTCCTCCATAGCTTGTAAGTGCGAGACGCACCCATTGTGAAATCATTAATGTAAAAAAAGTGTAATTCATTCTTCTCATTTCTGATAAAGACATGGAAAAGCGGTAGAGAGATGTAGTACCCATGAGAGGAGTCCAGACCCTGTGGTGTGTAAACGTACCAAATGCAGCGAACGCATTGCAAGCAACGCCTGGCAGGCCTCTTGTGGACCCTGTGGAGTGCAGTTATCTGGATAATTAGTGCGGCTAGAAAATACTCACATTGCCAATGGTTTAAATGATCAGACTTGTTATATCGTAGACCAGACATATCTTGTTACATAAGGTTATTCTTGATCATTCATTACTTAAAATTCTAAGCTCATGTTTCTAATAATAAATTACGAAATACAGACTATTTAAATAATCGACGTTTCTTCATCTCAGGAAAACAAATAGCAGATTTTGATTCTTGGTACACTATTTGTAGGTTCATAGGAAGATTTTGTTTTTTTTTCCAAAGAAAAAAAGCCTTTGAAAATATCGCTGAACATTAAAAAATTCATCAATCTATTTCTAAATTGCATTATCCGGGTTGCCTTCCTTAAAGCAGTGTTTATTTTGTCTTCTTTATTGGTTTCACGTTTTTCATTTAACTTCCTACTTTTAAATTCTGCTTCAAGGGCCACAAAAATCAAATTCTGGCAAGCATTAGAAAAATAGAATCCAAATGAATTCTGTGCAATACTTAATACTTCAAGTAATACGAAAATTTTTTTCATGAAAAAAATTAAGATATTTTTCTCATTAGACTGTCTTAGCACTTTTTAAATACTTATATTATTTAACACGTGTAAATAGAAAACGCTAATTACAATTCTTATCAGTTTCAGTCCTTTGACTTTTTTTTTTCATTTTCACTTCTTTGTTGGCCAAACAACTGGTCCTCTGAATTAGGTGCTCGTCAACCTTTAGATGCCATCAAGAGGAATAATAATAACAGTAATAAAAATAAAAGAAAATCTGAAAAGATTCAAATTTTAACGTCACACCAGAAGATGTGTCAGTTTCTTTTGATCTCATTGAGCTTGCAATTTATCTGCCTCCTCTTGGAATCTTTCTTGCTGACATTTTTTTTGTATTTTTACTTTATTATTAGACATCACTTTCTTGGCTCTTACACCGCATAAAATTCCACAGCAAAATCACAAAACTTTTAAAACAGATCTGTAAAATTCCCGAAACAGTGTTGCCATACATGCCACGTTTCCTGCCACGCTAAACAATGTATGGCAATAAGTATATAAAATGTATGGCAATACATTTTTTAGCCAGGAAGGGCTCGAATTATTCTCGAAACTTACATTTGCGTAACTTACTTTTACGAATTATTCTCGAACCTTACTTTTACTATTACATTATTCTCGAGCTTCATATTTGCATCGAATCACTTCTGACATCCATTTCACTTTTCAAATAAATGAAAATTTTCTTTTGAGTAGAATATATCCAGAATCTTTAAAACGAGTAATGAAACGTCTTTAAGATTTTACTAACAAAAGTGAAAAACAGGTCTGTGCTATAGTAAACTCTTGCTTGAAATCTGCTCAAAGGAGGTAAACAACATGACATTTCCTTACAAATTCTCATGATATGTAATAAAAATTAAAACATGTCTTAAGTCGATTCATGCAATACAAGTCCTTAATTTTCCGTACTCAATTATCCTATACGAAATGCATCGAAAAAGCGAAAATTATTAATATGTTAGCATTAGATTAAAAACGAAATTTATCAAATAAGCAAATGGTATGAGAATTAATCAAATAATATAACAAAGTATATGCATAAATTATTCTTCGTAATAAGTTAAAAATGCTTTCCTTTTATTATGCAGTCAGAAGGCACCAAATTGGCTACGAAACATTCAGTTCAGCTTTAAGATTATAAGCTATTTTCCCCCTCCTTTCTGCGTGTCTTCACGATGTAACTGGAAGGACGCTCGACGCATATTCCGGAGGTATGGAGTTCGAATCCCGACGAAGACAAAGCGAATTTCTTCAGTTTCCTGACATCAAAAAATTGTAATCACTCTGAAAAATTTTACTGAAAATGAGGTCTGTGTGTTATTAAAGTTCGACTTTAAATTACTCAGATAGACGAAAACATGACGTTCTTCAAATACTCGTTTGATGTGTAATAAAATGCGTTAAAATATAATCCTGTCTATCAGTGCAATACAATGATTATGTATGTTTAATATTCATTTCTAATATGATACAGAAGTAATTTATGTGCCAAGGAGAAACATTTCACAAAACTACGATTCTTATTCTCTTAGTAATTTTAATTAAAGCAAAGGTGAGGTTTCTTATGAAGATGTTTTCTTAGATATGTTTCTGATAAAACAAATAATGTAAAAAAATTTAAAGTCAATTTTCACTTAGGTCAACAAAGAAAAAATTTTAGTTACTTTTTATTAATATTATGAAAATGTTTTCGTTTCTAATTTATGAAGCTGATGGTGGTCCATAATTTCTCATTCTATTCATCTATCGTATTGCTTCATTATTGCAAGGAACCTTCCCAGCGAGTTTCGAACAAACCAGTTCTTCAATTAATATTCCATCATGATTTCACACGACTCAAGGCAACATATGCTTGAACCGCTGCGAAGAGTTTTCGTAGATATATTACTGCATAATCTACAATGCTGCCTTGGATCTCATGTACTCTTGTTGCCTATAATAGTATTAATAGTAGCATTCTTCGTTCAGCAGTGCCATAGCTGCGTTTGGCGAGCAATTACACTGATATTGGCTAGACTAGTTCTGATAAACAGGAATAAATAAGTAGGAATTGACTTTAATATGTAAAAACACTGTATTAACATCAAATGTCATCCACTGCAAGTTTAAAAAATGTATTTGAACTTGAGTGGATGAATAAAAAGTATTTTATTAACGACTGAAAATTTGAACAAGATATAGAAAGAGTATGAGCTAATAGTAGATATTAAAAAAATTAAATAGTATGAACTTCTTAGAGACTATGGCAATGCAAGCTGATGATAATTTAGAAGATGAAGAAAAAAATCAAAGTCCGTATCATGGGGTTAAAATCTCCGTTGCCTACATACGAATACATCAGTGTTAGAGAATTCTTTTCAAGATGAATCTTCCTAACACATAAAAATTATTAAAATCAACTACTATAACAATTTGGTAAAATTTGTTTTCAAAACTTTAGAAGGCATTGGAAAAAATAAGCAAAATAATTGAAATTCTGAAGACTTGATTAGCAGTGGTAGCAATGTAAAAAGAGATTGTCTAAATGTCCAAAAGGTTATCGATAAGGAATTTCCCCCCAAAATTCTGAAAACTTAATGATATTGCATTTATCCATAAATGAATTTTAAAAAACTGAAAATTTTAAGATTTGTGCTCGAAAATTTACTTAAGGTACAGGAAAAGAAACATTAAAGGATAAAGAATGAGGATACTCTTATAAACTTTCCGAAATGAAGAGAATATAATTTTTCGAGAAATATACACTTACTTTCTAATTTATTTCTAACTTTTTAAGTCATTGTAATGAGCATATATAAAATGCAAAGTACAGTCGGAAGGAGAATACAGTAAACGTTTCACTATTTGGCAAAGAATTAAATTTCACTGAATATAAAATGGTTAGAAAATGACAGAAATATAGATAAATGTAGAATACCTTGCCAGTAATGTTTGAATGCATTTCTTTTGAATGTCATATGTTCTCAAAAGGCCGTAGGAGTTCAATGCCAAATAAAGTGCCAGTTTGAATTGCATATCCTAAGTTAGAATGAGTGTGTTAAATTAACTACAATATTGAATCATTATATGGAATCCATGTCAATATCTCTAGTTATATATGATGTTTATATGCATGATTTCATTTGTACGTAAGAAAGGTAACATTAATATGCCTTAAAAGCAGGCTAAAAGTTCAGTATGAGAGGAAATTTCTAAATGGAAAGTAGAAGGTGCAAAACTTGCATTTGCTGGACATAGTTTGGTGAATCATTTGAATAAAAATAAGATGTGTGAAAGAGAATTCGTGATGTTTTGCTTAGATATAGTTTAGTGAACCTTTTGAATAAAAGAAAATCCCTGGGGTTTTAAATAGTATTTCAAAATGATAGTACAATCATTAGTAGTCAGTGCTATACACTAGAACAAAAAGTTCTGAGTATCTCCTATTAAATTTTAAGTAGCATAAAAAGTAAGAAATGTAATAGTCCAACTAAACTTTAAAAAATGAACACTGTATGTATTAGTTTTAGAGAAAATATTATTCATGAATGCCTGCTGAGTGAAATGATATGCAGATAAATTCAAGTTTAAATTTCGTAGACGGAGAAATATATGTAATTTTACTTTTGTAGAAATGGAAATGTAACATAAATATGTCTTTAAAACAAGGAAAATAAGTTAAGCATAAAGTAAAAATGTACAAGAAAAAATTTTAAAAGTAGAGAAAATTTACGTTTGCAAAAATCGGTAAAGAAAAAACTGTAACGAAAAAAAAATTGCTTTCATAATAAAATACAAAAAGGAAAAAAATAAAAAAAAATTGCATTTATGAAAACAGAAAAGTGAAAAGAAATTAAACTTTGAAAACAAATATTAGTTTTGGAAAACAAACAATGTTAAAAATGAAAAACTTATTAAAATAAAAAGCGAAAAGGAAAAAAAAAATAAATTTGAAAAAATAAATACTATTTTTATAAAACGAGCAAAAAGTTAAACGTAAAAAAAAAAAAGCATTTAAAGTAAAAAAATGAAACGTGTGAAAAAATACTATTTTGTTAAATAAAAATATAGAAAAATTAATTTGTGAAATAAGAAAATAAAATTTAAGTTCACAAAATGCAGGAAATAGGGAATGAAAAAATAATAAATTTAACTTAGTAAAAAGCGAGAAGAAAAAAGGTAACAATGAAAAAAATATGCTTGAAAAATTTTTTTAAATTGAAAATTTGTACGTAAGAAAGGTAACATTAATATGCCTTAAAAGCAGGCTAAAAGTTCAGTATGAGAGGAAATTTCTAAATGGAAAGTAGAAGGTGCAAAACTTGCATTTGCTGGACATAGTTTGGTGAATCATTTGAATAAAAATAAGATGTGTGAAAGAGAATTCGTGATGTTTTGCTTAGATATAGTTTAGTGAACCTTTTGAATAAAAGAAAATCCTACAATTAAAACAGCAAAGAATAAATTTAAAATAATGCCTTAATAATCTATATTCCCTACCACTTAAAAAAACAAGCACTGTGATTGGTTGAAATCGAAAAAAAAATTTGCTAACGAGAAGGTGATTGATTCTTATAAATGCATTTTCTGGCATGCACACGAATAAGCTCGAAACTGCATTGAGAACCAACCAGCTTGTTCGCTGAAGTTTCCCTCGAAGAGTTACTCATCGTTGTTTTTCTACTGAACGCGATAAGCAATTTTCCTTTTAAAGATTAATGGCTTCGTGGTTAGAATGCGTTAGTGGCAAGCTTAAGGTTACCGGTTCGATCCCAGCTTTTGAAAAATCATTAAAAAGGTATTCTTATTAAAATGAATAATAAATTGAATTATTAATGAATGAATACTGAATAATGAGATGTTACAATTATATTGTTTAAAAATAATAATATGTTAAGTAATTAAAAATAATAAAGAACTTTTATTAAAAATGATATCATATCAAACAAGTTGTTAAAGAGGTCGTTACCAGGGAGGAAAAAGCTGTTTTCAGAAAATTAAAACAAAACTATGAAAAATTATTAGCGTTGCCATAAAAATAAAAACTTTACCAATTCTGCGTCACATCCGATTGTCACGTGAGTCAAGGTATCACTGGTGGCTCACCTCACATAACTGGTGGCTCTGGCTACTACTATTTCCGCCGAGCTGCCGTTTCATTTAGTGTTAAAAAGGCAAAACTGAAGCTTTGGAAAACTGAGGTTGCAAAATTTGGCGGTGAAATAAGGAATTGGCTTGCTTTTTCGAATATGTTAAGGTGAATTCGTGATGATAAATCAGTGCAGTAGGTAGAGAAATTGCATTTTTTAAAAACAGTGTATGTCTTTTGGTAGTACAGCAAAGGAAATTATTGATCCTTCTTTACAAAGAAAACTACGGGTAAACAATTGAAAGCTCAAAAACAAAATTCAGTCGTGATGCTAACACGACTGAACGCTATTAATAGTAAAACTAAAGATTTATGATAAATTAGAATCCTATTTGAGTTCACTTGAGTCTATTGGTATGACTTCCGATAAATATTCTGCTCTATTCTTTCCTTTAATTAAATCTAGCATACCCGATGAATTACTTGAGCTTGGGTAAGAAATCTTATGTTAAACAAATCTAAAAATTCCTATTCTGATAAATTGTCCCAATTATCTATGTTTCTTCGTGTAGCAATTGAAAGCGAAGAACGTGTTTCATTCGCAAAAGTAGCGATTAAAATAAAGTATGTTTCCTTGAGGAAGATCACATTTAGAGATGTTGAATTATATCTTACAGCTAAAGATTTACTTTCTTATACAAAGAATGGAACTGCTTTAAATTGTTTATTTTGTGGTGAGGTTCTTTTTTGCTTATTACGTGCTCCAACCTTAGGCACTACACGAAAAGGGAGGGATGCCTCGTGGAGGTCTCTTTAAGGGAAACTGGCTTGTATCCACGTTACACATATGGCGGAAAACCACGAAAACGCCCATGCAGCCAGCCTGTTCGCTGGGACTCGATCCCCTGACCGAGCTACCAGTGTTCAGCTACGTTTACCGCTCAGCCGCTGGTGAGCCCGTATGGTAAGGTTCATGAGATTAAAAATTGTTTTAAGGGTCATAATCTTACACTAAAAAATAAAGTACTTTAAACATAAATAAGAGTTGTTTATCGTGTTGGAAGCTAGGTCATCTATCGAAAAATTGCAAAACGTATGTACGGGTAAGAAATACTAGCCGATTATATGCTCTGAAGTGAAAAATAAATTGATAGCTTCAACAGAGGAATATCGCAATGTGATTCAGATTCGACGCTCTCATGAGGTTTTTCTGCAGACATTGTTAGTTACAACAAAAGTGCATAGAAAACGATGGGTAATAACAGCTGTTATTGACATTGTTTCTTAATTACATTAAAGTCCAACGGTCCTAAATCCAGTAACTGGAAAACTTGGATTAAAGCTATAAAGATCAGAATTTCTAAATCGTAGAATGTTTCGGGGTTGTACTTCCAGAAGAAATCATAAATGTTATGCATCAAAGATTAATGAACTGAACGGTAGTTATTCCTGCAAAATGAAAGTTTTAGACCAAACAACAATTTGTGGTACTGTGCCGAGAAGTAATTTATCTGAGATAGCTTCAAGAAAATTGTATACAGCTGCACGATGTGGGAACAAATCCTTCTTAAATAGAACTGTTGTAGAGGATGACTACGCAGAAAAACATTTTACTGTATTGAAATATTAGTTGAAATATGGATTCGTTGCCATGAAGACACATTTGCGATGGCTAGTAATGGAAGAACCAGAAGAAAAGTTTGATCGTTGTGTCAAATCTCTGTTAGTTAGAAATGGTAATATCGTTAATTTGCGAAATCTGGAAGCGATAGGTATTCCGCTTGCATGGAATAATCCACGTGGGCAGAAAATGAAGAAGATTTACAGCAAGCCGTATTACATTATTTTAGAGAGACTGTTTATATTAATGACGACGGAAGATATAAAATTAATCTTCCTTGGTAGAAAGTGGACTTATCAAATAATTAAGAAGCGGCAGAATGTCGTTTAATTTTCATTACTTCCAAGTTGAGAAGGGATGATAAATACAATGTCTATGATGGCGTATTTAAAGAGTGTTTGGCTGACGATGTTATTGAAGAAGGTGTAGAAGGTCCTGGTCACTGTTTGTCTCACCGTGGGATACTCAAAGAAAATTCCACAACAAATGTCCGTCCTGTGTTCCTTACATCCTGCAAACAAACAAAAAGAAATCTATTTTTGAATGACTGTTTATTGAAGAAGACCTAACTATTTAGAACAAACTCCGTCAGTGCTCATGAAGTTTCGTTAAGAAGATATTGGAGTAATACTTGATATAAAGAACGCCTTTCTTCAAATTTAGAAATCTCCTCGTCAAGTAGGCAAGAGATGCGCAAGCTGTAAAAGAAACAAATCCACATCTCTGGAAACTCCCCAGCTCCTTTGCCAAAGGACAGAATTTAAGATGCTTTGATGTTTAATTTAATAAAAGTTAGAAGTTATAGGAGTTGATCTCACTGCACCTTTGATACTGAAAGCAGAAGCAAAAACATGGATTGCATTACACACTTGTGCGGTGTTCTGCATTGTTTATCTAGAGTTAATAACATCTTTTTCAACCAAAACGTTTCTTCTTAGTCAAGAGGATTTATTGCCCCATGTGGCCTTCCAAAAATCATCTATAGTGGCAATGGCTTGAATTTTGTTGGCGTGGTTAATGCATTTCGATCCATTGATTACTCTGCTGTAACACATGAGCCGACGCTTAAAAAATCGAGTGGAAGTCCAGTCTTTCCTCAGCTGCTTGCTGGGAAGATTTTGGAACGCCTTATTGGAGTCATTAAAAATCTCTTATGACGAGTCTTAGGAAGAGCTTCATTAAATTATGAAGAATCGATGAGTATCTTGTGAAAATGAGAAGCTCCGAAGGCCTTGTATTTCCAAAAATCCTGATTGAAATGATTCTACTGATTTCTCCTATTTTTTCAGACTATTCAGCAATTGGTGCAATAGACCTAGACCTAACCGACAAACATGTTTTAAAGAAACAATGAAGATAATTTCAAATATTAAGAGAAATCTCGGGGAACAATTTCCGGTGGAGTACTTCGGACAACTTCAACACAAAAATGGTAGAAAATAGATCCAAATCCATTTTGTTGATAAAGTTCTTTTTGATAGTGATTTCAAAAGGCGAACCGTTTGGCTACTGGGCGAAGGTACTATAGCTATAGTGGCAGTCAAAGAATGGAAACATCCGACTTGCAAGACTGAAAACGTCAATGCTGGAGGTAATTCGACCACTTGGAAAAATATATCCATTAGAAATAGATAGAATGCAGTTCACTTTCTTCTGATATTAACACTGCTATTACATCAGATCCAGAATTGTCAACCGTGCAACAAGTTCCAGATCCAAATGTTTCTTATCCAGATCCAGATGTACTGACTGTCGATGTTCCGAAGTCAGAAAATCCTTTAGTTCCAAATACTCTGACGGCTACGAGAGATGAGATAACCACTAGAATTGGTAGAACTGTTAGATTGCCTGTTAGATTTCGACAAAACTCAGCATAGACTCTGGTTTATTTGAACCTCATTGAATTGATATTAATTATGTTTACTTGGTATAATTATTTGGTATGCCAAGAGCATTTGTTTTTTATATTAATGTATACTGGCGCTGAATAAACGTTTTGATTATAATGCCATTCAATAAAAAGTTAGAAGCGATGCTATTTCTATATATGCTTTTTTCATGTGTGTGAATCTCCAACTCATAAGTTTCGTATACCAATGTCTTCGTATATCAATTAAAAACATTTTTGACAAATAACGAAATCTAACCACATATATAAAAATCTGATGTGGACAGATTAAGCATAAGGAAGAAGTATTGTTTACTACGTGACTTCCTTATACGGCCTATTAAGTTATACATATTTTTTTGCTGCACTTCATTTAAACTTATTTCCTTGAATTTCATCAGAGAGATATTTCTCATCCACTCAGTTCAGTTCTCACTTCGTTGTAAGGCAAAATTCAGAACATCTTCATTAAAAATTGTAAAATACAGAAAGACCTAAAACACCAAATTCATCTACAAGCAATTAAAAAATAATAATTTTTTGCAATTAAAATTTGAATTTATTTGCAAAAACAAGAAATTAGCCCAACTGCTAGGAGACAAAGTTTTCTGTCTACAAAATTTAAAGAAACTTTCCGGTCCCACTGGGAAAAAAGATATTGAAGTTGGTACTCTAGCTGATTTAATTCATCATACTACTAAGAGTTTCAAATGTCGCCACATTAGGCCTAGCGCAACTTACACTTTTAAATTGTGGATATTTCTACAAACTATTGCATTCAGATTAACTAAAGGTATAAAAAGCTTAACCGAAACATAAACAGCAATATAATTTAATCACTTTTAAAGTAAAAATTTCATAATTTACCAACATGTATGAATAAAAATAATTCATCTAGTCGGGTAAGAGAGTGGATATATGTATGTGTGTGTGTGATGAGAAAGAGTTTGGAATGTTGGTGGCGTAGAACGTACATCCATAATGAAGAGGAAACTTGGCAGCCGAGTAATATTAAATATTCAAGTTATTTCAATTTATATTCTCGTCAATAGCCATTTGCAGCCACAATGAATTCTCGAATAGGCACGATCAGAATGCCTATTCGAGAATATTTACACTTTTGGAACTGTTGCGATAGGAAGAGAGCAGAGAGAAACAGCGTCTTCACAGGGAAAGAGGTAGAAGCTAAAGTGCGCAATTATCCAATATGGAGGCTTACCAAGAGAAGGTTTTGATTTAGGTTGCTTATTAAGGGAACGGTTTCAGTTCTCGAAATTTTGAGTTCAGGTTCTAATTAGCTACGTCATGAGCATTACGCAAGCCATTTGACATAGACTGATCCAGAAGAGTTATTATTACTTTTAGAAAAGAGAGAGAAAATGCCGAAAATTAAAAATGTGGAATTAAGAGGCCGTTTGCTAACGTAAATTATAATTTTGATTTGCATACTTTTTTACACACACACATACATATTTATATATGTTTGGCGTCGCTGATTTCAACAAAAAAGGGAGATGCACAAAAACACGTTATAGCAATCTCATGTACAAAATTTCAACGTTCTATGGCTAATCGTTTTTGAGTTATGCGAGATGCATACGTATGTACGTACAGATGCCACAAAAATGTATCCTGAATCCATTTTACAATTCGTTTTGTAAAAAAGAATCCTTTATTCTGTCCTTACATAGAGATGTCATGCAAAATATTGTATGGATCTAAAGCGTCCAAAATTAATAGTTTCGTTGAAATATGATACCCCAAATTTTTCATAATTACGATACTTGCGTTATTTCGTTCGAGAAAGTAATAATACCAGTTTATATATGCAGTTAGTCTGACAGTAAGTATCTAACAATATTTAAAGCAAATTTTTGTTGTAAGTATCAAACAATATTTAATTTCAGGTTATTGTTGCAGCAAAAAACGTACAAGGAAGTCATATGGCGTCAACATAAGTTCTTTTTTTTTTTTTTTTTTTTTTTGTTTAACATTAGGGGTAGAATAAAATTATCCTCCTTTTTTTTTTTTTTCTTTCTTTTTACAGTTAATACATAGAAGCTGCTTTGATTTCATTTAGCTTTTTAGTCATGCTTATTTTTTAACGTTGGAAGTTTGTCTGAAGTTTCCTGAACATTTTCTGGTGTTATTGACCGAGATATGATAAGACATATTATTAAAATAAATGTATTCAATAAATTTAGTATTATAATATATATCATATAATAAATATACGTATTTCAATAAATATCGGAAAACATGCAATGTTTGTTTTAACATCTCACCCTTCCCTTCCCCCCAGCTAATATCACTCACTCATAATTCAGCGTGGAATCGGCCGACTGCCAGTTTACTTTTCTGGTAACAGTTATCACAGGGATATCCTCCCTAAATTTATATCCTTTCGAATAAATGCTTCTATACAGGAAGTCTGAAGAACCGTTTTACGAAAATGGAATTGCGAAATGCGTTCGATGATAGCTATCAGAATATTTTACATCGAAAAATTTCAGAATTTGGATATATATCTCAAAATACGTTTTCACTGTAAATGTTCTGTTAGTTTAATTTAATTAAAGAGATACTGGTACATAATTAATTTTAATAAATCATAATACGTCAGATTTCCAGCTTCAAACAAGACGAAAACACTGGATCTTTCCAGTCATCAATTTTTTTGGTTCTGTAACAAATTAGTTACAAAACCGCCGCCCTTAACTAATTCCTGTCAAATTATTCACCGCAGACCAGACGTCTTACACAGTGTTTTAGGTTATTCTTAGTTGTTTTGTAGAGACATTAGGTTATTTCGAAGCAGGAGACATGAAAAATGAGCAATGCCCTTGCCGGACTAGAACCACGGACCTCTCGAATATGCGCCGAGCGTGCTGACCACTATACTACGAAGGCCTGCTAAGAAGGCGGGAGAAATACCTTATAATTTAATTGATGGCTTATTTTTAAATCTATCTGCAAAAATATTTCATGAGTGTTCTTCGCTTGTGAGAACCGTTTCATTCAAAATTAATGAAAATGCTTCTCTTGTGTTTGTTCACATGTATGAGAAAAAAATGACAAACTTAATTCAGTTCCTGAAATAAATAATACGAAATATATTATAAATATTACTTCCATTTCTAATGTTTATTATGCTAAGATGTTGAATTTCGTTAAAATATTTGAAATGTTCCGAATGAAAGATTCTGTAAAAGCAACACCTAACTACTACGACCAGTCATACGGGAATCATTATAATTAGTACAACGTAAACCACAATCACTGAGTTTCACGTGCTGAATTCGCAGAGATTTGCGCAATTAATAATTTTTATACGTTCAGCTATAAATTTAAAAATGTTATCAGGTTCAGTGTTTCTCTTACTTGCTTGGGGAACATTGAAGAACCTGACTCGGAACAGGGAGCTTACTAAAGCTGTGTCCAATAAATGTGGGAAGTAGACAAGATACACAGGAAGGTATACGAAATCCTTTATTTTTCACTCTTTACAATAATTTCCGTACTTCGGAATACAGAGACCAACTACTTGTGGTCTGAACGTAAGAATATAAAATTATTAACTAAACTTTAACTTAACTTTGGAATAATAAACAAAGGCCTACGTGGAAGATTGGCCGTATATTAACAGGAAGCCGTATGTAGTACAGAGAACTGTTAACACTACAATACGTTTAAAATTATCAAGAGGATTAAACCTCTGGCCTGGAAGGCAACCAGCAACCGAGTAAAACTGCTAAGGCAAGCGGCCTGCTTCGACTAACTCCTTCCTCTCTCTTGCTTGGCAAAAAGCCACAACTTAAGTACTTGGCGTTCGCCAGACAAATTTGCATAAATAAGTTAAAGCTTTTAATTCTGGCCGGAAGTAGAAACTAAGAAGTGATAGTAAAGATTTAAAATAAAAATAAACGTTAGTAAAACTTAAGATCCTTACATACTTCCCGCCAGAGTTAATTAGTTTGAAACTGAGGTCTAAAACGACCTTGTTGAAAATTTTAGCTCTAGAATCTAACGCGAGGCCAATCTTTTACAAACATTTCTCCCTAGAAACTAGAAATTTAAAAAAAAATTTGTTTTTACATTATCAGCTCCATGGACAATCTTTTCATCTGTACTGCATCTAAACAGGAGCTTTTAGTTCAAGTCTGGTTCCTTTCAGAGATCTGGAAGGAAAACTAGTTTAATGAAATGTTACACAATTAAATGGCAAGTAACATGAATATTTATATTTCTCTTAACATTCTTATTTCATTCATGACTTAAATTTAATTATCTCTCCCCGTGCTCTCTGACATGTGTTGTAAAAGAAAACACCAAACACGAATGTGTTTATGTATACGTGTTCAACACTGCCGCCTACAATCCAAACACTAACGTGTTAAAATTCAACATAACAAGACCTCGTAACACACCCTATCTTCATCTCTAAACCCTGAGGTACTATTCTGAAAGTGGCTAACTCTGAAGTGCAGCGTCAGAGAGCCTAACTACATTCATTCAACCTTTAACACATATTCACAATACTTTTCTCTCTCTCTTTTTTTTTTTTTTTTCAGTCACACGAATAAGTTTAAACTTTTTTGGCATTACTTTCACTTTTACCATATCACAGTATTTCTTAACATTTAACATAACAGTTCACATTGTTTATTAAGGACATATTAACATGCCGTTAATTTTACGCAATTTAAAACATACATTATTAGTACATTGTTAACTTCTATTCTTTTCCAAGCAAGTGCCAATTCTTCTACATTGAAATACTACATTTCAAAAGTCTTTCAGACTAAAACTTCTTTCTTGCCAGAATGTTTTAAATAAAATTTATAGAATAACTTTTACAATATTCAAGTATTTACACATTCCTATTATACATCAACTTTAGTTTTACTCGCGAGTAATTGAAAAACATAATACCAAAATAGGTAACAACTCATTTCTCGCATTTTTGGCGATAAAGGTAGACCTCACATGAGGTAAAACATCTTGAAATCTGCCACTTGCAGTAAGAATGAAAGATTAGCTTAAGTTTGCAAAGTAACATAAAATTTTACTTATCTTTGTGATATTCGGACATTGTTTTCTCAGCCCAGTCCTGGAAGGTAGCGAAGATTCTAGTTTGATTTATAATCCTTCTTGTGCGGGCTCGCCCTTCAGGTCATTTCTCTAGAAGCTTTCTTTTCCCTCCAGTACGGTCACCCATGAATACCTTCTTTTTCGCCTCTGCCTGTGGTCCTGGCCGTTTGATGGCCGCTGGTCTTGGCGGAACAGGGACACTTCTCTCTCCTTCCTGCTTGGACCTCGTTGCTGGCCGTTCAAATTTTCTTTGTATCTTTTCCTCCGCCGCTGGTGGCCCTTCCGCAGTTCGGCGACATTTGCTGCGGAGAGTCCTGTCCGATGAGTAGATCTTCCGTTTGGGAGCCGGGTTATAGTTGCCGTTATTTCTCCTGGCTCTCTTTGCATTCGTCGTACTTCTCCCTTCTTCATTCTGGGGGTGGTCGTGCGCTCTCTTTTGTGGTCGGTGGAACTGCTTCTTTTTCTTGTTACCTTCAATTTTCCAACGGGGAAACTTTCTTTTCAATTGTTCCTGCCTCCTAATGGCTTGTCCTTGTGCTTGACGTTGTTCCACCTCTGGAGCTTGTGCCTGCCGTGTCGGATCCTGCAAAAGATCTGTAAATATTTGCATTTTATTACGGTCATAGTAGGGTTTTATTTGATCAATGTTTGCGGAGCATGTTTCACCATTCCTGGCTTTTAACACCACTACAGCGTGAGTTATTTTTTCTATGACATATGGTCCTTCAAATCGTGGAAAAAATTTGGCGGTTTTATCTTCTGGTGCTGAAGAAAGTGCATGCTTAATTTTTAATACTTCATCTCCTACTTTAATAAAATCAATCATCCTTGGTAGAAAGTGGACTTATCAAATAATTAAGAAGCGGCAGAATGTCGTTTAATTTTCATTACTTCCAAGTTGAGAAGGGATGATAAATACAATGTCTATGATGGCGTATTTAAAGAGTGTTTGGCTGACGATGTTATTGAAGAATGTGTAGAAGGTCCTGGTCACTGTTTGTCTCACCGTGGGATACTCAAAGAAAATTCCACAACAAATGTCCGTCCTGTGTTCCTTACATCCTGCAAACAAACAAAAAGAAATCTGTTTTTGAATGACTGTTTATTGAAGAAGACCTAACTATTTAGAACAAACTCCGTCAGTGCTCATGAAGTTTCGTTAAGAAGATATTGGAGTAATACTTGATATAAAGAACGCCTTTCTTCAAATTTAGAAATCTCCTCGTCAAGTAGGCAAGAGATGCGCAAGCTGTAAAAGAAACAAATCCACATCTCTGGAAACTCCCCAGCTCCTTTGCCAAAGGACAGAATTTAAGATGCTTTGATGTTTAATTTAATAAATGTTAGAAGTTATAGGAGTTGATCTCACTGCACCTTTGATACTGAAAGCAGAAGCAAAAACATGGATTGCATTACACACTTGTGCGGTGTTCTGCACTGTTTATCTAGAGTTAATAACATCTTTTTCAACCAAAACGTTTCTTCTTAGTCAAGAGGATTTATTGCCCCATGTGGCCTTCCAAAAATCATCTATAGTGGCAATGGCTTGAATTTTGTTGGCGTGGTTAATGCATTTCGATCCATTGATTACTCTGCTGTAACACATGAGCCGACGCTTAAAAAATCGAGTGGAAGTCCAGTCTTTCCTCAGCTGCTTGCTGGGAAGATTTTGGAACGCCTTATTGGAGTCATTAAAAATCTCTTATGACGAGTCTTAGGAAGAGCTTCATTGAATTATGACGAATCGATGTGTGTTGTGTATCTTGTGAAAATGAGAAGCTCCGAAGGCCTTGTATTTCCAAAAATCCTGATTGAAATGATTCTACTGATTTCTCCTATTTTTTTCAGACTATTCAGCAATTGGTGCAATAGACCTAGACCTAACTGACAAACATGTTTTAAAGAAACAATGAAGATAATTTCAAATATTAAGAGAAATCTCGGGGAACAATTTCCGGTGGAGTACTTCGGACAACTTCAACACAAAAATGGTAGAAAATAGATCCAAATCCATTTTGTTGATAAAGTTCTTTTTGATAGTGATTTCAAAAGGCGAACCGTTTGGCTACTGGGCGAAGGTACTATAGCTATAGTGGCAGTCAAAGAATGGAAACATCCGACTTGCAAGACTGAAAACGTCAATGCTGGAGGTAATTCGACCACTTGGAAAAATATATCCATTAGAAATAGATAGAATGCAGTTCACTTTCTTCTGATATTAACACTGCTATTACATCAGATCCAGAATTGTCAACCGTGCAACAAGTTCCAGATCCAAATGTTTCTTATCCAGATCCAGATGTACTGACTGTCGATGTTCCGAAGTCAGAAAATCCTTTAGTTCCAAATACTCTGACGGCTACGAGAGATGAGATAACCACTAGAATTGGTAGAACTGTTAGATTGCCTGTTAGATTTCGACAAAACTCAGCATAGACTCTGGTTTATTTGAACCTCATTGAATTGATATTAATTATGTTTAACTTGGTATAATTATTTGGTATGCCAAGAGCATTTGTTTTTTATATTAATGTATACTGGCGCTAAATAAACGTTTTGATTATAATGCCATTCAATAAAAAGTTAGAAGCGATGCTATTTCTATATATGCTTTTTTCATGTGTGTGAATCTCCAACTCATAAGTTTCGTATACCAATGTCTTGATATACCCCCAAAGGAAGTAGTCAATGCAAGTGAGGACTGGCGAACTGGTGGCCAATGCACCGGACCACCCCAGTCGATCCCATATTGAGAATACGTTTCGAACTTAATTTTGAAGACCTTATTTGATGGTGATCGTCTGTTTTTATTCTTATTTCTTGGTTTCCGTTGCACTAAGCATAATATTCTCACCTTCTTCGTATCCTTCCTTTCTTGTGTTTTGTGTCGTCACTACCGCTTCAGGAAAGCATTCGACCATACATTGCTATGTTTTTTTATCGTTTAGATGTACTCTATCTCACCTGAAAGTTTGTAATGCATCACGCACCCTTTACTCGGCTTAAAGATATTTATTTACCCGTAATTTATTTTCGTAGTCGTTGGTCATAGTCATATACATTCAATTACAGAAGTGTTTCAGATGAACAAAATTTTCATGTTCTGCCAATGTTAAATTAAAAAACATTTTTGACAAATAACGAAATCTAACCACATATATAAAAATCTGATGTGGACAGATTAAGCATAAGGAAGAAGTATTGTTTACTACGTGACTTCCTTATACGGCCTATTAAGTTATACATATTTTTTTGCTGCACTTCATTTAAACTTATTTCCTTGAATTTCATCAGAGAGATATTTCTCATCCACTCAGTTCAGTTCTCACTTCGTTGTAAGGCAAAATTCAGAACATCTTCATTAAAAATTGTAAAATACAGAAAGACCTAAAACACCAAATTCATCTACAAGCAATTAAAAAATAATAATTTTTTGCAATTAAAATTTGAATTTATTTGCAAAAACAAGAAATTAGCCCAACTGCTAGGAGACAAAGTTTTCTGTCTACAAAATTTAAAGAAACTTTCCGGTCCCACTGGGAAAAAAGATATTGAAGTTGGTACTCTAGCTGATTTAATTCATCATACTACTAAGAGTTTCAAATGTCGCCACATTAGGCCTAGCGCAACTTACACTTTTAAATTGTGGATATTTCTACAAACTATTGCATTCAGATTAACTAAAGGTATAAAAACCTTAACCGAAACATAAACAGCAATATAATTTAATCACTTTTAAAGTAAAAATTTCATAATTTACCAACATGTATGAATAAAAATAATTCATCTAGTCGGGTAAGAGAGTGGATATATATATGTGTGTGTGTGATGAGAAAGAGTTTGGAATGTTGGTGGCGTAGAACGTACATCCATAATGAAGAGGAAACTTGGCAGCCGAGTAATATTAAATATTCAAGTTATTTCAATTTATATTCTCGTCAATAGCCATTTGCAGCCACAATGAATTCTCGAATAGGCACGATCAGAATGCCTATTCGAGAATATTTACACTTTTGGAACTGTTGCGATAGGAAGAGAGCAGAGAGAAACAGCGTCTTCACAGGGAAAGAGGTAGAAGCTAAAGTGCGCAATTATCCAATATGGAGGCTTACCAAGAGAAGGTTTTGATTTAGGTTGCTTATTAAGGGAACGGTTTCAGTTCTCGAAATTTTGAGTTCAGGTTCTAATTAGCTACGTCATGAGCATTACGCAAGCCATTTGACATAGACTGATCCAGAAGAGTTATTATTACTTTTAGAAAAGAGAGAGAAAATGCCGAAAATTAAAAATGTGGAATTAAGAGGCCGTTTGCTAACGTAAATTATAATTTTGATTTGCATACTTTTTTACACACACACATACATATTTATATATGTTTGGCGTCGCTGATTTCAACAAAAAAGGGAGATGCACAAAAACACGTTATAGCAATCTCATGTACAAAATTTCAACGTTCTATGGCTAATCGTTTTTGAGTTATGCGAGATGCATACGTATGTACGTACAGATGCCACAAAAATGTATCCTGAATCCATTTTACAATTCGTTTTGTAAAAAAGAATCCTTTATTCTGTCCTTACATAGAGATGTCATGCAAAATATTGTATGGATCTAAAGCGTCCAAAATTAATACTTTCGTTGAAATATGATACCCCAAATTTTTCATAATTACGATACTTGCGTTATTTCGTTCGAGAAAGTAATAATACCAGTTTATATATGCAGTTAGTCTGACAGTAAGTATCTAACAATATTTAAAGCAAATTTTTGTTGTAAGTATCAAACAATATTTAATTTCAGGTTATTGTTGCAGCAAAAAACGTACAAGGAAGTCATATGGCGTCAACATAAGTTCTTTTTTTTTTTTTTTTTTTTTTTGTTTAACATTAGGGGTAGAATAAAATTATCCTCCTTTTTTTTTTTTTTTTTTCTTTCTTTTTACAGTTAATACATAGAAGCTGCTTTGATTTCATTTAGCTTTTTAGTCATGCTTATTTTTTAACGTTGGAAGTTTGTCTGAAGTTTCCTGAACATTTTCTGGTGTTATTGACCGAGATGTGATAAGACATATTATTAAAATAAATGTATTCAATAAATTTAGTATTATAATATATATCATATAATAAATATACGTATTTCAATAAATATCGGAAAACATGCAATGTTTGTTTTAACATCTCACCCTTCCCTTCCCCCCAGCTAATATCACTCACTCATAATTCAGCGTGGAATCGGCCGACTGCCAGTTTACTTTTCTGATAACAGTTATCACAGGGATATCCTCCCTAAATTTATATCCTTTCGAATAAATGCTTCTATACAGGAAGTCTGAAGAACCGTTTTACGAAAATGGAATTGCGAAATGCGTTCGATGATAGCTATCAGAATATTTTACATCGAAAAATTTCAGAATTTGGATATATATCTCAAAATACGTTTTCACTGTAAATGTTCTGTTAGTTTAATTTAATTAAAGAGATACTGGTACATAATTAATTTTAATAAATCATAATACGTCAGATTTCCAGCTTCAAACAAGACGAAAACACTGGATCTTTCCAGTCATCAATTTTTTTGGTTCTGTAACAAATTAGTTACAAAACCGCCGCCCTTAACTAATTCCTGTCAAATTATTCACCGCAGACCAGACGTCTTACACAGTGTTTTAGGTTATTCTTAGTTGTTTTGTAGAGACATTAGGTTATTTCGAAGCAGGAGACATGAAAAATGAGCAATGCCCTTGCCGGACTAGAACCACGGACCTCTCGAATATGCGCCGAGCGTGCTGACCACTATACTACGAAGGCCTGCTAAGAAGGTGGGAGAAATACCTTATAATTTAATTGATGGCTTATTTTTAAATCTATCTGCAAAAATATTTCATGAGTGTTCTTCGCTTGTGAGAACCGTTTCATTCAAAATTAATGAAAATGCTTCTCTTGTGTTTGTTCACATGTATGAGAAAAAAATGACAAACTTAATTCAGTTCCTGAAATAAATAATACGAAATATATTATAAATATTACTTCCATTTCTAATGTTTATTATGCTAAGATGTTGAATTTCGTTAAAATATTTGAAATGTTCCGAATGAAAGATTCTGTAAAAGCAACACCTAACTACTACGACCACTCATACGGGAATCATTATAATTAGTACAACGTAAACCACAATCACTGAGTTTCACGTGCTGAATTCGCAGAGATTTGCGCAATTAATAATTTTTATACGTTCAGCTATAAATTTAAAAATGTTATCAGGTTCAGTGTTTCTCTTACTTGCTTGGGGAACATTGAAGAACCTGACTCGGAACAGGGAGCTTACTAAAGCTGTGTCCAATAAATGTGGGAAGTAGACAAGATACACAGGAAGGTATATGAAATCCTTTATTTTTCACTCTTTACAATAATTTCCGTACTTCGGAATACAGAGACCAACTACTTGTGGTCTGAACGTAAGAATATAAAAATATTAACTAAACTTTAGCTTAACTTTGGAATAATAAACAAAGGCCTACGTGGAAGATTGGCCGTATATTAACAGGAAGCCGTATGTAGTACAGAGAACTGTTAACACTACAATACGTTTAAAATTATCAAGAGGATTAAACCTCTGGCCTGGAAGGCAACCAGCAACCGAGTAAAACTGCTAAGGCAAGCGGCCTGCTTCGACTAACTCCTTCCTCTCTCTTGCTTGGCAAAAAGCCACAACTTAAGTACTTGGCGTTCGCCAGACAAATTTGCATAAATAAGTTAAAGCTTTTAATTCTGGCCGGAAGTAGAAACTAAGAAGTGATAGTAAAGATTTAAAATAAAAATAAAAGTTAGTAAAACTTAAGATCCTTACATACTTCCCGCCAGAGTTAATTAGTTTGAAACTGAGGTCTAAAACGACCTTGTTGAAAATTTTAGCTCTAGAATCTAACGCGAGGCCAATCTTTTACAAACATTTCTCCCTAGAAACTAGAAATTTAAAAAAAAATTTGTTTTTACATTATCAGCTCCATGGACAATCTTTTCATCTGTACTGCATCTAAACAGGAGCTTTTAGTTCAAGTCTGGTTCCTTTCAGAGATCTGGAAGGAAAACTAGTTTAATGAAATGTTACACAATTAAATGGCAAGTAACATGAATATTTATATTTCTCTTAACATTCTTATTTCATTCATGACTTAAATTTAATTATCTCTCCCCGTGCTCTCTGACATGTGTTGTAAAAGAAAACACCAAACACGAATGTGTTTATGTATACGTGTTCAACACTGCCGCCTACAATCCAAACACTAACGTGTTAAAATTCAACATAACAAGACCTCGTAACACACCCTATCTTCATCTCTAAACCTTGAGGTACTATTCTGAAAGTGGCTAACTCTGAAGTGCAGCGTCAGAGAGCCTAACTACATTCATTCAACCTTTAACACATATTCACAATACTTTTCTCTCTCTCTTTTTTTTTTTTTTTTTTCAGTCACACGAATAAGTTTAAACTTTTTTGGCATTACTTTCACTTTTACCATATCACAGTATTTCTTAACATTTAACATAACAGTTCACATTGTTTATAAGGACATATTAACATGCCGTTAATTTTACGCAATTTAAAACATACATTATTAGTACATTGTTAACTTCTATTCTTTTCCAAGCAAGTGCCAATTCTTCTACATTGAAATACTACATTTCAAAAGTCTTTCAGACTAAAACTTCTTTCTTGCCAGAATGTTTTAAATAAAATTTATACAATAACTTTTACAATATTCAAGTATTTACACATTCCTATTATACATCAACTTTAGTTTTACTCGCGAGTAATTGAAAAACATAATACCAAAATAGGTAACAACTCATTTCTCGCATTTTTGGCGATAAAGGTAGACCTCACATGAGGTTAAACGTCTTGAAATCTGCCACTTGCAGTAAGAATGAAAGATTAACTTAAGTTTGCAAAGTAACATAAAATTTTACTTATCTTTGTGATATTCGGACATTCTTTTCTCAGCCCAGTCCTGGAAGGTAGCGAAGATTCTAGTTTGATTTATAATCCTTCTTGTGCGGGCTCGCCCTTCAGGTCCTTTCTCTAGAAGCTTTCTTTTCCCTCCAGTACGGTCACCCTTGAATACCTTCTTTTTCGCCTCTGCCTGTGGTCCTGGCCGTGTGATGGCCGCTGGTCTTGGCGGAACAGGGACACTTCTCTCTCGTTCCTGCTTGGACCTCGTTGCTGGCCGTTCAAATTTTCTTTGTATCTTTTCCTCCGCCGCTGGTGGCCCTTCCGCAGTTCGGCGACATGTGCTGCGGAGAGTCCTGTCCGATGAGTAGATCTTCCGTTTGGGAGCCGGGTTATAGTTGCCGTTATTTCTCCTGGCTCTCTTTGCATTCGTCGTACTTCTCCCTTCTTCATTCTGGGGGTGGTCGTGCGCTCTCTTTTGTGGTCGGTGGAACTGCTTCTTTTTCTTGTTACCTTCAATTTTCCAACGGGGAAACTTTCTTTTCAATTGCTCCTGCCTCCTAATGGCTTGTCCTTGTGCTTGACGTTGTTCCACCTCTGGAGCTTGTGCCTGCCGTGTCGGATCCTGCAAAAGATCTGTAAATATTTGCATTTTATTACGGTCATAGTAGGGTTTTATTTGATCAATGTTTGCGGAGCATGTTTCACCATTCCTGGCTTTTAACACCACTACAGCGTGAGTTATTTTTTCTATGACATATGGTCCTTCAAATCGTGGAAAAAATTTGGCGGTTTTATCTTCTGGTGCTGAAGAAAGTGCATGCTTAATTTTTAATACTTCATCTCCTACTTTAATAAAATCAATCTTCCTTGGTAGAAAGTGGACTTATCAAATAATTAAGAAGCGGCAGAATGTCGTTTAATTTTCATTACTTCCAAGTTGAGAAGGGATGATAAATACAATGTCTATGATGGCGTATTTAAAGAGTGTTTGGCTGACGATGTTATTGAAGAAGGTGTAGAAGGTCCTGGTCACTGTTTGTCTCACCGTGGGATACTCAAAGAAAATTCCACAACAAATGTCCGTCCTGTGTTCCTTACATCCTGCAAACAAACAAAAAGAAATCTATTTTTGAATGACTGTTTATTGAAGAAGACCTAACTATTTAGAACAAACTCCGTCAGTGCTCATGAAGTTTCGTTAAGAAGATATTGGAGTAATACTTGATATAAAGAACGCCTTTCTTCAAATTTAGAAATCTCCTCGTCAAGTAGGCAAGAGATGCGCAAGCTGTAAAAGAAACAAATCCACATCTCTGGAAACTCCCCAGCTCCTTTGCCAAAGGACAGAATTTAAGATGCTTTGATATTTAATTTAATAAATGTTAGAAGTTATAGGAGTTGATCTCACTGCACCTTTGATACTGAAAGCAGAAGCAAAAACATGGATTGCATTACACACTTGTGCGGTGTTCTGCACTGTTTATCTAGAGTTAATAACATCTTTTTCAACCAAAACGTTTCTTCTTAGTCAAGAGGATTTATTGCCCCATGTGGCCTTCCAAAAATCATCTATAGTGGCAATGGCTTGAATTTTGTTGGCGTGGTTAATGCATTTCGATCCATTGATTACTCTGCTGTAACACATGAGCCGACGCTTAAAAAATCGAGTGGAAGTCCAGTCTTTCCTCAGCTGCTTGCTGGGAAGATTTTGGAACGCCTTATTGGAGTCATTAAAAATCTCTTATGACGAGTCTTAGGAAGAGCTTCATTGAATTATGAAGAATCGATGAGTATCTTGTGAAAATGAGAAGCTCCGAAGGCCTTGTATTTCCAAAAATCCTGATTGAAATGATTCTACTGATTTCTCCTATTTTTTCAGACTATTCAGCAATTGGTGCAATAGACCTAGACCTAACTGACAAACATGTTTTAAAGAAACAATGAAGATAATTTCAAATATTAAGAGAAATCTCGGGGAACAATTTCCGGTGGAGTACTTCGGACAACTTCAACACAAAAATGGTAGAAAATAGATCCAAATCCATTTTGTTGATAAAGTTCTTTTTGATAGTGATTTCAAAAGGCGAACCGTTTGGCTACTGGGCGAAGGTACCATAGCTATAGTGGCAGTCAAAGAATGGAAACATCCGACTTGCAAGACTGAAAACGTCAATGCTGGAGGTAATTCGACCACTTGGAAAAATATATCCATTAGAAATAGATAGAATGCAGTTCACTTTCTTCTGATATTAACACTGCTATTACATCAGATCCAGAATTGTCAACCGTGCAACAAGTTCCAGATCCAAATGTTTCTTATCCAGATCCAGATGTACTGACTGTCGATGTTCCGAAGTCAGAAAATCCTTTAGTTCCAAATACTCTGACGGCTACGAGAGATGAGATAACCACTAGAATTGGTAGAACTGTTAGATTGCCTGTTAGATTTCGACAAAACTCAGCATAGACTCTGGTTTATTTGAACCTCATTGAATTGATATTAATTATGTTTAACTTGGTATAATTATTTGGTATGCCAAGAGCATTTGTTTTTTATATTAATGTATACTGGCGCTAAATAAACGTTTTGATTATAATGCCATTCAATAAAAAGTTAGAAGCGATGCTATTTCTATATATGCTTTTTTCATGTGTGTGAATCTCCAACTCATAAGTTTCGTATACCAATGTCTTGATATACCCCCAAAGGAAGTAGTCAATGCAAGTGAGGACTGGCGAACTGGTGGCCAATGCACCGGACCACCCCTGTCGATCCCATATTGAGAATACGTTTCGAACTTAATTTTGAAGACCTTATTTGATGGTGATCGTCTGTTTTTATTCTTATTTCTTGGTTTCCGTTGCACTAAGCATAATATTCTCACCTTCTTCGTATCCTTCCTTTCTTGTGTTTTGTGTCGTCACTACCGCTTCAGGAAAGCATTCGACCATACATTGCTATGTTTTTTTATCGTTTAGATGTACTCTATCTCACCTGAAAGTTTGTAATGCATCACGCACCCTTTACTCGGCTTAAAGATATTTATTTACCCGTAATTTATTTTCGTAGTCGTTGGTCATAGTCATATACATTCAATTACAGAAGTGTTTCAGATGAACAAAATTTTCATGTTCTGCCAATGTTAAATTAAAAAACATTTTTGACAAATAACGAAATCTAACCACATATATAAAAATCTGATGTGGACAGATTAAGCATAAGGAAGAAGTATTGTTTACTACGTGACTTCCTTATACGGCCTATTAAGTTATACATATTTTTTTGCTGCACTTCATTTAAACTTATTTCCTTGAATTTCATCAGAGAGATATTTCTCATCCACTCAGTTCAGTTCTCACTTCGTTGTAAGGCAAAATTCAGAACATCTTCATTAAAAATTGTAAAATACAGAAAGACCTAAAACACCAAATTCATCTACAAGCAATTAAAAAATAATAATTTTTTGCAATTAAAATTTGAATTTATTTGCAAAAACAAGAAATTAGCCCAACTGCTAGGAGACAAAGTTTTCTGTCTACAAAATTTAAAGAAACTTTCCGGTCCCACTGGGAAAAAAGATATTGAAGTTGGTACTCTAGCTGATTTAATTCATCATACTACTAAGAGTTTCAAATGTCGCCACATTAGGCCTAGCGCAACTTACACTTTTAAATTGTGGATATTTCTACAAACTATTGCATTCAGATTAACTAAAGGTATAAAAACCTTAACCGAAACATAAACAGCAATATAATTTAATCACTTTTAAAGTAAAAATTTCATAATTTACCAACATGTATGAATAAAAATAATTCATCTAGTCGGGTAAGAGAGTGGATATATATATGTGTGTGTGTGATGAGAAAGAGTTTGGAATGTTGGTGGCGTAGAACGTACATCCATAATGAAGAGGAAACTTGGCAGCCGAGTAATATTAAATATTCAAGTTATTTCAATTTATATTCTCGTCAATAGCCATTTGCAGCCACAATGAATTCTCGAATAGGCACGATCAGAATGCCTATTCGAGAATATTTACACTTTTGGAACTGTTGCGATAGGAAGAGAGCAGAGAGAAACAGCGTCTTCACAGGGAAAGAGGTAGAAGCTAAAGTGCGCAATTATCCAATATGGAGGCTTACCAAGAGAAGGTTTTGATTTAGGTTGCTTATTAAGGGAACGGTTTCAGTTCTCGAAATTTTGAGTTCAGGTTCTAATTAGCTACGTCATGAGCATTACGCAAGCCATTTGACATAGACTGATCCAGAAGAGTTATTATTACTTTTAGAAAAGAGAGAGAAAATGCCGAAAATTAAAAATGTGGAATTAAGAGGCCGTTTGCTAACGTAAATTATAATTTTGATTTGCATACTTTTTTACACACACACATACATATTTATATATGTTTGGCGTCGCTGATTTCAACAAAAAAGGGAGATGCACAAAAACACGTTATAGCAATCTCATGTACAAAATTTCAACGTTCTATGGCTAATCGTTTTTGAGTTATGCGAGATGCATACGTATGTACGTACAGATGCCACAAAAATGTATCCTGAATCCATTTTACAATTCGTTTTGTAAAAAAGAATCCTTTATTCTGTCCTTACATAGAGATGTCATGCAAAATATTGTATGGATCTAAAGCGTCCAAAATTAATACTTTCGTTGAAATATGATACCCCAAATTTTTCATAATTACGATACTTGCGTTATTTCGTTCGAGAAAGTAATAATACCAGTTTATATATGCAGTTAGTCTGACAGTAAGTATCTAACAATATTTAAAGCAAATTTTTGTTGTAAGTATCAAACAATATTTAATTTCAGGTTATTGTTGCAGCAAAAAACGTACAAGGAAGTCATATGGCGTCAACATAAGTTCTTTTTTTTTTTTTTTTTTTTGTTTAACATTAGGGGTAGAATAAAATTATCCTCCTTTTTTTTTTTTTTTTTCTTTCTTTTTACAGTTAATACATAGAAGCTGCTTTGATTTCATTTAGCTTTTTAGTCATGCTTATTTTTTAACGTTGGAAGTTTGTCTGAAGTTTCCTGAACATTTTCTGGTGTTATTGACCGAGATGTGATAAGACATATTATTAAAATAAATGTATTCAATAAATTTAGTATTATAATATATATCATATAATAAATATACGTATTTCAATAAATATCGGAAAACATGCAATGTTTGTTTTAACATCTCACCCTTCCCTTCCCCCCAGCTAATATCACTCACTCATAATTCAGCGTGGAATCGGCCGACTGCCAGTTTACTTTTCTGATAACAGTTATCACAGGGATATCCTCCCTAAATTTATATCCTTTCGAATAAATGCTTCTATACAGGAAGTCTGAAGAACCGTTTTACGAAAATGGAATTGCGAAATGCGTTCGATGATAGCTATCAGAATATTTTACATCGAAAAATTTCAGAATTTGGATATATATCTCAAAATACGTTTTCACTGTAAATGTTCTGTTAGTTTAATTTAATTAAAGAGATACTGGTACATAATTAATTTTAATAAATCATAATACGTCAGATTTCCAGCTTCAAACAAGACGAAAACACTGGATCTTTCCAGTCATCAATTTTTTTGGTTCTGTAACAAATTAGTTACAAAACCGCCGCCCTTAACTAATTCCTGTCAAATTATTCACCGCAGACCAGACGTCTTACACAGTGTTTTAGGTTATTCTTAGTTGTTTTGTAGAGACATTAGGTTATTTCGAAGCAGGAGACATGAAAAATGAGCAATGCCCTTGCCGGACTAGAACCACGGACCTCTCGAATATGCGCCGAGCGTGCTGACCACTATACTACGAAGGCCTGCTAAGAAGGTGGGAGAAATACCTTATAATTTAATTGATGGCTTATTTTTAAATCTATCTGCAAAAATATTTCATGAGTGTTCTTCGCTTGTGAGAACCGTTTCATTCAAAATTAATGAAAATGCTTCTCTTGTGTTTGTTCACATGTATGAGAAAAAAATGACAAACTTAATTCAGTTCCTGAAATAAATAATACGAAATATATTATAAATATTACTTCCATTTCTAATGTTTATTATGCTAAGATGTTGAATTTCGTTAAAATATTTGAAATGTTCCGAATGAAAGATTCTGTAAAAGCAACACCTAACTACTACGACCACTCATACGGGAATCATTATAATTAGTACAACGTAAACCACAATCACTGAGTTTCACGTGCTGAATTCGCAGAGATTTGCGCAATTAATAATTTTTATACGTTCAGCTATAAATTTAAAAATGTTATCAGGTTCAGTGTTTCTCTTACTTGCTTGGGGAACATTGAAGAACCTGACTCGGAACAGGGAGCTTACTAAAGCTGTGTCCAATAAATGTGGGAAGTAGACAAGATACACAGGAAGGTATACGAAATCCTTTATTTTTCACTCTTTACAATAATTTCCGTACTTCGGAATACAGAGACCAACTACTTGTGGTCTGAACGTAAGAATATAAAAATATTAACTAAACTTTAACTTAACTTTGGAATAATAAACAAAGGCCTACGTGGAAGATTGGCCGTATATTAACAGGAAGCCGTATGTAGTACAGAGAACTGTTAACACTACAATACGTTTAAAATTATCAAGAGGATTAAACCTCTGGCCTGGAAGGCAACCAGCAACCGAGTAAAACTGCTAAGGCAAGCGGCCTGCTTCGACTAACTCCTTCCTCTCTCTTGCTTGGCAAAAAGCCACAACTTAAGTACTTGGCGTTCGCCAGACAAATTTGCATAAATAAATTAAAGCTTTTAATTCTGGCCGGAAGTAGAAACTAAGAAGTGATAGTAAAGATTTAAAATAAAAATAAACGTTAGTAAAACTTAAGATCCTTACATACTTCCCGCCAGAGTTAATTAGTTTGAAACTGAGGTCTAAAACGACCTTGTTGAAAATTTTAGCTCTAGAATCTAACGCGAGGCCAATCTTTTACAAACATTTCTCCCTAGAAACTAGAAATTTAAAAAAAAATTTGTTTTTACATTATCAGCTCCATGGACAATCTTTTCATCTGTACTGCATCTAAACAGGAGCTTTTAGTTCAAGTCTGGTTCCTTTCAGAGATCTGGAAGGAAAACTAGTTTAATGAAATGTTACACAATTAAATGGCAAGTAACATGAATATTTATATTTCTCTTAACATTCTTATTTCATTCATGACTTAAATTTAATTATCTCTCCCCGTGCTCTCTGACATGTGTTGTAAAAGAAAACACCAAACACGAATGTGTTTATGTATACGTGTTCAACACTGCCGCCTACAATCCAAACACTAACGTGTTAAAATTCAACATAACAAGACCTCGTAACACACCCTATCTTCATCTCTAAACCCTGAGGTACTATTCTGAAAGTGGCTAACTCTGAAGTGCAGCGTCAGAGAGCCTAACTACATTCATTCAACCTTTAACACATATTCACAATACTTTTCTCTCTCTCTCTTTTTTTTTTTTTTCAGTCACACGAATAAGTTTAAACTTTTTTGGCATTACTTTCACTTTTACCATATCACAGTATTTCTTAACATTTAACATAACAGTTCACATTGTTTATAAGGACATATTAACATGCCGTTAATTTTACGCAATTTAAAACATACATTATTAGTACATTGTTAACTTCTATTCTTTTCCAAGCAAGTGCCAATTCTTCTACATTGAAATACTACATTTCAAAAGTCTTTCAGACTAAAACTTCTTTCTTGCCAGAATGTTTTAAATAAAATTTATACAATAACTTTTACAATATTCAAGTATTTACACATTCCTATTATACATCAACTTTAGTTTTACTCGCGAGTAATTGAAAAACATAATACCAAAATAGGTAACAACTCATTTCTCGCATTTTTGGCGATAAAGGTAGACCTCACATGAGGTTAAACGTCTTGAAATCTGCCACTTGCAGTAAGAATGAAAGATTAACTTAAGTTTGCAAAGTAACATAAAATTTTACTTATCTTTGTGATATTCGGACATTCTTTTCTCAGCCCAGTCCTGGAAGGTAGCGAAGATTCTAGTTTGATTTATAATCCTTCTTGTGCGGGCTCGCCCTTCAGGTCCTTTCTCTAGAAGCTTTCTTTTCCCTCCAGTACGGTCACCCTTGAATACCTTCTTTTTCGCCTCTGCCTGTGGTCCTGGCCGTGTGATGGCCGCTGGTCTTGGCGGAACAGGGACACTTCTCTCTCGTTCCTGCTTGGACCTCGTTGCTGGCCGTTCAAATTTTCTTTGTATCTTTTCCTCCGCCGCTGGTGGCCCTTCCGCAGTTCGGCGACATTTGCTGCGGAGAGTCCTGTCCGATGAGTAGATCTTCCGTTTGGGAGCCGGGTTATAGTTGCCGTTATTTCTCCTGGCTCTCTTTGCATTCGTCGTACTTCTCCCTTCTTCATTCTGGGGGTGGTCGTGCGCTCTCTTTTGTGGTCGGTGGAACTGCTTCTTTTTCTTGTTACCTTCAATTTTCCAACGGGGAAACTTTCTTTTCAATTGCTCCTGCCTCCTAATGGCTTGTCCTTGTGCTTGACGTTGTTCCACCTCTGGAGCTTGTGCCTGCCGTGTCGGATCCTGCAAAAGATCTGTAAATATTTGCATTTTATTACGGTCATAGTAGGGTTTTATTTGATCAATGTTTGCGGAGCATGTTTCACCATTCCTGGCTTTTAACACCACTACAGCGTGAGTTATTTTTTCTATGACATATGGTCCTTCAAATCGTGGAAAAAATTTGGCGGTTTTATCTTCTGGTGCTGAAGAAAGTGCATGCTTAATTTTTAATACTTCATCTCCTACTTTAATAAAATCAATCTTCCTTGGTAGAAAGTGGACTTATCAAATAATTAAGAAGCGGCAGAATGTCGTTTAATTTTCATTACTTCCAAGTTGAGAAGGGATGATAAATACAATGTCTATGATGGCGTATTTAAAGAGTGTTTGGCTGACGATGTTATTGAAGAAGGTGTAGAAGGTCCTGGTCACTGTTTGTCTCACCGTGGGATACTCAAAGAAAATTCCACAACAAATGTCCGTCCTGTGTTCCTTACATCCTGCAAACAAACAAAAAGAAATCTATTTTTGAATGACTGTTTATTGAAGAAGACCTAACTATTTAGAACAAACTCCGTCAGTGCTCATGAAGTTTCGTTAAGAAGATATTGGAGTAATACTTGATATAAAGAACGCCTTTCTTCAAATTTAGAAATCTCCTCGTCAAGTAGGCAAGAGATGCGCAAGCTGTAAAAGAAACAAATCCACATCTCTGGAAACTCCCCAGCTCCTTTGCCAAAGGACAGAATTTAAGATGCTTTGATATTTAATTTAATAAATGTTAGAAGTTATAGGAGTTGATCTCACTGCACCTTTGATACTGAAAGCAGAAGCAAAAACATGGATTGCATTACACACTTGTGCGGTGTTCTGCACTGTTTATCTAGAGTTAATAACATCTTTTTCAACCAAAACGTTTCTTCTTAGTCAAGAGGATTTATTGCCCCATGTGGCCTTCCAAAAATCATCTATAGTGGCAATGGCTTGAATTTTGTTGGCGTGGTTAATGCATTTCGATCCATTGATTACTCTGCTGTAACACATGAGCCGACGCTTAAAAAATCGAGTGGAAGTCCAGTCTTTCCTCAGCTGCTTGCTGGGAAGATTTTGGAACGCCTTATTGGAGTCATTAAAAATCTCTTATGACGAGTCTTAGGAAGAGCTTCATTGAATTATGAAGAATCGATGAGTATCTTGTGAAAATGAGAAGCTCCGAAGGCCTTGTATTTCCAAAAATCCTGATTGAAATGATTCTACTGATTTCTCCTATTTTTTCAGACTATTCAGCAATTGGTGCAATAGACCTAGACCTAACTGACAAACATGTTTTAAAGAAACAATGAAGATAATTTCAAATATTAAGAGAAATCTCGGGGAACAATTTCCGGTGGAGTACTTCGGACAACTTCAACACAAAAATGGTAGAAAATAGATCCAAATCCATTTTGTTGATAAAGTTCTTTTTGATAGTGATTTCAAAAGGCGAACCGTTTGGCTACTGGGCGAAGGTACCATAGCTATAGTGGCAGTCAAAGAATGGAAACATCCGACTTGCAAGACTGAAAACGTCAATGCTGGAGGTAATTCGACCACTTGGAAAAATATATCCATTAGAAATAGATAGAATGCAGTTCACTTTCTTCTGATATTAACACTGCTATTACATCAGATCCAGAATTGTCAACCGTGCAACAAGTTCCAGATCCAAATGTTTCTTATCCAGATCCAGATGTACTGACTGTCGATGTTCCGAAGTCAGAAAATCCTTTAGTTCCAAATACTCTGACGGCTACGAGAGATGAGATAACCACTAGAATTGGTAGAACTGTTAGATTGCCTGTTAGATTTCGACAAAACTCAGCATAGACTCTGGTTTATTTGAACCTCATTGAATTGATATTAATTATGTTTAACTTGGTATAATTATTTGGTATGCCAAGAGCATTTGTTTTTTATATTAATGTATACTGGCGCTAAATAAACGTTTTGATTATAATGCCATTCAATAAAAAGTTAGAAGCGATGCTATTTCTATATATGCTTTTTTCATGTGTGTGAATCTCCAACTCATAAGTTTCGTATACCAATGTCTTGATATACCCCCAAAGGAAGTAGTCAATGCAAGTGAGGACTGGCGAACTGGTGGCCAATGCACCGGACCACCCCTGTCGATCCCATATTGAGAATACGTTTCGAACTTAATTTTGAAGACCTTATTTGATGGTGATCGTCTGTTTTTATTCTTATTTCTTGGTTTCCGTTGCACTAAGCATAATATTCTCACCTTCTTCGTATCCTTCCTTTCTTGTGTTTTGTGTTGTCACTACCGCTTCAGGAAAGCATTCGACCATACATTGCTATGTTTTTTTATCGTTTAGATGTACTCTATCTCACCTGAAAGTTTGTAATGCATCACGCACCCTTTACTCGGCTTAAAGATATTTATTTACCCGTAATTTATTTTCGTAGTCGTTGGTCATAGTCATATACATTCAATTACAGAAGTGTTTCAGATGAACAAAATTTTCATGTTCTGCCAATGTTAAATTAAAAAACATTTTTGACAAATAACGAAATCTAACAACATATATAAAAATCTGATGTGGACAGATTAAGCATAAGGAAGAAGTATTGTTTACTACGTGACTTCCTTATACGGCCTATTAAGTTATACATATTTTTTTGCTGCACTTCATTTAAACTTATTTCCTTGAATTTCATCAGAGAGATATTTCTCATCCACTCAGTTCAGTTCTCACTTCGTTGTAAGGCAAAATTCAGAACATCTTCATTAAAAATTGTAAAATACAGAAAGACCTAAAACACCAAATTCATCTACAAGCAATTAAAAAATAATAATTTTTTGCAATTAAAATTTGAATTTATTTGCAAAAACAAGAAATTAGCCCAACTGCTAGGAGACAAAGTTTTCTGTCTACAAAATTTAAAGAAACTTTCCGGTCCCACTGGGAAAAAAGATATTGAAGTTGGTACTCTAGCTGATTTAATTCATCATACTACTAAGAGTTTCAAATGTCGCCACATTAGGCCTAGCGCAACTTACACTTTTAAATTGTGGATATTTCTACAAACTATTGCATTCAGATTAACTAAAGGTATAAAAACCTTAACCGAAACATAAACAGCAATATAATTTAATCACTTTTAAAGTAAAAATTTCATAATTTACCAACATGTATGAATAAAAATAATTCATCTAGTCGGGTAAGAGAGTGGATATATATATGTGTGTGTGTGATGAGAAAGAGTTTGGAATGTTGGTGGCGTAGAACGTACATCCATAATGAAGAGGAAACTTGGCAGCCGAGTAATATTAAATATTCAAGTTATTTCAATTTATATTCTCGTCAATAGCCATTTGCAGCCACAATGAATTCTCGAATAGGCACGATCAGAATGCCTATTCGAGAATATTTACACTTTTGGAACTGTTGCGATAGGAAGAGAGCAGAGAGAAACAGCGTCTTCACAGGGAAAGAGGTAGAAGCTAAAGTGCGCAATTATCCAATATGGAGGCTTACCAAGAGAAGGTTTTGATTTAGGTTGCTTATTAAGGGAACGGTTTCAGTTCTCGAAATTTTGAGTTCAGGTTCTAATTAGCTACGTCATGAGCATTACGCAAGCCATTTGACATAGACTGATCCAGAAGAGTTACTATTACTTTTAGAAAAGAGAGAGAAAATGCCGAAAATTAAAAATGTGGAATTAAGAGGCCGTTTGCTAACGTAAATTATAATTTTGATTTGCATACTTTTTTACACACACACATACATATTTATATATGTTTGGCGTCGCTGATTTCAACAAAAAAGGGAGATGCACAAAAACACGTTATAGCAATCTCATGTACAAAATTTCAACGTTCTATGGCTAATCGTTTTTGAGTTATGCGAGATGCATACGTATGTACGTACAGATGCCACAAAAATGTATCCTGAATCCATTTTACAGTTCGTTTTGTAAAAAAGAATCCTTTATTCTGTCCTTACATAGAGATGTCATGCAAAATATTGTATGGATCTAAAGCGTCCAAAATTAATACTTTCGTTGAAATATGATACCCCAAATTTTTCATAATTACGATACTTGCGTTATTTCGTTCGAGAAAGTAATAATACCAGTTTATATATGCAGTTAGTCTGACAGTAAGTATCTAACAATATTTAAAGCAAATTTTTGTTGTAAGTATCAAACAATATTTAATTTCAGGTTATTGTTGCAGCAAAAAACGTACAAGGAAGTCATATGGCGTCAACATAAGTTCTTTTTTTTTTTTTTTTTTTTTTTGTTTAACATTAGGGGTAGAATAAAATTATCCTCCTTTTTTTTTTTTTTTTTCTTTCTTTTTACAGTTAATACATAGAAGCTGCTTTGATTTCATTTAGCTTTTTAGTCATGCTTATTTTTTAACGTTGGAAGTTTGTCTGAAGTTTCCTGAACATTTTCTGGTGTTATTGACCGAGATGTGATAAGACATATTATTAAAATAAATGTATTCAATAAATTTAGTATTATAATATATATCATATAATAAATATACGTATTTCAATAAATATCGGAAAACATGCAATGTTTGTTTTAACATCTCACCCTTCCCTTCCCCCCAGCTAATATCACTCACTCATAATTCAGCGTGGAATCGGCCGACTGCCAGTTTACTTTTCTGATAACAGTTATCACAGGGATATCCTCCCTAAATTTATATCCTTTCGAATAAATGCTTCTATACAGGAAGTCTGAAGAACCGTTTTACGAAAATGGAATTGCGAAATGCGTTCGATGATAGCTATCAGAATATTTTACATCGAAAAATTTCAGAATTTGGATATATATCTCAAAATACGTTTTCACTGTAAATGTTCTGTTAGTTTAATTTAATTAAAGAGATACTGGTACATAATTAATTTTAATAAATCATAATACGTCAGATTTCCAGCTTCAAACAAGACGAAAACACTGGATCTTTCCAGTCATCAATTTTTTTGGTTCTGTAACAAATTAGTTACAAAACCGCCGCCCTTAACTAATTCCTGTCAAATTATTCACCGCAGACCAGACGTCTTACACAGTGTTTTAGGTTATTCTTAGTTGTTTTGTAGAGACATTAGGTTATTTCGAAGCAGGAGACATGAAAAATGAGCAATGCCCTTGCCGGACTAGAACCACGGACCTCTCGAATATGCGCCGAGCGTGCTGACCACTATACTACGAAGGCCTGCTAAGAAGGTGGGAGAAATACCTTATAATTTAATTGATGGCTTATTTTTAAATCTATCTGCAAAAATATTTCATGAGTGTTCTTCGCTTGTGAGAACCGTTTCATTCAAAATTAATGAAAATGCTTCTCTTGTGTTTGTTCACATGTATGAGAAAAAAAATGACAAACTTAATTCAGTTCCTGAAATAAATAATACGAAATATATTATAAATATTACTTCCATTTCTAATGTTTATTATGCTAAGATGTTGAATTTCGTTAAAATATTTGAAATGTTCCGAATGAAAGATTCTGTAAAAGCAACACCTAACTACTACGACCACTCATACGGGAATCATTATAATTAGTACAACGTAAACCACAATCACTGAGTTTCACGTGCTGAATTCGCAGAGATTTGCGCAATTAATAATTTTTATACGTTCAGCTATAAATTTAAAAATGTTATCAGGTTCAGTGTTTCTCTTACTTGCTTGGGGAACATTGAAGAACCTGACTCGGAACAGGGAGCTTACTAAAGCTGTGTCCAATAAATGTGGGAAGTAGACAAGATACACAGGAAGGTATATGAAATCCTTTATTTTTCACTCTTTACAATAATTTCCGTACTTCGGAATACAGAGACCAACTACTTGTGGTCTGAACGTAAGAATATAAAAATATTAACTAAACTTTAACTTAACTTTGGAATAATAAACAAAGGCCTACGTGGAAGATTGGCCGTATATTAACAGGAAGCCGTATGTAGTACAGAGAACTGTTAACACTACAATACGTTTAAAATTATCAAGAGGATTAAACCTCTGGCCTGGAAGGCAACCAGCAACCGAGTAAAACTGCTAAGGCAAGCGGCCTGCTTCGACTAACTCCTTCCTCTCTCTTGCTTGGCAAAAAGCCACAACTTAAGTACTTGGCGTTCGCCAGACAAATTTGCATAAATAAGTTAAAGCTTTTAATTCTGGCCGGAAGTAGAAACTAAGAAGTGATAGTAAAGATTTAAAATAAAAATAAACGTTAGTAAAACTTAAGATCCTTACATACTTCCCGCCAGAGTTAATTAGTTTGAAACTGAGGTCTAAAACGACCTTGTTGAAAATTTTAGCTCTAGAATCTAACGCGAGGCCAATCTTTTACAAACATTTCTCCCTAGAAACTAGAAATTTAAAAAAAAATTTGTTTTTACATTATCAGCTCCATGGACAATCTTTTCATCTGTACTGCATCTAAACAGGAGCTTTTAGTTCAAGTCTGGTTCCTTTCAGAGATCTGGAAGGAAAACTAGTTTAATGAAATGTTACACAATTAAATGGCAAGTAACATGAATATTTATATTTCTCTTAACATTCTTATTTCATTCATGACTTAAATTTTATTATCTCTGACCGTGCTCTCTGACATGTGTTGTAAAAGAAAACACCAAACACGAATGTGTTTATGTATACGTGTTCAACACTGCCGCCTACAATCCAAACACTAACGTGTTAAAATTCAACATAACAAGACCTCGTAACACACCCTATCTTCATCTCTAAACCTTGAGGTACTATTCTGAAAGTGGCTAACTCTGAAGTGCAGCGTCAGAGAGCCTAACTACATTCATTCAACCTTTAACACATATTCACAATACTTTTCTCTCTCTCTTTTTTTTTTTTTTTTTTCAGTCACACGAATAAGTTTAAACTTTTTTGGCATTACTTTCACTTTTACCATATCACAGTATTTCTTAACATTTAACATAACAGTTCACATTGTTTATAAGGACATATTAACATGCCGTTAATTTTACGCAATTTAAAACATACATTATTAGTACATCGTTAACTTCTATTCTTTTCCAAGCAAGTGCCAATTCTTCTACATTGAAATACTACATTTCAAAAGTCTTTCAGACTAAAACTTCTTTCTTGCCAGAATGTTTTAAATAAAATTTATACAATAACTTTTACAATATTCAAGTATTTACACATTCCTATTATACATCAACTTTAGTTTTACTCGCGAGTAATTGAAAAACATAATACCAAAATAGGTAACAACTCATTTCTCGCATTTTTGACGATAAAGGTAGACCTCACATGAGGTAAAACGTGTTGAAATCTGCCACTTGCAGTAAGAATGAAAGATTAACTTAAGTTTGCAAAGTAACATAAAGTTTTACTTATCTTTGTGATATTCGGACATTCTTTTCTCAGCCCAGTCCTGGAAGGTAGCGAAGATTCTAGTTTGATTTATAATCCTTCTTGTGCGGGCTCACCCTTCAGGTCCTTTCTCTAGAAGCTTTCTTTTCCCTCCAGTACAGTCACCCTTGAATACCTTCTTTTTCGCCTCTGCCTGTGGTCCTGGCCGTGTGATGGCCGCTGGTCTTGGCGGAACAGGGACACTTCTCTCTCGTTCCTGCTTGGACCTCGTTGCTGGCCGTTCAAATTTTCTTTGTATCTTTTCCTCCGCCGCTGGTGGCCCTTCCGCAGTTCGGCGACATTTGCTGCGGAGAGTCCTGTCCGATGAGTAGATCTTCCGTTTGGGAGCCGGGTTATAGTTGCCGTTATTTCTCCTGGCTCTCTTTGCATTCGTCGTACTTCTCCCTTCTTCATTCTGGGGGTGGTTGTGCGCTCTCTTTTGTGGTCGGTGGAACTGCTTCTTTTTCTTGTTACCTTCAATTTTCCAACGGGGAAACTTTCTTTTCAATTGCTCCTGCCTCCTAATGGCTTGTCCTTGTGCTTGACGTTGTTCCACCTCTGGAGCTTGTGCCTGCCGTGTCGGATCCTGCAAAAGATCTGTAAATATTTGCATTTTATTACGGTCATAGTAGGGTTTTATTTGATCAATGTTTGCGGAGCATGTTTCACCATTCCTGGCTTTTAACACCACTACAGCGTGAGTTATTTTTTCTATGACATATGGTCCTTCAAATCGTGGAAAAAATTTGGCGGTTTTATCTTCTGGTGCTGAAGAAAGTGCATGCTTAATTTTTAATACTTCATCTCCTACTTTAATAAAATTAATCTTCCTTGGTAGAAAGTGGACTTATCAAATAATTAAGAAGCGGCAGAATGTCGTTTAATTTTCATTACTTCCAAGTTGAGAAGGGATGATAAATACAATGTCTATGATGGCGTATTTAAAGAGTGTTTGGCTGACGATGTTATTGAAGAAGGTGTAGAAGGTCCTGGTCACTGTTTGTCTCACCGTGGGATACTCAAAGAAAATTCCACAACAAATGTCCGTCCTGTGTTCCTTACATCCTGCAAACAAACAAAAAGAAATCTGTTTTTGAATGACTGTTTATTGAAGAAGACCTAACTATTTAGAACAAACTCCGTCAGTGCTCATGAAGTTTCGTTAAGAAGATATTGGAGTAATACTTGATATAAAGAACGCCTTTCTTCAAATTTAGAAATCTCCTCGTCAAGTAGGCAAGAGATGCGCAAGCTGTAAAAGAAACAAATCCACATCTCTGGAAACTCCCCAGCTCCTTTGCCAAAGGACAGAATTTAAGATGCTTTGATGTTTAATTTAATAAATGTTAGAAGTTATAGGAGTTGATCTCACTGCACCTTTGATACTGAAAGCAGAAGCAAAAACATGGATTGCATTACACACTTGTGCGGTGTTCTGCACTGTTTATCTAGAGTTAATAACATCTTTTTCAACCAAAACGTTTCTTCTTAGTCAAGAGGATTTATTGCCCCATGTGGCCTTCCAAAAATCATCTACAGTGGCAATGGCTTGAATTTTGTTGGCGTGGTTAATGCATTTCGATCCATTGATTACTCTGCTGTAACACATGAGCCGACGCTTAAAAAATCGAGTGGAAGTCCAGTCTTTCCTCAGCTGCTTGCTGGGAAGATTTTGGAACGCCTTATTGGAGTCATTAAAAATCTCTTATGACGAGTCTTAGGAAGAGCTTCATTGAATTATGAAGAATCGATGAGTATCTTGTGAAAATGAGAAGCTCCGAAGGCCTTGTATTTCCAAAAATCCTGATTGAAATGATTCTACTGATTTCTCCTATTTTTTCAGACTATTCAGCAATTGGTGCAATAGACCTAGACCTAACTGACAAACATGTTTTAAAGAAACAATGAAGATAATTTCAAATATTAAGAGAAATCTCGGGGAACAATTTCCGGTGGAGTACTTCGGACAACTTCAACACAAAAATGGTAGAAAATAGATCCAAATCCATTTTGTTGATAAAGTTCTTTTTGATAGTGATTTCAAAAGGCGAACCGTTTGGCTACTGGGCGAAGGTACTATAGCTATAGTGGCAGTCAAAGAATGGAAACATCCGACTTGCAAGACTGAAAACGTCAATGCTGGAGGTAATTCGACCACTTGGAAAAATATATCCATTAGAAATAGATAGAATGCAGTTCACTTTCTTCTGATATTAACACTGCTATTACATCAGATCCAGAATTGTCAACCGTGCAACAAGTTCCAGATCCAAATGTTTCTTATCCAGATCCAGATGTACTGACTGTCGATGTTCCGAAGTCAGAAAATCCTTTAGTTCCAAATACTCTGACGGCTACGAGAGATGAGATAACCACTAGAATTGGTAGAACTGTTAGATTGCCTGTTAGATTTCGACAAAACTCAGCATAGACTCTGGTTTATTTGAACCTCATTGAATTGATATTAATTATGTTTAACTTGGTATAATTATTTGGTATGCCAAGAGCATTTGTTTTTTATATTAATGTATACTGGCGCTAAATAAACGTTTTGATTATAATGCCATTCAATAAAAAGTTAGAAGCGATGCTATTTCTATATATGCTTTTTTCATGTGTGTGAATCTCCAACTCATAAGTTTCGTATACCAATGTCTTGATATACCCCCAAAGGAAGTAGTCAATGCAAGTGAGGACTGGCGAACTGGTGGCCAATGCACCGGACCACCCCTGTCGATCCCATATTGAGAATACGTTTCGAACTTAATTTTGAAGACCTTATTTGATGGTGATCGTCTGTTTTTATTCTTATTTCTTGGTTTCCGTTGCACTAAGCATAATATTCTCACCTTCTTCGTATCCTTCCTTTCTTGTGTTTTGTGTCGTCACTACCGCTTCAGGAAAGCATTCGACCATACATTGCTATGTTTTTTTATCGTTTAGATGTACTCTATCTCACCTGAAAGTTTGTAATGCATCACGCACCCTTTACTCGGCTTAAAGATATTTATTTACCCGTAATTTATTTTCGTAGTCGTTGGTCATAGTCATATATATTCAATTACAGAAGTGTTTCAGATGAACAAAATTTTCATGTTCTGCCAATGTTAAATTAAAAAACATTTTTGACAAATAACGAAATCTAACCACATATATAAAAATCTGATGTGGACAGATTAAGCATAAGGAAGAAGTATTGTTTACTACGTGACTTCCTTATACGGCCTATTAAGTTATACATATTTTTTTGCTGCACTTCATTTAAACTTATTTCCTTGAATTTCATCAGAGAGATATTTCTCATCCACTCAGTTCAGTTCTCACTTCGTTGTAAGGCAAAATTCAGAACATCTTCATTAAAAATTGTAAAATACAGAAAGACCTAAAACACCAAATTCATCTACAAGCAATTAAAAAATAATAATTTTTTGCAATTAAAATTTGAATTTATTTGCAAAAACAAGAAATTAGCCCAACTGCTAGGAGACAAAGTTTTCTGTCTACAAAATTTAAAGAAACTTTCCGGTCCCACTGGGAAAAAAGATATTGAAGTTGGTACTCTAGCTGATTTAATTCATCATACTACTAAGAGTTTCAAATGTCGCCACATTAGGCCTAGCGCAACTTACACTTTTAAATTGTGGATATTTCTACAAACTATTGCATTCAGATTAACTAAAGGTATAAAAACCTTAACCGAAACATAAACAGCAATATAATTTAATCACTTTTAAAGTAAAAATTTCATAATTTACCAACATGTATGAATAAAAATAATTCATCTAGTCGGGTAAGAGAGTGGATATATATATGTGTGTGTGTGATGAGAAAGAGTTTGGAATGTTGGTGGCGTAGAACGTACATCCATAATGAAGAGGAAACTTGGCAGCCGAGTAATATTAAATATTCAAGTTATTTCAATTTATATTCTCGTCAATAGCCATTTGCAGCCACAATGAATTCTCGAATAGGCACGATCAGAATGCCTATTCGAGAATATTTACACTTTTGGAACTGTTGCGATAGGAAGAGAGCAGAGAGAAACAGCGTCTTCACAGGGAAAGAGGTAGAAGCTAAAGTGCGCAATTATCCAATATGGAGGCTTACCAAGAGAAGGTTTTGATTTAGGTTGCTTATTAAGGGAACGGTTTCAGTTCTCGAAATTTTGAGTTCAGGTTCTAATTAGCTACGTCATGAGCATTACGCAAGCCATTTGACATAGACTGATCCAGAAGAGTTATTATTACTTTTAGAAAAGAGAGAGAAAATGCCGAAAATTAAAAATGTGGAATTAAGAGGCCGTTTGCTAACGTAAATTATAATTTTGATTTGCATACTTTTTTACACACACACATACATATTTATATATGTTTGGCGTCGCTGATTTCAACAAAAAAGGGAGATGCACAAAAACACGTTATAGCAATCTCATGTACAAAATTTCAACGTTCTATGGCTAATCGTTTTTGAGTTATGCGAGATGCATACGTATGTACGTACAGATGCCACAAAAATGTATCCTGAATCCATTTTACAGTTCGTTTTGTAAAAAAGAATCCTTTATTCTGTCCTTACATAGAGATGTCATGCAAAATATTGTATGGATCTAAAGCGTCCAAAATTAATACTTTCGTTGAAATATGATACCCCAAATTTTTCATAATTACGATACTTGCGTTATTTCGTTCGAGAAAGTAATAATACCAGTTTATATATGCAGTTAGTCTGACAGTAAGTATCTAACAATATTTAAAGCAAATTTTTGTTGTAAGTATCAAACAATATTTAATTTCAGGTTATTGTTGCAGCAAAAAACGTACAAGGAAGTCATATGGCGTCAACATAAGTTCTTTTTTTTTTTTTTTTTTTTTTTTTGTTTAACATTAGGGGTAGAATAAAATTATCCTCCTTTTTTTTTTTTTTTTTCTTTCTTTTTACAGTTAATACATAGAAGCTGCTTTGATTTCATTTAGCTTTTTAGTCATGCTTATTTTTTAACGTTGGAAGTTTGTCTGAAGTTTCCTGAACATTTTCTGGTGTTATTGACCGAGATGTGATAAGACATATTATTAAAATAAATGTATTCAATAAATTTAGTATTATAATATATATCATATAATAAATATACGTATTTCAATAAATATCGGAAAACATGCAATGTTTGTTTTAACATCTCACCCTTCCCTTCCCCCCAGCTAATATCACTCACTCATAATTCAGCGTGGAATCGGCCGACTGCCAGTTTACTTTTCTGATAACAGTTATCACAGGGATATCCTCCCTAAATTTATATCCTTTCGAATAAATGCTTCTATACAGGAAGTCTGAAGAACCGTTTTACGAAAATGGAATTGCGAAATGCGTTCGATGATAGCTATCAGAATATTTTACATCGAAAAATTTCAGAATTTGGATATATATCTCAAAATACGTTTTCACTGTAAATGTTCTGTTAGTTTAATTTAATTAAAGAGATACTGGTACATAATTAATTTTAATAAATCATAATACGTCAGATTTCCAGCTTCAAACCAGACGAAAACACTGGATCTTTCCAGTCATCAATTTTTTTGGTTCTGTAACAAATTAGTTACAAAACCGCCGCCCTTAACTAATTCCTGTCAAATTATTCACCGCAGACCAGACGTCTTACACAGTGTTTTAGGTTATTCTTAGTTGTTTTGTAGAGACATTAGGTTATTTCGAAGCAGGAGACATGAAAAATGAGCAATGCCCTTGCCGGACTAGAGCCACGGACCTCTCGAATATGCGCCGAGCGTGCTGACCACTATACTACGAAGGCCTGCTAAGAAGGCGGGAGAAATACCTTATAATTTAATTGATGGCTTATTTTTAAATCTATCTGCAAAAATATTTCATGAGTGTTCTTCGCTTGTGAGAACCGTTTCATTCAAAATTAATGAAAATGCTTCTCTTGTGTTTGTTCACATGTATGAGAAAAAAATGACAAACTTAATTCAGTTCCTGAAATAAATAATACGAAATATATTATAAATATTACTTCCATTTCTAATGTTTATTATGCTAAGATGTTGAATTTCGTTAAAATATTTGAAATGTTCCGAATGAAAGATTCTGTAAAAGCAACACCTAACTACTACGACCACTCATACGGGAATCATTATAATTAGTACAACGTAAACCCCAATCACTGAGTTTCACGTGCTGAATTCGCAGAGATTTGCGCAATTAATAATTTTTATACGTTCAGCTATAAATTTAAAAATGTTATCAGGTTCAGTGTTTCTCTTACTTGCTTGGGGAACATTGAAGAACCTGACTCGGAACAGGGAGCTTACTAAAGCTGTGTCCAATAAATGTGGGAAGTAGACAAGATACACAGGAAGGTATACGAAATCCTTTATTTTTCACTCTTTACAATAATTTCCGTACTTCGGAATACAGAGACCAACTACTTGTGGTCTGAACGTAAGAATATAAAAATATTAACTAAACTTTAACTTAACTTTGGAATAATAAACAAAGGCCTACGTGGAAGATTGGCCGTATATTAACAGGAAGCCGTATGTAGTACAGAGAACTGTTAACACTACAATACGTTTAAAATTATCAAGAGGATTAAACCTCTGGCCTGGAAGGCAACCAGCAACCGAGTAAAACTGCTAAGGCAAGCGGCCTGCTTCGACTAACTCCTTCCTCTCTCTTGCTTGGCAAAAAGCCACAACTTAAGTACTTGGCGTTCGCCAGACAAATTTGCATAAATAAATTAAAGCTTTTAATTCTGGACGGAAGTAGAAACTAAGAAGTGATAGTAAAGATTTAAAATAAAAATAAACGTTAGTAAAACTTAAGATCCTTACATACTTCCCGCCAGAGTTAATTAGTTTGAAACTGAGGTCTAAAACGACCTTGTTGAAAATTTTAGCTCTAGAATCTAACGCGAGGCCAATCTTTTACAAACATTTCTCCCTAGAAACTAGAAATTTAAAAAAAAATTTGTTTTTACATTATCAGCTCCATGGACAATCTTTTCATCTGTACTGCATCTAAACAGGAGCTTTTAGTTCAAGTCTGGTTCCTTTCAGAGATCTGGAAGGAAAACTAGTTTAATGAAATGTTACACAATTAAATGGCAAGTAACATGAATATTTATATTTCTCTTAACATTCTTATTTCATTCATGACTTAAATTTAATTATCTCTCCCCGTGCTCTCTGACATGTGTTGTAAAAGAAAACACCAAACACGAATGTGTTTATGTATACGTGTTCAACACTGCCGCCTACAATCCAAACACTAACGTGTTAAAATTCAACATAACAAGACCTCGTAACACACCCTATCTTCATCTCTAAACCCTGAGGTACTATTCTGAAAGTGGCTAACTCTGAAGTGCAGCGTCAGAGAGCCTAACTACATTCATTCAACCTTTAACACATATTCACAATACTTTTCTCTCTCTCTCTTTTTTTTTTTTTTTCAGTCACACGAATAAGTTTAAACTTTTTTGGCATTACTTTCACTTTTACCATATCACAGTATTTCTTAACATTTAACATAACAGTTCACATTGTTTATAAGGACATATTAACATGCCGTTAATTTTACGCAATTTAAAACATACATTATTAGTACATTGTTAACTTCTATTCTTTTCCAAGCAAGTGCCAATTCTTCTACATTGAAATACTACATTTCAAAAGTCTTTCAGACTAAAACTTCTTTCTTGCCAGAATGTTTTAAATAAAATTTATACAATAACTTTTACAATATTCAAGTATTTACACATTCCTATTATACATCAACTTTAGTTTTACTCGCGAGTAATTGAAAAACATAATACCAAAATAGGTAACAACTCATTTCTCGCATTTTTGGCGATAAAGGTAGACCTCACATGAGGCAAAACGTCTTGAAATCTGCCACTTGCAGTAAGAATGAAAGATTAACTTAAGTTTGCAAAGTAACATAAAATTTTACTTATCTTTGTGATATTCGGACATTCTTTTCTCAGCCCAGTCCTGGAAGGTAGCGAAGATTCTAGTTTGATTTATAATCCTTCTTGTGCGGGCTCGCCCTTCAGGTCCTTTCTCTAGAAGCTTTCTTTTCCCTCCAGTACGGTCACCCTTGAATACCTTCTTTTTCGCCTCTGCCTGTGGTCCTGGCCGTTTGATGGCCGCTGGTCTTGGCGGAACAGGGACACTTCTCTCTCGTTCCTGCTTGGACCTCGTTGCTGGCCGTTCAAATTTTCTTTGTATCTTTTCCTCCGCCGCTGGTGGCCCTTCTGCAGTTCGGCGACATTTGCTGCGGAGAGTCCTGTCCGATGAGTAGATCTTCCGTTTGGGAGCCGGGTTATAGTTGCCGTTATTTCTCCTGGCTCTCTTTGCATACGTCGTACTTCTCCCTTCTTCATTCTGGGGGTGGTCGTGCGCTCTCTTTTGTGGTCGGTGGAACTGCTTCTTTTTCTTGTTACCTTCAGTTTTCCAACGGGGAAACTTTCTTTTCAATTGCTTCTGCCTCCTAATGGCTTGTCCTTGTGCTTGACGTTGTTCCACCTCTGGAGCTTGTGCCTGCCGTGCCGGATCCTGCAAAAGATCTGTAAATATTTGCATTTTATTACGGTCATAGTAGGGTTTTATTTGATCAATGTTTGCGGAGCATGTTTCACCATTCCTGGCTTTTAACACCACTACAGCGTGAGTTATTTTTTCTATGACATATGGTCCTTCAAATCGTGGAAAAAATTTGGCGGTTTTATCTTCTGGTGCTGAAGAAAGTGCATGCTTAATTTTTAATACTTCATCTCCTACTTTATAAGTTACTCCCCGTCGTTTCATGTCATAATAGAGCTTCTGTTTTCTTTGTGCTACTTCAGTGTTCTTTTTTGTTTCTTTAATTAATTTTTCTATATCACCCATTTTAAATTCTGGGGCTCTTTATTGAACATAAAATAATTTATCTAACGGCGTTATAATCTTTCTGCCTAAAAATAACTCAGCAGGAGTTTTGCCCGTCGTATCATGTTTTGCGGTCCTAAGGGCGAAAGCAAATTCATTGACATAGTTATCCCAGCTTTTATGAATATTTTTAACATAACTACGGATAATTTTCACTATATTTCTATTGACCCGTTCCGCTATATTTGATTGCGGCCGATACGGGACCATTTTTAAATGACGTATGCCCAGTTTTTGGCACATGTCTTCAAATATATTACTTACAAAATGAGGACCATTATCCGATATAAATTTTTGGGCGCCCCGTATTTTAAAATATATTTATTTAAAATAGAATCAGTAACTAATTTCGCGGAGGCTCGTTTTAAGGGAACAATTTCGGTCCACTTACTAAAATGATCAACTATAACAAGGAGATAGCGACTTTTATTTAACTGACTTTTTGGGAAAGGGGTCAATAAATCGATGCCAATTATTTCATTTGGAAATTCGGATTTAACACTATTTAGAAACCCGGCCGGGCGGAAATTAATATAATAAACTGCTTGACATGTTGGGCAGGACTGGACATACGCCCTTGTTAACTTTTGCAGTTCAGGAAAATAGACTGCCTCGCGTACGCGTTGGATAGTTTTTCGAATACCAGGATGAGAAGCTAAAGGGCTGTCACGTAACTCCTGCAGGATATTTAATCTCAGACTAGCTGGGATAACAGGTCGAAATTCGTTGTTGGAATTTGTAGTTTTTGTATAAAATAATAGACCATCCATTAGTTCGTAATGGGCCGCCCTATTTCTTATCGCCACAATATCTTGGTGGCTAAAATTTTCAGGATCCTTTAAATACTCATAAATGTTTCCAAACTCAGGATCCTTACCCAGTTCGGTTATTACAGTTTCTCGGGAATTTATTGTACATGCTGTGAGCATTGCCACCTTTACAGTATTACCTTCTTCGTCTATTTTTATTCTGGATAGGGCATCTGCTACGATATTTTCCTTTCCGGGGGTATGCTTGATTACCAGATTATATTCTTGTAGCTTGAGTGCCCATCTTATTAACCTTGGGGATAAGCTTTTCCCTGAGTACAATCTAGTTACCGCCGCATGATCAGAATACATTGTTATTGGCGCTCTTCCAAAATAGACTCGGAACTTTTGCACTGCTAACAGAACTGCAAGTGCCTCTCTCTCAGTCGCGGAATAATTTCTTTGTGTTTGATTTAAAGTTCGGCTAAAAAATGCCATGGGCTGCAGATTTTGCGAACGTACCGCTCCTAACGCATAATCCGAAGCATCCGCTGAAATTTCTAAATTCTCATCCGTTTCAGGAAATTTCAACACAGGGGCTTGTGTTAATGCTTGCTTTAATTTTTCGAAAGCACTATTGGCTTCGGCCGTCCACGAGAATCTTGCCTTTTTCCTTTTTAATTTTAACAATGGTTCAGCAATAGCTGCAAAATCTTTTATAAACGACCTATAATATGAACGAAGTCCTAGAAAAGAAGAGAGCATCTTCGCCGTGTTTGGCGGCGGATACTTTTGCACAGCGATTATTTTTGATTTGTCTGTCTCGATTCCTTTCTGAGATATTTTGTAACCTAAATATTTTAATTCAGGGGCTGCAAATTTGCACTTTTCGACATTAACTTTTAGACCGGCCTCATTTAATAAAGAAAACACCTGTCTTAAATCCTGTACATGTTGGTCCAGATTATCACTAGTAATAATGATATCGTCTAAATAGATAAATGTGGACTTTCCAAGAACAGGCCTTAACACAATGTCCATACATCGCTGAAATGTTGCCGGTGCCCCTGAAAGGCCAAACGGCATACGCAGGAATGCATAAGTACCAGACTTGGTTATAAAAGCAGTCTTAGGCACGTCCTCCGGTCTAACCCCTATTTGAAAATAACCAGTCGTTAAGTCTAAAGTCGTCATATATTTGGTCGACGTTATGTTCCTTAGAATTTCTTCAATAATAGGTAACGGATATACCGGATATTTAGTTATGGAGTTTAATTTACGATAGTCAATCGCGAAACGCCACCTTTTTGGATGTGTTAATGGATAGTCATTATTTTTCTTACGTAAAACCACCGGGCTAGAATAACTACTTGAGATGGGCGTTATGATCTTTTTACGTAGCATATCGCTAATGTGCCATTCTATAATTTTTTCTTTATTCTTATCATACCGGTATGCTTTGTGGCGAACTGGCATTGAATCTCCGGTGTCAATACTATGGTTAGTAACTTGAGTAAATCCTGGAATATCACTAAGTAACGAAGCAAATTCACTTACCATTTGTCGGATTCTTTGTTGCTCTTCATTAGGCAGGTGGTCAAGGTTTAACATCGGCAGTTCCGCCTTTTCTTCTCGAACTGGTTTCATCGTCAGCTTAAGGGACGCTTCATTAAAATCCAGCGTTGCTTCTGCCTCTGAAAGAAAATCTATTCCTAAGATAATATGTGCTTGCAGATTCTTTACTATGAAAAACATAACCTTCACTTGTTCGTCCTTGATACGGACGTATAGCGGTAATTTACCTATGCACTTGCATCTTTCTGCTTGCGCAGCTAACACTGTCGTATTATCCGAATTATATATGCGGTATTTCCGAAAATACTTCCTAAAAAAATCTTCTGCCACACAGGAACACTGCGCGCCTGTATCCAGGAGTGCGGTGGCTGGGATATTATTCACCAACACTTCAATCTTCGGAAGAGTCAAATTTTTCACCATTGCTGTATTTAACTTGAAGGAAGAGGGGTTTTCTTGGCCTTCGGATTTCCGCACCCTCCCGTCTGCAGAAATCCGTTTTAGTTTAAATCTTTTTTCATTTCCATGCTTTCCTTTTTTTTCCACTGGCCTTGGCCTTGAGACTTTTTTCCCGGATTACTATTGAACTGTCGGCGTTCGCCGGCTGTTTTTGGATGCTCGGGTTTCCTTGCCCACTGATTCGCTTTGCTTCCGTAGCCTTGTGCTTGACTTTGCTGTGGTCTTGGCTCACCAAATTGGTTTCGTTGTTGATATTGGCGTCTTCTTTCAATGTCCGCCGTTCTTCTACTTTCAAACTGGATTGCTAGCTCAAATAATTTTTCCAGTGTAGTCGGATTCCTTAATTCAATAAAATCTTGTACTTGGGGAAGTAACCTCGGCAAAATCACTTGAATTATCTCAGGATCCGGACGGTTTCCATACAAGAGTTTGAAGACGTGAATTTTTCTTAAAATAAAGCTTGAGAGATTTTCGATTCTTTGCTGATATATGCTGAAAAGTTCCGTTTCTAATTTCGCACGATCCCTTACGACAGGGAAGGCTTTTACTAGGGCAGTCTTGAAATTTTCGTAAGTATAGGTGGGACTTCCTGCTTGACCCAAGAGACTTCTGCCTATACATTTGAACCAGTTAAGCGCTTGGCCCCTCAAAGCGCTGGCAGCTAAGGTCACTTTCTGGAACTCGTGCACGGGATACATCATGAAGTGGTCCTCCAATTTTTCCAAAAAACAGGTTACCGGTGAGTTTCCATTAAACGTTGCTTCTGGTTTCATCGCTGCGCGCATGGTCTGGACGATGTAACCAAATCCTTCCAAGGCGGCAGCTGGCATTTCTGGATTCTGAGCAGCTTCTGCAGGCAGCACAGGTTCTTCTTGAAACTCGGCCATGGTAATTCTTCTTCGTTGGGTGCCACTATCAGGTTCAGTGTTCTCCTTACTTGCTTGGGGAACATTGAAGAACCTGACTCGGAACAGGAAGCTTACTAAAGCTGTGTCCAATAAATGTGGGAAGTAGACAAGATACACAGGAAGGGTATACGAAACCCTTTATTTTTCACTCTTTACAATAATTTCCGTACTTCGGAATACAGAGACCAACTACTTGTGGTCTGAACGTAAGAATATAAAAATATTAACTAAACTTTAACTTAACTTTGGAATAATAAACAAGGGCCTACGTGGAAGATTGGCCGTATATTAACAGGAAGCCTTATGTAGTACAGAGAACTGTTAACACTACAATACGTTTAAAATTATCAAGAGGATTAAATCTCTGGCCTGGAAGGCAACCAGCAACCGAGTAAAACTGCTAAGGCAAGCGGCCTGCTTCGACTAACTCCTTCCTCTCTCTTGCTTGGCAAAAAGCCACAACTTAAGTACTTGGCGTTCGCCAGACAAATTTGCATAAATAAGTTAAAGCTTTTAATTCTGGCCGGAAGTAGAAAATAAGAAGTGATAGTAAAGATTTAAAATAAAAATAAACATTAGTAAAACTTAAGATCCTTACAATGTATAATAAATTAACAAATTTAAATACAAAATAATTACTTCAGAAAAAATTGTTACGAAAAATGAAAAATAAAAAATCTGAAAGGTTTCAGGTGTTACCCCGGTCGCCTACAAGGGTTTGTTGAGGTTTTTTTAATATTCTCGTTGAATTCGTAGCCTACCAGTCTGCTTTTGCACTCACTCCTGTTAATGCTTTCCCCCTTTTTAACTTCAAGCATCTTTCCCCCTTTTTAAGCATCGTTTTCTTTGCACTTGCTAGACATATGGTTCTGAAACAAAATCACAAAATTTTTAAAAGTTGCATAGCAGCATATCTTTAGAAATTTCGTTGCAGTATTAAGTGTTGGTATATCTTTTTATAATTTATTTAGTCTTTTCTTAGGTTATCAGATCAATATTCAGTTTTCTTAGTAAAAAGGCTAAAAACACTTTTTTGCCTTTTTATTATTAACTTTTTTGGGTTAACTTTATTTATTAAATAGCACGTTCTTCGCACTTACACCACATAAAATCCACTTCGACAACAAAATCACAATATATTTAAGAAGACCTATCTTTAGAATTTCCGATACAGTGCTAAAGATTGACATGCTTATTTTCATTATTCGCTATATTATTTCTTTAAAAACTAGCCGCTCGCGAAGCCAGCCTCCTAAAATAGCTATCATAAAAATAGTAGATAATGATTTTAAAGAGTCCAGTTAGTGAAATTTCGTAAAAATACGATATATTTCTAACTAGCTATTTTATGATTTTAATACACGTTTATTTAAATCAAGCAAATTAAAAAGTTGGAAAAACGTATTCTTAAGAATGTTCGTTGCTTTCAAATCGCTTAGTTTATTACTCAGCAACTTTTGAAATTAAATTTGAAAGTATCTGTAGCTTTATTGAATGGCGACACACTGGCCAGTCAAAGATAAAGGTATTTTATTTCAGGCGGCGGCAACCGATTGCTTTCATAGAGCTCAGTTTGCTGATTAAGTTGAAAGATAAATATGTTACATATTTCTGAATGGCAACAGTCTCGCTGCTGAAGATAAAAATGTTTTATTTCGAACAGTGGTTCCACTCTTCACTTTCAAATCGTTGAGTTTATTAATCAAAAATTCATTAAAATGTTACAAAATGTGAAAGAAATGATAAAACAAATTTTAAATTCGAAATCTGGGCTTTCAAGTGCATTCGGTTGGAGGACTATGTTATTCAAAATCTGATGGCTTTAAGTACCGTCTTTTTTCATAGTATGAGGAACATTCGTACATAAATGTAGACAGTACTTTATTTAATTTCTTTAAAAAATCCGATGTTGCCACCAAATGACTTTCTTGTACAACCTATTAAACTATATATATTTTGCTGCATTTCTTTTAAACTTATTTCCGCGAATTTCTTTACTCTTTCAATTAATTCATTTCTTATTTCTGGCAAAGCCGCAAATACATAAAAACTGAAAAATTTTCAGTATTTAAAATTTAAAGATACCTTTCATATTCACAGGACAAAAAAAGACTGAAGCTGGTGTACTAACTGACTTAATTCAATATATTACTAAGAGTTTCAGATATAACAAACAGCTGCCACATTAGGTCTAGCGCAACTTGCACTTTTAAATTGCTGATAATTATACAGTTATTGTATGCAGATTAACTAAGGCATGAAAACTTTAAGTCGAACATAAGAACAACATAATTCAATTTTAAAGCAAAATATGCACAATTTACATATAGAATAAAAGAAAAAATTGAGCTTACCGAATCAGGTAAAAGAATGAGTATATATACATATATATGCATATATTTATATATGTATAGTAAGGTCGATTGCAACCAAAAAGGGATGTGCGCAACTACATGTTACAGCATTTCCTTATACTAAGTTTCAACGTTCTGAGTCTACTCGTTTTTGAGTTCTGCTAGATACATACATTTGTAGGTACGTGTGTACCATACGTGCAGACGACACGAAAAAGTCTTTTCTGAATCCATTTATATCCATTTAAATCCATTTGGGGTAAAGAGTCTCTTATTCTGACGTACCGCTGTCATGCAAAAACTTGTTCCAATGGATTCGGTAGCGATAAAAATAGATATCGTTGGAATATGATACCCGAAATTTTTCGCGATTACAATACTTCCTTTACTTCGTGCAAAGAAGTAATAATACAGGGCAATAATTTTCAGTGGCAAACATTTGAATAGTGATACGCCGTTTATAACCGAACCAACGCAAAATCCTTTTTCGTGACTAATACCCCCTTTCGGGCAAATTAACTGAGGGGATTTGCATCTTGAAGATTTTTTCCCTAAATTTGGTTTGGGATTTCAAGAAATAAAAAGTGACTATTAGTTAATTCGCTCTCGAGTATCTTTAGAAACGATGTAACGTTCTGCTGTTAACTGTGTTGTGTATACTTTACTTATTCCAATGTTTATTTTACTAGTAAGTTCATATCATCAGATGATGGATTTCTTATTTATGCAGTATTTATCACTTACTATATTGAAACTGCGGTCATAGAAATCTACATAATATTTAAAAAAATTTTTGCAAATGGAAGTACTAATCCAGAATGGATATTTCAAGAAATAAATCTTATATAATTTTTTCGAATACCCCTTCCATAGTTAATTGTATATTCAGCAAGAGCATCAGGAAATGATGAAACATATTTATTTTTCGCATATATTACAAAATTAGATATATGCGAACAGCATGTAGCATTTTTAGATAAATGCCTGAGCACGTCTTGAATAAGTTTGAAGGAAGAAATGTAAATTTCGCTGCCAATGCCAACCTTATTTTTATGAAAACTTCAAAATACTTCTCCCAAGCTGTCAGTCAAGAAAAGAAATGAATAAATAATGAGTGGATTGAGATTTTACATCTTTGTGACGGTCATATAACGGAATAGTTTATTCGTTTATCGCAAATTACGCAAGGGCTATCTGCCTAAGGGGAGGGATGCTTTCCGGGAGAAAATTGGGTACCTGACTAGTTTCCACGTTACACTTGGAGAAAACCATGAACCATGGAGAAAACCATGGAGAAAACGTACTATGTTCATGAAAACGCTAACACAACTAGCGTATTTGCCAGGAATAGAACCCAGGTCGAACTACCAGCGATTAGCGAATTTACCGCTTGGACATGGTGGACAGACATATAACAGAATTAATTAGAAATCTTCTGGTAAAGAAATAACTGGAAGGAATAATTTAAGATTAGTTTCGGAATAAAATAACAATCATTTAAAATCAAGAAAAGTTAAAAACTAAAATTAAAAATTTATGTCATCTATACGTACAACACTGACCTACTGAGCAACTTCCGACCTAAGTTAGCCCAAAGGCAACAAACGGAATATGTTACTCAGAGGTAAAACCATCTACTATCTACTGGCCACAACCTTAGGTTGCGGCCAAACAGATCAGTCGGGCACTAAAATGTCAAAGTTAAATTTCAAAGTTTACATTTGTACAATATACAGAGTTATTTGGATATATTGCATACGTTGAAGAAATACATCTGAAGTTATTATATGAAGATTTTCCAGAATAGTTAAGACAGGAATTGACAGCCGCCTACAATAACAAACATGGTAACAGTAAATGCAAAACGTTTAAAGTAGGAGATCATAGATAAACGTCAGTCATATATTATAGAAAAACACAAGTAAATGAACAGTAAGGATCAAGACCCCGTTCAGAATCTGCACTGGTGGTATACAAAAAAAAAAGTTTTGATTGCATTTAAAATTTCTGAAAATTAGAAATTGGCAGAGATTTTACATAATTATTGATTTTGTGGGTAATGATATCGATATCGATTTTTTAAGGGGCAGAAGAAATTTATTCTTTCCTTATCCGAAGCTAGCGATTTTCTTTCTGAATGGTAGGTATTTGTATTAGATTCCCTCAGAATTGATGGAACGTGATGTAAAATCTAATTCAGTCTAAGATTATTTTTTCTAATTTTATATGCAATATGCATTCTCAGATTCACATAAAATAAAAATTAGACAGCATTAATTAAAATTTATTCTATAGTTCCGCTCTTTCAGATTATGAATAGTGTTAGAAGAGAAATACTAAATAATTTAATCATTTAACATTAAAAAACTAAATGTATTAAAAGTTGAATTTTAATTGAAAGTATTCTAAAGAAACTTCTGTACAACTGGGTACATTTTACTAGTCAAGAATATCGTCGAGGAGTACTAACTGAAAAACAGTTTTGTATTATTTATGTTTCACAAAAAGGGGGGGCGTAACTATGAAAAAACCCATGTACTAAGATTTCTTTAGATAATCAAAGTTAGATAAAAATATCTTTGTATAGAAGTTTTGTTTTACTTAAGCACTGTTGGAGTAAATGAGCTTTAAGCAAAATATTGTAAGTCAAGAATTAAAATATGATAAACCCCCTTTTAGTACATGACTACTTATGGTTCTCGATGATTTTAGTTTTCTATGGATATGATCATCTCATAGAAATAATGTTTGATATCTATTTTGATTTATATCTTAGCAAGTTGATTTTCGACACGCATAAGGATATATTGCATGAGCGAGTTACAATAATTTTATTGATCTAAAGTATTCGAAGAATTTCCAAAAAAATTTGTCCAAAAACCGTCACTCTAAAACAAATTGAATACCTTATATTAGTTGTGTGACAAGTATTATTGCATTTTACAACTTTCCAGACAATTTCAATCCATTAATTGTCGAAATTAAGAGTCATTTAGAAACTTTGAGTTCATATTTAAATATTAAGCTACACTGGGTTAAAGCCCATATAGGCTTTATTGGTAATGAGAGGGCCGACAGCCTGGCCAAGCAGGCGGTCTCAAATGCCAGTGCAATGGGTATTGCAGTAACAGGTTCGAAGAGAATTGCTATTCGATGAATGAAAGAATTTTACGTTAACAAATGGAAAATACAGGGGTTCTCTTCACCTAAAAACAAAGGATTTATGGAACTAATTAAAATCATGAATAAAATGAAATGTATGAACAATATTGATGTTAATCAGGTTTTAACTGGACATGGTAGGTTTCCGTTCTATTTCAACCGATTTAATCTGCAGGAAAATAAACTATGTAATAGTTGTCACGTTGACAGTGATGCTAGGCATTTTGTGGTTGATTGCTGTTTAACAGCGCCTATTAGACGGATTTTTAGCATTACTGATTTTAATGTAAGTGCCATTAATTTTAAAGTTTTTAAATCATATACTGTTGCTCTAATGAAGTTTAACAGTGAAAATAGGCCGCTTGTAGGAATCTTCTGTTAAAATTGAATTCTGTATTTATATGGGTTTTAGATATCTGTGGTGTTCTATGTTGTGAATTTTTTTATGGTTTTTTGGTGTGTGTTGGTTTGTAATTTTGTGTTAGATGTGCTTACTTATTTTTAATTTAGTATTTATGTTTGTTGTTTGAGGGTGGCTGGGTTACTGGCTGCCCTCGTTTGTGGAGATACGGGGGCCCTTCTTTTGAGTCTTTCTTTCGTGTGCAGGTGGGCTGAAGGGAGCCTCCAATTCTTACAATTCTTACCTTATATTTAGTTGTGTGACAAGCATTATTGCATTGCATGTTTCAATTATGAACATCCAAGAGAAAAGTAAATATTAGTACTTATCACATTATCAGAAACTATGTAACTGTTATTTTAACTGGAATTTTTATTATTTAGTTCTTGTATATGCTAATGTATGTACATAAGCTAGACATCCATGCATAGGCTATCATCTTCATGTATCATTCGGGTTTTGATCAGTGAATTTCCATCATATTTCTCTGGTCATATGTATCTAACATTTGCGCTAGATCATTCCAAATCACAAAGCTAAGTATATTATTAATCTACCATATAATTTTGAAACAAAATAAGTGCAGGTTGTGTAGGCACATGATATTTTATATCAATTTTATTTACTTTTGAACAATATTTTGTGCTTTCCAGAAGCACAAAATATTTTTCATATTTATAAAGTATTGCAGCATATATTCATATTTATTGAACACCATTTAAGAAAACAAAGTGAATACTATTTATAAAACTTTATAACTTATTTAGTAATACAGAAATAATTTTCTGAAATTATACACGTTTATAATTGGTAATGAGATTTATAATTGATTGTTATAATTGGGGACCAATTTAGGCAGAGTGATTTGGAAGCTGAAGAAATTAAAATTTCCATGTAAATCTGCAGAAAAGGTGACTCACCAGTAGTACATGCGGCCACAAATCTGAATGTTGCTGTGACCATCGGTGGATCACGAAGCCACCAAAACAAACCGATCATAATCCAGCGATGCGTCATTCGGCAGTTAAGGTGTTAAAAATAACTGCTCATTTTCATTATTTCAAGAAAGTGTTTGCCATATGAAGGTTCATGACCGATGTCACCAGTGTTAATTCGTGTTCAAAAGATGCGCAATATATGCAAACGTGTTTAATTTAGAAAAAGCAGACGTTACTAAACATGCTATGTTTAGCTCAGATAAAGATTATGTTATTTATAGACGAGTTATGTTTAGCCCAAATAAAGACTGTGTTATTTAGAGAAGTGTTCTGTTTAGCTCAGATAAAGAATTCGTTATTTAGAGGTATTATGTTTAGCTCATATTAAGATTGCGTTATTTAGAGAAGTGTTATGTTTAGTTCAGAAAAAAGGCGTTATATTATGCAGAGGAAAGAAGAGCAAATATGTTTTCTTAATGTTGAAAGCTGTAGGATAGGAGAAATTTTTCAGAGCATCAATTATGAAAATGTTTCGGCAATTTATAAATTTAATAAATAAAGATCTCCAGAGCTTTATGCAATATTTGTAATAGTGTAGGATTCTCCACTGTGTAATTCTAAATTACCGTTGAAAGCGAAGAATTTTAAGAACTGATTAAGCGAATAATATCTTGAGTTCGTGTGACAGGAAACAAGATAAAAAGGTAAAATAACTCTTCATTATTCCAATCAAGATTTAACAGAACTCAGTCTTGGAGTTACAATAAAGCCGACACTTGGACTTCAACTTAAGAAACTAAGAATTAAACTGAACTAATCTTAACTAAAGAGATACAGCCGAAGCTATTAAAATTCTAGAAGAGTTGGTCCCTTAACGCTAAGTAACTGCGAAGCTATGAAAGGCTTAAAGTACGGCCGAGAGTAATAATAGCTTACGAGAAAGTAGCCTAAAAAGGCGGACGCGTGGAGCCACACTATCTGGTATTTCTCTCAATAAGACAGTAGAACTTTGCGGTTAAATACCGCTCTTCCTCATTAGCATTCAGACGTGATTCTAAAACTACGTTCTGGCTGGAAGTGGTAAAAGGAAGTTTAACTCAAAATTTAACTGTTAATAAAATTAACATAATTCTTACAATCGTTATGATTTGAATAGAATCGTTATGATATTTTCATGAATATTTTTCGCTAGACAGGAATAAAAATAAAAGTTCCTTGTGATAAATAATAGTGAAGATTTGATAGGCTAAAAAACGTTTTGACTGAAATATTTACGGAAAATATTGAATAAGTTATTTCAGTTCAAGGAAAAACGGTTGCAGAATTATGATTCACGTGAAAAATAAACAAATGCAAGTTTTTTAAATTACCAAACTTCTTCCTTCAAACATTCGGCTAGTTGTACATTATTGAAAACGCCAAATGTATTTTATATCTTGAAAATAATTATCGTAAAATAAAAAAACGAGGAACACCTAATTTTGAAATACATATTCAATTCCCAAGGTAATTCCGTAATACATTTTGATTCAACTCACAAAATAATTTCTAATTTCCCTAATCTAATTATTTTCAGATTATCAGAAACTAATAAGCGAACTGGATAACAGGGAAAAGGAATTCTTGGCTTGCCTTTAGTCGCCTGAGATTATGCACTTCAAAAATCATTTTCTGTAACATAAAGCTGAATTTCATAGTATTAATATAGTATTAATAATGGTAGGATAAACTGTGATTATCGCTTAGACAGCCGGCATGGTTCGATGATGACACCATATTTCTTCAGAAATGCAGAAATTCGGTGTTCACCGTGAGGCTCTTGCAACAATAATAAAAATAAATATTATAAAATTTAAAAAAAAAAAAAAAAAAAAAAAAAAAAAAAAAACTGAAAGCTTTTAAATTTTATATTACACCCAAATGGGCTTTTTTTTTATTTACAGACACATACAGATTTCGAAAGCATTTGGGCTAAAATACTTAAAAACAGCGTATCTTTAGAATTTCCCACAGAAAATCTCGCGTGCTGGAGATAAAAATATTCTATTCCCTACACTGTTGCCACTGCTTACATTGAAATTGTTGAGTTTTTAATTAATGATTCGTTAACATTTTATAAAATATAAAGTAAACAATAAAACAAATTCCAAATTCGGGCTTCCAGGTGCCCATTTTCGGATGGAGGACTGTGTTATTCAAAATTTGATGACGGCCGGTAGCTTTGTTTTTTCACGAGAAACATACATACGTTCGTACAAATTCTTCATTATTTAATTTCTTTAAGCATAATACAGGGCGATAGTATTTGGTGACAATTAAAAAGTGATACGCCGTTTATAGTAAACCGACCCAAAATGCCGTTTCGAGACTAACAGCCCATTTGGGCTAACGCCCCCTTTGGGATAATAAAAATAAATATATATTAATAACAGAAATAAAAATAAATATATAGTTATTTTCATTTTTTAAAACTGCAAGTTGTTGTTGTGCAACTGAAATAAGTTATTGATACGCAACAATAGCTGAAACGAAATTATTTCCTTAGTACCAGCAATATTACCTGTTCCTTTTCGTTATCTTTTAATCTGAAGTGAAAAATGCATATTCTGAATAGTATAAATACAACTGGAAGTATAAATTCGTGAAATGACAAATTTATGTACGAACAGAGGTAACGGATGTAAAGCGCAGCATGTCGTGTTTGGACAGAATATGCAATAATAATGGAGATAGAAAATAGTTTAATGTACGTAGAATCAGGTATATCTAGCAGTCGAAAATTGATTCATCTGCTCATGTAATTGTTATCTAGATGTTGCTAATATTAATTGTACAATTCGCAAAATTTATAAAATGATGAAGATAAAATAAGAATCTTTACTAAAATTATTCATTAAAATAGAAGTATTTGCTGTTCAAATACCTAAAATTTAGAAAAGTTAGAGAAATGATCCAAAAAATTTAAAATTTAGATACTGAACACTTTAAAATTGATTCGAGAGGAACTTGGTTCCTTCGGGTACCGCGTTACCGAACTCTGCTGTAAGGGATGAGCAGGTATGGGTAAATCTCGGCGAACATTGTAAAGATACGAAAATAATTTCAGTAGTTATGAATTTCTTCTTTTTTTTTTTTTATCAAAGTATGGGTAAAACTTTGAGCAATTTAGCAAGGCTTATTGCTATGAACTAGATGGTCTTTTCTGGGTGTCAAGTTTCGTGTTTCAGTGAATTCACTCAGGACCATCATCTGCCTAAGACGGTGATCTGTGAAAGTAACCTGGATTTCTGGAGAGCATATAGTTAAAGGATGATACTAAATAAAAACGAGAATCGTGTTTTCTAAGACGACCACTTCGAGAGAAGAATATAAAATTGGCTGAAATCATAAGTGGTCATCTTAAGCATTTACTTAAATATATCAAATTTTAGGGGTTTTTGAAGTTACTAAATAAATTCACAAGCATTTTTCCGTATTGAAACAGGCTTCTTGCTAGGTGGTATGACCAAATTAATCCATAAATTGTTAGGAATTTTAAACTCTTCGTTTGAGCAAAGTTTACGGGTTCGATGCAAAAACTCTGCACTCTGAGAAAAGCACGATTATTTCTTTAAGTATTGGACAGGGTACTGAAACGATTCCTTGTTGTGTCGGGATGCTTATATATGGTTTATTTTGATTTAATTCAGAATCGGATTTTATTAGCTAATCAAATGTATTCACAGAGTTTTTAAATTCACCGATTAGCCAGTTTTTAGGTCGTTTCGTTTAACCTTGCTAACAAGCTTACCTTTTAAGCTTGTCAGTCATTTATTTCTTGACACATTATAAGGTATTTCTCCCTTCTTGGCAAGCCTTCGTGGTGCGGTGGTCTGCACGCTGGGCGCGTATTTCAGAGGTCCGCGGTTCGAATCCTGGCGAAGGAGGTTGCATATTTTTCATCTTTCCTGCTTCTAAAAAAATCCTAATGTCTCTACGGTGGCGCCCGAACTAAAAGGGGGTTGGATGATGAATCTCCACATCCGCGATTTGGCGGTTGGATCGCCTCAAAACCACAGTCACCCTTTAAAAAGGGGAGTATATAAGGTATTTCTCCCCCCTTCTTGGCGAGCCTTCGTGGTGTGGTGGTCTGCACGCTGGGCGCATATTCCAGAGGTCCGCGGTTCGATTTCCGGCGAAGGCGGTTGCATATTTTTCATCTTTCCTATTTCTCAAAAAATACTAATGTCTCTACAACATCACTGTTGTCCTTTAGAGCTGCTGAACCGCACAATCGGGATGCGAGTTGACTTAAGGCGTTGCACCAGCCTCTCTTATTATGTTTACGTGTATCGTTGTTCTTGAGAGAAAGAGAAAAATATTAATCGTTTTAAAACTAGTTAAATTGTAAAGACTTATTATTGATTAGCAAATGATGTAAAAATAAAGTAAGTTACTTGGTGGATTTTATCATATTTAAAATTTCTTTGGTAGCGAAAATGTCAATGTCTGTCTAAAGTATAACGACATCTTTCTGAGAAATCATCCACTGTTCTATATGAATTTGCTCTTCTATCATAGTTCATGTCTTACAGAAGTGACTTTTATTACTCAAATTTACTTGTATTCTAAGTGGATAACATGTAGAGATGGTTGTTTTGAGGAGGTGATAGCTATGTGTGATTTTATCTTATAGATTGGTCTATGCAAATAAAAAAACTAAAACTATACCAAACTCAATGGCGTAACAGCCCTAATGGGCCAAGGCCTGCAAAGCCCGAAAATCTTCTTTCTTAACCGTGGGCCACCGGGGTGTGTAGGCACATGCGCTGAACAAGTGGTCAACTTGTCGCAGGACCCCCAGTGTTTAGTCCCCAAGCGAACTTGGTACTTATTTTATAGATTTAAGTTATGGAAATCAAAGAATGAAAGTTGACCTTGCCCGGCCCAGGATTCGAATCCCGGACCTGTGGTGCTGCTGCGCGATGCGCTAGCCACTGTGCCACCGGGCTTCTATGCAAATAAATGGTGTTTAAAATGTTTTAGAGCAGAGGTTCTCAAAATAGAACCTATAATAATTTGCAAGTTCGTTTCAACTAAAATGAAACCTTACATGGTAACCATCCCTTTCTTTCGCACAGGCAATCATCGCTGAAAGTGATCAGTAATTTTTAGAAACACAAAATAAACAATGGCAGTACAAACTGTCTTTTTAGGTTTATCACCTAAAAAGTTTTTAGGTTATAAGATTATCAGGATCGTCTGAATCTTAGAGATGTTTCACTATATCACGGCCAAAATTATGCAATGCAAAACATGAAATGTGTTGCAAAAATAAAGACGATTTTTCATGTTTTATGGACAATGAAGTACTAATTTAAGTAATTAAATAAAATTAGTAATTAAATTTAAGTAATTAAATAAAATAGTAATTTAATAAAAGATCTTGAGTGTTTATCCATATATACGGCAATAATTAATAATTGGTAGTTAGAATCTTGCCCTTTTTATTATCATGTTATATTTTCTTTTTGGCGAAAAAAATGTAAATTAAGTCATTACAAAAATTAAATTTAACGCGAAATTATAGATATTATTTTACAAAGTGTGTATGTAATTAAGTAAACATTTTCGAAAATGTATTATAGCCCGTCCTCTAAGTTTAAAAATATAAGGGAAGAAAGAGGAGATTTCTTTTCAATTTTTAAAAACACGTACTCTTTTTTTCCCTCTGTCTGCTTTGCGTAAAACCTCTATCGACTACCTTAGACACCTTAGACAAACCGACTACCTTAGACAGTTATTGCTAAATATGAACACTATTTATTAAAACGTAAATAAATTCTAATTTTGACCATCACCTTTCTCAGATAGACATTTCCACTGAAGAGAGAAATTATTTGGAACCACAGGTGGTCAGGAAAGAGGTGTTCGGTACAGTTAAAATATGAGGATCTAGCAACGCGCTATTTACTTGTTAAGAAAAGAATTCTTAAAAGTTTAAATTTAAAGTAATGCGTCTTAAAAGTTTGAGCCAAGGCACCTGTTCTGTTGGAGGAAACTTTATGCATTTGAAATGATTACATAACTGAAATAAAGAATGAAGAATCTTATAAAGAAAACCACCTATATTAAAAAAGAAATGATCCAAAAAGGCCAGAGCAAGATGAGAGAGTCAGAGCCAGATGGTGGAATGCCCTCTAAGATGCCTCTGACTCAAAGTGATAGTTATTAAATCATAAATAAACATGATATTATGTATAAGTTCTGTAAGGCGACCATCACCACAGAAGACCGACGTCGTCCGAAAGCGTGGAGAATCATGTTAAGAGGTTTGGAGCAGTAAAATTAAAAGTAATACTGACTAATGATTTAGGACAGAATTAAAAAGGCTTAAAAGTTAGAATTTCTATTGCATTTATATTGCAATTTTTATCTTTCAAAATTCACATTATGTGGCCTAAGTCTGTGGGTGGGATGAAATTAGATATTTATCATTAGTCATAGATTTGTAGTCCTTCATAATGACAGTATCATATTTTCATATGCAGCGTTCTATTCTGGATGACACCACGCACAGAAATTATATCTGAGAATCTACTCGTCTTTCTTAGTCAACAGTACCATGCCTAGTCTTTCAGAAGAAGATTTGAATCACGTATAGTAAAAGTAAACCTGATAATGACGAATATCGAACCCTTATAGGAAACTAAAATCTAAGTCCAGGGAGAATGTAACTAACCACCTCGGCCAGCAATCATATAAACCAACCAGTTCTTCTATAAAAGCTCATAAATAAGCTGGAAATAGCGTAGTATAATACTGAGCCATTGAAAATCGTACAAGTTATTGTTTTAAAAAATCCGACATTCGAATGTCTCCTGTAAAAGTAAACAATTATGTAAGACTCCGAAATTTTTTCTGACATGCATCTTACATATTTTTCATATCAGTCTGTTGCTCGATTGTTTGATTTTAAGTTAAATATCAGACTAATTATTTTCATGCATGCCATTGAGAGAATGACTTCAAAATTTCATGTATTAAATCTTTAGAAAATCAAATAAAGCGTACGCTTTCGTAGCGAATATCTTCTAAAACGACAGCCTCTGATAGTAAGAAGGATCTCTTACCTCTCCGAGTTGACCAAACAGAAAACAAAAAAGCGTCAGAAATTGTGAGTGGCTATCTTAGAAAAGTTTATTTTGTACACGTATAATTTTAAAAATGTAAGGTTTTATGTAGATAACGATGATGCTAGAGCTAGTGATTTTTTTCTCAATAACAGTTAGTAGTAGACTTGACCACAGATGAGTTCATTGAAGCATAATTTGTGGAATAAACATTATGAAGCTAATACAGTTGCATTTACTGTTGTACAATTTCAAAATTTTAGTATAAAAACTTAAAAGCAATTTTCTCTCTTTCTTCCAGTACGCTTTCGTGGTATAACGGTAACCACATTCGGCGCGTATTCAAGATGTCCAGGTTCGAGATCCGACGAGAGTATTGCTCATTTTTCATGTCTCGAAATAACCTAATGTCTCTACAGTTTTTATTCAGAAATTCCTGCTTCAAAATAATACATACATACGTATGTACAGACGTCCCGAAAAAACCTCTTCTGTATACATTTTAAATCCTTTTTGCAACCCGTTTTGGGAAAAAGAGTCCTTTATTCTCTCCTTACGTACAGATGTTAAGCGAATACATCGTTAATTTGCATTCGATAGCGGTCAAAATGGATATTTTCTTTGAAATATGATACTCGAAAATTTTCGAGATACGATACTTCGTACAAGAAAGTAAAAAGGGTAAAGTTTCTTTATTTCTAAATAGAGAGAAATAAAGTTCTTTATTATTATTGGTTAATGGATGATTTGGTTTGAATACAATTGGAGAAATGGTTTTACTTCTATTTTTGTCATTACGTAAGTACATGAGTAATCCACGCTATAGAAAAATTATATGATAGCCATTTCTTTTGAAATGACGCAGTTGAGATTTATTGCGAGCCCTTCGCTTTTTTTTAGAACAGAGAGGAAAATAACCAAATTAAAAAGGAGAGTTTAGAAACTATTACAAAAAACAATTCCAAATTACAGTTAAAATTTTATCCTACATGCAAATACAATTTATTTAACATAAATAATGCATTAGTATTTTTTTACTTAAATATTATGATTCTTCAATTAAAAAACAGAAATAAGCATGCATTTTAGTTTTTCTTTGATTTCTAGAAACGTTTAATTTACAACGGCGAGGAGAGAACTGCTTTTGTTGTTTTAATCCCTGAAAATTGAAGCTTTACCAAACGGCACATTGGCAATAAGTAAAAAATATAATTCTAAAGGAAGGAAGGAACATGTACATTAAAAATTGTGCCTACAAAATCTGTCAAGTCTTCTGATAAAATGGACTCAGGAGACGCGATATTCGAAACGCAAAATAAGCTCTCAATTGGAAGATTGATTTTATTGATTTTTGTGCTGAAGATTTATCTTCGGAAACAGAGATGTGACATCTCTTACTAGTTATTTTTAACTGGTAAAATCTTTATTTTTCTGTGTTATTATGTATATAGTATTCTATATTATTCCCATAAATATCTTTTTTTATTATCAACTGTTGAACTTTGTTTAAGACTGTTTTAATACACTATATCATTTCAGATATTTAAACTGGTGGGATGTATGTGTGATCGAAATCAAAATTGAGTAGTAGCAGGTTTTAATATATAAAAATTATTCTCAGTTAAAAATTGTAAGGTTTATCTTAATTTTCTTACAGTTAATTTTGAGTTAAAGTTACTTTCCTGTCTTTCCTTAACTTCAGGTTGCAACATACGGCCAGAACGTATTTTCAGAGTCCCGTTAGCCTTTTGGCGATACTCTCTCACAAGGTATTATTACGCTCGGCCGTACTTTAGGCTCTTGATAGCTTCGCCGTTAGTTAGCGTTAAAGGGCCAACCCTGTCAGAATCTTGATAGCTTCGGCTATATCGTTTTAGTTAAGTTTTATTGTTTATTATTCCTGAGTTTCAAGCCCAAGTGTAGGCTTCATTGTAACTCCAAGAAGGTGTCTTCTATTAAATTTATTTCGAATAATAAAGGGTAATTAACCCTTCGGACGTTTACGTCTCTATCTTTCTGAACTAAGCGATTATTCCCTTATCAGTTTGCAACGTTCCAGACACATTGCAGTACATTCAAAGTTTGTAACCTTACAAAATGACTAATTTCGATATATAATGAACTCTCTCTAAGACGACAATCCATAGGTTTTTGGTTTTCCAAAGAAGGAGTCGCATAATAGAGGTAATGTTTTATTCATCTAAGCTTATTTGCGATTTCTGAAATTTCATACACTTTTGGATGTGGTCGTTCATGAGAGGTGGTCGCTAAGAGAGATTTTATTGTGCTGCATCCAAATCGTTGCTCGAGATGCCTGTGAACGGCGAATGTGTAAAGAACTAACACAATGACTGTAAATGACTTTTAAAATCATTAAGGTATAACAACTATGTTTATGCCCATTTTATACCAGCGTATTAATAACACTGCCACATATAAAGCTCTCGTTTCAGATGTTTATTTAAAGCGTTATATGAATGACACCAACAAAAACGAATTTTCGCACTCTGTTCTGTCGAACTGCAATGCTTTTTAAGAAGAGATTTTCACAACTGGTAGCTCGTAAAGGTTTCTGATCCCGTTGATTCAGCTGTCTGACAGCATAAGGTTTACTACACATAATGTAAGTATGAATCAGTTTCTCTTAGGAAATATTTTGCAAAAATATTCCTGTCTTACGTACGCCTGACAAGTTATGCATAATTGTGTAAATGGTCAGGTAAGTACGTTAACATGCTATGAAATAAATAATGTAAAAATAAAATACCTTCTTCTTCATTGATATAAAATTTTAGTACGCACTGAGCGCTACATCATCAATTATAACACTAATGTATAATTAAAATGACCTACTTTAAAAATAATAAAATAATATTTTCTTAAAAAATACAATTTTTTAATTTGGGACCACAAAATCAAATATTTGTTAACATAAAATTAAACGTAATTTCTTAATTTCTATGCAGGAAACGTATCAGTGGTCATGTTATACCAGTATAGAGTATATAGAGTGTTTATAGAATTGTTCAAAATTTCTTGAACATTCTTTAACGATTTCAGAGAAATCATGCTTTTAAGCTGGAAAACTGCACTTTTGAGAATTCTCAACTTAAAGATATAATTATCCTTATTTGATTTACTTATTTTAATATGTCTTTTTAAAGATTTCCGAAGAGAAAATTTCACGTTTAAACTGCAGAATTACAAAGACTGAATAAAAAATTGCTCCAAAGAAAGAAATGATGAAGTACGCCTTTCAAATTATGATGATAAAAAGGAAACGTCAGACTTGAAGAAAAAAATAAAATGTATCAGTAATACGAGGATTCATCTGATTTTAAAGCATTGTATTTTTAAAAGTATTGAAGAGAAATCTCAGCTAACGACTTTAATTCGTTTTTGAAGTCCGTTCGTCAACCGAACTGTTAGTGAACGGAAACAGTTTTTCTCATATGGAATTATAGCAAAATGGTTTAATTTGTTCCTAGAGTACTAACGATTGCCTTTTTAAACTTTCAGTAATATCTTGTACATAAGTTCATAATCCAAAACCAATGGATATCATTCAGTCTATGATAAAAGAATATGAATACTGGATTAAACGAATAAAATGTACGAAAACGTAATTTAATTTTACAGTACTTATACGAGGGAAAGTGGACGGCCATAGGTGCAATTATTTGGATGAGAAATTCCTTTCCATAAAAATATCGAGCAAGCTATCTTCAGAATACATCTTCATTTACCTTTTCTTTGGTTCTAAACGGAATCCTCTCTGAATGAGACTCATTAGACCTGCTTGACTCAGATTTTGTTCAATGTGATATGTTGTTGCCTATGCTTGAAAATATTCCTAAAATGAGACACGACATTGACATTGAAAACTTTTATGCTCTAGCTTGCAACTGGTTTATCAGAATGATATCGTTACAAGAAAACTTTGAATCAAATTGTGTTCTTTGCACACAAATTGTAGAACCCATTTCTTCCAAAATTGCCCTTTTTTATTGTCTCTAAAGTTATTGTAATTATTTATTGTTGAGCCCATTATCTCGTTTTTCTAGTAACTTCTCCGAATTCTGATTGTTAACATCTTAACCCATGGTTTTTGCTTATAGACACAATATCATAGACAACAAAAAAAGCCCTGAGTGTCAAAGACGTTAAAGTCTGTACCTTCTACCCATTCTGCCATAACTTCCTCCAGGAATTTATGGTCTCGTAAGTCACTTACTACAGGCTTTGTTAATGAGAGGTAAGCAATGGAAAATATTAAAATGATATCTCCAGATGCTACCGAATGTTAATTATGAGGCATAGTTACTTCAAAATAAATTTGAAATCGTTTGTTTCTGGCTCGAATGTTCGTGACTCGAGAAACAGTTCGTAAGCAGAAGCGGTTTTTTTTTTGTTCAGGTATTTTTTTAAAAACAGAATTGTTCATGAAGTAAAGCGTTCGTCATCCGCGGTTCAACTGCATTCATGCAGTGATAATTGACACATAAAAAGGACTTAAACTCATCATATTTTCCCCTCATACTCAAAAGGCCCCATGGGTCACATGACACACATACGAGGGTAAATACAGCCATTATTCTAGCATTTCCCGTCGATGATCATCATAGCAGTATTCCTGCATTCCCTGAACCCTACCAGTGATACTAGCATTAGGGATTACGAAAATACTCCTTAAAATACCCTTCCTGCCTAAATGAAGAAGTTTCATAGTCTTAAAACAGGAGACTTGACGGGGCATTATATAAAATATATGAACGTAGCTCGATTACATCTTGGATAAGCCTTGCTTGAGCAACGAAGCAAAGACCCCCCCCCCAAAAAAAAGAAAGTAGACGTGCATCATTAAAAATTTTCTGGGTTCTTTTCTTTTCTGGTATTAGTTATCATAGTACGCGTAATATTTTCGAAAATATAGTGTTTTGAAACCCAATAAATTGTTTATCGTTCAGAGTAGATAATTCATTAGAGCACTGTTCTATTGTACTATAACGACCATTTAATTTCTTTATCACGAGAAAGCTTCCGGAACATACATGTATATTTGTCAGATTCTTAAAGTGTAAATTATGCTGATTTACAGCGAAAGGTTGATTTTTTCTAATTTTCGGCTATGATATGATATGTAGGTTTTGCCTAGTAAATTTGTCATTGACAATGAGGTAACAGAATACACAGATCCAAATAAGTATTAGTGTTAAGGCGCAGAATTTGATAAATCTTGAACAGAAAAACTGCTTCTCGTTTTCAAATTCTGCCAGTTGCTGTATCGTTTGGTCGGTTACTAATCCCCGAGAAAATTTGGATATTTGTAATTGTAAATAATGAACGCGCGGTATGTGAATTTCCACAGTACACATTCGTATCGGACCTGTGAGAATGGCTTCTAAATGGATCTCAACTGCAAAATTCACTCACGGAAAGTTCCGCAAGCAGCGAAAACAAGAATTAATTTTCTAAAGATATGTGGAGTATCTAACATGTATGCATTACTTCTCGAGAATCTGAAGTGTTTGAGATCAGTTAGCAGCAAATGATGATATGAAAAAAGTAGTCTCACAGTTAGGAAGCCCAATTTCTCTAATCAAACAGTTTTATTTTCCTGTAAAACGAAATAAAGCTATCATTTACATATCTCTAGAGTGTCCCGAAGTGCTCCGGAAGTAGTTTGTCAGCACTAGCAATTTTCAATAGTCTTTTAATAGTCTCGAATCAAGATTTCGAATAGTCTTTCAACGACCTCGAATCAAGATTTAAGGGACTAACAAAATAATTTATGGCATCTGTAATGAACCTGAAACTTGATACCTTATCGCACTTATGTTTAAGTTTTATTCAATTCACATCTTTTCTTTCTGTTTCATTTCGCCTCGAGATCCACTCATTCAAGAATTTATGCAGATTTGAGGGGCAAGCAGTTTTACTATAAAGTTAGAGGACCTAAGAATAGCTTGTGAGTGAAAGTTTTAATCGCATCTGTCTATTCAACTTGGTGAATCCAGTGCTGTGTTCATTTGAATACTGTAACATAAGGATAGAATCCGATTTGGTAAGTGGTACGTTGGAATTTCTTCGCGGTCTAGACGAATCTTGTAGCCGTTAATAATATTAGGTTAAATTGCTGAAGATGTAACAATTGTGAAGAAACTTGTTTTAAACAAGGTCCAGTTGGTTGATAACTTTATGTTTGTGTATTTTAATTTAACCCTTCACACGTGGCGAAGAAGAATAAATTTGAGCTTATTTTAATTCCAATTCCGTTTGTTAGATAGAATTAAAAATTCTTGTTGTGAAAACTCACTAGTGGAATTTGTGTTACATCCGTAATTTCATTACGTCCTTTTAGAAATGAGGATTCTCGAATAAGGTCAACGTGAATAACTGTACAGATGTACACTGTGAAAAAAGGGGGGACAGTCCTATAACTTCCTTTCTACTGGGCCGAGTGACGAAATTCACTTGTGGTTTTCATGCCTCGAAAGCGCGACTTAGAATATATATTAGATTTGTATACAGCATTGTTCTAATATAGGTATTTTGACACAAAATCGGACTTTTTCTGAAATGACATGTAAAAGGTTTTAGAAGTTTATTTCTAGGCACACCTGCAAAAAATTAAACTTTTTTAGTCAAAATTTTCTAAGATATACATGAATTTACATATTGTAGCATTTTGAAATTTGGCATATTTGTTACAAGCGATAATAACGCCAAATGTGGTTTACGGACTTTGTTAAAATTAGTTGAAAGTATGAACGCTGACCTTTTTTCCGCTCGTCTGCAATAGAAAAAAGAAAAGGAAACTAGGTTGCTATAAATTAAGAAGTTCGACGAATAAATTATTCTTGGCGAAAACCGAGAAAAATATGCCAAGATAAATTTTTGAATTTTTCCGTAAATTTGCCACCAAATTTTACAAAATTTAATATCTAGGCATAATTTGAGTCGTAGACTCGAAATATGAGAAACAAATGGCGTGTCATTTCAGAAAAGTCCGATTTTGTGTCAAAATACTTATGTTAGAATGATAGTTTATATATCCCAAGTCGCGCTTTCGAGACATGAAAAACGCAATTTGAATTTCTCCAATTGACCCAGTAGAACTGTCCGTTATTTTCGCACTGGCATATGAAAGGTTAGAAAATGTGACATAAGATGATATACAAACTTGGATGTCGAAGTCACATAATACAATTACTAATACAATTAACAGTCGTACCCAGCACGGTAGGCTGGATTAACATATTTAGCGACAGTACATGCGATGGTAGCGTTGGTACATTTGATTTACAATAATCACCAACGTAATCGTTAATATTATGTAGCAACGTAATCAACATAATATTTAATATTGCATTGGTACATTTGATTGTTGTGTTGGTAACAATTATAAGGCATAATTTAAATATTATCATGGTATTCATATCTCACTTGAGGAATCTCGAAGCTCAGCACCATATGTAACATGATATAAAAAGCGATATATAAAAAGCAACTGCATCCTGCAACTAATCTAGAATTAAACCTACTTATCCTTCTATTTAGAGACGGGAACTGCCCCAGATAGGCTGGGTCCCATCACATTCATGTCTAGGCAAATATGTTGGATATACTATGAGGTTTGTCTTGTAATACATACGTCTATGTATCTCCATCATTATTTCTTGGAAATTTGCATTATTACAAGCACGTAAACTGACATGATGATCTCGTCGTGTGTATCTAATTTAATTTTCAGTGAGGGACAGCAACGCTGGGAGTAGATGCGTAACAGCTGTCATAGTGTAATCGTTCTTAGCTCAGTTGCGGCGCAATGAACAAACCTAAGACTATACACAGGAAATGTGTATAGTCTTAGGTTTTTTCATTGCGCCACTGAAGTGAGGCTAGCTAGCAGCTATATCAACGAAAACAAACAAAGCGATAACACGTGGTCTACATACGTGGTTTATCGCGTATTATCGTCTAAAAAAATTCTGATACTAAATTCGAGAAAATTCAGTTTTAATAACCCTTAAAAATTTCAACATTGCATTGTTATAAACTTATTGTCTTGTAGATAAAGTAATCAAGTTTATTTTATTGAATTCGCTGAGTGCTAACACTCAAAGTTAAACAAATCGTTTGCGAACTTGTGTCCTTGCCAATCAAAGATATACATTTGAGTGTTAACCATCAAAGTCTGAGCTCGAACTAGAACTTGAACGTCAAGTTTCCGGTTTTGTCCGTTTTGTGCAAACTCTGTGAGTTTTTTACTAAACTGATTGTGCAACCTTTTAGTCTCGTTCATTCACTCTCCCAAAACTGTTATAAGTTCAGGTTGGAATTCGAATATTCCTCTTTTCTGTTTCTCAGAGTGGAATGCGACCCTCTGTTCTATAATTATTGCTCATCTGGATGAGTGTCATCACCCCTCTTAATTTGTAAAAACAATTTAGAATCACCCTGTATACAAGCCACTTGTAAAATGTAAAAGATTTTAATGTGCGGTTTACATTGAAAAATTTCAATATATCAGCATGAATCACAGAGCCGCTAAACTGCTATGTATCTGATCTTGATATTACAATGCAAGAACAGTTTTTCGCATTGAGAGAATTAAGTAAGCTCAAGTACAAATCTTGTTCAAAACACACAGGTAAGCCAAATTTTGTGATTTAAAATCTTTCAAGAGAAATGTCCCAAAATGAAAATTGTTGCCGAACCAACTTTGGCTATATTGATTATATTTAATCATATTGCCTATACCGGCTTTGCCTCTTTTTGCTTAATGGAAACCTAGCCAAGTCTATAATTTACTACGGGAAACAGGAATTAGTTTGCATGTTTTTGAAGAAGTGATTTAAGAAATAAGCAAAGTAGTCTTATACAAATATTTAAAAACAAAATGCCCCAATTTTTGTGCAGTTAAATTTCGTGATTTTGTTTCTGTTTGTGCTTGTAAAATTATTATTATTAATAATAATAATGCAAAAAATAATACAACATAAATTTAATAAATCATTTTTTTCAAAATTTTTGTTTATATTTAGTTTAATTGTTATCTATAAATTACTCATGTACAATTATTTGTATCATGATTATGTAGTATGCTGTATATTATAGAAAAATGTAAAACAATGGGTGTAAAAAACAATTTTTTTATAAGCGGTCGATGCAAGAAAAGGGTTGGGAACTCTGGTTTAGCACATCGCAGATAACTGGTTTAGTTCATCACATAGAACAGGAAACAATTCTTCCAAAGAGTATACAATGGCCTGCAAAGACTGGCTGGGTTGAAAGAACATAATTCTGTTAGTTGAAAAAAAATTCAGAAGTCAGTTTGAATGCGGCATTCAACAAAGACGAAGCCCTGCTGTTGTACAGTAATGTTGAAACTCTAATACATAAATATGCGTTTCCGTCCAACAGGATTCATAATGAGAATGGGACAAGCACAAATATAGTTCTCAGATAAAAAAAATAGTACTTATAAGATTTAAGTAGGTAGGATTTAAAAGTAAAGAAGAAAGAAATATTACTATTTTTCAAGCTCTAAGCGCCTCAAACAATACATCCCTGTGCTCTACGATATTTAAATAACCAACACCAACCAACCAAACTGCAATGTTTATTTTTTCTTGCTTAAGGATGACACGATGAACATAGAGAGTCATCTGGAGCAATATACAGCTGCTGACGGATGAAAAAAAAACGAGAGGATTTGCTTTCCGTTAGATTTTACATTTTGCCAATAAATCCAATTCTTCACTAGAAAAACAATTTTACTAATACGGGCAGTCTAGACAAACCACGTATCTCTCCAGTTATATATTTTCTGTCGACGGTAAGGAACATACATGGTGTAAATTCTTGTTCACATTTCACATCAACTTCAGGACAATTTTTGAGCACTCTTGAAGAGCACCTTTCCCACAGAAATTGAAATTTTCATAAAACCCCGTGTGTAGGAAAAAATAACACAATAAGATTTTGCTGAACTCTATAATACAACTTTCATCAGAATCTCTTCAATGGAGAAGACCAAATTGGTTTGGCATTTGGCCTTTTATCTCAAACAGTTTAACTAATGAAGATTATATGGCAGCAGGGTCCCAGCTGATCGGGATGCTACTGAATGTTCTGCTGACACAATCCCAGTCCTAGTATTTTAGCTTTATTTCCATCTGCTGAAATATAGCTACTGCCAAGTTCTCCAAGACTGGTCTATCTTAGAAAAGAATGTTTCTTTGCAACAAAAGTCCCTGATTCTTACAGGAACACCTATGGAAATCATTCTTGAACAGAAAGTGAAACAAAGCCGATTCAAGAAACTTAACATAATATCTTTTTCAAAGATAACTAGATTGAATTTATTGGATTGCAGCAAAACACACTAGTAGTGTCTACCTAGAAAGAATGCCTTCATAGAGACTTTAGGTAACCTTTTCTTAGGATCTTTCAAAAGACTTCCAAATACTAAGGAAATCGTAGTCATGTTACACATAGAAAACAAATATGCAGTCAGAACATTCAGTAGAATTTGAAGCAGGATCACACTACCAATGTCCTGATTTTATCCGTTTTTCTGAAGGGCTGAATACCCTTCTTTAAATGCGACAAAATGCGATAAAAATTGCAAATAGGCTTCTAGTACTAAAAAGGCCAAAGGGGAAAGCTAAAAGTGCAAAAAAAATCTTATCTGGATAAACATGAGGAATTTAAAGTCAGAGCAAAATAAAGATTAAAAAAATGTTGAAAGGAAAAATTCCTGATTGGCGTAGATGAAGAAATCAAGACTTCGATATTCAAATGGACTACTAACTTGACAAAGATTTTATTCATAAAATTTACGACATATTGTTTGTAGGTAGCTTGGAAACGGGAAGGAAATCCGGTGTAAGTGAAAAGTCTGTTTTAAGTGGAGCCATAAACATTGCCATAAACATTGCAGCGGAGAGAATAAAACGAACTATATTTCTGGCTACTGCAAAAATCATAAAATGATTTCAACTATTTGTGATATAAATTACTTAAGACCACTGAACAATGAGTGGAACAATGAAATGGCACCCAATGGGATACTTCTTATTTTTATTTCTTAAACACAGTTTCATCACTAGCCCTAACAAAACTTCCTTTTTTCATATTTAATGAGATATAACACCCTTGTGTGTTTTTTCATTCTCTAACAACAATCAAATACATAATTTAAATATTGTACTATACGAATCGCAATAATTTTTGCTTAAATGGGTGCTACTGTCTTACTTTCTTTTAACATTCGACTAAAGATGGCATGCATGGCTATATTAAAAGATTCTCGGTTAACTTATAAGGTAGTTTCTCCCTTCTTTCCACATGCCCTCGTGGTGTATGTGGAAGCATACTACCCTTATTTGAAACGTCCAGGATTCGAGCCCCGGCTAGGGCACATTTTTCATGTCTCCAGCACTAGATAACCTAATTACTCTACAAACTATACTTTGTGTTGGTGGCAGCAGTGAGTTTTGCTTGCAGTTATAGGGCATTCATTCTTGACAAGGAGAATGCCAAGAAACTTCATCCTTTTAATATCGGGAGTTATTGCAGTTATGTTTTTGTGATCAGTGTGTGGAGTAGTCTGAGGTTATGGATAGAAAAATGGAATAATGTGCCAACGTGAAATTCTGAATTAAACTGTGTGAGTTCCTCTTCTTATTTTATCAAAGTAAATGTCGAGGAACCTAGTGAACTATTAAGTGACTTATCGCTTAATTCAAATAATAGAAATCGTAAACTCAAGAAGGGTTAACTACGCTTTATTTCACTCAAAATAAGATAAACAGTCGGCTCCTTTCTTCGGGCTTACAACAAAGCCTCCACTTGGGCTTAAAAATAAGAAATAAGAACTAACTATATCGAACTAAGAGTTTTAGCCGAAGCTAATGCAAATCTAATACAGTTATAATATCTAAACAATTACAATAATATCTAAACTAGCCGGTGAATATCAAAAGGCACGTAATATACGGCCGAGCAGACTAAGCCCGAAGGCAAACACGCGCTACTCAGGATCCCCAGCTCTCTCTCACTCGAAGTAAATTGAACCTTCCTTAAATACTATTTCTTACTCAATTTGCATTCGATGCCTTTTTAAAAACTCATTCTGATAGAAAGTTGCAAGTTGAAAGGAGGAACAATAGAAAAGCACAATTAAATTAAAATAAATGTTAAAAAATTAAAATATACCTTACAATTGAGCAAATTAGCCACAGAGACATTTAGCATGCTTTGACTGACAATGAATCGTACGCAATGTTTCGAGCTGTTCAAGTGCTTCAAAAACGAAAGGACGTCCTTTAAAGACGACGAGATAATTGGAAAACACAATGATCTTCACTCACATAAAATTTGGAACATATTTGAGAGCTTTCGCACGTGGAATGCCGGAGAATGATCAGCGATATTGAATACATTCATACTGTATTTATGAACTGTATTCATACTGTATTTATGAATTTTATTATTAGGTCTAACGTCTTGAAGCATGCGGACGCAGCATGCGGGCTGAATTCTCCACGACTACAGTGCAACCTGTCACCCAGCATTCTTTCTGCGTTTCTCGCCAACCATAGCAGCATATTATCGCTTCCACATCTTCTTTTTTCGCTTCCGCTGTCTGCAAATTTAGCTCTTGCCGACTTCTCCGTTTTCGCGAAAATGAAGTTGCAGCTAAAAGGAGACATTTCTCATCGTTCCCAAGATGCAGCGCATATCGCAAAAGATTATGGGTTCGTTTAAGCAAAATGACTTTGAAGTCGCATGCCAGCAGTGGTAGCAACGCTAGGACATGTTCATTGCTCCGCGTGGTAACTATTTTGAAGAAAATACTATTCAGACTTCAGTACGCAGTATATTTTTTGTCAATAAAGTTAATCCCAGTGTATTTCGATACACTCGTGTCTAGGTGGGCTGAAGGGAACCTCTAATTCTTACAATTCTTACACTTGTACTTGGATACAAAAGTCCTGCTACCAGTTCAATACATTCTAATTGTGTGGCACGAATGGATGGCAGTTTTTTTAACATTAAACATAATGTATTACTATAGGACAAATGCAGTTTTATCATTAATGTGATACAAAGTTATATTGTATGTTTTATTTCTATTCTCTCGATTGACAATTAAACTAATGGAGTTTGAATATACAAAATTTCATGCAAAGAGTCATATACAAATATGAAGCTTTTGTCAACCATCGAGTTCTGAGTCCACCAAATTCAATCATTATATATCTGTGAAAATCTAAAGATGATATTTCTTTTCTTTAGATTACAACTTATATACACAAAATATTATTGCTTTTTGTGTGAGTGGGATAACGAGAACGAAGAAAATATGACAGTAAAAACTTTGTCATAAAAAGAAGATCTAATCTCCAGAAAAAAATTAAATTGGTGGTTTCTGAGTTCATCACATGTCCTCAAGTAATGCATTTTCTAACGTATCGCATCAAACCAGGTTATTAAGAGTAAGATTAATGGACTGTAACTTTAATTTATTTACACAAACACTGTAAAATAGAAGAAATGCCGTCCACGTGACGACACAGCGTTTTTCGATGCACACATCCCTCAAAAGCACTGTAGCAAAAATAAAAAGGCATAGAACACATAAATTACATACTTGACAGGTTCGTTACGATAGCAACCGTAATTTAATCATGAGGCAGTACCGGCATCTATTGTTTCCAAGGCACACTAGGCATTTTTTTGGTAACAAAAAATAGTAACCACCGGGTTAGATGTAAAAGGCAATGCATGGAAATGGAAAAGGTTATCATTTTGTAAAATTTCTCAAGCTTGTACAGGGCACCTTTGTAGGTTTTCAAATCAGGAAAGTAATTTGTAAACTTCTTCTGAAAACGATCACATAACCATATGAACCTGAAACAGGAAGTCCTATATAAACAAGATGAAATATTTCTTTGATGAACAAATGACAGAAAATTACAGGGAGCTAATTAGTTAGTTTAGACAAAAAAAACTATAATGAATTGGAATGGTTCACTTTCTTGGTTTCCTCCTTAATTATTTCCCAGAGAACTTCAACACATTAGAAGAAGTTTCTATCAGGAGCTAAGAGCAGTGACAATAATTGATGAAGGAAAACGAAAACTGTTGAAAGAAATCTACTAAAACTGCATTTTTAAAGATATGTCACTGCTTGTTCTGACTTATACACGTAAAACAACAATAGCTATCATAAAAATAGAAACCTCAATCTCTGCAAAATCTACCCAATAGAAACATTCGGTAAGCTTTAAAATAAGGACAAAAAGTGCTGTGGATTTTAGAAGTTAATGTAACAAAACACTAATTAAATTTTATTTTTCATTACTATCAGACAACTTTTCAGGAAATTATAGTAAAGTATTTAGCGCCTTGTTTAATCAGCGGTTATGAAAATTTCGTTAAAATGAATGACAAAATGTCATAGTACAGCAAACGAGATAACGTTGCAAAGCGTAAAGTGAGGATAGCAGTTTTACAACTTGTCATCAAATCATAAATTCATATTCAGCACATGTTTCTATTTTTTTTAACTGATTTTCCTAAAACTGGAATCCTAAAACGTACGATCTAAAGAAAGTGCGTAACTTTAATCAACATCTGGTGTTCAATTGCGCCGCCTGGTGCTTAAATGAAGACCAAATCGTAATTACTACAAGTTAAGTAATGATTTTTTTACGTGATACATTTTCACAAAATCATTGTTGCGTCTCTTATGGAAGAGTCTATTTTGACATCCATTCAAGATTTTGTCTTAATAACAGGTGTAAAAAGAATCATTCAGGAAAAAATAAACAACAAAACAGTTAAGGACTTCAGTCTGTTTATTAGTTGACCTATTAGCACTCAACATCCTGTGTTGTGAAGCAGCAGAAGTTGCCTCACTAAAATACCATTTTATGACCTTCAAAGTATTCTACTCAGGTGAAACTGCATACGTGGCAGGTGAAAGCATTTTAAAATTGGTAAATCATTTGTTATTTCATTTAGTTTTTTTTAGTAACGTAGGTTTTATTTTAATTAACCCAGTTATTATTTTGGCTTTATTATAAATTTGTCAATTTCCAGCAAACTACAGATTAGTTCAGATATAAATAAGCTTCAAGTTATTAAGTTTTCCAGACAGTAGAAGAAACATGTTGTTGTCATCAGTTTCCATACACCGAGGAAAGACCGTTAAGTACTTTAATAAATAAAGATCTATAAGCCTCTTAGGGAAACTCTTTGAAATATCATTCAATGAAGGCTTGTAAAGTATAGTAAGATATATAACATACTTAGAAGAACCTAATTCTTGTTCCACAGAACCCATAGTATCAAATGGTTAACATATTGATAAAATTATGAATGCCTTCACTAAAAACATATCAGTTGAGACTTGGTTTCTTGATTTTGAGAAAATATTTCATCGCATTTGGCCCTGACCGATGAAGAAGACATAAAAATTAATTTCGTTACTAATAGAAACTCCAGTATTTCAAGGATAGAAAAATGTATAATAGAAACAAATCATATTTATTAAGCATTTCTGAAGTTTCTAAGAAAGGGGATGACTGTTTCAGACAAAATCTGTACTGGAAAAGGTCAATGAACTTTCAACTGAGAGGAACTTTCAAACAATATTCCTGTGGCAAAGAAATGTGCATTAGTAAGTAATCACGTAAGAAATACAACGCCGATTTATACATCCATTTTTTTTAATTTTACATGAAATCGTAAATATTTTAATTTTGATATTTGGACTCTTTTTATTATTAGTTATAGTCTGGAGTAATATTGAGGATGACGTCTACGGTTAATTTAAGCTCAGGGTTAACCACAGGGCAGTTAAAAATATAAGGAAGAGGAATAACCTATAACTAGTAGAAAAATACTATTATAATTGAAATGTGTTTTCGTGTAATATAATCTGAATAATAAATTCATTTAGTTATGCAAAAAAGGGAGAATAAACATCGTTAGAAGTGAAAAAGTTAAATTATCAATGGCATTAAAGAACAATTTCTACAAGAGAACATCAATCATGTCCATTTCAAGCTATCAAGTTGATTAGACGTTTTCGTGTTTCAGTTACAATATTTATAATATATTCCGAATTAGGTACATACCTTTACAGATGAATGCAACTCTCAAATAATATTGCGACATCATTATGTCATCACTGCTGTTATCCCATGAATTTGTGTTTAATTTTTGTTTTCTCCATAGGCAATTTTTTCCCGTCGAAGGTTTGCGATAATAATTATTCCATCATTCCGTAATAAAGAAATTTTACCGAAAAAATCGTGAGGGGGGACAGGTTCTAGTTTATTAGGCTGTGTGTAATTGGAAGTTGACTGTATGAATCATTAGATAGTTAAAAGCTTTTAAAGGCTTTATTTAATATTTTGTTATAATACCATTAGCTAACTAAAGAGTTTAGAGTCTTAACTGTCAGCTGCCTAAAAGTCCAAATGGTGTAAATTTACTTCTCAATTAGACATTATCAACTCCGTTTCATTTCCAGCAAATGTTTATAAATATTGCGTTTGCTCAGAATTTAAATTTTTTGAAGAAGCTGTTCGATTCTGTTTCTATTTACAATTTAGATACTCTTCAAAGTCATCGAAAATGCTTTTTTTATCAATACTTGTTTGGCTATTGCTCGAGTGTAGTGTGCAGAAAGATATGCAGTTCGAATATGGTATTTTAAAATTAATTTCAGTCAGTACTAAACTAAAAACAAGTTTCTTTTCATAATGAAGAGATAGAGTCTTTTAAAAATTTTAAGCATATGTTAAAACGCCTTCACTAGAAATCTCCATGATAAATGTGAATACGAAAATATAATGAAATTTAGAACATCTTGGAATGACAATTGGCATTTGTTGTGACCTATTTTGCTAAAGTTCATCCCGAGAGACATAGATTGAAATTTCACGGAAGACGTTACCCTAAGACGAAATTTTAAGTACAGTGAATTTCTTGTCTTTAATCCACTAAGTTTAATGAGTATTACTGCCAGCTTCTGTTTCAAGATGTCTTAAGTCCGGAGTCTTACGTGTTGTCTTAAGTGCGGAAAAAACGTTTTTTTCAAAACAAATTTTGCATCATTGAATAGCGTTTGCGAATAGGAATAATTTGATATCAAGTTTTGGAATGTGCGATGTACACTGCGCGGGCGGGTGAGAAGGACAGTTCTATATCTCCCGTTCTACTCGGCCGATTGACGAAATTTAAAATTACGATTGACAAAATCGGACTTTTTCTGAAATAACATGCCAAGAGTTTTTTTCATATTTCGATCCTACGACTCAAATTATGCCTGGATAACATTTTATAATTTTTGGTGAGAAATTTAAGAATTTATCTTGAAGCATTTTTTTTTTTTTTTTTTTTTTTTTTTTTTCAGTTTGCACCAAGAATAATTCACTTGGCGAACTTCTTAATTTATAGCAACCTGTTTTCCTTTCCTTTTTTTTTTTTTTTCATTGTACAGGAGCGGAAAAAAGGTAATGGTTCATATTTTCAAATAATTTTAACAAAGTGCGTAAAACACATTTGGCGTTGTTATCGCTTATAACATATATGCCAAATTTCGAAACGTGCCAATATGTCAATTCACGTATATCTTAGAACATTTTGAATAAAAAAACTCTAATTTTTTGTAGGTATGCTTAGAAGTACATCTACTTTAAGATGATGTTAAAAATTTTATAGGTTATAATTCAAAATTGTTTTCGAAAAATTATAAAAATTATTTTAAAATACAAATTTAAAAAATAAATTATAAAAAAATGGGTGAATTTCATTTGGAATAAACCTAAATTTTGGAAAGTGAAAGAAAGAATGAAAGAAGTTTAATAAAAAGAGATATTAATAAATATATACCAAATTTAATTAACATTGAGGAGCTAAAAATTTGAGAGCTAATTTTATAAAAAAGTGCGATTCTTACCAAACTTGGCAGTTTGGCAGAATTTGAGCCGTTGAATCAAAATATGGAAAACAATTGGCATATCATTTCAGAAAAAGTCCAATTTTGTGTCAAAATATCTATATTGGAGCAGTGCTATATATAAATCTAATACATATCCTTAGTCGCGCTTTCGAGACATGAAAAACGCAATTTGAATTTTATCAATCGGACCATTAGAACGGGAGATACCAAACTGTTCCATTTTGTTTTTTTGCGCAGTGTACATGTATCGATATGAAATATTTATGGACATGTTTGTAATCAATATGTAACCAATATGTAATGTCTATGCCATGTAAATATCAACAATATAACAATTCCCAGTGGCCACTGCGGTTTAACAGGCGGCAGTCGCCATGCATTAGGAGCTGGGTCTCGGCGGTCGGGATGAAGTCTGAGTCCTTCCGATTTCACAAGGCGGTATCTTTAGAGAATGGTGGACGTAGAGCTAAGCCAATTAACCACAAATGGTAGACGAATGGTGGACGTAGAGCTAAGCCAATTAACCACAAATGGCAGACGAATGGTGCCCAGGTCCCCCGTCAAACACTTTATTTGCACAAATACAGAATGTAGAGAATCATCGGTTATTTCAAATGACTTTAAGAAATCTGCTAATTTTCTTGATGCTGTTAAGAATGACAACACATAATAATATGCAGAAATTCCCTACTACGGCAATCGATTATTCTAGCGATGAAAAAATAGTCGTGTGTGATGGGAGAAAAATCACATACTTCCACAGGGGGTTATGAAGCAAAAAAAAAAAAAAAAAAAAAAAAAAAAAAAAAAAAAATCAGGAAGGAAAGAGAAATTTATTCAAAAAGAAAGGAGTTTGTTTTCTTTGCTTTAAGATTCGATATAGCACTAAAAGGATAATGTTCAAATCAAATGTTCGTTACGTTGCAAGCGCCATCAACATATATTTTGAATGCTGCTTTACCGCACAGACACTATGCACTTACAAACATCGGGATTCGACGTCGGGCCCTTCAGCAAGACTATCAGCTTCACTAACTTTTATCCTACCTGGGCGGCCACTGGCCATCCACAAGTATTTGAAAATTTTGAAGTGGATTATGCAGATCCGTTTTACCTGAATTTTGGAGAAAAAGCATGGATAGTGTTACAATACGTGTGCTGCTTACCCCTGCAGTGCATTTACAAGGCGTACAGTCCTTATTGACCAGTGCTTTTATAGACGTTCTTAGATTTATCTCTTGAAGGGGAGTAGTATTTATTCCGTAGTCCGATTCTGGGACAAATTTCATAGGCATAGATAATACTTTAAGGCAGAGTTGAGCAAAGGGTGACCCACCGGCAGAATTCGGCCCTTTTAATTACTTTATCCGGACAGAATAGCTGGTCCACTTGGGATGGTGATTATCAGCCTGTTTAAACCCTGCCAGTGATTCTAAGTTTTGTTCACAACTCCGAGACATGTCTGCTGGAAGCTAACTTTATAGAAAAGGGTAACTAAAGTGCAATGCAAGGAGTGACGTCAGCTACGAGGCAAAATGCATCCTGTTCTGATTTTTAAATTGTTAAGCTGCAGGGAGCAGTGCAAGCGCTGTTCGTTTGGTTTAAAAACAGAGCTGTCGTTTTCGAGCTCTCGAAATACAAACCGAAAATATTTAACAGAATTTGTTTGATCACCTAAGATCAAAACCTACAGATTTTAATTACATTTCTCTCTCTTTAGATGAACCCTGCGACACAAGCCAGGGAGTTATTAATGTTTGTTTGCGGCATAGACAATTATTCGAAATTAGAGAGGAACTGGCCAGCGTACATTCGATGAAACATATGACTGCCAGCGAAGGCGTTTTTATGACTCTTAGGAGTGTTTAATTAAAAGATTTAACTTCCAGCATCACCAGGGACGGCTATCCCAATTTAACAGGAAAAAATGCGGGCTTATTAAAGACAATCAGTTATAAATTTTAAAAAATGCACTCATAACGGAAAATAGTTTTCCTGCACTGCATCATTCATTAAGAAATTCTTTGTAAATAAGTTTTAAAAGTGCGTTATGTTATATGTCATTACTCTTTTAAAACAACTAATGAATTTCACCCGGGGACAAGTTCTAAATCTTAAAAGATATTGAAAGGAAATTTTACGAAATGCAGTACTATTCAGACGCGACGGCAAGGATCTCCACCCTGTTTGATAGAATCATAATTTTTCTGCCCATTAAAGAAAACATTAAGGACATCTTTGAATTGCAAAATGAGAAATGACTAAATGATTTTCCTTTTCTGCTGACATACTAATTTATATCAGCGAACTAAATATTTCTCAGCAAGTAAAAAGAAATAAACTTTTAATATGTTCGAAAAAAATCACAGCATTTATCACAAAACATAATTTACTTGCTCAAAATATAAATGAGAAACGGTTAAATCACTTGCTAGCATTAGAATCACGACCAGAAAACTGGAGAAAGGAGGATTCTATCAAGTATAGAGAAACAGTAAAATTGTTACGTGCTTAATCTGGCATATTTGAAGACTGCCAAAAAAGATTTGTCATTAATAAGCATGCAGTTTAATTTTGATATGCAGGATGTTCCAATTGAGGTTCAGTTAGAAATGATCGAACTGCAGTCGGATCATTTGTTAAAGATAAAAGTTCATTAATTTTTTATTAATTTTATTAATGTTCATAATTTTAAACTAATTTTTTATGATTGCCTGAATGCAAATAAATTCAAAAATTTTCTGAATTATACTGAAAAGTACCTCATTTTATTTGGATCGGCATATGTATGAGAAAGAAATTTTTCCCTCTCGAAAAATAAATATCGATCCCAAATTACTGATGAAAATTCATATCCAGTATTAAAGACTGCTGAAAATGAACTGAAACCTATTTTGGATGAAATAATCACAAACGAATGTTTATAATTGTCTTATATTAAGTATAAATATTAATTAATAAATGTTTCTACAACGCAGTACTTGTAATAAAAATAAAAAATATATGCAAATCTGCTAAATTATAATATAAAGCTCTTTAACTAATCATCGACGCCATTTTTTGCTTCATATTCCTTGAAACCTATGTATAAATTTTGTATTTCATTGGCTGACTCATGCAGGGCGGTCATGAAACAGTTTTCACCGTCTGGAACTATGTAAAGGAAAAAACAATGAAATTAAGTGCGTTAAATAAAACTTTAATTTGCAATTTTATATGAAAATATTTCTAACGGAGAGGGGGATACTGCTCCCATCGCGTCTTGGCAAGCAATAGGGGCTCGCCAAAAGATCATCATATTGAGCACCAACGCACTTTGCGACAGCCCTTCAATATGATACGCTAAAAAGGCTTTTTTGGCATATGGTTAAAAGTATTTACCCACTCCTACTTTACAGTTATTAGACGGGAATGAAAAGATGCTTCTTTCTAACATCAAAAGAATAGAAATTTATTCCCCCTTCTGCAGGATGGTGGAGCTGCTGATGGTGATGAATGATTAAGATGCTTAAAGAATTATTGAGACGACCCCTTGGTGATGCTTCCATTACTTATGAAAACGTGTGTCCTGTATTTTGTGACTTTGAAGCCATTATTAATTTTATACTTTTGACTTATGTTCCTAATTTTTAATGTTAAAAGCCATCCAATTCCATTGTCATTACTAGTACTTCTGCAATGTGTTCCTAACAGTGAAGTTCAAGATTTACATGCCATCGATTGGTATACTTTGATCCGACTCGATTTATATATTTGCTAAAATTACAAGAAAATTTGAAATAAAGATTCAGGAGTGAATGCCAGGCATTGCTTGTCCATTATGGCCAGAGAACGTATACTGTTGTTCAAGTCGACGATGTAATCGAAATAAGAGACGATTCTACAAGATGCATTAACTGGTTATTTTGTGTTGTCTAGCAAGTATGCCTAGGCAGTGATGGAATTTCATGAGTCGCAAATTTAAGACTATATGAAAAAGGTAAGTCTATTTCAAAGATGTTATCGTTTAGAAGCTTCTATAGTCCACTTTATCCTTTATCGTTTAGCATTTCTGCTAGGAATGAAAATGAACATGAAAATCTGTCATGAGTTTTTAAAGTACCTGGATTACATCAGATGGAAGCATTTAAGTTCCAGATGGATTGGAATTGTAATACTGTTCCAAGAAATGTGTTGCAACTTAGTATTGTGCGTTACCTAACTGCAAAGTGGGTTCAAATCTAACTAACCATTTAGATTTGAAGTCTAATTTAATTTTTAGATACTGGCAAAGCCTTGTTTTGCTAAATTTGCTTTCTCACCTCAGCTTTGATGTAGCTCATAAAAATATTCTTTACTTAATAAATATTTTGTTATGTTCACTAAAAGTAATTCTTTTTAACACGAAGGATTTCAAAAATAAACTGTGTTTTAACAATTACGATACTTACAAAAACATAACTACTATCGGAAAAACTTTAAATATCTTATGATATTAAACAGATATCAACACAAGTTAATAATAAGAGTTCTTTACATTTTTACTATAAAAAACACATGGAGACATGCGCATTTATTTAATAAATAAAAGACTTAATTATACAAAACGCAATTGTGCATTTATTTCAGTGGATTACTTGGCAAGAGACTTACAGCCAATATATATTGTGGAAAACGTTTTGAGGAAAGCTGGGTACTTTTCACGTCACATATAAGGAAAACTATGGAAACATCCATAAAGCCAGGGTTTCGCCTAAACGTTGATCCTCGGATCGAAATACCATTCTTCGACGATGTTGGAAACGTGACCATTAGTTGGCTTAACATGTACTATTTGCTTTGGTTATTATCAGAAAGAATTTGCTATTATTTCTTGACATCGGTGACATTGTCGTCATTAGACCAGAAAATGTTTAATCATTACATTTATTAACATAGTATAATATAATATAATAATTTATTACATTATTAATTTTATAATATAATAGACAAGAAAATGTTCAATCATTACATTTTTATTATTAGAGTCATTAAATTTAGTTCAGAGTAGGAAACAAGAAAAATCAGCAGTGCTTTCTCCAGGGACTCATATTACGGCCATCCCGACTGCCTGCCAATCATGCAACCGTACACCACGAAGGCAAGCGGTAACGAAGAAGAAAATGTCTTACGTAGTTCTTATGATGTTTCTATTTTTAGAAAATTACTGCGAAGTCATCTGTCAACTAATATAAATTATTTGTAAACATCATATAAAATAGAGTGAAATCTTATATCCGCAAAGTTGCAATCTACTGTTCAAACTAAAAGATATTAAACTTTTCGAGGCCAATGCCTCGACGAGGGAATTCCCTAAACACTGATTATTTTCAGAGGTGATCACTATGAGAGATTTCACTGTTGTTTCATTACCATATGAGTCTTCTGCAATGTAACATAGCGGTCCCAGGACGTTATATTCCATTATGCTTCTTGATGTGTTGTTGCTTGGCCGTATCGCCATCTATTAGCACAGATGGGAAGTGCAGCGTTACGAGTTTTCTATGCCCTTGGAAATGGTAAACGTTTTTGGGATTCGATTGAAAATCTACTCTGTCTGTTTAATACATTAGCCTTACCTCAAAAGGGCACCCGCGCCGGATATTTCAATTGTTCTATAGTGTGCGCGTCTGTTTGGCTCTCGGGATCGCTGCAATAAAACAAATTCTGTCTTCAGTGATGTTCAAGAATGTAGCATTGTAGAAGCAAGAGAAAATTTTCCTTAAAAACTTTATAAAAAAGGACGTAAATAAAATCAGAAGCTTTCAGAGTCTGTATTACGCAGGGGTGTTTTTAGTATAAAGGGGTGTTTTTTTATATACAGAAACATGCGCGTTTCGAAAGCATTTGGCTTACTCTCTTTTGGGCTAGAAATATTTAAAAACTACATATCATTAGAATTTCCGAGAGACAGTTTTGCGGGCTGGAGATAAGAATGTTTTATTCTGTACAGTGTTGCCACTACTCGCTTTGAAATCATTGAATATTTTAATCAAAAATTCGTTAAAAGTTTTACAAAATATGAAATAGGCAATAAAATTAGAAATTCAAAATTCGGGTTTCTAGGTACCCGTATTCGGGTGGAGTACTACGATTTTCATCTCGGCTAACGCCCTTTTGGCTAAAAAGAAAAGAAGGAAAAGAAAAAGAAAAATAGAAAAATGTCATCTTAGGGGAATGGTTATATATGGTTCATCGTTTAGTACGTAATATGTTTTTAATTGCTAATTTTTTTCGAGGTGCAAAATTAAACGCCTGAATTTACAGCAGTAGCTGTAAAATTTGTAAAAAGAGGACTTTTCCAAAAGTAAAGTTGTCTAAGTATAATATGAGGCTGTACCTTATGGAGTTTAGTTGATGACTAACTTAATAAATTAAAACTCAAAATGTAGTAAAATCTTTTATGGTTTAGTAAAATCTTTTATGGTATGATCTTTTATGTAGTAAAATCTTTTATGGTATTTCTTATCTACTTCCTTTAGGCGAATATCCCTGAAAGTGACTTGCATTTCTTATTATTGGTGCTGAATATCACTTAATGTGTTCACCTCCATAGATGATAAAATTCAACTGAATCAGTGAGTGATCCTTTTAGAAATATTTCACACTGTTTTAAATTGAGTTACAATGAAACCTACTATAACGACCATCCATGGTTACAGACAAGTTCGATCTTCTGTAAAGGTGATCATATTAGAGAAGAGATGCTTAGTACAGATATTTTTTTATGTGCTCACAAATATTAGATAATATATTTATCCGAACACAAATTAGAGGTCAACTGGTAAGGGTTCACCGTATGTCGTAGCTGTATCTCCTCAAACCGAAAAACATGATAAAGCAATCTACAATAAGCTTGGAAGAATCAAATGAGACGCGTAACTGGATTTTCTATGCGTAACCCGGCGATCTGCTCTCCTAATGAGATACTTAACTGGATTTATTTACCATTCGACATCGCATCGTAATACAGATCATCGCAACACAGATGTGTCTAAAGCGCGGAAAAATCTGAAAGAGACTAAGACTCTGTAGCAAGATATGTAATGTACTCGTATGATGCTTAAAAATGTATCAATTAAATATATTACAATTTACATGAAGTGGCTTTGTTTAAAAATGTATTTATTTTATTGTTCTCAAATTCCTCAATTTGTTAAGTAATTGCGGTTATAATTTAAAAGACGAACAGAAGATAATAAGCGTCGGCAAATGTCATCCTTCTTAACTACTCATTATTAGCCAGGATACACAAATGATAAAAGCTCTGGCAACGTATGTAACCAAAAAAGTGAAAGACTTTTCAATAGATCGTTTCTAACGTCAAAACAAAAAGGTGATTTCTTTACTCCTGTGAAAATAATGTAGAATCATCCAGTTATTTGTATCGGCATTTGTTTCCTATGCTATTAAATAAAGCACATTTTACAAGCAATTTTTGTCTCATTAATGTTAACTTTGTAAAGAATTTCAGCTGATGCTCTGACGTTCTTTTAAACGTAAAAAATTATGCGTGCTAACTTTCCTTCTGTTTTGTAAAGATCATAAAGCCGGTATGCACACCTACGTGTTATTTATATCATGATATTAAAACTCGTACCTTTCGCTTATTTAAGGAACACATATGAACTGAGATTGAGTTTGCGACGTACTCTTGAATTTCCTGCTATCAGCACTTAAGCAGTTCGATCAAGTTTAAATAGATGAATTATGCGTAAATGATGTAATTATGTGAATTTGAAGCTTTATTTTCCAATGAGGTGAAAAGCTTTTTCTTAGAAGAAAAAAATTTTTTTTCCTTTATAAGAATTTAGCAAGATCAATATTTTCCATTTTTTATTATCATCATCATTGAGATAATTTGAGAATCTTTATGATTTGTGACTAATTGAATAAATGAATTTGTGACTGCTAATCTGATTGAAACTGACTGTATTGATTTGACTGACATGTGTTTGCTTTTGCGTTGTGCTTTTATATTTAAAGTTTTGGTTGTTTGGGAGAATATTTTGCCTTAATGCCTTTAAATGGAATTATCTTTTTTTATACTTTTAGGTAAGAATACTTTGGGTTTACTAAGGCGCCTAATGCACATTTTCTCACAACTTTGCAAGAGAAACACTGAGCGTGCTTCCAAAAATTGCTCCAACACGAGATTTCGTCATTTTATTTTAGTGAATGTTTTTGGAATTTTGTGTTAAAGATGCAAATTGCTGAATAATTTCGAAGTAGTGGCATTTTCTTTTAATATGAAGAATTGTTTGAATTACTCTTCTCTAAAAGTAAGTAAACGCCTGACTTTTACAATTTTTCGTAGAACCTTTAAGTAAGAATACGCTTACTAATTAATTTATTAAAGCTATTCTTCTTAAAGGTACTACGAAAAATTATTAAGTAATACCTTTAAGTAAGAATGAAGAACAGGCAGTAAGATATTTGTAACTTATGTGAGATTATTAAAAGGAACAGTTTTGAGTACCCATTTGTGCCATGAGTATAATTAACTGAAAGAAAACTGCGCTAAAAACGGTACTTGTATATTAACGCAAGCACTTTAGCGCAATTTGATGATTTTTTGCTGATGAAGGTAAAAGTTATTTATCGGTTGCAAACTGGTGTTTTTCACGCATATTTTTGGGAAATATTCCCAAATTATCGGTTTTTATTGTAAGTCGATAAACATTATCAATAAAGCCAAAACACACTAAGCAATTTAAAATACAAATTTAAATAATTAAATAAGGATTACGTGATACATGAAAAAATAAAACACTTATATTCTTCTTTTAATTTTTGTATGATTTTTTTTCGCTATTCTTTTCATAAAGTACAAAGCGATCTGTTCATGCTTAAAAAACACTAGGAAATTATGGACTCAGCTTTGTGAAACCCTCAGCAACAGTGGCTATCTAGGAAACGCTTTTTCTTGTTGCTCCCTTTCGAAAATTTTCAATAAAATTCTGTATTTCTGCAGAATCTCTTTCATTGCTGGCAAATTTCACGAGATTTCATATTAAGTTTAAGGCAAAAAATATCACAATTTGTTATAACAGCTGTTGAAACTTGGAATACAACAAGAAAGAACGCATGTGAAAATGGCAGCGTTGCCTGACTGAAGGAATATGCATGGTTGGAGTTCGGCACATTCTTGAAAGTTTGGCGACTTCGACTAAGATGGTTGCGCTAATATGTAAGTACTTGAAAAAAAACTATATCAGCAGGTAAATAAAAAAGATTTCACAAATTAAAAAGCAATAAGACATCTTTGATAAGCGAAATTATTTAACGCACATACACAAAAATAAAAAATATATAAAGTACGTTTTAATAGCAAATTATGTTATCTAGAGCAGCGGTTAGATTTTCTACTATGATGCTTTTTATTTAAACCATAAGAATATGTGCTTGAACTAAACTGAACAGCATACAAGTAAATGAATTTATTAAAATGAGTGATAAAATAAATTATTCATTCCTATGAAACTGTAAGAAGCACTGGAAGGAAACTGGAATTACGAATGCAATTAAGATTACTAATCTTTAACACAAGTAGCGAGTAAAGTCGTTGAAATAAATTGATTTACAAACTACTTAAGTTCTCTACTGATTAGTTTTCTTTTGCAATAAAATTATGTTAATATTATTGTTATAATATTATGTTAATTAATAATATTATGTTAATATATGCAGAAGAATAATATGTGTCATTCTAATTAACCTCCATGGCATGCGAAAATTCGAATTAAAGAAAAGCATTCAGAGACAAATCGGACCGAATTTCGGCACCCTCAAAAACATAAAAATAATTCCTTATTTTAGCAGATTTTTTGAAATAATAAAAATCTTCCCATATATAAAACCTTCCTGTGCTTTTTAATGCCTTTTTTGCTTCATTTTATGTAAATCTTTCAGTAAAAGAAAATTCAAATAGCCACGACTTTGTTAAACCGTGGCCGTAATATCAGTTATTGGGAAAAAACTATTTTATAATATCACAATTTGAAGCGTGTTTTGAAGGTTACTTTAGATCTCATGATTATAAGTAATTTCCATGGACAATAAATTGCAATGACTCAACGAATAACGTCAAATGTTTAATATTGTTTAAGATGCTAAAATATATACAGATAACTAAAATGCATATTAATTAGACTATCTATATTTTTTGAAGGTGAAAAAAGCAACGGTTATAAATCACAAGTATTAAATGATCATAATATAGAATCACCTTACAAAAGGAAGTGTTACAGATCTTGCTATTGCGTTTCATCAGTTACTAATACTATTAAAAAATAATAAATGAAGAGAAGCTCAAGTAGCAATCTGAGCTTGCCAAACTTTGTCATACGAATTCTACTTTGGCTACTATTTAAGCGTTGTCTTGCCTGCTACTACTATTTGTCTCTGAAAGATAGTACACAAATATATTTTTATGTACTTTACGATTTACAAGCATAGATACTTTGGTAATATGAGAGACGTAAATTATCTTTAAGAATATTGTGCCAATCAGTCTATAGTGTCAATGGCCAAATACAATAAACATGCTGCTTTGTGCTGTTTCAATATTATTTATTCATTGCTGTATCAATACAGAATACAGTTTTTCTCAAATTTGAAAATAATTTGTAAGCCTATTTCTCTAGTTTCCTGTTGATTACAGACTTCAGAAAGCTAATACTGACTTCCTAGACCTGAATTTTGTCGCACAAATTCTCGGAAAGGAAAGAGTTGCATGATATATAAGACAGTTCGATTGAGAAAAAAGGCTTAACATAATGGTTATTAAAGGCACCACTTAATATGGATCTATCCTCAGAGACTAAATAAAAAAACATTAGCAAATTAAAAAAACTTTTCACTTAAAACGCATAAAATAAATAATGAATTAAAAGTAAAAAAGTAATGTATGATATTAGCAACAGATATTTTTTTAACAAAATTAATTTATAATTTTATATCACGGGTAATAAAAGCTTGGGACATCCTTGATAAATATATAAAGTTAATGGTTTATCCTTTTGAAAATACAATTCAATTATTAGGATTAGTTGTTTAGGCGCCCATGCTTTTTTTCCTTCGTGATATAGATTTGTAGATCAATTGTGTTAAGAGATTTATTTAATAAATTATTTTTCTATTTTAGCTCATTAATTATTTTGTGAGTTTTAAATAAAAGCTTATTTCATAAAAAAGTTTTAATTTTTGTTATTTTCATTTTTTAGTCTTAATGACACGTTATTAATCAAATCGCTAACTTGAAAAGTAACTTTTCAACAGTGAATAATCATTCTTTTGCTTCCAATAGGTATTTATGCTAACGATTTTGTCAAAAGATCAAAAATTACATTATGAGGTATTTCTCCCGCCTTCTTAGCATGCCTTCATAGTGTAGTGGCCTGCACGCTGGTGGCGTATTCCAGAGGCCCGTTGTTTGATTGCCCGTGGCGAAGGCGTCGCACATTTTTCATCTCTCCTGCTTCAAAAATACCTAATGTCTCTACAGTGGCGCCCGAACTAAAAGGGTGGTGGATGATGATTCTCCACACCCAGGATTTGGCGATTGTGTTCCCTAAGAACCCCAATCACCCTTTAAAAGGGGGAGTATATAAGGTATTTCTCCCGCCTTCGTAGTGTAGTGGTCTGCACGCTGGGCGCTTATTCCAGAGGTCCGTGGCTCGATTCCCGGCAAGGACATTGCTCATTTCTCATCTCTCCTGTTTCCCAAAATTAACCTAATGTTTCTACAACATTAAAAACTTATTTATTTATACAAATGACAGACATTTGGCCACTAAGCCATTAGCCTTGATCTTACTTTCCAATACTTAAAAACAATAGAATTAAAAGATAATAGTACAGTGCATTCGTCAATTGCTCCTTATCAAATGGACTGTCCGTAGTCGTTCCTTTCTTTGCCAGGAAATCTGCTCGTTCATTTACCTCGATGCCACAATGAGCAGAAATCCGCTGCAAGACAATTGAGTCAACCAGAGTGTTGAGAATTTTCCTACGTCCGTAAATTCGTTCAGAAGTGCAAAATTTATTGTTGGCGATAGCCTGAATGCCTTTGCTATCGGACAAAATAACAGCCCAAGGGAAGTTACTCTTCCGAGCGCTTAATTGATTCAGAGTAATAAATATAACCTCAACTTCAGCATCAAAATTCAAGATTGGTAGTATCTCTTCCCACTGCCTTATCGAATTGCAAACTGATTACAAAAGGTTTGTGCACCAGCTACAGTACCTCGTTCAATCGTGGATCTATCGTTGTAAACATGGGTCCAGAGGTTACTCGGATATCTTCTTTCAATAGTTTCATAAGCAATGACTGTGATCTAGGCGGTGGACATCTCATTCTTATGAATTTTCTCGTCAAGTTCAAGATAAACACAGAAGTTACCGTATTCAAGAACACACAAAGGTACAGTCATTTCCCGAACAAGGTCTAAGTCTGCTAATTGATAGCCAATTTGACTGAAACGCACATGTGTCAAATTTCTATCATTGTTAAAATTCGAATTCCTCCAATATTTATTATTGTTTGGGAGCCTGCAAAGCTTTTGACACACAACTGAAGCATTTTTACAAATGTCCCTTCCATGGGGTATAACGCTAGTATAGCTTTAGTTCTCTTTTAAATCAATTTCCAATCTTTGAGAGGCAGCATAAAACTTCATAAAAGAATTAGCAATATCTTTTGTCATTAGCGACACTCTTATTTAAGATCGTCATGGGCTGTTTTACCTCTTTAAGGGCAGAGTATTTTAATTTGTTAAAAAAGGAAGTACTTTCTTTCCATATCTTTTAAAATCAATGTTGATAAAAAATTATTAAAGCAATTACGCTTTGCTACGTTAATTTAGTGCGATGCCTTTTTCCCCTATCTTGAATATGGGCAGCGTCTTTGGTATCCTCCAGCAAACGACGAGCCATTATATATTGTGTTTTAAGAATTTCCAGTTCCTCGGGCCAGAAGCATTAAATCTTTTTATTTTGCCTCTTGGGGGTCACCTTTTTGCCGATTCCATAATAGTGGAACAAAGTGGGAGGTGGCGGCTTCCATACTTTTATTTCCGCCGGGATCAAAACTGCAAAGATTTTGTTCCTGATCATGTCTATAATTCTTCCAATTTGCCTTCTTAAGGTTCGAATTCCTCTTAATATTTCTATTGCTTAAACTTTTGGGTTTGTTCCTTCCGCATATGGATGTATTTGTAATGATCATTCGATGACCCGAGCGAGGGTCATGTAAGACTTTTAGAACTGTTAGCAGCAATGTCTTCAGATACAATGACTAAATCAGGATTAATTTGAGTCCCATTATAGTGTAAGTAAGAGGCAGGATCTGATGTAAGATACATAAGTTATAATTTATCTCTCTATAATTAGTGTTTAAAAGCTCCTCCATGGCTATGCTTGCAGCATTACTATTAATATAATCCCATCTTTCGTTGTGTGCATTTAAATCTTTAATGAGAAAGCATTTCCTAGAAAAGAAAACGGAACTTCTTACTGCCTGTGGAGGGCTATAGCATATAAAGAGAAGTAAAGGCATTGCTGTCTTTCCAGACATTAATATTGACCAATTCAGCTCCGACAGTATGCTGTAGATCACTAATGACAGAAAAAGATGATGTTAGGTTTTGCCTTACGCCTATCAGCATTCCACTGGAAATTCTTCTTGATTTTGATAGAAAATTCAAATGAAAACCAGAAAATGAGTGTCTACATAAATCATCAAATGACAGGTTATCTTCAAAAATAAGTAAATATCTTGAGAATAAGTGACATTCATAATCTGGGCCTTTTTATTCTGGCAAAGGCCACCGGCATTCAGATGATTCAAGATTCGTAGCCCATTCTTTGCTATAATGTAATACAGTCGAAATGCTCAAAAGAACAAGGAAGCTAGGAAACGCTGCGACACATTTAGCTTTAACCAGGGTGCACCACGAGGAGACTTGTCACGTTACACGCCTTAAAACCTCTTTTAAATTTCGTTTAATTTTTTTCCCGACCTAACCATTTAGATTGCTTTAACATTAAAGTTAAAACAATCTGAATGGAATTTTGAAAAAACAGTTGGCTCACCACATTACACTGCCACCCTCAAACAGTTGTGTGCACTATATTTTTCCCTAATTCAAGATGAGTTTTGAAAAACATTACTGATCTCTATCAAATTCTTTAGAAAACGATTTTTAATTTTTCCGGAAACATTTCTTTCGTAACCTTTGAATATTTCAAATCTTCATCACAGATACATTTTTGGATGTTAGAAGTTTCTCAGAATAAAATAATATTAGGTTCTCCAATGAAATTAAGAAAATCAGCTATTCAAATTAAATGCCGAGAATATATATATTTATATAAATTTATGAAACAAAATAGCACGCGGTAGATTTCATTATCGCGTGCTATTTTGTTTCGTAAATTTATATGTATATATATATTCTCATCATTTCATTAATATTATAAACTTGAAACTGTTTTTCAAGCGAAGGCGGAGGAAGAAACGATTCTATATCACGATGTAACATATTTTTTAAAAAACATGTGAAACATCTTTCAATTCATATATATTTTCTTTTTATCATTCTTGCTTTAAAAGAGAGCAGGCAATTCTTTTATCCGTAAAATGTGAAAAATTTTGTAACCAATTATGTTTTTAGATGGCGAAATTTAAAAATCATAATCATCTAATAATCTAGGAAATCCAGAGATTTTCGAATATTCGCCAACAAAATCATAAATGATGTTAAAAATCTGACACAAACTTCATATAAAAATGTTTTGCTCTTTATCTGATGGTGCAAACAGTAAGTTTCTGAGATTTTTAGTTTGCACATTAAATTAAAATAACGCGAGAGAAACTATTCAGACATTGAATTAAAAAGACTCTAAATAGAATTTTGAAATATTCGTTTCACTGTATTGAAATGTCATCTACAAACAGTGTGTGTATAAAATGTGAGCTCGATAGTTTATCATGAATTAGGTTAAAAGTCAATAACAAACTTCCAAACATAGTGCTAAATACCATCAGCAAACTAAATAAGAGCTTGAGATGATTGATGATGATGATGATGATAACAATAATAATAAATAGTATGCAACCGTGGAAACTTCCGAAAATGTTACTTGCAATGTCTAGAATCAAGAAATAAAGTCATAAAAAAATAAAATCTGAAAGGTTTCAGATTTTAAATTACGTCCAAATGCGGCATTATAAATATTGTTGCGTTTCTAAGGTTTCGTGGATTTGGAGTGATTGACAACACTTAATGAAGAATGAAAACACAATTTATTAGCCAATATTAATCAGGACAGCTTTAAAAACACGTTTACAGTCGTCGAAAAACTACGACAAGCACGCTGAAACAATCAGCAACATAACCTTCAGGCTATTTAACTGTGAAGACAGCTTGACGACAAAGCACTAGAGTACAGCTCCCGCCTCTCCTCAGTCGTTCTCGGAGCTCAACACACTCTAAGATGAAACTCGACGATGCACTAACTTGCGATACACTAAGAGACTCTCTCGATGCACTCTACAACCCTCGATACTAGACTGACGATCAACTCGATAAACTACGAGACACTCGACTGACGATCGACTCAATAGATTTCGAGACACTACTACTCCACCCACCAGCAGGGTTTATATAGCTTTTGGCTTGCGTTCGAGAACATGCTGTGCCAAACCGGTAAGAATTCGTTCCAGAAGGTTCTCCATTCGGCTACGGCATATTTTATAGCCAATGTCGCCAACCGGGCGATTTCGTACCAAATATGGCAACCCTGTCTCTTCTTACCATTTCACGGCAACCCTAAATCCGCCTTGCGGGGAAGCTATCTAACCGCAGCTGGACTTTTCGTAACGATATCCATTTCCCATTACGTTGCTATTCGTTGCTATATAAGCTCTTTAATTTATATTTTAAAACATAACTGAATTGTTTAACAAATCTAGCAGTTTAAAAGAAATAAACACACTTTTTTGTAATTTAAGTCTTTACTGCATTTTTAATGCATTGATATAATTTTTATCTATGATATATGCAAATTTTACAAAATTTTTTAACATTAATTTATTTAAAATATCTGCAGTATCACATGCCTTGAACATCGGGATTTTTTTATTTTCTCTTTCTTGACGCTACAAATAGCCTGACCTAAGTATGTCGAAAATTTTTTAACATTGCGTTGCATTACGATTCCGTTACGTTATCCTAATATACATTTATCACCAACGCGCTTTAGTAAGTTTCGTTAGTGAAAGAACACCGCACTTTCTCCCAATGGGCACTATCAACTTACAAATTACTGATAATCGAGTAATTACTGTTTCAGCCCTGATGGCACTGAGTGTTCTTCTCATTAACTTATTTTAGTTATTTTTCTAAATTCAATAAGCTGTTCAATAATTTTAAGTTTTAAAACTTTTATTTTGGAAAACAGATTTTAATTAAGATTTTAATTTTTATAGATTTACACTGCGAATTTTAAGATTCAAACCACACACTCGTGGACGGATGACAGTAGCAGCGGTAGCAAACACAAAAGGGCAGGCAGGAAAACGTGAAAATTAGCATAAAGATGAAATATGATGATCATAAAGATTATTCAATACAAATATTGCTTACACATTTCTTGAACGATTTCAATAAAGAATTTTAAAAAAGCGAATGTTTTGGAATAAACATTTCTGGAAACAGCTTGTTATCTGAAATAAGAAATATCGTATGATACTTTTAAATTCAATTCTTCCTTAAAAATATCCTTATAAACAAGCTGAGAATTGAAGGATAAGTTTTTTCGCTTTTCGAAGAGAAATATTCCTATTCTATAATTCAAAAATGTTGTAAAATGCAAGGTATTAAAATTTATGAAACAAAATAAGCAACGTTATTAATCGGAAAGGGAAATACATTACTTCTACGTAAAAAGAAGACTCCAAACGAATACCCGAAGAAAAGGAGGAACTGTTTCTAAAATTAAATCATTGGTAGCAAGAGAAATTCCGCCGACGGAGAAATTGATTGCAAAATTGTAAATGCATATTTAGCAATAATAAATAAAATAATAAATAAAGATTTTCAACTTAAAAAAGGTAAGTATCATAATGATCTCCAGAATTTGCCGAGGCAAGTGGCTCAACGCCGAACAATTTGTAGAACCATGTATGAAAACTATTTAGCTATATCTTTCGTTTGTTTTACGGCAGAAATAATTATTTTTAATCCCCGAGAAAATTTACGAAAAGCGCTTCTGTAATGGAAATCAGGATCCAGATTTATAGTCCAGAAAAAAAGGCTATCAAATTGAGCATTTCAAAAAATAATCCTTACGTTTTAAAAATTAATTAAACGCTACGAAATCGTTACAAAAATGTGTAACACCCTCTGTTTATTATTGTTGAAGGCGAAAGTATTAGAGTACGTATTTTGTTTCAATCCCTTACTTTTTCCTTTCTTTCCTAGATACTCTAAGCGATTGCCATCTCAGTAAGTACAGAGTATGTAAAGATTCCTGTTTTTAATGAATCCTTAACAGCCTGATGATACTAGCTCTGCAAGTTGAGTTAAAAAAAGTTGTAAAAAACATAACCATCATTCACAGAGATGTCATCTAAATATATAAAGCAGCTTAATGGAAATTTTCCATTTTCTGACCAATTACTTATTTTTTCATTTCTGAATGTGGATAAGAATTTAATGAAATGCACCTTTACATTTTAACTCTTTTTTAAAATTTATCTTCCGTTTATTTTCCGACAGAAATAATTATTTTTAATGTAAATGAAGAAGTAATATACATCTTCAACTTAAAAGCTTCAAAATTAATGAACTGAATGGCGCACAAAAAATAAAAATGTCATTGGATTCTCCGAAGATTTATTATGGTGATCATTTCGCTTATTGGTAAAAGTAGATGTAAAAATCTTTCTATAAATTTCAATTAATGACAATATTTAAAACTGTAAGGGAAAAATAATTTCTCATTCAATTTGCTTTCAATATTAAAATGAAATATACAGAAAGATGTTGAAATTTATTGATTTGTTTTTGTTATTTTCATTTGGTTTATTGCAGATCAGTTTTTCCTCGCCCATTTTTTCCTCTTCAAAAAGCAAAATATTTGTATAATTTGTCTTACATTTTTTATTTTTCCTTTTTTTTTGAAGAGTTGGTGCACTATGAAGTTTCCGTATAGTAAGTATGTTTTTAATCATGAAGCGCAGATGCGATACATGTCATTATTCGAAATTATTATTATTTGACATTTCAAGCTGTTTTTCTCAATGTTTTCATTTTATGTAGAGTTACTAAATTAGAGAACTATGATTTACAGCTAACATTATGAGCATATAAATGATATGCGTCTCGCTAACATATAAGTACCGTGAACTAACAATCGAAATAAATAATACTTTTATGCTTTCTTACTAATTCACTCTACAGTCTACATCAAAAATATCTAATGAGTATTCAAAAATACCTACGAGTTGACGCCTTCCTCACTCTGCGGGTATTACAGAGGTCCAGGTTTGAGTCCCGGGGTGAGCATTTCCCATGTTTCATGTCTTCACGTCTGCAGCATTTGAAAAAAAAAAAAAAAAAAAAAAAAAAGATCTAATGACAAGGTAATTAATTGTTAAAAAAAAGCTTCAGTTTTTTTTAACAAGTAAAAACAAGTTAGCCATTTTTTTTCTTTAATTAAATGCTTTGAAATTATTGCTTCCTTGTATGAAGTATTATAATCGCGAAAAAGTTCAAGTATCATATTTCAACGGAAATATTCAGTACGGCCGTTCCCGAATCTCTTTGGATTACTTTTTTACGGGACGTATGTACGTATGGACAGAATAAAGGAATCTTTTTCCCAAAACGGATTGTAAAATGGATTTAAAAGAGATTTTTTTTCCGTGACGTACCCACGTATATACGTAACGTGACATGCATACAGACGTACATACAATATGTACGTATATATGTATGTATTTCGCATATAACTCAAAAACGATTAACCGTAGAACGTTGAAATTTTGTATTTGGAACTGCTATAAAATCTAGTTGCTAATCTCGCTCCTTTATTGCAATCGGCAGTACCAAACACACACACACACATATATACGATACACATATATACACACATATAACTACATATATGTATATATATATATACCCACCCCTGTACCTGACTTAAAAGAGTTTACACGGCCTTTATTTTCTCATTCGTTGGCCACAGAGATATACTTACAATTAAAAAGGTGTTTTAAATGACCGAAAATATTCATGTTTCGGTAATGCCAAGTTTAAAAAAGAATTTATATTCGATAAATAACGAAACCTAACTACATATCTAATAATAGTTTAAATATGCTAGTCTAACAATAAATATGTATTAATATTTAGTATTAGTTCTTTGTTGTTCTAAAAAATATTTAATAAGCTGTACAAGGAGGTCACATGTTGTACACATCAGATTTTTATTCTGTAGGACTTATTTACCATTAGCTCAGGCTAATGTATTGATAACTTAGCTCTACTAAATTCTAGTTGTAAGTTAGAAATTTTATTTCTAATGAAACCTACTTCTTTAAACCGGATGATAATAAGAATAATAAGTTGGTGCTCAGTTCAATTCAATGGTAAATCATAACTTGAATTTCATGATTTTTCTGAAACATATTGTAGCGAGAATTTTTGCAAAGAAAATTTATTCCTGGCTTCATTTTTGCCATTGGAAGTATTTTCCCAAGAGCTTCGACCTACATCAGCGTTGAGCAAACTCTTTGACTCGCAGACTCGTGTTTAGAATCAACTCATCTAGCAGATTCCTTATTTTAGAAGTGTTATTATTTTCAATTTACTGCTTAGCCAGTATAGTGGTTAGTAACCCTGACTGCCGTAGCCGTAATGTGAACAGGAGGGACTAATGGGGCTTACCAAGTTCTTTACAAATTAATTTATAGAATTTCATTTTAACATGTCGCGATTTTATACAGTCTATTATATTTATTAATGAACATTATAAGCTACACAGGTAAACTTCGCTAAGAAATAAAATGCATGGAAATTTCGTGGAAGAATCTCAAAGACATCACAATATTATCGCTATGAGCATTCACCGTTAAAGTGACTCCAAATCGACTATCAATCTAAGTTTCGAGAAGCTTCGAATGGATTAGAGGAATTCTCGAAGGCTCGAGAACGTGAAAACAGTTTCTCGAATGTGGGTTCCAAGGAATGGCCAAGCATTTTCAGCTAGAGAAGACGCGAAATTTAACTTGGTTTAGTTCCGCGCTCAGACCGTAATTTCTAAATTTCTTAATTCAATTCTACGTTTTGTTTATTATTATTTAACGTGCCTTTTTTTTTTTTTTTTTTTTTTTGAAATTCTTTGTGACTCGCCATTGAATAAATTTCCCGGACCGAGAGAATAAAGCAACGGTACAGAGAGGAAATTTGCTGGTAAGCCCTTTCTTTGGAGCTGATGAGATGAAACGTTTTTCGTTTTGTTTAACAAGAGCAGACGCTTATTCGAATGTCATGCTGAAGATCTACATGTACAAACCAAACGAACCCTTTTCCTCTCCAGCCTGAAGGGACGTTTTCCTTTGCGTTAATAAGAGTAGATGGCCATCCCTAAGTCAGTCTCCAAGAGTAGCGGATGAGGCCGGCGAGGGCAGCGTTGTGAACAGGTTGTGAATACCAGGGGATTTGACGCTTTCACGACGATTCGACGACCACTTGCTGGTGGTCCTCACTGAAGTGTTCTAGCCAGTGTTTTCGTCTGGCTCAGTTTGAGGACCTTTACACTACAAGAACTGAGTACCCTTACCAATGGAAAACCAGACTTAGTTTTTTTTAAGTACAAATAATAATACAAGATAAATGGGAGATATATACACTAAAACTTACCATAATACACACTAAATGCAGACACCTAAATTGGAATTATATCTGAAAGCATCAATTGATGCTATTTATATGATGTATAATCAGAGCCTAATTTTTAAAATTAAAAGTGCTGGAACATTGTTAAAAGGCGCTCCAGAAGGGGGAAAAATATAATAAAGAATAAGCAAAAATAATAAAGTAATAATAAGAAAAAATAATAAATTAATATTAAGTAAAACTAATCAAGTAATTATAAGCAAAACTATAAATAATAAATAATTAAAACTAATGCGTGATAATGAACTAATTATAAAGATATAATAATAAATGATAACTATACCACGAAAATCAAATGAAAGAGTGATCAAAATGGAAGTTGAGAAAATTAATATCAATAAAACATAAGAAATAAAAAAATATATTTGAAAGACCATTTAGTTCCTTTTACGGCCATAGAACGTACATTTATTCAAATATTTCGTGAAGTATATTTTCTCTCACATCCATAAATTAAAAAACTGCGGTGAAACAATTTTACTGCACAATCATAAAACCAAGATTTAAAGTTTGAAAAAGACGATTTTATTAACCAGTTATGCTAGTTTATGTAGATATCTTTGTTACCAAAGTTTACCAACTTTTTTTTCTTAAATGTTGCAGGTCAGTTTTATACTAAATAGTACCAAAAATCATCATATTTGTAGCTGTTATAGGTTAAATTTTCTTCAAAACTGAGAAATACCAAAGATCAACTGAAGTGGATTCGACTAAATTTAAGTCTTGGATTGCGATTGTATTATTTAAGACGACCATCTCCAAAGAAGTGTAAACTCGTCTGGATTCTTCAGAGCAGTCGTTTTGTTAACAGATGAAAGCAAAACGTTAAAACCCTTCTGTGTGAGGTAAACATATCCTTCTAAGACGAATCCTTCTAAGAGGAATATTCTCATATTTACGTTACATAGGACACAAATCATGAAATTTCCATGCATCCAACCTGTTTGCTAAGATTGTAACAAGGTACGAATTACTAATATTTAATTATCCATTATATCAATGGTAGACCAGATTTTACTAAATATGCAATAATCCAAATGTATACTGCTTACACCAGTTTGATGCAAAACGGAAATTCACTTGCTCTCATAGTAACATATTTAACACAATTAGTAACATTTCAATTGAGAATATTAAATAAATGCACCAGGAAAGTATTATTTGAATATCAGTATTACGAATTTTAAACACCAGATGTGAAAACTTGTTTCCTGTATTGATTAACTCAGTTAATACTGCATTTCAATAGAAATGGAAAGCTATTTCCATCTTCCAATTACGGACTCTAGAAATTGTGAAAACTCAATTGTTTCCGAAACAGCAATTAACATTGTTGCATTTGCTGTTCCAAAATTCGAAAGCTTTACCATCCTCGAGAGCCTAAAGTCGAATAATCCGCAAACATTTAAAGAAAAATTCCCTTCGTAAGTTTATCGCATAAGAGGAAAGTGCTCTAATTATAATAGAAGGAACTAATGTACCAAATAAAAAGATTATATTCATTATTTATTAAAAAAAGTGTTGAGTCCTTTTCCTGACGTAATGACTGTGATTTTCCTGCTTTATACATATTTTTTATTTTAAAGGAAAGCGAAGTTCAGTTATTTTATAAGAAAAATAATGTTTAGAGTTTTATTAAAGTGAAAAACATAAAAAATTGAATTGTAGTTCTAGAATTTTAACTCCTGTTAAATTAGTTGCAGTACTAAAGTTTCCGTTTCAAAATTTCTTACAAATAAGTACCAAAACTGAAAATAATATTTCCTACTAAATTTAAGTATTCTTGTTTCTCTGAAGTTTCTGAAACATGTTCTTGTTGTTCCTTATGCTCACTTGTCAGCCCAAATCCACAAAATTCCTCGTGGCAAGGAGCGCTAGTATACACCTGTCGTTGGCAACCGCCTTGCACCATTCACGTGACAGTGCGATTTAACTTAGTTCCGCCCCAATTTTCCCCCTGGGAGGATGGGTCGGAGGGTCTCCTACCCCTCTTCTTTTCCGCCAAACACTAAATGCAGGAGACTTTCGAATTGAGAGGACTTTCTACTTGAAGCATAGTTAGAGTGCTGCCATGCCGCACCGACATTATACATTTACAAACAGACATGCCTTCTCCGGGATTCGAACCCGCGCCCTTCAGCACGGCAGTCAGCGACGCTAACCACTATAACGGGTAGGCGGTGACTCAAGCATACCATGGTTCTAAAAGTGGAAGGAACACATTTTTTTTCGCTGTTATCGGCAAAATTTTAACATAAATAAATAACCATATTCGGTATTTTTCCACTTTTTTATTACAAACGTTTATTTAGTTCACTTATGGTATTTGTCACTATGGTCGGAAATTTGTCATCGATTTTTAAACTACTTCCGAATAAACTAAAGAGCTTAAATTTCGCACAAACCTGTTTGTAGAAGACAATACGATATGGTGAAGTGATTTTTTTCAAATCGATTTAGACTTTTTAAAATTAAATGCTGAAACGATTTTCCAAACATACCTTCGTTTAAAGAACAAACTAAAAATATCTCGGAAATTTACTGTTTGCACAATCAGATACTGGGAAGAAATCTTTTAAATAAAATTTGTATAGAACTTTTAAGCCTTTTCTCATTTTTTTTTTATTTTTATTTATTTATTTATTTATTTATTTTTTTTTGGCAAATTTCGAAAATCCGTCATTTTTTTTCTTCATTTGACGTTTGTGATTTTAAAATTTCAATCTCAAAAAATGAACTGAATACAAACTTTTCAACATTTTACGTATTATAAAAACATTTCTTCTTTTAAGAGAAAATTAACTGGACGAGATTCTAAGTTATTTTTGAAAAATTACTACGGTGTGACACAAAATAGCTTCTTCCTTCGTCATTTCTAGGAAACAGTTACAAGGTTACGATGCTATTGCATCAAAATGAAATGTACCGCGCCATTTTTAATTTATTCCATTCATAAGTTTATGTACAGTTTCCTCAGTATTTCATTTTAAAATTTGATTTTCTTAATTTTTGCCATCAGTTCCATCTTTCCAAAGTGGGTAGAAGTGGGTAAAATGACCAGCACTTCTAATTATTCCAAAATAAACAAACAAGAACAACTAGTGAAACTGTCCTCAGTTTCAATACTCGGAATAAAGATTAAAGCAATCAGAAAGGCACAACAATTTCCTGAGAAAACCAAGAGGAAGTCAAAACATTTCTTGAGATTTGCGAAAAATTTCAAAACATGCAATAAAATTTAATACGAATTCCCCAGAGAAGAACTCCAAATTGCACATTTGATAAAATCCCTAGGGGAATAACCGCTGAGGAAATGCATAATATTACGGCAATCTACTTTTCCCTAACAAAAAGTGGCTTTAAAGTAATATTTAAGTTGAATGATAAACTAAATCGCGCAGTAAAAGAGATCATTGAATGATCGCCACTAACTATGTAATTAATGATGGAAAGGAAAAAAAATCTTCATTGGAGGAGGGAATACCGAATTATTGAATATGGCCAGAAGATGCTTTACATGTAAAGACTTCAACCATTCTGCATGAGATTGTCCGCGCAGACAATATTGCTCTTTCCATATTAAGAATAGCATGATATTAAGAATTGCAGAGTAGAGATCAACTTGTATCAACTGAAAACTTTTAATAATAAATAATTAAAAATTATTAAAAAATTAAAAAATTATTTTATAAAAACATTCTTTTACATTATTTTATTTTACTTGTCTTGCACGTCAAAATTATATTTTAACTTTCCTTCTTTGAGAAACAGTCTTGTCTCGGTTTGGTCCCAAAGCTGTTATTAAGCTAAAATTAATTCCATGAAAAAATAAGCGTGAAGGATAATGACTGAAAGCAAGAATAAATTTCTAAAACTACTGTGAGAAAAATTACTGAACAGTTTCGCGGTGTCTTTTCAAAATAAATTAAACATTTGTGTAAAATAATAAATGAAAATGAAGAACTTAACGATGAAGAATTTTTTTTAATTCAATGACCAAGTGATTTTCAGTATCTGTTATCCAGAGACACAAAACATGGAAGAAGCAATGTGCCCATGGCCAGAAGGGAAAAAAATTGATACAAAAATTAAATTCCATACTAAAGTGTGGATTAAAGTAACTGAGATGGCATTATCGGGAAAACTGCATAATGAAGAAAGAAAGTTTATGTCATTTTATAAAGACAACTACTATTAGCGGGCTAGCTGAATGATGTTTTCGTGATTTTCCCCGTGTGTAACGTATATACGAGCCAGTTTTCCACAGAAAGCCATCCACGAAGGCATCCCTCCCCTTAGGCAGATAGCCTGCAAGTGCTTTGCTATAATTAAAAAAAAACGAATCAAAACCAACTACTATTAGTAAATATTTCCTCAGTAAGATCTTCTTTTATTCTGCAACATATTTCATATTGAATAAGAATACCTTAAAACAAGAACTCTTTAAGATAAATTAATCCTAGACTTTATGTAAAATAATTATCTAGAATTTTTTTTTTATTTTATTATTATTATTATTATTATTATTATTTTTGTATTTTTATATTTTTATATTTTTCAAAATGTGATAACATGCTAGGTAGCAGTAGGTTTTCCTTAAACTCATAAAAATCGACGAAAATATTTATAAATTTAATATATATCTTTTTTTTAATAATTCTGTCTCCAGACTTTCCTGTACCTCCAATTTGGAAGCTAAGCACTGACAAGTAATTAATAGCCATTTTAGTTTAATTTTTTGTCCAATGACAGTTTACTCTTCCTTTATTCTTTCGGCAAATATTCACATTTCCTGGTCTATTCGGAAAATAACTTTTGTTCAGAAATCATTTCGGAAACTTCGGTACCAGGAAGAGAGCTTATCTTTCATGCTCGTCTCTTTAGTTTCGATGGTGGAAAAATAGTCCATTATTTCCTTGTTTGCCGTCTTCTCTTTAAGCTTATTTGTTTTAGATGTTTGGCAAAATTAAACACTTTTATATTCTTTGAGTTTTGTCGAAGGGAATTAATATGTTAAAAGCTTCTGAGTTAAATTAATTAGTTAAAGACGTTGTTCAGCTTCTAATTACTTTTACACTAGTTAAACAGTTCAAGTTATTTAAGATATAGTTGTAAGGGAATTTCAATATTTTTATGCAAAGAAGACATTAAAAATGCCCTGTATTTGGAATCGAACTATACATCATCAATATGATGTAGAAGAGGAATGCAGCAATGCTTATCAATTATGCATTAATCTTGCTTTTGTGATTCTATGGCTAAACTACCAATTCATATTTTGTCAAATTCAATGAAATACGATCGTCGATAAATTTAGTTTCGGAATATATCATTGTAGATTTCTTTTTTATTAGTTAAATTTTAAAAAAATGTTGCACTATGTAAATCATTATTAAAAGTTAAGAAACTTCCAAAGAAAATCGCAATGCATAATAAGCAGGAACAGCAATTTCAAATTCTCAAATCCCAAAAATCTTGCGGAACGGGCGGATAGATTCTAAGACTCTAATCAACAAAACTTTAGGCAAGAGATTGTTCCCACTGTTTAACAGCTACAATACACTTTCCTTTTCTACAATTAATATTTACTCGGGCTATAATTTGAAAATCTGCAGCGATACATAAGTTTCATCCTTTTCTGTGTTGCGTGTACATACGCTTCCATTATTTCTGATGTCTTCAAATTTCTCAATAAGATTTTGTATTACAATATAAATTTATTATTTCAATTTATGTTTTTTTATTTTCTGGTGCTTTATTCGTGTTAGTTTTTAATGGTAAGAAAAATAATGTAAACTCTGACTTCATACAATTAGAATCTTGAAATCTTTGGAATGTCGTATTTGCAACAAATACGCAATTAACATATATTCGTAGGCAGCATTAAATTGCTTCGGAAAACCCATACGGCTGCGGCCCATGAGTTTGAGTACTTTGGTATAAGGCTGCAACCTGTATGTTACTACAAAGCTTTATTCATAACCAATAGATTTTATTTTCAATTCGATGATGTTATATAGGAAATATAATTAGAAATTTTGCAATCGCTTTATTCGAGGGTGTTAAAAACCTGTTTTATTTATAACACTCACTGCATAAAATAACACCTGTTTCAAAATGTCTCCAAATATTGTAGATATGGCTTTGAGCAGTTGAAAATAAACGGTTAACGGTATGCAATTCAGAAAGAAAAAGCAAATAATATGTCTCATACCACAAAATGTTTTCCAAAATCTGAAAAGTCATTATTTCATTGCCCGATAGTAAAAGCAGACAACTGAAAGAAAATGTCACATCTATCCAGAAAGTAAAAGTGCTTGTGAAAGTGTCAGACAGGAGTGATAAATTTGATTACAAACTTCTAACCTAAGAATATTTAAACCTGAAAATGTAACATACAAGTAGAATGACAGGAAATGAAAGCCAGTGACTGTTCTTTTCTATTGTTAAATAACAAGAGTCAATAAATATTCGTTTGAAAATAATCTAAAATAACCACGTGGCTCTAAAATAAATATGCGTGAACGTAAAGTTTATTTAATTTCTCTCTGTCAAAGGCTTCATTAGTTGGAAAGAACTTACATGGCACTCTTAGCTTTAAAAGACCAAGATTCATCACATTAAACTGCTCTTCTTTCTTTGTAAAAAAACTTTGTCTACTAACATATAACATAGTTTTTTATGTTATTTTATTTTATATTAGGTGAGAAATTTAAATTATTTTGGCTTTTGTCATGCAGAGGGAAAAGCTTTAAGCTTATCTGGTGACTTCCAAAATTTGAAACAGAATTTTCTACAGACGAATAAATTCAGTATTGAAAATACAAATTGCAACTACGGGGACTTAGGCTACAATATTTTTGATAATTATTTTGTTCATAATGTAGATAGCACAGCTAAGGTTTTTCAATATTTTCTTTGCTTTAGGAATTAGCTTTGTCTAAATTGTTTTAAATATATTTGTATTCAATCTCTGCAGCAAACAAAACGTCCCCAGTGGCGCAATTGGTTAGCGCGCCGTACTTATACGACAGTACGAGCGAGAGATGCGGAGGTTGTGAGTTCGATCCTCACCTGGGGAAAACTGCATTTTACCTTTTATGATTCTAGAACAGTTAGAAAACTATAAAAATGTATTACATGATTTTAATAAGAACAGCTAGTATTGATTTCATGGGTCTCACTATTCATTAATAATAATTTAGTTTCGTATCTATTGTTTTAAAGTAGCTTACGAATAGATTAAATTTTAAAGGAGAACTAAATATGTCATGTTTCACCACATACCACCTGATTTGCACGTGGACGTGCACAAATATGTCTGCAGCGGCAACGTATTTTTATTTATTCGCTGAGTTTTTTAGTAAATTTAAAATCTTTTACTAATGGCAACACATTTTTAAACCGTTGAGTTTATTAATCAAGAATTCATTGAGTTCACGAAACATTTTAAATAAATGGAAAGCAAATTTAAAATGCCGGTTTTAGGTTCCCTATATTCAAGTGGAGCCTCATGTGTGTAAAGAATTTGGTGCCTCTATGTACTACTGTTTTTCCACTATGTGAGGAACATAGCATACATACATAAAAATTCTTTATTATTTAGTAACAGAGATGAAGAATAATTATGTACGCATGTACATATTTTTCTTGGATTGTGGAAAAACGGCAACACAGCACGGCAACACCAAATTTTGAAAGCACATTTTTGAATGCATGCAAATTGTGGTGCACATGATCGGGTAGTCGAGGTAGTCCGCCACCCAAATCATGTTCACCTCGAAGCCGGAATATTGAACCGAATATCGAGTGATTTTTTTTCTTTATTTTTATTTCGTCCAAGTTCAAGGAACATTTTATTAAAAAACTCAACGCTTTATAAATAATGTAGAGCCACTCGGTAAAGCTTGAAATATACATTTCAAGTTTAATCAAAGAGCTCGACGATTTAAGAGAAATATATTGGCACTGCCCGATATAAAATAATTTTAATCCTCCTCTCGCCACTTGCTCACTTCGTTTTTATATTAACTATTTTAGGCAGCTTGCCTAGCCTGCATTTAGTAATGAAAACGATCACGAGTATCTACATTATTAATAAAGGGGTAATAAATCACTGATACATGAGCTGACAATAGCTCTGATTTAGGTCATACTAAATAATTGACAAATGAGCTATAGAATGAATGAATAATAGTTCCACTTAACTTATTCGTAGTTCTTATTTTTTACTCAGTAAAGGTTTTTCTGTATCGTTTATTCATTGCTGAGAACAAGAAAATTTTTCATTTCTGAATGCCAGTATGTTGTATACTTTAAGCAGTGTTATTTCTATTTTCACCGGATACGAAAACTTTTTTCTACTACAATATATTTGTAGCATTTATAAATATGTGAGGTTCTTATTTTAACCACTACCAGTTATTATGATTTTGATATTTATTTTGAATTCTTCTTTCCGTTTTCCTTGCCAGAATACAAATTAGTTTCTAGTGTATTTAAGCTGAGGGCTTTTGGACCTTAAACAGGCACCACGTGACTTTATTTACGTTCATTTCAAATTCGTCGGCCTGCAACATGTAACTTCAAGATAAAAATATTTTGGTTGAATTTCGTCATACAGGTGTTGTTGGAAACGAACGAGCCGATTTCCTTGCTAAGACAGCCACCAAACGTGAAATTGATACTTTTGTCAATATCCCTAATTCCTTTTATAAGAAGGTCATGTATAAAAGTATTGTGAAGTCGTGGAACCAAGAATTCCTTAGCTCAAATAAAGGGAACTTAACTAAGAGATTTTTTCCCTTCCATTAAAATGAGATTGTCATGTCATCACTTCTTCACAAACTATAAATTAACCCAATTTCTTACTGGCCATGGTAATTTCAAAAGTTATCTGAGCTGATATAATTTAATCCCAGAGTCTGTCTGTGATTGTAGCCTCGGTGGATAGGAGAATGTTGAACATGTGCTTCTTCTATGTCCTAAATATGAGAGTGAAAGAAAAATCTTGAAATTGGCACTCCAAAATTTTAATATTAAGTGGCCTCCTGAATTTTACCAATTTATTTCTGAGAGAAGTGCATTTAACAGTTTTTTGTCAATTCATTGTAAAACTTTGTAATCCTTCTCAATTTTGTTTCAATTTTCTCTTCTGTTTATATTGCACGGGTAGTGCACCCCTGTATTGTATTCTGTTTCATACTTACTTGTGTGAGCCCCATGTGGTGCTGTGTGGTACATGGGGAGCTTCTTGTGTTTTTTTCAGTAAAAAAAATCCTAAAAATGAATTTTCAAGATTATTTCTTCATTTATGTAAATTATGAAAGGGAAAACTTTCCCCATTAGTTGCTCACGTCACGTGACCAATAAATCGCAAGTTTCAACATTCTGCATGTCTAAAAGACTGTGTAAATAGTGTATATATGAATTAGAGACTGAATTTCAGGACTTCAAGTCCGCAGTGCTTAATTCACCCTCTGATAAGAGCTTTGTGAATTTACGAACATGGCTTTAAACGCTTGACTTTACCAAAATAACAACATCGCCTCCGGGTGTAAGGTGTGATTGTGCCATAATTTCAAAATTTTACCGTGATTGGCCTTGGGGCAATAAACTAAATCGGCTAGTAAACACTAACAGTAATTGAAGCTTATAGCAAAGTGATGATACGTGATCTTAGACATAGAGTTTCTGGCAGTCGCGTAGTATAGTTAAAATTCTGACAGCTCTGTCTAAAATGTATTATCTCGGTTTTGTCTTTAAACGTACGTGCCAATAAAGTTAGAAGAACCACAGCTTATTTGTACTGACTGTGTAGTCTTAGAATACTTTGTCAAATTTTAAATTTAAGCATATGATACTCTTTAATTTACGTCGCCAAAAGCAGTATATATGGCACACGTTCTGCGCTTTGCGTTGAGAGTTCAATTTAATATAAAAATTCTTTAAACCTTGACAGGTCTTTGCATTTCATACGTATAGCGATAGCTTGCTACTTTTTACTAGGGTTGTAGGATTAAAATTCAAGTATAGCTTTATAGTGGCGCACGTATTCATTACGAACCATGTCGCAAGACAACGTCGCTTTTAACCTGCCCCACTCCGAAAGATTTCAAGTTTCTCCGACACCAGGAAGTCCACTGGAAGGTTTTGACTTCACCTCAGAAAGTCTGACTTAACTTGCATGCTGGCCGAATACATGATCCGAAAATAGCTGATGGACCAAATTCTTTTTTTTTTTTTAAACAAAATCAAAATTTTCCATGAACAAAATAACAAATATTTTAAACACATTTTTAATTTACTTTACTAAATATTTATAAAAACGTACATAAATAATAATTAAAATAGCTCAAAGGAAAGTGAAGTTCAAATTTTTTTATAATTTTATATCTAAAATCGAATATTTGGTACCATAGTTCTAAGATGTTTAATGAATAATGAAGTAACTTAATTTAAACTAAAAATATAAACAAATTCTGAAAACTTTCTGAGTTTTAATTAAAAATTATTTTAAGTGGTAAAAAACTTGAACATTAATGACAACTCAGTCTCTTATTTTACTAAATTTTCCTTCGATGCATAAATAAAAATATCTGTGTTTATATGTAATAATTATAGTTGTTCGTATCTTACTGCAGTTTGGCAGCTGATGACTTTTCGATTCTGATAAAGTTTGTATCCTTGGAAAACATTTACTAGAAAATCTCTTCTTCATCGATTGTAAATGCTCATCGGTCGCTCTTATTAATGTTCAACTGTTAAAAAAAGTTGTTTAAAAGTATAAATGTATTTCCAAACAAAGAGATTATTCTTAGTTCAAAAATTCGTAACTGACCTTATTCACTATTTGACAAGTATAAACAAATGTCAATAAAATATATATCTTCAGATCTCTGAATAAGATTTTAACACATTATAAATTAATTATTTTCGTTTATAGACTTTCTGGTGCGTTATTTATGCAAGTTCCTAATGCTAATGAAAATAATGTAAACTCGGACTTCATATACTAAAAAATCTTAAATTTTTTGCAACTACATATTCGCAATAAATGCATAATTAAAATGTCTTCGTAGGCAGTATAAAATTCCTTAGGGAACCACATGCAGCCGCGGACCATCAGTTTGAGTCCACTGGTATAAGGCTGCAATTCTGTGTCTTACTACAGAGCTTTATATAAAACCATTAGATTTTATTTTTGATTGAGTTATGTTACACGGGGAATATAATTAGAAATTTTGTAATCGCTTTACTGTAGGGTGTTAAAACCTGTTTTGTTTATAACATTCATAGCATAATATAACAACTCTTCCAAAATGTATCCAAATAAATACTTCTGCTAGCAGTTAATAAAATGGTTAACGGTATACGATTATGAAAATTAAAAAAAAATACTGTGCTTCATATGATACAAATTTTTCAAAATCCGAAGAGTCATTATTTAATTGCCAGACAACAAAACAGATAAGTGAAAGAAAATGTCGCAGCGATACAGAAAGTATAAGTGATTTTGAGAGTGTTAGAGAGAGTGTGATAAATTCGATTACGAACTTCAAAATACAAGAATATTAAACTCTTAAAATTTAACGTAGAATAGCAGGGAATAAATGTGAATGACTGTCCTTCTCTGTTATCAAGTAACAAGAATCAATTACTATTGTAGAGACATTAAGTATTTTCGGAAGCAGAAGAGATGAAAAATGAGCAACGCCTTCGCCGCGAATCGAACCACGGACCTCTGGAATACGCGCATAGCGTGCAGACCACCTCACCGCGAAGGCATGCCAAGAAAGCGGGAGAAATACCTTATATACTCCCCCTTTTAAAGGGCGAATGGGGTTTTTTAGGGTACCCAATCGCCAAGTCTTGGAGTGTGGAGAATCATCATCCACCACCCTTGTTTACTTCGGGCGCCACTGTAGAGACATTAGGTATTTTCGGAATCAGGAGAGATGAAAAATGAGCAACGCTTTCTCCGAGAATCGAACCACGGACCTTTGGAATACACGTCCAGCATGCAGACCACCACACCACGAAGGCATGCCAAAAAGGCGGGAGAAATTCCTTATAATATTTATTTGAAAATAGTCTGAAATAACTAATTATGTGTGAAAGTAAAGTTTATTTAATTTCTGTCCATCAACTCTTCAATAGTTAGAAAAAACTTACGTAATAAATGTGAATGACTGTCCTTCTCTGTTATAAAGTAACAAGAAGTTACTTTATAACAGAGAAAACTGTTATAAAGTAACATAGTTGACGAACAAGACCTTAAAACGACTAAGATTCATCACATTAAATTATTCTTCTTTCTTTGTAAAGAAACGTTGTCTACCGACAAATAACATAGTTCATATTATTTTATATTAGGCGAAGAAAAAGCTTTAAGCTTATCTGGCGACTTCCACAATTTGAAAAAGAATGTCATATGGACGTATAAATTCATTTTCAAAAATACACAATGCAACTACGTGGAATTAAGCTACAATATTCTTGATAATACTTTTATTCATAATTTAGATAGCACGCCTAAGATTTTCCCAACGTTTTGCTTTAGAAATTAGCTTTATCTATAATTTTTTCACGTATTTCTATTCAATACCTGTAAGCAAGCAAATGTCCCCAGTGGCGCAACTGGTTAGCGCGCCGTACTTATACGACAGTACGCGTGAGAGATGCGGAGGTTGTGAGTTCGATCCTCACCTGCGGAACTACATTTTACCTTTTCTGAATAACAGTCTTCAAGAATAGTTACGATGAAAACGTATTACATGATTTCAATGAGAACAGCTAGTATTCATTTCGTCGCTCCCGCTAGTAATTAATAATAATTTAGTTTCAAAACTGAGTTTATTGTTTTTAAGTAGCTTGCAAATAGATTAAATTTGAACGAAAACTAAATATCTTATATCTCATCGAATACCAACAGACTGGCATGTGGAAGTACATAAACATTTTATATCGGCAATGGCAACATGTTTTCATTTAAATCATATAAAAATTTTTATCTAATTTTTTTGCTAACTTTTCCACGTGTTATTCGGAAAAGCTAAAATACAGTTTCCCCAAGTGAGGATCGAACTCACAACCTCCGCATCTCTCACACATACTGTCGTATAAGTACGGCGCGCTAACCAGTTGCGCCACTGGGGACGTTCACTTGCTTCCAGATATTGAATAGAAATACGTGAAAAGAACTACAGCTAGAGCTAATTTCTAAAAGAAGATATTGAAAAAATCTTAGCTATGAAATCTAAATTATGATTCAAAGTATTATCAAGAATATTGTAGCATAAAATCCACTTAGTTGCATTGTGTATTTTTTTAAATCGTTGAATATGCTATTGCTATTCACGAATTCATTGAGTTTACTCAAAATATTAAAATAAATGGAAAACAAATTCAAAATGCCTGTTTTGGGTTGCATATATTCGGTCGGAGGCTGAAGTGTGTGAAAACTTTGGTGGCAACATGTACTGCTGCTTTACCGCAGCGTGAGGAACATACTTATACATAAAAATTCTTTATTATTTAGTGACAGAAGATTTAGATTTAGAATGCATGTACGTACATTCTTTGTATTATAGGAAAATGTCATCACACAAAAACACGAAATTTTTATACACTTAATCCTGAATCCGATCACGTACACTTCGAAGCCCGAATATTAAACTTCGAGTTTATTTTTTTACATATTCTCTATTTAGGGCGAATTTAAGGAATTTTTATTAGAAAAACCAGTGTTTCACAAGCGGTGTGGTACTATCCGGTAAAGCGTAAGACGTAGATGTTTGTAAGTACTTAGAGATAGATTAAATTTGAAAGGATAATTAAATATCTTATTGCTTCATTGAATAGCAACAGTGTGCTATGGATGAATGTGTGCAACTATTTTATATTAGAGTGACAACATATGTTTATTTATTCGCTGAGTTGCACTTAAAGGCTTTTACTAATTTTCAAATTGAAATTTAAGCGAGAACTCTATGATTTTAATAAAAAATGGGTTACCTCTTGAGCGATGTAAAATATTTTTAATCTTCCTCTGCCCACCTTCTTGCTATTCGGCGAAGATTCAAGATATTTAGCTTTTGTTTTAAACTTCCGCAGCAGTACATAGAAACATCAAAAATAGCAGTACATAGATACATTCATTAGATTACGTCAAAGCACTCGAGGGCTATCTGCCTTAAGGGAGGGATGCCTTCATGGAGGACGTTTTAAGGGAAACTGGCTCGTATACACGTTACACATGGGGAAAACCACGAAAACACCCACGCAGCCAGCCTATTCGCGGGATTCGAACCTCGGACCGAACTACCAGTGTTCAGCGACCGCTCGGCAGCTGGTGGGCCCCCAAAAAAGCACTACATAGAGACACCAAATTTTTCCCAAACTTCAGCCTCCGACCCAATATATGCAACCCCAACCCTTTGTTTTCTATTTATTTTAATATTACTATTTTCGGCAGCTGGCCGCTCCTGCCTCTAATAATGAAAACGATAACGAGTACCTCCATTATAAATAATGAAATAAGAAATCACTGATACATGAGGTGACAATAGCTATGAAGTACGTCATGCTAAATTATTGATGTATGAGTAATACAATGAATAATAATAATTTCAGTTAACTTCTTCATAGTTCTTATATTTTAATACATAAAGTTAGTTTTACATCATTCTTTCATTGTTGAAAACAAGATTTTAAAAAATTTTTTGAATGCCAGCACGATGTGTACTTTAAGCAGTCCTATTTCTATTTTCACCGGATACAAAACCTTTTTGTTTTCTACTACAATATTTCTGTTGCACATATTATCAGTGTGTAAGGTTCTTATGTTAACTAACCTGTTATAATATTATGATTTTGATCTTTACTTTAACTTCTTCTTTCCGTATTCCTCACCAGAATGCAAATTAGTTTTTAGTGTATTTAGGATGAGGACTTTTCCATCTAAGTCAGAGAGTTTCTGGCAGTCGCGTAACGTGATTATAATTCTGCTAGCTCTATCTAAAAGGTATTATCTCAGTTTTGCGTTCTGTCGCAGCCGATCTTCTTAAACCGTATGTGCAGATATACGTAATACACTTCAGCCATAGCTTATACCCTGCTCATTCATCTGAGCCATAGCTTATTTATATTGACTGTGTAGACTTAGACATTTTTACCAAAGTTTAAGTATCAGATATTGTTTAATTTACGCCGCCACAAATAATATCTGTAGCACAAGTTGTGCCCTTTATGTTAAAACTTCAGTTTAATAAAAAGATTCTTTTACCCTTTAAGTCTTTGTCGTACTTTTTCATGCATATAGCGATAGCTCGCTGTTTGTCTAGCAGGGTTGTAGGACTAAAGTTCAAGTTAAAATCAAATACAATCTTATAAATGCTATTTCGTACATTTCTTGAAATTAATGATATATTTACAGAATAAATTCGAGAATTTTACCGAATAAATTATCTTTTCCTGCGCCTTTCCTTTTTTGATGCAAATTATAACAAATATAATGTATTTATTGGTGATGCGGCGTGAGTATGTGTGCCAATGTAAACTTGGGCATTTTTGCATGCACTTTCATATAGTTTACTTATCTATATTTGTAATATGGAACAAAATATTTGCAACTAAATAATAATAACAATAAATAATCTTCATCATTCAGTAAACGAATAGTGTTAACTATTTATAACGTCTTACAATCTATTCGTAAATAAAATATATCCATGATACGTTTAACAACATTTCCCCTTTCTCATTCGAACAAAAGCTCACTATTAGTTACGAAAGAAGCTATTTTTGTACAAAAACAAGACGTCCTGTTGCGTTTTTTGTAAATGCATGTCATTGAATTCAACATATTTCCGTGACAATATCGATTTAGTTAAACTGATGGGCAGATCTTTCCGAACAGTCTTCTAAAGACTTTTCAGAAATAAAAGAAAATCCTTCGAAACGACGCATACACAGAAATAAATATCAGTTAAGTTCTTAAGGTGCAAGTTAATCTGAATAAATTATTTGAAAATAAACGATTCATTTACTTAGCCTGGAAAAAAACTCATGTTTCTTTAAACACCCATGATAAAAAAAATCCACGCACTTCAAAATATCTTTTGATTATAGTGGAATGGCGATTAAATGATCAGAATTAAATTAAGAAAAGGGGATTCAATTTTGGTAATACTCAATGTGTGAGTTTAGAAATATTTAACTTAGAATCATTATGCAAAACTACGATATGCAGCCTGATAGCAATGTTTAAGAGTATCAGGTCCAGTACAGACCTCAACATTTCCCTTCAATTCTTATATAACTGCTTCACGAACTCATACATATTCCGTTTTTACTGTTGTTGTACGTTGTACGTTGTTCTAATCCTCCTGATCTTAGGCTCCAGTCAGATCTAATTTATGAATTTTATCGAAGGCAAGACACAAGAGTTTCGTCTGTCGTTGGCATAAGCCGTGAGCACCTTATAGGTGAGAGTACGAGTTTTCCCAGCTTTGTTCAAAATTTGATAGAGAGTTAGACAGAAGATTGGCCCGAGAGTTTCCTATCACTAATTCTTCTACCAACAAATACTCGAGAAGACGTTCTGCTCGAAAACATTAATGGCTTAATGCCACAGAGACATTATGCACTTACAAACATCCAAGCCTTCTGTAAGATTTGAACTCGGGCCCAAAGTTATGGCAGCAGGCTTCCCTACCCCATGCGAAGAGAGTGGCACACAGAACGTGATAGCTATAGTTGGCCTTTCAACATGTCCTGCGCCATTTAGAGAGGTGTAAATTCTGGGAAGACGAAGGAAAGTGCAATCAGTTGTCAATTAGGTGTTAGAAAACAATGTCAAAATCCACTGACCAAGGCAGATTCTGTGCTAATTATCTTTTATATTAATAAATATAAAACTTCATTTCTTCTTTTTTTACTGACAAGTCGTTTTAAATACCGTTTAGTGATGGCGTTTGAGCTGTGAAAGAGATCTTCTCGGGTTAGGTGACACACGTGCCTATTTTGCTAGAATTTTTAGAATATGAAGTAAATCATATAAAAACTTCGAATGAAAAATGTATATTTTGAAGCTTTTCGTAAATACTACAGCACACTGTCTATTTCGTGTTATATTGTGTGGTTGTAAAAATGAAAGAATGGGTTGCATGGCCTAACTTCGACATTTCCTGCGTACTTGTATCAGAACGAAGAAGAAAAGTAACTAACTAAAATTTTTTAGACAAACATGTTAACAACAAAAAGTTAAAAATTCTCTCACTCATAACTAATCACTAGCACCATCTAATTAGGGAAAGATATGCTTTATCTATATTCCTAACAGAAGGACTATGAGAGATAATGACAACTTATGGAGAATTTGCCGTGTTTTTCCGGCTTCAGACACATGTGACTGTACTGACAGTATAAAAGGTATCCTAAGACAAGAAAAAATGGGCGGGGGATAGATCTAAGAACCTCACACCCCTCTTACCTTACATCAACAAGCCACTAATGAAGGCTGTCGGCCCGACAGTACATTAAGCGGTTCCATACCGCATGTACATTATACATTTACATGCATCCAATGTTCGGACATGGGCCCAACAATACGCCAGCATCACTAACCATTACACTGTTCATGGCGGCAATACAAACAAGTAACAGTGTGTAAGTATATCTTTATATTAAAATGCTACAAAGCTTCACTAAAGGTAAGTAGGTATTAAAAGGATAGGAAACCCCATAAAATAATACGAACTGTGGTAAGCACGTGCCACTCCATAAAATACAGAGTGAAAAAAGTTATTTCTATCCTTTTCCTAAGCGAATTCTCTGAGAAACCAAACCACCTGAAAACAGGACTTGAATACATTACAATTTAATTCCAGCAAGAAACGTGAACTAAAATTCACGGCAAAAATGAAAGTTTCGAAGTTGCTTATAAGGTGCTAGGTGCTAATTAATTGTCGATAGTTAGGAGTTAGAGATAGATATAGCAATGGATTCATCATTAGATTCTGGCTTCTATTAACTTCCTTGCAGTGATATTCTAGGCCCATGCGACCAAAAGATGGAGATATGTACCCCTGTGTAATAGACTAAGAAATCTCCTTGGGTTTCTAGTAGTTATTATTACCCGTTGAACTGTTCTCATAGATTTTGTTATAGGAATCAGGATCGTATAAATAGTCTTGCCATCCCGTTGTTAGAACTGTAAGAAGCCCGTTGTTGAAGCAAGCTGTTATAGCTTTAAGAACTAGTTTTGAATCCCAGAAAAGGTTTGGACGTTTGAGGCATCGAGATTCTTAAAATACTGATTATCCGATAGTCCTTTTGAGAGTTGGTGGGGAGAGAAAGAGAAATGGGAGACAAGAGGTTGGTAGGAGGAAGGGAAGAGTGGCCGATCCTTGGATCTCTCCGGAATTTTCCTACAAATCTAAGATAGAACTGAGAAAATTCGTACTGTCATCTCTGATGTGCACAAGGTCTAAGCCAATGATAGGCGCAAACCTTAGTATGTGGCCAAGACAGAATCCATGCACTTAATCTGATGTTACTGTCAGACGAGCGAGATAAGTCACAGCAACAGCATAAATATCATTCTAGAATCAGAAATAACACTATTGTATGATTATGGCAATCCATGCGCTAGTCAATTAGTTGACAAGGCAAAAGAGGAACTGGGTGCATTTGTTTCACGAGTATCTTCCTGGTATTATTTCTCAATTATATTCATGGAAACGGCATTATCCTAGAAGCAGCCTAAACTGGCGAAACTGCTATGTATGCACGATGTGTACACTTCTTTCAAAGACTGTTATTATCATACTATAATTCCTCGTAAACAAAGCGCTCTTATAATAAAACTAAGTGACTATATTGTCATGCTAAGTTTTAAAAAATGGTAAATTTTTGGTAACGCGTTCAGAATGTTATAATACGAGTTAAACAAGATGAAATTAGCTTTTAATATTTTGAGCAATTTTACCAGATTGCAAGCCAATTCAAAGACAGCAGGGATAAGATTACATACACTCTCTCTACCCTTCCGTTACCTACATTAGACTTTGAATACTAATGTATTTCCTTTAATTTTCCGAGAATTTGAATTAAAGTCGCCGAGAGTCTAAAATCGTCTCACACCCGGCCTAATATGAAAAATGATGAGGCGCACCATTTTATTAAATGTTAGGTTAGGCTAACTGAATATAGAAAAGCACTGAATATTTGCCTAAGGGAGGGATACCTTCGTGAAGGATTGTATAGAAGAAACTTGCTCATATTCACGCTATACATGGTGAAAACCTATAAAACTATTGCAACCAAGTAAACATCCTGTTCACGTGAGCTCGAACTTATGTCGAACTTTTACAATTTTGCCGTTTTTAACTACTCCTCAACTGACACCGCTTTCCTTTTTGCTTTTAGACTGAAACAAATAGGGCAGTACAGTTCCCCCCTTTTTTTACATTAATTTAGGTAGTTTTATTTTCTACAGTAAATAAATAGATACATATTCTTGGAGAAAATAATGCGTAAAACTCGCTTAACGTGAATTCAATTTCGTATAATTAAATTATGCTGTTGTTACTGTGTCTTATTTCACTTATCTGACCGCAACATGAGAACAAGCACACAAAATTCATCGTGGCAAAGGGTGCAAGATTGCGCCTGTCATTGGCAAGAGGCTTGAGCACTATACAGGTGACAGTACAACTCTGATTAATTTCACCGCCAATTTTGATAAAGAGCACCCCGAAGGGAGTGGTTCGAGGGTCTCCGGCCCCTCTTTTCCTACCAACAACCTCTCCAGAGCACTTTCGGCTCGACGCGTATTTTGAGTGCATCCAAGCCGCAGAGGTACTGTAGATTTACAAACAGCCTTACCTTCTCCGGGATTCGAACCCGGGCCCTTCGGTACGACAGTCAGCATCGCTAATCGCTATCCGGGTTGGGCGGCTGAAATTATGTAAAACTGTAAATTAACAAATTTCAAGTGTTAGGACTTCATCTGCTATCTTTGTTGTAAGCCCACACAGGTTTCGTTTCCTTTTTCTGTTTTCCATCGATTTTAATTTTCACGCTTCTTTGGTTGTGATAGTAATTTTCCCATTATTCCACAATATACAAAGTTGTCTTTTTTTAAGATAAGGCCAATTAAGTTTCCCTGGATAATCTAAAGTTTTAGTTTAAAGTTAACTAAAGTTTCATATTCATGACCCATTCAAATTTTAGTATCATATTCAATACCGTTTCGCGGATCAAGATGTCTGTTTAATTGAGCATGCTTTTATTAGTGTGCATATACAGATTTTTTTCATTAATAAGTGTGTTCATTTAAAAATCATTTCTCCTGAAGTCCAGCAAAACTTCAGGTAATTTAAAGTTCAGGTTTGTATTTTGCAAGAGGATTGCTTTGCAATGTTTGTTTACAATGCAATTTATTTAAATATTTAAAAAATCTAACAGTTGCCTTTAAAATTTTTAAAATGTTTAGAATAATATTAAATCTGCTGGCTTATTCGACAATTGGGGAAAGACATATTCGTAAAATCTTACAAAATCACCTAAAATTCCTAAAATTATCGCAGAAATTTCCGCAAGCAGTAAAGTTACTGTCCTAATGAATAGAACAAAGGGATATTGAATGCATGATGATGCTCTCAAAAATCATTTCTATGAAAAAAATTTTGATTTTTCATTAAAATGTTCCTCTAGGAGAACATAGGCAAATAAAAGGGAAAAACTGCAGTTTGAAAAATTACCATTTTAGTGTAAAAATTAAAAAAATTAAAAACTAACAATTGATTCTGTAACAAATTATATAACATCTATTATTAATTACAGAAAGGATCTTCCTTTTCTTTAAAATTGCTCTGAAGCAGAACATGACATTGCGGAGCGGATCAGCTGCCTTGCTGATCTTAGTTTATTGGGACTGCAACCCCAACTTACTGGAACCAACAACTTTCAATATTTTTTTTACCAGCCACTAGCCTTGCGCCACTACTAGGGCCTTTTCTTTATGGAAGCACCTAATAGGTGGCTACCGTGGCCTCCTGTGAAGGGACAGACAGTTACAACCATGCCTTCTCCAGGATTCGAACCCCAGCGCATCGCCAGGTCACTATAACCAATATACTGGCTGTGCGGCACTTTCATTAAATAAATTTTTGCTTTACAAAGTGTGGAATCAGTCTAATCTTCTTCAAGAGGTCTCTTATACTTGCAGAAGTATACTCTGTGGTATCGCTCTCCTTATCAGAAAAAAACTTCCTTCTAGTCTTCTTTGTGTTCTTCGTAGAAAAGCGTTTGCAGCTCTCCATTGCTATTATAAATGTAATAATTTAATATAAAATCGTGCAAAGTTAGTTTTTAAGCAGCTGGAAAAGAATTATTTTGTGATGAGTTCATATGGTTTTTATCAATTACTCTCATGGTATAATTGTTTATAAAATCTACTAGATACAGTAAAACTTCTCATGGTGACCATTTCTCTTACATGATTAACTCCAGAACCAGGCTTGGCTCGAGCATTTCTGGTCCGCTCTTCTGCTCGTGTTCGCTTCTACACAGACCATTTTTTGGAGTTAGTTACGCATCATTAAATAATGATGATGTGAAATGTATGATGCAATTCGTAATGAAGGATGTGATTCGTGATAGGACACATTTTTCAGCCCATCCGCGCATTTGCAGTTCAGGACGTTCGCTATGGGAAGCATCACTCGATATGCGGCTTTGAATTATCATTAATTTATACAAGAAGCCTACTGGTCGCTTACTGAACCAGAAATGCTCGAGCCAGGCCTGGTTCTAGAGTTAATCATGTAAGAGAAATGGTCACCATGAGAAGTTTTACTGTATTTAGTAGTTTTTATAAACAATTATACCATGAGAGTAATTGATAAAAACCATATGAACTCATCACAAAATAATTCCTTTGCAGCTGCTTAAGCACTAACTTTGTATGATTTTGTGTTAAATTAAATCTCTTTTTCTCAGAATGGGATTCTTAAATATTTCTGTCCGCTGCTGAAAATATTAATAACATGCAATATTATGAAATATTTGCTTCTTAACATGAAATATTCTAACACTAGGATATGAAAAAAATGTAGTAAATAAACATACAAATATTCGTACATACGAAATATTCAAATATTTATTTTTTTCCCTTTATACCACATTTATAGTACTTAGTATAATACAAGAGAAAGAATTTTAATTTTTTGTTTATTATATTTTATTTCAACAAAAATTATGATGTTAACGAAAATGAAAAATTTGACGCGCACAAAATAAAACATGAAAGACTCTTTTTTCGATGAAATTAAGAAATGGAATCCTTTTTTACTTCCTTCTACGAAGTAAAAAGGAAGTATTGTAATCGCGAAAAGTTTCAGGCAGCATATTTCAACGAAAATATCCATTTGACCGCTATCGAATGGAGTTTAACGATGTTTTTGCGTGATATCTGTACGTAAGGACAGAATAAAAGACTCTTTTCCTCCAAAAAAAATTATAAAACTGCTTTAAAATGAATTCTGAAGAGAATTTTTCGTGGCGTCTATACGAACGTATGTATGTATACGTATCTCACATAACTCAAAAACGAGTAGCCTCAGAACGTTGCAATTTTGTATATAGGACTGCTGAACGCTGCTCAAGTGGACTGCCGCCCTTAACGATAGTAAGCCTTACGGTATTTGTTTCCACTTGGCAGATGCTGTCTAATCATGACTCGCTGATCCGACAGCATTTATTCTTTCAAAATCTTAGGTTTCATAATCACTCATTATTTTACATAGGTTTTTAGTATCTATAACTGCCTGGTTGTTAACTCAAGTTCTGTTTTAACTACTACGCTGCTAACTATACTACAATACTTTAACATGGGCAATGTTGCTATAATTCCTTTACACTACAATACTACTTCAATGTTTTACACTAGACCACACTACATTTTACACTGAGTACTATACATTGTAACAATATCATATATAAATGCAAGACATAGAAGAATATATTAATGCAAGACATAGAATATCCTATATAAATGCAAGACATAGAATATCCTATATAAATGCAAGACATAGAATATCCTATATAAATGCAAGACATAGTAAACCTGGTTATAAATAGAATACGATAATATTAGATCATTTTTCTATCGCACAATTTCGAGTACAATACAATGCCTACGAAACTTTACACTCTAGTACTATTAGTTACAAAAGTACAAACTCGGCTAGAATTGCATTTTACATTGGGTACATTACATTGTGATTCTATTATATATATGTACAAAATTTACAAAATACAAAAGCATCAAAGTCGCATAACCTCATACTACTTCTTATAACTGAACAATTACTGTAAATACAGTAGCTCTATATCTTGATTACAATTCACACTGTACTAGTTAGCCATATTATTGCAAAATTAAGAAATAATATACAATGTTAATCAAACCATACACTGTTATTCATTATTGATGCAGGTACCCAAAGATAATACTATAAATGAAAAATGCTAAGGTTAGGTTACAATACACTTTTCAAAACCATTCCTAGTTAGCAAATACAGTGGAACAATATAGGACTGCTATAACATGTAAATGTGCACCTCGTAGTTTGGTTGCAATCGGCCGCACCGAACGTATATAAATATAGCCCGGTAACAGAATGGAGATATATATATATATATATATATATATATATCTCCATTCTGTTACCGGGCTCAGTGATCTCAGTTTCTTTACTCTTATATGTTTGGAAATTGTACATTTTTTGCTTTAAAAATGATTGAATTATGTTGTTCTTATCTTCCGGTTAAGATTTTTATGCCTTTAGTAAATCTGTATGCAATATTTTTAGAATTATCAACAATTTTAAAGTTGTTTAAGTGCCGCTAAGCCTAATAATATTTTTGATGGCGGCCATTGCTTGTTTACATTTGAAACAACAGAATAGTGGATTTGTTGCCAATCTTGAGAAACTTACCTTCACAACAACAAAGATAATGCCTTCATTTATTATTGCGAATTAAATCATGCTTAATCCTTTCTGGAATTTTTCGAGGAAATAAGTGTTTAAGATTTACTTCGTAATTTTTAATACAGATATTTTGAGTTTTTATGTATTTTTGCCTTGTCGCGAAGTGAGAACTGAATTAATTGAATGAGAAATACTCAATCGTCTGTGAAAAACTGTTTCTTTTGTGTTTTGTTTGCTTAATTTCTTTTATACATCGTTCTAGCTTTATTTTAGTATTTGAATAGAACATGTGGCAACGATTCGATAATTCTTTAAATGACATAAATTTTGTACATTCTGAGCTATAATATGAACGAAATATAGTACTGTTAAGTGAACCTAGCGCCATAGTGTCGCTATGGTAAACAGATAGAGTGAATTTCAAAGAATGAATTTGTTCTATTGTGGTTTATGCGCTGTCGGCGAAGTAGATTTAATTCAATTCAATACGTTTAAACGAAATGCAAGAAAAAGTGCGTATAATTTAATATTCCGTATAAGGAAGTCATGTGGTGTACACATCAGATTTTTTATTTATTACAAATAAACAGTCGTTTCAATTTAATTGAAATGAAACAGCGAAGAAAATATTCTAAAACTTAATTAAAATTTTTATTTAGGTCTGAAATCGTTGACATCTCCACTTCATGTAGAGATGTCATTTCAGCTTATTGCAATCTGTTAATAATATCAACGTTGTCTTTCCTTGTCAGTTTAGCAAGTAACGTTTTATGAATAAAGGAATTTATTTTATCCTCAAGAAATCGCCTAATCGCCAAAAATGTTGGAAGCAGGCCTTGGTAGAAAAGAACAAGCAATCGAAGTTTCCGATATCTAAAATCCGGTTTTACTATATTCATTAAATTACGCTTTTTATGTGGATCTTAAAATACATTATGAATCTTAAACTTCCAGAAAATATAAATAGAAAGTGTTTTTACCTACTGAAAGAATTTACGCTTTTCTTGGCAAAAACTGGTAAAATTTTCCTGGCTTACTGACACGACCTGATTTTACTTCTAGAATTGAATTGTTTACTTCACATGTAAAATATGTACAATGCTATATTTTTTACCAAAAGATTCACAATTAACCCTAGAAACAAATAGCCTTTTCTACTATATTTTGGTTTAAATATTTTAAATTCTCAACAAGATGTAATTTTTATAAGCAGGCAAAAAGTATATAAACGCAGGAAAAGCTCACGGAGAGAATAAATAAATAAATAAAACGACTGGCTTATATCCAAAACTCAAAACGTTGTTTCCCTTTTCTTCAGAAACATTTTTAAAATATTTTTTCTACGTTTTTGTCCTTTCCCATATCATTAAACTTCTCATAGTATTGCAACATCAGAGCTTCATTCAGTTAATCATTTCGCAATTACGAGATAATATATTGGTTCAATACGAGAAATTTTATTTTTCAAAAACTTTCTTTTTAAAATAAAACAGCTTGAAATGTGAAAACTAATGGGCCTTTAAAGTGCTTTGCAATACGTTATGATTAAAAGTTTCGAAATAGCAATAAAAAATTACGATTTCCTTTGTTTAACAGAGGACAGAGATGTCGCGACCATCGCTGCGGTAGAAGCCGCTTTGACGTCACTGTTAAATAATGACGCATGCGCTTTCACTGAGTAAGCGTTTTCACTGCATGCCGAGTTACAACATTTGGCTACATATCGCTCTCTTCAGTAAATAACCCTTTTTTACATCCGAAGTGAATTGATTCATGCTCCAATTCTGGAGCTTCATTGATTGCTTTTTAATTGATTGGAGCCTTGAAAGAGCTATAAACAAAAATAGCTGGCAATGTGAGTAAACTGGTGCGTCATTCATTAAACTTTGGAGCATATTTCGTCTGGCCTGTTAGACAAAATCGCTCAATCAAGAACAGAAATTTACGTTCAGAGTAAAAATTGAAAAACCAAAAATTTACGTTCAGAGAGAAATCTACATAAAAAAAAAAAAAAAAAAAAAAAAAAAAAAAAAAGAATAATTAAAAGATTCGGATAATAATCCATTTTTGTGGCGCTTGATTAAATGGAGATTAATTTAAATTACATCACTTAATTTGTAAATGTTGATTCCACATTATTACCCTGTCAATATTTTTAGGTTTATAAATTATATAAATTTACACTGTAAGTTATGTATTACATATAAAAATACGAAAAGTGTCTTTCATAGTAAATAAGACATGTAAGAATCTTAAATTTTCTCGGATCCGCATCCTAAAACGTTCTCGAATCTTTTAAATTTTTCATAAAATGTAAGTAGAAGAATAAAACAAAAAAGCTGCAATTTAATATTAAAAACTTTTAATTAAAACAAAGTTTAAATCTTAATTTAATGGAAGACATTTATTAAGATGATATGAATGTGTAAAGTACATTTTTGTAACATTAAGTTACCAACTTTTTTTCTTTTCTTAGCAGTAGTTGTTAACACCATACTTTTATTTCTATACCTGTGCTAAATTTTGAAAATAATATGTTACCTTCTGCTAATCTGGATTTCTGGCCATCTTCAATTATTTCACAAGAAATTTATCAAAATTTGATAAACTTATTCTTCTCTTACAAATCCTTGTTTAATTATTAAACTGTAGTCATCATCAAACTTTGATCTTTACGCTATCAGATAAATATATATTTTTTAATAAAGCCTTTCAGAATTTGTAACATAATATGCCAAATTTTGGCGGTTTTCAAAAATCATTCAATTATTTTAGCTGTAATGCAATTGCTAACAATAATGAATTTTAAAATTAAATGATTTAATCCTTCAATTTTAGCAATCATGCGATTTTAATAACTGGTAAGATCAGATTCCAAAACCAGACTGAAATTTAAATGAATTGAATATGCTCCTACTCCAAACGAGAAAGAATAATATTGTTGCACTCAGACTAATGATTGTTTTTCCTTCAATACTTTTCGTATTCTTCAGGCTTAAAAGTATAAATTCAAATACGAAAAAACTTTTTAAATTATACGTTTTTAATCATATAAACTATAAAATAAAAAAATACTATTTTTCATCTTGTAGAAACATTTGGTTATTTAGAAGCAGGAGAGAAGAAAAATAGCAACGCCTGCGCCTGGAATCGAACCACGAACCTCTGGAATACGCGCCCAACGTCCAGACCACGAAACCACGAAGGCATGCGAAGATAACGGGAGAAATACTTTATATAGTCCTCCTTTTAAAGGGTGACTTGTGTTTCTAGGGGACCCATTCGCCAAATCCTGGGTGGGGAGAATCATCATCCACCACCCCTTTTATTTCGGACGCCACTGTAGAGACATTAGGTATTTTTTGAAACAGGTAGAAGTGATGAAAAATGAGCAACGCCTTCGCCGGGAATCGAACTACGGATTTCTGGAATACACACCCATCACGAAGGCATGCCAGTGAGAAAAGTACCTATCATCTATTGCAGTATTTTTTATCGTATGAGAATTAAAATAAAATCACAGGGTTGTATACACGAATTGTACTAGGATATTAATAAAGTTTCAAGGAAGTGTAATAGTACTGATATAGAAATGGTATGTTTGCAGGTGATTATACTTAATTCGCTTCAGTCTTCTTGGACTGTTTTGATTTAATATCTACCATTGTCAACATCTCTACGATTTCATTTTTAATCCCACATAACAATGGAATAGCTAAAAAGTTTTAAGGGGTATCAGAAACCCCTATACCAACAATGTTAAATTGGCCATTTTCGATGTACCTTTTCTCAAAATCTGCTGTAGATACAAGCTTGAAGTTTTTCCTGTAATTAAAGTATACCTATCTGATTATACTGAAATGAGCTTTTGAAACATTTTGAATTTTAGAATAAATTAGAGAATATTTTGTTAGGCATAGTAAAATTTAGCAGTTTTCTCACAAAAAAAAAAAAAAAAAAAAAAAAAAAAAAAATTATTTTTTTCTAAGTTTATTACAAAAAGCTCATTTTAGTAAATATTAGGGAATATAATAAATAAGTCATAAAAAGTTTAGATACCTGTGAGCAGTAGTTCCTGAGGAAAGGTACATCGAGTATAAAAAAATCACGTTTGGAGAGAAACGCGTTTTTATGTAAAAATCCTCATTGATCAAAGCAGTAGATGACAAATTAAAACTAGATTTTTTTTTACAGTTCTAACTTTCATAGAGATTAAATAATGATATTTTTGGAAATATAAAAGTGTAGAGAATTTGAAAATGAAAAAATCCGAAATCACAATGTTTTGAAGATTTTGGGGTTCTAATGCCCATTAATTCTTTTGTAAGGTACATTTAAATTTTAAAAAAGTTATTTTAAGTTAATGTAACTTTCCTGCGTTACCTAGCTTCAACGTACAACTCCCTACCAGAATGAGGTTTTAGAATCGCGCTAAATGCAAATGAGAAAGAGAATAGTATTTAAGTTAAGTTCAAGTGACTTGAGCGGAGATAGTTAGGATTTCCGAGTAGCGCGCGTTTGCCTTTGAGTTACGTCTCTCTAAGTTGGCATTACGTTTGACCGTATTACGTGCCTTTTCAGGGTTCGCTAGCTAATTTAATATTATAGGCCAACTATTATAGAATTGTGTTAGCTTCGACTAAGCCTCCTTAGTTAGTCATCATTTAGTTCTTATTTCTTATATTTTGAGTTTAAGCCCAAGCGGAGACTGTGCTGTACGCCCTAAGAAAGAGGCCGCCTTTTAATCTTATTTTGAGTAAATAAAGAGTAATTAACCCTTCTTGAGTTTAAGTTTATATTCTTGGACATAAGCGATTATTCGCTTAGTAGTTCACTAAGCTTCTCGAGACTAAGTTTATTAAATTATACGCAATTTTTCCTTCATTTCATTTAAACTTATCGAATTGAATTAAATCTACTTCGTCGATAGCGCATAAACCACAATAGAATAAATGCAATCTTTAAAATTCACTATATTTATTTACCATAGCGAAACTCTGGCGCGAAGTTCACTTAACAGCGTTACATCCGATTCATTTTATAACTCAGAATGCACAAAATTATATCATCTGAAGAATTATATAATCGTTGCCACATTGTTCTATTCAAATGCTATAATACATCTAAAATTATGTATAAAAGAAATTAAACAAAAAAAAAAAAAAAAAAAAAAAAAAAACAGTTTTTCATAGGCGAACGCCGTTTACCTAATGCGCATGCGCTACTCATAAACATTCTCATCTGTCCGAGATATTCTGGCGACAATATTTGTTGCTAATATGAAACACTTATTTCTTCGGATTTCATTAGAGATATATTTCCCGTTCAATTGATTCCGTTCTCATTTCGCGATAAGGCAAAAATACATAAAAATTCAAAATATCGTCATTAAAAATTGAAAGCTGTAGAAAAGCATAAAACACCACATACAGTTAAACCTATTATAAAAAAAAACAATTTTTACAATTTAGAAAACGAGTTTCTGCGCAAAAACAAGCAATTCGGTCACCAGGCAGGAAAGCAGATTTTTCGGTGCCCAAAAGTTAAGTTTCCTTTTGGTCCTGCTCGGAAAAAGAACACTAAAGGTGCAGAAATACATAATTTACTATTCTGCTAAATTTCAAATGTAAACAAATGTGGCTGCTATGGTAAGAAAAAATAGACTTAGTATCATTTAAACAACTTTTAAATTGTTGATAAGTCCACAAATATTGCATGCAGATTTACTAAAGGCATAAAAACCTTACCCGGAAGATAAGAACAACATAATTCAATCATTTTTAAAGCAAAAAATGCACAACTTACAAACATATAGGAATAAAAAAACGGAGCTCAATACCCACCCTGTTACTCGGCTCGTTTCTTCTTTCTACTTTACTTTAAATTATATATATATAGATAGATATACATTTGGTGCGGCCGATTGCAACAAAAAAGGGAGATGCACAACTGCATGTTATAGCAGTCCTATATACAAAATTTCAACCTTCTGAAGCTGCTCGTTTTTGAGTTGTGAGATGCATATATACATACGTACGTAGACGTATGTACAGATGCAACGAAAGAAATCTTTTCTGAATCCATTTGAAATCAGTTTTACAATTCGTTTGAGGATAAAGGACTCCTTTATTCTGTCCTTCCGTACTGAGGTCACGCAAAAAAATCGTTAAATTGCATTCGATAGCTGTCAAAATCCATATTTTCGTTAAAATATGATACCCGGAATTTTTCGTGATTACAGTTGTAGGATACTCCACTGTGTACTTCTAAGTTACAGTTGGATGTGAATAATCTTAATAACTAGGAAGGGAATAATCGCTTGAGTTCGTGAGGTAGAAAACAACAAGTGACAAGGTTGAAGTAACGCTTTATTATTCTAACTAATGTTTAACAAAACTCAGTCTTGGAGTTGTACAATAAAGCCGACAGTCGGGCTTCAACTTAAAAAACTAAGAAATAAACTAAACTCTCATGTTAAACTAAAAAAAAATATAGCCGAAGCTAATCAAATTTCTAACAGGGTTGGCCCCTTAACGATAATTTACTGCGAAGCTATCAAGGGCCTAAAGTACGGCCAAGCGTAATAATAGCTTACGAGAGAGTATCCTAAAAAGGCGGACGCGTGCAGCCAGAATATCTGGTATCTCTCTCATTAAGACAATAAAACTTCACGGTTAAATACCGCTCTTCCTCATTAGCATTCAGACGTGATTCTAAATCTAAGTTGAAATTAAGAAGCGATAGGAAAAAAGTTTAACTCAAAATTTAACTGTAAATAAAATTAACATAATCCTTACACAACTCAAAATTTAACTGTAAATAAAATTAACATAATCCTTACCCAGTACTTCCTTTACTTCGTACAAGGAAGTAAAAATATGTTGCTATAATATATCGATTGCTATCATGTTACATTTTCCTTCTTCGTCTTCTTCTTCTCTTTCTAAATCTATCATTTTTTTTTTTTTTTCGTGGGTGCGTGTGTGTAAATGGCCAATATTAGTTGATTTGTTTCATAGGATAGTAGTATAGTAGACAAGTATTTTTATTTCAACAGATAATTTGAGATATTTGTATGACTTCCTCTTGGTTCGCTTTTTAGCAAATTTCAGGTTATAGAATTCAGAATTTACAATTATTATGCAAAAATTATTATTTGTTTAATATATATATGTATTATTTGTTTAATATTGTAATATCTTGTTATTTAATAAATAAATATAATTATTGTTGAAGTGGCAACGCCATATTTTTATTAAACCGTTACTCAGTAACGTGAGATATTGTTTTAAAAAAAGATTAGAATTCTGAAGATTTTGCCAGCTAGGAGTAGTATGAAATTTTGCCACTTAAGAATTGTATAAAATTTGTCTATCACCGAGAACTAGAAATAAAATTTATGTTCTACTAAGAAGATTGTCTGTTTGTAAATTACTGCAAAATACATTACAATATATATATATATATATGTAGAATCGGTACTAACTTTCTAGGAATATGATGTCTGTAAACTTACTTCCGATGTGGCTGTCTAGGGGCTAATAAACTAGTCCGATTTACAAATTACTTGAATATTTAATGAAACATGAATAGTTGCAACAAACTAAAAAGTTATTACATACGTAGAAGGAAATAGATGAGATTATTTACAGATGAAGAGAAGGAATCGTCTTTACATTCAAACCTCTTTTAATCACGTCATCCTCTTAATGGCGGAATCGTCTGCCTTCTATCATCGAGAAAGTAAAAGATTTTTTCTCACAGCTTGTCGCGTCATCTGATTATAATGAACGATGCCATCCCACATATATGTATGTTGCAAGAATTAGAAAATATTATTTGAATATCAGAAAAGAATTTTTGCAATATATTTGTCATGCGTATGAATGTATAAATAGACTTCTTGTTATAAAAAAAGACTGCAGTAGTTTGATGGAGTTGCTACAAAATATTTATAATATAAAAGAACCAGTTTATGATACCTCTGCGATATTAAATTTGAAACTTAGCTTGCAATAATTTATAATACCTCGAAATGGTGTTAAAAATTAACTTAGACGTACTAAAAGTTAAAACGTTAAAGGTACTGAAAATGTCTTTTGAAGACTTCTAAGTGTCTGTTATAACATTTCGTAAAGGTGATCACACTCTCTGAACTGCAGGAAGAAAGCTTGCGTTGGCGCGTTACTAGCCGAAGTTGTTTTCTAAGTTGTGTTGTTACTAATTTGTGAATCTAAGAAACCGAATACGTTGAACCGAAGTTGATAAATGTTACTAAGTTTAGAATTGTGACTAAAACTTTCTCTGTAATATTTGCAAATTCGCTCTATTTTTCAGGATTTCTAAATTGAATAATTTTTATTTCTGCAAGTGAGGATATCGCATTTTTATTACCATGCTTCTCTCTTATTTATAAGGCATTTGCTCCCTTTAATTTTACCTGCTTTTTTACTCTAAGTGCTGTTTTGTACTCCGTCCACGGGTTAGCTCAGATCGAAGAGCACGTTTCGAAAGGAGAAAAGGCTGCTTCTCAAGGACGTCATTGAAATCTGTATCAAAGAATACTGTAGTGCGCCTCTTATTTACTTTAGTTTGGTTTTATTATCATCTTTACACACAAAAAAATTAGGATTCGTGAAAAAAACCTTCGTTAAGATCTTCGACCTCAATAGAATGCCATTTCTTTATTTCCGTGATAAGCTTCCAATTTAAATAAAAGTAGAATTAATGAGCAGGTCCAAAGATTTTCAAGTTGTTCGAATATACGAGTACACACTTTAGTAATCTACTATATTATGCTAAAAAGAAGTGAGAAATGCTTTAAAGATGGTAGCATATAAATGTTTTGGAAGCTACAAAAATTGAGAATTACGAAGAATTGGTGGAAAATATGGTATTGTATTGCAAAAATGGATTGTAATGTGACATTAAATTTGCATTTTCTGCATTCCACATTGACACTTTTTCCGACAATTGTGGATATATTAATGACGAACGTAGTTAACGCTTCTACCAGGACATTTATTATATAGAAACATACTAACAAGAGTGCTAGAACCATAGTTAACAGACTATTGTCGGAATCTTATACATGAAACATGTGAAGATTAATACAAGAGGCCAACAGTGACGTCATACACATAACTATTGTCAAGGTTACATGAAGGTTATTGCATTTTATTTAACAACTAAACGGCATATACTTTACGGTTAGTAAGAATATTTCGATAGTTGGTCTTACGCTACCAAAAATGCTGCTGCGAATTGACTTACAGCGAATAGCATCATTTATAATTATATGCCATACTTAACTCAAGGTAAAATTATCTAGTAAATCTGAACTAATGCTATGTTTCCTTTGTCATTCATGAAATAAATATATTAATATTCTTATGAAATAACTACTGTAGAGAATGCAAAGTTTAAATTACTAGATCAGTATTATAGGTCTTGTAAGGTTTTTCCTTTCTAGTATACGACGCAATTACCAAAGTCAAAATTTACTTGTTAGTTTGAATGTGCAAAGCACGCGGCAGAATTTTTTCTCAGAGAATGTATGCTTCAGAAAATGAGAATGATTTTCTAAGGAAATTAACTCATATTGCTCACACATGCGGACAGAGCTTAAATTGCGCCGGAGTCCGGTACTTCTTAGATTTTTGTCATAAATCATAATTCTAGCCGGAGCGCACAGGAGTCCTAAATAAGAAGGCTCTAGCAATTCTTTTGTATAACTGAACAACAATTTCAGTTATAATTTGAGCTCGAAAATTTTATTTTTATTAACAAAATTATATTAAAAAATTACTTATTAAATTTTAATTTATCTCTTTGCATTTTATTCAATTTTAATTATTTAATTTAATCATGAATTGTTTAAATATTTTATTCATTAATTATTTAATTTTTTAATTACTGATGATTTTATTAGTCATTTTTGTCCAAAGGAGCAATTTGCCTAGAAGGACTATTAATTTCGTTTTGGCATTTTGCGTTGGCTCACTATAAATGTTGGTTCACTTTTCAAATTGTTGCCACCAAATATTAGAGCCCTGTATTATATTTAAAGAAATTAAATAATGAAGAATCTGCATAAATTTATATAAGTTTCTCGCACTGTGATAAAACAACGGTATCTAGAGCAATCAAACTTTGAATAACGTGGGAATCCGGGAGCCCAAATTTGTAATTTTTTTATTATCTATTTCATATTTTGCAAAACTTTAACGAATTTTTAATTAACAAACTCAAGGATTTCAAAGCGAGCAATGGCAACGTTGTACATAAAAGACATTTTTTTCTCCAGAGCGTCTATTTTGTGTAAATTCTAAAGATATGCTCATTTTAAAATTATTTTGCGATATTGCTGTTGAATTGAATTTCATGGTTTAAGTGCTAAGAACATGATATTTAAATAAATAACGGTAACAAACAAAACGTTAAAAAATCGCTTCTTTGGGCGTAATGTAAAAGCTGAAAGCTTTCAAATTTTGTTTATTTATTTATTCTTGTTTCTGTTTCCTGACGATCCTTCGTGGGACTCCTGCCGTTCTACTTTTAGAAATTAAGCCTTACAAGCGGAAAACCATCAGAACACAAATGATCCGAACACGGTCGCTGAAATCCGAAAATGGTTCGAATTATAAAGTTCAGAAGTTTTGTCCACTCGACAACTTATATTCACCAATAAAGCCTAAGAAAAAAACAATATACTGTAGAAAAACATTAGCATTTTAATTTTAGTGGCATTATAATAATACAAAAAAATTCTTGGTGATATTGAAAAGTAATTAAATAGGAAAGGTTCACAAAATAAAATATTATGTTCAATAATTTCATGTGGTCCAAAGAATATGAAGACAATGCCACGCAATTCTAAAAGATTAGACCGAAATTATGTGAATGTAGAAACCCTACCCGTGAATATTTTATGCCAGTTATACTAATGTAAAAACTATAAAAACCACTGCTCAGAAGCTGTGATTAAAACAAGGAAATATTCAGATAATCTATTAATAACATGTTCCGGTCGAAAATACAAAAATATTATTAAAGAGTCTATTTGTTTTAAGTAACTCTTTTTACCATAAGGATAAACAATCTACCTCTTTAAAGAAAAATTCCAATTTTTCGGACTTCAGATATGGCGAATTCTAATGATCTGGTCCGTCTGTTCTTCATTCTTTTTTAAGACTCCCTTTCCTGACGGCAGGGTGGTTGACGGAAATTAATCGGCAGATTAGATTCTTTGAACGCGGGTTTGATTCTTAAGAAGTTTTATACTAATTTACGTGAATATGTATGATATGTGTAAGACATGTTGGATGGCTTACAATAGGACAAAAATATTGTGCAGGACAGTTCTGCAAATAACCTGGCATATTCTCCACATCTATCTCTCTTTCTCTTTTTTTAAATATTATTTAATTTTATTTTCCCGTTTTCTTACTGCTACTTGAATTTTATCCTTTTTTCATGTAAGACCGCCACCTTTGGAAGTCACCAATATTTCTGAGAACATAAAGAAAATCGGCATTGAATATGATCCCTCTAGGGCGAAGGCCTTTACAGAAGACTAAAGTAATCTGAAACATGCGTGAGTGTCCTGAAGAGAGTTAATTGTAATATAGTTATGTTAAAGCAACAGAAGACAGAAATCTTCTGCATCTACGAGTGTTCATCTTAGAGAGAGAGTTTTCTATGTAATTTGTGTAACATTCATTGTTGATATCTAAAATGAATCTAGAATTTTTATTTATAATGGTTTTTCAAAACCATTATAAACAACGAAATCATTGTATCCAACAACCTGTTCGCATACTCTGGCAGCATAAAGTAATGTCGACGTTAGAAGACTGTATAGGGAATTATCCCTAAGTATGGCAGAGTCACGAGAAAGGTATAAAGAACCCTTTATAATCTCAGATAAAAGTTCACAGATGGCACCAACTAGTGCTTACAAAATCCAACACTTTTGAATTAACTCAAAAAAGGTAACGATTAACTTAAAATACCGTTACGTGCAAGCCTAATGACTTCACAGATTACTTAACGAGCAAGCTGGCTCTGACACGTAAAGGTCGGCGTAAACAAGCCTATTGGCAAGAAGTGCTCAAAGGCACAGAAACCTAATCGCTAATACATTCTTTAATGTATGTGGCTATTTGGCCGTCAGACAGAACACGCTCTAAATTCTCCTTCGAAAACCTTCTCTAAAATACTAAATTCTTTCTACCTCGTTTGAATGTACGCACGCTAGTCAATTTGCATTCTGGCAAGAAAAGTGTGAGTTGAAAGGAAGATCGATAGGAAAGGGTTCTTTAATTGTTAGGTAAATTAAATAAATCCTCACACTTTTATTATAAGCGTATGTGAGTGGCCGATTGATCATTTTGCCTGTCGAGCTAAAATAAGTAAAACAAAAGGCGAAAAATAAGAAAAATTGAGCAAAAATTAACTTAAATATGAGCTGATATTCTTAAAGCGAACTAACAGGCAAGCAAATATGAAGCTTTAAATCATACATAAATGTTGCTCCGTAGCGTTATTGTAATTTTGTATTAATTCCAAATTCGTTGCAGCGAAACACTATCAATAATGAAGAATTTGACAAAGGTATCAAGGGAAATAAGATTACATGATACAGAAATTAAGGAAAACATAAGTGAAGTCTTCAAAAAACATTGTCAAAAAGCAATCATTGAACGAAAGATGTGAAAGCTAGTAGATTAGATGTACTCACGGCCACGCAACGCCGATAACGTCGAAATCAATGTACGAAAGACTATTGCTCTGATTAATAAGCAACATGACATCTTCGTTATCGATGACTATAACCTGCGAATGGAGCTCAACCGTTAAAAAACAAAAGGAAATCGTACTGCCTTGCTACTGTAATTAACTACGAAGAAAAAGAAGATAAGAACAGACATCTGTCAGTTTCAAAGTGATAAGTTTTTGTACTCATTATCAAGCATTATTATCTTTAATATCCGTGATACGTTAACAACACAAAATACTAAAACAATTATCAAACATATGTGCTCGCAGAACTCTTGGAACGGAACCTAAAGTTTAAATATGTTCTTATTATACTTTTGTGTCACTGAGCGATGCTCTTTGTTTTTTCCCCATAAAAGCTTCATGGAGTCTAAACTAAGAGCTTATATAGCACTTTATTTTCCAATTTTTATTTTTATAACATGACAGTTTATTACGTTTTTAAAAAGTATATGAGGAAGCACATGTAAAGTATAAAAAAAATATTTTTTTTATGATGATTATAACGACGATTCTAAATTTTGGGATTTTAGTATATACATTTTTAGATTTGTATTTCATTAAAATTTTATATTAGAAATTTACGTAACTCCGTTTTTTACCTTCTCTCCCACTAAAACGCGACTGAAGAGAGGTACAACAACAACAATTAGGGCTTCTCTGCCTCGTGGAACTCAATCACATTACAGGTCCACTCCCCCTTTGGGCACCTCGTGAAGGTTCAACCTCCACTCGGTCTTCAAATTGCTCCTACCAGTCGCTTGGGCGAGCCCGTCGCAGCGGGATATTACCCAGCGAACCCGGGGGAAACCCCCGGGCAACTAGCACCACGCCGCGCTAGGACGTGCCAGACTACAAGGCCGGCCAATAAGTGACCTTTCCCAGAGCCTTCAGAACCACCAAGTTCATAAATTTTATACCCCCGTGACCGAGACTGCCTAGGTACAGATCCTAGCCAGTAGCTTAGCAGAGTTCTCTACGTCGACCCCCGGGGGGAGGGGAGGTACAGGACTCAGCTGATCAAATCCAGGAAGTGACGAATTACGATCACTAAATTTTTAGCACGGACGCCACTGTAAGTAACGTACCATGTGCATGTCGGACGTCCAATTGTGTACTAGTAACCATTTACACTATGAAAGCACGTACAGGGTAATGTGATACTTCCTTGTAACACTTGATGGCAAAGATGCGATTTTTAAAATCATTATGACGTACGACTTTTGCGAATATTTCAGAATTACGATTTCGCATATGATTCTTAAATTTAAAAAATAAATTAATTAATAAATCGCGAAGTTATTTTGCATCATGCTCCGCGAATCTATTTTTATATACATTACTATCTAAAGAGATATGAGTATAATAGATTACTGTATAAGTTAATTTTTAGCACAGGATTTATAGTAGCATGAGAAATTTATACATGGATGCGTACATTGTTAACCTAGTTTCGTAAAATTTTCTTGTTTATGTGTAAAGCTTGAATGTTTACTAATTTTGTTTTTATATCTGCATCTAACATCGTCCTTATTATATTTATATGTCCAACTTATATGTAATATTGTAATAACATTATCTCTACTAAGCATTTTTCCTTCTTTGTTTCGGTCCTTCTTTCAGTATTCCTCGCTTTACATAGTGATATGATGCAAGGTGCGCAGCCTGATCCTCCAGCCAGACTTTACGTAGTCAACTCCCGGAAAATATTGCACTAAGCTCTAGCTTTTTCTCTTTTTTTAATATTAATAGTTATTTTATTTTCGGTGAAATCCAAAAGGCTGATAAGCACCTAATCCCGTGCATCAGCTGCTCTGCAGACGATGAAAAGAGAAGGGGAAGCAGGAGATATCAAGCACAGCTAATCTTTCCTAAACTCCAGAACATTATCTTGCAATATAATGTTATACGCAAAGCTTCCATGGAGTGCTACTATTGATTTTACAGTTCTTGTCTCTGATGTAGAAATTCTGATGTTTCAAAATGTAACAAATTTAGACTTCTAAGTTTATTATTATTATCTTATTATTTTTATCTTTTTATCTTTATTATTATTTTTATCAGTAAAACTGTTCGTTGGCACCTAAAGGATGCAAATTGTTTACCATATTTAAAGATAGAGTTATTGAGATTAAGAGAGAGATTTTGGCAACGACGGCTGACCGTCTCTCAAGAATTTATTTTCAAGAATTTATTTATTTTCTAGCTTTACCTGAATCATCTTTAGCTTTTTCTAGCCATATTGTCTCTGTTATATGAGAGCCTGAGCGCAGTAGGAATTTTCCTTCTGAATTCCTATTTTAATGATTCAAATTTACAATAGCTTCGTGTTCTGCTACCCTCGCAGTGGTTTGGTCTGTAACTACACAATCCATGTAATCTTGTTAAACTGAAGTTCTAATAAAAAGGTATTATCTTCTCCTTAATTTGGTATTATTTCATTAGAACAGTGGTTTCAAACTGGCGGTTCCCTGAAGCAATTTCATGTGGCTCACGAAGTCATTTCAGCTGTGTATTTGTTGCAAATACTGTGGTGCAAAGATTTCGAGATTTTAGTTATTTGAAAACCGAGTTTGTATTATTTTCATTTCTTTAAAACGAACATGAATAATGCATCAGAAAATCTATAAGTGAAGCTTATTAGTTTACAAAGAGATATAAATTTCGTTCAAAGATTTGAAGATACAGATTTTATTAACTTTTATTTCTACTTGTCAAAAAATAAATAAGCTCAGTTATGAATTTTTTCAAAAGATTAATCACATTGTTTGGGAATACATTTACATGTTTACAACTTTTTTTCACATTTGAAGAGTAAAAGAAAAGAATCCGGTTGACTGTTGAGTATTTACAATCCGTGATAAAGATAATTTCTAATAGTTTCTCTCCAAGGCTACAAATTTTATCATAACCAAAGCGCCTTCAAGTGTCAACCTGTAATAAGAAATAAAGAAGGTTATAATTATTTACATAAAAATAGGTACTTTTTATGCGGCAAAGAAAAATTTATTAAATAAGAGAGAGATATTAGGTTACTATTATTTATTCTTAAGTTTCGTTCCATTTAAAAGTTTTCATAATTTTTATTTTAGTTTAAATTTAAGTAAGTTATTTAATGATTAATTAAATATATTACAATTGTTTGAAAGAAATATCAATCTAAAAATTTAATATTTAGCTGTTAGTATAGTCGAATTACAAAGTGTAACCAACAAGTTTTCTTACAAGTACCAAACTTTGGATTTCAAGTAGAAATAAATGTATACTTCATTTTCCCCTTTTGCTTATTATTATTATTTTTATGTATGTTTTAATAAACATTCAGTAAGCGAAATTAAAAATTTATTTAAAATATTTTTATTTTGTTAAAAAAAGTTTTATTTTTAGGAGGGGGAAAAGATTTGGCCCGCCAACTATTTTCATATTATGCGTTCAGTCCTCATGCTGTCTAAGTTTGAGACCACAGCACCAGAAGATTAAGACGAGGGGGATAAGACATATGTCTACAGGAAACCAGAATTTAGCATTGAAAGGACACTGGTCTTCGTACAAGGTAAGCGGATTAACCATATTTTAGCTTGCAGTTCTTGTCGGTTTTAGCCAAATATGGGTGAGATATTATTTCGTCCGGTTTTTATATACTAAAATAATTTCAGAACAGAGCACGAAAGGTACTTGAACGCCATTTTGGAAAGGTTTCCTACAGAAAACTGTAAGAAATTGTTTTATGTAAAAAATAGGGAAAATATTGAAAAAAAGGAGGCAATATGCTTCCTATATTTTACCGATTAAATTTAGTACGTTTTATTAGTTATAAAAATAATTTACGAATTTTATTATTTTGTTCACCATCTATTTCTAGAGAATTCACATGTAAGTGATACAATTATTTTTTCAGTCCGTGCATCCCCTTTTTCGAAACAATTTTTTTTAATATTTTAATGTAAAATTTATCATAAAATGTTAACCTTTTCAACGTTTTGATATTCAAAATCCTTGCTAATAAATTTCAATAAAATGTTATTCTTCATTTTTTCCCCTATTCATATCGTTAAAAGAATACCTTGATACAAATTTTATTTTATTTCTCAATATAATACATGAGCGTGTTCAAGTGGCAGAGAGTAAATGTAATGGGCTTGAAATCACTTCAATATATAATTAACTTTGCCACTTGAAAAGCGTTTATTAACAGCTCATTTTATGCTCTTTTCGAATCACCAGTACTTCGAAAATGCAAATAAGAAAGCAGGACATTGTTCGGAAATAAAACGATCATTAATTTTACATTTATATTACATATTTTATTAACTGCATTTTGTAGAATATCGTAACCATAAGCCCACATACACGTACTCGAACTTAGCCGAGATATTTGCCAAATAGTTGAATGCGTTTGTTTCAAAGTTCCATTACAATTTTCTTAATTCTATTTCATTTTTTAGTCATTGCAGCTGAATACCAGGAACAGAATTCTACAAGACATGCGCAAAAGCACACAATAGTATTAAGATATACTTCCGATATTCTACTCTCTATTCTACAGAGTAAGTCTGAAATACGATAATACGTTTGATTGCATTCGCGTGATATCAGTAAAATGGCTCAAGAAAATGATAGTAGGCCATTAGAATATCGAGTTTTAAACTAACAAAGAATATAAAATAATACCAACTAGACCCACTTTATTACCCCAAACTACTTTTCCGTTTCGAATTCTCCCAGTTCTTATCGATGCTGCTGCATGAATCTTATAGTGAACAGAATCCATTCAGGAGATTATTTTTCTAGATGTTTCCCAATGTGATTTTCGTTTTCTTTACTTTTCCGCAACTGATGGCACCAATGCTGCATTAAAACCAAATTTCTCCAGTCTCTCGGTTGTTCTGTGTAATGGTAACCCTGTTAACGATATTATTGCTCACCCCCGTTGCAGCATAGGCGACAACGAAAGAAAATGAAAATGCTGCAATTGATTTGACTCGCACGATTGGAAAGGAACATGGGGAAATTGCAAATACAAACGTCTATGTTGCATGCTGCTATATATATAGTGTCATCTTTTTGTCTTGTCGCAAATTTAAATTATAAAATTTTTACTTTAATTGAAATTGTTTGTTGACAAGGGCAGCGGGAATTTATTTTTGGTAGTTACATATTACTTTCAGTTATTATTCTTAGCATTCTCACGACTGAAGTTAAGAGAGAGCAGGGAATGTTTTCTCAATATCTGAATAAGAAATGCGAGTTAAATTACTTGCTCACTGTTCCCCAAAAAGAATTCTTCAGCGAGCGCTGCGAATAGAGTTTGCAAAGAGTTGTTACAAAGATCAGTGTAGCTTTATTTGTTTCGCCTTTTATTGCTTTGAGACGGGAAAGCTTCTGTTTCCAAAATTAACTGCACTTTCTTGATCTTTCGAAGTTCCATAAGCCACTGTTTCGTTCTTTACGTCATTATGACTTCATAATAAAGAAGAGAAAAACAACGGATTTTTGTTAGTTGGCAATTACAGACCGAAAGTGAAGATTTTTCGCTTCGAAAGATAAGGGGCGAATTTTGATGTCTGGTTGCAGTTGGTCAATATGAGCCGTTAAAAGCAGTTTTGTTTAGACTTGTGTGAGGGGATTTGAACTTTACAAGTAGTAACTTACAAGTTTACAAGAGTAGAATTAGATTTGATTTAGATTTCGAAGAGACGTGGGGAAGAAAAAGAGGCGGCTTTTATCTCACTTCTCTTTTCGAATTTAAGTAATGTGACAATACATCCGTTTTCATCCATACACACACACACACACACAGACAACAAAAAAATTCTTCTTCGCTTTGGCATTGCAAAGAATATGATTGAGTGTTACGTTTTTTTTCTCTTGCAATTTTTTGGAAGCAGCAGCTATCGTATACCTATCCGGGCGCGTAACGCAGTTCGTCGCGATGAGACAGCATTGCTCGGAAACACGATACTCTTAGATGGGATAACTCGGATTCAGTCTCCATCGTAGGAATCACCAAAGAAGTACCTCAGATTTAGCGACCGATGACATACATATGCACCTGAACTGTACAATTCATTCCATTTTTCTATCCACGACATCCAAATTAATGGGAAAAGAACTAATTTTCAACTTGCTAGAACCGAACTCAAACAAGAGCGCCTGGTTTCTCAGTGACCGGATGGAAGGGGGTTCTAAGCAGATATGCCACATCAATGTTCATATTCCCCGGGAAATTAGATTCGCAGAATCTAGGGCCTCAACCCCCCACGAGGAGAAGAACCGTCACTTCTTTTTTTCCCATTCACTTTCGAAATCAAGATTAAATCCAAATTCTGCTCTAATACTTCGAAGAAATCTCATGTTCCACGCCAACAAAATATTATTAGTTGAATGTAAATATACGATTATGCTTGACGTAAGTAAACATAGAAGGCAAAAGCATTTTGAAACATAAAAACATCTTGCAAGTAAATATAAAATTATGCAGAAGATATATTGTTATATATATATGCCACTTGCCAAATTTTAAAGAAAATTTTAATATTCGCTTCCGAGGCACTAAAATTTGAATGTGCCAGCATGGCCCACAGAAGTGTTAAATAGCGATATATCGGATCTTGATATTAGAATTGATTGCGTTGAAGAAAGATGTTCAAGCACAAATCTTAACAAATCTTATTCGAAACACACGTTTTTTGAATAAGATTTATACCTAACTGAGTTTAATTATGTAATTAATTAATTGAGTTTAATTATTTATTTAAGGCTCACCAGCGGCCGAGCGGTGACGTCGCTGAACACTGGTAGATCGGTTCGAGGTTCGAATCCCGCGAACGGGCTGGCTGCATGGGTGTTATCGTGGTTTTCCCCCTGTGTAACGTGTATACGAGCCAGTTTCCCTGAAAAAGTCCTCCACGAAGGCATCCCACCCTTAAGGCAGATAGCACTCGAGTGCTTTGCCGTAATCTAATAAACCAAACTAAACCAATTATTTATTTAATTAATTAAATTAGGTAATTAACGAATAAGATTTGTATCTAATTGTGTTTAATTAGTTTAATTAACTACCTAATTGAATTTAATTACCTAATTGAGTTTAATTCGTGTTTTAAAATAAGATTTTTACCCTAATTCTTGGAACTTAAACGTCATACGAAAGAGAAATACTCCAAATAAAAGTTGCTACCAAAACAGCCTTATTTAATATTCCCTCTTCTTACCTATTAGAAGCAGACTTCAGTCAAGTCAATAACTTACCACAGAAAACAAAAAGCAGGTTCAATATTTTTTGCGTGGTGACTTCAGCACTGAGTTTAGCAGTTTTATGTCAAATATTTAAAACAACGTGTCAGTACATCAAGTGTAGCCATCATGTTAATGAAAGTTGATTCTTTGTACATTTAAAAGCCTGTGATTTTGTTTCTGAAAATCTGTTCATATTTGTGAAATAGAAAAAATGTTAATAAGACACATAACTAATAATCCATTCTTCAGACCTTTTGTTTATCCTTAGTCCAATTGGTATCTGTAAGTTATTTATACACAATTATTTGTAATATGATTATGTTGTATGCCGAAGAGAGAAAAATGTAAAGGAGCCGATGCAGAAAATCATTCTTTTAAAAGGACTTCAATCTAAGAAATAGATTGAAAAATCCTTGGTTTAAAATATTTGTTATTGTTTAGCTGTCTCTTAGATTTCTTTCCTAGAATATAGTTACTCACAGCAGAATGTATGTTTTATTTAGGGATTCAAACATGTTGATTTCAATATTCAAATCCTCACGGTCCTGATTCTCTCTCTTGTGAAGTCGTGCTTTATTTTCAGCACTCCATCGAGAAGTGTAAGGTCACTTTTTAAATAGTAATTCAATTTAATTCAATAACTATTCAACTAAAGTAACTCTACGTCTTCTTACTTTTATTATTCATTTTTAAAGATTTATTGCTCTAATCGTTTTCAAATGGATTGTTCCAGTTCTGCAGTCTGCTATCTTGAGCAATTTACGGAAGCTCTAATAGTCAAAATAATAAGATTAGTTTTAATTCTTTTCTTCAGTTTTATCACAGTTGAATATTCCCTTTTCCATCAGCAATAGCTCTTCATAATCGCTCCAGATCATGTCGTTGCCAGATTAAACCTTCTGTAATCGCTAGATTTAAAGTACGTAATAACTTGTCGTATTCCATCGTATTAGCAATTCCATCCTTGTTAGTACCTTATCGCAATTCCATCTTCTTATATGAAACCGTCAATTTTCGTGTTCATTACTTAAAATACAAAACTCTGCAGTCTTGCCGGAATGAAAAAAGAACGTATATTTGGATACTGACGGATTAATTTTTACCATCTTGGTTAAATTTTGTTTTCGAATATTAAAATATTTTCCACACATATCGATGAAGTTTTATTAGAAAATATTCGATATTAGAAATTCGTTTACAGTATAAAAGATTAAATTTAGTAACTTAAGCTGAATGTTTATTTTTCAAATGACAAATAAACCATCCATATTCAAATCCAAAATTTGATAGAAATCTAAAATTATTCCCTACGTACGAGAAAAGGAGTATATCAGATGTTTTTATATGAAGACACATATGTTTCCAATGTTGATAATTATTCGTATTTAATACGATCTAATCTGCTAATTATTCTGTCTAATGTAATTAAGAAACGACAAATTTAAGTACAAATTTCCAACCCTTTTGCCTAGAAGTAATCTAGAGTACAGTTATAGTAATTTTTTCAGGGAAGTCATTTCTCATTATTAAAAACACTTTTTAGAACATAATAAACATATAAGCAAGTTAATTGTGTTCGAACATAATACACATTATCGAATGTAAGCAGATTGTAAATTATTTATTGTTTGTCATCGATATGTGTGGAAAATATTGTATTGATAAAATAACTATTGAGAAATGACAACAGCTAATTTCTGGATATCGTTCTACAGTGTCTCACAAAAGTGATGGGACACTTGTACTTTACAAAAGGAAACTGTAGTAAAATAAATAAAAAAAAGTGTAAAATTTTTTTGGAGTGTGTTTCATACTTAAATTTAGTAACAATTATTACATAATATACATTTTCTCAAAATATTAAAATAAAAATTTAATAAAAATAGAACTGTTTAGAACGGAGAAAAAAATGGCTCACATAAGTGATGGGACACTTAATTTTCCATCAAATATTTATCCAAAAATTTTCCTTTTTAAAAGGTTTTAATATTTTGTTGGATATCCTTTTACTTTAAAACATGATTTAATCTTCTTGGGATGGTTTCGACTAATGTTTTTGTGATTTCTGAAGTGATTTTACCCCATTCTTCTAGAAGCACCGATTTTAATTGTTGTTTTGAAGAAATGGTGTGTTTTCGAATTCTTGATTCCAATTCTTGCCAAATATTCTCTATGGGATTTAAGTCTGGAGATTGTGGTGGTGTTTTTATTATTTCAGGACAGTTATAAAGCAGCCAGAGTCTAACGTTCAAAGCAGTGTGCTTGGGGTCATTGTCCTGGTAGAATTTAAAATCGTTATGAAGGTTCAATTTTCGTGCTGAAGATTTCAAATTTTGATTTAAAATGTCAATACACTTGTACTGATACTGTCAATAAAAACAAGATTACCAACTTCAGCGGACGATATACACCCCCACACCATAACTCCTCCTCCACCATGTTTTACTGTTGGCACCAAGTCCTGTTTGCGAAATTCTTCCCTGGGTTTTCTCCACACCAAGATTCTACCGTCAGAACCAATTATATTAAATTTACTCTCATCAGCAAATATAACTTCATTCCAGTAATCAGAATTCTTATTTATGTTGGATTTTGCGAAAGCCAGTCTGAGTTTTCTATTCTTTTCACTTACGAAGAATTTTTCCTGGCTGCTCTACCGTGATATCCAGCAAATCGAATTACTCTTCTAATAGTCTCAGGATTAACAATTACTCCATATAATGCTTGTAAATCAGCAGCAACTTTAGGAGCACTCATTCTTGGAATTCTTTTAATATTTCGAACGATAATTCGCTTTATTCCATTGGATAGCTTTGATGGTCAGCCAGATCTTCTTTTATCCTGAATCATATGATTCTTTTTATATCGTTTAATGGTATTGAAAACTGTTGAATGACTCATGTTTTCAGCAGTTTCTCTAATAGATTTTCCACGTTCAATATGCAAATTAATAACTAATTTTCGAATTTCAGGCAAAGTTTCTTTTCGTTTAGCATTCATGGCTGCACAGAGCTAAAAAACACAAAAATTCCAAAACAAACTGGAGAGAAATACTGCAGACGATTTTATAAATTATTGCCAATTGCTTTTGAGTAACAATAAAAACCCCAAAAAATATTTTTATTGTAGTATGTAGTAGTATCTAATGGTGTGCCATCACTTATGTGAGCCATTTTTTCCTCCGTTCTAAACAATTGTATTTTTATTAACCAATTGTATTTATTACTAAATTTAAGTATGAAACACACCCACAAAAAATGTTTACATGTTCTTTTAATTTATTTTATTACAGTTTCCTTTTGTAAAGCACAAGTGTCCCATCACTTTTTTGAGACACTGTATTTAGTATAATTTTTAAAATATACAGTGGCTCCCAAAAGTGTTCGTACACTTATGAGTTTCATTAAAATAGGACTCTATCCATTAATTAAAAGTAAACTTTCTGAGTAAGATTTTAATAATAAGATCTATAATCTATTCGTAACAAAATTACAGGAAATATTTTTTAAATATATCAAAACTTTATTTTTAAGAAATTAATAATATAAAATGACAATCATTTTATCTCACAAAAATCTTCGTACACTGAAATATTTTTGGATAAAATAAAAATTAGAATTATCGTTTGCCGCTTTTTTAAATTTTTGCATTGCGGTGGCATTTAAAAATCGTTTGCTTTAATTTTTTATTGTTTACTTCATAATATTCTATTTATTATTGAAACATGGGTCGAAGTCTTAAAGAAATTACAAACAGCATTCGAATATTGATAATTTTTCACCATAGTAGTGGTAAATCAATTCGAAATATCGCTAAATTAGTTAATTTATCCCATTCTACAATGCAATATGTGATAAAAAGCTTTAAAGAAGAAAATTGGATTGAAAACAAGGTAAGAAAAGGTCGACTGAGAAAGTTAACTAAACGTGATAAGAGATTTATTATTATAAAATTTGTGAAAAACCCACGTTTGAATGCTGTAAAAGTTCCTGTAGAATTTAATGCAAAGTTTTCTACTTCAATTTCACCTGAAACTGTTCGACGAGTTCTCAGAGAAGCTGGATTACATAGGCGTTCTGCCCGTAAAAATATTTTTGTTAGTGAGAAATACAGAAAGCTTAGGCTTTCATTCGCAAAATCAATGATAAATACACCCGAAACGTACTGGAATAATGTCCTATTTGCTGACGAAAGCAAATTTAACATTTTTGGTTCCGATGGTCGAATAACTGTATGTAGAAAAAAAAATGAAGAACTTCATTCTAAGAACTTAGTTGTAACAGTTACGCTTGGCGGTGGAGGTGTTCTTATGTGAGGGGTGCATGGCAGCATCAGGACTAGGTAATTTGGTATTTATTGAAGGCATAATGAATCATTCTTTTTATTTAAATATTTTAAGAGACAATTTAAAATTATCAGCTCAAAATTTGGGTACTGGAAACAACTTTATTTTTAATCATGATAACGATCCTAAGCATACGACTCTCAACGTTCGCCTGTGGTGTCTCTGTAAATGTCCACAGATTTTAAAAATACATCTCAGTCGCCAGATGTAAACCCTATAGAACAAATTTGGAAAGAACTGGAGGTTAGAGTACGAAAACACATCAAAACGAAAGGCGAACTCAAAACAATTATGATGGAAGAATGGATGAACATTGATACAGAAATTACAAAACTACTAGTATAATCTATTCCCAGATGCTTAAAAGCTGTTGTGGATGCTAAAGGATGTCCTACTAAATATTAATTTAACGAAAAATGAAAATATTTACTAATATGTCAAGATTTTTTTGAAATGTACCAAGACTTTTGTGACATAAAAGTTTGTCATTTTTTATTATTAATTTCTTAAAAATAAAGTTTCGCTATATTTTAAAAATATTTCATATCATTTTGTTACGGATAGATGACGGATCTAATTTTTAAAATCTAATTCAGAAAATTTACTTTTAATTAATGGATAGAGACCTATTTCAAAGAAACTCATAGTGTACGAACACTTTTGGGAGCCACTGTATATTGAGCTGATGTACGCTTGAAATGTATATTGGTACGATGCAGTAAGTACGTTTGTTATGTTATGTACGTTTACGAATACGTTACATGTAGGTTATTAAGATTTATCTTTAAATAAATGTTTGTTTGTCTTTTACAATCGTTTTATAAGTGATTAATTTAACTACAAAATGAAGCTAACAAACGTGAATATTATCGTTTAAGATGTAAGACTATGACCTCTCCACAAGATCCGAGTCTGCTGGAAACGTCTCTGACCTTTTAAAAGAGAATTCACATTAATTCCATAATACTTACATTTTATGCTTTGTTTTTTCCTCAACGCGCAAGCGAGGGAGAACTTCTGTATTATCTTAGAATCCCCCCCCTTTAATCTACTTTATAGTCTTCAGAATCGCGCAGAAATTATACTTATAGACTTCAAACCAACATATGCAGATTGTAAATATTTAGCAAAGGCAAAATGTTGAGGATAGTTTATAAATGAATGACTCATAATGTTATAAATCGCAGCACACGACATTTAATTTATAAATGAATGGCATTTATATTTCATCAAAGCACGCCTATCGAGTAAATTTTGAGAAAATGTCACAAGTTAATGAACAAGTCAAAGCAAACAAATGTTACAAGTCCACAAGTTGATAGAATGCCACTTTAAGGTTATAGGCGAAAACATCGCGGCAAAAATATCGCGGACGAAAACGTCGCGGAGAAAACAACACAAGACGAAAACGTCGTGCTGCAAAACATCGTGGGAGAAAACATTGCAAAGAGAAAACATCGCAGTTCTAAAACATCGTGGTACAAAATGTCGTCGTCGAAAATAAAGCGGTTCAAAAACTTCGCAGTTTAAAAACATTGTCGTCGAAAATATCGTGGTAAAAAATAAAGTATCTACAAATCATCACAGCGATAACATCGCAGACATGCTTTTTCATGGTTTAATAATTGTAAATGGATATTCTCATAATGATTTGTGAGCGCAAGATGTAAGAAAGGATATATTAGTCATTATAACAATTGACACATTAGTCATTATTGACATATTAATGATTATAATATTATAACAATTACTATAATTTATTATACTAATTATTAAAAATAATGACAGCAGCATAAAGTATGAATAATTTATATTATCGTTATCTCAAGAATTATTATTATTATTATGAATAATCATGATACAGTTTTGCTTTTTAAATAGCAATTATTAGGTAGTATAGTTTTCAGTAATCTTAGGCAAGGTTTAAAGAAATTTAACAAAAATTAAATTACGTGTTCTCAATAAGCGAATGAATATAAATTCATTATTATAAAATCTCGTAAACGTATAAGTAACAACACATTGCTATGCCGCAAGTAAAAGATTATTTTGGAAAACCTAATAAAATTAAATCTCTTTATGAAGACAAGCCATGGTTTCAGAGAATTTTGGTCTCCAGGTATTCTATGAGAATGTTCACCTTTGAGAGGTTAAAATAAGTGTCAGTATATATTTACATTTTCAGAAACTCTGATCGCTTCCAGAGGTGGTCATTTACAGGAAGTAATCTTGTAGAGCCATTAGGTTATTTTGAAGCAGGAGAAAGAAAAAGGAGCAATGTTTCGCCGGCACTCGAATCGTGACCTCTCGAAAACGCGCCAAGTGGGCTACTGTTACACCACTAAGACATGCTGAAAGAAGGAAAATGTGTACTCCCCCTTTTAAAGGGCGAATGAGGATTAAGGGTCCCAGTCTCCAAATCCCGGTGGTGACGAATTATTGTCTACCACCTTTTAGTTTAGTCTCCATTGTAAAGGCATTAAGTTATTTTGAAGAAGAACACATAAAAAATGTGCAGTGCTCTCTCACCGTGACTCGAATCTGGACGTCTTGAACACGCGTCAAGTGTGCCACCGTTATGCCACGAAGGCATACTGGAAGAAGGGAGAAAATGTCTAATAGTCTGAAATTTCATTATCTGTGACATTAGAAACATCTCTTATTAAATTACATAAATCGTGTAAATGTTTACAAAAATATCAGTGATACTATAAGTTATATGAAACTGATTCATTATTAACAATTAAAAGAAAAAACTATAAAGAAGAATGTAAGTGGTTGAAAAACGAGATTGAACGTTTTGATGTTCTTGCGTTATTGCTCATTATACGAACTTTCCAGCACTATTTCTTTCAAAGTACTCCTCTCTAGTGTCAATACACTATTGCCATATTTTCTTGCAATTTTTAATCGTTTGATGAAAATCTCTTTTTTTCGATGGTGTGCAGAGCTGTGCGTTATTACGATGCAACATTCACGACTGACTTCCCCAAAGCTCAAGTCTTTTACTACGTACAGCAGCTCTCAAGCGCGTTACAGTTCTTTGGTAGATTTCCTTGTTTACTGTTTGACAAGGTGGTACAAATTCATAGTGCAAATTCACTCTGACTATTTGATGGTCTGTTGAAATGGATGTTCATATAGTCCTTGGATCTGCGGCAACCGAACTTAAGTCTCCTTAAAACGCTGAAATCTATCCAAGTACTGCTTTCAGCTGTTGTAGTTATTGATGGATTAAGCTTCGGAATGTTTCTGTGACAGCGGTTTTCAGTTTTATGCAAAATTTTACACATGTGTGTTGTTTCTCTAACTGGTTTCATATTTGCTTTTTAACTAATCCTACAAACAGCTTATGCACTACCTCACTCATTTGATAGCTGCTCTACAATTAACGCAAAGATCAGAACCCAATGAAAAAGGCAGTTTGTTACCAAGATGAGCTGCTAGGTGCGCATGGTAGAGTACGCCGTCTGCAGGCGTTAACTTGCAATAAAGACATTCGGTCTTTTGCTTAATAAATCTCGTATATTTTCAAAACATCCTTAATTTTTACATTCCCACAATATGCTGTTATAATCTGAAAGAGAAACTAAAGATCTTACAGTTCAGGATAGGGAAGGACTGTTGTTTTTCCCGTTTATTGGCAAATGCTGTAGTAATAACACGGAACTATTGTAAATGATTCATCAGATTTTAAAACAATCTGCTTTAAAAGTATTACATGTATAAAAATGACAAGATACATGAAAGGGAACTGGAAACTCGCTACCTTTTCTTCATAAATTTATACTTCTTTTGTAATACGACATATAACCATATATCTGAGCAGTAGCTGAGTTTGGTCCTTATCTTCTGTAGCACTCCCTTGTCCATGGTCATCAGAGTATCACTGATGTGTCGTCTAGTTCTAAATGCGTGGCTGGCAAAAAAGGTATGAACAAAAAACGTAATTGTTAAAGTTTGGGAAAAAGTAATACGGCGTTAAAGCAGAAGATTTGCAAAACTATGTTAAGAAAGGTACACAGCGAACGGACGCGTAACCTAAAAGGACACATATAGAACATTTGTAGTATATGAAGAAAACTAGGTGAATTTCCAGCTTTTTGTTTCGTGTAGAATTTTTATTGTGAAAGATTAATTTGTCTGCAGATATTCAGTTTAATTTCTATTTGTGTTTCTTAAAATAAAACTTCACTCATTACCGAAAGAATATACCGGTCCCAGTCATCAAAGTGTACAGCGAAATGAATCAGCAGAATATCTGAAGGCGAAAGGAAGTTGATTATATTTTGAATCATAAAATGTAAAGTCATTTCAGAATTGTTTATTTTGTTAAAGGGCTTTTTACAAAAAAAATGGGACAGGAAATTAAAATTATAAAAGACTTTAAACTAAGTATAGCTAAAGTGAGCCGGAAGAAAAGTTTAATTCGTATGACTAACAATGACAAGTCAGAAAAGAGAGAAAATGATCTCTTAATGAGCGTCTCTAAGCTTGCATTAAGATGAAAGTTATTTAAATAAAATTATTAATTATTAAGGAATCAAAATGCCTTCATAAGAACAGCTATTAAAATATCTGGAAATAGTTGGAATATCTGGAAAAATAATAATTTTTTTTTTAGTAACGATAATAGACAATTCGTTCAGAGAACACATTTCTGAAATTTCTGGGTTTCAGGAAAAGGCCCGATTTGTCGGTGAATATATGTTTAGTTTATTTTCTCAGGTGGTTTCAATTAAAGTTTGAGGAAATACAATATGGGACTGAAGCCCAAAGCATATGTCCCATTGTAAAACACTATGAAGTGCGTTACGGTACTGGGCAGTTGTATATTGCGAGTATTCCTTAAGGCAGGAGAAATACCTTATAAGATATTTTCAGTTCCCTGAACTATACGCTGCATGGATATATATATATATATATATATATACTATTTTATAGAGGAACAAAACCTGTGAAATATGTGATAATGATGATTCAAAGTTTAATATGATACGAAATTTGAATGGAAACGCACATTTCGTGTACCAACGGCCAAGCTGATAAGACAGTAAACAATTGCGAGCTGTGAATTTTTTATCTAGCTGCTAAAAGACGATTTACAAATTTCCAGGTTAATGACTTAAAATTCACATTTCGTCCACCAACGGCCAAGTGGATTAGACCGTAATGCACTAAGGAGTTCGACCTGGGCTCGAATCCGGCAAATAGGCTATATGCATGAGTGTTTCCGTAGTTTTTTAGAAATGTAACGTGAATACGATGGATTCACTTAAAAAATCTTCCCTGAAAGCGCACCTCCCATCAAGAGGTTACCCCTTGCGTGCTTTATCGTATATATGTATAAATATGTAACGAAACATATGTGCATATATACGATAAAGCGATAAAGATATACATACATATATATGTGTGTAATGAAAACACTTTAAGAAGTAATGATGTTGTAGAAAAGTTGATGACGTAGAAATGTTGATAGCAAAAAGCATAAGAACATAGATTGTTCAATCCATAATGAACAGCAAACTTGGCAGTCTATGCATATCAGCTTTATTTCAACTGGCACTTACAGCCACAACTAATTTGGCACTAATCGTACCTATTCAAGAATATTTACATTTTTGATACTGTTGCGATAGGAAGAAAATAACGGGAACAGAAATAGAAGCAAAAGTACGCAGTTATCCAATATGGCAGCTTATTACGAGAAAGATTTGGTTAAGTTCCAAACTGTATTAGCTTATGCAAATCATATAATGTGTATTGATCTAGAAATGCACAGTGCAGATAAATTACTATTTTAGAGGAGGAATTAAGAGGGTATTGTTTTGATTTACACGATTTTATCTTACATATATATATGTGTGTGTGTGTGATAACGTGACTTGGGGAAAGCTGCAATGGATGGTTCTTTACATTATAACTCGCAGAGACTTTACTGCTTAGTTGAAAAGATGACACTCGAAGACAGACGTGGCTGTAAATTTCACGTATAATTTTATTCCTGGATAATTAATTCTGAGGACACATATTCTTTTTCATTTCACATCATTCTTGTGGGTGCATTATGTACCCCACAATTTTATACAAATTATATATTTAGAAAAATAGACAATAGCTGGCAGAGGTATAAATGAGCGAACTAGCATCTTTACAAGAAGAAAGCTGAAGCGAAAGTGCGCAGTTATCCACTATGGAGCCTAACCAAGAGAAGGTTGGGGTTTAGGTTAGAAAAGTTTCAGTTCTCAAAATTTTGAGTTCAAGTTCCGAATTAGTCTTACATATTAGAATTTAATTCAGAAGTCAAACAAAAAAAATCAGCGTTATATTTACAAAATTTGACTGTGAAAATTTTGTAAATATAACGCTGATTTTTGTTGTTTGACTTCTGAATTAGTATTTATTCAGCGTGTTATTGTGTCTTAATTATACTAGAATTTATTTTGCACACACACATACACATATATATAAACTTCTGTTTTTTGCTTCCTTGTACGAAGTAAAGGAAGTATTGTAATCGCGAAAAATTTTGGGTGTCATATTTCAACTAAAATATCTGTTTGGACTTCTCTCGAATCCATTTCAACGATGTTTTTGCATGACATCTGTACGTACGGACAAAATAAAGGACTCTTTTTTTAAAACCAAAACGGACTGTAAAAGGAATTTAAAATGGCTTCAGAAGGAATTTTTTTAATGACGTCTGTACGTACGTACGTACATACATATCTATATATCTCGCAAACTCAAAAATGAGTAGAAGTAGAACGTTGAAATTTTGCTATAACATCTAGTTGAACGGACTGCCGTAAACGTCTAGTTGTGCACTTCCCTCTTTCGTTGCCATTGGCCGCACCAAACATTTATATATATACATATTCCTCTTCTGTAACCGGCTCGGTAAGCTCAGTTTTTTTATTCTTATACGTTGGTGAACTGTTCGTTTTTCATTTTATAATGAATTTTAAAATGAATCAATTCTGCTTGACTTTCGTTCAGAGAACGGGGAATGGGTGTAGTTCAATTGACCAATAATCAGTTTTAAATATTGTTATTAAAAATATGTGAAACTGTTTACATGCCCGTAGATAAATCGTGAGTAAAACAGTCAGTCTATCATGATAAAATAATTTGAAAAATATTCTGTTTTAGTTGGGGAAAAATTACTAAATCCTACTGAAAAAAAAATCAATGCCAACGCACTAATAGCATGTTAAAACCCACAATAAAATACCTCGCGAAATCCTGAAATTGAAATATTATTATTATTAATAAAGATTTAATTGTAGATGCTTTTCGTAAAGGTTTCCCTTTCGGTATAAGAATTTGGCGTTTAAATGCACATTCCAAGTTTATATAAAAATTCTTCCGGTTTAAATCTTCTAGCTTGTTAAATAATAAATTATTTTTGTTTTATTAGAAAAGGTTTAAAAAGTATCTTATAGAACATATTCGTTAATCTTATATAAGAAAGCTATTCGTAATAGCGGTTTGCGTTTAGATCGTGAATACTTAAAGTAAGTTATGTATCATGTGTATACAAGTAGATATACGTTTCTGGCAAAAATAAGTCTTTGACCCCGTAACATTTCAAAGTACTACCTACTAAAAATGCTTCAGGAAGGGCCATTTTTATTGCCAATTGCGATACCATTACTAATGCGCGCTGGAAGTATCGTTTTTCGGTTAGCTGGCGTCGGAAAGTATTCTTTTGTCTTTCTTCCGCCTTTTCCCGGTACTTTTATCTTCTGAACTAAATCCGAGCAAGAAAGAAATAAAATTAGCTAAGAGAAAGAAGCAACAAAAAGTGGAGCACAAAATCATTTAGAGTAATGGAAAAGAACAAAATTTCTGAATGCTCTGAAAGTTCAGAATTGCAGTATTCTCTATCATGGTATATTCTAAGGCAACTAGTAGTATAAAAACTTGACGTAACTATAATAGAATGTATTAAATAGCAAAAGGATGTAAATGGGTAAAACAGAAAAAAAGAAAAATGATAAAACAAGTGCATCAGAGAAGATCTGCAAACATTTTACTTAGAGTTTTATGTATATTTCCTTTAATTTTTTTATTGTTTAATCTCATAATCTTTTAATGTAAAGAAAATTTGTCTCAAAAACTTTCAAGTAATTTAAATAGATGTTTCTCAGAAGATGCTTGGCATTTGCTGAAAAGTTATTTTTACAGTCGAGTAATTGGCCTGTCAATTTTCTGAGTTCATCTGCCCATGAAATAATTACTTTATCATCTTTTTGCCTGTTCCCCTTACACAAAATGCACTACAGTCAAAAATTTCGTCATATATACATAATTAGTTATGTTATACACAATCACAGATATTGCAATGTAAATGTAAGTACAACAAAGCTAGGCCCAGTAATATGTAACAGGAGTATTATATAAAATATGTATCATAAAACAGAGTTAAAATGCACATAATCAACAGACCGTAATAAAACAAAGTTACAATACATATAGTACAGCATAACATAATAAAAGAGTTACAGTACATGTAACGCAACAAACCATAATAAAACAGAGCTACAATACACATAATACAGCAGACCTATATGCGGTAAATAACAGTAAATATATTACACGTAGATAAAGTCGATAACTTAATAGTTATCTTATATTTATTCCCTACAATAAATCTCATTATTTGTTTGAATCTTTTAATACAAGATTCTGTCTGAAAAACATATTTAGGCTTGCATTTGTCATTGGCCAATGAAAAAACATTCTTTTATTTCCTTCCGAACCCAGACAGTCAAATAGAAATAATAGAAGGCATCTGCTTCAGAAACAGTCTTTTCACAACTGTATTTAATGTTTTTATTAAGAAACCTTCGGAAAATACATGGAAATTGGGAAAAGAAATAGCTTGTCTTTGTTCTTTTGATGCTAACCTTGGAAAGATTTTTATTCGTGAGATAGAAACAAATTTTTTTTGGAATAACAACGAAACTAATCATTTATTTTTGGATTTAAATTTTTTGGAATTTGGAGAAGTTTTTTTTTTTTTTTTTTTTTTTTCTGAAATTATGTTTTGTATCAAGATAAAAGTATATTTACTAGAAGCATAAATGTTTTAAGTTAGGGTATCACTAAACAATCGTTTTTGTTTTTATTTATAAGTTTTATTGAGGTCACTCGTAAATGAAGAATTAATTTTATTTAATTCATTCATAAATGAATAAATTAGAATCGATTTTTAAATTACTTCTTGATAAGCTATCGAGTTCAAATTTTGTGCACTTATTCTTTATTGATGAGAGTAAAATGCAGAGAATCGATCTTTTCAAAATTTGATTTAGATTTTTGTTTATTTAATGTTAGGATTATTTTTCTCATATATCTTCCTTTAACCAACAAACTAAAAATTGCAGAATTTTATCTCCCCTTATTTTATCCATCAGACAAACGTAAAAAAATCTTTCGATTAAAATTTAATTTGTATGAAATTTTTTTAATTTCTCATATTTGAAAATAATTTTTGAAAAATTGCTTAATTTTTTAGAATATTTAACAGTTATTATGTTAAAAGTTCAACATCTAAAATATATCCGTTACAAAGTTTCGAAATTTTAACACATTACAAAACAAACACTTCGTCCTTTTTAAAATCTAGCCCACCAGCGGCCAAGCGGTAAAGTCGCTGAACACTGGTAGATCGGTCTGAAGTTCGAATCCCGCGAACGGGTTGGCTGCATCGGTGTTTTCGTGGTTTTCCCCACGTGTAACGTTTATACGAGCCAGTTTCCCTTAGAAAGTCCTCCACGAAGACATCCCTCCCCTTAGGCAGACAGCCCTCGAGGCTTTGCCCTAATTGAATAACCTTTTTAAAATCTAGAATAATAAAACATGTTATTTAAGCAATTTCCTATATCTTTTTAAAAATATGCTATGAAGCAGAAGAAGAACTACTAGTTCTTTTTACTTGAAAAACAGTTTCAAGTTTATGATGTCTTGAATTACGTCACACTAATCAGTGAATTAATTTTGTGTTTCGATTTCGAGAAATTCACAAAAGGTCAATCTCCAAATCAACAATCCCAGCGATCTGAGGAGAGAAAAAAGATTTGTTGTTTAGTTTTGTTTGTAGTGTAAAGCATATATGCAATTGCTAAATTGCATATATGCTTTTCGTTGTTAAGGTATTCAATTAAAACCCCGGAGGGCTTACGGAAAGATTGAAAATTCTCGTTATAAAGAATCTAATCGAGAACAGTAATTCGAAACTATTCTTGAATTAGTGAAAATGTAGTACACATATTTTTAACTACTTCAAGATCAATTACGTGAATAATTTCAATCTTAACTTCCAACATTTGCAGGAGCTGTAATATTCTGATCAATTTGGTTTTGTGATCCTGCGTGGCATTCAATATGGACCTCCTGAACCCATCGACTCCATATTCGCCTCGCAGTCATGAATACCTACCAACTAGAGCAGCAATGCCGCGGGACTATAAACCGAAGTCCCAATATGCCATGGCCGAATTTCGAAACTTTCAGGTAAGATTTTCTCCTTCTTACAGGAGGCATAACACGACGTTTACACAAACAACCAACGTTCAAACGCGATTTCCAAATGAGAAATCTAAATACGAATAGGAATATAATATTTTATAGCAGGCCTATTGCGAGAAGTGCAATTTTACCAGCTCAGTTGGAATTTGGACACTTCAGCGCTTAACATAGAATGTTACTTGAAGGTTACATTCCGTAGAGACGGAAACTTGAATAGGTAAAAGAAGAGAGTGACTCTTTGTCACGGTGTATAAGGACCTGTAAGAGAGTCAGGAGTGACCAGTGAGAAGGTTGCGTCCAAAATCAAGTCTTTGCAACAGACAAATGCAGTTGTAAAATATAGTCGTAATATTTGCAGTTGAATAAATGAAAATAAAGTCCTATACACAATATGTATAAATTTCACAGATGGCATTTTCTGTAGTGGCAAAGTTCTTCTGCTCGAATGGATAAATAACAAAGGTCTCATCACCTAGGAGGCGAGCAGAGAATGGTCATAGCGACGTATCATTTTCCAATATTTCATATTGAAAAATGGAAGAATAATTTACCAGTCAACTGCTCTCTGGAAGAATTTATTATTAAAGCTGCGAAAGGTCTCTCTCATTCTTGGAATTCTGAGATCTTTGTGTAATTTCAGTGCTGACAACGTGGTGAGTATTCTTAATAATCCCGAGCACACGGTTTTGCAGCATCTGGAGTGTTTCAATGATACTTCCTGTAGTTATCCCCCTTATGGGGGAATCGTAGGTGATTACTGGCCTTATAACAGCAAGGTAAATATATCTTTTACTTTTGAGGCTAAGTGACGATTAGTTTACTATTAGTCGGAAAAGTCTGTGATTCAATATGTGTCACCGTGTTTTTCACAAGTGATCGGCTCAAGTAAGGGTTCTATTCAAGGTGATTCATAGGTATTTCACAGTTCGAACTTTGGAAATAGTGCCATTGAAAAGCTTGATATCATAATCCAAATGCCTTTTGATTTCGTTACGTTCGATGAGAATAAGTTAGGATGTAGATGCCTTAAAATTAATACGCCATTGCCAACACCAGAGTTCAACGTTGGGCATTTTCCTTTGCAGCTTCACAAGTGCATGCTTGGGATTTGTAGATTTACTGATATCGTGGTACCATCCTCGTAGCATGCTTAGAAGGAGTTGAAATCATTTCCAGGTTTGGGAAAGTCATAAACATAAAACAGGTACATAACAGGTCCAAAGATTACACCCAGGGGTACATCACTTTCTGCCCTACGGAGACAGAAAAAGTCTGTTCCTTGCTTCACCATGAATTTCCTGTCCTTTAAGAAAGAGTGCATCAGAATAATTATCTCTCTGTCGAAATTGAGCAGAATAAGAATAAATAAAAATAAAATATATAAAAGAAAGAAAGAATAAATAAAAATAAAATATATAAAAGAAAGAAAGAATAAATAAAAATAAAATATATAAAAGAAAGAAAGAATAAATAAAAATAAAATATATAAAGAATAATAAAAAATAAGGTTATATGTAAGTCCTGTATGCCAGACTCTATAGAACGCTTTTGAGACATCATATAAGACTAATGCAACACTTTGCTTATTACGAAAGGCTGAGTCGGCGAATTCAGTAAGCCTTACCAGTTGCTGTGAGGTTGCATAGGTTGCATCGGAAGCCAAACTGTTCGTCTGGAAGAAGGTTCAAGTATTTTTAAATTCAGTTTGTGTGACTTAAAGTTCTGGAAGTAGACTAATTCGTCAATATCGGGATAAGAATGTTCTTATTAGGCTTAGGAATCAAAGTAATCACCGCTGTTTTCCATTGAGTAAAGAAGGTCGAGCAAGTGAGCAGGTCGTTGATGATGTTAGTAGTTTGGTGAGGATGTTACGCGAGAGATTCCTAATCATTGTATTAGTAAATTTGTCGAGGTAAGGCACTTTTCTTGGGTTAAGTTTCTTCACAATTTCAAAGATTTATTCGGGAGATGCAAGTTTGATAAAATTATTAGCTCTTGTGGTTGTAGCAAATAGTTTATCCAATAGATGGCAATATCATCGTTTGGTAATTGTCAGTGCGCATGCGCAACCTGAGTGTAGGAAAAAAGTATGTTATAGGAGAATGAGCTTTCGTTAAGAATGTTGCTGCACCCTTTCGCTATGTAAATAAAAGTATATTTTTGTAACATGGATGTTCTTTACTCTCTAATGCGAAGCACTAGGTTAGTGCACGAATCTCGACTGATTCAGCATCCATTTTCAAGCCGTGGATCAGTACAGTGGTTTCCATTTATGTATTAACTGTGAAATCTAATTCATCTACGAACAGTGGGTTGCTGGGAATTCTATTCGAGTGAAAATTGGTCCTCGAGTTGGGCTGAGAAATCTTCTGATTTTTCAACATCTTAATCTGTAGTCCTATTGTCCTTATGCGGGGATTTGTTACTAATCAGCTTATGCTTGAGTCTTTTAACAAGTTCCAGAGAGAGCAGTCGTTGGAGTCCAAGTTAGTTGAGAAATCCTCTATGAATTCTTTCCATTTATGCACAATATGCATACCTGCTTTGTGCGCATGCGTTGGAATGCCAGTTATTTGCATATCCCAATATGCATGCAAATTTGGCGTTTGTCGCATTCTAGCTTCAATGATGTTCCAATTTTAATGACTAGTGGTGAATTTACAGTCTTTCCATTTAATTAATAACTTTAGTTTGTCGTTAGTCCAGAAAAATTCGTTAAACAAGGATACTCTTATAGACGAGAGACAAAAAAAAATCTGATGCTTTTAAGACTGAAAGCAATACTATAGTATGTAAATTCATTTATTTTAGAAAACGCAAAGTATACAATGTAATTAACTCTAACAGCGCTATTTGTCTATTGAGCCTGTTAGTTATTTAACAGCTCAGTTTTTAAATATTTAATACATGGAATCTCAGATTCATCTTTTTGAGTAGTACAAATTAACGGCATTCTTGCAGATCTCGGAAACCTATGGTTCTAGAAAAATAGGACACTATCGCGTAATTCCAAAGAATCATGATTGCATTTCAGTAAATATTTCTTAGTATATGATTTCTAAAAAAGAAGGTTGTTCCATAGGCGGCACGATCTTCAGATTTAGGAGTAGGCGACTATCTTATTGGTATGATGGTTGCCCATGCATGCTGCGGTATCTTTGGGACTAGATTTAAATCTCGGAGAAGGCTTGGATGATTGCCTTTGCGGTATGGAGCACTTATACATGATCTAATAAAAAGTATTTGGGCACCTGTGACAGAAAAGGAAAACAAAATTTATTCATATTCAGTAATTGGTAGAGCCTTTACGAGCGGCAATTATATCCTCAACCCTCCGGGGCATACTTTCCACAGGTCCTTATATGACGGCTATTGGTATTTTCTTCCACTTTGCTTGGAGAAGACATATTAGTTTTTTTACCGAAATTAGAAGGTTTGGGCACCCTTTAATTCGGCGATTCAAATCGTCCCAGATGTTCTTGATAGGGTTCAGGTGAGAGCTGTAGTTAGGTAGTCCATCCGTTAATTCCATTGTCACCAAAGCAATCCATGGTGGACATTGCAACAAGACAGCTGACGTTGTCGTCCTGAAAGTAAAGTGGATCCAACATGTAACAACATAGTAAGCAGACCGTCATCCAAAATATTGCAATAGGAGTCGGCATAGAAGAAACACCCCCTGACTATAATTCCACCTCCACCGAACTTTATTGTGAGCAAAGTGCATTATGGCAGGAAGCAGTCTCCAGCCAGACACCACACCCAGAACCTGCCATCAGAAGTGGAGGGTGAACTTCATTCGTCGTTCAGAGAACCAGTTTCCAAAGGCTAATGGACGGCAACATGACCATGACAACTAAGCAGATGTGCTTCCTTACGAATGGTATTCATCGAAACAACACTCCCAGATGCTTATTCGAATTCCGGCAATATGTCGACTATCGGTTTGGTGCAGTTCTTCGGAATTTCTCTGGACAGATGCGTCGGTCCCTATATCTCGACTGGGAGCGCATTCTGGCAATCACCACTGACCTTCCATTTCTGAATCATATATAGGCCACTATCGATTTGGGGCAATTCAGCTAGCTAGATGTGTTCCTTAAGGATAGTCATTTCTGTTATACTCGACAATTACACCTTTCTCAAAATCAAATAACACTACACTTAGTGACATCTTGCATACGACTAATGCTAATGTTGTTTCCTACATGATATTTAACGGCGGAAAGCGTGACGTATATCAGGTCCTCAGATATTTGGATTTGCATGGGTGTCTAGATACTTATTGGTAGACAGTGTAATACTGTCAGTCGAAAGTCTTCTTGAATAGTTTGAAGATAAAGAACGAGGGATGGAAGACATTCAGATTGGACCCCTCGCATGTTTTCCGCCACAGCTGGGACAAAACTTCTCCTTTCTTGTACGGACTTCTTCGGAACTTCTTGGACGGTTGAACGGAGCTTCTCCTTTGACATTCCTTGTAGTATACCCTGGATATAGTTTTTGGTGATGAAACAGTTAAATGGCCGATGCATTTTGGCTTTTCCAGATGAATGCATTATGTTTCAAGTGACTGGTCATTTAGAACATAAGCATTTGAAAAATGTGTTGTTTAAGACATAAGAAATGTAATAAAGTAATAGCGCTGCTATAATAAATGTTGTTATATATGCTATCGTTTTAAAAAGTAAATAATATTATAAGGTATTTCTCCCGCCTTTTTAGCGTGACTTCGTGGTGTAGTGGTTCTGCACGCTGGGCCGGTATTCCATAGACCCATGGTTCGATTCCCAGCGAAGGCATTGCTTATTTTTCAATCTCTCTTGCTTCCAAAACTTCTTATGTCTCTATAATATTTCCCTAATAATGATTTCATGCTCAAAATTATTACATTTTCGTCTCTCGCCTTATGTTTGTTCAACAAGACGATGAGAATGATCAAAATTTAATTACGAAAAAAAAGTTCACAGATTTTTTTTTCTAAAAGATATTATCACTCTCTTTAATATGCTTGACATTTGCAGTTTAATATATATTGTTTAAATCTTCAGAATATACTTAGACAAGTAAATTAATCTGCGGTCAATCACAATACTTAAATTTTAAATTAATTTTTCAATACTTAAATTTTAATTTTTAATTTTGGTATTTTTGCGATTTAAGTTACAGATTTTTATGGTTTTTTACTGCAATAGATGTCTAGAAAATACTAATTTAAAACACTAATTATAGTACTCACTAAAAATTATTTTCTTGCAATAATTCATGGTTTTAATTGAATTTCTGTTCCTTGAAGATGGTATATGGAAAAGGTTTGTAATAATAAATTACTATATATATATATATATTCAATATTTTGTATCTCTATCCCTCTCTCTCTCTCTCTCTCTCTATATATATATATAGTAATTTATTATTACAAACCTTTTCCATATACCATCTTCAAGGAACAGAAATTCAATCAAAACCATGAATTATATATATATATATATGTAATGGAACTGTGAAAAAATATATATATATATGTAATGGAACAGTTCCATTACATATATATATATATGTAATGGAACTGTGGTTCGATGACACGACATGAATGATTTGATTGGGAATGCGGCAAAAAGTTACATGAAAATCTTCGGTGAAACAGGACCTTTCCCATGATTCACTGTGAACATAGCTTAACAAACCCGTGTAAATTTTTTAATAATTAGAACTGGCCGAAGAATGTAATGACAGAAGAATTTTGTAGGCACTGAAACAAGAACACTGAGACGTAGATGCGTAGAAACACTAACTGCGTAGGTACTTGATGCGTCCATCCATTTTGAAGAAGAAGCAGTAGAGCCGGATTAAATTCCTTTTTTAATTAAATTCTCATTTTGTGGCCACAATTCACTTGGCACTCTACTCGTGCCTATTAACGAACATTTACAATTTTTGATATTATTGCCATAGAAGAGAATATAGCAGCTCATACATGATTGCAATAAAGCAGCTGACGAAGAGGAAAGCACAAGCAAAAGTGACGCATGAGTTCATAGAAAGAAGGGAGGGAGTCAAAAGTTTCAGTTTTTTAGTTTCTGTTTGAAAATTGGTGATTGGTCAAGAGGCATCTGCATTAAGCGCTACGTAAAATCGCATGATTAATTTGAATGACGCAGTCTAGACTTATGGCGCTATTTCTAAAATAGAAAGACGAAGTTCCCAAATGGAATAAAAATAAAAAAGGTTATAGTGAATTAAATTTAGAAGTTTGCTTTCATATTTTTTATCTTACATATACTATATATATGTCGATAGATAGATATAGATGTAGATATAGATGTTCCATGGAAAAGCATATTTAATTTAAACTGTATAAAATAAAGTTTCCTGACAACTAAAATATTACAATGCAATTTTCGATCAAATGTGATTTCAGATGAAAAGAATGAAATTATAACAAATTAATAGTTTTAATAATTTACTAAAAAAACGGTGAAATGTATCATAGTGAAACTTTAAGGGATATATGCGTGCAAATATCAAAAAATTTTTCCAGCATTACGAGGAGTGGTGCTATAGGCAATTACTGTGTATTGTCGCGTTCTACGGGTTCGTGAATTTGGAGTAATTGATGAAGTAACACTTGATGAAGAATCAAAACATAATTCGCCAGTATTACAAAGGTCAGTTACAAAGACACGTTTACACGCGTGGAAAAACTACGATAAACGCGCTGAAACAGTCAGAAACGCAGTCTTAAGGCTATAAAGGTGAAGGCAGCTTCACGGCAAAGCACACTACCCTGCCTGTATGGGGACAGTAGCGTCTTGAGTTTACAGATAGATTAGCTCCAGAGCGATCGACCGATCGGTATTTTAGTGCTTTGCCGTGAAGCTATCTTCACCGTTATAGTCTGAAGGTTGCGTTGCTGATTGTTTCAGCGTGTTTTTCGTTTTTCTTTCGACAAGTCTAAACGTGTCCTTGGAACTGTCTTGTGTAATACTGGCGAATATATTGTGTTTTGATTCTTCATCAAGTGTTATCATTAATTACTCTAAATCTACGTACTCTTAGAACGCAACATTTCAAACCAGCCTTTCCCTGCCACTTTCTGGCAGCCCTAACCATTCTTTGCAGGGAAACTTCTCTAGAAAATCCCTTTCAAGTTGTTGTTCCACCGTTTTTCAGGTAATGTAGTACATAAGTAATCTTAATAAAGCAAAATAAATCCCTTTCCCTTCCTTCTTTCAAATGTGTCATCTTGTGAATCACGTGATACACTGTATACGTTCACGTCATCGCATGAAATGCTGAGAAAAATATCTAAGTTTCACTGTGATACCAAAGATTTTGATTGCGATGCAAGTATCCTGTCCCTAAAAGTTAATTTGTGATTTCTTTCACTGTTCTTTCCTTTTGTTATGGCTAGGAAAATAGTTGTATTTAGTCTTAATATAAGTTACTTATAAAAAGTTTCAACTGCGTTGACTGATCTGAGTTAATACTGGCAACGATAAAGGTTAATAACATCTTCAGGTACGTTCTCCGATGTGCAGCTAAATGAAAAGTTTTAAAAATTGAAGAGTGTGTTAGAAGTGTTAAAATAACAATTCTAAGGTGTATACTTGAAGGTGTATACTTGACCTATAGAAAAAAATACAAATTAATTATCTGAATAGGCTGTAAGGAAGCTGGTATGGATATTTTAACTTTTGTTGTTCTTCGATAATAAAGCTTAAAACTTAAAGCTCAACCAAAAGGGAAGGTGACAAACATACTTCAACGAACGCTTTAATTAAGATTTTAATATTCGTTGTGACACATACTTTAACATCTGTGTTTAAATTCGATGTTTTTTAATCTGTTCAAAACTACTTAAATGGTGTTTAACGAGCTTAGAATGTTGTTCCAGCCGCAGTATATCAAAAGTAAGCAAAGGTTAAGCATTAAAAATATTTGTTGAAACTAATAAAATAAATCGCAATATTTGTGAAAATAAATGTATTAATTAAAAGCACATATTTCGGTGATTTCTTCTTCCACAGTTTAACAAAAAAAAATAATTTTGCAGAAATATCACATCACACATTTTCGGAAAAATTTCAGCTTCGTGTACAAATTCTTATTTATTCTATACAGTGAACTTTCCAGAAAATGGAAATGAAAATGCGTAGATATATTTTGGAGAGACATGAAATTTCGTGTTGTTTATATAATTCATGATGTCAGATTTTCCTATATCTAGAACACGTTTCCTGTTTAAAAATAGTAAAGAATGAAATCTTTTTAAAAGTAAAATATTTACGTGAAATACTGCACTTCTTGAGTTATTTTTAATGTAGTAAAATAAAATATTTTTAAACTAGGTGCTTTATGAAATCCTAGGTCTTTGTAAAGTACGTATGTAATATTTACACGTAATGAATTGAGAATGTTCTTATTAAATTCAGTTATTCAAAACATATTATTTTCATTTGCTTTTATTGTGTACATATTGAAAGAATTCAACAATCTTGTCTTCGTAGTCCTCAAAAGACAATTTATGTCGTAATGAACAGTTATAGGTTTTTCTAAATCGACTACGTATGACGTCATGCTTAAAAGATTGAGACTCTATCCTTATGGAAATCGACTGTTACATTCATTCATACCGCAGAATAAGAAGCTTATGATTATTTACGCGGTTATACTCTTTTACCTTAAAAATAGGAATGTCGAGGTCATAGCGACCCTCTCCTCATTTTGGATCGTAACATGTGGCATCATCCACAGAGGGATTTTATGCAATTAGAGAATTCAGCCTATTCTCCGCAGCAGTCGTTACCATAGTTATGAGTCATGGTTTGCAGAAAAATGGCCTTGAAGTACCTACTAACACAGAACATGAATATGGACATGAACCAGAATTTCTTAAAATTACTATCTGCTCGGAGAACGACACGTTCTCTTTAAATGGTTGCATAAATAACTACGATTGTTTAATTTGAGGATCGGGAAAAAAAGGACATTTCCTAACATTACAATAACATCGACATTTTCCTAAGTTCATGTCTGGTGTGGACGAGGAACTACCAATTTTCTTTCTAAAAATAGGAGCGCCTTAACTTGCGAATCGTGTGCGACATGAGATGAAATGTTCATATTAATTAAAAAGAAGCAAACCATTTTTCTGTCGTCTCTAATAATATATTAAAGATAAGTGTGTAACATTAATTCTCCAAAGAAAATTATTAAAAAATATTAGAAATCGAAAACTAAGCCACGTGAGAATTAAGATTCATATTGCATAACCTGTTTTAATTGATGAAGGCGGGTGTTTTGAGGCTCAGATAGCGACTTTGGAAAAGAGAATGAATTGAGAATGACGAATTAGATAGGAGACAGCAGTGGATAAATCGGCAGGAATTTGAATAAATTTTAAATCAGGAAGGGATAAATCTGCCGGTTGTAAGATCATTTAAAGAATGATAGATGGCCTATAGGATGAAATGTCTTCATGGAGAATTTATTAATGGAAACTGATTATTATTTAGGATACTTAAGTCATAAATGGCGAAATCTTTATTTAGCCAGCCTGTTTCAATCAGTGGAATCGGAAACGAATGGCAGTGTTGCGCTACTAAATTGCTGGTAGAAAAATGACTTTGCTTAAAATTTTCAACAGCAACACTGATTATGAAATAATCTTTTATTAATTATAACATGCACATTCAATAAATAATTAAAAGAGATTATTTAGTTGCAAGCTGTATATTCCGGAATTGTTTCCCGTAGCTTCAGGTGGTGGAAATAAACCATAATATATATTGTTAATCAAATATCTGCAAATGCTTGTCCTTGGTAGAAAAATGCCATTGTCTTCCATCGGAGATTATCCTTCTTAACCAGTGTGTGAAATAGAAAGCACCGGATTAATTGCGAAACAGACCTTTGTTAAATACCTTGAGAAATAAGGTATTTCTCCTACTTTCTTAGCATGCCTGCATGGTGCAGTGGTCTGCACTCTGGGCGCGTATTCAAGAGATCCGTGGTTCAATTCCTGGTGAAGGCGTTGCTCATTTTTCATCTTTCCTGCTTCAAAAAAAAAAAAAAAAAAAAAAAAAAAAAAAAACCCTAATGTCTCTACAGTGGCTCCCGAACTAAAAGAGTGATGGATGAAGATTCTCCTAAAACCCCAGTCCCCCTTTAAAAGGGGGAGTATATAAGGTATTTCTCCCGCCCTTTTTAGCATGCCTTCTTAGTGTAGTGGTCTGCACGCTGGGTGCGTATTCCAGAGGCCCGTGGTTCGATTCCCGGCGAAGGCGTTGCTCATTTTTTATCTTTCCTGCTTCAAAAAAATACCTCATGTCTCAACAACCTTACCTATTTTCAATAAATTTTCCAAAATAACTTAAAAACGTTGTATTGTAGAAAATTATATTGAGTAAAAATAAGTACCTCTTGCTTTTATGTCTGTCAGTTAGTTAATCAACATCAAACTGAATAAATTTAAAAGAACAGGAACCTGTGTTCTGGCAAATAACAGCATCCTGGGAAATGACAATATTAGAGGACGTCGGGAAGATAACTTCCAGGTCTTTTATTCGGTCAAATAAAACGAATGTTTTATTACTTACAAGAAAGCTGAAAGCGTTCATATAGTTATCCGTTGATTATGTTATAAATAATATGTATTTTAATTTACATCAGTTGGATATACCATTAAAAAAAGTTAAACATATTTTATACTGTGAAGATGAGCCTTCTGTTTTTATATCGCTCATTTCGTTAACCAAAAACAGACTGCTTAAATTTGAGTAAAGAGTTAAAAATAATTTGTTCTGCAGAATGGGAGTACTATGTGAATTCCGTTACAAAAGACGGGTGAAGTAAATTAAAGGTCGTGCAGTGACAATACGCCAAGGGCTGCATCCAATTTCCTCCCGTTCTTCTAAACCATCAATTTTCGAATCATTTGAACGTGTTTACGGATGTTATACTTCCAGAATAATATTTTATGTGTTAAGTGGAGACTATATTATTTATATACTGAAATATTATTTATTAATTAAATTACAATTACGCTATAATATAATAAATTGTATTTGCATAATTATTGAACTAATTGTAATTACAACGAGATTTTAATTGCAATTCCATTACAGTTAAATGAACTGTAGCTGCATTAGCATTGTATTGTAATTTATAAATTAATTGCACTGTAACTGATTAATGAGCAACTATGTTTAAATGCCTGTTAATACTGTATAAAACAATAAGTCTTTCTTTTATCTTTCACGACGTTGAGGCACGTTGTCGGTTTTCAGTGAGTTGTCATGCTGTTATCGAGTATCGGTCTTTAATTTTGCTTTCATATTGACTCGATCTGTTATCGAGTAACAAAGTGAGCGATTTAAGAGCAAAAAGGCCGCTCTTAATAATTTAAATCTTTACTTTTAATAATGCATCTAATTTCTAGACATTAAATCTCCTTAATTTACAATGTATCTAACAGATACGTTTTGTGAACGTTTGCAGCTTTCTCACAATTAATAAAAGATGCTTCTAGAATAATATATTATGTAACTGGCACAGAATAATTTTATTTGTTATTTTTATAATGTTTTGCATCTCAATGATTTTAACACTTTTTAGTTTTTGAATTTTTTAAGAGTAAATTCCTTTTTAATGTGATGTGAACTCAATTGCAATTTCCTTGCTTGTTCTATTTAATTTTATTCTTGAATTAATTAATTTTTCCCTTTCTTAGGTACATTGCTAAGAATGAATTACTTGAGACACCTCAGAAAAGTGAAGATATGTTCTGATTCGCGAATTCTACAATTCCTTAGGAAACAGAGTTATTGCAATATTTAAAACGTTTTTAGACAATTTACTTTTTGCTGGAGGTCCATTCTTGATCCCGTAATAGCCTGGGAAGATAAAGATAGCCAATATATAACTTGAAAAATGATCACGGAATATGAATCATGAAAGAGGAATACCTTGATTAGGGAGAAGATGATCTGAGCCTGATACAGCAGAAAGAAAAGAACATAAACGACCAGATTGTCGAGATAACTATAAAATTCGGCTTCAGAAAATATCTAGAATGGAAGTAACGTGATGCTGTAGAATGTATTTCTTTTGTCCATGAAGAAATACCTTGACAGTGAAAAAAATGAGGACTTTAACCATGAAGAATGTAAAACAATGAAACGATATCGACTTATCTGCAGACCTTTTTTCAATAAATTACGTTGGATAATGTTTTGAGATTTACAGCAGTTTGAAGGAACAAACTACATAGCTTATAAAGATTTTAGAAGTATTAAAAACGTTTACAAGCATTAAAATTATTAAAATGATTATGCATATTATAAGTGTATTAGTACATACAGTCTATTTTCTCTTTTTAGCTCCATAAAATAAACACAAATCTGTTTTGAAACGCTTGTAGAGTCATCAGGTATTTTTTAGAAGCAGACAAGATGAAAAATGAGTAACGCCTTTCCCGGGAATCGAGCCGCGGACCTCTGGATACGCGCCCAGCGTACAGACCACTACAATACAAAGGCACGCTGAAAAGGCGGGAGAAATACTTTATGCGCTAAAATTTACCAAGAACATTCGCAGAACTTGTAGCACCATTAATAATGAGTAAAATATAAACAAATGTAAGGATCAAGCTAAATAAAATTATTTCTGATATATATAGTTTTAGCGTAATAAGTTCACAGCCTTTTGCCAGCATCATCGAAAGCTCGGGTGTTGCGAAAATCTTCTCAAGAGCCCTTCTTGCCTGAACAATTTATTATTACCGTAAATTAAACTCTAATAAATTCGACTATTCTTTTTCTTTTCATTATGTCTAGTGAAATTCTGCATAGTTTAACTATCATTACGCTCCTAATGAATTGCCTTTAATTATGATAGCACTGCTTCTAGGAAGCAAATAGAAACTGTTTAAAAGAGATAAGCTGTTTAAATTGCATGCAGAACGTTTTTTAATTGAACGATAATTTTTAGGATAGCATTATGAATATGAATATGAATATCGCATACATCTAGTACCCTAGCGGATAAGACCACTAAACATTGGCAATTTCATTCGAGTTTAAATCAAAGTAAAAGGGCTAGTCGCATAGGCGTTGTCGTGATTTTATCCATTTATAACGAAAATATGAGCCAGTTTATCCTAGAATGTTTTTCATGAAGAAATTCTTTCCTTTAGGCAGGGGGCTTTAGTGTGCTTTAGTGTTGTAATGAAAGAAAAATTATGTGCTAAAAAATTCAGACAATCCTGAATAATAAATTTAAAAATAAACGTTCCAGAGAGAAGTTTAAACGAACTAATCATTCTAATGCATTTCATTTCTACGCTGTATGTCCTAAAGAAATTTATACGTGAGTGCCTCTTGATTTTAATTCGCATACGCCGAAGAATATTGCAATAAATATAAAGTTACATTTTCTTTTTTAATGTATTTGTCTAAAACCGTGTAACTTGAAAAAATTTTATATACTTTATTTCATACTGTTTAGTTTATTTAAAGTGAAAGTTAAAGAAAATCACTGCCTCTTAACGTTCAAAAATTTAAATTATTCATTCTAATCAGCATAGCAATAAAATATAAATGAACGCCTCTTATTTTTAGGTATTCCAATCTATCCAATGATTAAAATTACATTGAATACATTTAAATTACTGTTTAATTTAGAAATTATATCTCCTGTTCACTTAAAATCATAAAGCTGTTAATAATGAAGGCTTAAATAAATCTGATGTGAAAAACTAACACTGTTAACAACAGCGCTATACATTTTTTTAAAAAAATTTAAGGGATTTTTAAAAAACTGTCAAATTTCGGTAAATAATAATACAGACTCCGATGATCCATTGTTGGAAGACTGCTTTTCAGGGCAAACATCGTAGGTGCAAGGATTAAAATTCTCCAATGATTAAGTTGATGATTACAAAAAGGATATATGAGAGAAATTAGATACTAAATTGAAAATTTTGTATCGAACTTAAAACAACGGTCCCGTGAAACATTACATTGTCATCACAAACAAATGTGCGTGAAATCTTTAAAAATATGGGTTGTTTTAAAAAATTGTTTTTAAAATTAGTCACAAGCAAGCAAACCAAGAAATCAAGTTAGCCTATTAAATACGGTTACAGAAGCAGTGATAGGGAATGTGAAACCATCTTGCTCTCCAAGAAACGCAAAATTTGCACGCATTTTCTAAACACGTGCTTTTCTTGAAATGAGAAATCCCATTTCCCTCTGAGTATGCATTCTAATATACAATGTGTCAGATTTTGAGAAGGAAAACAGTTACTTACTACTGCTAAATAAACATTACTCTGATAATGTTAGCCGTCGATAACTTGAGCGGATAAAGCTTTCTTAAAGGAGACTGTCAACACTGATTGAGATAAAAATCGAGTCCGTACATAATTCCAGAAGACACCCAATGCGTATTGAATTTACAACTCCCATCACTGTGACAGATCTTTATCTTATCACTTTGTTATTTTAGTTAAATTTTGGATACGTAAGAGAGGCAAAAGACGTTTCAAGCAATACCTGCAAAGATGAATCCATTTGATCTACATCATTTACTGAATTTGAACCACTGAAGCGAGATCTCTACTACAAGCTGTCTTATTAAGCCTCAAATATACGCTTGTGAAATTTTCGTAAGTATATGTTTCTTTTCTTTTCGGGCTTATAGTTGTACTACAGCAAAACTGTGAATTGTTCTCTCAATGTTTGTTTTCTTAAGTTTAATGTTTGTTTTTCTTTTCGTCGTCATTTTTGGTCTCGAATGAAGCTATTTGTACATAATTTCATTTATTAGGGCATCCGTCGTTCCGAAGTGACTTTTTATCGTATTAATAGTTATTTAAATTACGTTTGCGGCGGAAATATTTCCCGCAGGAATTTTATAGGGAAGAAAAACTAAAGTGTAGTACATACACTGAACTCGTAGAACACACTGCGCTGCATACGGATTCTCAGTAATTCGAATTAAATGACATAACTTTCAAATGTCTAACCAACTCGCCTACAGCTACTGCGGTTTCAGTTATAAATATTATTCGCCAAACCCTCAAAGGCACGCAGAAGGATATCTCAGGGAATAAAACGCTTTCTGTTGACTTGCCTCTTTCAACTAAAAATTCGCTCACGATTTAAAGTGAACCTAATGTGCATCCTGATGCATCCGATGGAAGAAATAGAAAGGAAGGAGTAGGAAGGAATTAGGGGAAAAAAGAATCTGAAAGGGTTCAGATTTTATCTCAAAAGGACTCTTAAAAGTACAATATAATTTCCAATACGGATTATCAATAGAAATGGCCTAGAGGGAATCGCAAAACCCTTTTTACGATATTAGATGAAATGGATTTAGACTAACACTGGAATGTGTATTCAAAGAGCGAAAAATATGTGATACTCTTCTATAAAAATATTTAATGTTTTTAATTAGATATATCATGAATTAAATATATTTTTATTTAAATCAATCAAAAAGAAAAAAAATAATCTTAAAAACTGAATCTGTTTTTTTTTAATAGTTTACTTTTTAAATTAAAAGCAGATAGTTTAAAAATGAAGTAATAATATATTACATTTTTTTAATGCAAGTAGACTCGGATGAAAAGTGAAACAACGCATTCAATTGAAACGACACATAGTGTTTTGAGATCAGTAGAGATTTTGGGCTAATAATAACAATAATGATGCGTTAGCTAAACTAAATTTTTCAATGTAACTAATAGTTTAATGGGAATAGCATATTAAATAATTTTATGTACAGAGTTCATCTACAGTTTTCCATCACGAATAATAAAAGCGGGAAACACCTTACACAAATTTAAAAGGATATGAAATTAAAATAACTGATTTCTTTATTTAGGCTCCCTATGTTTTTACTGTTCGCGGTAAACTGTATGTGAATTATGCAAATAAATTTATTATTCGTCATTTAGTGCTTCAAAAAAGCAAAATCAAAAGGCTTTTTTCTCCCGTCTGCTTCAGACTGCAACACATTTTTTTTTTCAAAAAAATATAGAAAATTGCTTATTTAATATTTTTTTATCATTCTAGTTTTAAAAGAGGGTAAAATGCTTGTTTCAATTTAAATTTCAAAATTTTATATGAAATACATTTTTAGAAGCTGAAATTTTAAAATCATAAAAGTCGAATAGTCTAAAATGTGAAGAGGTTTTTCAAAATTTCAGAAATTAAGTTACAATTTTCATACAAACTTTGGTGAAAGGATTTTGCTGTTTTAGATGGTGCAAAAGTTAAATTCTGATACGCTTAGTTTGTTCGTTAAATGCAAAAAATTGTTTAAACATTAAATAAAAAAAATCATTTCAAATAATTCCACTGTAATCGACGAGCAGTGTGTGTACAAAATTTGAACTCGATAACTTATCTGGAGGTAGAGTAAAAATCGGTGACAAAATTCCACCTACAGTCAAGCGTCATAAGTGAACTAACTAGAAGCTTGTAGGGATTTATATTTATTTTAAATAACCAATTTAATTTAATTTTATGTTCTGTCCTATAAGCCTTCATTCCCCAAATTGTGAATGCCAGAGTATTTAAATTTGGTAGCGCGCGTGAAGTAGTGCAAAATGAACCTTAAGGAGAAAAAGTTTAAATACTGAGTTCTAGAAGGGAAAGTGAAAGAGTTTGGCCAATCGCCGTCCTATTAAGGCAAACTAAGAAAGAAGGCGAGAGAAATACCTTATAACCTCTGTAATGTGATCTTCTCTTTCTGCAATTATTGCTGGTTTATGTGGCATAACAGCTATTACTTTGCTGCCACTAGATTTCGACGCGCGTTTAAAAAACAGGATTATCTGAGCCCTGTAGAGTAATTTCTACTACTTGTTAAAATCTTCGAATTTTAGTTTAGTTCTTGTTATTTGAGCTACCGCCCGAGTGAGACGTAGTCTGTTAACCCCAAGTAGATGCATTGGGAATTTTAAAGAGTTTAATAAAGGGTATTTTTAACCCTTCTCCTGTGTGGTTCCTACACATACTGCAGCTGTCACCTTAGAAGATAGACAAGTGGTTTATACAAGCTTATAATTAATTGTATAGGATAATATGAAAAGACTAACTTGGTGTATACAGAATTTGATATTAATCATTTTATAACTATTTATAGTGATTTCAAATTGATAGAAAATTCTGAAATTTTTAAGAATTAATATTATAGATTTTTTATTAATGGAAATATTTTTGTGAACTTAATAATCGAAATTCTGTAACTCTTTAAAAAAGTGTTGATAATTTGTTATTTCGAAATACTGTATAAGTTTTAATAAGTAGGAAACATTTCGAAATCTTTCAGTGACTGGCTAACTGATTATAAAAAATCTGATGTGTACACCACATGTGTTCCTTGTACGGAATATTAAATTATACGCATTTTTTGTTGCATTTCATTATTTAAACTTATTGGATTGAATTAAACCTACTTCGCCGACAGCGCATAAACCACAATATAATAAATGCATTCTTTAAAATTCACTCTAGTATTTGCTTACCATAGTGACACTCTGGCGCTAGATTCACTTAACAGTATTATATTTCGTTCATATTATAACTCATAATGCACAAAATTTATATCATTTAAAGAATAGAATTATCTAATCGTTGCCACATGTTCTGTTCAAATACTATAATAAAGCTACAACGATGTATAAAAGAAATTAAGCAAACAAAACAAAAAAGAAACAGTTTTTCACAGACGATTGAGTATTTCTCATTCAATTAATTCAGTTCTCACTTCGCAAGAACACAAAAATACATAAAAACTCAAAATATCTATATTAAAAACTGCGAAGTAAATCTTAAACACTTATTTCCTGGAAAAAGTTCCAGAAAGGATTAAGCATGATTTAATTCGCAGTAATAAATGAAGGCGTTATCTTTGTTGTTGCGAAGCTTAATCTCTCTAGATTGGCAACAAATCTACTATTCTGCTGTTTCAAATGTAAACAAACATCTCCGCCATGTTATTTAAAGATTAGGCTTAACCTCACTTAAACAGCTTTTAAATTGTTGGAAATTCTACAAATATTGCTTGCAGATTTCCTAAAGGCATAAAAACCTTAACCGGAAGATATGAACAACATAATTCAATCACTTTTAAAGCAAAAACTGCACAAGTTACAAACATATAAGAGTAAAGAAACTGAAATTACTGAGCCGGGTAACAGAGTGGATATATATATATAAATATTGCAACCAAAATACGAGTTGCACATCTACATGTTATAGCAGTCCTATATACAAAATTTCAACGTTCTGACGCTACGTTCAACGTTTTTGACGTTTTCAACGTTTTTGAGTTATGCAAGATACGTACGTACATACGTTCGTACGGACGCCTCAAAAAATTCTCTTCAGAATTAATTTGAAGGCAGTTTTATAATTTTTTGGAGGAAACGAGTCTTTTATTCTGTCCTTACGTACCGATATCACGCAAAAACATCGTTAAATTGCATTCCATAGCGGTCAAAATGAATATTTTCGTTGAAATATGCTGCCTGAAACTTTTCGCGATTACAATACTTCCTTTTTACTTCGTAAAAGGAAGTAAAAACACGCATAGGCTATCTGCCCCAAGAAGAGTGCCATACGACATTCAGAGGGAAATGGCTTGTGACAAAATCATGAAGCTCCATATACAAATTGTTTTATGACATTAAGGCAATTTCAATGAACAGAAGAAGCAACAGTTCTCCTGGACTCACCAGTGGCCGAGAGCTTGAGATTCTGAACATTGGTAGTTCCAATCTGTGTTCCATTCCAGGTTAACGAGCTTGTTGTATGGGCGTTTTCATGATTTTTCCCATGTGCAACGTGCGTATGAATCAATTTCTCTTAGAAAGTCCTCCACGAAGGCATCTCTCCCTTTAAGCAGATAGCCCTAGTGTGCGTTGCCATAATCAAATAAACCAAATCAAACCAATAGTTTTCAACTAGCAAAAGTCACATCTCGGTAGGAGCTCATTGGCAACGACGTTCTGCGCAAAGTTCTATTCTGTCACTTAAGAATAGCGCTTCATGGCTAAGTCTTTCCTCTAAACCGTGACTAATAATCATCACAACGACTGTTGCAGAGAAAAGATCGAATGCTGTAATTTGCTAAAATCTCCTAATATTCTGCATGCAGTGATGACGACACACGTCACGATCATAAATGAGAGAGGGTCACTACGACCTTGAAGTGCTTATTCACAGTAGAGGTGCTAGACAAGTGATGTGTTTGAGAATGATTACATTCAGATCGCTTAAATTATTCGTAGATGAATTTAATTTAAAATTCGCTAATGGAAGTGGCTCTACGATCTTAATTTTAGACTCGTGTGATCAAAAATATTATGAACAAATATTACTTTTATTAATTAGTATATATTAATTATAACTCGTGTAATTTAAAACGGTATTTTATACAGTTTATTTTTATGTAAAAGACTTAAGATGTATGTTCGCGTATTTATATATAGTCACGGTTTAACAGAATGATTAGAATCGTCCCCATTTCTTTGTTTGGCAACTTGTATCTTCGCAGGCAAGCTGCCAAAGAGATGGGGAATTTTGTATTTTTGAACTTTCTGGCTAGAAATCGCGATGTTAAAGCAAGAATGAACGATGCTCAAGCAGATTGTAAATACGCGATTATAATGATTTGGAGACAAGAGAATGTGCTTATGGTCATAAGTGCAAATAAACCGAGATAGTAAGAAGATTTATGTGACGGCGTAAAAATTGAATGATAAAGATACTGTGATTTATTTACTACCAAAGTGGTTCACTGAGCGTTTTAAGAAGTTTCAATGGATTTACGAGAGAACGATTTAGATGTCCTTACACGTTTTCTGCTGTGATCAAAAAGTATCAGGATTGATTCATTTAAATTAGGCGCAGGGAAAAATTCGCTTCAAACGTTTTTACGAAGGTTGCTATACTTTTATTGACATTTGGCGAAAATTCGTAATTATTTTCTTTCAGTTTGAAATTATTTAGGTTTTAAATTCGTTTTTAAGGAATAAATAATTTTTCCGTGGCGATTTTCTAGTGGCGAATGTAGAGAAGCAAACAGTTTTGGTTTAACAATGGAATTCTACTGCAGAAACGTTCTGTCTTTAAGGGCAACTCTGTACCAAAAACAAAAGTTGGTTAAGGAAGGCAGAGTGTGCATCAAAAAAGACAAACTCTAACTGGCTATTTACTAAGGACCTCACTATTGACCGCTGAATGGTTATGACCGCTGAATACTGGTAGTTCGACCTGGGTTCGAATTAAGGCAAATGGTCTGGCTGCATGGATGATTTTTCGCGGCTTTTTCTTATGCGTTAGGTGAATACGAACCAGTTTTCATCAAAAAGTCCTCCATGAAGACATCCTTCCCGTAAGGTGTCAATCCGTTTGATTTTCCATATTAAGTAGCCCAACCTTTCTGTCAACTAATGAACAGAACATCTATCAAGTCTAAGATTCAGTGCTTAGAAATCATCAGAGATCATCATTTAATAGTTAGGGATATTTTAAGTAAACTCCTGTATCATATGGATATTGTTAAATAATTTTGAGATTATTTAGGCTTCCGGTATGTCACTTCTCAGTCTGTTTAAAACATATTGAATTTTTCCCCCAAAGCAATAATGATTTCAAATGACTCACATGATTTCTGAAGGCCAGTCTTATTTAAAATGTAGTATTACTGGTGATGAGACTCGAGTCTATTACTGGTGATGACTACGCTTTTGTAATGGAAACAACTAAAGCATCAAGGGTTTCACCTGAAAAGTGAAACAAGATCGAACGAACTACGCTAGAGCCAGTCAAAAATAAAAGTAATGTTGATATTTTCTTCAAACTGTAATGATGTTGCCCAGCAGATATTTCAACAAATTGGCCGAATTATGTACAAAGTAAATTATCCGAGTGTTTTAAGGCGTTGACGTGAAGCAATTAATTGAAAAAGACCTGAATCGTGGCAAAAAAAACATTAATTTTGTACCATGACCCTGCTCACAATATTCTTGTTATTCGTTAATTCTAAGGTAAAATTTCAACAAATGGCCTTCCGCAAAATCCACATTTATTTAATATAGCAACGTGTGAGGTTCTTTTATTTTCACGGTTAAAACTGCTGTCCTCGTTTTAAATCTATTGATGAACAAGAAAATTCGCTGCTAGTTCTGATGGAGTTTCACAAACACGTCTTTAAAACGTGTGTCGGAGGTTGGAATAGGACACTGGCATACGTGCACTACAACCGGATGGGATTGCTTTGAAGAGGTTGTAGTAAATATTGACTAAAAAATTAAAATCTTGTGTTTTTTTGAATATTGCTCTGCACTTTTTTCTGACAGATGTATGTTAGATTTCAGAGTATAGCTTATTTTGATTATGCAAAGCAGTCTGGGACTATATATTGTCTTCAAGGGATGAATTCGGCTGAAACAAAATGGCTTTCATTCTTTAAGAGAATGAAAAAATAAAATGAACTATTCTGAAGGCAATCAAATCTGCAATGAGGCGACCACCAAAATGTAGATTTTAAATAGCAGGTTTAAGTACTTTATAAAAATCGATAGGGTACATTTCTGGTTCCTGTTGTTTAAGTAAAATTAGTTTCCGAAAAGTAATTAATCTTTAATTCAGTGAGGTTTGTTTACTTAATCGTTTAATTAAATACGGAAGAACAGATGAGAACTTTCTATTTAATGTCGTGTTATATATCATACCGGCTTCTTTCAAATTCTGAAACAGTTTTCTTTGAATGAATTATCATATTTCATTACTGTTTTCAAACAAACGTTTCCTGTCCTTTCTCAGCAGATAATATTGTTTAATAAATTAGTTATTCCTGTCTGAGCAAATAATAGTTTGTAGAATTCAATAACACTGTGTAATAAATCAATCTGAAAGCGAATACAGATATAATTAACCAGAAGCATTTTGGCTACGTTGGGATTATAATCAAGAAAATATCTCTTCCTCTTTTCAGTTTTGGAAAATATGCGGTTTCGGAGCTAAACCCATGACTAATTAGAACGCTAAAGGCTCTAGACGGGATATCTGTTCAGTAACTGCAGCCATTTTTTGGTTTGATCATTCATAAGTCTATTTCTGTATTTATTTGAGGATAAAGGTACCTAAGAGGTGTTTCTTCGCAGTTACTCAGGAGATCAGCTAAAAGATCAAATTTTCTCCTTTTCATCTTTTCCAACAGTATGCTTTTAACCCTGTTATGTTTCTTCCCTTGAAGGATTATGTGCTCAACTAGTAACATAATAACTATCGATCATAGTACTGTGAGTCCGTTCTGCTGTATATGTACCGCAGTTGGATGGTATGCAACATTTGCAGTCTTCCTGTGTTCGTTGCTTCTTTTATTGTCTATATGATGCTTGACTTTTAACTCCATTTCTTGTACACATCGCAACAAATGAATCTGCGACCTGCATGGAAACTCAACCAAGCTATCAACCTGTTCATTTTCGAGGGCTTTAGTAAGGAAGCTATAAGTATCCTCTGCTGAAAGATAAATAAGTTGCTTGTTTTTATTTCTTGCCGTTTTGCCGGCTTAATTAGTTAATATCCCTGTGACCTAGTATCCACAAAATGTTGAGAATGTAGAAAGATTTTAATCGCTCATTACAAATAAAACTGAAACTCTTATAAACCCTGCTTATTGCACAAGTCACCTTTAGAACCCCTCTTAGAATGATGACTTTCTCATTGTCATTCAAACTTTTCAACAGCTTGTACAGGGCTCAAGGCTCGGCTAAGAAAATAAACTCCTTCTATCAATACGCTTATTGATAATCATCTCAGTCTCGCTTACGGTCGTAATTCCGACTCCAGTTTTGGATTTGGAGGCATCACTGGCAAAAACTTTATACACATGCTCTCTATATTCTGCGGTTACTTCTCAGGCCGCACTTATTCTAGTATTTGCTTTTACTTTCTTACTCGTACTTATTTGCATTAGAAATCACATCATCAAAGCAATCTTGTTGTTTGGTAAAAGAGAAAACACTACTTCTGTTAATACTTAACTTTTCGAGCTCATCTTTGGCATACTAGCATATGAGATTATGTAAAGTGTCCCACTTAATCTGCAATTCTGCAGACAACTTTGAAATTAGCTGTAATGGAAGAAGCGCCTGAGATTACTACATTCTTCATCAGAAGTTTTTTAACTGTTAATCTCATCCTTATTTGCAAAGAAAGACCTCCTGTCTCTACATACAGCTGCAGAAGGGAATTCTTATGCGAGAGACTCTTTGGCTAATCTCAAGGCTTGATTATAGACGGTCTGTAATTCTTCCTATTCTTTTGTGAGGTGGACATAATAAGAAAATACACTTACGTAATCATTTCCTCTTATGTCGTCATTCGCAATAATGATGAGGTCCAGCTTTTCTACGCCCCGTCTCAGAATTGCGATGAACTTAGGCATGTTTAACTTTCTTCCTAATTTTGTACAGCTTTGCTTATATGAGTATTCCAGCTTAGTTTGTTGTCAGTCGACACGTCTAATGAAATAACAAATTTACATAGCTATATTTATCACACTATTAACAATTCGAAAATAAAAAAAATAATTTTTAACTACCTTAAACACTTTACTCACTTTAACCGCTTTAATCACGTTAACCGTCTAGCGCTAATAGCCTATCAGCTTGAGCGTTTACTTGCATGGAGACTTTATAGCTTGTTCATAGTTGGGAGAGTAGAATCACATTCACAGATGTTCGAAGAAGGAGTTTGTAAACTTTGATTTAGTTTGCGATTAATAGTACGTTATGGTAGTTTCGTTTAGTGAAGGTTCTTTTCGTGTAAATAGCATTTAATAATTATTATACCGTAATTTTATTATGGATCGAAGGTTAAAAATTGGGTCATTTAGTCTAGTCTGACAGAATTCTAGACAAGCAGTCAGTTGTTCATTCTGTTCATAAAAAGCACCCTTAATGACTAACAGAGCTGTTAAGTATTAAATATTTCTTTAACTATCTACATACTAGCTGTCGTATGTTGCGTCGAGTTTTCGTTATTATATCATGGACTAATTTTGCGGTATTTTCTTTTAAGAGATAATTCGAGTTAAATTTTTCTTATTTTATAACATAAAATTACGTAAAATGTGGCTATTAAACTAATATCTGAGAAATGAATTTGTAAAATGTAATTTTATTTTCAGATATCTGTTTTATTTATGTTCTTATATTTTCTAAATGTTTATATTTTCCGAATTTTGTTGCACTGGGCAGATGTTATTTGCCTTGTAGATTCCAAATGGCTGCCATGTTAACTTTTTATAGCGAAATTATATTTATTACAATTATTTAATTTTTAGACGCCATACTGAAATTTATGAATTATTATGAAATTTAATTTATTAACTGTTGTTTGTTATTTTGTAACTAAGGATGGAACATTCATACCCTTGAAACCTAAAATTCCACGAATTCTGCAAAAGATCTGATATTCGAAAACTTAAATTTTTGAGAATTTTTTTTTTTTTTTTTTTTTTTTTTTTTTTTTTTTTTCGTTATTCAAATTTTTTGAATCCTAACCTAGAACTCTTTCAGATATTTATCAAAAGGGATACAGATTTGGGGAACAGAAAATGGATATTGCATTCTGAATGACACAACCATAATAAGCATATGGAACAGAAATCTCTACGCAGTTTTTCAAGCGCAGTTTCAAACGGAATTAGCTTCCTTGCAAGCAGCACTGAACTTATGCATGGGTGATGTTCTTATTTTAACATTTATATGGACTTTTCACTCTAAAGGATGAAAGGTATTCGTGGAAATCGTAGCAGAAATTCCATCGTGAGACGTATTCAAAAACTTGTTCTGTTTTTGTTCGGTAATTTGAAACCGAAGATGAAATGGATTCCAGATCACACTGGAATTTTTGGCAATAATATAGCTGACCAGATTGCCAAATTAGCGGCAACAGACATTGATATTAGCATTCTTAGTGTGAAACTGCCAACTTTTCATCTAAAATGTTCTATATGTAATCTTCTTCATAATACACTCATGTCCATAAATTAAGGATAATGCAAAATAAAGCAAAGGAAGAGTTAGAAGCAAAACAAATTTGACTTATTTGTAAAGCTTATTTATTAAACAAAAGATAAAGAGCAAAAAAAGATGCTATATGTTTGATATTATTTAAAAAAATTAGCGATTTTCCCTCCCTGGAGCAAATTACAAAAAAAAAAAAACCTATTTACAAAAAGCAAATATTACATGGTTGGTATGATGGTTAATACATTGTATGTCTTCCAGACGATGCAATACAGTCCGTGCAACGCCTAGGCATGCTGAGTATCGAATTATCGATCTGATCTTGGGGGATATTACACCACTCAAAAAGCAATGCTCTACGAAGTTCCGGTCAACATGAAGGAGGATGTTGACGGGCTGAAACTCGTCGGCCAAGGATGTACCACTCGTGCTCTACTGAATTCAAGTCCGGTGAGAATGCTGGCCAGTCCATACGGGTGATATCCTCCGATTGAAGGCACTCGCTTACGATGTTTGCACGGTGACGACAGGCGTTGTCATCCATAAACACAAATTGTGCGCCCATGGCGCCCCGAAACAAACGTACATGGTGTTCCAGAATTACGTCCCGATAGATTTGGCTTGTCATTGTTCCAGTTTGAACATGCAGGTCAGTTCTGGAACCCAGAATAATTCCACCCCAAACGAGCACTCCTGCATCACCGTAACGGTGTCGTTCAGTGATGTTTTCTTGATGGTAACGGGTACCTAGAGCTCTCCATATGAAAGTCCGGCGAGAATCCGACTGCAAGCTAAACCTGGACTCGTCGGAAAACATCACACAAGACCACTGTTGCGGTGTCCACAATCTGGAACGCATCTGACAGGTCTACGAGCATATAGACTAATCTGCCCCATGCATCTGTACACGGTCTGCCTTGAAATTGTCGTACCAGTGGCTGAAGAGATCTGACGAGACGGGTCTGAAGCTGTGCTCCGTCTGTTTCTTTTGGCAGTAACTGCCAAATACCGGTTCTCATTCGGCGTTGTAACTCTGAGGCGACCTGTGCTGTAACGTCTACTCACATTACCATCATCTTAGAATCGTTGCCAAAGCCTGGAGATGACACTCTGGGCAATTCCAAGTTCATCTGATACTTCCAGTTGGGTACGCCCCCATTCCAGACCGCCGATAATTCTACCACGTAAAAAATCATCCAAATGCGCCCTTTGTGTCATAACTATTCGGTATTGCACTGAAATGCTTATAAAGCGCCTGCGAACAATTTTACTTCTTTGCCTGTATTCCTTATATATCACTCTCTTACACTCTCGTCATTGTGACGTACCATCGGTGTCATCTGGTTACTTCCTGAAATTTGCATATGATTCTTGAAGATGTGTGTAGTGATTTTACAGGTGATATATTTATTTTAGCGTTCGATTTCCGCGTGACTCCGAATTATCCTTAATTTATGGACATGAGTGTAAATGCCAGTCAGATTAGAACAATGGAGTTACAGGTAGAAGAGTGTTCCATTCCATTCCAAAGTTTGCCGCAATTCCCAAAAGGGCATACCAGAGCCTCTTTTGAGCCATCATATCAGAGGTTGCACAATTCTTCACTGGGTCAGGGACTATTTATGAATTATCTTACTCAATTTGGTTTCTACGAAACTGATAATTGCAGATGTAGCTGACTCCCACCACAATGCATTTGATTGCCCATTTACCTCGAACTACCACCACCGGAAGGTGATAACTGAGAGTTGTCAGGTATGGGCCGCTACAACTTGCAGAGAAAGACGTTCAGTATATTGCATTAAGGAATGTACTTCCCATATTCTCAGTATCATAAGGACTGATTTATTAATATCGTATCTAAAGATTTGTCGTTTCAGCAGCTAGCTTTATTCAGTTAACATTAGTGTTTCCAATAATACAATATCGACAAATTTTCTATGTATAATAATAACGTGTCTTGTATATAGTTAAGCACTAGCATGTTATTATTATATAGAAATATAATACTAGAAACCGAAATATTATGCAATACTTTCAACTGTAACAAGCTAGGGTATATAATGTATTAATTCATTCTGTTTTATAGCCTACTGGATCTCGCTCATCTACAATAGTATATTTTAGCCTATTAGCTAAGCACTTATTTTCTATGCATGTAATCAGTAATAGAGCATAATCTGGATATCTTAAACTGCAGTTTTGTACATACAGCCCACATTCGGTTTTTCCTTTTGTCTCCGTAACATGCATTCATATAAATTCTTGTATAACCTTGTAGAGTTGCGCGCCTCCTACCTGCACGCAACAAAGTGGTGACTGCTGAAACTGGAAATTAGACAGAGTCTTGCGAAGGGTTTAAGTCCCTTTTTATTCAACTTAAGAAATTACAATTGCGTGCTCTTGACGCTCACAAACTACGCCGACCCGGCGGTAAAATAAAAATAAGAACCTGAAAAGAAATAATAACAAGACTCTAACTATGAGGCTCTCTAAACGTAACTAACCTCACCGCGTTTTACAATACCGCTGCTAATTCAGCAAACTTTGAATATCACGTTGAACAATTAACAATTCTCCGAGGCAAGCACACAGGCCGAAACGCGGGGTTCTTCAATTTCTGACTAACTACCTCCGCGCTCGTGAAGTAAGAAAGCACATCTCGAACTCGTTTCCTTTCTATTTAACTCAGAATACTTCCGCTGATAATTTGAATCCTTGCGCGTTCTACTAAAATTTACATACTCTGGCATTGGCAGTTCCAGGAGAAAGTAAGGCTCGACAGGAAAGATAGTTTAAACTTAAAATAAATGTTAGTTAAAATAAATATAAACCCTACATTTGCCGCTGGCAGAATTTGGAAAACTTGGAAGCAGGTCCTACAAACGACCTGTTGTAAAGTTTCTACAATTCTGAACTAACTCTTAAGAGCCTCGTTTACACAAAAAAATCTTATGTAACAAAAGGTATACTAAATTTCTGTAGATACTTATATAAATCTCTCTTCTTACAGCAACTTTTCCTGGACTTCAGCAATCAATCTTGTTCTTTTCCTTCCAGCATCTGGAAGGAATAAGTATCAGTATATTTCTAAATATATTATAATTTACACTTTCTTGACACTGAATAATTTTTTTAAACGATTCGTTTTCCTTAGTTACTGCTTAATTCACATTCATTCAATTATTCAAACATTAATTTAACTTTACCCTGGCTCTCCACCATGTGTGGTGTCAAACGGGAATATTCGTGTTTTAGTCTTCAACACTTCCCCTAACCACCATGATTTGTTAGAATTCAACGACCAAATAGACACACCTTACTCGACATTCTACAACTCGATGAGCTACTTTAACATTCTTAAAAATTCAAGTGTAGGTGGAGAACCCTACAAAACACATTCATTCTAACTTCCCCCTCATTCATCTTTAGACATGCAGGCTTTCGCTCTAAAGCATGATTTTATCTACAGTTTAATACTAAATTCGAATTCATTGCTTTTAAGCATTTACTTTTAGCATCTAAAATTTTATGCTTCTAGACTAAATTCTACTTTTACATAACTTTCAAAAATTTACGTATATTTACAAAATTTTAATACATATGATTTTTACAATTTACCATAAAATGAATAAGAGAAAATAAATTTTTACTTTACTCATTCTTCGCCAAGCTGGCGGCACTGAAACTAAAATTCTTATTAATACAAGAATACGAAGTTATTTTTATCTCGGCCAAATTTTGGCTTTAACATAACAGAATTAGTCTTTCGACCAACAGAAAATGCTTGTTCTTAGCTTTTATACTTAAAGAATATAATACTTTTGCCTTAGCTAAATAAAGTAAAACAAAACTAAGTCTCAACCGAGACATATTGACTTTCGTCAAAACATAGAACTTCGTACTTATGCATAACATTTCGGAACAAAAGAGAAAAAAAAAAAAAAAACATTATAGAAGATTTTAACTTATCTTTGAGTTTTCGATGATTGAAACTCCGTCATTCTTTTCTGGCAAAACTGTTCCCACGTTATAGGTTTCATGGACGTCAATCTTCTCCTTACTGACCTCCGAGTGTCGTCCACATTAGTTTTTCTTTTGCGTCCTCTGCATGCTGGCCTCTTGGCGTCGTAATCGTCGGGTTGCTGCCTTTTTCGTTTTTCCCTTGGACGGCTGGTCTTGACGTCCTCCGGTCTGGAGTCCTTCTTGAATTTCTTCTGTTGTTGCTGGCCTTTTCGTTCCTCCTGCTGTTATTTTAGTTTCCGGAACGGCGGCCTTGTTTGCACCTGACTCTCTGGCCCTGGGAACGTTCTCCTTGATGTATAATTTCTACTGCGATACGTTGTAGGTGGTGTTTTCCTCTTTACCAAGGTTTCTTTACGCGGTGGCTTTGCATTCTTGTTTTTCTTAAATGCTGGAGTCTGAAAATTTTCGTTTTTTCTTTTCGGTACCGTCTCCTGGGTTGTAGAAGGGCTAGGTCTCTCTTCAGTTCTCTGCTTCTTGGGTGGTGGAACGGTTGTCGTTATTTCTGGACCTTCTACTTCTTTTAGGCTTGAGTCCTGCAAGAAACTTTTAAGGATTTCAAAATAATTTTGATTATTGTATTTTTTCACCTGGTCGGGACTTGCTTTACAGATTTCCCCTCTCTCGTTCTTAAGGTACAATACGACTCCTTTGATTTCCTGAATTACATAGGGGCCTTCAAATTTTGGAGCTAACTTTGCAGTAAAATTGTCTGGGTCACTTGATAAAGAAAATTTCCGCTTCAATACTTTATCCCCAACTTTAAAATCTGCTTCACGGCGTTTTCTATCGTAATATATTTTTTGCTTATTTCTTGCCGCATCCGAGCTTTTAAGCGCCTGATCAATAAGTTTTTGCACATCTTTCTGTTTAAACTCTTGCTCTCTTTGTTGCACAAAGAATAATTTATCTAAAGGCGTAATTAACTTTTGGCCTAAAAATAATTCTGCTGGGGTTTTTTCCGTAGTATCGTGATTTGCCGTTCTTAAAGCATAAGCTAATTCATTTATGTAGCCATCCCAGCGCTTGTGATGTGTGCTAACGTAACTTCGAATTATTTTTACAATATTTTTATTTACTCTTTCTGCTATGTTTGCCTGTGGTTTATACGGAACCATTTTTATATGACGTATGCCAAGTCCAGTGCATATATTTTCAAATATTTGACTAATGAATTGTTTTCCGTTATCGCTAATGACTTTTATCGGTGCACCGTATTTTAAAATGTATCTGTGTAAGAATGCATCTGCGACTGTTTTGGCTGACGCGCGTTTAAGTGGAACAATTTCTGTCCATTTTGAAAAGTGATCTACAATTACTAAAAGAAAACGATTTTTATTTAACTCGCTCTGGGGGGAGGGACCAAGCAGATCTATGCCTAAAATTTCATTCGGAAATGTAGCGCGAATGCTATTTAAGTACCTGGCCGGGCTGTAATTAATATCATTTATTAACTGACATTGATTGCAGGACCTGACATACGCAGTTACTATTTTGTATAATTGCGGGAAATATACCGCCTCGCGTACCCTTTTTAAAGTCTTTCTGACCCCTAAATGACCCGCTGTTTTCGCGTCATGTAATTCCTTCAAAAATGCTTAATCGAAGAGAGGCTGGGATGACTGGTTTGTACTCGAGATTTTCGTTTGTTGTTTTCGTATAAAATAATAAATGATCTATTATTTCATAGTTTTCTGCTCTATTTCTTATCGCATCGATATCTGTGTGCTCAAAGCTTTCGGGTTCTTTCAAATACGCATAGATATTTCCAAATTCAGGATCAGCTTTCAGTTCAGTAATAATTGTATCTCTAGAATCTAAAATTTTTGAAGTCAACACAGCGCATTTAAGTTCATTTTCTTCATCGTCCAGTTTTATACGAGAAAGTGCGTCAGCTACATTGTTTTCCTTACCCGGTTTATATTTTATTATTAGATTATATTCTTGGAGTTTTAAAGCCCATCTTATTAACCTGGGCGTTAGGTTTTTCCCCGAGTAAAGTCTACCAACAGCTGCATGATCCGAAAAGACTGTTACTGGCGCTTTGCCGAAATAAACTCGAAATTTGTGTACAGCCATTAATACGGCTAATGTTTCTCTCTCTGTAGCTGTATAATTCCTTTGCGTCTGATTCAACATTTTACTAAAAAATGCCAGAGGATGGCTATTTTGCATAAGAACCGCACCCACCGCATAGTCCGACGCATCTGCTGCAATTTCCAGGTTTTCGTCCCCCTCCGGGAATTTCAAAACAGGGGCATTGATGAGCGCTTCTTTTAATCTTTCAAATGCGGTATTTGCTTCCGCTGTCCACGTGAATTTAGTTTCCTTTCTTTTAATTAAAGGGTTCAACAATTATAGCGAAATCTTTTATGAATGTCCGATAGTAAGAACATAACCCAAGGAAAGAAGAAAGTTTCTTGGCGGTGTTGGGCGGTGGGAAATTCTTGATTGCTTTTATTTTCGAATCTTGCGTTTCTATACCCTTTTGCGAAATTTTATAACCCAGATATTTAAGTTCTTTAGTTGCAAACTTGCATTTTGCGGCATTAATTGTAAGACCGGCCTCTTTTAATAATTTAAAAACTTCTTCTAGATCATTAATATGTTGTTCCAACGTACTACTCGTTATAATTATATCATCTAAATAGATTAAAGTTGATTTTCCTAGGACAGGCTTTAGAACAATGTCCATAGCTCTCTGGAATGTTGATGGGGCCCCACACAACCCAAAGGGCATGCGTAAAAATGCATAAGTGCCCGATTTTGTTATAAACGCGGTTTTATGTATGTCTTCGGGTCTCATAGCTATTTGATAGTAGCCAGACGTTAAGTCCAAAGTAGTCATATATCTAGTAGATTTGATCTTTCTAATAATTTCCTCTATAACCGGCAAAGGGTAAACTGGGAATTTAGTAATACTATTTAGTTTTCTGTAATCGATAGCAACCCTCCAAGCCCTTTTATCCGAAGGAGGAAACTCGTTCTTTTTCCTACATAGTACGACTGGACTCGCGTACTCACTATTTATGGGCGTTATTATTTTGTTCTTTAACATCTCCTGAATATGTTCTTCGATGATTAGGTCTTTTTGTTTATCATAACGATACGGTTTAGTCCTACAAGGTTTTTCGGCGGTTAACTGTATCTCATGCGTAACTATTTGACAGCTACCAGGCTTTTCTGAAAACAAGTTTGAAAAATTACTCACCACTTGCTGGATGGCTTGACTTTCATGGTCATTCAAATGGTTAAGGTCAACTTGCGGTTGTTCCACAGGTTCCACCACCCTCTGGTCAATCTCCAGCACAACAGAACTGTCTTGAAAATTCAGTTTGGCCCTCGCGGTCCTTAAAAACTCCATACCTAAAATAAGAGGATTTTGCAGATTCTTCACTACAAAAATTAATACTTTGAGGCTTTCTTCTTTTACCTGTATGTTTAATGATAATTTCCCGATGCAGTGACAGGTTTTTCCTTGCGCCGCTATAATTTCTATCTTTTTGTTTTTAAATAATCGTAACCTATAAAAATTCTTTTTGAAGAATGTTTCGCTCATAAAATTACCTTCTGCTCCTGTATCAATGAGGGCTTCTACTGGCACATCGCCAACCAGGACTTGTATAATTGGTAGATGTGAGTTCGTTACGATGACCGTATTTAAGTGTCTTTTTGAGGGTTTTTTTAAAACTTCAGGGTCTGGACCCTCGCTTTCACAGGCCCCTCTACTCGTTTAAAGCTTTCCTTTCAACTTCTGCCTTCTGGGTACGCGGATGTTTGTTTTCGAATTTCCTTTTTGGGCCTTGACCTTCGAGTTTCGATGAGTTAGCTTGATAGCTCTTTCCCCCATAAGAGCGGTTTGCATTTCTGGTTTGCTCATTTGAAGATTTCCTTCGGGTACTTTGAGAATACGATGCCCCTCTAGCTTTTCCCGCTATTCTGCGATTTTGAAACTTCACCGCCAATTCGAAGAGCTCCTGCAATGTGCTTGGGTTTCTAATTTCGAAGTAGTCTTGAACAGCAGGTAACAATCTTGGTAAGATTATTTCAATAATCTCCGCGTCGGGTTTCTTCCCATACGTCATATCCGTCAGCTTAATTTTTCGCAGAATAAAGTCCGTCAACTCTTCTATATCCCGTTTGAAAGAAACTATATAGTTCGGCTTCTAGCCTTGCTCGATCTTTCACTATGGGGAAGGCCTTTAATAACGATTTTTTGAAGTTTTCAAATGTATATATCTGGCTTCCAAATTCCCCTAATAAAAATTTGCCTATATTCTTCCACCATAGCGCGGCCTGTCCTCTTAGTGCAGATGTGGCGATGGGAACTTTTTGTCTTTCAGGCACAGGGTAGAGCTGAAAGTGATTTTCTAGGCCTTATAGAAACACCGCCACCGAATTTTTTCCGTCGAAATTGACGTTTGGCTTGATTGACGCTCTCAAAGTCTGGACCAGGTATCCAAATCCTTCCAATTGGCTTGCCATTTCTTGTTGTTGTCCTGCGGCTTCCATCCGATTTTCGGCCATTTCAGTTCGACAAGTGTTCGGGCGCCTCCAACCTGCACACAACAATGTGGTGACTGCTGAAACTGGAAATTAGACAGAGTCTTGCGAAGGGTTTAAGTCCCTTTTTATTCAACTTAAGAAATTACAATTGCGTGCTCTTGACGCTCACAAACTACGCCGACCCGGCGGTAAGATAAAAATAAGAACCTGAAAAGAAATAATAACAAGACTCTAACTACGAGGCTCTCTAAACGTAACTAACCTCACCGCGTTTTACAATACCGCTGCTAATTCAGCAAACTTTGAATATCACGTTGAACAATTAACAATTCTCCGAGGCAAGCACACAGGCCGAAACGCGGGGTTCTTCAATTTCTGACTAACTACCTCCGCGCTCGTGAAGTAAGAAAGCACATCTCGAACTCGTTTCCTTTCTATTTAACTCAGAATACTTCCGCTGATAATTTGAATCCTTGCGCGTTCTACTAAAATTTACATACTCTGGCATTGGCAGTTCCAGGGGAAAGTAAGGCTTGACAGGAAAGATAGTTTAAACTTAAAATAAATGTTAATTAAAATAAATATAAACCCTACAACCTTGTAAGACTTTCACTATGTAAATTTCAGTTACTGTAGAAAGTGACGAGTCTTAAGAACTAGATAGCGAATAATCGCATAAGTTCGTGTGACAAGAAACAACAAGATAGAAGGGTAACTAACCCTTTATTATTCCAATATGATTTAACAAAACTCCGCCTGGGAGTGTACAATCAAAGCCGACACTTGGGTTTGAACTTAAGAGACTAAGATTTAAACTAAAACTAAGAATAACTAAAGAAATATAGCCGAAGCTATCAAGATTCAAATCGAGTTGGCCCGTTAACTTATTTGACTACGAAGCTTAGCAAGGGCCTGAGTACGGCCGAGCGTAATAACAGCTTTGAGAGAGAGAGTGGCCAAAATGGCAGACGCGCGTAAATCAGAAACTCTGATTCTCTCTGACTCTGTAAGTAACTTCGTGGTTTAAATACCGCTCCTCATTAAATATTCAGCAAGATTCCAAATCTACGTTCTGTCCGGAAGTAGTAAGTTGAAGTTAAGAATTTGACAGGAAAGGAACTTAAAATTTAACTGTTAATAAAATTAACATAATCCTTACAACCTAATTTGTAAATAATTCTTGCTTATAATTCCAATGCATGAATATTGAACTGATTTCACTGCCCCTTATCGTTACTGCATTTGTTTGCCTAGCATATATTATGATAGTGAAAATTTACTAAACTATGTACTGCAATTGCAGAATTCTGCAACGCATAACAAATTCACCAAACTTATTGTAATTTAACATTTACAGCATCTTTTTATTAACTTAATCGTGTAACAGCTGATATGCATTATAACTACTATATATGTGCAATGATTTTACTTGTGCCAGTTCAAGTCATTGCACGAAATATGACTTTTACATTAGTAAGTGCACCCTTGCAGATAACAGCAAATTATCTTTATTTAAGTCGTCAGGAACATTTGTCACTAGCAATGCCTCTACCATATAATTTATAAGGTATTTCTCCCACCTTCTTGGCTTGCCTTTATGGTGTGGTAGTCTGCACAGTGGGCCGGTTTTCCAGCGAATTTTTTCCGCGGTTCGATTCCCAGCGAAGGCGTTGTTAATTTTTCATCTTCCTGCTTCCAAAATGCCTAATGTCTCGACAAATTTCCCTCCTTATTTCTGTCTTTTCAGAATTCCTCGCCTTATACTGTAAAGTTCTGGAGGGCATAGCACTAAACTTTAGTTTATTTGTCACCTAACACTTATTCTAGGCTGAGACTAGGCTCACAACCATCTTACACAGTCGGCCAGCTGTTCTGTGAATGACGAAAAGAAAGAAAAAAAAAAGAGCCTGAATTACCCATATCACATTGTGGTGGCCCTATACCACTTTTTATTTTCTGAAAGGAATTTATAATTTCATGTTTCATGTCTGCATGTTTACTTCTAAAATAGTCATCATTTCTAAGAAGCCCGTATATTTTTTCCTCAATATACGGGCTTCGATTTAAAAAGAATCTAGAAAATTAAAAAAAAAAAAAAAGAGAGAGAGAGAGAGAGAGAATTTTTAGTCAAAATATTTTTTCTGCCATATTATATTGAAAAAATTAATTTCAAGATACTAGAACCTTAATTATGTACTTCATGTACAAAATTTAACTTTATACAATTTGAATAAATGTAGATGAATTTTTAAAACAATTCATTTTTTAAATTTTTTCATTAAGTTCAGATCTGAAATTCAGTTTTTTAACTTTTAGTTCTAAATAAGCCCCCCTTTTTTTGTATGGAAGATTCGAAAAGTTTTAATTTTGCGATTCAAATTCTAAATAAATAAAATTCAGGATTTCAGTCATCTTAAGTTATAATATTACAACTAAAGTATCTTTTTTAAATTAAATCATAAGTTAATATTCTGTATGAAATAACATCCTTGATTTATAGTTGCATCAGTGACGACTTTTGATGTAAGTCCTTAGTTTTAAAATCAGTAGAAAACAAATAAGAAAATAAAAATATAAATAAATTATAAATAAATAATGAAATAAAAATAATAAATATGTTATAATTTATAAGAACATTAAAAATAACAAATAAATCATATCCATGCATTACAAACAAATATATCCAACCAAAAAGACATTTATTCGGTGTTAATTCTAACATTTGAATAAAAATAATTTAATTTGTTTAAATTTTTAAAAAAGTGCAGTGAAATAAATATTGTAAAGGAATGTGAAGTGAAATCCTACCGAGTTCTTTTATGCTTAGTTAATTGACAGAAAATTCATCATTCTTTTAAATACGATTTATAAGCAAATTGAATTAGATGAATAAATTAACTGGAATAAAAGCCTTGCGTAATTTCCTTTGTTTATTCATTTCTCAGAAGATACGCTATTGTTAAAATTTCTTCCTTATTCGGCCGATGTCGGTTTTTTAAAAGAGAGCATAACTTCTTATTGAACATGTGCATTAAAATATACAATACTTCTATGTAATGAAATTAAATTGGGCCGAAATATATCAATATTTTAAATGAAAATATTAATAAAAAGGAACCTTTTTATTAATTATAATATTTTATAAGAAAAATGATGAAATATTTTCAGATAATAAAAAAACATTGCAAAGAATTTTATTTATTAAATTTTATTTATTTAAAACTTGTTCTTGTAGCACTATTTGCGACTTTTTACGTGTTATATAATGCTATGGACAAAATTATCTGCCATTTAAACATGCTGAGAAAAGAACTGCATTTGGAATTCCAGGTCTCTGAATACAACATCATGCATAAATCATTGTTTAATTACACTCATTAACACATAAGATATTTCTTCCCTCCTTTCCGCTTGCATTCGTGGTGAAACTGGATAGCACGTCCGACGTGTAATCGGAAGGTCCGGAGTTCGAATCCCAGAGGAGTATTGCACATTTTTCACGCCTCCTGCGATGATAAGCCAAATGGCGCTACAAGTGGCGCCCGAACTAAAAGGTGGTGGACGATAATTCGTCATTAATAGGACTTGACGAGTGAGTCCCCTCATCTTAGTCGCAGTTTAAAAGGGGAGGACTATATGAGATACTTTCTCTCTCCGAAAAATGTGTTTATTTCTATTTGCGAAAATGCGAAAAATGTGTTTATTTCTGTTTCCAGAAGGTATTTCCTCTCAGTTTCTAACATTTCGTTTTTAGTTTAAGGTTAATAGTAATCGTAATCCAAGCAGGCATAACAAGCATTTAAGTAAAGCAATCAAAATGTTTGCAACTGTTATCAATGCATCCGTCTGCTGTGACATGTTTTTCAAATCAGCATTTTTTTAAAACTAACAATTAGTTTCTGTAGAATATACAAAAATGTTTAGACTGTGTAATGACCTTCTTTATTCTTTCTGTTACATTTACAATGAATAGATAAAATAAATTCTTCTTTCTATGACAAATTTGCACAATTCCAAATTGTATTGGTTTTTTGTGGAAATGGCTTTCTTGAGAGAGGAAAATTCTGTTTACATCTGGCGGACTGGCCAAAAATCAATTCGGCAAATTCATGTATTTAAATACAAACTCATATGACAAAAAAAGCATAAATGTTTTGTTTGCTTTTATATATAATGTGATTATTAAAAGCACTATGTTTCCCTTATTAAAAATAAATAATTAGAGCATTTACAATTTAAACATTTTATTTATATTTTTATTAGTTTATGTATTTATTATTATTATTATTATTTATTTTATAAAATTTAAATTTGAAGTCCTTCAGCAAAAACAAATAAGTAAAACTTACATCTTAAGTTCGACGAGCTGATGTTACACAAAACTGAGATGCTGAATTACAATTTTGATTTTATCTGTATGGTTCACATTTACTATTAACCATATTGGCTTTAATTCGTCTGTTGCGTTGTTGTGACTTATCTCCCTTGTCTGACAGTAACATCAGAGGAAGCCCACGAAATTCATCTTAGCAAAGAGTGCAAGTTGCGTCTGTCGATGGCAAGAGCCTTGAGCAGGATATAGGTGGCTATACGACATTGCTCAGTTCCGCCCCAAATTTGAAGGACATCACCCCGGGGGGGGGAGGGTCCGAGGGTCTCCCAACCCCTCTTTCCCTGCCACAACCTCTCAAAAGGACTTTCGGCTTGACGCATATTTAGAGATACTATATATTTACAAACATACATGCCTTCTCCGGTGTTCGAAACCGGACCCTTCGGTAGGGCTGTCAACGTCGGTAACCAATATCCCGGTCGGGCGACCTTAATTCGTCTACATGCACAGGGCTTTTCGGTTCAGTTAAAAGTGCATTTTTGCGGATGGAGCAGGTACCAACAGAAATATTTCGATACGAAAAAGATGGAAAGAGATATCTACAGTTGTAGAGACATCAGGATTTTTGAAGCAGGAGACATGAAAAATGAGCAATGCCCTCGTCGGATCTCGAACCTCAGATCTCTCAAAATACGCGCCGAAAGTACTGACCATTACACCACGAAGGCATGCTAAAATGGCGGGAGAAATATCTTGAACACTCCCTCTTTTAAAGGGAGTTTGGGGATTAGGGGACCCAAATCAAATCCTGGTGGTGGAGAATCATCATCCACCATCTTTTTCAGTTTGGGCGCCACTGTAGATTTATTAGGGTTATTTTGAAGCAGGAGACAATAAAAATCAACAATGCCCTCTCCTGGACTCGAACCTCTGTCCTCTCAAAATACGCGCCGAGTGTGCTGACTATTACACCACGTAGGCATACTAAGAAGGCGGGAGAAATACCGTATACAGTGTCTTTATAACCTTTGAAATACAGGGGAAAAGTTTTCCGTCCTAGTCCTTACCCTTACCTCATTGTCTACATGCATAAACGCAAACTATTCCTGTGCCATATTCGTGCAATAGTTAGGTTTATATCACCATAGAAGACATGCTGGAATTTTTACAAATATAGGCATGCTACATTACATACTCGTATGTAATGTATACAATTTTATTACATACAATTTTATTACATACGATTGATACAATTTTAACATTATTAATCATGAAAATTCTGATTAAGATAATTGAAATTAGCATAATAATAATCATTATTATTAATCGAGGTTTTTGATGCAGAATTGCTTATTTCGAAGCAAATATTTATTGCAAAATACTAATACGCTATATAAGGACTCATAGATTTTAAAGCAATACTAATACTGTTGCTCTCTCTTGCAACGATTAGTAAAGCATCTGCATTGCTTTTCTGTAGATTATTTGCTTCGGTCTTTCCTCATTCTCATATTCTTCACTTTAATTTTCGAAGTTACTTTTTATATCATAAGCATACGAATATAAATCCTAGATTTCGTTCTATAATTCGATTTTTTTTAACTGTTATTAGTAATTTAGCCAAAGAATAGATTTTGCTATTACTTTAAACTGTTGAGACTTACTGTCTTCGGTTATTTACAAGCTAGTTTTCTAACAACTTAAAATATATTTCTTTTTACCTGTGGCCCACCAGCGGCCGAGCGGTAAAGTCGCTGAACACTGGTAGTTCGGTCCGAGGTTCGAATCCCGCGAAAGGTCTGGCTGCATGGGCGTTTTCGTGGTTTTCCCCATGTGTAACGTGTATACGAGCCAGTTTCCCTTAGAAAGTCCTCCACGAAGGCATCCCTTCCCTTAGGCAGATAGCCCTAGTGTGCTTTGCCATAATTAAATACACCACACCACACCTTTTTACCTGTATTCAAAATGCGTGAGCAGTTGATAAGCATTATATTAGGATATATAGCGAACCCTCTTTAAGACGTTCATCCATTGTTCCAGGTGATTATATGGAAATGATCGCCTTAGAGAAGTCATGTTCGATACTGACGTTTACTTATATTCTCAGAAAATATTAGTTTCAGAAGTGGTTACCATGATAGAACTCAATATATATAAATTTCAATGAAGCATTTGATAATTTATAAACCATCAGCAACAAATATTAAATGAAAACAGTTACTCGAACGCCTACAAGGCAGTGATGCAAAATCCTTTATAGTTTTAGAATTTTAAATAATGTTCAGTCTACCAATTCAGGCCAGTTCCTAAAGACTCGAAACTTCATTCAGATTTCCAAATTTGTGAAACGTTTTTGACAATGCTGAGACGTTTCAAATTTTACCAGAAATCAAATGGATCTGGTTTAGTTTCACTTGACTGTCGCTTCTTGCTTCAGATTGAGAACACAAATAACTACGATTAAGAGTATGATACGTAACATTATTCTCTTGTTAAATATTGATCGTGTGCCAGGAAAGATTAATTGTCAATCCAACAGGTCTACTAACAGCTCAACAAGGAAGTAATTAGTTTGATCATGATGCGGTGACACCTTAAATTAACTCAGAAAAATTATAGTGATGACTACATCAGTGCTCCTGGCTACAATTTTATGCATAAGGTTTTAAACTTTGTTAATTACGAAAAGATTAAAAACAAGTACAGCTAAACTTCTCTAAAACTACCATTTACAATTTCAGATGATTGTTTCTTTTAGAGAAAAGTTTGCATTCAAAAGATGATGTTTAATAACGATGCTTAGTTATGTTGTGTAAAATGCTGGTGACATTAAGAGGTGGTCTTTTACGAGAGATGGACGCCATGATAAGTTTCACTCTGTATGTCATTGAAACTTTATAAGAATTTAAATGACACATGATACGTGAATCTTCATGGCAGCATTTGTAAACGTATCCTGCGGCATTTAAAGAGATGTGTTAGTTAGTCATCGAAAACACGATTTGTTGGTATTTTTATGGAAAATCATCCTTTAATTAAAGCTGTATCGTATTTATATTCGAATAAAATATTAAGCGGTAAAAATGTGTCAGATGATTTTTCAAAAGCATAATACTAATAGCTCGTTTCATTTATAGACCTCATCCATGACTGAATTGAAGCATTGTTCTAAATACCAAAGATATGAACTAAATGAAGCAGAAACATTTGATTAACACTTTTTATTCATATATTTATTTATTTGGTTTATTTCAGTTTATTTATTTATCACCTATAGTCCAAGTATCATGTGAATAGCACCCCCCCCACATCAAAATAAAAAATCTGGTGTGGGCACCACATGATTTTCCACATGTGCATGGCCTTTTAAATTATACACATTTTTATTACATTTCATTTAAGCTTATTTCCTCGAATTTCATTAGAGATATATTTCTCGTTCAATTAATTTAGCAGAGCAAAAATACATGCAAACATACAAAAATAAAAAAATACAAAGCAAAAAAAAAAATAAAAATAAAAATAAAAAATAAAGCAAATATACATAAAATCTCAAAAGATCTTCATTGAAAAATGAAGGTGCAAAGCAAAAATACATTAAATCTCAAAACATCTTCATTGATAATTGTAAATTACAAAAAAACATACAATACCAAATACAGTTAAAAACAGTTAAACCATTTTTACAATTAAAATTAGAGTTTCTACTCAAAAACTGGAAATTTGGCCAGCGGAAAAAAAAAAAAGCCAGATTTTACGGTACACAAAACTGAAAATTTACTTTTGATCCCACTCGGCAAAAAGACATTGAAGGTGCAGAAATTGACCCAATTAACTATTCTACTGAGTTTCAAAAACATAAACAAATAGCGGTATATTAGGCTTAACTCGCCACTTTTAAATTGCTGATAATTCTTATAATTAATGCATGAAGATTAACTAAAGGCATAAAAGCCACATATTCCAATCTCTTTTAAAGCAAAAAATGCACAATATACCAACATATAAGGGGGGTGGGAAACTAAACTTACCGAGTCAGGTAATAGAGCGGGAATATATATATATATAACTGGTGCAGCTGATTGCAACGAAAAAAGAAAGTGCACAATATATGTTATAGTAGTCCCATATACAAATTTCCAATTATCTACGGTTACTCGTTCTTGAATTAGGTGAAAGACGTGCATACGTACGTATGTACAGACGTAAAAAAAGTCTCTTCTGAATCCTTTTGAATAGAATTTACAATCCTTTCTGGCAAAAACAGTCTTTTACTGTCCGTAAATGCAGGTGTCATCATTCAAATGGTTTCAAGAGCTGTTGAAATGCATGTTTTCTTTGAAATATGATACCCGAAATTTTTCGCAATTAGAATACTTCCTTTACTTCGTACAAGGAAGTAAAAGTAAAGGTAACAAATAATTTTGAGCTCATAATTTTTTGCAAGAATACAATTTTAACTGCATTTAAATAAAATAAATGTGAAAACTTCTGATTTAAACACTTTTTACTTTTTCTAAATTCATATAAAATAACCAATATGCATCTGAGTACCAAAAATTTGTTAAACGCTGAATTATTGTTATGTCACAGTTAGTAATGGACCACTTCTACAAATGATGAGTATTTCTTAGAACATAAGCAAACCTAGGTATAGACCATCAGTTCTCTAAAGCGAGTACTTTTACAGAAAATTAAAATCTTCTGGAACCGTGGGTCACCATGTTAGGGTTATTTCGTGTTAGGTTTAGGGTTAAGTAATGGGCTACTGATTTTTGCAAAGGTTTCTTTATGTATACAGTGGAGTTGCATATAAAATCAAACATTCTTTGTAATGGAACTCCATCTCGAGACGATCAGAATGTATGTCTGCTCAAAATAACCGGCTAATAATTTTAATAAAGGCTACTTCATATTGTTACGAAATGTCCAGGCGCGGTAAGATAGCTTTCCCGCAAAGCAGGTTTAGGGGTTGCCAGAAAGTAGCAAGGAAGGCACAATTGCCAAAGTTTGGCAAGAAATCGCCCATTTGGCGACAAAATTGGCAATATGCCATAGACGACTGGAGAAACTTCTGGAACCAATTCTTACTGGTTTAGCCCAGAATGTTCTTGAACACAAGCCAAAAGCTATATAAACCCTGCTGGTACGCGGAGCGTCATTCCGTGCGGAGTCGATCGAGTTGATAGTCGGTCAGCGAACGAGTGTCTCGTAGTCTAGTGCCAAGTTGGTCGTAGAGTGCATCGAGAGAGTGTCTTAGTGTATCGCGAGTTAGCGCATCGTCGAGTTTTAGCTTAGAGGGTCTTGAGCTCCGGGAACGACTGAACCGAGTCGGGAGCAGTACTCTAGTGTATCGTCGATTGCATCGCGAGTTGTAGCGTGGAGTCTCAAGAGTACGTAGAGTTCCGAGAACGTCCGAGCAGACTCGGGAGTTGTACACTGGTGCTTTGCTGTGAAGCTGTGTCCACCGTTATAGCCTGGAGGTTGTGCTGCTGATTGTTTCAGCGTGATTTTAGTAGTTCGACGACTATAAACGTGTTATTGGAGCTGTCTTGAGTAATATTGTCTAATAAAGTGTGTTTCAATACTTCAACAAGTGTCGTCGTTATTCACTCCAAATCCACGAACCCGTACCGTACGTAAAGAAGAGATAAACGTAACAATATATAAATAACGAAGTTAGACATGAATTCAAATATAGCATATTATACTTAAACCTCTTTAAAATAATCACCCACGACCCCAGAAGTTTGGTTTTCTGCAATGGTTAACTATTCAGTACCGATATTTATTTCCATTTAAAGAAATATTCATCTCTTTCAGAAGGGATCCTAGATGGGACAAAGATATCATGAAATTTTCATGGCAACTGAATTTTTATAAGAATATATAAAATGTTAAAAAGATTCATATGCAAATCGAGAGATTCTATTTTGACTACTTGTTGACGTAAGAGGCTTTATAACGTAATCTAATATATTTAAAATTTGAAATTGAAATTACTTATATAGGAAAAAATGACGACGATATTATATTGACGTAAACTATAGTCCAATATATAGTCGTCTCTCCACAAAAAATATTCTAAGAACTCTTTGATCACAATTTGCGTAGCACAATTTGCATCTCTATAAAAGTGCAAATTATAGGTATATAAAAAATGAAATAAAATTTATACAGTGACTGTAAACCGACTTTGTTTCTATGATATGAAGGGAAACAAATTTAAAGAGTGGCCCTACGTTCGATAACAGAAGACACAAGCGAGATCACTCGGAAATGTCATGGCGGGGAATTTTGGAAGAAAGAAAAGAATGAATAAGTATTTGCGATTATTGAAGATATATAACGGAAATACAAGACACGCAAAGAGAGACGATTTGGAAATCTACGTGATCTCCGCCCATAAAAGCGCTACGAATAAGGTCTATTTTTCCAGGATTCAATATATCTTTTTTGTTTGTTTTTCAGTTCCTGAGCTTTCGCAGGGAATAAATAAATTGCCTTGAATTAATAGGTTTTACACAATGATATTCATATTTGTATAACGTAGTAAGGTATAACATGAACAAGGTCCTCTGTCAATCCTATTGGCTTAGTGCGTTGAGGAGTTAATGAGATTGGAAAGCATATGATCAGGTATTGAAATATCTTGTTAATAAAAAAAGAATGTAGATTAAAATACTGCAGTATTTTCTAACCACTGACCGAGTTGCAAATCCACACGAAGTATGTCACAAAAGTTTTTGAATTTTAATATGCATTTTATGCATTCAGGAAGACTCTGCACGAAATGCTATTGTATACTATACATCCCATGCAATAATTTATATTCGTCTTATCTTGAGACGAAAGTAGCAAGGGAGAAGCTGCAAATCTTGAGAGAAGCTGCAATTATGTTTATTCTGCATTTCCCGTTTGCTTTCGGGCAAAATAAAAAAGAATTTAAAAAAGTTTTTTAATTAAACTATTATGGGAATATTTACCACTATCTCTGTGTACAATTTGTAAACTTATTAGAACGTCAAGCTCTTCTTACTTGTCAGAAAAATCTTTAAACACTTCAGTTTCATATTAAGGGCTATGTTAGAATTTCACAAATGCAAGCACAGCAATATATAAATTGCTTCTGCTTTCAATGTCGCCCTTGCACAAATTAGTATTTTCTGAAAAAAAAATCTGAAAAGAAAAACATAAACTGATACTGAAAATAAAACAAAAGTATGTTACTAGCATAAGATACACTATGAGATATGTGATATCACGCCGAAAACATATGAGATGAAAATCAAAAAAAAAAAAAAAAAAAAAAGATAGCTAATGATATTAACGGAAGTCAGAAATTATCTAATGCTAATAAAATAAGTGTAATTACTAATTAGGTAAAAATGAAACCCCTCAAAACTTTATAGAAATTCATAAATGTAAATAGTCAGGAAAATCATTCAAGAAATTTTGATATGATTTCAAAATAATGCAAATTCAAGAATAGAAAATTCATTGGATATAATTTATTGGATATGTCTGGAAGATTTATAAGGTAGCATGCCTTAGTAGTGTAGTGGTAAGCATGCTCGGCACGTATTCGAGAGGCCCGTGGTTCCACTCCCGGCGAGGGCATTGCTCATTTTTCATCTCTTCTGCTTCAAAATAATCCTAATAATTCTACATTGGCCCCCGAACTAAAAAAAAGGGGGTGGATGATAATTCTCCGCCACCAGGATTTGGCGATTGGGTCATCTAATCCCCAGTCTCCCTTTAAATGGAGGAATATATAAGGAATTTCTCCTGCCTTCTTAGCATGCCTTCGTAGCGTAGTGGTCAGCACGCTCGGCGCGTATTCGAGAGGCCCGTGGTTCGGGTCCCCGCGAAAGCGTTGCTCACTTTTCATCTCTCCTGCTTCGAAATAACCTAATGTCTTTACAGATCCATAGAAATAAAATCAAGCAATACATAAAATATGAACTGATGTTAAAGCAAAAAAGAACTATAATTAATGACGAGTTTGATATTCTGCAAGATTTTTTTGGAAGGGGGACCGCAAAAAAATGCAACGTTGCTACCTGGTAAAGAAGTACAGAGGATCTCTTTAAGAGAATTATTCAAGATCCCAAACGATTTTTATGTTTCGTAGAAATTATCACTACTACGGAAAAATCGATATTTACTTACTGAGCAACACCAGTCATATTTAGTAGTCTTCTTCAAGAAGTAGTGCCCAAGACAGAATTCATAATATCTTGTGCATCTTTAAAATAGTTATTTAAAAATACACATTAAATTCATTTTAATGCAAATTAAATAAATTTGAAATGTATATTAAATTACTGTGTATAACAGGGCATTCGTAGAATGAACATCTTTATAGACAAAATGCAAGAAAATTTTTATTTTAAATGCTGGTGATTGAAGAGGTTGAAACAAAACTTTTCAAGCTGATCCTCTAAACTCCAAATTCTTAAATTTGAAAGGGCCATTTTAAATAGTTTTACTGAGCATGGTTTCTTTGTTTGTGTATTTCTTTGTTTGTCAACGTCAAATCTCGAAATTAATTTTTAAACCTACTTCAAATGACCCGAACGTTTTTGAAGTGACTTACATTCATTATTCGCGGTACAATATTCCTCAGGAATGTTTTCAAAACTCAATACAGATATGTTTTGTTTATTGTTGAATTTTTTTCACAGATGCATGCTTTCGGAGCCGCTGCTGCTGAGATTGGCGATATAGGCACCCGAAGGTGCCTTATTAAAACAAAATAATGATGCATTTGGCTGTAGATTATTAATATGTTTAATTCACATAAGGGACCAACTGTAAAGATCGCCTAAGGCGTAGAAAATGCTAGAGCCGAAACGACTATTTCAACAGTCAACCTGCAGTTTAACTAAAATTCAGTTCAAACTGCAATTTAAATAAAATTCAGTTCAACCTGCAATTTAACTAAAATTCAGTTCAACCTGCAATTTAATTAAAATTCAGTTCAACCTGCAGTTCAACAACAACATTCCTTAATACAATATTTCACTGAATAATTTCTTGCGAAATAAATCTCGTTAAATTTTTTTGTCCGCAAATATTACGTTTTCCTTCACATCTTTTTTTATTCGCATTTACCAAATGCGAAATATTTAAAATATCATAAATGACTCTATTTCTTTCTCCATTTTCCCAAGTACGAAATATATCAATAAAATGGAAGAAATCTCGTAAATTCTTTTACAAACCCCTCTTTTTTTAGCATAACTCTCAGGTTCCCTAAAGCACACGATTATTTGGTTATCAAATGCATTTCGGGTTCCAAAAAGGTATTCCCACGTACTCATGAAGCTGCACTAAAATGATCAGATTATCTACAAAATCCTCGAATATTTATTAAAACTGGGATGTTTTCCGGGACATTGCACTAAAACCCTAGACTGTCCTGCGTAACCGAGGACTTCTGGTAGCTTTATCTGTAAGAAAATTTTTTTTAACTGTGTAACTTATGTAAACAACATCTATCGAATGCATTTATTATTTAGTTTCCTTCAAATATTATTCACCACATTTCTCTTTCATCAGAGGGATATGAGAAGTCTATTTGCAGCTTCCATTTGATTATGTGCATAACAAAGAACATATTTATCAGCTTAAAAACAGAATATTCTAATTTTAATCCTCACTTCCTTATTTCTTTTGATGTTAGTTATGTTTTTTTTTTACATACTTGTTGCAGCGAAAAGCGTCACGTGTTATTTATTTCCTTTAATTCTAAAAAGGGAAGTCTATTTGTTGTTCAGAAAATAATCAACTTCGAAAATTTGGAAGACCTGTCCTAATTTTTTACTTTTAAATGTTATTTGGTCATTCGCATGACGCTAAATATGCATGTGCATGCGTGCGTTAATTTATTTTATTTAAGTAAATCGCACTTTCATTATAAAAAAATCTTTTTATAAAAGCGGTTTATGATTGTTCTAAATGCTTCTATTCTTACATAAAGCAATGGAGAGCTTCCAGATATGATATATTCTTAATCTAAATTTATTTTCTGCTTCTTGCAAAAGGATAAAGAAAGAGCATATTTACGATTTTATACCACTTGCACTTTTCAGTTACACATGGTAATAATTTAGATAGCTAGGAAACAAATAACATTGCAATCGGAACTTATCCCGATTTCTACTGTGTATAAGTTCTCAATTCTTGACTAACCTTGGAAGGTATTAATGGTTATTATTTATTGTTTATTAGTGGTTAGTGGAAGCTGTCCGTTCTATGAGGTCGTCTGCTGTCAGATTCAAGCATCGAACAAAACACGGATGTTTGTGGCTATTGTGCCCTTGTAGAATAAGGACACTATAACTCCATTGATCCAAAAATGTTCTTCAGATGGTAGCGTTAAGAACGACTACTATAAGACTTCGATTCTGTCCTTGGGGAGCTCTATTCTAAAACTGAAAGAGAGTTTCAGGTAGATCGTCATCGTATGCTTTACTTAATTGAACACCCAATCTAAGTATGCATCCTATTTGTTACAATCATGTTCTGTTCCTTTGTAAGGATCTTAAGTTTTACTAACGTTTATTTTATTTTAAATCTTTACTATCACTTCTTATTTTCTACTTCCGGCCAGAATTATAAGCGTGAAGGAGTTTATGCAAAGTTGTCTGGCGAACGCCAAGTATTTAAGTGTGGCCTTTTTGCCAAGCAGAAGAGAGGAAGCCGTGAGTTCGAAGCAGACCGCTTACCTTAGAAGTTACGCAGTTGCTACTTTGCCTTCCAGGCCAGAGGTTTTAATCCTCTTGATAAATTAAACATATTGTAGTGTTCACAGTCTCTGTGCTACATACGCTTTCTGTTATTATAAGGCCAATCTTATTCTAAAGTTAAATTAGAGTTTAGTTTTATTTTGATATCTTTTAAGTTAGACCCCGAGTGGAGGGTCATTGTATTCCGAAGTACGGAAGTCATTGTATATAAAGAAAAAAATAAAGGGTTTTGTATACCCTTCGTCTGTATCCTGTCTACTTACCACAATTAGTGAACATAGCTTTAGTAAGCTCTCTGTTCTAGTCAGGTCATTGTATGTTTCCGAAGAAGGTTAGAAGAAACATTGAACCTGATAGTGGCGCCCGACGAAGAATAACCATGGCCGAGTTTCAAGAAGAACCTGTGCTGCCTGCAGAAACAGCTCAGAATCCAGAAATGCCAGCTGCCGCCCTGGAAGGATTTGGGTATATTGTCCAGACCATGCGCGCTTCGATGAAACCAGAAGCAACGTTTAATGGAAACTCACAGGTAACCAGTTTTTTGGAAAAATTGGATGACCACTTCATGCTCTACCCCGTGCACGAGTTTCAAAAAGTTACCTTAGCTACCAGCGCTTTGAGGGGCCAAGCGCTTAACTGGTTCAAATGTATCGGCAGAAGTCTCTTGGGTCAAGCAGGAAGTCCCACCTATACCTACGAAAATTTCAAGACTGCCCTACTAAAAGCCTTCCCTGTTGTAAGGGATCGTGCGAAATTAGAAACAGAACTTTTCAGTATATATCAACAAAGAATGGAAAACCTCTCGAGTTTTATTTTAAGAAAAATTCACGTTTTCAAGCTCTTGTATGGAAACCGTCCGGATCCTGAAATAATTCAAGTGATTTTGCCGAGGTTACTACCCCAAGTGCAAGACTTTATTGAATTGAGAAATCCGACTACACTGGAAAAATTATTTGAGCTAGCAATCCAGTTTGAAAGTAGAAGAACGGCGGACGTCGAAAGAAGACGCCAATATCAACAGCGAAACCAATTTGGTACGCCAAGACTACAGCAAACTCAAGCACATGGCTACGGAGAAAAAGCGAATCAGTGGGCAAGGAAACCCGAGCATTCAAAAACAGCCGGCGAACGTCGACAGTTCAATAGCAACCCAGGAAAAAAGTCTCAAGGCCAGTGGAGAAAGAAGGAAAGCACCGAAAGAAAAAATAATTTAAACTAAAACGGATTTCTGCTGACGAGAGGGTGCGGAAATCCGAAGGCCACGAAAACCCCTCTTCCTACAAGTTAAATACAGTAATGGTGAAAAATTTAACTCTTCCGAAGATTGAAGTCTTGGTAAATAATATCCCGGCCACCGCACTCCTGGATACCGGCGCGCAGTGTTCCTGTGTGGCAGAAGTCTTTTTTAGAAAGTATTTTCGCAAATACCGCATATATAATGCGGATAATACAACAGTATTAGCGGCGCAAGGAGAACAATGTAAGTGCGTAGGTAAAGTACCTTTGTACATCCGTATCAAGGACGAACAAGTAAAGGTGATGTTTTTTATAGTAAAGAATTTGCAAGCACACTTAATACTAGGAATAGACTTTCTTTCAGACGCACAAGCTACACTGGATTTTAATGAAGCGTCTCTTAAGCTGACGATGAAACCAGTGCGTGTAGAAAAGGTTGAACCGCCGAGGTTAAATCTTGACCACCTGCCTAATGACGAGCAAGATAGAATCCGACAAGTGGTAAGTGAATTTGCTTCCTTATTTAGTGATATTCCAGGATTTACCCAGGTTACTAACCATAGTATTGACACCGGAGATGCATTGCCGGTTCGTCAAAAACCATACCGGTATGATAAGAATAAGGAAAAAATTATAGAATGGCATATTATCGATATGCTACGTAAAAAGATCGTAACGCCTATCTCAAGTAGTTATGCTAGTCCGGTGGTTTTATGTAAGAAAAATAATGATTATCCTTTGGAGCATCCAAAAAGGTGGAGATTCGCTATTGATTACCGTAAATTAAATTCCATAACGAAATATCCGGTATATCCGTTGCCGATTATAGAAGAAATTTTAAGGAACATAAAATCAACCAAATTTATGACAACTTTAGACTTAACGAATGGTTATTTTCAAATAGGGATCAGGCCTGAGGACGTGCCTAAGACTGCTTTTATAACCAAGTCTGGCACTTATGCATTTTTGCGAATGCCGTTTGGCCTTTCAGGCGCCCCAGCAACATTTCAGCGATGCATGGACATTGTGTTAAGACCTGTTCTCGGAAAGTCCACATTTATGTATTTAGACGATATCATTATTACTAGTGATAATCTAGACCAACATGTACAGGATTTAAGACAGGTGTTTTCTTTATTAAATGAGGCCGGTCTAAAAGTTAATGTCGAAAAATGCAAATTTGCAGCCCCTGAATTAAAATATTTAGGTTACAAAATATCGCAAAAAGGGATCGAGACAGATGAATCAAAAATAATCGCTGTACAAAAGTATCCGACTCCAAACACGGCAAAGAAGCTCTCTTCTTTTCTAGGACTTTGTTCATATTATAGGTCCTTTATAAAAGATTTTGCGGCTATCGCTGAGCCATTGTTAAAATTAAAAAGGAAAAAGGCAAGATTCTCGTGGACGGCCGAAGCCAACAGTGCTTTCGAAAAATTAAAACAAGCATTAACGCAAGCCCCTGTGTTGAAATTTCCTGAAAAGGATGAAAATTTAGAAATTTCAGCGGATGCTTTGGATTATGCGGTAGGAGCGGTACTTTCGCAAAATCAGCAGCCAGTAGCATTTTTAGCCGAACTTTAAATCAAACACAAAGAAACTATTCCGCGACCGAGAGAGAGGCACTTGCAGTTCTGTTAGCAGTGCAAAAGTTCCGAGTCTATTTTGGAAAGGCGCCGATAACAGTATATTCTGATCATGCGGCGGTAACTAGATTGTACTCTGGAAAAAATTTATCCCCAAGGTTAATAAGATGGGCACTCAAGCTGCAAGAATATAATCTGGTAATCAAGCATACCCTCGGAAAGGAAAATATCGTAGCAGATGCCCTGTCACGAATTAAATTAGACGAACAGGGTAATACCGTAAAAGTTGCAATGCTGACAGCGTGTACAATAAATTCCCGAGAAACTGTAATAACCGAACTGGGTAAGGATCCTGAGTTTGGAAGTATTTATGAGTATTTGAAGGATCCTGAAAATTTTAGCCACCAAGATATTGTGGCGATAAGAAATAGGGCGGCCCATTACGAACTAATAGATGGTCTATTATTTTATACAAAAACTACGAATTCCAACAACGAATTTCGACCTGTTATCCCAGCTAGTCTTAGATTAAATATCCTGCAAGAGCTCCATGACAGCCCTTTAGCTTCTCATGCTGGTATTCGAAAAACTACTCAACGCGTACGCGAGGCAGTCTACTTTCCTGAACTGCAAAAGTTAACAAGGGCGTATGTCCAGTCCTGCCCAACATGTCAAGCCGTTAATTATATTAATTTCCGCCCGGCCGGGTTTCTAAATAGTATTAAATCCGAATTTCCAAATGAAATAATCGGCATCGATTTATTGGGCCCTTTCCCAAAAAGTCAGTTAAACAAAAGTCGCTATCTCCTTGTTATAGTTGATCATTTTAGTAAATGGACCGAAATTGTTCCCTTAAAACGAGCCTCCGCGAAATTAGTTACTGATTCTATTTTAAATAAATATATTTTAAAATACGGGGCGCCCCTAAAAGTTATATCGGATAATGGTCCTCAATTTGTAAGTAATATATTTGAAGACATGTGCCAAAAACTGGGCATACGTCATTTAAAAATGGTCCCGTATCGGCCGCAATCAAATATAGCGGAACGGGTCAACAGAAATATAGTGAAAATTATCCGTAGTTATGTTAAAAATTTTCATAAAAGCTGGGATAACTATGTCAATGAATTTGCTTTCGCCCTTAGGACCGCAAAACATGATACAACGGGCAAAACTCCTGCTGAGTTATTTCTAGGCAGAAAGGTTATAACACCGTTAGATAAACTATTTTATGTGCAACAAAGAGCCCCAGAATTTAAAATGGGTGATATAGAAAAACTAATAAAAGAAGCAAAAAAGAATACGGAAGTAGCACAAAGAAAACAAAAATTGTATTATGACTTGAAACGACGGGGAGTAACTTATAAAGTAGGGGATGAAGTACTAAAAATTAAGCATTCACTTTCTTCAGCACCAGAAGATAAAACTGCCAAATTTTTTCCACGCTTTGAAGGACCATATGTTATAGAAAAAATAACTCACGCTGTTGTAGTGTTAAAGGCAAGAAATGGTGAAACCTGTTCCGCAAACATTGACCAGATAAAACCATTCTATGACCGTAATAAAATGCAAATCTTTTCAGATCTTTTGCAGGATCCGGTACGGCAGACACCGCAGGTACAAGTTCCAGAGGTGGGAAAACGACAAGTACAAGGGCAAGCCAATGAGAGACAGAAGCAAGTGAAAAGAAAATTGCCCCGCGGAAAAATTGAAGGTACAAAGAAATAGAAGCCGTTCCACCGTCCAAAAAACAGAGTTCACGAACACCCCCAGAATGAAGAAGGGAGAAGGACGACGTATGTGGAAAAGACCGGGAGAAAGGACGGCAACTATAACCCGGCTGTGAAACGGAAGATTGACTCATCCGACAGAACTCTCCGCAGCAAAAGTCGCCGAACTGCGGAAGGGCCATCAGCGGCGGAGGAAAAAGTACAAGAAAAATTTGAACGGCCAACAACGAGGTCCAAGCAGGATCACGACAGAAGTTTCCCGGTTCCACCAAGACCAGCTGCCTTCAAACGGCCAAGACCACAAGCAGAGGACAGAAGGAAGATGTTCAAGGGTGACCGAACTGGAAAAAAAAAGAAAGGTTCTAGAGGAAGGCACTGAAGGGCGAGCCCGCACACGAAGGAGGATAAATCAAACAACGATCTACGCTACTTTCCAGGACTGGGCCCAGAAAAGGATGTCTGAATATTACAAAGATAAGTAAAATTTTATGTTACTTTACAAACTTAAGTTAATCTTTCATTCTTACTGCAAGTGGCAGATTTCAAGAAGTTTTACCTCATGCGAGGTCTACCTTTATCGCCAAAAGGGCGAGAAATGAGTTGTGACCGATTTTCTTATTATGTTTTTCAATTACTCGCGCGTAAAACTAAAGTTGATGTATAATAGCGTTGTGTAAAGACTTAAATATTGTAAAAAGTTATTGTATAAATTTTATTTAAAACATTCTAACAAGAAAGAAGTTTTAGTCTGAAAGACTTTTTGAAATGTAGTATTATTTCAATGTAGAAAGAATTGGCACTTGCTTTGAAAAGAATAGAAGTTAACAATGTACTACTAATGTATGTTTTCAAATGTGTAAAATTAACGGCATCTTGATATGTTCTTGTATACATGTGAACTGTTATTTTGAATGTTTAGAAATACCGTGATATGGTAAAAGTGAAAGTAATGTTAAAAAATTTGTTATTCGTGTGACTGTAAAGATTAAATCATGGTGAATATGTGTTAAAGGTTGAATGATGTAGTTAGGCTCTCTGACGCTACACTTTAGAGTTAGCCACTTTCAGAATAGTACCTCAGGGTCTAGAGTTGAAATTAGGGTGTGTTAAGAGGTCTCGTATGTTGAATTTTAACACGTTAGTGTTTTGATTGTAGGAGGAAGTGTTGAACACATAGACAGAAACACATTCGTGTTTGGTGTTTTTACAACACATGTCAGAGAGCACGGGGAGAGATAATTAAAATAGTCATGAATGAAATAAGAATGTTAAGAAAAGTATATTCTATATGTTATTTGCAATGTCATTCTGTAACATTTCATTAAACTAGTTTTCCTTCCAGATCTCTGGAAGGAACCAGAATTAAATAAAGCTCCTGTTTAGATGCAGTACAGATGAAAAAGAAAAAAGATTGTTGTATATTCCGGGAGCTGCTATTGTAACAAATTTCTTTCTTTTAAAATTTTCTAATTTCTAGCTAAGTTATGATTGTAAAAGGTTGGCCTCGCGTTAGTTTCTAGAGCTAAAAGTTTTCAACAAGGTCGTTTTAGACCTCAGTTTCAAACTAATTAACTCTGGCGGGAAGTATGTAAGGATCTTAAGTTTTACTAACGTTTATTTTATTTTAAATCTTTACTATCACTTCTTATTTTCTACTTCCGGCCAGAATTATAAGCGTGAAGGAGTTTATGCAAAGTTGTCTGGCGAACGCCAAGTATTTAAATGTGGCCTTTTTGCCAAGCAGAAGAGAGGAAGCCGTGAGTTCGAAGCAGACCGCTTACCTTAGAAGTTACGCAGTTGCTACTTTGCCTTCCAGGCCAGAGGTTTTAATCCTCTTGATAAATTAAACATATTGTAGTGTTCACAGTCTCTGTGCTACATACGCTTTCTGTTATTATAAGGCCAATCTTATTCTAAAGTTAAATTAGAGTTTAGTTTTATTTTGATATCTTTTAAGTTAGACCCCGAGTGGAGGGTCATTGTATTCCGAAGTACGGAAGTCATTGTATATAAAGAAAAAAATAAAGGGTTTTGTATACCCTTCGTCTGTATCCTGTCTACTTACTACAATTAGTGAACATAGCTTTAGTAAGCTCTCTGTTCTAGTCAGGTCATTGTATGTTTCCGAAGAAGGTTAGAAGAAACATTGAACCTGATACCTTCATGAAACAAGCATCAGAATTGCAGATATCCAATTTAGTATTTATATTTGATATTTCAGCAGCTACTGTAATGTAACGAAAGTAAATGTTCTTGTAGAAATTAGGAACAAGACAAATCTGCATACAGAAAATGATGTGCACAAAAGTTAAGCCATTTTTCTTTTTTTATGAAAACTAACTAGAACTAATTGATCAAGAGTAAGAGTTCTTGTGCTACAATCAAAACCAAAGCATAATTAAAAAATTAGGAAGATTAGTTTTCATATGTAATATTGTAGATGTATAAATATTTTGTAAAATAGAACTTTTCTTCAGAGTACTATAGGAATTTATTTGCACTTTTTATTTTCCGAAAAAAATTAGCATGGAATATTTGGAAAAATGTGCTAACCAAGTTGGTTCTGCACCAATAATTTCAAATAAATACAAATCAAATCAAATAAAAAAGAATTATCTGTGTAATAATTTCAATAAAAAATCAATTTTCAAAAAAATGATTTCAATCAAATAAATGACATGTGGTACATGCGTATACAAATTATTAGTATTCCAGCGCATGCGCAAAAAGCAGATATAAGTAACGCCATCTACATTGCATATAAATGGGAAAGCCGCACAGCAAGTTTGGAAGTTTGGAAACCTAATAAGCCAAATAAAGACAATTCAACTGAAATTCCTTTCGAACAAGAAACGGATAGTTCAGGTAACGAAACTGAACAAAAACCCAAAGGAGATCGTAGTGTGGGTAAAAGGAAAAAGGGTCATTTTCGTCCCATTAATCCTTCTCTGCTCAAACCAGTTGTTACTCCTTCCATTAATAGTCAAGAATCAATGGACACTAGTCCTGTTGTTCCAAATGAATCTCAGATAAATGAAGAAATGCAAAACGATCAAAACAAAAAAGGCAAAGCGCCACCTGCCATTTATATAAATGATAAAAAATTTGTTTGGAAAGAACTAAAAGCGTTATTTGCAGAACATAAATTATCAGACAAATCTGATTACACAGGTTACATTCAAAAAGAAGGCTTTAAAATTAAAGTCTCTCATGTCAACATTCATAGAGAAATGACAAGTGTTCTGAACAAAAAGGAAATTAAATATCACTCCTTTCTCTTGCCTGATGAGAAGAATCATAAAGTGGTCTTCCGTCATCTTACAATGGACACAGATTCTGTTGAAATCAAAGAAGAACTTTTAAGCAAAAATTACGAAATTATATATAAGTGTCAGTCAACTCTCTCGTAGATTTAAAGGAGAAGTTAAAAAATTTCCACTTTTTCTTATCACTCTGAAGAAAAATGAAAAATCTAAAGAAATTTCTAAAGAAACCAAAATTTGTGGATTACATATCAAAGTCGAACCATATAAAGGACGCTCTGGCCCAGTCCAGTGCTTCCGATGTCAAGGATTTCACCATTCACAAGCTGCTTGCCAGAATGACTTTAGATGTGTTAAATGTGATGATAACCATGACTCAAGAACCTGTCAAAAAGACACGAATGCACCTGCTAAATGTGCAAATTGTGGTCTAGACCACACAGCTTCATTTAAAGGTTGTGAAAAGTTTCCGAAGCAAGCTAAAAAAGAACAAATCAAATCATATGCTGATAGGTTTATTATCAATAAGTCTTTTGCTGAAGCCATCAAAGCTAATAACAATCCTTCTCCAAATCTTATTGCAGAAGCAAAAAAGATATTTGATGACCTTAATACTCTAGTCACCTTCCTGAAAAACTCTCCTTGCGCAAAACATCCGTCAAAATGCCACTAATACAGTATCAGATGAAACTAATTCTGACCAGCATATTCAATAAGTCAGATTCGCTTAAACTTTGCTATTGGAATGCTGCTGGCATTGTTAACAAAATTGATGAACTTTAGGACTTTTTTATAGAATATAACATAGATATTGGCATGATCTCTGAAACGCATGTTGTTCCTGCCGATAGACTGTATATTGCTAATTATCGCACCTACAGAGGTGATAGACTTTCACAAAGAAGAGGAGGAGCTGCAATTTTTGTTAAAAACTCTCTGCAATCCTGTCTTGTCTCGACAAACTCTGCTTCTGGATTCGAAAGTGTGACTGTTGCTGTTATACTCCCACAATTTGGTACCATCCATTTTACGGCTATTTATTATCCACCACGAAACCGACTTTCTGAAAATATGTTAAAAAACTTACTTCCTGAAGATCAGCAAGTTATTATTGCCGGAGACATGAATGCTAAGCACCTTGAATGGGGATGTCGTCGTTCTAACACCAATGGACGTATTATGCATAATTTTATCTGCAATCATCCTGTCGCATTACATGTACCTTCTGAAGCCACTTATCGTCCTGCCTCTCCAAATCTCTCGGACATCTTGGATATTATCCTTACAAATACTTCTATCCCTATTTCCTTGGAAGTCAAGGCAGAACTTACATCTGATCATGTACCTGTGATTGCTTCTCTTGGTGTTTCTAAAGAAGACCCTCCTATTACAAGAAATAATACTGACTGGATTACTTTTCGCAATATCTTAATCAAACATCCTCCTATTTTCACTTCACTTTCTACCAAACAGGATATCGATCTTGCCATTCATATCTTCACTGACAGTATACTGAAAGCTTTCAGAGATGCTACAGTTACCATTCAATTAACTAACAATAATATTCGACTTCCTCGCAGTATCAGAGACATTATCAAAGAAAGAAACCGATTGCTGAAGCTTTGGCACCGTAACTGGGACCCTGCCCTTAAAAGAGAAATCAATATTTTTAATAGAAGAATCAAGAAACTTATCACTGATTTTAAAAAGGAAACAAGAGAAGATTTTATATCTAAACTTAATATTAATGATGGTTCTCTGTGGAAGTATCTTCAAAATCTTAAAAGAAGTAGTATTAATAATAGACCTATTCATACGGATACTAAAATTGCCTACTCACTTAAAGATAAAGTCGATATTTTCGCTGAATACCTGGAAAAGCAGTTTACTCCTAATATGGAGCCTTTCCTAATATGGAATCAGACCTTTAAAGATGTTCTCGAAAACTATGTGTATTCCTGGCTTCATTCTTCTTCGGCTCATAACATCCCAAGGCTTACTTCTCCTATGGAAATTACTAATATTATTAAATATCTCAACATCAAAAAAGCTCTTGGAAGTGATCAAATTACAAATAAAATGCTTCGTAACTTACCTAGAAAACTTATCAGTAAATTCGCTAGTATTCTCAACGCTTGTCTTGCTCTCAACTATTTCCCTGATCCTTGGAAGCAAGCCAAGATCTTTCTTCTTCCCAAACCGGGTAAAGATGTGACCAAGCCTGATGGCTATCGTCCTATCAGTTTGTTATCCAGCCTTGGTAAAATTTATGAAAGACTTATTCTCACTAGATTGGAACCTTTTCTTCACCTGCTACCTAATGATCAGTACGGATTCAGAAAAAACCTCAGTATTACTCGACAACTAGTAAGAATTGTAGAATTTGTGGAATCTGCATTCCATAACAAGCAAAGTGTTGCGCTCCTTATGCTGGACGTGGCAAAAGCCTTTGACCGCGTCTGGCATGAGGGGCTCGTTTTCAAGCTTATCAACTTGGGACTTCCTAGAGAGCTCATTCTTCTGATCTTCTCCTTTTTGCAAAACCGCACTTTCTTCGTCGCTCAAGGAAATGAAAAATCCAATTCAAGACCTATAAGATCCAGTGTCCCACAAGGAAGTATTCTCGGTCCAGTACTATATCTTTTCTACATATCAGATTTTCCTCACCCTGGTTTGGACAATTACTCTCTGTTAGCATGTTATGCCGACGATACGGCGATTGCAATTAAATCCATTCAAGCTAATCATGCAATAGACAAAATGAAAAATTACCTCTATGCCGTAGAAGACTGGTGCACAAATTGGCGAGTAAAAATCAATGCTAGCAAGTCACAACTTTTAATTCTTAGCAAAACTAAGAAAAACATTACTTTTAAAGACCTCTACCTTTTTCAGGAAGCTGTTCCTCTGGTCACAAAGGCCAAATACTTAGGAATTATTTTGAACCAAAGGCTCACATAGTCTAATCACATTAATAGTGTCAAGAGCAAAGCCATGGGCATAATATGCAGATTTCTCCCGGTCATTGGAAAATATTCAAATCTTAGCTTGCGTACCAAAAAACATATATATACCACTTGCATTCGACCGATACTTTGTTATGCTGCTCCTGCTTGGAACACGGTCACTCAAACTCAACTGCATCAATTACAGGTAGTGCAAAACAAATTTCTGCGCATTATTACTGACTCTCACTATCTTATCCGCAATAAACTTTTACACAGAGACTTAAAACTTGAGACGATTCCAGATTACATCAGAAGATCTAATGAAAAATTCTTCAACAAAGCTGTGCAATGTGACTTTGTTAATTACTCCCAAATTTTTAATTATGAAATTCTCTTCGAAGATAGAAGCGTCAGACCACTTGCAGCCCACACCTTCATGGGAGGAGACGACAACTTTTTCACTTAGATCCTCAATTGTTAGCTATTTACACTTCCAATGCATCTCTGATTTTGATTGAAGTTCTTCTGTTGCTTCGTTGAATAATTGTATTTAAATTGTGTTGTATAGTTGTTTTGTATTGTGTTGTTTTTAGCACTACTGATTGATGTTGTTTAATTATATTTGAATTTGTCATTGGAACTATTGCTGTAGTGTATCTTCTCGTATTGTTGTCATTGATTTCCATTGTCTTGGGTCCTCCTTGAAAGCTATGATCGCTCGTCACCTTTTGCGAACTTGTCCGATTGGATTGTCTTGCTCCTTTTGGTACTTCTCTTCTTCCCCTTATCTCCGTTTTCTCATCTGAGATTTTCTCCACGTCCGGATTTATTTATGTCAAGTGCCCTTGGGCTTTAATTTTGGAACCGGCAACATTGCTCTTCGCAATAGCTCGGTCAATTATAGAGTCTAAGTCTAAGTCTAAGTCAAGTTTGGAAGTCGCATTTGAACGTTGACTGTTTGTGTTATGTATCATGTAAAAACGAAAAGCTCCTACAAGCACGTGCCAGAATTCGACAGCGGCAGGATCGTGGCCTTTAGGATCTGCGTTATCGTTTCGAGACATTACTTCTCGAGTTGGTCGGTATTCCATGACCGTTAGATGAATATGGAATCGATGCGTCCAGGAGAGCTGTATTGAACGCCATTCAGGATATCAGTAATCCCGGACTACTGACGCCCGAGAGGACAGACATTGTTCTCTAGGCCTTGCGGAATCATACAGCCATGTCACATACCCTGAGTCAGAAACTGGCTTGTGTTCAGGACAAGTTTCAGCATGGATAGTACGATAATGAACCACAGATTGTCAGCACGTCGAGTATTGTCGCGGCTTTTCTTCACACTTCAAGAAAGGCAGGCGACAAAGATGCGGCGAACGATGACACTGAGCACAGGAGTGGCACCACGTCCTTTTTTTCAGATGAATACTGATTCTGCAGCAGCATCTTAATGAACGTACCCGTGTGTGGAGGCGCCGAGGAGAACGAAAGTTGTCAGCTTGCATTCATCATAATAAAATAGGCCCAACATCTGGCCTACAGGTATGGGTTAAGGTGTCATTAGATGTACATCCTATCCCTTATTCGTATAAGTGATAATGTGGACAGTAACCTTTACATTCCTGGTGTGTTAAACTCCAGAACAATCTCTATATTTGAGGCTTGCATGACACCATATTTCAACAATGCAAAACATGTTGCCCATGCTATCCTGGCCTTCTCCGATATAGAGGAGATTTGACTGTTTTCTTTGCTAGTATGTTCTTTAGATCTCCTACCCATTTCATTTCGTTATTCCACCTTTGAAATATTTTACTAAGAAATGGGGATAGGAAAAGCAAACAAATGCATGAGAACTCACAGTCTGCTACAAGAGCTGAAACCCTGTTCTCGAATACAGATGATAACTGGAAGTAAAAATAGATACAGTCTTTTCCTTCTGAACAGGACGCTGTGTTAAGTAAAATAGGCAGAGCAGAAAAAACTGATGCAGAATGTCAAGAAAGCGAAAGGCACTTTCATTATAATATAAAATTTAAATCCTAAAAGAATTTGAAGAGAATTTCAGTTAGCAAAGAAACTGGACATTATGATAACACTAAAAACGGTTGTTTATGACAGAAAAAACGATCGAAGAAAAAGAAAAAATTTGTAGAGATTCGGCTTCAAAGAAATTACGATTCAAGATAAAAGTTTCCTGAGATCGAAACTCTTTTTCTAAAACTTTTCATTCAGTGCCATTTATCCTTATTCCAGTGAATGACCCCATGTTAATCAAGAAAAGAAATACTCCTTCGATTGAACGTGAAAAAAACCTTTTTTTCAACTGGATGGTTGCATAAATTTAAGTTGTGGTATGGAATCTAATGTCATATAATAAACAGAGAATCAAAACTCTTTCCTGCTTAAACATTTTAAACACGCTGTCATTAGAATATAAAGCAAATAAAAAATGAATGACTCACTAGGGACATTTTTACAGAATGGATCAAGATAAACAAAACTGTGAGGCAGCGAAATCGCAAAATGTTACTTTTTATGGATTAGTGTACTACCCATCCTCAAACGAGAGGTTCCTTGCAAAATGCGAAAGTGAAAGCTGTTTTCTTCCCGGCAAAATTGCACTAGTAGTACAACCTTTAGATTTGGGTGTCATTACGAATTTGAAAATGTTTCTATAAGCAAAGGTTGATTCAAATAGCCTTTCAAATTATAACTACAGAAAATAGATATAAATATTTAAATATTCTAGAGCTATGAATATGATTTTACTTGTCTGGACTCAAGAAAAACCAAAAAACTATTAAACATTGCTTCATTTAAGAGGGATTTTCGAACCTAGAGTCAGGAAAAATTGTTGATGATGAAATTATAATTTTGGATGAAGAATACTGGAAACTACTGAGATCAGACATTATAGTGGAGGAATACGTAACTGTAATGCCAATGTAATGACGTCAGACTTATTGACAGTTGAAGAATTAATTCAAAGCATGTTACCAGATGAACATTTAAAGTAGCAGGCATGAAGACGAAAATGAAGAAATAATCCCTCCTTCTTTCCAAAATGCTATCTATCGCATTGACATCCTCAGAAATTTCTTTGTAAATAATAACACAAGCGAGAAAACATTTCAAAAAAATGAATTCGATTCGTTGCTCCTTGTTTAAGTTTTAGAACCAAAAGACACGTCAGACGAAAATTAAAGACATTTCTTTAAAAAAACGTTAAAACTTGCTTTAAAATGTTCTTGGAAAAACGTTACTTATTCAGTATGGTAATTTATATAAAGGTATGCCTTCTGTTTTCCGATTTTTTTCACTACATATAGAAATTCGCATTCTTACGACTTCAAAAATGTTAAATTTGCATTCTTATGATTTCACAAATGTTAAATGTGCGTTCTTAAGATTTCAAAAATGTTAAATTTACATTAATATTATTTTTAAAATACCTATAATAATGATACTAGAATATAATGATACTATATATAATAATGATACTAGTATATAATGATATTATATATAATAATGATACTAGTATATAATGATATTATATATATAATAATGATGCTAGTATATAATGATACTATATATAATAATGATAGTAGTACATATAATAATGATACTATATAATAATACCTATAATAATGATACTAGTGTGCAAAACCTAAACAGTTTTTCTAATTTTGTACGTAATTCCTCAAAAAATCAACTGGGAGACATGAAATTCATACTACAGTGGCATAGTGTTGTACTTAAAGGATGTGAAAAGTATAGTAGCAAATAAAGGATCTGAAGTATAGTAGCAAAATGTTGAATAGGACGCATATAGTACGGTACGAACAGAATTAGAAGAATTCTTTATTCACAGAATGGCAATGATACAAAAACTGTTGGCAATGATATAAAAACAAAGAGCCTTAGTAAGAGGCATGACCTTCCCTAACTGCAATAGTTATGTCTGTCGCTACTCAGCACAATATTAAACAGTTTTTGGAGTAATCTTCAAGGAGAATCTGTTTCGGTTGTCTGATGTTCTCTGGAAGGTAATAACGTGCTATCAGGCGTCTCCCAGGGAACTAGGCTGGCTATTCTGTGGATATTTTCACTTTCCAGGAGCTCCTCAACAGCATGAGTCCTGTGTAGATGTGCGTTGACATCCATAAAATTGAAGTCAGTACCAATAACACCCCAGAAAAGATGCACGTGGGCGAAGATAATTTCAATTTAGTAATTTTCTCCGGTAAGTGAGCCTCAGTCGAAAATATGGAGTTACGGTCTTGTGTTCATCATAACGCCTTCCCATACAAGCATGCCAGGACTGCCTTAATGCGGTTTTTCTTCCTGATGTTAGTGGGAAAAAAAGCATGTTTCTATCTCTCTCTCCATATCAACCGGCGCTAAAAATCGATGGTCAGACTGAAACGATTCTCATCGGCAAAGCGGACGTGACTCCAATGATGAGATGTTCAGTATTGTGTTCTCTACACTACTGTAAATGATTCGCCGATGAGCTGTTGTCAATACTATACAGCAGTCATGACAGCGGACGAACAGGCCACCTATATGAAGTTTCTGGTTACAGTAAACCCAGAAATTTGTCGTCTGGTTGCCATGCACAGCTGCTGAACTATTGAGCAATGTTCCCCGCTGTCTGGTTTCAATTCCTTTTCGCCTGCAGGGCGATATATCTGTCTTCCGTCACCCTTGGTTTCCTTGGTCGACAGAAAGAAACTATTCTTAAAGCTGTAACAGCCGTTTGGAAGGCTTTCTAAGCTCGTGAAAAACCACTTTTGTAAATTCTAAAAGTTTGGTCGACAGACCTCACTCTACTCCCCTCTCAAGCCAATCATTCATATTGCACGTGTAACCTCACTTTTTGTAGAATAATTGACTGGAAATGCACTTTCCTTTCTTCCTTTCAAATTGCCTTGCTCTGCACGCACTAATTCCTCGCGTTTTGCATACCCCGACGTAATCTCTGACGTCATAACTCTGATATTTGCATATGTATCCACTTTCTACTGAGTTGGATTTTCATTGCACTGATGGAAAAAAATCCCTTTTCAATAAATTCATAGTTGTATGTCAAAAAATGAGTTAGTTAAGTTTTGCGCACTGTTTTATTAATTATAAAAAAATTTAATTGTTTAATTTTTTAAAATTTAATACTACTTAAATATTTATTTAAAATACAAATTTTAAATTTGTCGGTACATAGTTAATATTTTAAACAAATTGAAAGTACGATAATAAAATTCTTTAATATCAGTAGTACATTAATAGTATCAAAATTGTGCAGCTAATATACATATATATGTTTTACGCAGAAAATTAAAATTTCGTTTATACGTTTTTCTCATTTATACATCGTTCGTGAATGGGCCTTTGCAAGCCGTATAAGCGATACTCCACTGTATATATGTTTCAGTTAATTAAAATTTTCATTTATACGTCTTCCTCATTTTTACGTCGTTTGTGAATGGTCTCTTGAAAGACGTATAGATGGTGCTGTACTGCACCAATCTTCTTTCCGCGTCGTAGATCTTAAATGCCCTTTCTCAGGCTTTCTGGATATGGATTCAGAGTCCTGAAATTACTTCCACAAATTTCAGACGGTACTAGGCGTTATGTTGATTGTGCTTGCTTTTGATATTATCGCCGATGTGTACGAATGAAATAAGAGATAAACAACAAATGCCGTTTTTTGAACTATCACTGTTATATAGCTTTACATGCATGAATACGATTTTGCATTTGATATCCGCCTCATTGCATTATTACTTGATCACATACTTCCTGCTATTTTTTGCGAAATTCGAAAAAACATATTTATTTTCTTAATTTTCAAAACCAGTATACAATGAATTTGATAGAAATGTGAGGAGTCCATTGCGCAGTACTATGTAATAACTCAGGTCAGCTACAATTAACACTCTCCCCCCCTGAACAAATATCAGACATATTATAATTCATTAATTTACTCGATAAAACCTGTTTTACTATCACACCAACATCTGAAAATTTAACTCTTTTTTGGTTTTCTAATTTGTTTAGTAAATAAATAATTTCAGTTTGAAGCCGAAATTAGACATTTTATTTGTTCTACGTAATGGCTATTCATAATCTTGATCGGGTGGTTACAGCCGAAAACATCGCGGACGAAAACGTCGCGGAGAAAACAACGCAAGGCGAAAACGTCGTGCTACAAAACATCGTGGGAGAAAACATCGCAAAGAGAAAACATCGCAGTTCTAAAACATCGTGGTACAAAACATCGTCGTCGAAAATAAAGCGGTTCAAAAACTTCGCAGTTTAAAAACATCGTCGTCGGAAATATCGTGGTAAAAAATAAAGTATCTACAAATCATCGCATGACGAAAACATCGCAGACATGCTTTTTTCAGGCTTTAATAACTGTAAATGGATATTCCCATAATGATTTGTCAGCGCAAGTGATGTAAGGAAGGATAATTTTTACTTTCACATTTTTTTATTAACTAATAAATTTTTGCTGAAAAAATAAGAAGGAAACTTAAGCATAGAAAATTAAATGCAACTTAATAGATTATACTTTTTTTGAAAAATTACTTGTAAAAACTTTATAAAAAATGATTTATTAATGGTCTTTGTTAGTTAACTATGTCGGTTTAAAATTCTATTAAGTGCTATAGGTTGCATTAATTTTCTATGCTTAAGTTTTCTTCTTATTTTCTCAGCAAAAATTTAATATTTAATGAAAAATATGAAAGTAAAAATTATCCTTCTTTACATTTTGCGCTCACAAATCATTATGGGAATATCCATTTACAGTTATTAAAGCCTGAAAAAAGCATGTCTGCGATGTTATCGTCATGCGATGATTTGTAGATACTTTATTTTTTACCACGATATTTTCGACGACGATGTTTTTAAACTGCGAAGTTTTTGAACCGCTTTATTTTCGACGACGATGTTTTGTACCACGATGTTTTAGAACTGCGATGTTTTCTCTTTGCGATGTTTTCTCCCACGATGTTTTGTAGCACGACGTTTTCACCTTGCGTTGTTTTCTCCGCGACGTTTTCGTCCGCGATGTTTTTGCTGCGATGTTATCGGCGGACACCTGATCGGGTTAGTAAGCAGTCATTTTAAGGAAAAAAAACATTATCTTATCATTGCCTTTATTTATTTATCATCTCATACTTTTCAAAGATAATCCTCTTAAGAATGGGTTCGCCGTGAGAGATGCCACTGTATTGTAGTTAAAATTGTGAATTAATCAGGAGATGAGCTGATGGTTCGTGAGTATTTGTACCAACAAATAGTAACTAGATTTGTAATTTTTAATTAAAAAATATGAGCCCTCTACGGGTGAATCTGTTTGGGATTTTTATTATTCATGAAGTTGATTATCACTCATGTAATTTAATGAATCACTCATAAAATAAGGGGTTGCGATCCCTTGTTAATAAATGGATATTTTGTATGTTTTTCAATTTTCACCAAGGAGATATTTTGCACGTTTTTTTAAATTTTGGGGTTAAAATTTTGATTTGATATAAGAGTAGAGTTTGATTTAACTTCATATTTAGCATAGCGTTTTATTTTTCTCTCTTTCTAAAATATTGGTTTTAATGTAAAACCTGAATTGGTTTTTACTGATATTTAGGTAACAAATATGTATATATTTTTATGAATTTAAAAATGATTTGAAATGAATTCTAACATATTTGAATACAGAGAAAAGGTCTATCATGTGAGGAGAGAAGAATATGCAACAGGAATGAAAAATAGATAAAAATTTTGAGTGACATTTTATTCCTGTCACTTCACTTATCAGGTTCAATGTTCCGTCTTACTTTCTTCGGGAACATGCAAGGACCTGACTCGGAACAGAGAGCTTACTAAAGCTATGTTCAATAACTGTGGGAAGTAGACAGGATACACAAGAAGGGTATACAAAACCCTTTATTTTTCTCTATTTACAATAACTTCCGTACTTCGGAATACAAAGACACACTACTTGTGGTCTAAACGTAAAAATATAAAAATAAAACTAAACTCTTAACTTTGAAATAATAAACGTGGAAGATTGGCCTTATATTAACAGGAAGCCGTATGTAGTACAGAGAACTGTGAACACTACAATACGTTTAAAGTTATCAAGAGGATTAAACCTCTGGCCTGGAAGGCAACCAGCAACTGAGTAAAACTTCTAAGGTAAGCGGCCTGCTTCGACTAACTGCTTCCTCTCTCTCGCTTGGCAAAAAGCCACAACTTAAATACTTGGCGTTCACCAGACAAACTTTGCATAAATACGTTAACGACTTATAATTCTGGCCGGAAGTAGAAAATAAGAAGTGATAGTAAAGATTTAAAATAAAATAAACGTTAGTAAAACTTAAGATCCTTACATACTTCCCGCCAGAGTTAATTAGTTTGAAACTGAGGTCTAAAACGACCTTGTTGAAAATTTTAGCTCTAGAATCTAACGCGAGGCCAATCTTTTACAAACATTTTTCGCTAGGGACTAGAAATTTAAAAGAAAGAAATTTGTTTTTACAATAGCAGCTCCCAGGACACGCAATTTTTTCATCTGTACTGCATCTAAACAGGAGTTTTTATTCAAATCTGGTTCCTTCCAGAGATCTGGAAGGAAAACTAGTTTAATGAAATGTTACACAATGAAATGGCAAGTAACATGTATAATTATATTTCTCTTAACATTCTTATTTTATTCATGACTATTTTAATTATCTCTCCCCGTGCTCTCTGACATGTGTTGTAAAAGAACACCAAACACGAATGTGTTTTATGTCTACGTGTTCAACACTTCCTCCTACAATCAAAGCACTAACGTGTTAAAAATTTAACATACCAAGACCTCGTAACACACCCTAACTTCAACTCTAAGCCCTGAGGTACTATTCTGAAAGTGGCTAACTCTGAAGTGTAGCGTCAGAGAGCCTAACTACATTCATTCAACCTTTAACACATATTCACCATGACTTGGTCTTTTTACAGTCACACGAATAACAAATTTTTAACATTACTTTCACTTTTATCATATCACGGTATTTCTTAACATTTGAAATAACAGTTCACATTGTATATAAGAACATATTAACATGCTGTTAATTTTACGCATTTGACAACATACATTAGTAGTACATTGTTAACTTCTATTCTTTTCAAAGCAAGTGCCAATTTTTCTACATTGAAATACTACATTTCAAAAACTCTTTCAGACTAAAACTTCTTTCTTGCCAGAATGTTTTAAATAAAATTTATATAATAACTTTTACAATATTTAAGTCTTTACACATCGCTATTATACATCAACTTTAGTTTTACACGGCAGTAATTGAAAAACATAATACCAAAATCGGTAACAAATCATTTCTCGCCCTTTTGGCGATAAAGGTAGACCTTGCATGAGGTAAAACGTCTTGAAATCTGCCACTTGCAGTAAGAATGAAAGATTAACTTAAGTTTGCAAAGTAACATAAAATTTTACTTATCTTTGTGATATTCGGACATTCTTTTCTAAGCCCAGTCCTGGAAAGTAGCGTAGATCGTTGTTTGATTTATCCTCCTTCGTGTGCGGGCTCGCCCTTCAGTGCCTTCCTCTAGAACCTTTCTTTTTTTTTCCAGTTCGGTCACCCTTGAATACCTTCTTTTTCGCCTCTGCCTGTGGTCTTGGCCGTTTGATGGCAGCTGGTCTTGGCGGAACCGGGAAACTTCTTTCGCGTTCCTCCTTGGACCTCGTTGCTGGCCGTTCAAATTTTCCTTGTAACATTTCCTCCGCCGCTGGTGGCCCTTCCGCAGTTCGGCGACATTTGCTGCGGAGAGTCCTGTCGGATAAGTAGATCTTCCGTTTTAGAGCCGGGTTATAGTTGCCGTCATTTCTCCTGGCTCTCTTTGCATTCGTCGTCCTTCTCCCTCTGGGGGTGTTCGTGAGCTCTCTTTTCTGGACGGTGGAACGGCTTCTTTTTCTTGTTACCTTCAATTTTCCCGAGGGGAAACTTTCTTTTCACTTGCTCCTGCCTCTTAATGGCTTGCCCTTGTACTTGTCGTTGTTCCACCTCTGGAGCTTGTGCCTGCTGTGTCTGCCGTGCCGGATCCTTCAAACGATCTTTGAAAATTTGCATTTTATTACGATTATAGTAGGGTTTGATTTGATCAATGTTTGCGGAGCAGGTTTCACCATTCTGGCTTTTAACACTACTACAGCGCGAGTTATTTTTTCTATGACATATGGTCCTTCAAATCGTGGAAAAAATTTGGCAGTTTTATCTTCTGGTGCTGAAGAAAGTGAATGTTTAATTTTTAATACTTCATCCCCTACTTTATAAGTTACTCCCCGTCGTTTCAAGTCGTAATACAGCTTTTGTTTTCTCTGTGCTACTTCCGTATTCTTTTTTGCTCCTTTAATTAGTTTTTCTATATCACCCATTTTAAATTCTGGGGCTCTTTGTTGCACATAAAATAATTTATCTAACGGCGTTATAATCTTTCTGACTAAAAATAACTCAGCAGGAGTTTTGCCCGTTGTATCATGTTTTGCGGTCCTAAGGGCGAAAGCAAATTCATTGACATAGTTATCCCAGCTTTTATGAAAATTTTTAACATAACTACGGATAATTTTCACTATATTTCTATTGACCCGTTCCGCTATATTTGATTGCGGCCGATACGGGACCATTTTTAAATGACGTATGCCCAGTTTTTGGCACATGTCTTCAAATACATTACTTACAAATTGAGGACCATTATCCGATATAACTTTTAGGGGCGCCCCGTATTTTAAAATATATTTATTTAAAATAGAATCAGTAACTAATTTCGCGGAGGCTCGTTTTAAGGGAACAATTGTTGCACATAAAATAATTTATCTAACGGCGTTATAATCTTTCTGCCTAAAAATAACTCAGCAGGAGTTTTGCCCGTTGTATCATGTTTTGCGGTCCTAAGGGCGAAAGCAAATTCATTGACATAGTTATCCCAGCTTTTATGAAAATTTTTAACATAACTACGGATAATTTTCACTATATTTCTATTGACCCGTTCCGCTATATTTGATTGCGGCCGATACGGGACCATTCTTAAATGACGTATGCCCAGTTTTTGGCACATGTCTTCAAATACATTACTTACAAATTGAGGACCATTATCCGATATAACTTTTAGGGGCGCCCCGTATTTTAAAATATATTTATTTAAAATAGAATCAGTAACTAATTTCGCGGAGGCTCGTTTTAAGGGAACAATTTCGGTCCACTTACTAAAATGATCAACCATAACAAGGAGATAGCGACTTTTATTTAACTGACTTTTTGGGAAAGGGGTCAATAAATCGATGCCAATTATTTCATTTGGAAATTCGGATTTAACACTATTTAGAAACCCGGCCGGGCGGAAATTAATATAATAAACTGCTTGACATGTTGGGCAGGACTGGACATACGCCCTTGTTAACTTTTGCAGTTCAGGAAAATAGACTGCCTCGCGTACGCGTTGGATGGTTTTTCGAATACCAGGATGAGAAGCTAAAGGGCTGTCACGTAACTCCTGCAGGATATTTAATCTCAGACTAGCTGGGATAACAGGTCGAAATTCGTTGTTGGAATTTGTAGTTTTTGTATAAAATAATAGACCATCCATTAGTTCGTAATGGGCCGCCCTATTTCTTATCGCCACAATATCTTGGTGGCTAAAATTTTCAGGATCCTTTAAATACTCATAAATGTTTCCAAACTCAGGATCCTTACCCAGTTCGGTTATTACAGTTTCTCGGGAATTTATTGTACATGCTGTGAGCATTGCCACCTTTACAGTATTACCTTCTTCGTCTATTTTTATTCTGGATAGGGCATCTGCTACGATATTTTCCTTTCCGGGGGTATGCTTGATTACCAGATTATATTCTTGTAGCTTGAGTGCCCATCTTATTAACCTTGGGGATAAGCTTTTCCCTGAGTACAATCTAGTTACCGCCGCATGATCAGAATATACTGTTATCGGCGCCTTTCCAAAATAGACTCGGAACTTTTGCACTGCTAACAGAACTGCAAGTGCCTCTCTCTCGGTCGCGGAATAGTTTCTTTGTGTTTGATTTAAAGTTCGGCTAAAAAATGCCACGGGCTGCTGATTTTGCGAAAGTATCGCTCCTACCGCATAATCCGAAGCATCCTCTGAAATTTCTAAATTCTCATCCTTTTCGGGAAATTTCACCACAGGGCCTTGCGTTAATGCTTGTTTTAATTTATCGAAAGCACTATTGGCTTCGGCCGTCCACGAGAATCTTGCCTTTTTCCTTTTTAATTTTAACAATGGCTCGGCAATAGCTGCAAAATCTTTTATAAAGGACCTATAATATGAACAAAGTCCTAGAAAAGAAGAGAGCTTCTTCGCCGTGTTTGGCGGCGGATACTTTTGCACAGCGATTATTTTTGATTCGTCTGTCTCGATTCCCTCCTGAGATATTTTGTAACCTAAATATTTTAATTCAGGGGCTGCAAATTTGCACTTTTCGACATTAACTTTTAGACCGGCCTCATTTAATAAAGAAAACACCTGTCTTAAATCCTGTACATGTTGGTTGAGATTATCACTAGTAATAATGATATCGTTTAAATAGATAAATGTGGACTTTCCAAGAACAGGCCTTAACACAATGTCCATACATCGCTGAAATGTTGCCGGTGCCCCTGAAAGGCCAAACGGCATACGCAAAAATGCATAAGTGCCAGACTTGGTTATAAAAGCAGTCTTAGGCACGGCCTCAGGCCTAACCCCTATTTGAAAATAACCAGTCGTTAAGTCTAAAGTCGTCATATATTTGGTGGATGTTATGTTCCTTAGAATTTCTTCAATAATAGGTAACGGATATACCGGATATTTAGTTATGGAGTTTAGTTTACGGTAGTCAATTGCGAATCTCCACCTTTTTGGATGTGTCAAATGATAGTCATTATTTTTCTTACATAAAACCACCGGGCTAGAATAACTACTTGAGATGGGCGTTATGATCTTTTTACGTAGCATATCGCTAATGTGCCATTCTATAATTTTTTCTTTATTCTTATCATACCGGTATGCTTTGTGGCGAACTGGCATTGAATCTCCGGTGTCAATACTATGGTTAGTAACCTGAGTAAATCCTGGAATATCACTAAATAACGAAGCAAATTCACTTACCACTTGTCGGATTCTTCGTTGCTCGTCATTAGGCAGGTGGTCAAGATTTAACATCGGCGGTTCAGCCTTTTCTCCACGAACTGGTTTCATTGTCAGCTTAAGGGACGCTTCATTAAAATCTAGCGTTGCTTGTGCCTCTGAAAGAAAATCTATTCCTAAATTAATATGTGCTTGCAGATTCTTTACTATAAAAAACATAACCTTTACTTGTTCGTCCTTGATACGGACATACAGCGGTAATTTACCTATACACTTACATTTTTCTCCTTGCGCCGCTAACACTGTCGTATTATCCGAATTATATATGCGGTATTTCCGAAAATACTTCCTAAAAAAATCTTCTGCCACACAGGAACACTGCGCGCCTGTATCCAGGAGTGCGGTGGCTGGGATATTATTCACTAACACTTCAATCTTCGGAAGAGTCAAATTTTTCACCATTACTGTATTTAACTTGAAGGAAGAGGGGTGTTCGTGGCCTTCGGATTTCCGCACCCTCCTGTCAGCAGAAATCCGTTTTAGTCTAAATTATTTTTCATTCCTGGATTGCTATTGAATTGTCGACGTTCGCCGGCTGTTTTTGAATGCTCGGGTTTCCTTGCCCACTGATTCGCTTTACTTCCGTAGCCGTGTGCTTGAGTTTGCTGTAGTCTTGGCGCACCAAATTGGTTTCGCTGTTGATATTGGCGTTTTCTTTCAATGTCCGCCGTTCTTCTACTTTCAAACTGGATTGCTAGCTGAAATAACTTTTCCAGTGTAGTCGGATTTCTTAATTCAATAAAGTCTTGCCCTTGGGGCAGTAACCTCGGCAAAATCACTTGAATTATCTCAGGATCCGGACGGTTTCCATACAAGAGTTTGAAGACGTGAATTTTTCTTAAAATAAAGCTTGAGAGGTTTTCGATTCTTTGCTGATATATACTGAAAAGTTCCGTTTCTAATTTCGCACGATCCCTTACAACAGGGAAGGCTTTTACTAGGGCAGTCTTGAAATTCTCGTAAGTATAGGTGGGACTTCCTGCTTGACCCAAGAGACTTCTGCCTATACACTTGAACCAGTTAAGCGCTTAGCCCCTCAAAGCGCTGGTAGCTAAGGTAACTTTTTGAAATTCGTGCACGGGGTAGAGCATGAAGTGGTCATCCAATTTTTCCAAAAAACTGGTTACCGGTGAGTTTCCATTAAATGTTGCGTCTGGTTTCATCGAAGCGCGCATGGTCTGGACGATGTAACCAAATCCTTCCAGGGCGGCAGCTGGCATTTCTGGATTCTGAGCCGCTTCTGCAGGCAGCACAGGTTCTTCTTGAAACTCGGCCATGGTTATTCTTCTTCGTTGGGAGCCACTATCAGGTTCAATGTTCCGTCTTACTTTCTTCGGGAACATGCAAGGACCTGACTCGGAACAGAGAGCTTACTAAAGCTATGTTCAATAACTGTGGGAAGTAGACAGCATACACAAGAAGGGTATACAAAACCCTTTATTTTTCTCTATTTACAATAACTTCCGTACTTCTGAATACAAAGACCCACTACTTGTAATCTAAAACTAAACTCTTAACTTTGAAATAATAAACGTGGAAGATTGGCCTTATATTAACAGGAAGCCGTATGTAGTACAGAGAACTGTGAACACTACAATACGTTTAAAGTTATCAAGAGGATTAAACCTCTGGCCTGGAAGGCAACCAGAAACTGAGTAAAACTTCTAAGGTAAGCGGCCTGCTTCGACTAACTGCTTCCTCTCTCTCGCTTGGCAAAAAGCCACAACTTAAATACTTGGCGTTCGCCAGACAAACTTTGCATAAATACGTTAACGCTTATAATTCTGGCCGGAAGTAGAAAATAAGAAGTGATAGTAAAGATTTAAAATAAAATAAACGTTAGTAAAACTTAAAATCCTTACACACTAAATGTGTGATAAAAGTATCGCATAAGTAATTAAAGAGTCCACATTGAATTTACAACAAAACTTTTGATGGCAATCACCTCCCTAAGGCGATCGCCTCTGACAATGGTAACGAGTATTTCTGAAAGCATAATTAAAAAAGAAAAACAAATCCACTTAAATTTCAGTTTAACACTTTCAATGCCATAGCCTGATTAAATCATAGCTCCTGCCTTTATCAGGACTTAAACAATTTCTAAATTAATCGATGATATTATCAGTTCAATTAATCGATGCTATGCAGTTTTCTTTCCTTTTACTAATAAAAACCGGTTACTTAATACTTTATTATGATTAATAATACATTAATAACAAAAGAAAAATCATTCATTTTTAATTTTACTATTGCATTAATTAAGCTAGAATGGCACACTATATTTTCAATACCTCAACGACACTTTTTTACATGGAATTGCTTTCGTTTCCAAAAAATTGCCCTCTCTGCGTTAAGAAATTTTCGTTGTTTGGAATTTTGTTATGAGCTTAAAATTCAAGCAATGTGCTTATCCAATGCGCAAAATCAAATCTTTCTGGGAGATAATTTTTTTCAAGATTACCTCTTGCTGCTTCTAACGAAATCTGCATGGTTTGTAGGGAACTACGCAATTATTTGACTAAACTGGTCCCTAGTGCGATTATGAGACGAACTATCGCCCTGCCTGTTAAAATAACTCCAATTCAATTTACATAACCTTTTAATTTAAGATTTAAAATTTAAAAAAAAATATTGCCCTCAAAGGGTTTTTTTTTAACTTTTTGTGTGTTATTTTTATTTATTAAATATTATGTTCTTCGCACTTAAACCACATAAAACTTAAATCAACAGCAATCTGTAGCAATCTTGCTTTTAAGCAAGAAGAAAGGAGATGAGGACTTTGGAGAACGCCGTTTCCTCCAATCCGTGAGGAGATCAACAGCAATATCACAAAATATTTAAAAATACCAGAACAGCATATCTTTAGAATTTCCGATACACAGTCTCATTCGCTGGAGATAAAAATGATTTTTCTGTACAGCGTTGCATTGCTCGCTTTGAAATCCTTGAGTTTGTTAACCAATCAATATGATCATCAATATGTTAATCAATCATCAATATGAAATCGATAATAAAACAAATTCCAAATTTCAAATTTGGACTTCCAGATGTCCATATTCCCAGTAGGATTATGTCATTCAAAATTTGATGGCTCTAGGTACCGCCGTTATTATTTAATTTCTTAAAATATAACATAAGGCAACAATATTTGGTGGCATCAGTTTGAAAAGTGATCCAGCACTTTTAGTGATTCAATGCAAAATGCCATTTCGAGACTAGCAGCCTTTCTGAGATAACGCCCCTTTGGGGCATCAATTCTCCGGTTTCTGAGTACTTTCTCCGCTGTTTGCGGAATTCCAGAATAGATAGCAATCACTAACACAATTTTCTATAACAAAATCTTCATTATTCAATTATATTTATCAAATGCACTATCCTTTTCGAATATTTAAGCCATCTTTAAGAGAATTTCGGATATTTCGGTATTTAAATAAGAGAAAAGTAAGATATTCTCTGTGAAGTATGAAATTAAAAATTTCCTCTTATTAATGAACTTCATCTTAAGTAACGAAGTTTTGGAGATTTTGCTGTAAGTAAGAACACATCTTTCGTAAAAAACTGCAAAGTATTTAAAACTGAATTCTATGGAAAGTTTTGAAAGACAAACCGAAGGTCAAAACTAGAAGTGTTACGTAAAAAAGGATAATACAAGGAAGTACCAATTGCTTTATTAGCGATATCACGTAACTTAAAAAAAAGAGGAAGTGTTATTGTAAACCACAATTAGGTATACAATGCATTTAAATAAAAACACAGAGCTGTCAATAAAAATTCTGCTTAGTTCAAAAAGAGCTTAATTGAAAGATGTGGCATGGGCCTTGACATGTCTACATTAAAAAACATTCTGCAGGAATACTGTATTTCCTAGTACTTTTCTCAAATAATTTTTCAAGATATTTGATTAGTTCTTTGTAAATATAGTATAGATTGTACAATTATTTCCGCTAACGTATGGCTTTCGTAATTTTATTATTAAGTTGCTAGTACTTAATCATAGCGTTCAGATATTGGTTTTCATTTTTTAAGTAACTAACTAACCGCTTCCTCGCTCCTCCACTTGAAACAGCATAAAAAATAAATATATAAGGCTTTTAATGAATCCAGTTAATGTAATTTTCAGCTGGTAATTACTAATATTTGAAATGAATCTGCATTTATTGATTTAAATCGCTTAGTTTGCTTGTTAATAACAGGATAAATTTGAAAAAAATAATAAATAATACTGTGTTATACTTTGCTAAACGACAATACACTGCCGCGTGAGAGATACAGAGTGGTAACACACTTATTTTATATCTCTGAGCTTTCCTGATTCAGTTTGAAACACTTACGCTTTGTTGAGTGGCAACACAAAGTTTAATGTCGCTAATTTTATAATCAAAAGTTCGTTAAATTAGCACAAAATACAAAAATAAAATACAAATTCTAAAATCAAAATTCCGGCTTCGAGGTGCGCATGTTCATGTGAAGGATTACGTGAGTTGAAAATTTGGTGGCCTTAGGTGCCGCCGGTTTTTTTCGCAATGATGGAACATACATGCATACAGATTCTTCATTAGTTAGCAGTAGAGACTATGCTTTGCAAACACATTGCTTGACAAAGTATTCAAAGGTACTTCAATTCTACATCAATATTTACTGATTCACCTTTTTTAGTTAAAAAATGATGAAAAATCACTCTGATCAATAGTATCATCAAGGTACACATAAGAAAATAAAAACTGCAGCTAAATTAACTTTTACTAAAACCATATATAATACAATTCATTTGTATGTTGAAGCGAAGATACACTCAAGTTGTTGAAACGCCTGGTTACTTTTTAATTTTCTGTTTTTCCTTACAATCAAATTATATTTTTATAAATTAATTCACGTGAAACCTTTGTTTTACGGATAAACAATAGCAATCATTTTCAACAAATTAATTTATAACAATGCTAACCAAAGTCATGTTTTGCAATTTGTTTAAAGGTTTGTACTACAAAATGTATGACTATTATTTACACGATTTTATTTAACGTGTTTTCTCTATTTATTTGGGTCACATCCTGAAATTAATTTTCAGCTTCAGTTCTGTTGAACCGTCTTTCTTAAATTTCTCAGGTTTACGTTTTTGCAAGAGCAGTTCAATATTCCATAGGAATTCTTTTCAAAATAGGAGATTGTTTTATTTAGCGTTGAATTTATCTTAACCATTAAATAAATGATCGTAGATTCTCGGTCTTTCGCGATGTTATGGGTCAAGAGTATATTTCTGCATATTTGTATACTGTAAAGTTTAACTCTTTTTGGTTAAGACTGTAGACGATAAGTGACTTATCGCTAAATCTAAAAGCATAACAGAAACTTGGAAAGGGTGTAAAAGACCATTTACTTAAAACTGAATAAGATGAACAGAAGGCATTCTATGTGCTTACATTTCAGCCACCGTTTATGGCAAGAAACTCAAAGTCAGTAAGTCAGATGTAAAGCTTAAATTAAAATAAAGGCTACACTGAGCAATTTTCCCGAAGGTGGCTCAGGAATGGATACAACTATTGGCAATTGTAATGCAAGGCCGGAGACTCTTATGCAAGATAGCAAAATCTAGCAATTTAGCCAAGAGTGGCAGAATACACTCTCCCTTAACAATCTCAAACCCTCACTCAAATACACGCGAACTAATTTGCAGTCTGGAGGGGAAACGGAAAGAGAATGACAGTATAGATTCAAAGCATAAAACAACTGGTTATTCAAATTAAAACAACCTCACAATATGATCGAATTTTTTTCAAAAAAATATGTTATGATCTACATATATTGGCCTTTCACACATTTAAATTAGTGTCTCTGCTAAATCATTTCACCTGAAAACTTCTCATAAGAAAGTGGCAAGCACGGTGGAATCGTTCCACAAAAGGTCGACATAGGCATACTGTGCTTCCAAGTGTAAGCATAGATCTGCAGAACAAAAGTGCCTGTATGTCACATTTCCAAAAGGACATGGACTTATATATATAAGCATACTTATATATTTTATTTCACTTAAAAATAACAGAGGCAGAAGTCTATGTGCTGTAATGGAACGACGCCTATTCAGTAATTGGTGTTGGTAGCGTTTTGATTAGGTTGCCTATTACTTACTGCATATAAAACTACGAAAATCTACGTAAATCTACGAAAAGCTTTATTAGCGATGCAATAACGAGAATTGATATTTAATATTTCATGCACAGGAACAAATTATTTGTAGTAAAAGTTATCATCCTCGTTATGTGAGGATCTTTCTAAATGCTCATGCCTCTCCAGTCGAGTCTTAGAGCGTTCTGTGATCTTGCTATGTCTGAAGCAGTTTGCAGACTGAATTAGTCACACCCTTTTAATTTTTTGTTTGTATTTTACGTTCTTTGATTCGTTATAGTTGAAATGATATCAGAAGAGCAACAGCATCATTGGTCCGACAGCCCGCCTAAAATCGAGAGTGATAGCACGCACAGTGTAGATTGCTAAAATCTCTTGACACTAGTTGTGAAGTTAAGACTCTTGTAAGGTCGAGTAGAGACGTTGCTGTATAAGCTATTGTTCCAGCAATGTCAGAGCATATGATCTCACATCTTAAAAGTACGACGTAAGCATCTTAGGAAAGCATAACAGAGCAGAGATGTTTCCGTGGCAGAAGTTAGGAAAAGGAATGACGTAATTGCTCGCGAACCAGTACTTATACTACGTAGATGCATAAATATAGCTAAGCTGAGATTGGTTAGTTTTAGGTCTTAGTTGACTTTTTAAAGCAGGATTATGTAATAAGGAAAGATCTCGAATTTGGGAGAACAGATGAACTTAGGGGAAGAACATAAAATCTAGATTAGTGAGTTTTGAGGTTGCCAATCATTTCTTAGCCATCGTATCTTATTATATCCTATATACATATATATATATAACAAGATACGATGGCTACACTAAGATAAAAAATATAAGATAAAAAAATTGTAAATCAGCTGTTTTACTTAATTTAGCAATAGCCCCTTAATTCCTAGGTTTTAATTTAGGTATTTGCTCTCGGTATTCTAAAACAGTATTAACTTTTCACTTTTGAATTTAATTTAAAATGACTATATCGCCAAATGTGCACCAAAGCGCTAAATGCGGTAGCGTTGTCATGAATAGCTGTGTAATGTTTATTGTGCATAATGCTATGACTGCGGGCGGTGCTCATTTTATGCAATTCTATAATTTTTTGAGCGAAAACAGATCACTGTGTACATGGGAAAACCAGTGCTGGATAAATTGGGCATCGCCAACATTAAATATTACATACATATTACATTATTTGATACAATAATGTTATTACAAATTGATTTTTTTTTTTTTGCATGAAGTTTTTGACGTTTTACGTACCGTTAGGATTGCCACCATCTAGGAAAATTTCGTACCAAAGTTTATGTTTGGAGCTACGTGATACCCTTTAACAGAAAGTACGGAAGTAATAACCTAAAGAACTTCATTATGTTTAGAAAAATTTTAATAAAGTTGAAATGAACTGATGACAAAAATATTATGTTTTCGCGCTGAAAGAATCAAATAACTTTATAAGATATTTCTCCCGCTTTCCTAGCGTGCCTTCGTGGTTAGCACACTGAGCCGGTATTTCAGAGGTCCGTGGTTCGATTCCCTGCGAAAGTGATTGCTCATTTTTCATCTCTCCGGCTTTCCAATTAACCTAATGTCTCTACAGTGGCGCCCGAACTTAAAGGGTATTGAATGATGATTCTCCTCACCGAGGATTTGGCGACTTGGTCCCCTAAATCCCCAGTTGCCCTTTAAAAGGAGGAGTATATAAGGTATTTCTCCCGCTTTCCTAGCGTGCCTTCGTGGTCAGCACACTGAGCCGGTGTTTCAGAGGTTCGTGGTTTCATCTCTCCCGCTTTTCCAATTAACGTAATGTCTCTACAACCTTCCTATCAAAAATATTTGATGCATGTTCTATAAAAATATTCGAACATTTGATTTAAAACATATTGGACAGACTGTTTTTTCTGACTCGATAAGTGGTGAGTAGTGAAACTAAACTAGCACCTTTAAACTCCTCTAAGTGTTCGTAAAATCATCTTAATCATATTTCATTTAGAGGTAAACATGTAATTTTACTATAACAAGTCATGAATGTGGCTACAAATATGATTGCATCGTTTATCGACAAGATTATGGCTACTAGAAGTATAGTAGCAATCAGTTCTTAAAACTAAAGTACGAAACACAGCTACAAGTTGAAGCAACCCCCGCAGATATGCATTCCCGAAGGTTTTTCAGGTATGCCGGCCCTTGCTAACTGTTAAACTCCGCCCTCATTTCGATGAAGAACACCAAAGGGGGGGGGGAATATCCGAGGAACTCCCACCCCACTTTCCCTACCGCCAGAGAAGACTTTCGGCTATTCTTATATTCTGAATACCCCCTTGCCTCACAGACACGGTTCACTTAAAAATACAGAACACTTCGCCAGGATTTGAATTCGAGATCAAGGAACGATACAGCAGCCAAGAGTCCCAGTTACTATATATCGATTGGAGCTGTAGAATAATGTCCAACTAAACTCGGACTCACTTCGTTATTTTTTATCAGTGCAAATGCTTTCGCATCATTAATCGATATTATTGCATCGATGTTGTTGTGCATCCTTTTCTGCTGTACCAACTGAGTTAATGGCATAAATTTGGTCATCAACTAGTATTTAAACTTGGGAAAAAATAAGTTTCGATATAGCATTTACTGCTTTCCTCTAGTATATATTGTAAGCTAGTACATTTATTTTAAACGCGCAGCCATGTTTCTGACTTACCTTGTACACAGAATGCAAAAAAGCGAATTATGAAATCTCTTTTTAATTCATTTCATTGAAAAAGCTCACTACAATTTAGTCATACTGGTGCGTCCTTAATGCTAAATTTATTATCGCCTGGATTCTATTGGCCAAGAATTGCCCAAAATGTTAGAAATTATTGTAAACATTGTGAAGTATGTCAAATTAATAAGAAATTAATAAGAAACAAAAGAAATATGGTTTTAATGCAATCTTTTACCATTCGTTTGTGAATCTTTTGAAATATTCTCTTGATACAGTTGGTGGATTAAATTATTAGAATTCTACTAAAAGGTATAATCACATAATTATCGATTAGGCTACTAGGTATATATGGACCTTTGCTTCTAAAAATGTAACTACTGATACTTATATATTGTTTAAGACAAATTTTTCAAATTCAAATAGAAAAGAAAATTTTAAGTGGTAGAAATACTGCTTTTACATTTTGCTTTTATATCTTTAAAATTTAAGGACTTTTTAAGGAATCATAATGTAAAACAATTATTAACTACTGTAAATATATTCCAAAACTAATGGTAACGTTGAACGCGTTAAATCAAACAATTATAACTAGGCTAAAATAAAAATTAAATTCTTATCAAGGTAATATAGCATGGACAAAATTATTACCCCAAGTTACTGAGGAATATAATAATACTCCTCATTCTGTAACAAAATTCCTACCATCATATTTAATGTATGGAATATTACTTTATGATTCCTTACATCAAAATCAAGAAGTATATCCACCGATTGAAGAAGCTAGAAAAATTGCTCAAAAAAGGTCTGATAATTATCATAATGCAAATAAAGAACGATATGATATACTCATTATAAACCTAGTAATTTTAAAATAGGTGATTTAGTAATGTATGAAGAATTTCAATATCCTAATACCCGAAAACTCTATCCTTCTTTTTCAGAGCCCTAAAACATTTTAAAACAATATTCTGAAGTTACTTTTGAAATAGTGAATTTAAATTAACTGTTAAAATCATAGAATTCCTGTCTCTGTCCAAAATTAATTTATTTTTAATTTTCCGAAATTCTGCATAAATTCTTTTCCTGATTATGACATTTAATATCCGATTTAGACTTTCAGCCTTAACTATGACAAATAATTTTTTCCGATCTTGATCTTTCCCCAGTCTGTCTCCTTTTCTATCCTGCTTTTCCTTCCTCCCAGAGTGCTTCCGTTCAAAATTTGTTGTATACATCTCCCATGGCCCAGAAGATGAGGAGAGGAAAAACTGTACCACGACATTTTGAAAAAATCATTAAGATTTTTCACTCTAAGAGAGAGGTTTTATTTCTTTTTCCGGCACTAGGTTTCACTCTATGTGTATTACACCTTGCATCCTCTCTTTAGGAAGGATACAAGAAGTAATAGCACACGTTTGACCCCCTAGGAACACTCCTAACAACACCCTAAAATTTTTCTTCTTTTATTTGTTAGGAGATTCAACTATGGCCAGGAGACTGATTTGGGTTTTTATATTTTCTTTACCATTCACGATCCTCTGACCATAGTTTGGCACAGAAGTGCTACAACACACATAAACACACAAATTTTAAAACAAAATTTTTCTTTTTCTTTCTTCTTATTGTAGGGTAATATTTAATTCTATTTTTGAAAAATGTAAAAAGAATTTAACTTGATTATACAAGTTTCAGTCTTAAACAAGTTTCAGTCTTATTATACAAGTCTTAAATTTCAGTCTTAATTTTGTATAATGTTGCTATAATGTTGTTCAATGTTGTAAGTAATATCAACGATTTTAGAAACAAAAAACTTTGACAATTGTACAGTGCCAAAAACCAGTTACATTGTCTAAGGAACGTAGGTTTTTTTGAACCATTGTACTTAAGCATCCCCCAACCCTCAGCAAGATATTACGCTGATTTTGTTGGAGAGGACATGCCAATTAATCGTCAGAGTATTATTGTATTATTTAGTATTCCATTATATTATTATGTTTTTATATTTAATTTTATGTTGTTAGGTATATGCATATACAATAAGAAGAGTTTATGCAATTAATTGTAAAATTAAATAATATATTTCACTGCATATATAACTTCATTTCTCTGAATATAAGTTTCACTAAATATGAAAGTTATATTTTACTGAAAGTATATGAAAGTCACATTTCAATCTGCATTACAATAGAAATATTTTCATCAACAAAAACTTGAAAGACTTTTTAGTGAACATTTACTTTATGAAAAATATTTCAACATTTACTTTGAAAGACTTTTACTGAACTTTTAGTGAAAGTATTATGAACGTATTATTATGAAAGTATTCGAACATTTACGTGATGGAACTATTTTCATCAAGAGACTTCTCAAACAATTTTCACTGGACATTAAAAAAGACACTTTTTCAACAGAATCAAGGACTTTTAAAATTATATTTGTCTTAATGTTTGTCTTGATTTATTAGTTAGTTTCTTCATAAATTATATTATTATTGGAAATGTAAATTAGGTGAATAATGACGGGACATAGGTAAACTTACCTGCTATGTCCTTGATGCTCCTTCATGTCTTTCCTCATGTACTTAACTTCTCTTGCTTCGCTCATCCTTTTCTGCCACCCTGCTCTCCTGACCTTTCTTTTGAAGGGAGGGATATGTAAGATATAACAAAATAAGATAGCTGCTTTAAAAATAATTGGCGACCTCAAATTAACATTCTAGATTTGGTGATCTTCCCCTTAAATTCACCTGTTCTCCCAAATTCTAGATCTTTTAATGTTATGTAACGCTACTGGAAAAGGGCATCTAAAACTAATATTAACCAATCATAGTTTGCCTCTACAATCACATCAAACATAGTATAAGTAATTTGGCATGTACAATAACTTAAAATTCGTATTTATAATAACCATAAAAACTAAAACGAATTTTTTTTTTTTTTTTAATTAGATTCATGCTAACTTCTATATATGATTCATGGGAACTTCTAAATTTAGTCCTGTCAGGAATATGTGTTGGTATATTTGTCTTATTTTAAAGGCATATATTGAAGGAGACAGGTCAGCCACTTAATAATTTTATGACCACAGTCAAATATTTAAAGAGACATACATATATGTGCTCTGCAACAGAATATTTCGATAACGTTTCTACGAAATTAAGTATTTGGTAGCGTGAAAGAGCGTTTTAAAGCACATTAATGTAGACAATGTCGCAAAGGTCAGTAGTATATGCAAGCACATATCGTAAGGTTTGTTGTAAACAGAAATTTACGTGGCAACAACGTATAAGCAAAATATGAGTGTTTTCTATATGCCATAACTTGCATACCATGAAATGCCATAACCTGTATTCAGTACTAATTCAGAAGTCAAACAACAAAAACCAGCGTTAATTTACAAAATTTTCACAGGACTAGTTTCGATGGTTTTACCGAACCATCATCTTCAGGAGCAAAACCGCAAATGAACAAGATAGGAAATAATGTTTAGATAAGATAAGAAAGCATGGACAAGAATAAGCAAGTGGCGCCATCTGTTGGTGAAACCAGAACTAAAACATAATTTCTCTAAAAGCCGAAGGCAAATTTGGATTGGAATTAGGATCGTTAACTAGAACAGAAAGATTTTTATGAATGTGAAATGCCTCTAGAAAATCCAGTTCTCCAATGGAAGATGTTTTTTGAATAATTTTGGCAGCAGAAAAATTGAAAGTGTGATTTTCGGACCAACAATGTTGAGCAACAGAACACTTCTGTGTTTCCTTTTTTCTAACATATGCCTCATGTTCTTTGACGCGAAATTTTAAGGCTCTCTTAGTTTGGCCAATGTAAATTAAACCGCACTGGCAAGGAATCCTATAAATACCCCAGGAATTCAATGGGGTCCTTGAGTATAGAAGTTGGAATTTTATTGATGGGAGAGTAAACAACCCGAAAGTTAAATTTCTGCAAAATATGTGCAACTTTATAGCTAATTGATGGAAAGAAGGGAATGACAACAGAATTTTTATAATCTCCTAAAATAAGAGTGTGGTTTTTAGTGTGTTGAGATGAGAATTTTTTAACTGCTTGATTAATAATGTTGGGTGAAAAGCCCCTGTCAATAGCTATTGCTTTTAAATAATTTAGTTCTTCATCAAGGGCTAGTTTGGAGGAGCAAACTTGAAGAGCACGGAAAACATAGGAATAAAATGAAGCTAACTTTTGTTTAGTCGGATGACATGATTTAAAGTGTGGTGGAAGGCAAACCGATGAAGGTTTACGGTAAACTGTAGTACTGAAGTTGGATGTGTTACGTGTGACCAGAATGTCGAGAAACGGAAGAGAATTGCAAGTCTCAAGTTCAAAAGTGAACTGAATAGCAGGATCAATAGAATTCATTGTTGAAAGAACTCTATTTAAATCATCTTTATTACCTTCAAACAGGGTAAAAGTATCGTCTACGTAGCGGAACCATGCCGGGAAGTTTAAAGTTTCAAATAATTTTGATTCATAATAATGCATGTAGATATCAGCCAGGATGGGACTGAGGGGCTTCCCATGGCTAATCCCTCAGTTTGCTTGTAATATTTATTTTGGAAAACAAAATGTGTTTGTTTCAAACAGAGTTCAGTGAGAGAAATTAGCTCATCAATTTCGATGCAAGAGAAATGAAATTCGCGAAGTCTGGTTTCTAGACATCTTAATGCACCCTCCACTGGGACATTGGTGAATAATGATTTTACATCAAAAGAAACCATGAGTAAATTTCAAGGAGAAATGTTTTTAACCTTTTTTACAAACTATATTGAATTTTTTATGGTGTAAATGTTATTGTCTAATAGAGTGGAAAATCTAGAAACTAAATATTTAGCTAAGGGATACGAGGCAGTACCTAAATTTGATACAATAGGGCGGAAAGGAATACCACTTTTATGAATTTTGGGAAGAGCATATAATCTGGCACAATTCGCAACAGATGGGATAAGCGAATGTTTTAAGTTGCTTGAAATGATTTGCGAAGATTTGATCGCAGTTTTTATTTTGGATAAGTCCGAAGGTGAAGGATCTTTAGGGATCGGATTATATGGTCCTTCGTTTAAGAGTTTAGTGACACCATCGATGTAAGTGTTCTTATCCATGACGACTATCTGGCCACCTTTGTCGGCCTTTGAAATGACAATATCCGGGTTAGAATGAATCTCGCGCATTGTAGCTCTTTCTCTCGCAGTTAGATTTGGTTTCAAAGGTTTATTATTGAATTTCACATTATGAGCGATAAGATGCCTAATCATTTCTTTCAGTGAATCTGAAACTTTACTGAACTTGAAAGCTTTTTCGATAGGAGCCAAAATCTTTGGAATCGAGGGTTTACAGGTTTGTGAGAAGTTAAAATTATATTTTAGAATTCTCTCTTGTTCTTCTGAAAGACTAACATTAGAAATATTAACTATTGGCTTGATGTTTACAATGGGATAATTTTTTGAACTACTTGGACTGGAAGACTGTAAAAGAAGTTTTTCGAATTTAACTGCAAGGGTATTTTTATGACGGTTAACTGCATTCTCCGTTCTAGACCAAGACTTTTGTTCAAGGGCAGTGAATTTTGGATATGTTTTAGCGAGTTCCAGATGAAGCTTATAGAGTTCATGTTCAATTTTGGACAATTGTTGACGTGTATCCCTTATCACGGACCGAAGTAAGGCAAGTTTGCAATTTAACAGAATTCTTGAAACACGACTCGAAGGTTTTTGATTAGATTTGATTTGAATAAAATTGGGGATCAATTTTTTACATTTACATTTAAGTAAAAAGTCAAAATGATTCAGGAATTTTTGCCGTTTCAGGCGTAATTTAGTGAAACGATTAACGGATGAAGGCATGATAAACAATGCAGAAAATCAAACTAAATTAACTGAGCAATAATAAAGTACACACAAAATAGCAGAAAAATCCCTCACTGAAATGAATAGAAAACAAAATGTTTGTAAGCAAAATGCATGAAATCAGACAAGCAAAGCACAATATCCAAATGTACAAAACATAAACATAACTTGAAAATTGCAAAAATGTACTCACCGAAACTCCTACAATCACAAAATGGCGGCCACACCACGTGCAAAAAAGAAAGCAAAATGTAAGCCTGTTTGGGGCTTATTCTTGTCCAGGCTTTCTTATCTTATCTAAACATTATTTCCTACTTGTTCATTTGCGGTTTTGCAGCTGAAGATGATGGTTCGGTAAAACCATCGAAACTAGTCCTGTGAAAATTTTGTAAATTAACGCTGGTTTTTGTTGTTTGATTTCTGAATTAGTATTTGTTCGGCGTGTTGTTGTGTCTTAATTATAGAAGCCCCAAACAGGCTTACATTTTGCTTTCTTTTTTGCACGTGGTGTGGCCGCCATTTTGTGATTGTAGGAGTTTCGGTGAGTACATTTTTGCAATTTTCAAGTTATGTTTATGTTTTGTACATTTGGATATTGTGCTTTGCTTGTCTGATTTCATGCATTTTGCTTACAAACATTTTGTTTTCTATTCATTTCAGTGAGGGATTTTTCTGCTATTTTGTGTGTACTTTATTATTGCTCAGTTAATTTAGTTTGATTTTCTGCATTGTTTATCATGCCTTCATCCGTTAATCGTTTCACTAAATTACGCCTGAAACGGCAAAAATTCCTGAATCATCTTGACTTTTTACTTAAATGTAAATGTAAAAAATTGATCCCCAATTTTATTCAAATCAAATCTAATCAAAAACCTTCGAGTCGCGTTTCAAGAATTCTGTTAAATTGCAAACTTGCCTTACTTCGGTCCGTGATAAGGGATACACGTCAACAATTGTCCAAAATTGAACATGAACTCTATAAGCTTCATCTGGAACTCGCTAAAACACATCCAAAATTCACTGCCCTTGAACAAAAGTCTTGGTCTAGAACGGAGAATGCAGTTAACCGTCATAAAAATACCCTTGCAGTTAAATTCGAAAAACTTCTTTTACAGTCTTCCAGTCCAAGTAGTTCAAAAAATTATCCCATTGTAAACATCAAGCCAATAGTTAATATTTCTAATGTTAGTCTTTCAGAAGAACAAGAGAGAATTCTAAAATATAATTTTAACTTCTCACAAACCTGTAAACCCTCGATTCCAAAGATTTCGGCTCCTATCGAAAAAGCTTTCAAGTTCAGTAAAGTTTCAGATTCACAGAAAGAAATGATTAGGCATCTTATCGCTCATAATGTGAAATTCAATAATAAACCTTTGAAACCAAATCTAACTGCGAGAGAAAGAGCTACAATGCGCGAGATTCATTCTAACCTGGATATTGTCATTTCAAAGGCCGACAAAGGTGGCCAGATAGTCGTCATGGATAAGAACACTTACATCGATGGTGTCACTAAACTCTTAAACGAAGGACCATATAATCCGATCCCTAAAGATCCTTCACCTTCGGACTTATCCAAAATAAAAACTGCGATCAAATCTTCGCAAATCATTTCAAGCAACTTAAAACATTCGCTTATCCCATCTGTTGCGAATTGTGCCAGATTATATGCTCTTCCCAAAATTCATAAAAGTGGTATTCCTTTCCGCCCTATTGTATCAAATTTAGGTATTGCCTCGTATCCCTTAGCTAAATATTTAGTTTCTAGATTTTCCACTCTATTAGACAATAACATTTACACCATAAAAAATTCAATATAGTTTGTAAAAAAGGTTAAAAACATTTCTCCTTGAAATTTACTCATGGTTTCTTTTAATGTAAAATCATTATTCACCAATGTCCCAGTGGAGGGTGCATTAAGATGTCTAGAAACCAGACTTCGCGAATTTCATTTCTCTTGCATCGAAATTGATGAGCTAATTTCTCTCACTGAACTCTGTTTGAAACAAACACATTTTGTTTTCCAAAATAAATATTACAAGCAAACTGAGGGATTAGCCATGGGAAGCCCCTCAGTCCCATCCTGGCTGATATCTACATGCATTATTATGAATCAAAATTATTTGAAACTTTAAACTTCCCGGCATGGTTCCGCTACGTAGACGATACTTTTACCCTGTTTGAAGGTAATAAAGATGATTTAAATAGAGTTCTTTCAACAATGAATTCTATTGATCCTGCTATTCAGTTCACTTTTGAACTTGAGACTTGCAATTCTCTTCCGTTTCTCGACATTCTGGTCACACGTAACACATCCAACTTCAGTACTACAGTTTACCGTAAACCTTCATCGGTTTGCCTTCCACCACACTTTAAATCATGTCATCCGACTAAACAAAAGTTAGCTTCATTTTATTCCTATGTTTTCCGTGCTCTTCAAGTTTGCTCCTCCAAACTAGCCCTTGATGAAGAACTAAATTATTTAAAAGCAATAGCTATTGACAGGGGCTTTTCACCCAACATTATTAATCAAGCAGTTAAAAAATTCTCATCTCAACACACTAAAAACCACACTCTTATTTTAGGAGATTATAAAAATTCTGTTGTCATTCCCTTCTTTCCATCAATTAGCTATAAAGTTGCACATATTTTGCAGAAATTTAACTTTCGGGTTGTTTACTCTCCCATCAATAAAATTCCAACTTCTATACTCAAGGACCCCATTGAATTCCTGGGGTATTTATAGGATTCCTTGCCAGTGCGGTTTAATTTACATTGGCCAAACTAAGAGAGCCTTAAAATTTCGCGTCAAAGAACATGAGGCATATGTTAGAAAAAAGGAAACACAGAAGTGTTCTGTTGCTCAACATTGTTGGTCCGAAAATCACACTTTCAATTTTTCTGCTGCCAAAATTATTCAAAAAACATCTTCCATTGGAGAACTGGATTTTCTAGAGGCATTTCACATTCATAAAAATCTTTCTGTTTTAGTTAACGATCCTAATTCCAATCCAAATTTGCCTTCGGCTTTTAGAGAAATTATGTTTTAGTTCTGGTTTCACCAACAGATGGCGCCACTTGCTTATTCTTGTCCATGCTTTCTTATCTTATCTAAACATTATTTCCTATCTTGTTCATTTGCGGTTTTGCAGCTGAAGATGATGGTTCGGTAAAACCATCGAAACTAGTCCTGTGAAAATTTTGTAAATTAACGCTGGTTTTTGTTGTTTGACTTCTGAATTAGTATTTGTTCGGCGTGTTGTTGTGTCTGTATTCAGTATTTAAGCAATTTTAAAATCTCGAAATTTCAATTAGCTTTAAAGAGGAAACAGTTCGTACAGAGATACATTTTAAACACATTAAACACATCAGTGATTCTATTGTACAAGATTACAATTATTTGTTTTAGTTTTAGATGATAATAAATAGTTACAAAATTTTTATTGATTTTATTTATTTTTTCAGGTAACATATTTTTCTCATCATGGGGGCCTTACGTGAAGAAGAAACCGAAGTAGAGCATTTGCTTGCACCTCTTAGTCAACTTTTAGCACAAGGTAAATTAACATTTTCATCATAATAGTGTAGTATAATACCAATAGAGAAGATTTCAGGACTTGAAGCACAGAATGTAACTATTAAAATTAATGTGTACTTAAAAAGGGACACAAATGTTTTAAAATTTATTTTGCATGTTGGTTTAAATTTGAATCCCTTAGTGATTATATCACTAATATTTTTATTTAATACTTAAACTAATAATGTTGTAATTCTCATTCCAAAACGTGAATGATGTAGCACACGCTTTTACAAGCTCTTTATTGTGGAATGTTCTGATTGCTTCAGGTTTGGGCATAATTAAATGAGCTATTACACTCTTGATAGACGCTCTACATTTTCGGGAGCCATTGATCTTATAAAAGCCCGCGTAAAAATAATATGGTAAATAGATGTGTACTCTACGAGAAGGATATTGTATTAAATTTTTTAATTGAAGATAAACTCCTAAAAACATGATAAAACCAAAATTTAATAACAAGTTTGAAATCGTAGTTTAGAGCAAGAGAGAAATAATGAATTTCCAGCTTCAATCCATGGGAAATATCTGAATGTAAAACAGCAGATGTTACAAACACAGTTCTCATGGCGTAAGTACTTTAATTAGAAGTCCTAAACTACGATTCCAACATCATCGACCTGACAAAATCATTTGAAGTCTTTCATAAATTAAAGATGGCATAAAATTTGTCGAGTTCATCAAAAATTTTGTTTTAGTAACTAATAATTTTCTTCAAAATGTGTGTGTTTATTTACATATAAAGATATTTCTGAATTTCTCCTCTCGTGGGTGGTGCTAATCCCTGGATGATAGATGAATTGTTTCAAAATTCAAAATTCAAAATTCGTCATAGATTTGCTTTTAGACCAAAGAGGCGTGAGCACAAAAGGGCTATTAGTCTCGAAACGGCATTTTACGTCGGTTCACTATAAATGTCCGTTTCACTTTTCAGATTGTTGCCATCAGATATTATCATCCTGTATTTCTATTTAAAAAAATTAAATAATGAAGAATCTACATGAATGTATGTATGTTTTTCGCATTCTGAAAATACAACAGTACAGCCATCAAATTTTGAATAATGTAGTCCTCCACCCGAATATGAGCATCTCGAAGCCGAAATTTAGAATCTGGAATTTGTTTTATTATCTATTTCATATTTTGTAAAACTTTAATGAATTTTTGTTAACAAACTCAACGATTTCAAGGCGAGCAATGGCAACACTGTACAAAAAAAAAAAAAAAAAAAAACTTTTTTTTATCTCCAGCGCGCGAGACTGTGCATCCGAAATTCTAAAGATATGCTCTCTTTCAATATTTTGCGATATGATATTGCTGTTGAACTGAATTTTGTGGTTTAAGTGCGAAGAACATTATATTTAATAAATAAAGGTGACCCACAAAACTATTGTCTATTTCATATTTTTAAAACTTTAACTAATTTTTGATTATCAAAATTATTTCAAACGAGCGATGGCAACAAGCAGTGTACGGAAAAAACATTTTTATCTCCAACAGGCGAGACTGTCTACCGGAAATTCTAAAGGTATGCTGTTTTTATATATTTTTATTCCACAAGGACATTAGCTCAAATGCTCTCGGAATAAGTATGTGTGTGTAAATGAAAGAAATGCCTCCTTACTTTAATGGTCCAACTAATTATTGCAGAATTTTGTTCTTCGCTCCATCGAATGCATCATATTTGGGCGTAATATAAAATCTGAAAGCTTCAGATTTTTTTAATTATTGGTTTTATATATATATATATATATATATTCATATTTAACGGTAATTATGTTACTGCTAAATAATGTATGTATTTCATATGATTTTTAATGGTAACGTAAACTTCACGATATTATTCATGATAATTTCCTACAAAAGCGATTTTTCTAGAAATACACGTGTTCACGTGAGCTTTGGTTGATAAACTTTATTCTAGTTATTTCACATTTTGTTTCAGCTAAAAATGCAATGATAACTAACTCAGTTTTAAGCTTTGGAAGGTGTCAATCAAGAATTACTTCTTTCTGCAGTTTGCGTTGCTGGGTTTAATGTAACGTGTTGCATTAGTCGCGACGATAACAAGCTATCTAAGTTTCCGGTACTATCGCATTGCGTAATAAAGATCTTCAGCTGAAAGCGTCGCAGTTTATTCTATTTCTTGCTTTCGGGTCAAGTTTACTGAATTTGGCTATGGTCCAAGTAGGCTAAAGCAATGATAATAATAATTGGGAATCGCGTTCAAAAATAAGTTGAGACACGATTTTTCTTCCGGTTATTTTTGCCTGCTTATTATTTATTAATGCTAAAGTAAGAACAGATAACAGTTGGCAAATTTCTTGACTTCTTGGGACAGCTTTGAATTTCGGCATTTGTCCCGAAAACTATGCAAGACCTCCATTAAGATTTTGTATTTACGCTGTCAACAAAATGGCAATGATGTAACTTTTGTAGAAAGAGGGTCAGACAAAGGAAGAAAAAAATTATACTTTCTCGCAAATTTGGTTATTTAATAAAGAGTTGCATTTTTGAGTTTCGATGTTTGTCTGAACCAGCCATAAAGATGTTACACGTATGCTATCAACCAAAGGTCAAATATTCATTTCTATAAGACAAAAGAAAAGAACTTACCATCTCATTTAATATAGTTTAATTTGGTTTTCTTCTTTGTTTCAAGTTTGTGTAATTTTTGATCTCCTTCCACCGGTCAGATTTTTTTTCCATTTCTCACGCGAACGTATATGGGATTAAAAAAACAGAATCTACAGAAATCGTTTCAAAATTCGATGTAGGTAATTTTTATTTAGCATTGAAGTTTTCCCAAAGATCGTTGTTTAGGTCCAACTATCACTGCAGGATTTTGTTCTTCTTTTCATCGAACGTATCATAAAATAATCTGCCAAATGAGAATTGTATAGAAGTTCTATTGTAATTTCTCAAATATAGTGGCTTTAAAAAATCTTTGTTTTTTGTTGTTGTAAGAAGACGGCTTATGAATGCATGAAAATTATTTTTTTAAACACCAGAGCAACAAAGCAGTCATCTTTTTCCGAATTTTCCAGTCTAGCTGACGGTTAACATTGCATTCAATTTCCCTAAAGTTCTGTTTGATTTAGAAATTCACTCTCATCATCATGAGGCTTAAAACGTTTCATATAAAAACCAACACTGTTAGCAGTTAAACGGTACCTAGAATAAAACAAGTTTTAGAAAATCACCAAACTTCCTAAAATTGCTTCAGAAATTCAAAAGAAAAACCTGTATTGTTTTTCAAGCTATCGGAGGGTGTAAACATCGAAATTCTGCAATGATTGGTGGGACTGTTAAACAAGGATATGTGAAAAAAGTTCAATACTCAAGTTCTTTTTACATGCGAAACAATTCTCGTAGCACAAAGTATTGTCATGAAAAATACATATATATTAAAAAAATCGGGTGGATAGATTAAGAACAAAAATTAATTTCAGAATTTCTCCTAGACAAATAAACAGAGAAGTGAAGCTAAAACCGTGTAACAACAAGATTTATACCAAATTATGTCAATCAGGCCTTCGTACTTTTTAATTTTTCAAAAATCTTATTTCTGAGATCAGGTTTCCTTGCGTGCATATGCATAAAATGCAAATTACACCCTATTAGCATATATTTTAAAAATAACAGATTTGAACCTGCAGTGATAACTAGCACGTTCAATTAGCGCACGTGCCGTGGCAGGAATCTTTGCTCGTTATCGTGACCATAAATACATATGAAGTCTTTAATTATACCAACGTTCTGTTTCCTAATTTCGTGAAGAGTTTTAATTAATAGTTACAAGCGCTGCAAACGCAATGAACAGATATCTCAAAATTTCAAAGCATAGTGCTGAACGAATACATTGCAATAATAATTATTTTTCGCTTAAGAAATTTTATCGTAAAAATTGCAAAAAATAATATATCAGTTTGACATTTTTATTGCTATTTTAATTATTACTATCCCAAAGAAGTGTTTGCCCAAATGGGGTATTAGTATCGTAACAAGAATTTGCATCGTCCTCTATAAACGGTTGTATCACTTTTCAAATTATTGCCACCAAATACTAACGCCCTGTATTATTTTTGAAGAAATTAAATGATGAAGAATCTGTATGTATCTATGCATGTTCCTCGCACTGTGTAAAAATGATGATACCTAGGGCCATCATATTTTGTGTAACATAGTTCTACACCCAAAAATGTGTACCTGGAAGCCCGAATTTTGAATTTCAATTTACTGTTTATTTCATATTTTTTAAGCTTTAACGAATTTTTTATTAAGAAACTCAAGGATTTCGGTGCCAGCAGTGAGAACACACTTTACGGAATAAAGTATTTTTATCTTCAGGGCGCAATATTGTTTACGGGAAATTCTAAAGGTATGCTGCGCAAAGGAGCGGCAGCCCAAATGCTCTCGAATCTGGTGTGTACACCAGATGACTTCCTTGTACGGAATATTAAATTGTACTCATTTTTTCCTGCATTTCATTTAAACTTATTGAATTGAATTAAATCTACTTCATCGATAGTGCATAAACCACAATAGAATAAATGCGCTTTTTAAAATTCACTATATTTATTTACCATAGCGATACTCTGGCAATAGGCTAATTTAACAGAGTTACATCTCATTCATTTTACACTGGTGTGCAAAACTTAAGCAACAACGCAAATTTTAATCAGATAGTCATGAAATTGTAGAAAAGGAGTTCTTGTGATCAGTACAATGAACACGCAATTCAGTAGAAAGGTGATGCGTATGTTAATGTCAGGAACGAAACATCACAGGCGAAGTAAGCATACGCAAAACGCGTGTAGTAGGCGCGCTCAACTCTAAACTGCAATAAAAGGAAGGACGGTGACGCAATTAAAGACATTGGCTGCAAGTAAGTTCTTTCGTGAAATAGGGTTAGAACAAATACCCTATGACTTCACACTGGCAAGAATGATCGGAAAGCTGGAGGACGGGCGCAGTGTGACCAGTGTAGCTGAAGAGTTCGGAATCAACAAAACTATCGTTTTGCTCGCTTGGAAAGCCTTCCAAACCATAGGTACAGCTGTTAGAAAGGTTGCTGGTGACCGCCCCAGGAAACCAACTGAAGTTGATGACCAACATATCGTCCTGCAGGCGAAAAGAGCTCGAAACCAGTCAGCAAGCGCCATAGCTCAGGAATTGTGTACAGCAACGAGGCGACAAGTGTTGCGGTTTACTGTGTCCAGATGCCTTCACAAAGGTGGCCTATTCGCCTGCCGTCTTGAACCTTGCATCCCTTTGAAAGTTAGCCATTGGCATGACCCGTGCAAGGTGCAAGCAGAATGAAAACTGTACTCCTCATCAATGGAGTCGTGTCCTCTTTACAGATGAGAGTCATTTTAGTGCTACAAACGATTCTCAACGCCAACTGATTTGGAGTGAGGTCGGGACACTGTTTCATCCCAGTAACATCACGGAAAGAGACCGTTACGGTAGTCCCGGAGTTCTTGTCTGGAGAGGCATTATTCTCAACGGGCGGACAGAGCTCCACGTTTTCTACAGAGGCTCTGTAAACGGAGATCGCTGTTGTCAGGAGGTAATCCTTTCCCATGTGTGTCTATTTCCAGGTGCCACTGGGGCAGACTTCGTTTTTATGGATGAAAATACACAGCCATACTGAACTCCTGCTGTTCAGAAGCTACTGGAAAGTGAAGATATCACTCGAATGGATTGGCCAGAGTACTTTCCTGATTTAAATCCCATAGAACATGTGTGATTCTTTGTGGAGACGCCTTGCGGCACAATTACATCCTCTGGGGAACACCCAACAACTGAAACAGATGCTGATTGAGGAATAGGCACTCCTTTGGTACTTGATGATGTTGCATTTTAATTCTGAGTATTTGCAATATGACATTTTTAGTGACACAAATGTGTTACACAAGTTCAACGCCGGTGCCAAAACCGGTGCAAATGATGCAGGGGCACCAGGTGGCTGAGTTTATGGACGCCAGAAATTTTAGAGTTTAAGAAAGCACAAAGGACCAAACCATAGAGATGGCAAACTTTTTATAATTTGAGGAGATAATGGGGAGCAAAATTTTGGGGCTGCAAAATATTTAGAATTCTGGAAGACATCAGACAAGTAGAATTTATGATCCGCAGAAACGGCACTAGACGGCAAAATGCCAAGCGCTAGCAGTGCATAAATGTGACTTTAATAAAATGGTTCAATATGGACTAGTTTGATTCATAGCTATCATAATCGTAATATTCGTAGATATCATACAATCTACAGTATTTGAATATTCATGTAATAAACCAAACATTATCTGTCAGCAAAAGTAGGTTTAAAACTAGGAATGCTCGTAAAACACTGCAATTAATAATTTTAATCAAATTAAATAGAAGAAGTATATCGTAAATGGCTAAAATTAAACAAAACTCGTGAGAATTATGGATTTTATTTGCATGCAAGTGTTACAAATTGTAATATATCCCCCCCGCACTGTATTATAAAAGAAGATGATTTCCGCTTGAAACCATTAAATTATTAACTGGAAATGTTACATCTCAAAAACGTCTACCAATACTATTCATTAATTAGTATATTAGAGTCAACAAAATTTCAGTCATTTAAGATATTATCAGAAGTAATTGAATATATTAATTAAAATTTTATATTATGACAACGTACCAAATATCATTATTACTAAAAATACAAAAATTACAATTATAATCTTTTTCAATATATAAATGTTTTTAAAAACGTTTCCTTGAAATTATTTTCCCAGATTCAAATAGCGTTAACTTAAACCGTTCTAGGATGTTATTGTAGGATCCGTATACTTAGTGCAACTACAAACTATCAATACAAATATTTTTGAAAAATTTCTAGGATCCAGTTTAACAATAAAGCTGACTCTCGGGCTTCAAATTAAGAAACTAAGAATTAAACTAATCTTATCCAAAGAGATATAGCCGAAGCTATTAAAATTCTAACAGAGTTGCCCCCTTAACGCTAAGTGACTGCGAAGCTATCAAGGGCGTAAAGTACGGCCGAGCGTAATAATAGCTTACGAGAGAGTAGCCTAAAAAGGCGGACGCGTGCAGCCAGAATATCTGGTATCTCTCTCATTAAGACAGTAGAACTTCGCGGGTAAATACCGCTCTTCCTCACTGGCATTCAGACGTGATTCTAAAACTACGTTCTGGCCGAAAGTGGTAAGTTGAAATTAAGAAGTGATAGGAAAGGGAGTTTAACTCAAAATTTAACTGTTAATAAAATTAACATAATCCTTACATACTAATTTACAGTTTGGTGATAAGATGCGCATGCCAATCTTTCCAGCTAGCTGTTCTCAGCCGACTTTTAGCAGCTGATTTTTTCTTTTAAATTAGTTTCTTTTGGTCCTTCCATAGAAAAGCGACTGGAGAGGAATTGGAATTTCTGCTAATAAATCAAAACTTTTTACTTAAAATAGTAACAATAATTTTTTAAAATGTTTTATGTTTCTTAGTCATTTCCTAAGTCATATTATCCACACATTTAAAGTTGTAGTTATTCTGCCATGCATTTAATTTTTCTGAGACTAATTCTTAAAGTAACAGGTCTGCGTGTCTTAAAATTGTTTCAGGCGTTAAAATGAAATTTTCATACCTTGAAGAGATTGCAGTTTCCTTTTAGTCTTGCAGTTTTTATATTTTAAATCTTTTTTAATTTTTTGAAACATTAATCATAAATTCTTTAACATTAACTTAGTGCTAAAAGTTCATAGACGAACTATGTTTGCTAAAAAGAAATATATCACCTTATTCTATCATTTTTCCTAAGCGAAAGATTCTCTTTCATTTCTTAGTTTTTGTATAACCCAAAAGAACAAAGTTTGTTAGCTAATTCTTAGCTTCTCTATTCTCTTACGAATATTAGCATTCAGTTTTCTCTATAATTCGCAATTAAATTATTTTTAACAAACAGTTACTTAACATACCACAGCTTTACTTTCTATGCTAATTTCACCGCATCGTTCATTAGCATAAGCAACTAAAATTTTCTCTTCAAAGCCACAGGCGTTCAATTACGGACGACTAACAAGAACGTTAAGAGTAGGAAGAGGTATTTTTAGTTTTACCTTTTTTAAATTCTTTTTGTCATTGCTTGTAATTCTTTTTAAAGAAAATTATGTATAATACTGTATTATGATTACATACAGATTCTGAAATATGGCCATCCACTTTTCGACATAATTTTCGTCTTCATTTTAGAATGCTGATATGTAATATCATTGTTTATTTATATTCTCTGAAATACTCTTTGAGGTGATCATCTCAAAGAGATAAACCTCTGTGAGAAAATTAATCGGATTTATATTTTTATTCTTCTTTTACTCAGTTTAAAATTTCATTTTTATTGAACTTTATCGTTGGATTCACTTTAAAGACGGCAATGGATTAAACTTTCCATTTTCTTCCAGTTATTTCATTCAAACTCACAGTTTTGTATAACTTATATTCGACTGTAGACCAAAGTTTTCGAATTCTTCGAATCTTCGAATTTGTATTCTATGAAGCCTGCATAAAAGTTTGTGTTATCATTTTTATTAAATAGTGTTTATTCACTTGCGTAGAATTATCGCAAATTAATGCCTTCTAAATCCATATCTTAAAATCCTGAATGACTAGTAATTTCAAAGTGTTTATTTCCGGGTAATGCTTTTGAAACACCCAGCATAGCTGTTACATGGGACAGTGATGTGCGAGAATATTTTAATTCTGTAAGAAACTTCATTTCGTTGAAATACAAGGCACGCCTTTCACAGGGTATGAAACTCAGTGGGTGAAATTATCATCCAAAGGAACGTAATCTAAAGGAATTATTTCTTTATAAGGTTTTAGTGTTTATCTAGGGTTCCGAAAAGGCTGTCTGGTCGCAACTACGATCAAGTTGTATTTTTGATTGCTCATCGTTGAAATTTTATTTATTCCATCAGTCGGCGGCGCTTCGCTTAGATGTGCTGCGCCTTATCAACCCATTTAATCAACTAGGTTGTCATTCATTTGCCCCATCTGTCAACGAAATGATTCAAGATATCCGATATATTAGTCTGGTCAACATCGGCTACATGGCATTCTAGTTTTGTATTTAATGTTTATTTTCCAGCTAAATGACGTCAATTGCTCAAATCGGGGGAAAACGTCTACTAAAAAGACCGCTAATCGAAACATTACGGACTATGTTTGTTTCAAAGCAAACCTACAGTTTTGTACGGCATATATTCGGAACATGTGCTTAATATCTAAAAACATTCTACGTTGATATTTGTATGAAAGACTAGATGTTACATAGATTAAAAGTATGCAGTATTAGTGAAAATAATATACTGGTGAAAACTGTCAGTTTTAAGCGAGGATGAGTAATGACAAAATTTCCTGAAGCTGTTTTATGACAGGTGTTATATCCCGCTATGGACACTAAAATTAATTTGACTAAAATTAATTCAAATTATTTGACGTCAGGCTGGGAAAAATCCGGATATAAAGGAGGCATAATGTAATTAAAACCAAGACATTCTGTATAAGCACTGATTAGTTTTCTAATGTGAATAACGTATATACATTTTTAACTATCTTAACTGTATTCCAAAGTTCCAATCTTTATATTTACAGCTCAAATTTATGAAAATGTCTTCTTCGTTAAATAAATCTCGCATTCGTTTTTCTCGTTCTCTATTATTACGATTTTTTCTTCCCTTTTTTTCTCGAAGTTAAAGTGGAAATCCTTTTTCGAGCTTCGTTATGCAGAAACCTTAATCGCTAAACAAGGAAGTCTACATGGGATTCATCTTAACTTGTGAAGATTGTTCCCTAATTATAATGGAGTGATGAAAAGCTAAGATGACCGGTTATCTATCACATTTTGGAACTGCTGAAGCCGCAAAGAAATTATTTCCGGCAATGCCTATGTCCATTTAGAGTTTCTTTGCCGGTTAACTAGAATCCAGTGTTTCAAGGGATTTTGACCTGTTTTTACTAGATTTTCGTTCCTCGGAATTTGATTATTTGCAGGATATTTCCCGGAAATAATTATTTAGTTTAAATTTTAGTATAATTATTTTGCATAATTTCTGATAAAAGGAAATTAGTGTATGTTAAAGTAAATAGTGGTTCATACCGGATAAAAGTAAAGTTTAGTAGGTTCATACCGGGTAAAAGAGTGTAAAAGAGTGTTCATACCGGGTAAAAGAGTGTAAGTAGCGACCAACAACTGCACATATCTATGTCAAATTTATGTATGCAATGGCGCTATGTTTTGCACAATATGTTACGCTTAACTAGTATTTAGGTATATGTTCGGTAATAATAAACAGTGATTAAATATCTTCGGGTTTGATTTTTTTACTCCAGTTTATCACTGTAAAACTTTCTGCAGACTGAAATAAACCCTGACCAAATATAAAATTACACACATAAGAAATTCAAAATGTCACTTTAAAATATTCGTGTCCTTCAGTTTTAAAGTTTAAAAAGAAAGAAAGTTAAGGAAAATACTGTAGGTTTCTTACAAAGCAACAAGAAAGGAATAGTAGATAATAATAATAATAATAATAAAATATTATTTACTTTCCTTCTATGGAATAACTTCTTAAATTGCTTTAGGAAGTCTTACGTTTAGTCTTTGGTCTTAGTTTCAAGGTTAGTTTAAAGTTTTTTTAAGAAGTCTTTTTAAGTTTCTTTGAGTTTGGAAACTTAAGTTTGTTTACTTCTTCATTGGAGTTGTCTTAATATTATTAAAGCGTCGCTGTTATGGTGAACGAATATGTGATACTGTAATACCAGCCCTTTGATAAAAGTGGATTGACGTCCAACCAAACCGCAGTCAGTGATAATTTAATACTTTTTTTTTTGCTTGTTTATTATAATACTTACATCGAAGTATTTCATTTGTTTGCTATTAAATAGCATAAAGCTTTTTCTTCATGCACAAGGATGTCCAATTTAAATTATACGCTATCAGTGATCTCCACTTGAAGTGAGTTTTTGAATTATCAGAATACGTACAGAAATATAGCACATGCATCAAAAAGTCCAATGTCGTTAATAATAAAATAAAATTGGTTGATCTTACGCATGGGGCTGCAGGAACGGACATCACGTGCCACATATAGTCTTTTGTCCACAAGTTTACCTGTACTGTGTTTATTAGTTTAAACTCAATTTGATTTAATCTGAACACTAGCCTAACCTTCAGATTGTCAAATAAATTATCGTCCTATATAGAGCAGTATAAAACAACTTAAAGGTTTAGAACTGCAACCTAACATTGCAAAATTAAAACAATAATGTAACAAAACATAACACAAAAGTTCCCGCCCCCCTGATTTTGAGTTAAACTGGTCGGAGATACTTTGCACTCCTTCCCCAATTTTGAACTCTGCCAAGGAAAACAATTAAACAATAAATAAATAAATAAATAAATAGACCCAATTAACTACGATAGCTACGAAGTGATTCTGGAACTGCTGTGGCACGAAAATATGATGCAATCCCTACCCATTTGTAATTTTTAAAATCTTCGTAATTGTTACATGTTATGTTTCTAAAGTAAATATTTTTAAGTTATTTGACGAGTCATTATTACGGAAGGAAATTCCTTTACTTGTTACAAAAGTGGCCCTTCAAATTGGGTTCTTTTTTGTACTTACGGCATTCTAGGGTTTCCTTTCAGATTCCATTCCGGAAAACTCCATGTCGAAAAATTGCAGCCTCATGTTAAACGGGAAGTTTCAAAATTCGTTTGATGTAACGCAGCTCTAAATCAACACAGAAGTGCTTTTGATTTAAAAATTGTCTGTGTTAGTGTTAAAATCAATTCTGGTTCAGATTTATTGGCTAATACTAAACTCTTTATTTCGTTTCAATTAATAAAATTACCTACCGTTATTTGCGAGGTGGATTGCTTTTATTATCAGCAACTTCGAATTGCTCAACACATTTCAGAGCCTTCCTTCGAAAAATATAACGCCCAAAGTTTTAAAAGACGAAATGAAATGCAGTACATGAGAAATGATGAATGTTATGTTTGTGAAGCGGGTAAACATTCAAACTCTTTAGAAGTTCTTTATGATCTTTTATGTAATTAAGCTTTCATGCAATAACAATATTATGAATTCCGTAACGTAAATTAGTCAGAAGTGCTAAGTTACGCACTTAAATATTTTTTCGAGTCTGCTTTCAATCATTAAACGCATTTATAAGATTAATGAACAACAACTTTGTTTAAAATTTTATGGTTAACAATGTTTACGCAATGGTTCCTAAAGTCCAGCAATCCAGCATATTTGACGATTCAAAACTGCCAGAGACTCGAACGAGCTTGATTACTGGACATTTCCTGTACTAAGTATATTTAAATAAATGTCAGAAAAGTAATCTAAAATATATTAAAAAATTTTCTGATATACCGAAGTGTATAAGGCATTAAAAACCTCTTTTGTTAACCAAATGTTGAAAGGCCGTACTTATCGGTATAGGGGTTAGCAACGTTAACTTGCTAAATCCTTGGTCCCGAGTTCTAACCCTGGAAAAGAATTGGATATTTTAAGCATATGGAGACTGTGCGACTTAGGGTCACTTAAAACACTAACGATTTGAAAGTCCTTTCGAGAATCTTTGTGGCAAAGAAAGAGGAGTGACAGGCTCTCGGATCCATCTCTCTAGGCGGTCTTTTATCAAAACAGGAAAGTAGCTTCCGAGGGTCTCCCATCCCGCTACCAGGAAAACCACAAGAGAGGACTTTCGGCTCGTCATGTATTTAGAGTGTCTTAACACCGCAAAGACACTGTACAATAACTCCGGGATTCTAACCCGTACCCTGAGGAACTAACCACTATTCCAATCGTTGGACGGCCATTAAAATAGCAAGCGTTTAGATATTTGGAATAACAACAAAAACATGATGCTGAGGATGGTTATAAAAATAATCAATTAATTAAACTATCTTCAAATTATATCTATTATAGATATTTTAAATATAAAATAAGGATTTAAATTATTAAGAATTGCTTTTGGACTGGACTGGATTAATTACTTGTTTGTGGCAAAACGTATTAGGACTATCTGCTTCAGGAGAAAGAGATACTTCGTAGAAGAGTTTCTGTGAGAAGCTGGCTCGTATATATTTTACATGTAGAGTAAAACGCGGATTCCGTAATCCGCACGCAGCTATTCCGTAATCCTACAATCCTTGTAAATCCTACAATTTTAACAATTTGAAAATTACTTAACAATCATTACGAGGTTTCATGGCAGATGAATAGCAACATTCTGGAAACTGGATATTAGCCAGACTGCGTGGAAGATAAGTTTAAAATCTTGAATTTCACTTAATGGTAACGCGTGCTAATTCGTGTGCTTGATAAATACATGTTAGCGTAATGCAACGTTCCAAATATTCAAGCAAGGTTCTGTTATTGACTGTTCGAACATTGGGGGAAGGGTTATAAATATCAGTTTGTTAAGTTTTCTGTTCTATCACATGGTATTAAGTTATTACGTCACTCCCATATTTCAAAAATAATTTGCAAACCAGAATACGGAAGATTGTACATTTCTGTTAATGGAGTGCCTCTTACCGCAAACATAAATGTTGGCCTAAAGTCGAACTAGATAGCGGTAACAACTATACATAAAGTTTTATGAAAAGAATAACTGCTTTGTATATGTAATAAATATAATACAGATGTTTCCCGCGTTACGAACGTTTGCAAATACTGAAAGTCTTATTTCAAAAAGCGAAACTTGTTCGGAATTTTCAGTTCCTTTATGGCACTTTTGAAAGAACTACAATGTTTATAATTGCATATAGAGCATCTATAATGCAAAGGGAGATGTAATAGATGTAAATATGAATGGCGTTTGAGAGGTTTGCTAAAATACAATCTGCTGTACACGATGTCATAGACTGCTAGTGTTATTTACGACTATAAAAAAACTTGTTCAAACGAGTTTAGCCAATTATTTTCTTAAAATCAATGCTGCTTGCCCACCTAACATGCCGCCTCCTTCCATTGATCATTCAGACTCCTCATTACAAATGACCCTTTTACTTTTCGATGTCAGAGGGCGAGCCAAACATTGACTCATCCCCACCCATGTAAATATCTACTAGCCTCATCCTCATCTGCCCACGCGTGTCTCAAAGACTGCAATGCCAGGTACGTACTGTGTCGTAGAGAAATGTTTTAACCTGTTTAAGCTTTTATTTGTGACATACTCTATTTAAAATTTAAAATATGTTATTTAACATTTTGAAGCTTTTGTCTCAGGAGCATCGTTAGAATATGCGTAGCGAAGTGGAGAGTATCTATATAAATAATATAAAGTTTAATGTGTGTAATGCCAAGATCGTGCGCAATACCGAGTTTGTGCAAGTATCTGAACAAGAGTCATTCTCATCATGTACAAGGATATTTGTTTTCGCTAAAAAAAGTAGAGAGAGCGAGAGAGTAGCACAAATTCTGCATTGAGCATTGAACATTATACCTAGCATGCAAAACGAAAACAACTTTTCTGATTTTGGCAATAATTCCATAAAATATCAACTGGCAGACATGAAATCCAGACTGATGAAGCACAATATAGTACTTAAATGATGAGAAAAGTATAGTGGCAAAAACATGAATAGCACACATAGTACGGAACTAATAGAGAACGGCTTTATCGAGAGAATGGCGTTAGTACAAAAACTTGTCTGGCCAAAGAGGCAAAACAACAAACCAGACAGCCTTACTAAGAGCCTCCCCTATCTGCAAATGCGTTGCACCTTCTGTCAGTATTCAACACCAGATTATCAAAATTTCTTTTAGTAAAAGTTCCCATTCTTCAAGGAGCATCTGTTTCAGTTGTCTGCTGTTCTCTGGAGGTGAAATTATGCTGCCAGGCGTCTTTCTAAAGTACCCCACACATGTTCAATGTAATTTAAACCAAGGAAGAACGCTAGGCAATCTATTCTGCGGATATCTTTATTTTAAGAAGCTCCTCAAAGGCATGAGTCCTGTGTGGCCGTGAATTGTTATTCATTAAAACAAAATCGGAACCAATGGCATCTAGGAAACGATGTACGTGGAAGAGAATAACTTCATCGCAGTAACGATCTCCGGTAAGTGAACTTCTGTCGAAAGCGTGGAACTCCGTCCGTCCGTTAATCATAATGTCTTACCAAACAAGCATGCCAGGACCATTCCAGCGGTCTCTTTCCATGAAGTTAGTGAGCTGAAAGTGTGTCCCTACTTCTCTCCATATCAACTAGCGCCAAGAATCGCTTGTCAGACTGAAGCGATTCTCATCGGTAAATAGGATGTGAGTCCATTGTGAAGTATCTAGTTTGTGTTCTTTACACAACTGTAAACGGTGCCGCCGATGAGCTACTCTGAATAGTATGCAGCGTTCAGAACGGCAGGCGATAGATCAGTTTTATGAAGTCGTCTGGCCGCAGTAAACCTGAACACCAGTAAACCGGTGGCCACCCACCACCAGCCTTTTTTACAGCTGTACCTGTCGTTTCGAAAGTTTTCCAAACTCGTGAAATAACACTTCTATTAATTCCAAACTTTGGGGCAAAAGATATCAAACTATTTACCTTGTGAATCTTGCCATAATCAATCTACCGCGTGTATAGGTATTCTGATGTATTCTAGTAGTCATAGTGAACATAAAAATCCCACTTTCACTTGCAAAAAGATTGCTTGGAAAAAATGCGCCTTTCTTTCTTCATTTTAAGTTGTCTTACACTGCTCGCTCTAGCTTCTAGTATTTTGCGTGCTCTGATATACACACTGATGTCATGATGCTTATATTTATATATGAATAACCTTTCTGCTGAGTTGGCTTTTCATTGTACTAATTGAAAAAGGCCGTTTTTAACAATTTCATTATTGTATGGTAAAAATGAATTTGTTGCTTACGTTTTGCACACCAATATACATATATTGTCATTGTATAGCTCTTCATGACGCTATATAAATAGACTATCATATTTCGCGCACATTTGGCGACTGGTAATCCCCTTTATCAGAAAACTAATCCAAACGCTTTTACTTCACTACCACATAATTACTAATAATGAAAATTTCAGTTTCTGTAAATTCATTCCATTTATTTCATTTTTTACTTCCTTGTAACAAGTAAAGGAAGTACTGTAATTACGAAAAATTCTGGATATCATATTCCAACGAAAATACCCATTTTGACCGCTATCGAATACATTTTTTCTCCATCTGTACGTAAGGACAGATTAAAGGACTCTTTTTCCCCAAACGAATTATAAAACTGACTTAAAACAGATTCAAAAGAGATTTTTTTGTGGCCTCTGTACGTATGTATGTATGTCACATAACTCAAAAACGAGAAGCCTCAGAACGTTGAAATTTTGTATATAGGACTCCTATAATATTCAGTTGTGCACCTTCTTTTTTGGTTGCAATCGACGCAACAAAAGTATATATATATATACCCTCTGTGTTACTTGGCTCAGTGATCTCATTTTTTTTTTCTTATACGTTGGTAAATTGTGCATTTTTTGCTTAAAAAAAGGATTGAATTATATTGTTCTTATCTTCCGGTTAGGGTTTTTATGCCTTTAGTTAATTTGCAGGCAATAGTTCTTGAATTATCAGCAATTTAAAAGTTGTTTAAGTGCGGCTAAGCTTAATTTTTGTTTACCTTGGCTGCCATATTTGCTTACATTTGAAATTTAGCAGAATAGTGAATTCAGTTTCTTTCAGTGTCGTTTTGCGGATTGAGACCAAAATTAAACTTTCATTTTTGTGCACCGAAAAATCAGCCTTCTTGCCTGCTGGCCGCAGTACTTGTTATTGAGTAGAAACTTTACTTTTAATTGTAAAAATTGCTTTTTCGATTGTTTTAACTGTATTTGGTGTTTTATTTTTTTTTCTATATTTTTCAATTTTAATGAAGAGATTTTAAGGTTTTATATATTTTTACCTTGCTGCGAAGTGAGAAATGAATTACTTAAATGAGAAATATATAATATATAAATGAAATAATGAAATTCGAGGAAATAACGTATTTCGTATTAGCTGCAAATATTGTCGCCACTCTGTCTCGGACAAAGGAGAGTGTTTACGAGTAGCACATGCGCATTTGGTAAGCAGCGCTGAATCATCCGTGAAAAACCTTTTCTTTTTACTTCCTAGTACGAAGTAAAAAGGAAGTATTGTAATCGCGAAAAGTTTTAGGCAGCATATTTCAACGAAAATATCCATTTTTACCGCTGTCGAATGCAATTTAACAATGTTTTTGCGTGATATCTGTACGTAAGGACAGAATAAAATACCCTTTTCCTTCAAAAAAATTATAAAACTGCTTTAAAATTAATTCTGAAGAGAATTTTTCGTGGCGTCTGTACGAACGTATGTACGTACGTGCGTATCTCGCATAACTCAAAAACGAGTAGCCTTAGAACGTTGAAATTTTGTATATAGGACTGCTATAACATGTAGATGTGCACCTCGTATTTTGGTTGCAATCGGCCGCACCAAACGTATATAAATATATTTATATATATATCCACTCTGTTACCCGGCTCAGTGATCTCAGTTTCTTTAGTCTTATATATTGGTAAATTGTACATTTTTTGCTTTAAAAATAATTGAATTATGTTGTTTTATCTTCCGGTTAAGGATTTTATGTCTTTAGTAAATCTGTGTGCAATATTTTTTGAATTATCAGCAATTTTAAAGTTGTTTAAGTGCCACTAAGCCTTATAATATTTTTGATGGCAGCCATTGATGTTTACATTTGAAACAGGAGACTAGTGGATTTGTTGCCAATCTAGAGAAACTTAGCTTCGCAACAACAAAGATAACACATTCATTTATTATTGCCAATTAAATCATGCTTAATTCTTTCTGGAATTTTTTCGAGGAAATAAGCGTTTGAAATTTGCTTCGTAATTTTTAATATAGATATTTTGAGTTTTTATGTATTTTTGCCTTCTCGCGAAGTGAGAACCGAATTAATTGAATGAGAAGTACTCAATCGTCTGTGAAAAACTGTTTCTTTTTTGTTTTGTTGGCTTAATTTATTTTATACATCATTCTAGCTTTATTATAGTATTTCAATAGAACATGTGGCAACGATTAGATAATTCTAAATGATATAAATTTTGTGTATTATAAGTTATAATATTGTTGCGTGCGTACGGGTTCGTTATGAAATGAATGCACAAGTCCGATGAAAAATGAACAAAAATTTATTATTATCACAACAAAAATGCTTAAATTTTCTCAAATTATCATGCAGTATTACAATATCTCACAGTAGTTTTCTTTTAACTACTCAAATGTCAATAGAACGTAATTCAAAACAGCTAAAGAACGCTAATCCGCGAATTCGCTACAATCAACAACAGTAGTTTTCTAAACAACAACAAACTAAGCAACTACTACAAACTGAGATGTTTTCCTCCTTTTATAAGCTTTTAAAATCACGCGCTAGAATTTTCCAGTACTTTCTCGAAATCAAAAAGAGATATTTATTTATTTAACGCACGCGCTCTTGTATTTTTAATTTTTCCGGCTTAGCTTTCTTTTAATATTCGTCACGCGCTGCACTGCGCGAGAAATAAAACCATTTAATTTATAATTGAACTAACATTAGCTTTTTAAATACCAAATTCGTAACACTGCCCCCTTCCCAAGGACTGCACGTCCCGGGCAGTACAATCCCTGGACAGGAAGCTAAACTTACAACTGTGGCATAAATGCATTAATAAGCATTACATTACTATAATAAACAACATGAACAATAAATGCAATACATAAAACAAATCAAATGCTATCAAATACTAAATACAAAACAAATACTAAATACAAATCAAATACTAAATACACATTTATAAACAAAAAGGACCATGGTCTGATACTATTTACAATTATTTACATTACGTACTATGGCCATAGTAATGAGTTAACCTGTCGTAAGAGTTCGAAGACTCACGGATCCGAACCATGACGTCATTTAGCCTGTTTAGGATTGTGTGCGAACCATCCCAAGGTGACTGTAAATCAGGCCTGACTCCTTTTCGTCGAATCGGGTTCCACAACCACACCTTGTCTCCTTCGTTGGATCTATGTCCAGCAGCTCTCGTGTTGTATCTGGTCTTCACTTTCTCCGTCGCCAAGTTCACTCGCTTTCGTGCGGAACGGTGCATCACTTCAAAACGGGCCTTGACATCTTGGATGTGTTCCTCAGGCGATGAAGGCGCATCCGTACGGCGATGAAACAGGCGGTCACAAGGCAGACGAAGGTCTCGACCGAAGAGCATCTGAGATGGAGAATAGCTGGTAGTCTGGTGTTTCTTTTCGACCCTAGCATGATTTCGACTGTTTCTCGAGCTGGTTCTTTCGGACAAAGCGTCGGCATTTCCAGGTGAGGATCCCTTCTTAGGATGGATAGTCATGTCTTCAGATCCTGAAAGCAGTTTGTTGTTTTTCAAGTCTAAGGAAAAATTGTATTTCCTTAAAAAGTCCAATCCGAGTATGCATGGATCTGTAATATCCGCCACATATGCCGTGTGATGGTAGGCGGCACTTCCAAACGTGATGTTTACGTTTAACTTCCCAGTTATGTCGATCTTGTCACCAGACGCAGTCTGAAGGGTAACACAGGATGGCGTCCAAATAAGTTTATCTTTAAACTGTTCAGCTAAATCTTTCCTAATGATGGTAACATTAGCTCCTGTGTCAATGATCATACTGCAAGGAACTCCATCGATATTCCCATTGATGGACAGTCCGTTATTGTTGCCACTCACTGTATAAATTTTAAGAGCTTTAAAACAAGGTTTTTCACTATCTGGCAACCTCCGTTCCTCGATATGGTCACTAATTTGTTTACTGCGTTGTTGCTGGGAAATGGTCTTATTTTCCGTACCTCGGGGTCTGCACTTTCTTCGTATGTGGCCTTCAACTCCGCAGTTCCAGCACTTTAGAATTAGTTTCTTTTCACTTCTGTTCCGTCTCAAGCCACTGACTTGTCTGGTAAAATCATCTGCTTTATATTCCGTACCCTGGGGTGTTCTGCAATTCCGTCTTAGGTGACCTTCACTACCACATCTCCAACACCTTAGAGCCACTTTCTTCTCGCTCCTACTCCGTATCAAATCTTCGACTTGTCTGGCTAAATCATCTAAACGAGCCATCAGTTGATCCACTGGCTCATGGACTCGCACAGCTCTAACTGGGTAGCGGTCTCGACGAGTGGCTTGCTGGGCTGCCTCAAATTTCATGGCGTACACTAGAGCACTTTTTAAATCTTTTACATCCGCCATTCGTAGAGCTTTCTGTATTTCAGTATCTCGGATGCCGTCGATAAAGTATTGCAAGGACAGGATTTCCCTTGTTTCTGTCGGGCATTCCGAAAAGGCGAGATGGGACAGCCTTTCAACATCCGCGGCGAGCTCCTGAAGTGTTTCGGTAGGCTTCTGTTGACGAGATTTTAATTGGAGCCTGCTGTAGTCTTTTAAACACTTCTCCCCAAAGCGCAACTCCAAGGCGCCGGACAGAGCTTCGAAATCTAACCTTTTGTTTTCGGGAAGAGTCTGAAGGATATCCGCTGCGTCGGCTCTTAGAGAAGCGGCGAGATGACAGGCCTTAGCTTGGGAATCCCATCCATTCGCATCCGCCACGATAGAAAATTGTGTCTTATACACCTGCCAGGAGGTCTTCCCATCATATGTGGATAGCTTCAGAGGTGGACGAGCAGGCATTGGTAAGAATTTAAAATCATCACTCCTGCTCCCTGCCGACGCTACGAATTTCTTTAAAGTATCCATTTCTTTGGCAACTGCAGAAACTCTCTCATCAATTTGTTCTTTTACAGAAGAAACTCTTTCTTCTATTTCTTCTTTCACCGAAGAAACTCTTTCTTCAATATGTCCAACTTTATTTTCCACTGCGTCAATTCTGCCTTCCATAGCTTCAAATTTATTTTCTATTATGCAAGTAATTTCTCTTTTCATTTCTTCTTGACCAGCTTGAACGGCTTTCATTTCGTCCTTAACGGATTCCTGGCCCAATTTCATTTCTTCCTTAACGGATTCCTGGCCCAATTTCATTTCTTCCTTAAATGATGCTTGGCCAGCTTCCATCTTTTCTTGGAATGCAGCAAAAGCACTAATGAGCTGTCTCAATTGTTCTTCCATCGCTCTTGTTATTGGCATTCAAACCCCACTTCTGACACCAAAAATTGTTGCGTGCGTACGGGTTCGTTATGAAATGAATGCACAAGTCCGATGAAAAATGAACAAAAATTTATTATTATCACAACAAAAATGCTTAAATTTTCTCAAATTATCATGCAGTATTACAATATCTCACAGTAGTTTTCTTTTAACTACTCAAATGTCAATAGAACGTAATTCAAAACAGCTAAAGAACGCTAATCCGCGAATTCGCTACAATCAACAACAGTAGTTTTCTAAACAACAACAAACTAAGCAACTACTACAAACTGAGATGTTTTCCTCCTTTTATAAGCTTTTAAAATCACGCGCTAGAATTTTCCAGTACTTTCTCGAAATCAAAAAGAGATATTTATTTATTTAACGCACGCGCTCTTGTATTTTTAATTTTTCCGGCTTAGCTTTCTTTTAATATTCGTCACGCGCTGCACTGCGCGAGAAATAAAACCATTTAATTTATAATTGAACTAACATTAGCTTTTTAAATACCAAATTCGTAACAATATGAACGAAATATATACGTTAACTGTTATATAATTATTGGATTATATAACAGTTAACTTAGCTTCCGTTATATAATTATTATATAAGTTAACTGTTATATAATTATTAATACTGTTAAGTGAATCTAGCGCCAGAGTGTCGTCATGGTAAAAAAATACTAGAGCGAATTTTAAAGAATGCATTTATTCTATTGTGGTTTATGCGCTGTAGGCGAAATAGATTTAATTCAATCCAATACGTTTAAATGAAATGCAAGAAAAAATGCGTATAATTTAATATTCCAATACAAGGAAGTCATGTGGTGTACACATCAGATTTTTTATGTTTCATTTCTCTACATAGTTTTAGATTTTTTACAGTATTTGAATAGAACATGTGACAACGATTAGATAATTCTTCAGATGCTATAATTTTTGTGCATTCTAGGTTATAAAATGAATGAGATGTAAAGCTGTTAAGTTAACCTAGCGCCAGAGTGTCGCTATGGTAAATAAATATAGTGAATTTTAAAGAGTGCATTTATTCTATTGTGGTTTGTGCGCTGTCGACGAGGTAGCTTTAAATCAATTCAATAAGTTTAAATGAAATGCAGGAAAAATGTGCATAATTTAATATTCTGTGCAAGGAAGCCATGTGGTTTACACATCAGATTTTTTCAATATTGTTAAGCCAGTGCTTTGAAGAATTAATAACGAAACTGTCTAGAAGTAGACGAGGGGGTGGGAATCAGATAGGTAAGTTCCTTAGCTTTTCAGAGCATATTTCAGTCTCTTTTTTTTTTAAGTCTGAAACAGGGTAACTTTGAATATTTCTTAGAGTATAGTATAATATAAAAAGACTGGGAAAAAATAACATTACATTGTGTTTGGATTAATCTTCCAAACTAGAAAAGGAAGAATATATAGTGTACCAAACTAAAGTTAATAATGTTAAGTCGTTTTATGAATTCTGCAAACATTCCAATAAAATGAGAAAGCCAATCAAAAGACCTAGTAGTAAAGTTAATACAAGTATATTTCTAGAGGATAAGATTGACATATCCTTGTACACATTTTGCGAGAACAATGTTTCCAAAATTGCATTTCGGTTACTTCAAATTTACTTCATTTCAGAAAATGCAAGGTTCCAGAATTAGCTGACTGCATAGACGCTTTCTTACTTTTCTCAATGTGTAATGTGAATGAAGGCCAGTTTCCCTGAACAAGTCCTCCATCAAGGCATCCTCACTTCAGATAGATAGTACTTTGTCATGAACTATTATACAAGAAAAGTGAAAATAAGTGTTAACTGTAATTTGTTGCGTTGTGATCGGAAATCTTATAATTCGTCAAAATGAGCTTTATCACACTATAGAGCCGCATGCAACTCGCTCGGTAATAAGTAGTAGTTTTATTTATATAATTAAAGTTTAACAAGCCGCTCTACCGGAATAGTGGTTAGCGACGTTGACTACCGTACCGATTAGCCCGGGTTCGAATCCCAGAGAAGGCATAGATGTTGGTAAATGTATAAAGTCTGTGCGGCATGGAGGCAGTCCAAATATGCATCGAGCCGAAAGTACTCTCGAGAGGTAGGGAAAGAGGGATCGAAGACCTTCGGAACCATCCCCCCCCCGGCGTACTCTCCATCAAATTAGGGGCGAAACTGAGCAAAGTCGTAGTGTCACTTGAATGGTGCTCAAGGCACTTGCCAACGACAGTCTCAATCTTGCATTTCTTGCCACGATGAGTTTCGTGGGCTTGTTCTGATGTTACTGTCAGGCAGCAACACACAAGGTTATCGAAAATATCTATGCGCTACGACGCTTGTTTATATAGATCACTAACTTAATTTTATTAATTAATTTTATTAATAACATTATTATGTGTATAATAATTTCAAAATACGTACAGCGCGTTAAATTGTCCAAGTAATAAACGAAAGACAAAAATTTCGTTTCTGGACTTATTACATTAACTACTACAGACATTAACTAAGGAGACAACGTAAAAGATATACATGTTGGCTCTGCCAGTATTTCTTACTTAACCCCTTAACTGCCGCGGGCGTATATATACGCCTTGCTCAGCCGATGCGTTAACTGCCCCAGGCGTATATATACGTCCTTCCAAACTGCTATCATTTGCTTTGCGCTGCTACACCTAAAATTATTCGCAAAGTTAACGCATCGGCTGCGCATCTGGGCGCATCTGGGGGGCAGTTAACGCATCGGCTGAGCAAGGCGTATATATACGCCCGCGGCAGTTAAGGGGTTAATCATATCATGGATGCATTCAGTTACAGATTTAGTGGGAGACACAAACCGTATCTGATAATCGACTTTTTTTTATTTATTTGTTTTTATTCTAAGCATTAATCAAATCATTTAGGGTTGTGTGTTGGTCTGTATTTTGGTCACCGCGGCTAAAAATGAAAAGACAGATTTTTTTATGCAAAACCATGCTAAGCTGATAGCAGTTTAAACATATTTTCAGTAACTAATTTGAAATGTCTCTTCTACCGTGCGATGTCTATTTCCACTTGTTCTTATAATTTCCTAACATTGTGTACGGATTGAGAGTAGAGAAAAACCTGCGGTTCCACCTTTCAAAACGCAACAAATTCTTGAGTTAAAATCTTTTTTTTTTTTTTTTTTTTCAAAACATTAGAATATCATCTTTCGAATTCCGTTTACTCTTTTTAAAATCAGTTGCCAATTGCACAGTTATTATAAGCAGATAAAAACAGGAATTCTCAAGAAATACTTTGTTTTCTATCCGAATAAGACATTTTCAGTGCAGAGTAGAAAAGTTTAAAATCTGCATAGCGTAGAAACGTACTCCTCTCAGTGCAAAATAACAGCAATGAGAATGATTTTTTTTTGTTCATAATCAACAACATTAATTAACACTTCGGCGGTTGTCAGATTAAGCTATTCTTTCTTCTCAAACACGAGCGAAATTTGTCGTAAATTTGTCATGCGGCTGTGTTCGTTTGCGACCACTACAATGAGCGAATGGAATGCTAGCTGATATCTTTGATGACTATCAAAAGGTTAAAAAAATAAGCCAGAAATCATTCTCAGTTTATATGAAGTTTTTCTTTCAAAACACAAACTCCTTTTTTTTTTTTTTTTTTTTGCTTTTAAAATAATACATTTATCTAGTTGCGGCTCTTAAGTACTTCTGAATTCTAAATTGCGACTCTTACTTACACAAAGTTTGGCAATTTCTGATATATACAGGTAGTCAAGAAAGTCTGCGTACATCAAGAAAAGTAACATCAAATCCAAATTTTAAGGTGCGAAAAGAGTAGTTTCTTAAAGTTTTATTTTTTAAATATTTAGTTTCAATAAGGGACTTTAAAATTATTTGACTGTAATATTTTCATATCTAATAATTTATGCACACTAATTTTTAAAAGATAAGTGGCCAGAAATCAAAGCCAATAAAGTTTGCGTACAACGCGAAGGAGGCGGGGGATTTTTTATCTAACTTTTAAACTTCAAACTTGAGAATGCAAAGAAGGTTACACTTTCAAGGTCATTGACTTCCGAAGCGAATTTCACGTTGATTGGAAGTTGTTATTTCTATTTTCTTTGAAGAAAATGACAACCAATAAAGAAATTCCTTTAGTTACGAGACAAATAATTATCAAATTGGGAGATGAAGGTAAAACTCTTCGTTATATTGGTAAAACCATTGGAAAACCATTTTCTAGTGTGCAAAGAGTTATTCAAAACTATCTTGACAGTGGTAGTCTTGCTGTAAAACCAAGATGTGGGAGACCGAAGAAGCTAACGCAGAGAGAAGAAAGAAAAACTCTTTTACGAATTAAACAAAATCCTAAATTTTCTGCTGCAAGCATTGCAAAAGATATTTTTTAACTAGCAACAAGGAAATTTCTCCTGAAACTGTACGAAAAGTGCTGCGAAAGGCCGATTATCATGGACGCAAACCTAGGTCTAAGCCATACATTTCCGAGACAAATAGAAAGAAAAGAATTGCTTTTGCCAAAACACATTTGAACTCTTCGCAGGACTTCTGGAACAATGTAATTTGGTCAGATGAAAGTAAATTTACAATATTTAAAGTTAATGGCCACCCTATTGTATGCAGAAAACCAAGAACGGAACTGAATCTGAGAAATTTAAATCCAACCGTCAAACATGGAGCTGGCGGTGTGATAGCATGGGGGTGTATGTCGTCGAAAGGAGTTGGAAATTTTAACAATTATTGATAAAGTCATGGATAAGTATGTTTATCTGGATATTCTGAAGAAACATCTACGAGACAGTGCCCGAAATTTAAACCTTTCTAATACCTTTATTTTCCAACAAGACGACGACCCGAAACATACAGCTAAAATTGTGAAGGAATATCTCCTCTATCGCACTCCAATACAGTTGCGTACTCCTCCGCAGTCACCAGACCTCAATCCAATCGAACATTTGTGGGCAAAATTGGAGAAACGAATTCGAAAACACAATATTACGTCGTGAAATGAGCTAATTAGTAAATTGCAGGAAGAATGGGCGAAATTTACGTCGGATGACACTGAAAAACTAGTTTAGTCAATGCCCAGACGTCTGCAAGCTGTTTTGAAGAATAAAGGATATCCTACAAAGTATTGAAGTAATGTAAAAAACTTATATTTTGCTTTTTTTTTTTTTTTTTGAAAGTGTACGCAGACTTATTGGAAGGAATTTCTGAGTTCTTTTGACAAAATATATTTTTGAAAAAATGTAAAAAGTATTACACTGATATTATTTACTTTTCATTTAAGCTTACAATTTTAGCTAATAGAAGAAAAAAATGCTATGATTAAAGCACATTTTTCTATGCTTTAAGTGTTTTTTTAATTTCAAATTTGATCTGTACGCAGACTTTTGTGACTAACTCTATGCAGCTAAAGTGGAAGAACTGTCTAAAATAGGTATCCGAGTTACGGTAAGTACATTGAAAAGCATAGGATGAACAGATACCTCTCTTCACCTTAGGGAATTACTGGCTAAAGCCGCGCAACTGTGTTAATCTGCTTCAGGTTACAGAAAAAAAAATGCAAAAATTGTGATTTCATTGCATCCATCGAATTATCGACAAGATACTACAGTTAAATTTTAACTAAAAGTTTAAATGTGAAATATTCTGTATTTAAGCTCGTTATCTTATTCAGTGCCTCTTTTTTCACCCTTTAATAGTATTTATTTTCGTGCAATAATTTTTTAAATACAATTACTAGAAGTAACATAATTGTACTTGTTGCATGTATAGATGGGCATTCGACTATAGGGGCTCTATAAAGTTGCTGATATTGTTGTTCGCTATATTAGATACTAAGTTGTATACAGTTCCAATAAAAGCTATTGGAATTCTGCAAGCTACTCAAGGAAAACCGTCTGTAATGTAAACGCGGTATGCACATATTGTATTAAAACGAATTCTTAGAGAAATTTTATGATTGTTTCTATTGGTCTTTAATAAACTAACAGTCTCAAAGTTTTGACCAAAAACGTTCAACGATTTTCTTTGTTAAAGTTAAGATTCGAAAAACTGCTATGACGAAAAAAGCGCGAAGATGAGAGTTTTCAAATATGGAATGTTTTCTAAAATTCATGGGATACAAACATTCCATTCCTAATCTAAACAGAAATCGTTCAGAAAATGGCGAAACCAAAAACTTATATTCACTGTGAAATTTTAAATTTGATAACAAAAATTTTTAATAATGCTTTAAAGCAAACTTTCACCGCCGCGTAACTAATTAAGTGCTGTGACATAATATCGCGCCGGTAGGCAGTGGAAAAAAAAAATAGCTTACTAAGCTCTGGCGATTTGGCCTCGATCTTGGCGACGGCACTTGGCTACCGAAATGCGGCCGGCGTCTCTACTCCCGTCATATCGGATCCGGTAACCCTCCATTGGCAGCGGTTTTCGTCCTCTCTTGCTCTGGCTTAGTTTCTGTCGCTTTGGCAGAGAGACAAACCAGCCGCATTTTCTCCATCCGCAGAAACGGACTTGGTAGCAAATTTTTCTCGCATCTCTGGAATATGATGTCCTGTTCTGAGCTAATTTCCACGCTCTAATAGGTTTCAACGTTTCCCGGTATGGACAGGAATACATCATCCTCAGTATCGTGAAAGATTTTTTGGGCAGTCGCCGGTCGTATCTGTTGGTAAGTCGATATTTTCTTGAGACACCCTTAACATTTCTCTTTCCCTAATTCTATTTTTTAACGCCAGCCGTCTGCCCCCGTTATTATGAAAAGGTTAACGCTGAATGACATCTGAATGTCAGTCACGGTGTGAGACACCCCCGCTTCGGTATCTTCTTCCAGGCGAACCGCATTATGGGGCTTGGGAGGCATGGCATTGGTCATCTTTGGCGGTATTGTTTTGATCGTTTCCCGCAAGACCGTAACCAGCCGTGTGTGATTGACCCATGTGGTCAGACATAAAATACTTTAAAAAACCTTAGATTTTATATTTCAGAAACGAAGAATCTCTCCATATAGAATAATTGTACATTAAATCTCGGATTCTTACTGCCTGTGCGTTAGAACTCTGCCCAAACTTTTATCTTTCGCTTGGAAAGGTAATTGTTTCAGCATATGCAGTTGTAATTTTAGGTTTTCCCCACTTGTAAGTGCTAAAATGTTTGTTGTAATATCTAAAATGTATGTGATAGTATTAGCGTAGAAATTGTGAACCAGTGTCTTCAGTTTGAATTTTCAAATCGAAGAAGCTAGTAAAAAGTGTCACTTGATGTTATACCGAAATGCATTTTTTTTTGGGGGGGGGGGTTGTTTAGTCTCGTTTACATTACTTAAAAGTCGCTAATAAAATTGAACATTATACACAAATTGCACTTTATTTACAATGTAATTATTTTCTAGTCGGCTCAATTTCCAATTCCATTACAAATTAGTCGAATGCCTCTGACATTTTCTGAAGTTTCAACGTTTCTGGCTTTAAAACAATTCCTGTAGAATGTATAACTGACTTCGGAAAAGTTTCTTTCAGTAAAGTGTTTTAATTTAGGAAAATTAGTTTCTAGTTTTCTTTCTTTTAATGATCGTTTTAAGTCTGAGTAAGTAACTGAAGTAATTTAGTTCATTTAAACCAATCTGAAATTTGACTTTTAAAGTTGCTTTAAAAATATTAAGTTTAATATAAACTGATTTCTTCTGTGGAAAATAATATATTATTACTGTTAAAACGTTTAGTTTTGTTTAGTTTTCTCACAAGAAATCTGTTAAATTGACTTATCCAGTTCTAGTTTTATGCTTGTTAATATTTAAATTCAGTAAGAAATTTTATTGTACTATATCCTTACGGATACAGCTGTCATTTTTATATTTATATACAAGTCATAAACTTTTCTAAAACGACCACTTAAGATTCCGACGATTTTGCTCCTCTTTAAACGTAGTATTGGACTTGGTTAATGTTCGATACTGTTGTTTATGTTCTGAGAAATACTAGTTAACTGTCTTTCAGAGGTAGTTGTGACAGATTTCACCATATGTAATTTTAAAAAATCCTCATATTAAATTCAAAACATGCGGTAGAAAATGCCCAATAGTTTTCATTGGTATTGAAAAGGAAATTAGGTGCAGTTGCAGGCAATTAACCGATTTTTGCACTTTTTTATTCTAGTATTTACGTGCGTATATTTTCATTTAAGTGTTAGAAGAATATATTCTCTAAAGTCGAAGAAAGAATCTTTCACGGTTCGATAAACGTGCCTGCTTGATACGATTATGTGCGAATTAGCATTGCAAGGAAAGTGTCTTATATTTTCACTATTTCAGTATTGTCGGATCTCTCTGCCGGCCGACATAAATGCTTTATTTTCTTCGAATTTAAGCTGAAACAAGATTTTGTATTTAAAGAATGGACAAATAAGGAGCAATGGTTTTATTATAAAATCCTTTTGATTTTTAAGATTTTAATTAAGACCCGATCGCTTGGAGTAAGGAACCGGTAGAAATAAGTTAAAATATTTACCATGAATTTAAGCCGCACCCAAATTTTACACCTTGAAAAATATATAAAAAGTGAGGGCTAAAGTAAAATTGTCCTTTTTGAGATTCTTCTTAAGTTTCGAACACATATTTTTTAAAGTGTGCAAGAGTTTATTCCTTTCACAAATGAATTTTTGAATACTAATATTTGAATTATGTTACTTTTATATCGTACAGGTGGCCTAGTGATATTACTTGAGAATGTAAAAATAATGTATTTCCATATATGGACAGCTATACATAATCTTTGTTTTTAAGGATGTACGGTGTACGAACAGATTATTTCAGAAATATATAATTAATTATAAGTTATAGTGCATTTATAAATACGTAAATGAACAAATGCGTGTTTTTTAAACAAATCGAAAAAGCGGGATAAAGTTACAAAAGAAAATGGACACGCCACATATCTTTGCATTATGTATAGTTTGGAAAGATGTGCAATTATATTTTTTGTGCAGTTTAGTCATTATACAAGGATATTATAAGACAAATGAGAGGCACTGATACGGCATTCAGAAAATGTAATCCGAATCAACGGTATTAAGGAATCAAATGTTGTGTAATTACGATGTGACATAATCTGAGAATCTTACTCCATGAATTACTAATGCGTAACTTACATGGATAGGCATCTGACATAATAATTTGTGAAGTAAGTGCCTGTGAAAACGTTTGTGAGAGATCTGTCAAGTTTCTGCCTGTTTTTTAATAGTGAATATTAGTATTGATTAGTAAAACTGATGCGCAGTTATGTGTCATCCTTTCGGATAATAGATATAGAAGCAATATTTTTGCTGAATCATACGGTATTGAAAACAAATCTTACGTCATTCGTCAGTCTGCTGGCTAAGTAAATCATGAATGAATCAGAAGTAACAGTGAATATGTATGCATATACTGCGTACTGCATTCAATCATAATGCATGCATGCATGCGAACTTTAATTAGAAAATTAACTTCAATTTTCGCGAATTTATTTTAAATTAAGTCTCTAGTTTCGTTCGCAAAAAGTCTTTTAGTTTCCGCGATGATGTTTTATGCACCTGAATTTCCTACAATGTATTTGTATGTTATGACCATGCGTTTGGCGCATCATAATCTCAAAAGTTATGCGCCAGTTATCTCACCATCCATTCACACAATGTATAGTTTATATAATGAAAGTTACATTATTCTTAATACAGGGATTTAGTAAATTTCGATGGGATTTAGAAAATAATGCGCGAGCAATTGAGATGCTGTGTCAAAGTGATTATGACAATATGTGAAATAATGCGCAAATTCATGTCTAGTAAATTTTAATTACATATAATGTTCCATTTCGTTCAAGTTACAAAATGTGTCTTCAGCGGTTGAAAAAATATATTCTTAAGCAGGTTTTTCTCGTGATTTACCTTCAGGTGAAAACAAAATTGGATTTTGGCTTAATTTGCATTCTTTATTTAATGAAAAATAAACAAGAACGACGTTTATGAAAATTCTAAATAAGTTGAGCCAGTTTAACATATAAAGCGACCAAAAGAGCTAGTAAGTAAGCTCCATTTATTTTCATATAACTTTCTTTAACATCTGTCTGGTGGGAATTCTTTTGCTTTTATTTAGATTTGGGAAGAATCCTAGAAATTTCACGAATCTTTCGGATCTCGAATCCTTCGTTTAAGAAATAAAGGAGGAAGAAAAACGTAATATTAGAACTTCTTTCATCAAAAAATTTCATATCGTCCTTTAAAGAAAAACAGATTTAAGAAAACAATTTAGTATACTTACGTTAAGAAGATGTAAATGAAATTTAGAAAATAAGCACGTATTTAAAACTCTTGAATTAATCTTCTTATTATAATTTGAAAAAAATATTGAGAAACTATGAAAAATTATTCTAGAATTATTTCAAATAAAAAAAAGTGTGAAAGAGAAGAGGATTTATTTCAAGTGTTCGCATAATAAACATTAAATATTGAATGTTAAATTTTCTTCAGCAAGGTCAATCAAGTGTTTGTCACTCAGAACCACCAGTTGCTGAGCCGTGAAACAGCGGAAGATGAGTACTTTGCTCCGGGTTGAAATTCCGGCGATAGGGCTCGCTCTTGAGTTTCGTGATGTTCCCTGATTGTAATCTGAATTCGAGCTAGTTTACCTTAAAACGTGTTCCACGAAAGCATCCTTCCTCTTAGGCTGATAGCTCTTGCGTGTTTTTCCGTATTAACCTCTGTTCGAAAAGTTCTTAATCCACCTAGAGACGCAATGAGGAGATATTTGCTGATCTGAATCTACTTAAATTGCAAATGCTACTGCATTCTTTATTATTATGTTTCTGATGGTCCTCATTAAAACTGTCTCCAAAGTTTCATGTTAAAATGTTTTATGTTTGCTTATGTTAGGTTTTCAAAGTTTCGAATGACAAATAAAATCTCGAATGTTTCGTGGGATTTGAGGGTTCGAATGCACCATTATTGCTTTCATTAATGTAGTAAAATTCCAGTTATCCATATTTGCTCGTTTTTCTAGTGAGCTCGCCAATGACTAGGTGGATAAAACCTCCAAATACTGAAAGTTCCACCCGGGTTCAAATCCCAGCCAACGACTAAATGAGCATTTTAGTAGATTTCTTGTGTAATGTAAGAATAAGCCCGTTTCTCGCAGTCAATCTTCTACAAAGGCTTGCACTTACGCAAAATAACCCTAATGTGCTTTTCTATAATCCATTAAATTCAAATTCTCTTTCTAGGTCTAGCAAAATTAAGCTTGTGTGCGTGAATTTTTGTTCTGGAAATTAAAATAACTTTATCTGTTGAGTATAGAGAATAATATGTTTTAATATCCGTAAAACGACCGTCCGCGGTTCTAGATGATCGGGAAGCCCACCAGCGGCCGAGCGGTAAAATCGCTGAACACTGGTAGTTCGGTCCGAGGTTCGAATCCCGCGAACGGGCTGGCTGCATGAGCGTTTTCGTGGTTTTTCCCATGTGTAACGTGTATACGAGCCAGTTTCCCTTAGAAAGTCCTCCACGAAGGCAACTCTCCCCTTAGGCAGATAGCCCTCGTTCGCTTTGCCGTATTCTCAATACACCAACACCAATCCAGATGATCGGTCACCTTAGGAAGAATTCAACGGTATAAGTACTCGAGAATAGAAATCACCTTTAGAGGTGGTCAGCATGGAAAGTGTTCACCTTTGAAAGCAATAAATAAACTCGGTAATATAGTGCTGGAAAATTAAGAGTTTATTTAACGGAACATAAAGAAAAGGGGGTCAGCAGCCGGTTCTCAAATGGACGAAGGCACAACCAAGATGTTTCATTGTGTTTTGAATTATCGCTTGCATTGCAGTAAAATGTGTTTTCAAAGTAAGCAGAATAGCCTTCGTCGTGCTTTGCCCTATTTAATTAAACAAATATTAATCTAAATAAAAGAAAAGAAAAAAATTTTTTTTTTCATATATCATGGCTGTATCCTAATAATAGTGGATAACTCGAGTTCTGTTATAAATTCAATGCATGTACTATCGTATTATATAACATATTGCAGCAGCTGACCGGTAAATTCGCAGAACACTAGTAGTTTCTTCCGAAGTTCAAATCCTACTAACGGCTGGCAGCATGGGCGTTTTCGTGGTTTTCCCCATGTGCAGCGTTCCTGCGAGCCAATTTTTCTTGGATAGTTCTCCACGAAGGCATCCTTCCCCTTAGGCAGATAACCCTGAAGTGCTTTACAGTAATGAAGTAAACCAAACCAAAAACATATTCCATTGCGAAGCGAACAGTATTTTTACAAATGTTTTATTTTCAGTTTCTGGAACGAAAATATTTTAACTTAACGAAGATTCGAAGCTCTCGCTTTTAATATGTTAGTGAGAGGACATTTTGCAATACCTAATTCCTGAGTGATTCGTCCAAATTAGAAAGTTGTAACCATATCGGCAAAGATATAATGTCACGACAATCAGTTTTAAAATGTGAAACTATGTGGATTATGAAGTGTATTAACGGCCAATACTCAAACTTAATCTTTTCATAAGGGCGTGTTTTTTAACATAATTTTAACTTCCTTAAAGCTTATTTTTTTTAAATAACAGATCCCCAGTGATTTAATCGATTTCAAGATTTGTTTATTTTGCTTCGAAAATATTTTATTAAAATGTTGTTCGTTATTTGAGTTGTCATATATGAGTTTTCAAATGAAGCACCTTTTCCTAATGGTATTTATTCACAGATGCATATTGATATTTAATTGTAATAAAACATATTCTGTATTTAAATCATAAACTTACAACTGGTAAACCTTGTTACCCTACGTTATTTTCCCTTCCTTTATTTTATTTTTCGTAGACAGTTTGTTTCGCACTGATGTTTTTTGAACACAGTTTTCCCATCGTCCTGCTATTAACAAGGTGAAATTTTTTTTTTAAACATAGTCTGGTAAATTTGGATTCCTCTTAATCCTCTCTCGTTTAATCAGCTGTACTGGAAATCAAAATGCTCTTTTACAAATATGCAGTACAACTTCCTTCTTATTAGCCCAAAAGGGGCAGTCCCGATTGCGATATTAGTCTGGAAACGGCATTTTGCGTTAATTGCTATAAATGGCGTATCGCTTTTCAAATTGTTGCCACCAAATATTGTCGTCCTGTATTATATTTAAAGAAATTAAATAATGAGTACTCTGTGTGAATTGCATATATGTTTCTCGCATTCTGAAAAAACAACTGTACACAGAGCCATCAAATTTTGAATGACGTAGTCCTCCACCCGAACATGAGCACCTGGAAGCCCGAATTTGGAATTTTATTATCTAATTTGTATTTTGTAAAACGTTAACGAATGTTTTACTAACAAACTCAACGATTTCAAAACGAGCAGTGGCAACACTCTACGGGAGGAGGGATTATCTCCAGTGCGCGAGACTGTCTATTAGAGATTCTAAAGCTATGCTGTTTTTAAATATGTTGTGAATTTGCTGTTGAATCTAATTTTATGTTGGTGCCAAGAACACGATATTTAATAAATAAATACACAAAACGTTAATAATAAGAAGAGAAAAAGTTTTTTAATGGCATCTTGGTAAGGAAACTGAACACTTATGATGAATTAGGAAAGACTTAAAAAACTGAAAATGTATGCTAACATTTAACGCTGCACCGGGAATTCTAAACGTATGGTGCTTTTAAAATTTTTGTAATTATGCTGTCGAATTCTATATGGCGTTAAGTGCTAAGAAAATGATAAAGCTTTAAACAAAAGGTTACTAGGGGTGACGATGATGATGCTTAACAGTAAAGATATTATATGATGATGAATAAAGCTTTAAAGATACGGTTAGTAGGAGTGAGTGTAATGCAACCGTTTAAATCTCAAACCTTTCAGAATTAATAAATTTGCAGAGCTATATTTTGTTTATTTATTTATATTTTCATTCAACGGTAAGAAGTTACAACTGCGAGACATTGGCAGGCTCCGTACAGTAGTGGTGAAACGGGTTGCTAAATGATTTTCCCTACATATAACGTAAACTCGAGAGCGTTGCTTTTAGAATGTTTTCTAAAATGCCTAACGTTGTAGGTTCTTTGCTACATATATATTAAAAAAATACTAAACCATGTTATAGTTGTTTTCATTATTTTTTAAATGTTTCACAAGCTATTTCACAAATTGTCTCGACGACCTGGGTTATTCCGTAATTTAAAGAAAACATTAAAATAACTGCAAAGAATAAAATTTTGGCAAACGTAAACCTGCTTCGCTTCATCATACGTTCAATAATAAAAAGACCAAGAAAAGTTAAATAGTGTCAGTTTTTAGCCTCTACTGCTTTCAAATTTAAGTGTGAACAAAATTTGCCGTATTAAAATAAGACCATTCCATTTTGTTGTGAATGAACCATGGAATGATTGGTTCTGCCACCATTCATTCATTGCCTTGAAAGTATCGTTGCTTTGCGAGACCCTGGAAGAGTTCAGTGACCTCGGAGTCTGACAGCTATACCAAAATTCCCGGTTTATGGCTACTGCGTCACATTTTGGCGATAGTTTCAATGTTTCACCCCTTCTACTAAAATAATATTTTCCGTCAGTGAAGATAGTCTTTTCTTTGCAGTTAAAAAGGGTGATAAGTATTCATTTTCATAATTTCATATCTCGTGATACCATACATTAACAATAAGCCTTTGTGTAGTTTCTAATAAACAGCAAACTGAAACTATTTCAGTAGTTTCTGTGTGATACATAAACCGAATTCTATGTATTTTTGCCACTCCATGTGCTTAATGTTATGACAAAAGAAATGATCCCTGGAGTGTATCATTTCAGAATGGCAAAATATACGAAAAATGTATATTGATAACACATACAATGTTAACCAGGGATAGAATATTTGAATGCCTGACACCACTAACCTTACAGAAGTAAGCATGCATTTGAAAAAAAGAGTGCGATTATTACAACTTCAATAGACTGTCTCACCAATATCACATAGTAGCGGCCGCGAGCGTTTAATTTTCTGGAAAGAATTTTGTGTATTTTGTGTTTTTTATTGTTTATCCATGTTACCTCTTAAAATAATCCTTGCAAATGTTTTTAAGATTCTGCGAATATCTAAAAAATTCAAATTGTTATTCAAGTACTTTTTTTATCAAACTGTGTTGAGAAAATGAAACTCGGTATATAAGAGTTTTAATTGTGCACCAAATTTACTAATTACTTACGTTATTTAAATTTGTATCTGCTTAAAAATATATGTGAATTTTTAAAAACTAAATTCTTAAATCTCTGTTTCATTAAATGCAGATTTGAACTTTTGTTTGAAATAAACTCTTTTAACCCCGAAAAACTTTTTATCCGCCTTTCTTATTTTCTGTTTCTTTATAAAAGATGGGGAGCTGTTTAGAATTTGGATTCGATAAAATTTAGGTTTGGTCTCACGTCTAATATGAATTCATCTTCGCTGGATCGGCTGTAATTCGTCTTTTTGATGAATAGTAATTTTTAGGCGTGTCGGGTTAAATTACTGTTTTTGATAAGTCAAACTTAATTACGAATATGATAATTAAATATTTTCGTATTGCAAGATCACTCAGAAAGGCAGTTTTACTCGTCCAACTTATAATTGTCAGTTTATATCAAGAAAAGTAAAATTAAAGACTTATAAGTGATGAAGACTATGAATATGGTCTATCTGTGAGGAAGACATATGAAGTGGTGGTCATTTCATTATGGAAGCACTTAATAGGTGGCCACCGTTGCCTCTTATGAAGGGACGGACAGTTACGACCATGCCTTCGAACCCAGGCCCGTCGCTACGGCAGACAGGATCATTAACCACTATACCGGCTAGGCGGCATTTTGATTGTTACTGGTAGCTAAATGCTAAATACTAACAGTACTCGAACAATCTTATCAGACATGAAAGGAATAGTTTATTAATTAAGGCGAAGCTTGTAAGTGTTATTTGTTTAAGATTACGTGGCTTTTAAGTAAAATTTTCTGAGAAAAAATGCCTCATATGTACATAAAACGGTCATTAAGCTAGTCCTTTAACCAGAATTCAAACCCGAGTTCAGTAAAACACTCTTCATCGATTATAATCACTCAGCTACGGGGTGGAAACATGAAACTGGTTATAGGAAATTATTTTGAAAATCATCTAAACTAATGATTCTCAACCTTTTCGAAGAGCAAAAAATTTTTCAACGTCCCTTTTGTCGAAATGCTGTAATTTATGTAAGAGAAAAGGGTTCCTGAATTATAAAAGGCAAAAATTCTAAGTAATTTGTTTCAATAGACTTACACACCAAAATTTTTTATTTAACACGATAGTTTTGCCCGAAAGGTAATTACATTCTTTTGTTAAAACTGGAGTGACTAATTCTAGAAAAACCAGAACATAAAGCAACTAACAAGTAACATATCACTATGATGATATAAAACAACTAAACTATTTATTTTAACTCGGTTCCAAAACTATGTGACTAATGAAGTTGCAAAGCTGTGTGTCTAATCTCACTTGTCTAACATCAAATCAAATCCACCACTTTTAATCTTGGCCAAGAGGCAAGGTTTAGTTCTGGCGTTGGTTTACACCTTGCGCTCCTTGTAAGTGGCAGTGTGAATTTGCCCAATCACACCCAGTTCTGAAGGAAAATTGCGAGGAGACGGATCCTATTATCTTTTCACCCAAAACTAAACTTGTTAATAAAATTAACTTCCGCTTTCTGCTTGATAGGAAAACAAGCACCAAAGTATTTACACATTTAATTTAAAGCCTAGAAACCTGGATTCGCTAGCCCGAGATACTAATTTAATTTTGAGCCGGAGATAAATTGACCAGATTGTAGCAAGAGCGTTAAAGGCAGACAATAACAGAGGAGTTTATGCGGCCTACAGTTTGTCAACCCTTCCTTCTAAATTTAGAGTGTCGCTTCTGTTTAAAACTGACTTCATGTTCTAGTGAAGAAGAAAAATATACTAAATGTAGAACAGATTCAAAATAATATGTTAATTAAAATAAAGCTCTTAGCATAACTTTTATAAATACGACCACGTTGTAGAGGACCAGTATTGTCTGGAACTGTAGATGGTTGTTTTAGAGAGGGTTTACTGTATTTGCATATTCGTTCAAATATTTTGTGGCTGTGTTCATATTCTCTACATTTAGGGCCCGGGCCGAGCGGTTAAGTCGCTGAACTCTGGTGGTTCGGTCCGAGGTACGATTCTCGCTTGGCTGCATGTGCGTTTTCGCGGTTGTTCCCATGTGTAACGTGTATACGAGCCAGTTTCCCTTAGAAAGTCCTTCACGAAAGCATCTCTTCAGATACCCCTCAGGACGTTTTCGTAATCATATAAATCAAATCAAACATGTTCTACATTTTGTTACAAATTTTGCTGAATTTGCTGCAGTATGCAGCTCGTATAAATTGCAAAACAGTCCATGCGAGATATGCTTATAAAGAGTTCATTGGCCTTAACGCAGTGCTTCAGCATTTCGCGGTATTTTTTCCTGTATATTTGAGAGCTTTTTAAAATGCGATCGATAAACAGACGTATTGCTCCACCTCACCTGGATCACGTTTGTTTATGTCATATATGTGCGTGACACATAAACTACTAAAGGGTTGATGATTCAAACCTGTATTTTAATGTGCTTCGATGGGAAGCAAAAAATGTTACCAAAATTTTACTTCTTCCCTTTGTTTCAAGTTTTAAATTACTTTTATTAAACTTCTGTCCTATCTTTATAGAAAACTGAACTAACGCAGAAGTGTTAACTATCAGTCTGTGTCAAAATACATGTGTTATTTTCTAGTTTCCTTCGTTGAGTAATTTAAAATTTTTTCCTGGTGTTTATTGTTAGAAATAAATGCGAATAACGCGTAGAATTGTATTCCTTCTGATTCCGGTTATGATTTCAGTTATTCAGATCTCTTTCGAGGTGGTGTGAATTTAAGCTTGCTGTTAATTTATTTATATTTTTATATATTTTCGATGATTAAAATACACAGAAATAAATAAAAAATTTACAGTATATATCTGTAGTAAACTTTAAATTAATTTAGGTCGAATATGTATAAACTTTGTTTATTTCCCAATGAAGAATAATTTATTGTAGATTCACTATTTCACAATGGCTAAGACCGCTGAACACTGGTAATTGGACACAGGTTCAGATCCTGCGAACATTGACTTCATGGTACTTTGCGGTTTTCTCTACATGTAATCTAAATACAAACTAGTTTTACTTAGAAAATCCACCACCATTACATCCCTTCCCTTAAGCAGTTAGTCCTTGTGTGTTTTGCCGAATTCAAGAGATTTATAATAACGCAGTAGACATATTCATATTATACTGATTCGTGTCATTAATAAAATTATTATATGCATTCATGTTATTTATCATCATATATCAGCAATAAGTCATTGTACATCTTTTAGCAAATGGCCTACTAATGATTGTGCGAATATAACTGCTGGACACTGTAGTGTGATCCGAATGCAGGTCCCGACGCTCTGCCGGCTGCCTGGAAATTTGACATATGAAATGATGTAAATAGGATATATATATATATATATATAAAATATGCGGATGTACTTGTACAAAATTAATAGATTTTTGGAACACTAAAAATGATATTTTATTCATCAGATTTACAATATAAAATAACATTTGTTTTAAAACACTTATGAAGTAGTATAGATAAAATATCTATTGAAATTAAATAAAGAACCTTATACATTATAAGCTGGCAATTTATGTTTTCTTAAAAAACGTTATTTTATTACCGACAGCATCGACTTACGTATTAAAAATAATGTATCACGTATTTTTCTCTCTAGCATTTTAGTAAAGGTTATGAAAGTTTTCATAGTATTTATGTAATATCCCCTTTCCACAAGATGTTCAAAAAGCGAGCTTCCCTTTAAAAAAAAGATTCGTCCACGTAGAATTTTTTTTTTCTTTCTAATTCACTTTCTCGTGAAATTTAAGTACATGGGCTGTCATTGAGCAATAATAGTGAAGAACTTAAGAAAACGAGATACTTAATGCTCATACCGGTTCTGATGTTCATTGATCGTGGAAAATAGAATACGGTGGACGATGCTCTGCAAACTCTACCAGATTCTAGTTCCAGTAGCATTAAATGATTAGAGGCCTTAGGGAGTAGCAGTAAATAATATTTTAGAGTAGCAGCGTATAATATTTTTAAATAAATGTCATTTTTGTCAGGACAAAAACGTTCAGTGGGTTAAATCTAAGTCTTTTAACGAATTTCTCATCACTAAATGATTTTAATTCTTTCGCGATGATGTGCGCGAGAGCAAAACTTGCATAAACTATTGCTTCACTGAATTGAGTCCGTAAAAACATTTTATTGTTGTAAGGCCAGACTTAAAAAAATGCAACTTTTCTTTTTTCAGTTTACCTTTCAACATTCAAAATTTTTTCTTTATAATTCATTTCGTAATGCCGACGTAAGTTGTATTCTTTTGGGACTGAAATTCTCGTGTTACAAATAAACAAACAAATGTATTGCACCTAGCACTACAAAAGTACGTAATTTCCTATTTATCTTGCGAAACACGTCGCCCTCTTTTGTTTTAACCTTTTTTTTAAATACATGGCTTGCAAATTTAATTTTTTTAATTAAAACCACAATTATAATTTTATTTATAACTTTAATTCAACAAGGTGAATTTTCATATGAAAGCAACTCTCAAACGTTTTTCCAAATTTCAAATGATTGCTATTAATGGAACACAAATCCAAGGATAAGCACAAATATCGGTTTTATCTCCGTTTATTTAGCAATATGAATTCGGTAGCTATACATCCATGTTACCAACTACTGATTGACTCGAAAAGTAAAAGTTGCAACACATTATGGAGGGGGGAAAAGGAATCGCCAGAATATAAAAAGTTCTAACCAGCTGATGAATATTGTAACGAATTTTAGACTTGTATGATAAGTCTATAACTTTTTTCATTTAAGTTACATGGTAAATCTATTCATTCTTTTTATTCAGTCACAGTGGCACATATAAAAACAAATGTATCTATGATTCTTATATTTAAATTTTAAATTGTCATTTTCTGAGATGCGATTATTTTTACCATTAGCTTCTTTTGGTATACGTGTTATATATGTACTTCTGGCTGTGTGCCAGCGCTACGAACTCAGTTGGAATGTGATGACCGCTGAAATGTTTACTAGTACTTTTCTGAATAAACATTTATTGCAGTCCACTGTGCAATGAATTTTTGCTATACCCAAATCTATAAGCGCTGTATTAAAACAAATGCATAACTTCAGTGTATTAGCGGGTCGTCATTCTGAGATTGCTTAAATACGGCATCTTTTCGCACATTCGTAAAGCAGAAAACCAAGAGTATGTTGGACTACACAGGGGCGTAGCTAGAGGGGGGCAAGAAGGGGCATCTGTTCCCGGGCGCAGAATCAAAGGGGCGTCAAACTGATGTTACGACATTTTAGAATTAAATGTTTTCCATCCTTGGCAAACAGTAGGGGGCGTGAAATTTTCAGTTGTTCCTGGGCGCTGAAAACCCTAGCTACGACTCTGGTACTACATCAGGTGTAATGACCTTAAAGAGAGGAAAGGAAAGTTAACTGGAAAACTGAAAAGTAGTAGGAGGGCAATGAACACGAATATTTCTTCACATTCGCAGATGATTTAGAGAATTCTTTGAATCTTCTGCTCACCTACCATCAGGGCGAAAGATCTGCATGTACGCCTAAACGCATATGCGTCGTCGGTGTTTCTTTTCTTGGCAGACAGTGACAAATGGATATTTTCCTGATGTTCGTTGTCTGTCTAACCATCTCAAGTGTCTTTTAGCCTGAGCTTCTTCCGGACTGCATTTTCTTTCTTTTTTTCTTTCAAGAAACCAGTTAGCCGGTAATTAATAAATCGCTTTAATTTTTTATTAATCTCAGATTCGTATTTCAGTATCTTTCCCAAACCAAACAGTTATTGGAAATGTTAGTTTTTAAATTTGGTAAATCATTCATCAGTAGTGGAATATATAATTTTGCCTTTTTTATATTTATATCTTAATTATTATTAATAAGAGTATTCAATTTATGTGACAGGCGAGGTTAACAATAACGATCAGTACCGGGTCCTCTTAAGAATATAAATTGGGACCTCCTAATAAAATACGGCCTCCAGCAGTCCAGCTGTGACAGTCCTAACGTTACCTTTTAGCAATTAAGCCTAATCACCAATGCCGAAGGACCGAGTAGCTAAAACGTTAAACTAAACAGATACGACTCACGTGGTCATATACGAGACCGGAACATTTATTTACTTGTTAACGAACTTAAATTTAATTGGGGCTAGTTAAACTAAATCAAAATAGGACGAACTTAAAGAACGTACATGGCAGGCAAGGTATTTGCTTCAGACAAAAAATGAAACGGCGCAAAGTTCAAATGCAATAATTGAGTAATAATATGAAAGTTTGCGAAAATAATTAGGCTCTGTGTTTTCAAATGTTAAGCCGATTATCTGAAATGTTAAGATCTATTAACATGTGACCATTTTATGAAAGTTATATAGCTTAATTGCGGACATAAGGAACGCTTCTCTTTAAAAATTATGATATATGGAAATAACATACGTCGATCTGTATGCAAATACTATGAAGTCTTGAATTCGCGTTTTATCGGATTATGTTGAAAAAGTATATATGATTTGATACAAGTTGTGGAATTTCCCTAAATATCAGAGAGTAATATTGATCAAATATTATTCTAGGAAAGCAAAAATCAGTGTATCAATTTTGTTTCGCATTATCAGTACAAACAAACATGTATTACTCTTTTAAATTCTTCCATCGCTTTCAGAGCTTTAATCTTCTGGCATAGAACATAAACATTTTATATTCTTAAAAAGTATCTAGTATAGGAAGCACTTAACTTTTAATACCCTCCTTCTTCTGTTCGTCATTAAAGATACTGTGTATTCTTTTGACGGTTCCTTCTCGAAATCTCTTGATTCTCTCATATGTTTGTTTCGTAAAACATGATACCGGCATCAATTCAGGCGTGACTGTCTTCATAAACCTTGGCAGGCATAGTTTGAGGTGTCTGGCGACTTTGAGCAAATATACTCGAGATTTCTGGCAAATCGCATTTTTTGCACAATATTAACGAGCTAAGTTAGATAAAGCTTTTTACGTATCGAAGTGCGATCTCCAAGCGGAGTGAATTTAAGGAAGCTTTTAAACGAAGCCACATTTTTACTGACGATGTTATGGATGCTACTGAAGTCTGTCTTTCAAAAAGTGCTTGTTCTTTATTGTTTCGTCTTTGAAAAAAGCTTATGTCTAGATAACATTGCATTCTCAAAGCAGCCGTAGATAAGATCCCTTTCGGAATGACTTAGATGATATTCTGCTTTTCCTTTAATCGCTTTAATAAATACTCTCTTAAAAGAAATATGGATCTTAGCAGCATTTTACTCAGATACAGATATAATAAATTAGAATTCTTCTCTGAATCTTCAGGTATCGAATCTTCGTGCTTTTTTCGTTTTTGGAATCCTATCCTAAAAGAACTCTTTGAACAGTATTAACCTAGAACTCTGGAAGGCTAAGTTTTATGGTCTTCTAGTAGACATTCACTTAAAACTAACCCAGTTTTTGATGTATTAATTCAAAACTGGAAGGCTGAGCTTTATGGTCTTCTAATAGATATTCATTAAAAAAGAACCCAGTTTTGCAATTTCATCACTAACTGTGACTTCGTGGACGCTATGAGTGCCATACTTCCAACTTTTTGGTAAGAATTAAGCGTTCCAAGTTCAAGTGTTTATCTGTGTTACTTCTTATATCTTCTTCCCTTTACATGTACTTTAATTTAATAAAAAATCTAGAAATATGTGAAAAATCTGAGTTATAAAATATTTTTAACCAATTTAGGCTGGGCCCACCAGTGATCGATTCATAAAGTCTTTAAATGCTAGTAATTCGACCTGAGTTCAATTCCAGGCGAATGGACTGGTTACAGGGGCGTTTATTATGTCCATGGGTAACGGGGATATCAGCCAGTTTCCTTTAGAAAGTCCTCCACGAAGGCATTCTGTTCGAGGCATATAATCCTGGCTTGCTTTGCTGTAAACAACTAAAATCAAACTAAATTAAGCAAGCCAAACTATAATGAGAAAGTGATCCTGAAGATTCGGGATTTATTTAATCGTGTACTTCGTGTATTAAATTTCCCTTGTACTGTCTCGAAAAATAAACGTGTATTTTTTAAATCTAATCTTAAATTTGTTTTTCAGTAAACGAAAGTTTCAAATTTTGCTTCAATTAATAACTTTTAGTATTAAATAATTATTTTTCTTCCTTTATTGCTTAAAGTGTGTATTCCAGAATCTTTTTTATTTGGATTCGAGAATAATTTAGATTTTCGTCCTATTTCTGACTTAGAAGTATTCATTTTATATCATTACAACAGCAAGCCCTCGAATTCGAATCTGTACATATATATGAAATAGTTCTTTGCGTGTCCCATCACATACTGTTTTCAAATCCAGTATTATTTTTGCTTTCCTAGAATAATATTTTTAATTAAAACGTGACATTTGTTTAAAATTTTGGTATTCTTAGAATATAACATGCTGCACCTTCAAAATGCTGAGTGAATGAACATCATTTGCTGTAAACTAGAATTCAAATCCCCTAAACCTTAGAATCTTTAGAGATTCCAGGCCCACCAGGCGGCCGAGCGGTAAAGTCGCTGAACACTGGTAGTTTGGTCCGAGGTTCGAATTCTGACGGTTGGGCTGGCTGTATGGTTCTCATGTTTTTCTCCATGTGTAACGTATATTTGCTTTCCCTTAATTAAAACAAAACCAAAACTTTCGAGATTCATTAGATTCTTCGCCTTTTTTCCCCTATCATTTGAATCAAGTCTTAATGGTTAAACATTTTTCTCGAAAATAGTTTAAGATATAAATTTAAAACCCTTAGAAAGTTTAGTTTTTTTTTTTTTGGCGCCCAATAAAAGCATTCAATTAAGAAAACAAATGCGTTTTCAGTTGTACCTTCACTCTGCATATCTTACTCCGCGTACCTTACTTTTCTCGTGGCTTATTCAAAATGTATCATATGTTGAGAAAGTCAGTGTCAAGATTCAAAACTTTTAATTACCTTTTTCAGTTACTATATTTTATTTGTATCCTCTCAATAAATGTAGGCCTATTTTAAAAGAATACATTCCTAAATTTGTTTTTCATTAATACAATATATCAGATTTTATTTTAGTTAAAAACATTTAATATTAAATATAGGTTAATTATTATTTACTTGAGGCCGCGGAAAAAAAAAAAAGTTCATATTACGTTTCAAGAACAAGCCTACATGATCTCAGAAACCATTTTTGTGAGACTATAACAAAAGATGCAAGACCAAGTACAGCGAGAACTGGGTTATCATCGTGACATTGATCACGTAACTAAGAAAGTCACATAAAACACTTTTAAGTGAAACGTGGATAATTTCCCTTTCATTTCATGCGTTCCTGTACACTCTCTAGTCGTTAGAGCTATATAAAATTGGGTCAGTCATTCTGAGCAAACCTTGCACGCTTCTTACTTATACGTTGAGTATTTTTAATTCTACACAGATTAAAGTTTATATTTTTTTGTTACGTTTATTTTGCAAGTTAAAGGTGTGAAAATCTGGTATAGTAACTTAGAAGTATTCATTAGTGTGCGTAATGAATATACAATAATTTTATCTTAAAGAAATTAATAGTGGTCTGTCTCGTCGTAACCATCTCTGCAAAAGACCAGCATTTTTGAGAGCTGAAATAATCATCGATATTAAACATAAGCTCTTTTCTTGATTCTAGTATTTCTTTCGTCATACTCAGAACATGATCCTGGCTGACATTATACTAATACCCTATTAGTATTATATGATATTTGCAGTATCATTGTTGTTTTACTACATTGTCTGGTGCACTTGAGAATCACGAAGCTCAAACTTGTTCTGGGGGGGGGGGACGCATTAAGAATTTTCGTGCGTGCTTTGTTTCAAGTTGGTGTGACTTCGACCTGAAATTGATCAGAAAAAATGGTAGAATAGCTTCAACCAATAAAAATTTTTATACGCTCATTTGTTATTCTATTTCCACGTAGCATAAAAAGAGTCCGCCCACCAGTGGCCGAGCGGTAAAGTCGCTGAACACTGGTAGTTCGGTCCGAGGTTCGAATCCCGCGAACGGACTGTCTGCGTGGGCGTTTTCGTGGTTTTCCCCATGTGTAACGTGTATACGAGCCAGTTTCCCTTAGAAAGTTCTCCACGAAGGCATCCCTCCCCTTAGGCAGATAGCCCTCGTGTGCTATAATTAAATACACCAACACCATAAAGAGAGTCCAGTAGAAATCGTAGATTGAATGAAGAAGCCGGTTATTTAGACACCCCCCCCTCGAGATTAGAATCTCAACAAGCGTGCTGGCTGCATGGAAGTTTTCATGCTTTTTCCTTGTTTTCTGTGTATGCGAGCCAGTTTTCCTTGAAAAGTTCTCTACGAGGACATCACTCATGTCCTTTGCATTATAAAGTAATCGTAGTCCACTATTATGAAACAGTAAAACAACTATAGCTTTGTAGTTTAGGCGGGTATTGGCTATATGTGTTAGCATTATTTTAGGTTTCATGCTTTATTTGGCATTATATCAAGTGGCTGTTCCCCTCCCCCAATGTTGTAAGATGTTGTTTCTGACATATTTGAGAATGTTAATATACGATATATTATGGTTTCGAAATTTCTTTTATAATAATTAAAAAGTGTGTGATTTGTATCAAATGCAGTCGTCGTTTGAACTCAAAATCCGTTGATTCTCGATTAATCGGAGGGCAGTTAATAAAACACCACTGTTCCTCATTAAACAAATTTTTTTTCCTCGACGGAGTCCGGTTAATTCGCCCCCATTTATTCCGATATAAGTATCTTTCGTTGTGTATTTTTCATGTTGCATGTTATTGCAAAACAACGTATCACACTAAAATCAGCAAATATTTCCCGATTTTGCTTGAAATTTTGCTGAGAGATTTCTCTCAAGAGTTGTAGGAGATATATCGCGGAAGCGAGTTTTTATCTAGAATGATCACTATATTACCATAGTTTATGTATTCGGATGGCTAAGCTGTTCTTGTAATTCCTCGAAGAACAAAAAAAGTTTTGAATGTGTATCCTTTGTTCCCGTGGAATAAACCGAACGGGGAAAGTGATGCGTGACCGAAGACAGCGGACATTGTGCTCGACGACCGGACGTAACGGAAAACGAGCGGAAATACCGCTGAGCGGAGAGCGAAAAAAAATTTTTTTTAACTCTTGGTCCCTTCACTCAAAATGGGCACTTGCGGTTTTTCTGTTAGTCCATGACCTTTTCCACTTGAGATTCGCTGCTGAGTGCAGACTTTTTTTTTTCCTTTACTCAACTCACCTTTGTTCACTTGCAAACATGTATTGAAAATTGAAGAGCTAGTAGAACTATAGAACTTTGACCAGAAAAAATGCGCTAACACGAATTTATTCAGTATGTTCCTCGGTTGTAATGTGGCCTATTTGATGAAAAAATTTTATTTTAAAAAAGGCACTTTTTTAATATATAAAAAGCTATGATTTTTATACTTCGTGGATGCACTAATTAAAATTAATAAAATTAACAACTTTCTTCACATTTCTGTAAGGTTTCTTATCGAAATTTCTATAGGACAGTAACTTTTTGTTATCAGTATGTACTAGTTTTTATTGATTTGTTGATAAGTTAAAATGAAAATAAATGCACATTTTATTCTTGCTTCTATCGTTGACTTTTGCAGATAATTAAAAAAATTGACAAAGAAATTAAAGTGGTAAACTATGAATGTCTTACTTGTTTATCAGGATAATTAATATTCTGACTGGTACGGTTTTATGACGTAGCTTTGACACAAAATCCGATTAATGAAATGTTGTTAAGTTGCCAAAAGAGCGATAAACTCGCCAACTGGTATATTCTTTTTTTTAACGTCTTTGAATTTTGATGAAGACGAGATGGGATGCGGTGAGGATTGTGGCTTGGAGTAGAGCTGTCTGGAAACTGCTGTTGCTCGTCAGTTGCAAACAACAATGTCTGCGAATTATCACAACTACACATTCCCGATTTTTAATACAAATGCGGAAGCATTGCGTCGAGCTTAGAAAGCTTTATTTAAGTACTTCCTCTTGGTAACAGCATCTGATCGTTTAATGAAGGTATCTACTATTATTGAAAACTCTTAATTTAAATATTCTTTTGATTTGCACATTAAATGGAGATAAAATCGAACATTTCACCACATGATGACAGAATATATTTTGCTGTGATTAGTTTTAGCTTTGCGGTTAATATATTTACGGTACGTAATAGTGCACAGTATGAATAATTTTACATACATTTATTAGGCATAGAGTATTCGAATCCCACGAATCTTGAAAAAGTTAAAATTTGTAACTTTTTTTCATTCGAATCCAGCCTGAAAAACCACTGAATATTTTAACCCAAAACTGTAGAAAAATTATTTTATTTTATTGAAGTCTAATAGAAGCATTCATTAAAAAAATGCTGCCGTAGCAATTTCAGTGGACTTATATCACCAACAACTTCGTGGGAACCATGAATTCTATACTGCAGTCGCACTAAAAACTCTTAAAAGAAAAGCAAGTTTATTTTCCCTTTTATTTTTCTGAATCGAATTTAGCATTCCATGTCCAGTGTGTATTTAAACTGATTGGAAATAATTACCCCCACCCACTCTATCCTTATTTTAATTTAAAGATAATGTGGAAAATTGTAAACATTTAAACAGTCACCCAGTTTTTCCAAATTATGTTGAGACAATGAATCTCAGATTCAAGAGTTTTAAGAATAGTTTACTGAATTTCATTAATATGTTCTTAATTAATGTAAAGATGTTTTTAAAAATTGTACATTTAATTAGTGTTTCATTAACCGCGATTTGCTTTTATAAAAAACTTTATAAAGTTTCACACCGTACTGTTATTATTCTTGGGGCGATCTAGGAGTTAAACAAAACGACAGATATATGTTACATTTTGCTATCGTCCTTAGTGGCCCAGAAAAGGGCATGAAAACTAGCGCGCTCCTCCGCAATATTTGCAACAATAAACTGGTAAACAGTATATGTTTGAAGTGTTCTAACGTTAGAAGCATTCTATTGTTATTAAATCGTATGATATACGCTTTCTGGACTTTGACGTACATATGCTGGTGCACCCATGCCACTTTTTTGTTCCACTCTACGACAAAAGCGCGTTTGCCAAGGTACACTGGAGCCGTTTTGCCTGTTGGGAATCGCTAATATATGTTCAACAATATGAGAATTTCTAGTCATGTGGTAATCGTGCAATATCCTAACTATTCACTATTAGTTTGCGGTTGAATATGGCCGTGATCTGTATTGCACCACTAAGTACCGTTAAACTTCTATGCCCCTTAAAGGAATGCGCTTAATCGCGCAACGACGCTTAAGTTACATATACATTATATATTTGCAAATCTATGCAAATATTGCGAGCGCGTGCTCCACATTTTATGCCGTATTTTGGGGAGATTGTGGGCGGCTGCGGATTGTACCTGTTGTTTATTCACATACTTGATCATTCTTGAAAGTTTCTCTGCGATTATTGTCGTAAAATCAGAGATCTTTCCTTGTTAGACTAAATCGGAATTTTTATGAGGATTACGTCAACATGAAATGTTATTAAAGGACTTTCAAAATAAATTATGATCTCGTGTTTTTCAAATCATTCTTTCTCATTTTTTTCAGAATTTATTTTATTTTTTCTGTTGCCTGGTTGAATGTTTGTAAGAGTGTTTTGAATTGCACAAATATCAAAATCACACTGCATGTGGTTGATTTGAAAGTTAAAATAAAATTAATCATAAGAAAATTCTTTCCCAATGATAAATATTGAAGGATATTAGAAAGAAAGGAAAGCATGCGGTTCCAAGTTTTTAATGTGACCCTCTTAAAGATTACATGGGCCCTTCACTTAAATAAAGCCTTTGAGTCATAATTAAGCAAGTGATCACATTTATAAGCCACATTAAACAATACCATACATTCGAATTCCAGCATGCGCCTGTTGTGCAATGTTGTCAGTCGCTTTATTTGCATATTTCATGTGATAACCTATGCGTAGAAGTTTAAATCGCCGATTGTATCTTTGAATACAATGATCTAAATAATATCTTCTTATTAATTGGAATTGATGCATCCTATTCATGATCTCTTGTGGATATTGCGATTAAACACATAGCTAAAATTGTAGAAAAGTATGGATGAATGAAGGCAAATCGTCAAGTTTGTATTGCAATCTATATCATAAACATTTTTTCTCCTTCTCTGTCAGAATAGTTTCTTTTGGAACATTTCATAAACCAAAACACACAAAACTGAAGACAGAATTGACAATATTTTGTATGCAATTACTTTTTGACCATTTCCTGGATCCATAGTCAATCAAATCATACCTTTTAGCGCATGCATAACTGCAAAAGAAGAAATTATATAATAATTATCCAGCATTTTAAAAAGGCGATATAACAGTTTTACTTTTCGATCGGAATAACAGCAAACTATATAGTAGACGGCTCATATGTGGTATTGTAATGATAACGGCTAGACTGCGTTGAAAGATGTTATGAAATTGGGATGTGGAAAAGAGTGAATCATTTTTTATATCTCATCCTGTTTTATATGCATTGCCATTGTAATACATAGGCATTATAAGATCTACCTGGTGGCTTCACGAGTACAAGAAACTATATTTTGGCAATTTATTGTTATTCTTAATAGTTACTGGAGCCAGAACACCACTAAAGCCTAGGGATAATGCTTCTGTTAAGATGGTTCTGCATGTATCAGACGGCTAAACGTCAACAGCTACATCTTTTTCACTGTCTACTTTGATATTGGAAGTTGAAGTTCCTGTTCAGCTTTGTTTGAAGAGTGAAAAACTTGAAATATGAGAGTATGCTTAGTTGTTGAAAATCATGCATTTATCCAACACTTCTTCGTAGGTAGTTGGATTGTTTTTAATCTACTTTTGATTCCGACATAACTTCCATTCTGCTATGACTATTCAAAATTTATCGTACTGTTCTGAGATTTTTACATGAAGATGTCAAATGCTATTTTCGATTTCGACTTTGTTCTTTAAAAGCAAAAGTCATGAAGTAATAAGGTATACCAAAACCTTTTGTAGAAAAGTATGTAAGTTAAAAAGCGAACTTCCAGAAAAGCTTTGGCATAATTGCATTTCTTTTTTGCTTTCATTTTGATTTCACTCAGTCTACTAAAATTTCGTTGATGTTGGATCAACATCTGATTGAATTCCGTAGCTCTTGTCTAACCGGAATTTAACGAGCGTACTAAAAAGGCCTTAGGCAATTCATTTATTTCCAAATGGATTCTGGGGAAAACCTTGTGAGCACCCATCCGCCGAAAATGAATATCGGTGCTGAGAAGTTTACTAGCGTCTCCATCACCCGACGACAAAGGATAGTGGTGACCTTGAGCAACTCTTTCACGTTGGGGTAAATAATGCCTTCCCTCCGTTTTTTTACCCTCATCTCTTTGTGGTTTCTCGAAACTGGAATATGCTCGGCGATGCCCAACTGTGTGTTCTTATTGGGAAAAAAAATGTTTTAGTCATTTTTTTTATTATGTTTTATCCGTCTGATAAAATTATTCTGTACGCATTGTAGAACATTATGTATTCTGTATAACGTGACTCGACTTTTGCTTCATAATATTTGTGTGCTGTGTAATGATGCAATATCAGATATCGTAATCTGGTATCTTTGTATATAAAACTATATGTGATATAACTTTAATATCGCCGGCAAAGCACACAAATATGCGATAATAAGCGGATAGCATGTATGTGGATAATTCTAAAAAGTCAGAAAACCTAAATTTTTCAGAGGTCTTAAAGAAATGCTATGCAGTGTTATTTAAAACTATTTAATTAAAATATCAATGAAGCTATTAAAGATTTTCAGCACATCTTTAAAAGATCTGCTGCAAACCTTTTTATTTTTGTCGATCCATGTTGACATCGTCTTTAGGTATTACGGAGAAATGGTCTTGAAGCTGTGTTGTCATTAAGCTGAACTCGATTTTTGATTCCTCAGTTTGACCAGTTTTATGGTCTAATAACTTGGTTTCGACCTGAATGGGCTGGCTGCATTGAGATTTTGATGATTTTCAGTATGTATAGCATAAATGTCTTTGAAGGCCCTCCATGCAGCCATACCTCTTAAGGCAGACATTCTTTTGAGAGCTTCTCCATAAACAACTGACCACCAGTCATCCTAAGGATTTTTTTTCCTCTATTCCCACTTTCTTAATGCTAATTTTGAGTTACCACGTTTAAAATATCTTAATATGATTAAATTCTGCTTTAAATGTCTTGTTTTCCCGCAGCCATTCCTCAGTAAATTTTTCACGTAATATTTAGAAAAATCTACAAATGATCTCGGTGAGATCCTTTCATCTTTGGCTTTCCTTAAAATATCGAAAATTGTGTGGGGGGGAGTGAAGTACAAATTTATTTTAAGGTCTTAAATTTAAGGCTTAGCATTCAAATTCAGTATATCAAAATGCAGATTCTCGGGCGATACTTTTAAATGATGCACAGGTAATCATAAATTTGGTGCATATTAAAGGAATCCTTTCGAACAATGATCTGATTGTCAAACAGATTTTAACTGTTATTTAATTGTATAGATTAGTTTTGCATTAGAACGGCTGTTATTCGACTGGTTAACTACGGTTAAACGCTCGAGGCGACTCCATGATACAGTGTATGTATATTCAGTTCATGCGGTCGCTGAGGTACGCTGCACGTTTATAAAGTGCCAGATTCGGTATATGTCAGAGAATTGAGAAAAATGTAGTATTTTAATATATTAAGTTTACTTTTTATTTATAGTTTTAGGTTATCGATGTTCTTTTTGAGCTACCAGTTTGCTGTAAAATTCTTAACTTAAGTGCCCAAATTTTTCATTCTAGTGGCCGATTTGATTATGAAAGGAGAAGGAGTGAAAACCAGTAAAAATTAAAAATATAGATGCAGTCATCTTTCCGGAGCCAACAACCTTTATAAAGGAAAAGTATTCTTAGATTATAAATATTGGTATTTAATGTCAGTTCTGGGAGACAACCGCTTCTTAAAAAGAAAGAAAAAAGGATGATGTATGGTCGAGATATTTCATTCTTTTTACCTCAGAATGTAAATTTTAGTTTCTGATTTTTTTTTTTTTTTTTTCTTTTCTTTTCCAATGGCGGGCACTTGCCCGCCAGCATTGGCCAGAAGTGGTGGCCATTTTATTGTAGAGGCACCTAATAGGCGGCCACTGCTACCTCCTATGAAGGGACAGACAATTTTACATCCATGCCTTCTTCGATATTTGAGCCCGGGTCCTTCGGTATCGCAGTCAGGCTTCCCTAACCACTGTACCGTCTGGGCGGCATTTTTGAAAAAAAAATCGCATAATTTTTTCACCAGTAGTTAGAACGCTGTGGTGATAATATTTATAGCACCTGTTGTTTAATATCAGTATTTATTCCTTAAATATAGATCCTATCTCCTTTTGATGACCAAAGAAGGTAAATGGCTAAAGCCCCAAAAGAAGTTCTCCTCGAAATTCTTTTGAATTAATGTTTTTGTTGCATGGTATTTTTTAGCGTATGAAATATAATCATTGATCCATGAAATCATCCCTCTTTATAAACTTTTAATGTACCTTACCGAGGTTCGATTGTGGGCGGATGAAATAGTCTGATTACTAATTAGAAATTAATTTGCAGCTGTACTTAACAGTTTCCATACTTTTATCAAAATTTTTGAAAAATTCCATATTTTTCAAAACAAAATGTTAAAGCACAAGGAATTTCACCATCTTTCTAGTACTACCATATGTTCCCAAGAAGGCTATCGGATCGATGTATTTTAAGTGTCTTCATTTTGGAGACATAACTATCAAAGTGAATTTCCCGTTTCATCCGCTGCTATCTTTCTCTTCAGCAAAAGCCAGCAAACTGAAAATCTTTCTCATTTTACCCCTGCTCTTTCCCATTCCCCTCAGCAGTACCTCAACTAACGGAAGGCTGAATACTCCCCGATTCAATCGCCTTTTTGAGTAGTTTTTTGAGACAGGGAACAAACATCACATGATAAATGCCTTTTGCCTTGCTACTCTAAACAATCTTATCAAGACACCAGTTGCTGAGAAGTAATTTCATATCGATACACTGTGAAACTCGATTCTGTTTTCCAGTCATGTGTGATTATTCTGAATTTGCCTCTGGATATTTTCATTCTTTTCGGTTTAAAACGTGATCATGGTTTATCGAAATCTGAATTTATTGAAGCCAGACGTGATAATCTAGCTGTAATATACGAAGATAGATCATATGCATCAAAAAGGAATTTAAAATGTGGCAATAAATTCTGCATTTGCACTCACTGTAATGGTGACAAATTTTAACCGCTTCCCTTACAAATTTTTTTGTAATTCCCTTACAAATTTTTAATTTTTTGAAGCTGTAAAAGGCATTTATTTTTAATATTAGTTTACTATCCCGAGTTATCTCGGGCAAACGAAAAAAGGTTAAATATTAATCTTTGTATGATAGTTTTTGAAACAAGGGACAACACAGAGTGATACCTGACGTTCTACACTGGTATCTGGTCTCTTTTCTTACTGGCTTACCGCTGGAATCTCTTTCACGGGAGCACAGAGTACACTGTCTCGTTGGATTTTTTTTTTTTTTATTTTTTTCTCTACCTTTTCATAATTACTATCTAAAAAATCATCGCTTTCGCTATCTTCCATCATCGCCATTATTTTATTTTTTTCCAACACATGCATCCTTCTTTATACATTACTAATCCACAAGCCAACGTATACTATACAATAGAGAAACACGTGACCAGTCCCTCCAAAAAAACCGCGCAACCAGCAAAATTTGGCAAACTGCCAATCAAAGCTAAATATTTCCTTTCGTTTCCTCCAGACCGAGTAAAACCGTGATAAAAGAAATCGTACTAACAAATTCTGCTTCACCTGAGTTTTCTCGGAATAATAATTAACAGCAATATATACGAACCCGAGATAACTCGGAATAATCAGGCAAGCGGTTAAGATGCTGTATTGCGAGAAGGAAACCATTCCTAACATAACTAAGATCGAGATAGAACAATTTATCACTAAGGGGAAAAAAAAAAAAAAAAGTATTCCGGAGGAAGGTCCTCCATTTGAGTAAATTTATAAAGATACTGTAAATTTATAAAGTTACTGAGTAAGTTTATAAAGGTACCAGCAAGAGAGATTTGGGACTAGATCTTGTCACAAAAATCCCTCGTCTTCCATAGCTGGGATCCGAAATGAAAATTTCTTAATTCTTGAGGATGATACATCTGAAGAATATTCCTTGCATTTATTTTATTGTATATGTAGAATTTATTATTATAGCTTGTGTGTATGTGTATAAACTATTTTTGATATATCAGATGTTAACATTTAAAAGAACCAGACTCTGTCTTGAAGAGAATGAATAAGAAGACGTTTCTCAGCCTCTATTTACCTTAAGTAATGAGGGGAAGCTTTGTAAAAACATTTCTACTACTTTAAATTGTCTAGAATGCTCCAAAAAAATCAAATTATGTGATAATAGCTAACAGAAAAGAATTTGTACTTCAGATCAATTCATGCGATAGGAAGCAAAGAATCTCTCCCTTTTCTTCCCTCTTTAATCCTACAGGAAATGGTCATTGGAATATTCCGATTCTTAGCGCTTCCCAAGCGAAAGAATTGAGTAACAAAGTTCATTAAAAAGGAATTTCTTCTATGCAACAAAGTCTGCTTAATGCAGCGAAATCTCCATACATCGCTTTTCTTCTCTTTGGGAACTAATATATCCAGTAAGAAACATTAAAATCTATCAGCTTATATTTGTTTATAATGTGTGTTTTAAGTTTGTAAAAATGTAAAACGTGCAATTTTGGTTTCATGATGGAATATAGTCTTACATATGACATATGCATCATGTTATTATAGTTTTTAAAGATTACAGATAACCACATATATAGTAGCTTTCTCAAAATATTTTGTAATTGTATGAATATATATATTTATAATTATGTGAGTTGTAAAATTCAAAGTTTCACGTTTTTAGATTTTAAGTATATATAATATTATAATTAGCGTTTCAAATTTGAATTTCTTAATAATATATCTTGAATTTGTTGTATATTTGTGGAATACGCATGGATATGTATTAGTTATATATAATGAAAAAGATACTCAAAATACTCAAAACAAGTAAGTTTGTATAACAGTTGATTGTGAAAGAAAAATTACAGTGATATTGCTTTAAAATCTCATTTGGTATAAAGAGTCATTTTGTAATTTAGATTACATTGATTCCATTATTTATAGAAAATAATGTTAGTGAATTCTCTATTGCCGACACTTCTAAGAGCTTTTCTGATAGAGACCTGTATTTTTTAAAACAGAAACACTAGTAGTGAACATCATTTTCCGCAGAGCTCCAAGTCCTCTAAAATTGTGGCTAGTCGCGTTTAAATAGGGCTCGTTGCTCTTACAATAAAGCATATATAATCTTAATTATACAACATTTGTTGCATTTTCTTTGAAAGCAGTGGAACCGTGGTTCTGTTGCTTTAGAAGTACGTGTAATTGAAAAAAAAAATGGAAATTGTATAACGGAAATGTTACTAAATTCACATACACATTTTTGGAAAATGCCTGAAATTTAATATTTTCCTCAGAATAATTTGTCTGAACGAAATACTTAATAAATATTAGAAATCAGATGCTAAGTTAAAGTCATCTCGTTTAACCGGTTTTAATAGACTAAAACAGGTGTTCACTTTATCATAAGGTGGCTTTTCGAACAACTGATGAAACGGGGAAAGAGAGAATCGATGGGGGAAAGCAGGTGGCACTATTTCGACCTGGCGATGAAAAGGGAAAAAAATTAAACGATACTGAATCCTATTAGGAACTTCTATGTATTATCTGAGCGGATGTAAATCCAGGAGAACAAGCTAGCTGCGTGAGCGGTTTTCAAGTTTTCCTTATACTATCTAGTGATATGCTAGCCAGTTCCCTAAGAAAATTCTCCACGGAAACATACTTCCCCATAGATAGCTTTCACTTATCCTAATCAAATAATTCAGCCGTGCCGAACGGTAAAGTCACCGAACAATGCAAGTTTGGTCTGAGGTTCGAATCCTGTAAGCGGGCCGGCGACATGAGAGTTTACATTGTTTTCCCTATGTGTAACGTGTATACGAGCCAGTTCCCTCTAGAAAGTCCTCCACGAAAACATCACCCCCTTAGGCAGATATCCCTCGAGGCTTTGCCTTAATCATGTAAACCATGTCTAATCAAATAATTCGGTTAAAGCATCGTACCGACAAGCTGAGAATGAATTTCTAGTTAGTAATTAGTACTATTCAGAAGCATATAACTAAAATAATAATACATTAGTATTTAAGGAGAAACGTGAAGCTTGATTGCTGGTGTTGAGCAGTTTCAAACCAACGCCTTATAATAAGGCTAAGTTTCATACGGCATATCCATTTAACCTTCATCGTCAAATATTAAAAAATACCCTTCTCAAGGCAATTTCTTAAGTGTTTTATGCCAGTCATCAATTATTTGACTGCTTAGATGGCAGGAAATCACGTGGTCTGTTTCTTAGGTTGTTTCTTATTGATCAGCAGTTACTTTTGATAACTCTTATTCTTTTAATATTTAGCTCGTTATTTTATGTAAGCTTGCAATTCCAGAATTCTAACAATTTGAATAGTTTCACACAATTGAAAACGTGGCAATTTATTGCTAAGCATAAGGAAATAATTAGGCAAATGTTCTCTATTGTCCAAAGATATATATTGTAGACCTCTTTTGGAACAATACCGAAGCATTTTTTTTCCCCCATCCTCTTGCGTACGATAAGCCGTTTAGGCGCGGCAACGTTTTTCCGGAAGTTTTGTATGGGTTGTGGCCGAAGATTTATGGTCGTTCGTTTAGAATGAAAGAGGTTTAGTGTAAGCTGTGCGTAATTTTTTAATTCTAATGAAATTAATATGATTAATAAATAGAGAGTAGTTGTAATATTTTATGTTTATTTTGTTTCGGAGTAGCTTTAAATTTTGATGTGTCTAGTAACTTTATTTTGATTTCTTTTTAACATGAAAAAATGTCCTTCGATTGTATTAGTATTAAAATTTTATATGCAGAAAATGACGTAGAAATTTAGGAGTGCCATGTCTTAAGTTGGACAACTACGTTTGAGATTGATTATCTTTAATTACCAGTTTATCATGTTTACTTGATTAAATAAATAAATAAATAAAAGCTAGGACTCCCCGCGCCAAAAAACAAGGAGAAACACCTTTAAAGAGAAAGGGGGAGAGAGCAAAAATTATAAAAATATATAAACACTTTGTAGAGGACCTTCGGTTTGACATATTTTAAGTGCCCCCATACTCCACAGACACTATCTACTTACAAATATCCAAGCCTTTTTCGGGATTCGAATCCGGACCTAACGACACAGCACTATACTGATCAGGACGGCCCAGTTCATACATTATTCCATGGTAATTGTGAGTATCGAGATTTTTTTTTTTTTTAATTTTCAAAACAGCTGTCAAGGAAATAAACGAAAAATTGGTTTTTATTTGTCTCTATGCGCTTATCTTATTATTTATTCCTAAAAAAACTATATTTGAATTTCAACATCGTCAATGATTTTTAGCATTTATTCAGCACCTTTATTTTATAACAAGAGAAATTTCAAAACATGTAAAATTTTAATCTTTTATAGTGTGGCATTTGTATATGTTAAACAATATCAAATGTATGAAGAATAAAAATGACTGAAAAATGTTGCAAGACAAAATGAAAATTGCATTGGAACAAACAAGTTGGCCAGAATTGTTTGATAAAATTGTAGGAAATTTTCTGCTTCCTTACGGTGCGCTTCGTTGCGTAATAGGAAGTACGTCCGGAGTTTGAATCACGGCGAAGTTATCTGTGTTTCTTCATGTTTTCTGCTGCAACATATCTAATGACTTAAATGTAATCATCATTGACATGTTGATTGCTAGATGTCATAGATAGCTCTAGGCATACGTAGTTGAATCAAGCTGTTGAGAAGTAATGATAGCTATTAGAGTGGGACATTCGAATCCTTTAACTCCATGAATCGCGCGAATGATTCGAGATCATCATTGAATCGCGCAAATGATTCGAGATCCCCATGAATCGCGCGAATGATTCGAGATTCGTGAATCTGTGCGTTTTTCAGCCATCATTTTAAGCTCTATGTTAAACCCTAACCGAAAAAAAAATTAAACGCTTCAACTTAAAACTTTGGAAAGATTAATTTTAGAGACGTCCATCACCTGTAACCCCAATATTACCACCCGTCTGGACAGAATTTATTGTTCCATGTTTAATATTTATCTGTGTTATCTGTATCTCTTGAAATTATCCTTCCTCCTCCTGCATTTGCTTTGAGTAATTGAAAAGATGGTAGTTTATACAACAGCAGTATGGGCCCGACCAATGGGAAGAATGAAAATCAAATACCTCTAAACGCTGCCCCATGAACCAGTGTTAAGCATGTTAAACAGATGTCACCAATGCGACAATAGTTCAAGCAGACCTGATCCCGCTTCACATACGAGCTGAACTGGAGGTTGTGCGTTTAAGAACTATTTAACTAAGCCGAGACGCTTCCTTCAACACTATCACGCACAGTCCGATACAATATGAGCGACTTATAAAGACTAAAAGGATCAGGCAAGCACATCCTAATTAACAATATGCAAAGTCATCTTGTTATGCAAGAGACACCTATGATATTCACAGATGGCTCCGAAACAACTGAAGGAGTAGACAACGCATTTATACGACTAGAGGGCGAACGGGAAATTTATACGACTAGAGGGCGAACGGGAAATTTATACCTAGAAAAAGAATTTCAAAGAACAGAATAGTATTTTTCAACCTGAAGCGTTAGCTTTTACAACGGCTATCCAATACATAATTAATATCAGGAAATGCAGTTATCTACACCGATAGTATGTCTGCTTTACTTGCAATATTGAATCATAAGTATTCCACCCCTTAACAGTAGATAACCAACATATTTTAAACATATTAATCTAACCTATAAACAGCTTATATGGGTTGAAGTCCATGTAGGTGCTATAGGTAACAAAGCGGCGGACAGACTAACTAAAGAAGCAAGCAGTGAATTGTGAAGAAGAGATAAACATCCGGTACTTTCCTTTCATCTAAACAGATGAATTCTGCTTGAAGAGGCAGTACAACAGTGGCAAATAGTAGAATGGGCTGTAGGAGAAAGTTGCACACACACATATACTCTCATTCCTGAAGGCAACACAAATAGACTCATAGCTCTCTCACAACTAACTAATAACATATCACACCTAATTAAACTTTAACTAATTTTATTACGGAGCACGGCTCTTTTCTAACCTATTTTCATCGCTTTTGTACCTCAAATAGAAGTGCATGTCTCTGCGAATTAGACTTCAACCCATATAAGTTTAGCTGACCATTATGTCTTTTACTGTCCACTTACAGCTGCCACTCATTTACGTCAACCGACCTGAAATACGGACTCTTTTAAAAAAATTTATTATCAAAAACCGTGCATCAATTAAAAACATCTGCCGTACAATCAACACCATTTTCAGCTATGGGGAAAGATATTTGTCTAACACAATGAAGACTCTAATAAAGTTCAGAAATAATAATTATAATAGAAAAAGTGTTAAAGAACTGTCCAAACTTCAGATCAAATTCTAAAATCTGACTGACAATTAAAACTTTACCTTGAGTTATAATAATTATAGCATGTACACTTTCAAGTATAATTTTTAATATTTAGATATAATTTTATTTATAAGTGAAAGACACGTTTGCATTGAAAACTTTAATTTGTATTCAGATTCAGTCTAAGTAATTAAATCATTTTTTAATTTAAGGGATCGTAATTTATAATTCGTATATATTCTTAACATTTAATTTAGTTATGTTTTATTTAGTTATTAGTTGTGTTTTATTTAGTTAGATTGTTATGTTTATTTATTTATGTTATTTAGTTAAGTACATCTTATTGCCATCCCGTTTATAGAGTTATTGGACATAACTCTATAAACGGGAAAAACTGTTGTATATGAGCAGTATCTGTGCCATCTCCATACTTATATTGATATATTAATCTATTGTTAATATATTCCAGATAGAGTGTCCTTAGGGATCTCGCGGGAAGTGTTAGTATTTCCTTATAGTGAAGAACTTGAGATAAATACCTGTTTACCTCTTTTAGACATTAGGTATTCTCGTCTTCCGTCACCTGCGTTTGCTTTGATTTAGAACGATCCTGGAGAAATGTTAAAAATTCGAACTGTTAAGTCTAATATTTTTAATCAAACTTTATTGAGGAAAAGAACCGAGAGCGTGTTTCATCTGACCAGCAGATCTTTAAATACCTGGTTTACTAGTCTTCTAGATTTTTACAACAGGATGTTGTAATCCTAAAATTTCTAAGTTTTATTGAAATACGCGAAACCAAATATGAGTGAAAACTAATTGGAAAAACGTTTGCTTATTATTTCGCTTTCTTTCGATGAAAATTCAATCACTACAGTTTGCAGCGCTGATGAATTTCGAAATGTGAGATGTCTTTCCTCGGATGTTATAGCGGTTAGGACAGAGTGATGATTTTCACGTAGATAGTGTCAGTCTGTTATTCCAGGAGACGATGTTATGACTATTGTAGTTTTACAGAATGGGATCAATTATCTCGAGTGTGCCTTCAAAAAGAAATTATATAAGGGGAAGAGGGGTATAAGACACTCGAATTTTATCCGTGGATGCTGTGGGTCAAATTAGATTTTTAGTTTCGGGGGGGGGGGGTTATGTTTTAATTAAATACTGCAATCCAGTGATTAGAATTTTTGATTATCCCAGCACAAGCGGAGAGGATAAAACCACTAAATATTGGTAATTTGACACGGTTCCAATACGGATCAGCTGATTCCGTGGTTATATACTCGTGTGCAAGATAAATACGTACTATTTTGTTTAATATGTTCTGAAGCTATTTCTTCCCATAGGCAGATATCTGTGTGTTTTGCCGTATTCAATTAAACAAACGGTATTTTTGACTGGAAATATTCATTTCTTTGAAATTTTTAAATCTTCCACTTAGGAATGCGAAATTCTTTTGTTTTTTTCAAGGAATGTTTTTAGTTTTACTGCTACTGAAAGAATTTAATTATACTTTGTATAAGTTGCATATCTTCATTATGCATTTTGATTGCGACGATTTATCAAAAGATTCCTGAATCCAGATGAATTCTATTGCATGTATGCTTATTATAGCTTAAGTAAACTTTTAATTTATATTTTTAGGTTTTCGCAGAGGTGCTCTTAGACTTGATCCTCACCTTTTTTGCCCATATCGCTTTTGTGTCTGTATCACATTTTAAATAAAAGGACGTTAACACCAAATATTATCGCAATGTATTATTTTTAGACAAATAATATAGCGAATATAAAAAAATGTATGGCATACAAATAAAAAAATTTTGCTACAAACATTTTCGCCTTGCATTATTTTTAAAGAAATAATATAGCGAATAAAAATGTGAAAACTTTCAGAATTTATATTAGCCCAAAGGGCTTTTTCTTATTTACATGAACACGCTTTGAAAGCATTTGAGATAATGTTCCTTTGGGCTAAAAATATTTAAAAACAACCTATCTTTAGAATTTTCGATAGACAGTCTCTCGCGCTTAAGATAAGAATTTTTTTTTTTTTTATTCTTTTTTAAATCTGTGCAGTGTTGCTGTTTTTCGCTTTGAAATCGTTGAGTTTGTTAATAAAAAAATTCATTAAAGTTTTACAAAATTTGAAATATATAATAAAACAAATTCGAAATTCAGAATTCCGGCGTCCAGGTGCCCATGTGGTGGGCGCTTGCCAAGGTGCTTCAGGTGCCCATACCAAGACTCTATCTGGAATTCGAAATATGTGCTGCTTTTAAATATTTTGTGAATTTTATGTGGCGTAAGTGCAAAGAAAGTAATTTTTAGTGAATAAAAAGACAAAGTTGTTAATAAAAACTCAACAAATAAACAAAGGTTGTGTAAGTGATATTACTTAGAAAACTGAACACTGAACCGAGAAATGACTAGAAAAAAAGGTTAATGGCAGCACTTTAAAACAGCATCGAATATTCTAAACGTGCTGCTTTTAAAAATTTTGTGATTTTGCTGTTGAATTTTATGTAGCCTAAGTGCGGAGGAAGCGGTGTCTAGTAATAGAGTTAAAAAAAAAAAAAAAAAAAAAAAGTATTAACTGGGCAAGTCCAACAGCAAACTGCGAGCTTAGCGAGAGCATTAGACCTTAACGCAAACCCTCGGGAACGAAGTAAATAAATAAATAAAATGGTAAAACAATTTGAATCCTTTCCAGATTGTTTTACTATTTTATTGGTGAATCTTCGGATTATGGTAACTAGGCGATGTTTTGGCGAAAATTTGGCGACCAACCCTACTACAGCAACCTGCTAGTTTTTTTTTTTTTTTTTTTTTTTTTTTTTTTTACGCCATTTTGTTTTCACGAAGTAAAGAGCATCATTTTTTTTCTTTCTTCCCCCCCCCTTAACATTTCTTCCAACAATCTGCTAGCCGAATTACGCTTATGCTAGAACTTTTATGGAACTTTTATGCTTAATCATGACGAAGATTAGGTGCGAAATTGGGAGAAAGTGCAGAATCGCCCACTGCTTCGCGCGTTTTTAAGAATTGCACATACGCGGTATCCATGTACATGTCGACCTATTTTCACTTAAAAAAAATCCCAGAATTGCACAAAAATGGCATTGCTCACACGCTTGACTTTATCCATGTACACATCGACCTATTTTCACTTAAAAAGTCAAAGAAAATTGACAAAAATCCAATTCTTACTCTTGTAAAAAGCGCCAAACAAATAAGTGGACGATTCTGCACTTTAGCAGCGAAATTGTTTCTAAGTGCTTATTAGCTAAAATCACGATCGAAAATTTCCAGAAAATGTCACATGACATGTCTCATGATCTCTCATTTCTCTGAAACAAAATAATCTGTGATTCGAACTGTGTACTTCTCAGATTTATTGCTAAAGTCCTTATCGCCTTACCAAAATGTCGCCAAACTACCTGTTACCTTATTCCAAAGATTAGCCATTTTATTTATATATTTTTGAAAGATTTAATTTCAGCATAAGCGATGTGTTGTTATGTATTTAATGTCTCTCATACGGCTGACTGTGGTTTCATTTCATCCGGATATCTAGAATTCTAATGTATGCGAACTATTATATTCATGATTTATAGCAAGCTTTCCGTCCGAACTGCGAGACGTGCAGTTGATTACAACTTTAAAAACACCTGCTCAGAAGAATTGAATATAGTCGACAGGAGCTTTTGCGCGGAAATATAACCGCAAGTAGACAGACTACCTTTGCGCATTCTATTCATCACTGATGTTCACGTGTTTTGTGGGTACAAGTAACAGGAAGGAAGTACCTCCAAATGTAATGTTGTCTGTTTCACCTGCGTTTTCTCATTTTCTTAAATTAAAAATAAGAAACTTTGTTATATTACAATTCTGTGTCATAATATTTGCAGGAACATTTTTACTGTAGAGAATAAAATGCATAGATAATAAACAATCGCTATCTTTTCGGAACACTCTATGATACAGGTGAAAGATTAACAGGCCCCATTTAAACAAAGAGTGAAATTTGTTCATTGAGAACTGTTCGATAAATTATTATTACTAAGCGTCTACGTAAAACAAAACTATGGAAAATACAATCCGGAATATATAAGTATTGTAACTTAGATTGGATTATTATTCAGTTTTGGCAAAGCACACGAGGGCTATCTGCCTAAAGGGAGGGATGCCTTTCGTGGAGGACTTTCCAAGGGAAACTGGCTCGTATTGTAACTTAGAAAACAAAATTTTAACCAAAAGGTTTTACTGTATGGTATTGTTAAAGTTATTTTGCTAATATATTTCTTTAAATCAATTTATAACTTCATTATCTGAAGAAGTTTTGTTTCCTTTTCTAATGATATTTATTCTTCCGTAGTTACATTGTTTTTTTCCTTGCTGTAATTACTCCAGTTAATCAAAAATTACCTGTAAGATTAGAGTTAACTTCCAACATATACAGTAAACTCGGTCCATGCAGCCCTTCTCTCTGATAACCACCCCTGAAATTCCCAAGTGCTTCCAAGAAATCCAAGTGCAAATCCAAGAATATTATTAAACATTGGTAAATTATGATAATATTTTCTAAAAGGATTGCTTACTAACTCCTCCGAGACTATCAGATACTGTACAACAAAAATCTTTAAACTTCGCTTTGATATTGCAGCGCTTGCAGTAGTTTGTAACATAAATCAAAGAGTTAGTTACATTTGCAGTTCATATCGTAGTAGGAAATTTATTCTTAGGGAATTAAAATAGTTAGTCGTTAATTCAGTCTCGTTTTCTGACTGAATACTGATCAACTGAATTCAGTAAAGCGTACGGGGGCTGGCTGTTCAGTACCGTGTAATTTATCACACAGGTTAGCTTCGGATTATGAAATATATTTCTCTGAAGGATTTATCATATTTCTGTATCTTTTACTTTTTATTTTCTGTCTGGGCAACTGGTATAATAAATCAATCTTGAAATGGCGCGAAACGCAGTTCATTCATTGATCGAAATCAACGCAATCGATTTGAGTACTATTATCTCAATGCAGTTGAAGCTTTAAGGTATTGTCCTTGTTGTGATAAAAACAACTCCCAAATACTATAACCTGTTTTATTTTATGTAGACAGTATTGTTTTACAGTGATGGTTTGTAATATTAATTTTTTCATTGTTCAACAATAAGAAAACTCTTTTTAGATTAGGGCCTAGTTGACTTTAAACTTAAGTTAATCCAACCCTACTTAATCGGTGGTTGAGTGTACCATGATTTTGCATTTGCGAGAAAAGGAGAATGTTCTTATATGTATGAGGTTAAGTTTAATCTGGACTATAAATGTTAAAACGAAATTCGTACGTAATGGAGTTTGTTGTTCTGTGTCTCAAGCTTGTAAATGACTAGTCTTGTAAATAATCGTAAAAGATTGCCTTTGCGTGTGGGGAGAGGTATTCTTTTGCAGTATAAGGAAAACAAGATTTGATGACAACAGTTTGTGAACGTCGGTTTGATTTACTATTGTTAAAATTGAAATTTAAAAAAAGCAAACTCAGCGAATTATCTTTGGGCTTCTAAGAAGTTTAAACTTTCAGAAGTGAGAATAAAGAATGTGCGTTTAAATTTTAAATTCGTTACGTATGAGGGTTACTTAATAATGGAAGTACCGATGGTGTTTGAGGAAGACTGTGGGAATTAAAGATTTAATCTATGCAAAAGCTTGTAATGACGTCTAATGGAATGGGTTTTCCTGGTAAATGCAAGATACATTCTTTTGCTGAATTTTTGTAAGCAGACCTGCAAAGTGCTTTGAAATTCATCTCAAATTGCATTAACTCTTCAAAAGTTATTCATGAATAACTGTTTACGTAAATGGTACCAAATGTATCATAAAAAGTTGAATATAAAGTAGTAAATATTATTAAGCTTTCGATTGCCAAAGGCAAACGTTGTCATAAAATTTGGACGCGTTTTCAATTTTTCTGAAATCTCGATAAAGTATTTGCTGTATTCTTTGTCAGCACATATGGTTTGGCCCACGAGTGACCGAACGGCAAAGTCGCTGAACGTTGGTAGTTCGACTCAAATTCAAATCTCTGCCAGCAAGGTAGCTGCATGGGAGTTTCCGTCCTTTAACCATGTGTGAGGGATATAAGAGCCAGTTTCCCTTAGGAAATCATCCGTCAAGGCATGTCTCCTTAGACAGATGGCCCTTGTATTCTCTCTCTGTCTGTCTTATCTTTTTTGTCATTGTATATATTTCAGGTAAGTGGAACTTTTCTTTTGCTGTTGTTAAACACTGCATTATTTCCGACGGCATTACATTTTCTTACCCCCACCAGCGGCCAAGCGGTAAAGTCGCTGAACACTGGTAATTCGGTCCGGGTCCGTATCATGGCGAACGGGGTGGCTGCATGGACATTTTCGTGGTTTTCTCCATGTGTAGCGTGTATAAGAGCCAGTGTCCCTTAGAAAGTTCTCCACGAAGGCATCCCTTCCCTCAGGCAAATAACACTTGAGGCTTTGTCATAATTAAATAAACCAAACATTTCTGTATAATACCGGTCATTTCGCTAAAGCGGTTTGGAGTGCTTAACCAAATTTTCATTCTGTACTTTGAAGTCAAGTCATCGAATTTGACTTCCCTCATATCTAATGTAAATAAATATAAGTCAGTTTCCTTTACAAAATTCTTCATGAATGCATCTCTGTCCGTAGACTGCCATGTGTTTTGCCTAATATGATTTAACAGATCCTCAAATTATTTATGCTTTCTTAATGTTAATAATTAATTATTAATTACTTGTAGATCTTTCTTAAATCTTTATATTTAAATTTATAACTGATATACAGACTACAGCTATTCAAACTCGTAATTTGATCCAGTTGGTTGATATAAATAGTATTGGGGGGGAGGTACGAAACGTATATATATAACTTAAAATGATCGTACGGTCACTACTTATTAAACGGTGGTTTATTTTCAAAATTTTGAAATAATCTACAGAAATGAATAATTTTTCGATGCCTTTTTTTAAATGTTACCATCTGCCTTCAGAGATTCGTTTTTGGAAACTGTGTATTGCGTGCACATCTTGCCCAAGCACTGTTGGCAGAACTGCACTCTCAGTCCAGATTATCCTCATTCAGAGAGCGTGGATTATTCCCAGCGTATGTTGATGTTATCGTGTCTATGATAAAGCCTATTCAAATAGTGTCATGGGCGAAGATGACGATCCTGGCAATCTGCAAAATATGGTGTATATATATATAGACATATGATAGATATATTACAAGCGTATAACGTTTCGAATGACAGTACATCTAATGCGATTGGTTTTGAAATTCTTACCTCTGGACTCGCCTCACTTGATAATTTTTTTTTTTTTTAATTTCTGAGCGTTATATTTCCACAGTGTTTCTTACCTTCCACAGCATGTTGAAATCCGTGGTCTTTCCGCACATTTCTGCAGACATTTTTTGGACCGTCTACTTCATTTCTAATTTGAGTGACAGGAAGTGGGGTTAGGTGAATGAAGGTATTTAAAACTTTTCTCCTAAACTGTCTTTGCTGTTAATTGTATTTTAAGACTTTTAGTAGAACTTGAATGTTTTTCTGTTGAGTTATGAGTTTAATTCTGTCTATTATTTCAAAACTATTAAACCTGAAACTATGGAAATTTGAGTCAACAGTTAAATTATGTTTACATTTTTGGAATACTCTGTGCATAAAAATGTACATTTCAGGAGTTTGATATCTTTATACAGCCGCATTTATGTATTTTTGTGTGCTACATATTGTACTTTATTGTGCACTTCTAATAAGTTCTTTTCTTTTTCTTATTTTACTTGTTGGCTGATAAGCAAAGCGTAAAATTAACTTTTGAAATTCACTTTGTCAGCGACCAAGTGATAAAATCGCTGGACGCTGGTAGTTTGATCTGAATTCAAATGCCATCGTGGTATGGTGATTAGTATTTGAGGTTGGTAAAATTGCTAAACAGTGATAGACCTGCGTTCAGATGTCGACAAACTTACTGAATGGAAGTTTTCCGTATGTGTAAAGTGAACATAGCTAGCTTTCCTTAGAATGTTTTTCACGAAAGCATTCCTTTAGGCTGAGAGTTCTTGAGTGCTTTGCCAGAATCTAAATAATCCAGACTATATAATTTTTTATATATCCTAAAATATTTCCTTCTGATGCAGTGTATTATTCTTTACTTTCTGTATAATGCTAGACGCCTCAGAAGATTAAATTCCCCTTTTCTAAGAATGTAGCATAATATAAATATTTCCTTATTTTTACCATTAAAATTTCATTTCGATTAACCTTCACTATATGCGCATCATTTCTGCGTTAGTTCATTCATCATTCTGCACTGAGTACAGAAGCGGCAAAATCGACGTTAAAATACAATCGTCGGTAATAGATCAAACACCTGTTAAACCGTGACTAGCATTGACCTGTCTACTCTGTTCAGTGAATGTCACGACCATGATCTCAATTTGTTTTTTCCCCATCCTTTCCCCTCCTTTCACTATTCTTTTCTTTTTCATTCGTCTTCAATCACGACGAAATCAGTTGGAGTATTCTTTGTTTTTGCTCGTTGTGATACACTGTTACGGAGGCTCTGAATTTTTGATGGCAGGTAGAAATTGCCCTCTACCTAGAGTGTGTTGAACCGCCCAGGTAATCTTAGTTTTTTTCATCCCCGTTCTTTCTCTGCTGAATTCTTTTCAGTTGGCATTTCTTGATTGCATATTTCGCGCCTGCACTCTTCACACTAAATTTCATTACTTATTTATATGTAATTTGTATATAAATTGTATTGATTGATTTTGAGGTAATACTGATCATAAAGGCAGCGTTGTCAACTCCCAATTTTCTGGAGGCTTATTAACTCTGTCCATTATCCGGACCCTGTCTAAAAATAAATTACGTTTATTTGTTGCGGAGCAATGGAAAAATTATCCTCACAAACCATCGAAGTAAAACAAACTATCTATGTAAGACCAAAACGGGAGAAAGTCTCTGGGATATCAACAGTGATTGCGAATCATATCACAATATTTGGAATTTTTCTTTATCCATAACCAAAACATAATTTAATTGTAGATAGTGTGGAATACATAAATATCCTTAAATAATCGGTTAAAAATTAACTGAATAGCAAAAAAAAGTCATATGTGTACACCCATTAAACTTCTGTCTCGTACTGATGCATCGAAATACCAAACTAATATAAGTAATAATTTAATTTTTTTATTTGAATACATTTAATTTACGTTACCAGATAACTTTATTATAAAGATGTAACTTTACAATAAGTACAAGCAAATTGTTAATAGCATTCTATCATTAATTATGTTATGGATTTTAACGCTTTGTGTTTCCTTAGCGGTTCTCGGAATAACTGTGAGCGTACCCCTCCTTCGTATTATCTCTCTTAATCGAAAATTGGTTATATATATAAATGAAATAACAATTTAACAAAGTGGAACATTAAGGACTTCATTATGAAAATTTAGAGCTTATGCACCTGAGATTGATAACATTTATTTTTTCGAAATATAATAATTATGCTTTTCGGAAGAGTGAAAATAAGCGAGTGTAAATGACTAATATAGCTAGTAATAAATTAAGAAATAGTAGCAATTAAGATTCAGCAATAAAAATTGAATTTCTCAGTTTTTTTAAATACAAATTAACAAAACGTTAATATGTAAAATTATTGACAAACTGTAATTTAATTATTCATAGTTTGCTAGGGGTAATTATCTCAAAAAATTAAACTCGAACAATTAACGAGTTTTGAAAATGCGTTTCGTCTTTCTTGACCATTCGAGAGAACAAAAACTACTAAATTAAAAACTTAAATTACATACAAAAATATTTTAAACACTTCATTATACATATTAATACAGCTGATTCCACTGTAATATATATAATGCAGACTTCTAATTTTAACTGGAAATAGTTCCTTTTGTTCATTTGAACTTAGTCTTTTCCCCTTTCTGTCTTAAAATTAATAACTGTTTATAATACATCAATCTAAACTGATTGATTTCAAAATTTATCCACATCACATTACCTTACGTAACGCTTCAATGCAGATATCTTTTATTCAGTCGGTCAACGAAGTTTCTATTAAGAACAGAAACTTCTCTCGTTTTCTTCTAAATGCGTTACTTTCTTCGCTGGCTTGACTGCTGCTAACAAATTGCGGCTAATTTCTCACTATCATTCATTTTATAATCTTAAAACCTAAGCGTCTAAAAATTGTGTGTTGCATATTGCGCACGTAATGATGTGAATCGGATATTTCGTTTCCAGAATTCCTTCATCCAGGAAATTGTGTTGAATAGATGGCTGCGTCTGTTTGCAAGTATCATCACTTTGTGTAGGCAATAAAGCCTTTTCAAGTTATTAAAACGCAGTAAACCATCGTCAAGCTTTTACTGCTGTCCACAAATCTATTACATATATATGATATTGGAATCGGAAATAAAATCAAGTTTAAAAAATTACGAAATACACATAATATTTTTATACGCTTTTGTTTAAGATGCTTGCTTTTTCTGTCTGATTGTTTGAATCAAATTTGGAAATTAATTTTTGACCCCGTTCTAATGAATCGATTTTCTTGAAATATTTCACACATATGTATCTGCAATGGTAATACAATTCACAAGAATGTTTTCATAATTCATTATGGATATTTTTTATTTAATGTTGAGTTTATTTCTCACAAATATGTCAATGATCAAGGTAATCAAGACAGAATTTTTATCCTGACAACTATCCGATAGACTTCGTATGGAGAAATAGTCGTCGTAATAAAGATTTTTTTGCAGTTATTATGATTTGCCATATTTTTACGTTTACGTGCCAAGTTTTATAAATTATGAGAATTATGGTCAATTGTTAATTACTGGATAAAACAGTAATCAAATTAATTTTATTGTTTTTATAATTGTTTAAATACTTTTAATAGGTAATGAACAGTTAAAAGCATAAACTTCAAGTCAAAAATTGTCCATTAACGACATCCTTATCATTCTGAAATATTTTTAATTACAAAATTAATAAATTACATAGTTTATTATTATCATCATTATTATTTCGATATTTTCTGAAATCTGGGGCAATTTTTCAAAGAATTTGTAGAAGTTAAAATAATTATTTTATTTTCTTAGTTTGATGTAACGTCTAGTCTTTCTTTATGATCTCCCCCTTTTTTTCAGTTTACAATGCTCCCAGTGAACTCCCTCGTGGTGACCACCTCTCTTACGTGAACGCCTTTAAAATTGTTTTTTATTTTAGAAAACATTAACATCGTTTTTTAGTATCACCTATACGAAATGATAACGTCCAAAAATTAAACGTCATTGGCCATCTTAGAGAAGGGTCATTGTATAGTATAAAAACATTACGTGGAGCAATTTAAATGTTACGATAAATAATTAAAATTCATACATAAAATTTTTTAACGTATTAAACCTTTGAAATTATGATTAAATATACATTTTGAGAATTTATACATTTATTTTAAGAATTCACACATTTGATACATTTTGGAAAGTACTGTTTGTAGTATATAATATTTTGTTTATAAAAATGCACATTTAAAGTATCTTATTTTCTTTTTAGCTATCGTATCTGTTAGCGTTTTCTCATTTCTGCATTCAGATATTTTCAACGTACAAAAATCTTTAGATTAAATATATAATAAAATTATGCAGATATCGAGGAGAATTACTCAAGCTTACCGAATAAAAAAAAAAAAAAAAAAAAAAAAAAAAAAGCTAAGTTGTACCGGAATGTTTGTTGTGTGGTCTTTTATATAACTATTATATGGGAACCATAGTTTAGTTAAGATTTGAAGAAATACTATTTTTTGATTTAGTGTATCCAAATATTGTCAAGAATAAACTAGACACATTTCTTTGAAATTTGTCATCTATTTTTCTCTCTCTTTGTATTAAATGAAGGAAGGAAAATTATGCAGTTTAGTGCAAAGAGAAATAGAGGACGCGTTCAAAAGAATGTGTACATTTTATTCTTCACTGCATTTGATACATTAAATTGAAAAATTGCATTTCTTCAAATGAAGGAAGGAAAATTCTGCAGCTAAATTCCATTTCGATGAGCTTTCAGTTTTCTGTGTATGCTATAATCTTGATTCTATTAAAACTCGTTCAACTGTGAAGTTTTTGGCAATTAGAAATTGTATCTTCCCTGAAGTGCTGCAATGATATACTTCGCTGAGTCTTTTTCTTTACTAGCTGAAAGCTTAGCGGCAAATAACAAATTCAACTGGCAATGAACCATTGTTACTCGCGTAATTTCGCGTTTTTTGTAGCATTAAAGCGATCCAATAAAGATAACTTTTTTTATCTTAGCCATTAGTGCTCACTGATGGTCGAATGGTAAAAAAAACTGAACATAATTAAATATGTTCTTTCTTTTCGAACATTATGAGCTTGTAAGACACTTTTTACTCTCCTTGCTTGAATCTAGGTAATTTCAGCTAGATGAATTTTTTTTTTCTTCTGTTCTATTTTTTTCATGCTTTGGCGACTTTCACGAAGAATATCTCTTTATGAATGGAACGGAATAAAAACAAGAACAATTTCTTGTTAATATAATGATTGCTTGTAAGTTAAAATATTGATAATCATTAATATAATAATTACACGGTTCTTAAAGATTTATTACGAAGTTACCAACTGAAAAAGAAAATAGTATTTAATTCTAAGAGTGCGGGCGTTGACAAAGGCGGGCGTGCCTGCGTGCAGTCAGCAACAAGATTTGGTTGGTTTTATTTTATAATGGCAAAGCCTCGAGGGCTATCTGCCTAAGAGAAGGGATGACTCCGTGGAGGACATTCTAATGGAAATTGGCTCGTACACACGTTACACATGGGGAAAACCACGAAAATACCCATGCAGCCAGCGCAGGATTCGAACCTCGGAACCGAACTACCAGTGTTCAGCGATTTTACCGGTCGGCCGCTGGTGGCTCAACAAAATTAGGAACTTGAATTGTTTCTGATGAATCGCACTATTTTCTGACCGTATATTTTATGTCTTATTTAACCTAATGCAATCGGGATTTTCAGATTAAAATTTGTATTTGAAAGCCGAGCAGTACTAGTGGAAAGCTGAGAGGGAACCAAATAGATTTAAATAAATTTTTCATGCTGTAGTATAAACAAAGCTTTATGTCTAAGTAATCTCCATGACTACTGAAAAAAAAAGAATAAAGTGCGGCGTAAATATTAAAAGGTAAAAATTTTCTTCGTTCGAAAAGTTTAAATCCTTTACGGAATTTGAATTACACTGTACCAATAAAGAAAATTTTTCAAAATGAATTCTGTTGTTTAATACAAGTCTTTCCATTGGAAAGATCTCAAAATTCAACATTTAACTTCACAAATACTTAGCTGTATTATTTAAAATTTATAAAAATACTTAACGCATACAAATAAGTAAACCCAAGTAAACGAAAAGCACATATTTTAAAGAGAGAGATAGAAATCAAGATGCTGAAGAAAAATTTTCAAATTAATCTATTTCGCAAGAAAATATTATTGTTTAATGATGTTTAGAAGTGAGAAAAAAGGTAAAAATTAGCGGCGTTAGTACATTCACATCGACTATGACTTACTAGTTCTGAAAGTGACGAGTTATGGCAAAGCATATTTGCTAGGGAGAAGGATGCCTATTGAAAGGTTTTAGTGAGTAACTGGCTCGTATTTACTTTGCATATGGAAAAAAGACGTAAACCCCATCAACCAGTCGTAGAATTAACTAGCTCAACCAACGGCCGAGGGCAAAGTCGCTGAACACTGGTAGCTGCAACCTTTGCTCCATTCCAGGCGAACGGGCTGCCTGCGTGGGCTTTTCTTGATTTTCCCCATGTGTAACGCGTATACGAGTCAGCTTTCCTCGGGAACTCCTCCACGAAGGCCTATCATCTATCCAAAGGCAACATCTCTTGCAGATAAGCAGAGGTTACCGCAAGCGGCCTTACATGTTATGACCGGCATCCCGCCACTCGACTTGACTGCAGAGAGAGAGAGAGGCTACCGTCACTAGGGTTCTACGACTCGGACAAGATAGCCAATTGTGGAATTCCAACCTCCGGTACTCAGATTTTGAGGCTAAAACCTTCGAAATTCCATGCCATCCCTCCAGACACGATGCACAACGCAGCATCAGCTTCTCGCCATTGCCAATATCAACAAACAGCATCACAATTTTTACGGATGGCTCGCGCACGGAAGCGGGTACAGGGTGCGGCCTTCGTATCATAGAAAGAGACGAATGTAAACAAGCATGGCGAAGAAGACTTGACAAAAATAACTCAGTCTTCCAAGCGGAGCTCATGGCAATAAAGAAGGCAGTTAATCTAACTCGCCGTTTCAACACACAGGCTCAAATTTGCAGTGACTCCTTATCTAGTCTAAAGACAATTGCTGGCGCTAACAGCAGGAGCCCCACTGTCCTCGAAGTGCAAAAACTACTTCTGAGCATGCCACTTGATCATCGATCGGTAATGAACTAGGTTCCAGCACATACTGGCATTGCCGGTAATGAGCTAGCCTATCAATTGGCTAAAGAGGCAGCGATGGGTGCATACTTACCGGAGCACGTACTACTCTTCCTGGCTCTTACCTCAAAAAAGTAACTTATGAATGGTTAATAACACAATGGCAAATGAGACGGGATACTTCCAGCACTGGACGACGGACGCATGGCTTCATCCCTAGGGTATCAGGTACAACCTTTTCGTTTTCATCTGCCATCACGGCGTTTCTGACAAAGCATAGTCCATTCCAGACTTACTTACATATATTTGGATTTGTGGACAGCGAGCTATGTGAATGTGGGGCGGTGGGTTCACCGGACCGCTATGCCTTTGGCTGCCCGTTAACTAGATGCCACCACCTAAAATGACCCTCAGAGCGTTACTGGAAGGAATGGACTCTTCATCTCGTGAAGCACCCAGCAATACACACAAAACTCATCAAGATGCTACAAATTTGAATTGAAATAAAAAATATAATTTCATCGACTTAGCATTTAGTCTGCATAAAGTATGTGTAAAATTCTATGCTATTTTAGTCCGTCTTCTAATCTGCAAATGTATCCAGTATCCTACTATGTTTTCTAATTTGAACATTATGCATTATGTCTGTATATACCCATGTAGTAAATGTACGCTACCTCGATATTGCCCTTTCTTGTAAATACTCATGTCATAAATAGTAGATTCTAAGTAATCTCAGACAGTGCATCTGATATTAATGTATCGTATACCGTACGGTATGTATTAAAGCAATGTAATTTATTATATTATTTACTGTATTGTTTCTCATCTGCATATTTTAAATAAAATGTAAACTGCACGCTAATCAATGTATTGTATACCGCACTCTATCCTCATGTAATGTAATGTATCGTATTCTGTACTGTTTTATCATCTGCATAATTTAAATTCAATGTAAGTGCAGTGTTATGTAATGTAATTTCGCCTTCCTAGGCAGCCCATTTTTATTGTAAGGAACATACATCAGCGAATTGTACACAGCATCACCATGCAAGACGTCTACGGTACTTAAGAGACAATCGTTACCTCAATCTCTAAGTTACAAATGTTCGGTCGGCCAGGTTCCCTCAAATTTTCCTCTGAGCTGGCATTACTCCGCTTGGTTTGTCCTTAGGACGGAGGCCTTCTCAGGGTTTACCCTTTACCCTCAGGCAGATAGGCCTAGCGTGCTTTGTCATAGTTAAACCAAACCACACATTTGAATTGCTACCCTCTGCTGGGCGGTTTAGATTAACTACCCCTGCTAAACGGTTTTAATCAATAGTTGACTCGAACTATTGATTATTACTGCTTATCTTCGTTTTCGAGAATTCCTTAGAAAATAAATAGTGCTGAACATTACCTTCCTATAGTAAATACTTCCAGCAAAAATTAAAATCATATAGATGGTCGTCTTAACTTATCGCCATTGGTGGGGCAATACGCTGATGTTTGTGTAAAGATGATGGATAAATGCCTGTGTTACCACATAAATGTCGTGCTCGAGGCTGGCCAGTAAATTTTGGCGTCATTTCTTTGGTGTCGGGACAAAGCCGGTGTCGTATCGTTTGTGTACAAGTAATTCCAGTTTCTAAGTTTTAGTAAATAATTTTATAAGTGAAATAAAACCCTATGATAACAAAAAGGAAATAAAGTTTTAAAAATGTAAATGCGTTGGAAATTTATCCATTGTTCCAACTGAATTGGAGGATTATGAAGAAAATTTGTTCAGATATTATGACAATGCAAACTAAATTTAAATAATTTAGAACTTTTGAATTCCTTTGAAATTCCCTTGGAAAGAAACTAAAATAGCAAACTCTGCCATTGTTAAGTGATGCGAATGAATCGCACGATGTTGTCTGCACTGGGAATAGACAATATATATAGATACCGTATTTTCCGACGTATAACGCGCATCTATAATTATAAGCTACATTTTTTGAATTATTAGGTATATTCTCCGTATAACGCGCACCCAGTTCTTTACGAAGAAACCTAAAAGATACATATACAATGCTGTTATCTTTTGAGGCACTTATTCGAACATTTGTCCTAGCCTTTCGAACTATGGTAAACCGCATTGACGAGCGATAAGAGGAACAATATGTGTGCGGTTAAATGCTTGAGGGAATAAATATTACGGCAAAAATGTGCATTGTATTCAATGCAGCTGCCCAAAAGAATGCTGTTATAGAGCACTTCTAACTTGAATGAATTCCTGAAATTAGGAGTTAGATGTTTTCTCATTTTGCAGTCATTTGAAGCCGAGATTTTGGAGTAAAAACAGAAAGCTTTAGTGAATCGCATTTGTTTAAGTTGAAATACAGTTGATCTAGTGCTCCTTTTAGTTGTAAATATGGCTCCTGCGAAAAGAAACTGAGTGCTGGTTTCAAATGCAAAACCATTCATTTTGCGAAAAAAGATGGAAATTGGGCTGCAGCAAGGATGTTTGGTGTTGGTGAAAGATGGAACGGATAAAGATTATTTATTTATGGATCAAAATAACAATGATGATGAAACAAAATTCGATGATACGATGATTCGAAGATATAACGGAAGTCGAGCATGACGAACTCTTCATGCTATCCGATAATGAAATTGTTTTAATTCCGTAAGGTATGTCATTTCTTTTAAATAAGAAGCTGTTTGATGCATGTAAAAATCTTCTTTTTCCCATATTTTTAAGATACCATTTTAATATTTTTTGTGTAACGCTCACCTGCAAATTTTCTGTCCTATTTTTTGTATTAAAAGTGCTTGTTATACTCCGGATTTTACGGCAAATATATTGCTCATACGGCCGTCTTAATGCAAGGAGGTTTTGCTGTATAAAATATATTTGAAGAGTTATCAAAAACAAGTATACTTCTAGGTACTGTTGTTTGGTTTCGGTCCACAATAGTTTCCGCCTTTCTAGTGCGTACAAAAGTTTACTTTACATTTGACGTTCACTGCAGTCTGTTAAACGTTAGGGTTGGTTTGCTTTCTTTATCACTTCAGCATTTACTAGAGAAGCTTTGCTTGGTGTCCTTTAAGAAGCTTTTCCCCTGCATTGACAACTGGGCGAAGTTTATGACGTAGTGGACTTCAATTTTTGCTCTTCTTGTCATTCCTCTCTCTCTCAAGCTATCATTTCCAAATTGGGATTTGAAATAAGCGATGTCTCTCTTTCTTCGGAGACAAATGTACAATTTTTAATTTTCCCAATTTTAAATAATTAATGAAAGGATTTAAAATACTAGTGAGGATTTTTTTGAAAATATTAAAGTATATATTAATGAAAAAATAGCTTGTTGTTTGATGCAGTATATTAGTTAATATGTTGGTAAAATATATTGGTATTTTAAAAAAAAGATTTGGTTTATTGATGAAAGATGTATTAAAGAAAGGAGTAAAAAAAATACCTTTGTTTCGAACGTTTTGTTTCGTTAAAAACGCTTTTTGCTAATTTTAATGATAATGGGAGTAAAAGTCTCTCTCTCTAAGGCGATCACCCACACTAGAAAAAAAGTGGTCTTAGGCGGGTTTGTTTCCTCTACGCGAGGAGACATTTCCGAGTAAGTATCTTTGTACATATGCGTTCCAGATTCGCTAGTCGCCGCGATTAGCATGCTAAATGCGTGTTGTTTTCCGGCTGACTTGATGTGTTTACCTCAGTGGGCGTTTGAAGAAGAGTGATTACTTGGTCAGCGAGTCCAGGAGGACAGCTGGGATGGAACATATGCCGTGCCTGCACTTGTCCTTCTAATATAGGAAACATGTCTCCGGCGTGTCAGATATACGCATGCACAGAACGGGATACGTTGTCACCCGTTCTGTGCATGTATTGCGCATGACGGGATACGTTGTCGCCGGAGACATATTTGGCGACGTCCAATTAAATTGCATGTGGAAATTACGTGCCCAAAAAGCAATGGCTGCTTACCGTGGAGCAGATCGTTTGGAGTTATTATTAATTAACAAACAAAAGTTATGATTCGATATTTATTTCAGATCATGATTTCCGATTGCTATCATTATAAATAGATTATTTTTCACCTGGGTACAATTGATTTTTTGACAGCTCAGGATGATGGTTCGGTAAAACCATCGAATAATTTACAAATTTGCTGATTTTTGTTGTTTGACTTCTAAATTAATATCTGTTCGGCGTGTTATTTTTACCTAAATTAACAGTGATCTGTTCACAATTATGAAAAAACAGAGAAATGCAGAGGTACGACATCGCGCAAACTCCGGTAGCATCGGCTTTCTACCAAACGCATCCCCGCGTTGTTTCTCTTTAGAGATTTTTGTCTCAAAATTCTGTGGTCCTGAAGAAATTTTAACTGCGGTTTATTTCATCGCTGGCAAATTCCGCAAGCGCATATTTTTAATAAAGGCGTAAAATATCGAGATTCGTTTAGCCGTTGGTTGGAATACAACAAAAACAACGCATGCCAAATTGGCGACGTTGCTTGACTGAGGGATTGTTATGCGCATGGTTGCCAGAATATGGCACATTCTGAAAATTTGGCGACTGCTACTAAGGTGGTTGCAATGACACGTAAGTACCTATTTTTCTAGTTAACGGGGATATTCTTATAAGTTCGGGGAAAGCTAAATTTATCGTCTGTTTGTATTTTATTCTATATCCGATGTTTTATTTTAATAATTTTTCAATTTCCAGATTTGGTCTAATGCATTATGGTGCATTATACTGTTACCGCGCGCTTGTTCAATCGACTGGAGAAAAGCCAGCACTACCTTTCTTAACGGGAAGTTAAAAATGGGAAGACTAATCTAGAAGTGTTTCTCATATCACTGTTGAGAAACCTGATGGTCTCCATGTTATAAGTGTATGAAATTCGTAGAATAAAGAATTCATAAAATGCAGGAAATTCATGAAGGAAATAGGATTTTTGCAGATGTTAACAAATATTTACATTATCATTTACTGAACATATAGAGGCTTCGCCCGGTTATTTGTCATATTTGATTTGCTTAAATATTTGAATGCTGAAAAAGTTTGAATCGTTATGAGAATTATCAGAACATGACCTGCAAACACGAAGCAAGAAAATGTAATTTCAGAATAATGCCAGTAAGTTTGATTTGATTTATTTGATTATGGGAAAGCACTAGAGGGCTATCTTCCAAAGGAGGAGGACACCGGACTGAACTAGCATTGTTCAGCGACTTTACCACCCGGCCATAGGTAGGCTAGTGCCACTACAAATAGTCTGCCTCGATATAGAATTGTCATGAATATTCATTCTTTAAAACAAACTGTAGTTGCGAAACGCGTTTAAAACGAAAAGCAGTGAAGTGAGGTATTACTATAATGAAAATACACATATTTTTGGTAGTCAAGAAAATATAATTTTGAAAAAATACCATGCATTTTTCTCTATTTCTGCATTTCCTATATCAGGGAGTTTTGTTGCATGGCTGTCTCTAAAAATTTATCGACCAACTGGGATTTTCCGTATTGCATAAAATGACGTGTCTCGACTGCGCCGTTGTGATTTTACGTTTAAAATATTGCGCTTTTTTTTTTTCAAATGACCTGATTATCTGTGCTAGACCAAAACATTACGCGCATTAAGACTTCTGTTTGTAACCTCATTTTACCTACATCAGCTCAAAGCTAGGTGTCGTTGCTTTTATTCTTAATCGGTTTTAAGCTGCCGTCACGAGTAAGTATACACACGTAGTTTTTGGCTGGTGTGCAACTATTTCTCAAACGGCGGCTGATGATACGCTGTTTTTCTTCTTTTCTTACTCTTGGAACCGATTTTCTTTTTAACTCCAAATCAGGGCATTTGCCAAAAAGAGTTGCATGTTACTTCAGAATTATTGTTGTTTTTGAAACTCAGATTCTGTTGTAATACATAGTTTTGAAAAAGTTGCCAAACTGACTGAAAATAACTGCACAGTAAAACCAATATTTAAGGATTCGTTTCGGGGAAGATCAGGCCCGTGTAAATGTATGTGAATAAAAAGAATTTAAGGATTAAAATATTTGAAGTAGCTTGTTCTTATCTATTTATAGACATGCCTTATTTGTTTGTTTATTTATGGACACATTGCGTCTGCTAAGTTTTAAGGTTAAATTTGTACCCAAATGAAGAAATTCTTTTAAAAACTATATAATACCAGACACTACTTCATTTTACAGAAGAAAAACTAATCTGCTTGGGCCAAATCTGGAGAATAAGGAGGGTTGAGAATTGCGACATTTTTCTTTGGTATAAATTGCCCGATGAGAATGGAATTCTTTGACGGCGATTTGTGGTGCATCAGAAACCAGTTATTCGATTTAGCTTTTTCAGGCTTAATAACGCAGAATTTTCTTCGCATGTCTGTGTAATGGGTCTCTTATGGAGTTCACATCTGTTCCTTAGGAATAAATTCCTTGTGAATTATCCTTTCCAGCATGGTTATTCGAAATCTGTGTTCTGAAACCGAAGTTTGCTGTGGATACGAAAAGCCTACTCTGTGCCGCGCCGATGATTGCCATGTTTCTCCGTTCCATGTTTGATTGGGATTCCATCTCCAATCACAATTTGTTCAAAAAATCAAGATTGTCTATTATTTGAATCAAATTTTTTCTGTTCTTTGTTCAGATTTCCAAACCATGAACAGTAGAGTTCATAGTTTTGTTTGTATAAAAAGCAAGCGATTAGCTGTACAGAAAATTCTGTTCATAAGCAGACGATATTTTAAGAATAGCGAGTTAAGCATATTTGTCGTATCGACTCGGAAAAGCTCTAAATACGCATCGAGCTTTATTTCGCATGTGCAATTGGTAGTCTTAATATAAACAGGTAGAACATAATTAATAAACAGAATTTAGAAGTCAAACAAAAAGTTTGCATTAGGGAAAAGAGGCGTACAATATGCTTAGGCATCCTAAAATCTAAATTGAGGATGTCTAACCACTGACTATGCATTCATTCTTTCATCTGTGTTTCTTTGTGGCTTCTGCAATAACAATTATTAACCGAAGTTTTTTATCATATGTCGATTGGTAATTTTATCACGACGCGAATTTCTCGAATGTTAAGGGAATTTTCTGAAACTCCGCAAATATCAAATTTTTCAGATTATAAAATTTTCGAATTTCAGATTTTTTTCCCAATTTCCATTATATTCTGCAGGTTATTTTTACCATTTATAACTTTAATATTTAAATTAGTTTTCCTTAGTTAGGTCCAAGTCAGTTTCCCTTAGAAAGGTCCTCCACAAAGGTATCCCTCACCTTAGGCAGATAGCCCTAATGTGCTTTTCCATAACAAACCTGAACATAATTAATATACAATAACACGCCGAACAAATATTAATTTAGAAGTCAAACAACAAAAATCAGCGTTACATTATATGTCCTGTGAAAATTTGAAATATAACGCTGATTTTTTGTTGTTTGACTTCTAAATTAATACCTGAACATATTTCGCGGAATGTCAGCTTTTTCTAAGATGGAGGAGATTATATTACCATGGTAGCATAACGTACCAAGAGCCTTCCCTTCTCCCCCCTTTTTGTGTGTAAAATATTGCCAACTGAAGGTCGTTCTAGATAATTTCAAGGATTGACTCGAATTTTTTTTATAGCCATCATTCTAAAATACGTGTTGTTTGTTGATACAGCTTTCAACTAAGAAGCAGCTTGTTTTGTTCAAATGAATGACGTAAAAGACTTAAAGAAAACATTGTGTGTGAAAATTGAATGTGATGTTTATGTTAGATGTATTTCTGTTTTCCCCATAAAAAAATTAATGTTAACGTTTCTCAGTATTATCTGAAATTTTAATTTAAAGCTATATGAAAAAAGCTGTTTTTTTGGTCAAAAAATATTTAATTTCTCAGCTATCATGCGTAGATGAGTAATACATTTTCACAATGTGTGAAAATTCTGGATAACCCTTTAAAAATGAATAGAGCTTATTTTGAAATTATTCGTATTTGTTAAGCTGCTATAATTCTTCAACTATAAAAGCATGATTTTAATCCAAAAGGTATTTTTTTCTTCTGTTTATCATATAGCAGTGGAAAAGTTGCTGAACGGCGCTTCTTTTACTGTTGGTGAATAATTGTTAAAATTTTGTGTCAGAATATATAATTCTTTTGTCAAATTATATAAAATTGGTTTTCTTTCGGAATGGTTAATAAATTCTATTTTTTCTAATTCTTTAATTTTCCATATCTATATATTTCAAATTAAGCAGTCATTAACCAATTAACGTCCGGAATCCAGGCATGATGCTTATTTGAAAAATGTTTATTCCCTTCTCCAGTCACTGCAAGGGTTGCTGTTAATTTAAACTTAACCGCAACTGTATTTGACTTTTCTTTTTATCTAATGATTAGTTTGATTTTTCATTATATCTACTAACTTTGAAGTAATTCATCAGGAAAGTCATCCATATTCATTGCCAGATTGATACTGAATTTGATTACGTGAGTCATATTGAGTCTAACTGAAACTGCGCGCGTTTAAGGCCTTCCAACATCAAAATTTGTCAGCACTTTGCATCTATTTTTATATTATTATTCTATATTATATTATTAGTTAGAATACGTAATAAACAATTGCAGACTGAAAAGCTAATAACTTGTTTACAATTATTATACTTTGAAAGCCATATAAGTATGCGCCCTATGAAAGGGAGCTTGGTCCTTAACTGGTATTTTCTGGTTGTTGGCATCAGCAGTTTTAATATTTTGTATAATTTCTGTATTTTTATGTAGTTTGCAATTAATACAGTGAATGGATGTACACGATTTATATATTTAGAAATGATTTTGTTGGTTGTAAAAATATAAATATCAGCCATGTAGATTTTTTCTTATAACATTTCTATTTTTTAACCAAATGCTTCTTTTTATTGTTATTTGTGAGCCATAAAGGCAACCAAACAAAAGTTTTTCTTCAACGTACAATGTCACAATGAACTGATAACTTTTTGAATGTCCAGGTAATCAGAAACTGAATAAAAACTGTAAAGACATTAGTTTATTTGGAAGCAGGAGACATGAAAAATACAATGCCTTCGCCGGTACTTCGCCGTCTTTTAAAATATTAGTAACTGTTTTGTAATCAATGGGATCTTCATAATGCAAATCAATTGCCCGTGCTTATTCGGCTATCGATCCCTTGATGATCATTGACCCCCTTTAAAATTTCATCAACTGGGCGTCTTATAGATGAGAGTATGAAGTTGCCCATCCTCATCCCAGTTTTCAAGTACTAGAAGTGAGTGGGAGATGAATCCGTGTGTCTTCTTCCCTTGCGGGAACTTTCGAAAGGACAATATTTTAAATGCAGCCATGCCTTACGAACATCCACGTCTTCTCCGCGATTAGAATCTTGACTGAGGGCTGTGACAGCGTGCTCCCCTATCATCATGCCAAGAAGGTGGCGTGTTTGTTTGCTGTTTGAAGTTCAGTAGCTTCGTCCTATATATTTCTTCGTAAATATCGAACTATTCTTGAGCTGTATGAGGAATGCTGTTGGTGTGTAACTGATGATTTTATGTGTCGATTTCTTCCACTAACATTGCTATGACCATGTAAAATTTATTTTAATTAACATGCTATTCCTAAATTAGCATTTTCCTTGTACTTTTGCTATGTGGTCTACTCCACTGGAATATGTAAATGAAATGATTTTAAATATGAAGAAGGTATCTAAACTTAAGAGAGAGAATTACCAACATTAGCCTGCCAGGGTAATGTTCTTCCGTTGCTTAAGGATCGTTAATACGAGCTAGTGAGTTTGATTGAAATTACTTTAGAAGTCGACGGATAGCAAAGCCAGATTGTTAGGTTTTAAACTTGCAAAAAATTTCAATCGTTGTTGTCAGTTCGGCTAGAAGAAACGGAAGTTAGTTTTAATAAACGTTTTAGTTTCTGTGTAATTTCAACCTGAAATGTAAACAATAATTCTTATTTTTTGATTTTATTATTGTTATTCTTAGTTATTGTTGTAATTATTGATTTCTCGGGTCGCTAATACGTTCTACTGGTTAAGAATATTAGACAAGCATATAGACTAATCATTGCATTGAACTTCGTAATCCCATAAGAATTCAAGGGCCCACCAGCGGCCGAGCGGTAAAGTCGCTGAACACTGGTAGTTCGGGCCGAGGTTCGAATCCCGCGAACGGCCTGGCTGCATGGGCGTTTTCGTGGTTTTCCCCATGTGTAACGTGTATACGAGCCAGTTTCCCTTAGAAAGTCCTCCACGAAGGCATCCCTCCCCTTAGGCAGATAGCCCTCGAGGCTTTGCCATAATTACACACACACACACACACCCATAAGAATTCAACCCATATGAATTCCCCCATTCAACTGTATAATCCTATATAAATTTTTTGAGTCAAAATAACTTTCAAATTTTTTTTTTTACAGCCTGGTATAACTATGAAGATATTGTTTTGAAAAAAGAGATTGAACGATCGGGCAGTTCAATATCCGCAACTGTTGTACGCATGTGTCGAATTGGGGGGGGGGAGATTTGACTTCCGCGCGCAACGTAGCAGCTCGGCAAGCTATTTAAATGAAACTTCGAACATGAAAAGTGTTTTTTGTGTCTTGAACCCCCGCCCCTCATCCCAGCCGGCGTAAACCTTTTCTCACTTAAGTATTCCACATTCACAAACCCTGAATGTTCCGATCTACTGCCAGACGTATACTGACCCATTAACCTCGATATTGATTGCTGAGAAAATCCCACTTCTACCTGTACCGACACTCGCTGTGCGTGCGCAGATCGATATATTTCCCCTTTCCCTCTTGCATCGTAATCGTTCCCGCTCTCTTTGTGGGGAGAAAGGATGCAGAATGATGAAGGTGAAATGAAAGACAAAAATCAGCTATTTTTTTAAACTTAAATTTGATAGTTCTGTTTTGTTGAATCATCCTAATTCTGTGAAAAATTAGCTGTCTACAAAATTGTGAATTGATTCGAAAGGATTTCTTATATTTGCTAATCATATATTAACTGCAATATTAATAGTCCCCATTATAGCGCGGGTGATGAGAACCAAATTTAATCAGCGTAATAATGGCAAGGGTAAGAATTGGGACTAGTTTTTAATTTTTTCGAATCCGAATCGTAGAACGTGTCTCAGAACTTTCGTATGCTAATATTCATAAAAATAAGACTCTTAAATTGAAGCAAAATTAGAAATAGCTGTTCAGTGGAAAACAAGTTTAAGAGTAGTGTTTAAACTGTACTTTTTTATTTACACAATATATATACATATAAAGACAATACAAACAAAATTGAGTAAATGAAGAATGGTTACAACTCGAAAATCTCGGTTTATTCTCTCAAAATAATTTGGCAAAAATATTTGGCTAACAGTTCATATTTTTTTTTTATTTTTCAAAAATTGCTTAGCTCAGATATATGTAAAGAGAGAAAGAGTAGGATTATTTGAGAGGTTTATATGCAGACATTAAAAATGAAATGTCGAATTATTTCCAAAAAATTAAGAATCTGACACTCGGGATTGTAATTTGGCATTCAGGAAGTGATAATCGCATTCTAAGTCCATTGGAGTTACAAGAGTTAAATCCCCTTTGTTTTTTGAAGTGCGTGTTTCTCCTGCACCTCAATAAAAGCAACGTTTCCTAACTTTTACGTGAAAATATTAAACTTTTTTTTAAAACTAGGATTTAGAAAATTTGAATGGACGAAAAATGGGCAAATTTTTGAATGCTAAATCTTTTTCCAGTGGAAACAAAACTGAGTAATTACACATGCATGAATGCCCATTATTCGGAGCTTCCGGTACCTGTCCTTGTTCACGTAAACAGAATTTGATATAATTAGAATAAATTATAATTAGTTTGTTCAGAGAAAGGAAACATTATTCCATACAAAATATTAAGAGTGACGTGACATTTTCCGCTTTCCACGTCTTTAAGTTACCAGACTAGTTTTGTAAACCTCTGAGCATAATTAATTAAATTTGTGAATGTCAACGATAGAACTTTGAACTGTGTTTTATTTCGAAGAAAATTTTCCTTTATACACGCTCACATCACAATTTTGCTGTAATAAAAAACAGTGAGTATATCCTAGTCTCCCAACTGCTTCAAAGTTGTTTTGGAACACTTTGTGTAAGCTTTGATCATTATCATTATAGTTGCTTTCATTGTGCTCAATTCATGTTGAATAAATTATATGGCCTCTTCTCCATAAAATTCGATGTCCAGGGTCATTTACATCAAAATTATTATGTAACTCGTATCAAGTATTATGTAACGCTTTCTGATTTGCGGTTTCACCTTGAAATTGGATTACTTAGGTAACTGGAGTTCCTACAGTTGGCTTTCTGCTGCATAAAGAAAAAGTCACCTGTTGGTTTAGTGCTTTGCTTATAATTAGTTTCTGTGAGATCTAACAGTGAAATGTTTGCGAATTTCATGGAAACATTTCATGAGATGATCGGGAAATAAATTGTCTGTTAAGAGAAATGGCTCAAAATAATTTTTTTTTCCATAAGTAATGTGGATTGCATATGTTTCGCAAAATATTTTTTCCGAGATAAAAATATCCCTTCTTTAGAACTGCATTCAGTCTTATTAATGATTATAACTGTCTACATGTAGAAAAATAATATTAAGTTATAAGGTATTTATCCCGCCTTCTTGGCGTGCTTTCGTGGTGTGGTGGTCTGCACGCTGGGGGTGCATTCCAGAGGTCCGTGGTTGGATTCCCGGCGACGGCGTTGCATATTTTTGATCTTGCCTGCTTCCAAAAAAAGACCTAATTGATCTACAAAGTAACAGTCTGAATCTGTGGTTACTAAAAATATGTATGATTCTTTAAAATTTCATGAATTTGAGCTTTTTTTTTAAGCTGTCGGAGTATAGGTTTCTAAACGGGTGTTCCAGATCGCATTGTTTATGAGAAAAGAACGTTAACGCTTGGAGATATTAAGATCCTGGACGCGTCCTTACGGGACCATTTTGTATACATGTGGTTTCAGGCAACATTCCCGTAGCATCCTAAATCTGATGTATGGAGATAACCTGTTATAATACGAGATTTTTGTATTCTAAATTGATTATTTTGAAAATAAATTGATCTGAGTGATTCGCATACGCGAAAATCTTAAAATTTTAACTCATTCTTTAAAAGTGTAGAAATTATATTTTAAAAGTATTTTACATACTTATACATACTATTACATAGATAGTTTCTAAAATATAGATCTTGAAAAACAGGAGAGAGAATAAAATGTGCTGTTTCCCCGGAGCCGGAACTCGGGATTATCTCTGTGCTGGAACTGATGCATAGCTGGTGAACTAACGAAAGCACATAGAGGTATTGCCTTTAGTACCTTCAATTACTTCCACCTAAAGAAAAGGAGAACGTATGTAAAAAACAGGGGAATGACAGCTAGGATAAATATTTAAAATAGAGCATTCGAATCTTGGAAAAAATTCGAGATTCGAAAATTCAAATGTTCACATATTTATCATCATTCAAATTATAACCTAAAAAAACAAATGTTTCAGTGCAAAACTTTGGAAGGATTAATTTTAATGACGGCTGTTAAAAGCGTTTATTTAAAACACGAACGTGATTTTGTAATTTCAATTGACATTGATCTCACCTAGTATCAGCTTGTGGTGGCCCATACTGTCACACATTTAATTTTCTGGAGAGTTTAATGTCGCCTGTTATTTGTGGGAGCTCTTGAAATAATAAAACTTAATTTCAGAATATGATTCAAACAAAGAAATCTGTTAAAAAAATAGAGCTAAAAGTTTTTTTCACTAGAAAAAGCTCTTATTACGTTTTAATGAGTTCAATATTATATAAAATGTCTTTTTTTTTTTTTTTTTTTTTTTTTAAGGTTAATGCGAACGAAAAGGAGAACTGCCATAAAATGAAGCTGAGGAAAAAAATTCCTTCTGGAAATTAACTATAATAATCGATCACGCTTATCTGACTGCAACCATTAGTAATGTCTTGAAGTTACTAGTCAATGATTCATTAGTTAGGTTACTATGGCAAACTTCCAATTTAGAAAAGATGCCTCTTTGGAAGACTTTCTTAAGGAAAACTGTCGAGCCATCAAGGTTTGTTTTATGAGTAAATGTCATTGTGACGCTAAAATTTAAATTTTAATGGACTAGCTGAAAATTGTTGAAAAAGGTATTTAAAGATGCTTATATTAGTAAGGTGAACTCACCATTGAAATACGTTTTCTGTTCCTTCCTAAATGATGTGTATAATGAACCAACTTATAATAACTAATTTATTAATTTTGCTCATTCTGTTAAAGGAAGTAAAGTAGTGTATATTGTGAAAATGTTAACCAAACTTTCCCCGAAAAAAGTCAGCGAAATACCAGACTCTAGATTTAAAAAAAGAAGTACACAGTGCTAAAAAAGAATAGAAAGTTAGTACCGTTTCCATTATTAAATTTATATATAAGGAAGTTCAATAAAAAAGAAAAGAATAAAAATGTTTGGAAGCCTGGCAAAATTAAAGTGAAAGGAAGTTTAACTTTTTTCCTTCCCACCCCCTTCCCGCTTCAAGGAAGTAGAATGAGCAGCCAATAAAATGCTGCTTCAATGAAAAGCCAATAAAATCCCAAAATGTCACGTTTTTATTCGAATCAAACAAAAATCGAAATTTTAATTAATACGAATGACAAAATTTAAAGTGACAAAAGAGTATGAAAAACGTGTTAGGAAACAACAAAAAAGAAGCAAATATATAGAAGTATGTATATTTTTTAATTTCGTATTTAAAATAATTCCTTACAATGTCCTGTGACTCGCGCTAAAATATGCTTCTTGACTAAGGAAAATCAGTTCGTAACACGTATGCGGTGCCTTTTTCCTGCTAAATGTTCTCCAAATCGAGATTTCATAGAAGTCGGAGGCCAGCCCTTCCGGGAGACGTCATTTCCTTTTCTGAAGTGACGTCATTTGCTTTCGTTACCTCTTATGAAGCTGTCTGTTCTGAAGAAACGGCGGAGAAAGAAAGTGTTAACGGGGTTTCCCTTCGATGAAAATGTTATTCTACGTAAAAAGGTTAACCGGCAAGTGACGAAATGCGGAACACGCAAATAATATATTATATAAATTGGACGTCTAGAGTCTTTGCGCATTAGTTTTACGTCTTGGCGACATGTTAAAATAACTAGGAGTAAGACATTCGAATCTTCGAATTTCGAGAATCTCTATCTTGAAAACGATTTCTAGATTTGTGATTCACAAACTCGAATAATTGCTTTTGTGTGTGTGTGTGTCTGTCTGTGTCTTTTGACCTTTTCGAATTCTAACGTAAGCTAATCGATTAGCGTTTTAACTCATATTGGAAAATTCAACTTCATTGAAGCACCTTTAATTGTTTACTAACGCACATTTATTGCTGTTTATGTGGCACAAAATATTTTCTGAAAACTGAAAATAAGGTAAAAAGTACTATTTTTTCATTTTAAAATATTTAAACAAAATATACATTTCATCTTTTTATACGTTTTGGTTTCATGGTTCTGTTTATGTGTTATATAAAATATGTCTTTCATATACAGTGTCTCACAAAAGTGATGGGACACTTGTGCTTTACGAAAGGAAACTGTAGTAAAATAAATTAAAAAAACATGTAAAAATTTTTTGTGGGTGTGTCTCATACTTAAATTTAGTAACAATTATTACATAACATACATTTTCTCAAAATATTAAAATAGTAATTTAATAAAAATACAATTGTTTAGAACGGAGCAAAAAATGGCTCACGTAGTGATGGGACACTTACTTTTCCATCAAATATTTATCGAAAAATTTTACTTCTTAAAATGTTTTAATATTTTGTTGGATTTCCTTTTACTTTTAAAACGTGATTTAATCTTCTTGGGATGAATTCCACTAATTTTTTTGTGATTTCTGGAGTAATTTTACCCCATACCATAACTCCGCCTCCACCATGTTTTACTGTTGGCACCAAGTTCTGTTTATGAAATTCTTCCCTGGGTTTTCTCCACACTACGATTCTACCGTCAGAACCAAATATATTAAATTTACTCTCATCAGCAAATATAACTTCATTCCAGTAATCAGAATTCTTATTTATGTTGGATTTTGCGAAAGCCAGTCTGAGTTTTCTATTCTTTTCACTTACGAAGAATTTTTTCCTGGCTGCTCTACCGTGATATCCAGCAAATCGAATTACTCTTCTAATAGTCTCAGGATTAACAATTACTCCATATAATGCTTGTAAATCAGCAGCAACTTTAGGAGCACTCATTCTTGGAATTCTTTTAATATTTCGAACGATAATTCGCTTTATTCCATTGGATAGCTTTGATGGTCAGCCAGATCTTCTTTTATCCTGAATCATATGATTCTTTTTATATCGTTTAATGGTATTGAAAACTGTTGAATGACTCATGTTTTCAGCAGTTTCTCTAATAGATTTTTCACGTTCAATATGCAAATTAATAACTAATTTTCGAATTTCAGGCAAAGTTTCTTTTCGTTTAGCATTCATGGCTGCACAGAGCTAAAAAACACAAAACTTTCAAAACAAACTGGAGAGAAAGACTGCAGACGATTTTATAAATTATTGCTAATTGCTTTTGAGTAAAAATAAAAACCCCAAAAAATATTTTTGTTGTAGTACGTAGTAGTATCTAATGGTGTCCCATCACTTATATGAGCCATTTTTTGCTCCGTTCTAAACAATTGTATTTTTATTAAATTATTATTTTAATATTTTGAGAAAATGTATGTTATGTAATAATTTTTACTAAATTTAAGTATGAAACACACCCACAAACAATTTTTACATGTTTTTTTAATTTATTTTATTACAGTTTCCTTTCGTAAAGCACAAGTGTCCCATCACTTTTGTGAGACACTGTAGTTTATATCAGAGGCTTATTTTTCTTTTTTTGTAAAAATTGGGATAAAATGAACTAAAGAATTCTTGCTAATTTTATTACAAACCTTAATTAAATTATAGGAATAAGGTCAAAATCATGTAATTCAAGTGTTATCACTTTAATAATCAAACATATAACCATGCCTACAATAATCGATATTCACATGACATCTTTAGCCTCAGATGTGGTGTCCACATGAATAGCTGAGACTGACTGCGCAAGCTGCCGTTAGTCAGTCTCCAATAAACAACATTAGTCGCCATTGAGAGTGCAAAACAAAGGTTCAGTATTCGGAGTTTTCAATAAAGACATAAAAAAACGCAAAATTAAAAAAAAAATCTTTCTTCTAATTTTATATTTTTAAATCCCATAGTTGAAAACAATATTTTAAATTTTGCATTTTTTAAACATTAGATAAGGATTTGGTGGTCCCCATGAAAATGGAAGCTTGAGGCACATGATCATTTGCCCTTGAGGAAATAAGTCCTCGCTGGCAACGAATTTTTAACTTCCGTAGTTTAAAGCTAAGCTATTTTTAAGCTAAGCTAAGCTATTTCTCAGATCCAATTACCGAACATTCACTTCGAGTTTGAAAATTCTTTGGAGACATTAATTTAATCCTTGAAAATGAAGACATTTCATTTTTGAAAAATAAATAAAGAGGGCGTTTGGTAACTCTAAAAGATTTAGACTTTTCATGAGAAATATTTTATACTTCCTTATAAAATATTAAAGTAATCTCCGTTAAAAGTTATTTTCTTTTTCACAATTTTCTTGAGTGTTGTAGATGAAGGTCAGAATGCATTTGGAAAATCAATATCATGCCCTTGGTTACAAGGCCAAGACAAATGCAACATTAGGCATACCAGAAGCGCTCTGAATATCGCGTCACAGAAACGCCGTGTGAAATGCTAATTAATATAAAAGGCAAGTCTTACATATTTGACTGAATCTAGGAACAAGATACGCTGGTGATGAAAATGTTCCCTAGGAATTTTTTTAATAAGCTTTGTACATTTGTCTGAATCTGTTATACTAATACACATTTTATGACTTGGTCATATTTTACGCAAGTTGTGTACCTTGTTGCTATGTGACTTTATTAAATATCAGCAACGGGAATAAGCTACGTTAATGACAATTCTTTCCAACTCTTATGTGATGATAATTTCATAGTGTGTCAAGATACTTTCACTAAACAAGGTTTCAGCAATTCTGTTACAAATTTTCAGGAGAGACAGAGTACACCTAGACAATGGAAAATGACATAGCAATACATTGTGGGAAACAATTTCCTGGCGCTGTAGTGACGACACAGGACGCAAGAAAGGAACGACACGAACAGGGTGAGAATATATGTTTATCATGTTTAGTGCAGCGGAAATCAATAAATAAGAACCAAAACAGTTTGGGATACGTATGGGATCGGCAGGGATGGTCCAGTGCATTGACCAGCAAGATCGCCAAACCTCACATGCATTGACTACTTCCTCTGGGGGGGGTACGTCAAGACAGTGGTGTACGAAACCCTCGTTAACAGTGCTGTGGAACTTGTTGCACGCATCGTGGCGCTGCTGAGGAAGTAAGGGTATTTTCCAGAACATCAGATCTTGTATGTGCCGAAGATGTCAGGCCTGCATCAGGGTCCGGGGTCGTAATTTCGAACATGATAGTCGTTGTTTGTTTTTGTTCTTATTTCTTGGTTTCTGTTGTACTAAGCATAATAAACCTGTTTTCTCACCCTGTTCATGTGCTTCCTTTCTTGTGTTTTATGTTGTCACTACCATTCCAGACCTTAGAAATGCAGGTTTCCGACCTGCATTTCTAAGTGATTTTCCATTGTCTAAAAGTACTCTGTCTCTCCTGAAAGTCTGTAACTGATTTGCTGAAACACCCTGTATAACAGGCACCCGCAGACTCATCTTTTCCAGATTTTTTCCTTAATGGTTTTTCATATTCTCATTATTCAAAAAACATTCCTTGTTAGAAATGCTGGTCAGTTCAAGAGGTGGCTGCCAGTAGAGGAAGGGTTATCCGTACTCACTGACTGGCAGATATGAAAGGTGCATAAGATCAGATCGCTATCAAATCTAAAATCATAGAAATGTACAAGTAATGCTCAGAATATATATTTCTTACCCGTAGCATAGACATAAAAATTATTTAAAAATAAGTCAAACACAATAAACTCTTTCTGCGTATCTGGTTTTCAAAAACGAGCAACATCAAGTTTAGAAAAACATTTTACAGTTAGGGTTTCTGTGTTGTTTGGTTTATGTGCAAAAGATTAAGCTGAGAAATAGGGTAATTAGTGACAGTACGGATTTTTTTACAGTAATTTAAAAATCCGTTTTAGGAAAATATTAATTTTCGTTTACTTAATCATACAATTATTCATTTGATTGTTAGCAGTTATTAACGCATTATGTTTTTGTTCATCTTGCCCCAAAACTACGTTAGCTTATTAAATATTGATCTTGCAAATATGGTGGTATTGTGATATAGCTAAAATTTTACTTTAAATCTTTTTTACTTATATTTTCCGATTAAAATAATATTTTTCTGAGGAAAATGCTGTATTATTGCTATGTTAAAAATTCTTGCCATATAATCGCAGTTTTTTTAATTGATAACGAGTATAAAAGCAGTTTTAGTGAATATTCTAGTTAAACCTGTCGCGATCTTTTAACTTGTTAACCAGCGTGGTTTACCTTGTCAACTAATACATCTATTCTGCAGATTCGTCCAAGGTCAGTAATCATCTTTTGTCGACATTTCCTCTCTTCAAATCAAAAACTTCCCTAAATCATTTCAGTCTTTTATTTTTAATTAAAATTATTATTTGTGTCTCGTTGGAAAATGATCGCCTAGTTTTATCCAAAATATGCATAACCCGGTCAACTGAGGGCTTCAGTATTATTTATGATAAAACTATAGCGCAAGAATGAAAGCTTAAAAACAGTAACGAAAGATCTTTAATAAAGAAGGAAGATTCATAGAAAATTTTTTATTAAATATATAGTGAAAACTCTTATCAGGCTGTTGTAGAACCGTCCGCTATATTTGTTGACAGTGCAGCTATTTAAAATGTAAAATATTATTTTTAGTTTATGGAACTGTTTTTCCCAATGGCAGGCATTGCCTATTCGACATTGGCCACTCGTTAAGGTCGCAAGTGGTGTGGACATTTTATTGTGGAGGCACCTAATAGGTGTCTACCGTTGCCTTCTATAAAGGGACGGACAGTTACAACGATGCGTTCTCCAGGATTCGAATCTGGCCCCTTCAGTATCGCAGTCGGCTCCCTTAAACTCTGTGCCATCTGGGCGGCAAGTTTATGGAACTAGCGGTAGTTTTGCTTTGCAAGCATATGAAACATCGATTGAAAGAAGTGAAATAATGCGTTAAACTGAATTACATGATGTATAAAAATTGAGCTTAGTATAATTATTTGACACGTAGTATAATTGTTTCAATGTTGCAAGATACTTACAGGCACATAGTACCAATAACTATTAGCAGATCAGAAAGAAGACGCACTTGTTTCATGAGTTGGTCGGTTTCCAATGTTTCTTGGAATCTCCCATCTGTAAGCTAAAGAGCTAAGGCAGCAGTAATTTTAGAAGTTTTGAAACGAAAAAATAATAAAGGAATTATTTTAAATAGATTTTTAAATTTATGAAAAACTACAAATAAAACACTTAGATATTTAAATAGTGTTGGAAAACCAGGGAAAAATCGAAAACTCGAATGGTCATGTTTTTTCCCTCCCCATTTCAAAACATTCAAATTTGAATTCAGGCTTAAAAAACAGTTAAATATTTTAACTGAAACCTTCGAAAAAAATCAGTTTTAAATATTTTAACTGAAACATTCGAAAAAATCAGTTTTACTGACGTCTAATTCACCAGCGACCGAGCGATAAAATCGCTGAATAGTGGTAGTTTATTCCGGGTCCAGATTTCAGCGAACGGGATGGCTGAATGGAAGGAAGTGTTTATGGTTTTTCCCGTGTGTAATACGAGTGCAAGCTAGTTTACTCTGAAAAGGCCTTCTTCTCATCCCTTAGGCGTATAGCCCTCGAGTGGTTTTCCATAGTTTAAATAATTCAAATAAATTTATTTACATGCAACACAAGCGCGTATCAAAAAATGAACGCAGTTATGCAAATTTTAGTGGTCGCGGTCCAGCAATATCACCTAGTGGCGGTCCCGAGTGTTACACAAAATTTTCTGAAGTTATCACTGTTTACTCTTGAAATAATAGTTTCTCCTGTACTCTTACTTTAATTTTATTAAGATTTTACAAAAATGTAAAACTTCGAACTGTTACTTTAAAACTTTTGTATATAAGTTGTAATTATGCATTTATTTTAACAGAGTTCATTTATATCATTTTTTTTTAAATACAGGTTCGTTTTCAAAATCTAAACGCTTAAACTTTTTTCGTTAAACCCAGATCATGCTTTCTTTAGCTTTTTACAATTACGCAGAATTTTGTTTTCTTATTCTTCTTGTATTAAGGATTTCACATTTGAAAGATTTTAGAACGTGTTCAGATTCTTTTCAAAATGTATGAAACTTCGTAGGGCTAAATAAACACTTTTACGTGAAACAATCTGTTTCTACTCTTGTGAATTCCACTCTCGGATATCAATAGGTTTTCCTAGCATCTTATTTATGCAGCTGAGCATACCATTCAGTGAGTTCTTGTATACATACTACGTGGCAGTGTATGCGAGTGTATTCAGATTATGCTTGCAATGTTGATTTTAATGTACTTTGTCGAGCGAAGCACTTACTACGACCAGCGCATATGTTTGCCTGACCTTGAATTGATAGATGCAGTTATCTACTGCCTGCTTTTCTTCCAGCTGTCTGCCCTTTCTTGACTGTGGAGTGTACTACATGACTTTTTTTTCTCTTCCAATCTCCCCTTTTATTGTAACGTCATTGCAACGTCATGAGTCCTTGAACTCTTGACTTTTTCCCGAGTCAGCAGTCTTATAAACTTTATTCTTTTTTAACCCCTTAGACTGCTACTTCATATGCCTTGAAGGCTGTAGGAAGAGGTGAATCGATATCGCTGTATTAGCTATATCAGTGTTCTTTTGACGGCGATCATTTTCCTCAGGTCTTGGAAATCAAGAAGACATACGCACTTAACCTTGGAATTTTTATTTCCGACGTTTGAAAGATACATCGCACGTTGTCAGTATTTTGCATTCACTTTTAAGTGTCATTTTTCTGGTTAATTAAGGTGATCGTTTAATTTTCCTTCCTTCGTAATGATCCAGTAGGTACACGCGAGAGGAACTGAGTGCTGTATAAACTTATTTTCCATCAAAAAAAGCATTAAAAGACCACGCAAAGAAACCACTATTTAGTATTTTTTAAAAGTAATGTTAATTTAATATAGAGAAATCAATAAAAATAAATTACTAAATAGTGGCCAATGATTTAATGACTTATTTTGTAAAACCAGTTGTTCGGTTCAAGTTCTGTTAACTGCGGTTTAAGGAGGTTTCTGTACTAAAGATTTTGTGGTTTTTTTCTTCATGGATAACTTAAAAAGCAAAACAATTGATCTCAGTTCTGATTGCAAATTTTCAGGGAATTCTAATGCCTTTCAAAACTTTTGAATTCAGTCTTGAAAAACAGTTAAATATTTTAACTCAAGCCTTCGAAAAAATGAGTTTTATTAATGGATACTTCACCAGCGACCGAGCCATAAAATCGCTGAATAATGACCACACAATTACAGTTATTTATATATATATATACACTGGTGTGCAAAAATTAAGGACGAAGTCGAAAAATTAGCATATATCAGCTGAACGAAGAGGTAGAGCGGACAGAAAGACCAATCAGGAGATTACGTAAGGTGATATACGGTAGCACATGCGCAGATATGCAGGTAGACGTAATGGGGGAGTGTCTGAGTAGTATAAAGCATGTTGTCGGTGTAAGATCAGTATTTCTGGCAAAGAGATTGTACGCCGTATAGCAGTTAAAATCACACCGAGTTGCTGCCTCAGCGAGAAATGGCGAATAATCAATCTGTTAGACGACATCTGGATGCTTTTACACGAGGTCGAATCATTGGGAAGTTGGAGGAAGGCCGCAGTGTGACAAGTGTGGCTGCAGAGTTCGGAATTGCTCACAGCATCGTTTCACGACTTTGGAGACAATTTCAAACTACAGGAACAGCTATCCGGGGGTTTAGTAGTGGTCGTCTACGAGGAACCACACCCGCAGATAACCGGTATATTGCCTTACAGGCCAGAAGAAACAGGCGGCAGACAGCGGGAGAAATCGCTAGACACACGACACAGGCGACTGTACGACCGATATCGCGTTTTACCGTGGCCAGAAGACTGCACGGTGGTGGTCTGTTTGCACGACGCCCTGTACGATGTGTACCTCTAACGCCTGCCCATCGGAGAAGGCGTTCTCTGTGGTGCTGGGAACACCGGAATTGGAGAGACAATGAATGGGGACGAGTACTCTTTACAGATGAGAGCAGATTCAGTCTGAGTAGCGGTTCTCATCGCATACTCATCTGGAGAGAGCGGGGAAGCCGCAATCATCCCTCGAACATCATTGAAAGGGACAGGTATGGAAGTGGCGGTGTTCTCGTTTGGGGAGGCATCATGCTTGGTAGTCGTACAGACCTTCACATCTTCGACGCAGGTTCAGTCAACGGGACTCGTTATTGTAACGAGATTCTTTTTCCATATGTGCGTCTTTTTAGAGGCGCTATGGGTCCGCAGTTCCTTTTCATGGACTACAATGCACCATGTCATCGCAAAGTAGCTGCCGAACAGCTCTTAGAGAGTGAGGATATTGAACGTATGGATTGGCCGGCACGGTCTCCGAATCTCAATCCCATCGAGCATGTATGGGATTTTCTAGGCAGACGCTTGGCAGCTCGTACCTTACCACCAGTAACGATTCCGGGGCTTCGATTGGCGCTACAAGACGAATGGGCAGCAATGCCTCAACAACTCATTGACACCCTCATTCTTAGCATGGGCAGACGTTGTGAAACCTGCCTAGCAGTCAGGGGAGATCATATCCGCTGTTAAAGACCGAATGTTTCTTGCTGGACACCCATCAGAGGGATGTTTCGGCCTTCAGTCGCATTGCGCTCCATGCTACTTTTTCAATAAAGCTTCTTTTTATCCCTCTGATTTCTCTTTTAGTAAGTGTTGCTTATATTACTCATGTCCTTACGTATTGGGGATCTTACGGTATTAAATGTTTTGATTTGGAAAGCTTTTGTACAAAGTTATATTGAAAGAACCGTCTCGTCCTTAATTTTTGCACACCAGTGTATATGCGTATATACACTATTTTTCTCTGTCTATATATACACACACCAATAAGCCTCCAATTCTCTAACGAATCGAATAATGCTTTAAATTAAAATGAAGATCCACTTACTTGTGTCCTGGTCAACATTCAACCCATGTTTTTGATTCCCAGTGATCTGCTTTGAATAATGTTTTTGATATGTCAGTATTGACATCATTCGGTCAGCGCACAGAGAGAATTAAATCTTTTTTAACTGCTCATTGATGACGTTAACTCATGGGGCACATGGAGAGAACTAAAACTTTTAACTGGTCAAAGATCTCTCTGATTGTTTTTGATTACTGTCATTTTCAAAAACATTCGTAAACCGTAAGATTTGTCAACTAAGATTTGCTCCGTAGTGGTTTAAAATGTTACTTATTTTCATTTCCTTTTGTACGTATTCATATCTTTAAACATTTTTTGTGCTTGTAATATTTTTGTAATCTCAACGGGGTCGAGATTACAATAATTGTTTTAGTAGTTCAGAATGGCAGCGAAAAAATGAACCCAAGAACATTTAAGACAACATTTATTATTGAATTTTCTTTTTTCGTATGTACTTTTTACTAAATACAAAAGTACGTAATTATTTTTTTGTAAAACCGCCAGTTTCAGCTACACGTCTACGCCACACATTCTTTTTCTCTACCCCTCCCCTCCTCGTTTCTTCGATTTCTCCCCTTTGTCTTCCTGAATCATATTAATTTCAACGCTGATGTCACAGCTAACGCTAGTAGTAATAACTAAAATAAGCAGTAACTAAAGTAGAAGACTCGTACCTTAAAGCTCATTTAACTCAGAATATTTTAAAACTAATATAAAACAGTTCACAGAAGGCAAAACGCAATAACAAGACTTCTCCTATGGCTTGTGTAATCGAAATCTTAAAATCACAATTTTAAATGTGAAAAGATAACATCCATAAAAAGTTTTAAAACTTAGGATTCAATTTTAAATTGCTTTAAGAGTCTTTTCCATTCACAGCTTCAAAACAAAGAATTGTGTAATTAAACAATCAAAGACTTATTGAACTAAGGAATAATTAAACATTTTGATATTTTCAATGTTTTCAGGTGCTGAATTAATATTTTTGTGGGTTACTAGTTCATAGAAATTTTTGAAAATAAACATGTTAGAAACTGAAAAATATTGAATAAAATTTTAGAGCCTTTTTTATAACTCCAAACAGTAACAATTTTTACAGATGAAGATATCAGAAGCAAATCATTCGTTTAGTTTCGTAAGTTTACTTTCTAAATATAAATAGTGTAGCAAGTATTAAAAAAAGGTATAGTAACACTATACTTCGTAAACATGAACGTTGGTCAGCTAACTTGCGTCCACGGGAATCACATTTCCTGTGCAAGTGTCATCCCAGCAGTGTTCGAGTAAATTAAGACCGCTAAACATTAGTAATCCGACCCAAATTCATTTCCGCTGGATGAATTGGCTACTTATTGTTTCCGACTTTCCCCACGGTTTGCTTGAAAGCGTATCAATTTCTTGTAGAATCACCTCCACGAAAGCATCTCTTCTTATAAGCAAACAGTGTTAGGCTTCCTTTAAAACTGTTGGGGGCTAAGGGCTCGTTGACATCTCTCTGAATGATCTCTCCAGGTAAACAGGAAGGAATTAGCAATTTATGTATCAAACAATTCTTCCTTAGCGCTCGAGAAATATCGTCGTGTATGAAAATAATCACTTACAGAGTACACATTAGCATAAGCTGAATTTGTTATTTAAATAGCATAGGTGAATAACAACTAGCTAAAACTCGTCCGAAATCTCAGAGTCGTAGTGTAGTAACACGGGCATGAGTCAAATGTAGCAGTCTTCTAAAAGCATCGGGAAGAACTGGTCAGAAGGACCTATGAGGAGCGTATTTGCATGTATCTCGCTTTCTGTTGAGATATTAATTAGAACCGAAGGATCAACGACTCTACATGATAAATAAATACATAATATGCGAAACATATAGCCACAAATACAAAATAAACCCTGAAAGCAAAATTAAACTCACAGTATTACAACAATACGTTAAAAATGCAATAAAATGCAAGTCTCACAGAGCAGCTTAATCTACCCTTAGAAGTAAAACAAGAAAGTTTTATGGCAACAAACAATAGGAAAACAATTAAAAGCTGTTTTGTTTCTCTATAGGACATCTTGAAGAAAACCGAACTAAGTCTGACAACGTACTTCCTGTCAATCTATAACATCGAGATTTGAATTGGGTGAGAATGAAAATATTGAATACATAGTAACAATTAAGGTAAAACTTCCATGGTATTGAATTCCGAATATCTAGGCTACTTCAATTTAAAGAAAAAGACTGGAATTGAGGAATACAATAAAATACGTGTTAATTATATTATGTTTAGTAACTTCAAGAATTTATGAAAATGCATTATTAAAATAAACTAGTTAATTGTATTAAAACCCCCTGAACACTGGTAGATTTTTTTGAGTTCTATTATAATATTGTATTCGAATATGGAAAAAAAAAGGTATCCTATTCCAGTCACCCACCCTCTGTTGTCGGAATGATAGTTAAAGAAGGTTGTCTAACATGCTGATAGACTCGAATTCAAATTTCGAATAAAAGGATTCGAACGTATTTTTGATAGACTGGTATTGGGGGGGGGGATGGAGAGCGAGACCCTTATATTTTGCTTTTCCTTCCAGTTTCTCTCGATCAGAATTAGGATGAAACGCTGGTCTTCATATGCTTTGCCAAACCCAAATAATCCATTCCAATCGGATCTGCATATTGTCATACTTAAGGGTGTTTAATTTTTCCATTGCCCGTAATATGGCATCTGTGGTAATGGGTCAACAGTTTCGTCTTCTTGTTTGATGACTAAAATGTTTAGGTGCTGCTGCTTTAGGAACCTGTTAGCTGTTCTTGGACCTAGGCGTTTTGATTGCGAAATACCTTTGCAATTATATGCAATCACCTCTACATCGTCATTAATAAAACTGAATAAAATAAAAAGGAGAGAGCATTCGCTAAAGAAGACATTGTAGGCTAAAGAAAGTAGTTGATTCAGAAGAAGCTGTCTTGGTGAACCTCACTTTTGTGGTATGTAAAATTTTTCTCCTACCGCTGAGTTGTTTGTGGTTTGCCACAAAACCGCCGAGTGGTTTATGGTTTGATGAGTATAGATTATTCGAAATAGCACAGGAAACTGTAAAAGAACTGACGTGTTTTCTTCATGTGCAAAAACAAATCTATTTAATGCTGGTTCTTTAGCTTAGCATTAACTGTAGAATTAGAGAGGATATTTATTATTGTTCTCAAAAATAGGAGATTTGCAAGCTCCACACAACAAATATTGAGTGGATTTCTTTATAATTCATCAGAAACCATAACCCTGAACGTTTTAAGAGTACTTTTTAGGTTTTCAGTCTAATTTCTGTGACTTTTTGAAAACAAGTGACCCTGAGAAGCGTACGTGTTACGAAAATCGATGCAAGAATCGAATGAGACTCGGAAATTTTAAGTCAAGGCTTGAATATTCATGAGTTAACCTTTTTTTTTCCGTACTCAATAGCCTCATTCGATGATTGCGTGCACTTTGCAATAAAAATTGCATCGTTACGTCATTGCAGTAACCTTGAGCTAAAACTTTACCCATATTACGTAGCCCATATTATGAGCGCCCAAAATGAATAAATTTTTCGGACAAGGACGTCAGAAGTTTATTAACTTTCCGCAAAGTGTTTAGAAATTAACATGGACGGCCTCCTTAACGAGAAAAGGGGATCAATTCTCCTTTTCTTGTTTGAGAACGGATACGATCTATTCTTCTCCACAAGAAAATAAAATTTCTTTCTGCAGTATACATTATTTTGCTTTTGGAGCTAAAGCATGTGGAATTTTTCATTTCCAACATTTGCCGACTCAGAAATCTTAAGAGTACTTCAGTGCCTAAATTAGGTAACATTTTTATTGAATTAGGTAAAATTTTTTATTTAAGTAATATGGGTCAAAGCATCGAAGCATCCAAAACTAATTATTTTACTTATAATTCTTATCTCGTAATGTATTGCGATATTTTTAAAATTGTTTGGAAAACATTTGACTAGTCTATTCAGAAACCGAAAATCAATATCGTAAAAGTCGGCTGAATGATAGTAGAAGTTTTATTTTGGCTTTATAGCCAATTCATTTGCCTATTTTACTGTTGTGATTTATATAATTTTGGTGTTGTGATTTAGGCTAATTAGCAGTATCTTTTCAAGAAATTTAAATTACCGCTGTGAATAATGCATGTGTAGGGAAACAGTTTGATACATGAAATAAGTGGATATGAGGCTATACATAACATTTGGCAATATACAGTGTCTTTTGCGTATCAGTAATGTGGCTCTTTATGGTATGATTATTTAACATTGGTATGATTATTTAACATTGGGCTCAAAACATTTGAGTGACATGCCTATTATTTCACTACCTTCATTATAAATTAAAATCACTTTTCAAGAATTATTTTAACTGTTTATGCAGTTAATGCTAGACGAGTTCGACGGAAAGAATGTTTAATCTGAGATTGCTGCCTTTTAGACAGCTTTAAATTTGTTATTCTCATCTCTCATAACTGTATTCTTATTTAAAAAAATTGTTTTCAATAAAATGTTTTAAAAGCTGTCCTTTGTATTTCAGTTCCCTTTTTTATTGTGAAAACACTAACCTAGAGCAGACTATTAAATTATGACAAAATATTTTTGCAAATTGCACATGATTAATTTAAGTAGAAAATTATTAATTAATAAGCCGATTTTTTTCCTTTTTTGGACCAAAAAAAATATTTAGAGCATCGTCAATTCAATTCTTTCCAAAATAATTTTTAAAAACTTCCATCTCGTAATCATCATTCGAAAGAACCGGCGCGAAGTACGTAACGGAAAGTGAAACTTCAAAATACGAAAACGTGAACGCCATCAGTTATGTATGTCAACGACCTGAACTTTACCTCTTTCGAGACAGTGATCGTTCCTGCTGTAGGAAATGCAATGTTTTGCAAAAAGTCTGTATTTCTTTCCCTACCATTTCTCTCCAAAAATCATTCTGATCAGATTGCTTAATCAGTGCGTGAATGCATCAAACCTGGCGGACGGGAGATGATTTGGAATGAGGTTCGTTAACCTTGTTCTTAAAGGGCGGTGAAAATTACGTAATATATCGGTTGAATGTCCCCTACCTTTTTGTGCTGACGTTTCTTTCAGAGCTTTGATTTAAAATACTAGTAGTTGTACTTTCGGTAGATGGTGGTCTGCACTAGTCTTGCACGTTTTACGACTGAAGGAAAACGTGATTTTGTCCTTGAAATAATACGAGAATGGAACATTTATTGGCTATCAGAGTATTATGCTTTCGTTATGTAACCGAGTTAAACTATTTCCACACTTTCTGCTTTAAACAACTTAATAAGATCGAAACGTCTTTTAAAAAATAAAACTATGCGGGTTACCATTTTAAAGTGCTGAAAATGTACGGCGATGCTCAACTGAAAAGTAAGGTTAAATCTTTTGTAATCTGAGCATCTTTTTACGATAAATTTCGAAACAGTTTTCCCACAATTTTTAACACTGATGGGAAATCTATTCTTCAGAAATAGCATTCATTTTTCCAGAGTGTGATGTCATTTATCATCTGATTGAAGGGAATTAAAGCCGTGGGCCAGGTGACAAGGGGGTTTAAACGGTATTTTTTTTCCGCAATTGATCTCGGGGTTGGATTGACCTGATTTGTAGCACGGTTAGTGGGATTTGCTTCCCGTAATCGTTCTCATTGGTTTAATAAAGCTAAACTAACGGTTGGGATAAAACTTCTGGGTCAAAGAAAAGCTAGAGGTTGAGACGAATCCGAATTCTTAAAGAATCTCACATTTTCCTAGTCTGTGATTTTTTATAGAAAAAAGAAAAAGATTTAGTTAGTGTTTTTAAAAGTTTTAAAGAAACGTGAGGTAAGTGAAAAACAAATTCAAGGTGCGATTTTGAAAAATACGCTTATATTTATCAAGAATGAATACATATAATTTAGTTATGGAAGTATAAATTAACATACGAAGTTTGAGTTTCGTTTTCCTAAATGGCGTCTCACAAAAAGCATTTGAATAACTAGAGATCAAATTTTATCTTTAACCAATTTTTTTAAATAAAAGCAAGTGCAGATGGGGGACGTTTATTTTAAAAGTTTACATGGATAAATGCTAAACATGGAGCGCTAAATTAAGAAATCTTATTAAATCTTTTCAGAAAATTCCCCACCGGCGGCTGAGCTGTAAAATCATTGAACGCTGATAATTCTGATTTGGGTTCGATTTTTGGCAAACGTGCTGGCTGCATATGTGTTTTCGTGGTTTTCCCTACTTGTAACCGTGAGTACTAGTCAGTTTCCCTTAGAATGTCCTCCTCTTTGGAAGATAATCCTGGCATGCTCTGCCGTTGTAAAGATTCTGTACTGTGTACTTTAAGTTACAGTTGAATGTGAAGAATCTTAAGAACGGATAAGCGAATAATCGCTCGAGTTCGTCTTACAGAAAACAACAAAAATAGAAGGCTGAAATAACCCTTTATTATTCCAGTCAAGTGTAATATTTTCCAGTCAAGCCGACACTCGGGCTGTAACTTAAGAGACTAAGAATTAAACGAAACTAAACGAAAAAGATATAGCCGAAGCTATCAAGATTCTAACGGAGTTGGCCCCTTAACGCTAATTGACTGCGAAGCTATCAAGGGCCTAAAGTACGGCCGAGTGTAATAAGAGCTTAAGAGAGAGTAGCTTAAAAGGACAGACTCGTGCTAACGAGAATCTCTGATTCTCTCTGACTAAGACAGTAGAACTTCGCGGTTAAATACAGCTCTTCCTTAATTTGCATTCAAACGTGATTCTAAAACTACGTTCTGGCCGGAAGTGGTAAGTTGAAATTAAGAAGCGATAGGAAAGTAAATTTAACTCAAAATTTAACTGTTAATAAATTAACGTAATCTTTACACCGTAACCTAATAAACCAAACCAAACTTTTCAGAAAATTAAGAGTGGGGTACCACAAGTAAATATTCGTAAACCAGGTTCATATAATTATAACAATAACGTTCTTTTTTTTATAAATTATTCTACAAGATGCTAATAAATGTACTAATTCTAAAACTTAGAATGATTACCTTATTTAGGTTAAAATTCGAAAGATTCGAGTGATGAAGCACAAAGATTTGAGATTTGGAACCTGAAATTTTATTGTGATTTTTGAATTTGTCGGCTGTTTTCGTTTATTTATTTATTTGATTATTATCGACAAGTTGTAATTTTTAAAATTTTATTTAAAATTTAAGCGATTTTCTCGTTCGCCATTTCATCGTTGATTCATTCTGTTTCTTATTGCTTCTCTCGAACAGCTTAATGATAACCTCATTCAAGAAGACATTTGAATGGCTCATTATCACAGAGACCAATATCGAGCGTACTTCCGACTATAGTCAAATCAAAATTTACCCCAAAGGTAGTTAGGATGTACGACATGATGCCTTAATGCGGTATCCACTCCGGTCCATGCATTTAATCTCATGACCTTATCCTTGTTAAGCTTTCAAGGATTGTCATTATACCTCCATTCCTCACTAATCTATGGGATGTTTGCAACCAACTCCTTGATGGTTTAGCTATGATCGATTGTGTGAGCTGTAACTGTAGTCGGCTGTGAACGAAGTGGATTATCGCTTTGATGTTTGCCATGTCATCATAAGTAGACACATTGAGTATTTGTAAAATCTGTAATAAAAACTTGATTAATTTGCTTCTTTTTGGCATAGTAAAATTCGGTACCGCTTCCATAGTTTCTGATGAATTTATAAAATATTTCTCAAACTTATGAATAACCATGTATAATTTTGTATTTTAATTGTTTGCATAGTACTGCTTTTTAGCGTTAAAGAGAAAAGGGACATAACACTAGCATAGTGCCTTGTACAGATAATAATGTTGCTTTATAAATATTCCTAAAGCACGATTGGGCGATTTTGTTTTAACAAGGCATAAAATGTTAAAAAAATTAAAATGTTAACCCGAATGCAGCTTTAAATAGTATAATAAATAATAAATAAGTAATATAAAACTTCTATAGGAGTATAATAAATAATAGTATAATAAATAATAAATAGTAATATGAAACTTCTTATATACATTGGTGAACAAAATTAAGATTACAAACACAAAATAAAAAAATATCTCAAATCTGTTTATTGTAATATTTTTTTTACTGTGAGATAATCAATATGAATAAACAAGATCATAAGAGGGTGAATGTTTTGTGATATGCAAATGAATCCAAAAACGTCTGAACATGAAATTTCGTAGTGCCCGAATTATCCGGCTTATAAATAGTGTGGCGATCCCCTACAGCTTTACTTGCCTCACAACTGCCTGAATAAGGTAAATGCCATTGTTAATCATAGCTTAAAGGGGGGGAAATCTCATTTTCTTAAAAGTGAATATTTTAATGCCTAAAGGATTTTGACCTCGTGCAGTTACTTCTCCTATAGGATTTCGAGCATACTGTATTGAATTAAGATCCGCGACTTCGCTGACTACATGCGGTGATTATTCTTTTCCTTCAAAAAATCATCTAGAGTTGAACTCATGTAGTTTTCAGCTATCTTCCATAAAAATAGTCTTTTCCAACAGCCCCTCGAAGAAGCCTCACGCAAGGCTCTTGAATCTCGTTCCTATAATTCTGTGTGTTCAAAGTTGTTCCTATCGAAGGTATGCAGTAATGTGTAGCCATCCAACATGATGTTTTTCTGCGCACTGCCATCAAACAGAATTCTACTGCCATCAAAACGATTGATTTTCATTTATTTTGGAGTACAATAGCAGGCCACATTTTCTGTCCAGATGAAGGCTTGCCGAGAATCTCTCTATCGAATCGTTATATGTTATTTTCTCCATATCATCAGTATCAGCAACATGTACGTTATGTAACATCCACGCTGAAGCATGTAAGAAAAGGTATGTTAATTCTACAATGTATTGGATGTATATATACATTCTAAAAAATATTACAGTATCAGAGCGTTATAGCACTCGGTGTGGTAAGCGATAAGCGCTTATTGCACCGAGTATCGTATGGTAACAGTGTGTAACCGCATATATATTAGTAAACTGTATGTAAGAGTGTGTAATCGCAAATATCAGTGTAAGTTGTGTCAATTGTAATATTCATGCATTGGAAAGTATGCATACGTTATGCTTAAGACACAGATATCAGTGTATTATCGTTCCTAGTGAAAAACGTATTGTGTGTATCAGTATATAAATGCAAGTATTCAAATATTAGTATCAGTGCTGGCCTGTATATAAATAATCCAGAGTCAGTATGTAATCGCACTCAGTGCTTACTACTCTGTACGTAACAGTGTGTAACCGCAAATATCAGTATTAGTTATGCAAATCGTGATATATTTATGCATATGAAAATATGTCTACATGTATTAATGCCATATGTGGTCATCAGTGATCATTTGCTGTCTATTGTCAATGTCATCGGTCACGTGATGTCATCTATGATCGTTTGCAGTCTTTTGTTAATCTCAACGCACAATTATGTACCCTTCTCAATTATGTATTCCAAAGCATATGTAAATTTTAAACGCCCCTGTATGGCCATGTATCATCTGTTGTTAATGAATCAATAAATACTGGACCCGAGGAAATTTGGACGGGAGTCTGCCCGGTGGTATTAGGTGGCAATTTTTTCGCAGAACCGCCAACCGGTTGGTTCAGATGTTGGGTCTGAGCGTCCTGTGCGGGTCGCACATGTGGCCCTCTGGTCAAACTCTAGATAAGGGTGGGCGTGGCACTATACTAATTAACTTATTAGTAAAGGGGTAGTAGTCACGTCCTCCGTCGCTTATCGAATCGTTATTGACGAGGACATAACCCCAATCTTGCTGCGTCCAAGAATGTTTGAATGATTCTACAAAAGATGTTCTGCGATCTGTTAATGGGAACATAACACTAGTGGTCACCGACCGTAAAAGACCTGATAAGCTAGGTGTTTATACAGAGTTTGCTTGGATATTGTCGTTTTGTACGCAACAGCGGAGCCCTGAAAGAATTCTGCAACCGTTATCTATCTGTGATAGCGCCCATTTAATGTCGCATGTTGATCCAGTACAGGTGTCTTGGCTGTTGAATGCCCTTGGTAGGTCCTGGTGATAGCACACGTAGTTTGGAATTGGTGCCATAACCTGGATACTACTATTCACGTGTAACCATCGAACGATTTCCACTGGAGACTGGCCAGCCTCAAAACCTACCGAAGGCTCTCCATCTCAATCTATTTTCTTAAGAAGTAATTTTCACAGAAGTTGAAATTTACTGATTTTGTTTGCGCAAAGCACAATTTTAGACGAATTTCACAGGTTCTGAAATCAGTCACCTTTTTAGATTTTCTTAAAAAATATTTTTTTAACTTTTTAATAATCACTAGGTATTAGTGTTATATTTACCGTTCAACGAATTATACATGACATTAGTTTTTAAAACATTAATGGTATTTGAGGCTATTTTTGAGTCATTTGCAAGACATTCTTTATGACTTTAAATCAGAGCAATTTTGGTATTTTAGCTTTAAGCGAAAGTAGCGAAAGTCAGAGAAAATGTTCTGCATGCAGTTCACGTCATTTAAGTCAGTGATGCGCATAAGAAGAGGAAAAATGCTTAACGAATGAAGTCTTAATTTTTTTTCATTCGGACCTGATTTTAATTTTGTTGTTTCGAAATTCTTTTCTCTTCTTTTCTTCTTTATTTTAAAATTTTTCAGTGCAGAGTCCAGTTTTATTTTTTTTTTTTTGGCAGTAGGAATTGATGCGTATGACTCTTTTAAAGTTTTATATTCATAAAATAAAGCCGGTCTTTTAAAATTGTTGCCATTTGACAGTACTTTTAACCGAAGATTTTCATCGACGTCGATTTCGTTCATATAACATCATTACTTGATTTTCAGATCGTATAAAGATTATGTAGTAAAACAAAAAATTATCGATCTTTTAAAACACAAAAGTGCAACAAGAACACTTGTGGGATAAGTTTCCATGGACACTATTCAAAATTAACAAATAATGCGGGATTAACCATTTAACCGTTGAGCCACGACTAATATATCTGGTACAATGTATTACGAAAATTGATCTACGAATTAGAAGAGAAACTTACCAAATCCTGCTGAAAGTCATTGGATTTCGTTTCTTTTTTTATAAAACACAGAATACCATCTTATGTCTCTAATGTCTCACCATCCATCTTATATGCAAAACGGTATGAGCCATTCATTACTTTCCCTTTTTTATATACGAGCCTTCATTTCTTATGAAGTCTTTCACGAAGGCATCTCTCCCTTTATACTGATAACCCCAGTATGCTTTACCGTAATCGGGCAACTTGAATAACTAGATCATTTTTGTTTTGTTAAAAAATGTGCTTTTCTGAACACTTTATTGGCAAATTCTTAGCAACATCTTACAGTAACTTCAGAAACACAGAAAGTAGTTATGCTTTTCTGTACGGAAGAAAGTTAAAAATATGTCACTTTTTCTTCAGTCAATAACTTAAACAAAAGGTACAAATATAAAATAATCAGTTTAATCTGGCTTTTATAGGCAGTGTCTACCCTAATAATATGATATTGTATGATAAATGTCTTGAGCTTTGAATGTTCCCCTGCCCCTTGGAAAAATGCGTGTAGCTCATTTCTGTTTGAAATGCATAGGCTTATAACCTAAGTGTTTCGAATAAATATCCATAAGAACATACTATACACTTTCTCCAGCACTCGTAACTTTTCTCCAATCCTTGGTAGAATTCCTCTTTGGTATCTGTCAGAGACTGGCCGTCGTGTCATTTAGGATAACTTGAACTGTCTAAAAATGCGAACTCCATAGCACTCCTATCAAGACATTGCGAGTAACAGAAGAGAACAGCTGGATCAAAGAGTGGCAAATAAGTAGTTCGTAGCTTGGCAGGGATCTGTTTTGAATTACAGAAACTCGGACTTCTTTGTTCAAACGACTTGCACTAAAATTGGCGGATTGGTCGAAAAGCTCTATATTTCTGCTTGTAGGAACTGGTTTCTGTATGATGTCGCTTATTTCTTCTTGAGCAAATTCGTACTTTTACTGATAAAGTGTTCAACGCTTTTGGCCAATGACAGGCACAGCCCTTCTCGTTTTGGCCACAATGAATACATGTAATTCATGAAGGCTGTATTCAGATCAGGAAATTTAGTCACAACAATATCAACAACACTTCTTCCTTATAGTATGTTAACGTTATCTAACAGTCCGAATTATTGGAAGTTTGACGCACATGAAGTGAATTTTCCGTGAAATTTTTAACAGAGGTGTAGTTCCTGTAACCACCTTTCATGTACTACGGAATCAGTTGTACTTCAAATGATGTCAATTTAAAGTTACTGTTTCACCGGAGGTTTTTAAATCTGATTCCGTTATCGTAAGGTTAGCAACAAATCAGTAATTGGCGTATGGGGGATTAAATTCACGCTAATACTGCTGCTTGCTTGTTTCGGAATGTAAAGAATGGAACAGAGTATTCTGTGATCCATTCTAAATGAAGCCCACGCCCTCAAAATAATAATGAAAGACTATTTTACTGAATAAACGTCACGCTGCTGAATTTAAAAACATTGCAAAGATGTCGGAGGGGAATGCTAATGATGCTTCCACAAATACTTAGGGAGAGTACTTATAAATAAATACTTAGAAACATTAGGGAGAGCTGTGCGACATTTTCCAAAATGGAAGTCTATCTGTGGCAGCTTAAAAAAAGCAATCTGAAGACGGCTAGATTTTGAGGGCATTTGTTTCCGATAAGCTTGTGTTTAGAGAAAGAAAATGCTTTAGGGGTAAATTCTTCCGGAAATCGTAGTACCACGTAAGATGTTTTAATGTTATTACCGAATGTTGCGTATTCTATGAGTTAATGTCATTTCTTTCAGCATATCTTCTAAAGTTTGTAAATGTAAAAAGAAAAAAGTATATTTAGAAGTACTTAGCACCATGTTTACCATTTCTAATTTATGCCCATTTTTCTCATATAAATGTCACAGAAACTTCACGGATCATCTTATAATCGCAAGTACTTAGCATTTCAAAGTAACTGATATTTCGGAATTGCTAATTTAAATAGGTATAGTATCTGTATTGTTAAATCGAAATAATTATTTAAAAAATGTTTCTCAGATTGAAGTCTTTCTTTTTTATTCTGTCAGTAGTTACTGAAGTTAAAAGATGCTTTTTTTCAGTCGATGATGTCTTAGAATCATAGAATCGAGAAACTACGGTAACGGACATCGCTAGTGAGATAACGATTTAGTGAGGATTCAGCACCTAGAAAGGTCTGCCGTTGATACCAGTATGGAAAACGAGTGCCCAAAGGGTAGACCCGTAATATGATTTAGTTCACGGGGAGGGGAAGCCAAGAACCTTGTCGGATATAATAATACCCGACAAATACGAATAAGTACTCTGTATTAAGAAGAGTTTTTTAAAAAAATTCCTTAAGTATATTATACATTTTTAAATTGTTTTAAATATTCTGGTTGACACATTTTCTTTGTTTTTCATCTAAATGTTTTTGTATGCTCATTTAGACCTCACTTTACATGGATATTGTTCTCAGTAATATTCCAAAGTCAGCTTTTGAAGGCTTAAAATTATTATCGACTCTGGAAATAAAATTTACTTTTTAAATAAATGTTTGTAAAATTTTTCTGGGGATTTTTATCTCTAGAACGGAACGTTTTTACCACGTTTTTCATTATTGACCATAAAAGCCGTAAGGTCAGATTGCTAAAACATGGTTAGATTCATCGTCCTCTTTCTATAGCCCTATTTTGAAAGCAGAGAACATGATTCATATCATTTTCGTTTCTGGTCAGTTTAATGACTGGCTGTTTGGAGTTAGGATTTTTCTCTTATTTAAGATAAACACATTCGAGTTTCCTTAGCAAGTTCTCTACAGAGACATATTTCTTAAAGTGAATAAGCCTGTAATGCCTTTCGTAATTCGTTAATCTAGTTCTTTTTCTGTAATGGAGATTTATGTTGAGTACTAAATTTGCATAAACGAAGCTTGAAAATTAACCCCTTGATGCATTAATAAAAATCAAAGTTTGCTTAAAATTTCTAGCAACAAAACCTTGCATTGTAAAAAAATGTATCTATCTAAATATAGAAATGCGCATTTATAAATCTAAACTCGGTTTGAAAAAACGCGATTTCGTGGCGGCTGGGATGTGTCAAAATTTGTTTTGACGTTAATAAATGACGCATCCCAAACGTCATTTTATATCAAATGGTTAAATAGCGTTAATTTATATCGTACTTTTGTGCACAGTGTATGTGACTTGAGTGTAGTGGAATTCTATGAATCAGTGTAATTTATGTGTATTAGCTCGTTACTTCTTGAAAAAATGATTACTTTTTTGAAAGGTAATAGGATAATGAGGTATAAAATATCTGTAATTATTATTGGTCCCTTATTCTGATCTGAAAGTAATCGTTGGTTGTGAAAAGCAAACTTGCGTAAAAAATTTATTTGTTGAAAAATACTTATTTTTTAAGTACCATGTTGTACGTTTTTAGGAACAGACTTGCTTTTTAAACTCTTTCTTCATGTTTTATTGGTTATCTTCCGTAGGAAATTTGTTTGTAAAAGTTAAAAAATTACCTAGGGCAGATAACAAGTAACTTTTAATTATCTACCTTTGGATATTTTTTTGTAAATCTCAGTTTGTTCTTAACCTATTATAATATATCTTTAACTACTTTAGAGTGAGACATAAATTTAATTGGAAGCGAAATACATTAATGAAATTGAAGCTCACCAATAATGAATAAAACTTTTATCACAAATTATCAGCGTAAACAGAACTGCCTATGGAGAATGAAGAATTTGTAATATGTGAGAGCAAAGGATGTCACAGTATGTGGGAATGCTGCCGAGACGTTAGGAGTGGTTAGAGCACCCTATTGTGGTACCCAAGAGGGTGGGGGAGATTCCCGGAGAACGCATGCTTGTAACTGTTGTCCTTCCGTTCATACGAGACAACGATGGACTATTCGGTGCTTCCACAATAATGGCCACCACTTTTGCCCTTAGGAGTGGCCACTACTGAATAGGCAAGTGCCCGCCATCGGACTAAAAGCAAAAAAAAGTATTTGGGAGTTTTTTAATCCAGAACAGCAGCTAGTTTAATTATACGTAATCCTGAATATATAAACATTGTACACTAAAAAATGGAAATTTTTAACCTACTTTGTTTTACTCGAGTTTGAACTCAATTTCATGGATCAAGGTTACTTGTGAATACTCTTCTTTAATTATTATTATTATTATTTCTTGTATATTCGTTTTAGTTTGAAAACTGATTTGCTTTTTATAAACAAATTTTAATCTTCAGATTTAAACTGCTTGAAAATACAAGTAAATTTTTCATAGTATTTTTTGTTAATTATAATATGGATTATTCTCCTTTCCTGTGTTTTATGTGATGACCTTAGGTTAGATCTGATTTTAAGTTAACCGCGAACGTCGTCCTGGCATTACCCCAATGAATCGAGAATTGACTGATGTTATTAATATTTGAATGATGTTCGGTGTTGCTGTACCAGTTTAAGAAGTGCATTTAATCTCATTTTCTGCTATTTTGTGCCTGCATCTTTTCTAAATGATACAGATAAATTCGAGATTAATATTTTACTAAAATTCGTACTTTAAAAAAATAATAAATTAATTTTTCTTCCCATGATATTCGCAGATCTTTATACCTTTATCCACGCGAGCTGAAAAACATTTTCCAGATATATGCTGGAACGCGAGCGGCGGATTAAGAAATTGAAAGCCATCGTCTTCCTTTAAGGATTTAATTTTCTATATATTAATCACTTATTTTTATAGAGAAGTTATTCGGAATATTACATATGGAATAGAAATGCTTGGGAAGTATGTATTGAAGATAAATAATGCGTAACAAACCATTATGTATTTTTATACAATATCGTGTGTTTCAGAGAAATATTTGAAGTATTCTCGTTATTTTTCCCTAAAACATCCCTATCTTCTGAATGGATGCTTCTGCTCACAGAAATTCCCATCGAACGGGAATTTTTCCCGCCCTAACCTGTTCCGGGTCGATACTGCTACTAAATTAATGTTGGCTTCGTATCAACGTAACGTGGCTGAGTGTCGTACTACAGTTATCCGGGCATTTTTGATCGGACATCCGTTGAAAGCATTTCTTGACCTTCCCTAATTTCAAAGTCATTTTTGCAGGATTAACAGGCAGTTTCGCTAATCCTAATCATGCGCAAATTTTGGAAGCGAAGTAATAAAGTCACTGAGCTATGGTATGGGATTTGAAGCATTGTTGTCATACTGAACTGAGAATCTCTAAAATTGAGTTTATATTCCATAAAGCAGCCATATAATCTATATAATTCTGTACAGCTGTATTCAAACTGTATTATTGGTCACTTTTTATTCCCTTTTATATCTTTACCTGCCGTTTCTCGCATGTCCAGGAAACATCAGAGCTGATGAAGATGAATGCATTTGCAATTGATGATAAACTTGTGGGTTTTAATACTTACACTGCCTTACACTATCTTAAATTTGATTAAGAATTTGCTTCAGTACATTTGTATACCTGCCATCCTTCGCAGAGAAATTCTTTACTTACGTATACTTGCCATTAGTTACACAGATTCTTTGCTTTTGCTTTTCGAGGTTTGAATCTCAGCTTATGGACTTGCTAACTGCATCTTCTGATAAACGTAGTCATCAGGTGACATTCAGGCAGTAATAAATTCCAGAATTTGTATATATTTCCTATATATTACCTATAAATATTAGTTGTATCAAGGATCCAAATCTCTATGCTTTGGCAATAGGCAGTTTGCCTTTTTGAACTGTACCTGAGCCTTTCCCCAAAAACTCTTGCTCGAGATTCTAACTTAATGGACTAATTTTTATGACGTTATAGAGTTACTAGTGTTCAAAGCCTGTTTCCATCATTAAATTTAGCATAAATCATTAACTTTATCACGGAACTATTTGTACGTTAAACGAAATTTATGTTTACTTGATTGCGCGACTTTTTGTTCAGCCTGTAGAATGATTTTTAGCGTTTTGAAATGCTGAACGCAGTATGGGGACACTTCATCGTGTATGTACATTAGGGAGCTTAAAAGGATTTAGTTTCATTCATCGCCATCAGTATTTACATCCATACGTGAAAATGAATTCAACTGATAAAATTTTGCATGTATATGTTTGGCAGTTTTGTATTATACGCTGTTTGCGTATGATTTATGAGTCTGGTGAAGGTACGTAAAACTCTTTCTGAAATAAAAAAAAGCACTGCTTTATTATATAAACGGCATTTTCCGTCAAATCGCTTTTCCAATTGTTGCCACCAAATATTATCGCCTTGTATTATATTTAAAAAAATTAAATTATGAAAAATCTGCATGAATGTATGTATGTTTCTCGCATTATGATAAAACGATACCTAGAGCCATAAATCCGAATATGGGCACGCCTGGAAGCCCGAATCTTAAATTTCTAATTTTTTTCATTATTTTTTTCATATATTTTTAATTTTAACGAATTTTTTCATTAAGAAACTCAATGATTTCAAAACGAGTAGTGGCAACACACTGTGAAGAATAAAATATTTTTATCTCCAGCGCGCAAGATTTTCTATCGGAAATTCTAAAGATAGGCTGTTTTTAAATATTTTTATTCCCAATGGACGTTAGCCGAAATGCTCTCGAAACGTGTACGCATGCATAAATGAAAAAACGCCCCTTTGAGCGTATTATGAAATTTGAAAGTTTTCAGATTGTTTTAAATTTAATACTTTTGAACGTAATGAAATGATTTTTCAAATAATTACGAATCTTTCTGATATCGATTTTTTTCCAAACTTAATTTTTTTTAAAGTGCGATGCAACGTTGACAGCAAAAAAAAAAAAAAAAAATCCAATACACTTACACTAAGCGCTTTTCGTATGCTAAATTTGAAATATATTCTCTATATTTGTATTATTTCTGTAACACATGGAACTCATTACTGGTCGCTTAAATATAATATAGACGAAACGGTACGTAATAGTCTGTGGAACTGATTGTAAAATCAATTAAAAGTAAATTTTAAAATTTTCTTTGCGACAATTTTTTGAGTCATTATTTATTGATTTTCATTTTCTGATGTGCAGTATTCGATTTATTAATGTTCATATTCTTATCGATAGTAATAATGCTTTAAAATGGTCAGAAATACTTTTGCACCACCAGTAGAGGTAATAGTCTATTTAAACGTCTAAGAGTTAACGAACGCCTGCAGAGAGTTTTCGCCTCATGATGATTCGAATTGCAGAGAAAGCAAATATCCATAGACGTAAAAGGTAATGTCTCATGCTTGCGGGCTATTTAATTGTCGTTTAATTAGTTTTCGTATTTTATTAGTGAGCACGTATTAAAATGATATAGATGTTAATTTTTTTAGCCTGATTAGAAAAGCGAACGAATTTAATTTTTTTTGAGTATTAAATCTAAATTGTGTACGTTTTTCGAACAGAATTCGGGTTGCATATAGGTAAATTGTAATTAATTAATTAATTATTAATTAAACAGATTTCTATACAAAACGTAAAAAAGCATCAATTTTGATAACCAATTTCACATCGAAAATATAGTATACGGAGGGTAATATAAAGGTAGGAGCGTTAAACGGAAATTCTTTTGTTAGTGCTCTTTAATGTACAGCGCGCCAGAATTCACGGAAACATTTATAAAAATGTAATTCCAATAAAAATCTTGTTTTCAAAAACAGAATTTTTAATAATCTTAACTAGCATTGTAAAATGGCGACCAGGCAATATAGTGGTTCATGACGAAGATGGCCATATTAATGGGCCTGGGCTCGAATCCCGGAGAAGGCACTTTTGTTTGTATAAAGTGTCTGTGCGACAAGGAGGCACATAAAATACACAGCGAACCGAAAGTCCTCAATAGTGATTGATGGTAGGGAAAAAGGTTCTGAGACCATTGAACTTTCCCAATGCAATGGAATGACAAGTACTTCAATTTTATATAACCTTAGAAAGGAGTGGGCATTGTATTTTGTATCTGTAAGCAGAATTGGACCAGTATGACCTTTTTTTGTGTACGTAAATTTAGTATTGCATATGTGTTTCAGTGCTCAGTACTTTGTGTCTATTTATAATGTTATAACAATTTGCAGTATATTTAATGGCACGTGCTTCATGCAGAAAATTTACTATCGTGCATTTATTTGTAATTACGTAGCAGTATCAGCGAGTTACCTATGCAGCATTACCGTGTGTGCATTATAGTTGATTTCTAATGGCTACAGAATATTTTGCCATTGAGTTTCTATGTGCAACTTTATGTAGTTCTAGAGGTGTATAGGAAATGTAATTTTTGTATCTATTATCAGAATTGCACACTAGTATTGCAGTGTATTTTTGTACCAATATTAAGTAATGTGTTTTTATTTCTTTGTGCGAAGTAAAGAAAGTAATGTAATCGCGAAAAGTTGCAAGAACCATATTTCAACGAAACAATCCATTTTGACCGCTGTCGAATGCAATTTAGTGACATCTGTACGTATGAACAGAATAAAGGACTCTTTTTTTTTTTTTTTTTTTCCCAAAAAAAAAATTATAAAACTGAATCAAAATAGTTTCAAAAGAGATTTTTTTCGTGATGTCTGTACCCGTGCGTATGTGTGTATGTATCTCGCATAACTCAAAAACGAGTAGCCCCAGAACGTTGAAACTTCGTATATAGGACAGCTATAGGATGTTGTTGTGCACCTCTTATTTTGGTGGCAATCAGCTGAACCAAAAGTAAAAATACCCACTGTGTTATACTGCTCCTTGAGCTCAGTTATTTTAGTTTTACATTTTGGTAAATGGTGCTTTTTTTGCTTTAAAAATTGTTGAATTATGTTGTTCTTATCTCCCGGTTAAGGTTTTTATGCCTTTAGTTAACCTCCTGCATGCAATATTTTTAGAATTACCAACAATTTAAAAGTTGTTTAAGTGCGGCGAAGCTTAATGTTTTTATCATAGCAGCCATATTTGTTTACATTTAAAACTTAGCAGAATAGTGAATTTGTTGCCAATCTAAAGAAACTAAACAACAACTGTTTCTTTTTTATTTGTCTAATTTCTTTTGTACATCGGTATAGATTTATTATATTATTTGAATAGAACATGTGGCAAGATGAGACAATGCTTCAGATGATATAATTTTTGCGCATTCTGAGTTGTAAAATGAATGAGATGTAACGCTGTTAAGTGAACCTATCGCCAGAGTGTTGGTGTGGTAAATAAATATAGTGAATTTTAAAGACTGCATTTATTCTATTGTGGTTTATGCACTATCGAAGAAGTAGATTTAAGTTAATTCAATAAGTTTAAATGAAATGCAGGAAAAATTGCGTATAATTTATATATTCTGTGCAAGGAAGTCATGTGGTGTACACATTATATTTTTTTAATTTGTAATGTAGTATTCATATATATTGTCTAAGCATCCGAAGACATTTGCGTATAATTTTTTTCTTCTTGAAGCTAAGTTGTTATATTATAGAGCTAAATATTTTATATTTGGAAGGAAATATTCATTGAAGAAGAAAACACGGGGTTGTTTGTAAACGCTTGCTTTAAAAACTACCGTTTTATAATTTCCATTTAGTGCATTTAAACACTTTGACATTACTAAAGTGTTTATATTTTATTTGTAGTTCTGACAAATAGTGGTTATTTGTTATGGAGGATGAGGGGCATACACCTGGTTACTTCTGGTAGACGTCAGGTGCCCCCGTTCTCCATCACCTGTCACCGCTTGTTCTTACGGCCAAAAGAAAAAACACAGTTCAAGGAGGCAAATTCTTATTGTTAGTAGAAAATGTCTTTACTAAATCTTTCGAAACGTTGATGATCGAATTCCTTTAATCTTAATAGAGAAATGACGAAAACAGAGGCAGCCGTTTGGTTACGCTTTACAATCAGTATTTAATTGAGCTGAAAATATAATTATTTTGATGCATTAATGTTTGTTTTCTAAGTAGAGTACTATAATCTGGTTTTTTAATGATATAGATCTTTTAATATTTAACCCCTGCATCGTCTTCACTAAAAACGTTTTGTAGATGGAGTATTTCAAGGAAAAAGAGCGAATCCGTTTTCTATGTTTGGTGAGTATTTTTATTTTATTATCATCTCTAGTTTCCATCCTTTCAAGCATAATACGGTTCCACTTTTAAACGTGAGAGCAGTAAATTCAGTTTTCAGTTCAAAAGACTTTGGTTTTCACTTAAATATTGTTTGCGTTAGCGACGAAATTTGAAACTATGTGATTGTAAAGATGGAGAACTGCGTTAGAAATCTAAAAAACAAATATTTCTTTTTTGGAGAACTCTATTTACATTTCGCAATGTTCGTGAGTTTCCTGGATGTTAAAAATTTTGAATGTTGATACTTTTTTTTTCGGAAAGAGCGTGGAACGTTTTTCGTCTTCTAATTTTATTGAAACTGCAGACGGTTTTCGGGAAGAATTTTCGGATTGATTTACCAAATAATGTCACATTGTAGACAATGTTTTCATTCCTTTATTTTTATGTATAAATTATTAGTGTTATTTTTAAATGTTAGAAAAATTAAGTGGTATCGTTTAAATTTTTTTTTGTATCTCGTTACGCTATTCTATCAGACTTCAATGAACCACGCAATTATTAATTATAATTACTTACTTGTTAATGGCATATTATTAATTCTGATTAGCTGTTCCCTGTCTTGCGGGAGGCATTCTTTAATGAGGAGGACTCGACGTTTTCAGATTATGTCTATTGCGGCTAATCTTTTAAGAAGTACTCTTTATATTCCAAATTGTAACCACAAGTGGCATGTTAATTTAAAATCCGAGGAGTTTAAAAACTGTAGACGTTAAAAAGAGTAAATGTATATTCCTTAAAATTTTCTATTTGTATTTTACTTTTTGCTTTTAAAATATGTTTTTTTAATAGAATTTAACTGTTTAATTTATAGTTAAAACATTTGCACACCCCATTAGGTTAATTCATTGAAGGAGTTTCAGTGTATTATGTATGGTATCATGGTGTCGAATAATCGTTTGCTCATCACTGTGAATTGATAATAGAACGAATTTTCTTTAATTTCCCTTGGTTTGATTCAATTTCTTCTTGCATTCAAAATTAAATTTTGTTTAATGTTACGTATAATTTAGTAGAGCATGACGATATGTCTATTTTTGTGAAACTATTTAGAATATTTAAATATTTTGTAAGAACTAGATAAAACTTAACATACGTGGATTTCCTCTGAAAATAATTGGAAAACATTTAATAAAATTTAAGTTGAATGTATTAATTTGAACGAAAATCAACTGCGATAATTTATTTTAAATAGCTTAATTGAAGTAAATATCGAAAACCAAAATTAATGTCAACTGAGGTTTGATTTTGCGAAGTTCTCCAAGTATAGAGGTAGCTAATCTCCGCATGTCAAAATTACATTTTTGCAGATTCAACAAGCAATTTTACAGATGTTTCAAAATAGTTCTCATGAGATCTGTGTAAGTATGTGTTTAAGTACTCCTGAATATTAAAGCTGTTATATAAACTATACTTTGCAGTTGGTTCTTGATGGGTAGTTGTCGTTTAAAATTGAATCGGTGAATTAGAAATTTTCAAAATTTGAGACATACTTGTTCACTTTTGTAAAGTAATTCCGTACGCAAGGTAATGTAAGTAATGATGCATATTCAGACTATTGCTTTAAAAAGATATTGCTGAGTATGTATCGCATAATAAAGACTATTGCAATACATATCAATCAATGTAGATATTTTCTGGTATATTATAAATTTTCTCCCAGCAGCGGCCGAGTGGTAAAAAGTTGAACACTGGTAGTTCAATCCGGTTTCATATCTCTGCGAATGCGCTGGATGCATGGGAGTTTTCATGTGTTTTTCCCAAATGTCACTTAAATACGAGTGATTTCTCTTAAAATTCCTCCACGGAGGCATCCTTTCCGGAACGCAATTAACCGCAGCATTAATCTAATCAGAGTCTTGAGTTTTTCTCTGCTTCTTGGAGAAATTCCTGCGCTCTCTTTTCTATACTAACTTCAATAATAGTCAAATTTGCAACAATACATCTGATGAAACATATCCGAGTCTTATGAAAAAGCGCATTTTGCTACAGTGGTGAATTTAATTGATGAACAATTCACCTGACTGGTATAAAGTGTCCTAAATAGATATTCGTAGCACATAAAATTATTGCAACAGGACATGGGCTCGAATTACTGTAATGGACCCTAATTGAAAGCTGTTGCTGCTTAAAAGTGCGGATATACCTTTATACATGTCGGTGACTGTTCCGAAACCAAAAACCTTCATGAAGGTTGCCTGGTATAATTGTGCTCACAGAGTTGTGAAGATCAGTTTTTAATTTGAAGAAAGTAAAATTAGTTTTCTGTTTTGATTAATGTACAATAAAAGTATAGCTTGCCTGTGTAACGGTGCCAAAGGCTAAATGCGTGAATCTTTATGATGGCTGCTTACTTCAAGATTAAAATCTGATCTTCTTAAATTTGCAGAGATCTTTATAGGCACCTTTTGTGAAGAGTTTTCTTGGGGAAACATTAGCAATTCATTTATTATTCCCTAATATAAGACCATTTATTATATCAGGGAATAGTAAATGAATTGAACTATTCTCTACATTAAATACATTACGCATAAATATTCTAAATAGTTTAATATTTATGCGATTTATTTGCTAGTTTTGTTTCCCGAAATCATTTCAGATCTTCAAAATACTTTGCATTTATTGCAAAAACAAAAATCCCTTATACCTGGGCTGTTAAAGGCCCTGAAGAATGCCATTGCTGTAACGGCTTTAATTGTATTTGCAGTTTATTCGAGACTAGCATTTATCAATCGGCATTTCTTGGAAACGTAGTATTTCGAAAGAAATTATAGTAAACAGGCTAATCATATGCAAATGGTATCCTAATCACATGCAGCGCTTATGTAAGGATTCCCTACGTGAGCACATGGATCTTATTTCAAGGGTTTCTCAAACTAAAAGTTTTAAGAACTGCTGCAATAAATTATTTGCACATTTTAGGCAGTTTGTTAGCAGCACCTGCTGTTATTTAACCTCAGAAAGAAACATCTTCGAAATCTATTATTTTCACTTCGTTGATTTAATATCCTGGCGAAGCACAAAATTTCCGCTTAAAAGAAATATTTGTTGGTAATATCATACACAAGCGATCCAGTGAAATAAATGCGTAGAGATGTCTTGAATGAATACTTTTTCCGTATTAAAATAGTGCACAAGTCGCCACATGGCGGTAATTTTCGATGAATTATTTTCGTAGCAATTTCTTTTACCATTTGGCTGTATCATTTTAAGCAGCGCGTTTTAAATAAAAGATTTTATGTGTTGCCTTGAGAATCAATAGTAGGCCTATCATAACTGCGTACCTTAAAATTGTTTCAGGATATAAGATATTTTCTCCCTCCTTCCAGTATGCCTTCGTGGTGTAACTGTAGCATAATTGGCGCATATTCGAGAAGTCCAGTTTCGAGGCTCGGCGTGTCGCGGTTTCATATCACTTGCTTCAAAATAACTTAATGACTCTATAGTGGCACCCGAACTAAAAAAAAGGTGGTGGACGATAATGCGTAACCACTAAGATTTGGCGACAGGGTTCCCTAATTTCCACTCGCACTTTAAAAGGGTAAGTTTTCTCTTTCCTTTTCGCATGCCTTCATAGTGTAATTGAAAGCATACTCGACGCGTATTCTCGAGAGGTCCAGGTTCGAGTCCGGGCGAGGGCATTGCACATTTTTGACATCTTCTGCTGCATCAAAACAAAACCTAATGACTGTGCAAAGTATTGAGTTGAAATATGCATACCGAAATCAGTTGCAATTTAGTGTTTTATTGTATAATTTTATACCTTTTAATTTTTTAACATTTTGAAATGCTGTTGTTGGTTAATTCTTTTAAGTTTTAGACTGTAATACCAGTATTAAGTTTTCAGATTATAATTTTTTTTCCTGTTTACGCGCACTAAGAAATGAGCTTATTCAAGCCTTTTCAGTGACTATTATATGCCCAACATCTCAGTTACCTTATATCTCAGTTATAACTAAGATGTTAATGATTTTGTCCTTTGGGCATGAATGGCATGAAAGTTTTCTGCTGTTCAAGATAGCAAAAATGTTATTTCTTGGCATATTATCTCTAGAAACTAATAAGCGAAGAAAACTTTTAGAAATCTCATCTTGTGGTAATCCGTATATAATATAACCAACATTTACATATTTACAAAATATCTGCACATTAGCATTTTCATAAAATTTTATGTCCATCCCTTTTACCGTTTTGTTCTAAAATTTTAAATATTGGAAGGTTTCACTTGGAATCTTATATCTCATTTATTATTCATTACTATGAAATTCTTCAGTTCAAAAGGGAGCGGTGATTTCATGATAATTAAGTTATTCTTAAGGGATTAAATGTATAACGTATATCATTTAATAAGTTTCATAAGTGAAGCTAGTGAAATAAGTTTAATTAACTATCCAGTTAAAATTGTTGGATAGTTAGAGCTTTTTTAACTTCTGGAGCTGTGTTTTTTTAACAGTGCATACTGTTATTTACTGTAACTATTCAAGCATAATACGGTAATTTTATAATGTTTCAAATCGCCTCGCATCAGTATGAAGCAGGACTTTGCAACCTATGACCCGCGCATCCCCGAGTGACCCACTTGAGTACCGAAACTAAACGTATAATATATAAGAAGAAATTATAAAACACAAATATGAAAGAACACTTAAAGAATACAAAAAAAAAAATAATAATAATAATAATAGTGTTACGAATCTTGTATTTAAATAGCTAATTTTTTAGTAGAATTATAATTAAAATTGTTGTATTTTCCCCGTGCAATGCAGCTCCAAACAAATTTTAAGAGAAAGCTATGCCGAAAAAGTAAAATTACAGGAGTACGTGCATTTAACATTTAGTAAAAGTTTATCTCGGTTATTTATATTTAAATTGAGTAAAGGTAACTGAAGACTATGTTAGCTGTAACCGTAATTTCACTCTTTTTGCTTTCCAGAAATTCTAGAAAGATCTCGCGCGGACGGTTAAAAGCTATTTAAGACCGAAGCTTAGTTATTGTTATTGCGAGTTATTTAGTTAACTACGAATTCACCGTGAGATCGGTTTAGCTGTCTTTTTAAATGCGCTGTGCACTGCGTTCTATTTATTTTTAGTAGTTTGAAGGATAACTACTAATCATTAACTGCGGGATATTGTGAACATTTGTACGAATATCTCTGAAGAAAATTCCAGCCAGCGTTCTGTTATATTTCTTTTTATTAGAATAAATTTTATTAATCTTTTATTAAACTTGGCATCACGCACGCAACATTAATATATAAATAAACCGAAAATGTATAACAGTAACATTTTTGTTTGATTATAAAGTGGCATTAACGAACATATATTTTTATTTTTAGAAAATAGAAATAATATTGTGAAAATTATTTTTAAGAAACAGAAGTTGTATTATAATTTCAAGGAGAAATCGACAAATTTGGCAACGCTGATCCGTAATCCATAAATCTAGTTTGGGGGTAGGCTTTTCTATTTGGTCTGCATTCAGTTTAAATTATATATGCGTGGAAATATCTTCTCACATGAAATTTATCTTGAGTAAGAACTGGAGGAGCTAAACTAGCGAAAATTCAGGTACTTGAATTCCTTTGGAAATGACTAAATATAAGCTAGACTTGACTAAATTGATGTCACAAGTTCAGCATCAGGGCATCCATTGGTATCGAATAATTTGTTATGCTTGTTTATAATAATTTTAATTTTGATTTTTGAAGTTTAAAACGCATTGTAATTATTTTCTCAATAAAATTTATCTTATTATTCACCAAGAAAGACTGTCCTAAAATGAAAATACCACTGACCCGAAACGTCTTCTAAATTTTTTGGTTAGTTTTGACACGCAGCCAAAAAAGAGGTGCCAACGCCTGGTATTAAGCAAGCGATTTAAGTCTCAAACATCTTAGTGATCAGACGTTTCGGATTGTACAGGATAATCCAGATAATTTTAGTGCTATGTCCCTCTCCGAAATGTCGCGGATTTTGTAAATATTTGACAAGCAATTTATTTGTACTGCATTTTAAGTTATTGAGATACCTTTCTGGCTTCAGAAATACGTTCACTGATCAAGTAATCGTAAATTCCAATCAAATAATTGTAATTAATTGCTTTCAGAGAACTCGCGAAGAATTTTAGGGATTCTGTTCAAACTGCGTTTCGTGTTTTCAAGGATGGATGCGATTAAACCTTCTGCAGAATATTGAATGAATCACCATTGGAAACTCTTGTAGAAAGAGGAAACTTGAAAGAAAGCTTAACTGGCAAAAGTAATTTAACGAAAAATAGTTATCCGGTAACAAATAGTTCAGTGAAACATTATATTTAAAAAGATGTGTAACAGTTGTAAAATTAAAAACGTTCCAAGTATAAAATTGAAACTGAACGAAATGAAACGAAATTTTCCTCATTTTCAGAACAGACATGTTTATTTCAAACCTGTAACATGCATAATTGTATTCTTATTGAGAATAACTGCAGAATTGCGATGAAACTTTTTATATTAATAGCCTCCGAAATTGATAAATTTTTCTGAGAATATAAATTAACATCTGCATTAAACGTCATTGTTAATCACCCTGTCCATGGCGACCACCTTCACATAAGATCTACATAATCTGGGATTACTATGGATGATTATCTTTGGGGATTTCATTGTAATGTAGAGAAAACTCGGATAAATTGCTAAAAACAACGTTAATTGCTTTAAATAATGATATACATCATTAATTTTTATTACAAATTATTGTGCCCTGGATTGGCTTCAGAAAAGACTGGCTGTTTTATTTACTTTGTGCGTTTCGAATAACGGGTTCGGGGATAAGGTTCAAAGATGGTTATTTTATCATTGCTGCAATAAAAGTGTTCGTAAAACCCGAAGTTGTTAATATATCAGATACTATCATTCGTCTTGGATCAATTTGACAAATACATGTAATCCGTTGTCTAGACAAGCTCAGAGACACGTGATTAGATTGTTTTTCCGTTTGCGACTAAACGAGGTCAAACCTACGTAGTTCCGTCTGCTACTGGAAACGTAAATTTTCGAATTAATTATAACTGTTGAATTTGTTGTTATTTTGATAATTCGTTTTTGTGTAATTTATTGATTCAGACTTTAGTCTTTATATTAATTGATATAACTTCAAAGAACTAATTAAATTAGGTAATTTTTTGTACTTGAAAAGCCTAATACTTGCGCTAATGCTGCTAAGTAAGAAAATAAGAATTTAGTATTAGAGCAATTTTTGGATTATCTCCTAAAAAAAAAAAAAGGAAATTAGGAAACTTAATAAAAAGTGGACTTTAATGCTAATGCAATACAAAACTTTAATTAGTATTGTCTATAGCAAGTAAAAACATTTTAATTGAAATGAAATTTATGAGAATGATATAAAAGGAAAATGTAAAGAGAAAATGAATCAATTATTGCTATTCTAATCAATTAACAATAATTAATAGAAGGAAGTGTGTTTCGTCGTCTTAATATGCAAGAACCAATCGTAAAATATTAGTTAAGAACAAATCTTAAGAGGTGTGATGCTTCTTTGGCGATATGAAGCAACTCCAATAATGGAACACAGCAATAACTTTTGTTTAACACTCAAAAAAATGGCGACATACAAACAAGAAGAGAAAACATATTCTATCATTTAAAAATAAATTACATTCTTCGTGCGAGAGTCGCACGAGGCACTCGAGTCTGGTTACAAATATTGCCATTCACAAATACCTTAATGTTCATCTATTTAAATTATTTAAACTACAAGATTTTAATATTATTTAAAGCTGTTACAGAGGATATTTACGTAACTGTGTAGAAGATGTCCAGTTTGGTTCAAAGTACAAATCAAGAACAAAACTTATAGGGTCTTCCTCTCTTGTTCCGCATAACTAGATTAGATCCTAAATACGACCTGGCGAATTCTCGCATAGGCGTGAGGAAACGACCAACTCAGAGGAAGGCTGAAAATAACTCTTGATTAATTCAAAATAGTTAACAGAAAGGCACGGTCTTCGTGCGTTACAAAGGCACCGTCAAACTTGCGGTGAAAACTGAAACGTAGAATATAACTTAAGTCAAACCTAAAATAAATAGTGCTAGATAGCACTTAAGTTACACCTAACAGGTGGACTCACAAAATCCTAACCGGCATAATGATCAATCCGATATGGCCAAGAGGCTTACTAGTGTAACAGCGAAACAACAACGTGCGCTTAGCTAGCGAAACACGTTCTGAATAAACTCGGAGATTCATCTTTTTAAATTTGTACTTCACTTCACTTTACGCCCTGGCTAGAGAATGTGAGAGGAAGTTGAAGTATAGGTATATAACTTAAAATATGGGTATAAATAAATAATTTAAATTAAATATAGGTATACTAAAAATAAAGTATAGAAGTATAGGTATAAAACTTAAAATAAATTTTTTATGCAAAATAAGGAAACTTTTCAATGTTCGTACTCGTATTCGTAACCCCGTTCGTTCGTAACACACACTCGTATGTAAGTGTATGCAATTAAAGAAGTGGTTATGAGCTGAAACTTAAATTGAGAGTTAAATAACTATATTGACCCTGTTCATAAAATTATTAGTAAAATATCTCTAAAAATTAAATAAACATATTCCTTACATTACTTTTTATTTACACCGAAAAACCAAAATATTACGACCGCAGCTTTCAGATCAAATAACCGAGTGAATGAGAACTAAATATTGGCTAGTAAAATATCTCTAAAAATTAAATAAACATATTCCTTACATTACTTTTTATTTACACCGAAAAAACAAAATATTACGACCGCAGCTTTCAGATCAAATAACCGAGTGAATGAGAACTAAATATTGGCTAGTAAAATATCTCTAAAAATTAAATAAACATATTCCTTACATTACTTTTTATTTACACCGAAAAACCAAAATATTACGACCGCAGCTTTCAGATCAAATAACCGAGTGAATGAGAACTAAATATTGGCTAGTAAAATATCTCTAAAAATTAAATAAACATATTCCTTACATTACTTTTTATTTACACCGAAAAATCAAAATATTACGACCGCAGCTTTCAGATCGAGTGAATGAGAACTAAATATTGTTGATCAGATTTCGAATTCCGGCGAACGGAGTAGCTGCATGAATGTTTCTGTGAATAAATACCCGGTGGTCTCAAACGGAATATTCTGAAATTTCAAATTTTAAAGTAGTTAAAGCTTTTTCCTAATGGCGGGCACAAGCTGTAATAGGCATTGGCCACTACTGAGGTCACTACCGAAAGCGGTGGTCACTTTATTATGAAGGCATATAATAGGTGGACCACCGTCGCCTTCTGTGAAGGGACAGACAATTTATATCCATGCCATATCTGGGATTCGAACCCAGGCTCTTTGATACGGCACTCAAAGTCACTAACCACTTTCACGTCTGTATGGCAAATATTGGTAGTTAAACCAGACTTCGAGTTCTGGCGAACGAACTAGCTGCATGAATGTTTCCGTGAATAACCAATGGTCTCAAACTATCCAGTGGTCTCAAACGGGCGTCATGCAGGCCACAGGCAGCCTCGGAAGCAATTTTATGTCCTTCCTGATGACATTTCAATTATGAATTTGTTGCAAATACAGTGTTATAACGATTTCGATCCCGCGGGGAGTTTGAGGTCGTTGGTTTATCCGATGCGCAATGTGATACCAACCAGTTTCCCTTCCAAATTTTCACGAAGCCATCCTTCTAGGTAAGTAGCTTCCATATGCATTGCGATAATGCTTTCTTGCCGATGATAAGACAAAGAGCGTAAGTGTTTTTTGTCTAAATAAAAGAGTACTTTCACGGAAAACTTTCGGAGGTGATATGTTGTTTAGACTGCACGTAAGGGCGAAAAAATACCCATGCACTTATCCCTTTCGCCAAGATTCGAATTCTTATCAGAATTATTAGTACTCGGAGTCTTTATCCACCTGGCCACCGTTGGGCGTTGTGTGCTGATTATGGCAAATCGCACAAAAGCTGCCTGCCTAAAGGAGAACTGCGTTATATTTACGTTACACCTGGAGAGAAAATCTCGAAAACGCCTGTTATCTTTGGAAGTCTTGATGATAAAAGCAACAGTAAACTGTTGTCAGTGCCTATCAAATTTCGTAAAGAAAACTTACCGCTGTGGGTTTGTCAGTTAGCATTATTTTTCTTTCAAAGTGAAAGTGTAAGCGAGTTTGATTAATCAAGTTATCAAGATCAAAATATGTGTAATATGTATCTATATGTGTATCCGCATGTTAAAACTTTAATTTAAATCTAAAAGGTGTATAAGATATTGAAATAGTAAAATTACCTGAGTTTTCATGTTGCTGGAAACATGCTATTGTAGATCGAGATTAAAAATACCATCACTTTGATGAAAAATAAAATTCCAAATTTTTAGAAATTTAGACGAATGAAATGTAGGCACATTTGTCTAGATAACATTTTTGTGGTTCTCCCCATCTGTAACCTGTATACAATCCAGTTCTCTTTCAAAAAAACCTCCATGAAGACATCCCTCTTCTTAGGCAGATAGCTTCGAGTGCTTTACCACAGTCAAATAAAAATACCACCCCTGAGATGCTCAGGGGAGGGGAGCATACGAAAAATATTCAAAGAAAGAATGCGATGCTAATAGGAGTGAATGTATAAAAAACGGAAAACAGCGGTTTTGCAGAAATGCAAAATATGAATAAAATATTCATAAATAAAATAATTGCACTCACTTTTATATAGGTCATTTTTATTACTTATACTAATAAACTGCATAGTTACGATGGTATATTCACATTCTAATTCATTAAAAAAATGAAAATGAAACAAAGATCATCCTCGAAAAAAAAAAGGACGGTTGAAAAGAGTGGATGGTACTGATACCTAGAGTTGAATAAAAAGGTAGCCTGTCGGGCAAACGAACTGATGCGGTCATTTCGGGGAATGAAGTTACATGTCTGTTTCAGTTGAACAATCAAAACATCAGTGGTGCATGCTGGTTGTGGATGTCCCTGCATTTTTCATGTCCCTTACGTGTTCGGAGAAAGACATATCGGGATAGATCACAGGCCAAGGCAATATGCTGACACTATGTAGAGTATGTTGGGTGACAACAGCGGTATGGGAACGAGCGTTGTCCTGTTGGAAAATGACTTTTGGAATACTGCTCAAAAATTGCAATACAACCACTATTTTGACGTACAAATTTGCTCTCAAGGTATCTGATAACAACGATATGGCAAGGTGTATGTGATGTTGTCAGGAAACAGCTGCTTACTAAAATTGTTAGTTTAGGTGTGATGTCTCTACGCTCCAGATAGTTTGATTCCAAGGACTCACTTGTCTTCTTCTAACCAACATAAGCTGTTTTTAGCACCAAGAACAGAAACGGTTGTTATCGCCCTCTTACGAGCTCTAGCTTGATACCACCAAAGTTGCAGATGACGGTGAATTGACCGCTACCCGGCATCTGGCTCACAGCTGAGCGTCAAGTGTGTCACTCAGCTCTAATGTTTGAGGCAAATACAAAGCGATGCGCGACAGACATGCGGCAAATACGGCGATCTTCCCTTTGAGTGGTGGCACTTGTAAAGTCGCTGAACACTGGTATTTCCGAGCTCAATTCGATTCCAGTCGAATGGGCTATCTGCATGGCCATTTTCATGGTTTTTCCCATGTTTAACTTGTCTGCGAGTCATTTTCCCGTAGAAAATCCTCTGCGAAGGCATCTTTCCCTTTAAGCAGATGGCCCTAGTTTGCTTTGCCATAATTTCAATAAACCAACCATACAACCCTGCCGAGTCTTGCAGTATCGCGAAAAGAAAATTCATCCTCTCGTGGCCTCGTTTAAATTCAGTAAGCTGTTGATACTACCTTCTTCGTGTGAAAAAAAATCATTCTTGATTCAAATCTCGCTCACAGTGCCCAATCTGGAAGATAAATAAATCACACGAAGTTTACTTCGGGTATTCAAAGCAGACGTGATTTTCATTTCACAGTGGCTTTACTAATGCCATACTTATTCGTCTAGTGCGAAATTTGAATAGATGGCAAATGTTTCAGATAGGCAGACATATCTTCGAACTTTCGTTTATTTCACAGAACTCCTTCTTGGTGCTAGAATTTCATTTTCCATAAATGTGCATAGAAAATTCTCATATAAAGAAAGGCTTGTTCTGTAGTGCTTGCGTTAAATCATGGTTAATATCCTATCAATTCATGAAGAGTCTTTGTTTTGTTTCAATACGTCAAATAATACGAGAAATATTGCCTGAGGGATAACGTTGTGGAGAACTTTCTAAGGAGGAAAGCTATCTGTTTCTAAGGAAACTATTTAAAAACCCAAGAACAGAGAAACCACGAATCACAGCGATTGAGCGTTAACAGTGTAAAGGAGAGAAAAGTCTGTTATATGTGATACGAGATAACAGAAGGTTATACTGTGGTGCAACTGGACGTTGATTTTATTAATGATATCGACAATAATGTCCCATAGCAATGCAGTACTTGGAACCAAAGCGGCAGCTAGATAATATAATTTCAAATTTCCAATGTTAATTCTTATCAGCGTAGAATGTAGTGTTTCATCGTAAGAATTGTTGGATGCATGTGTGTCCTTGATTTAGGGAAATATTAGTGTACTATGGACACCAGGGCGAAGGAGATAACAGTATTTCATGTAATGTTCTTTTACGAATTCTTGTGGGACTTGCAACTTTTTTATTGGATTAAGAGCTTTGTTGATACTTGCGAACCTTCTTCTGCTAGGATGCTTTTAGAAATATCAGCTTCCGTACATGAGCTGTTTCGTTATAGTTAAATGCACTGTTTTTTCCTTTTAAAAGTGCCTTTCTTACTGCAGTAATGCGCCATACTACTTTACTTCATTGCCAAATTTCGAGAATGGTTCGTGAATATATGAGAATTTCGAATGTTTCTGTGGCCTTTTAAAATTCCCAAATCTATGATAAATCGAACATACGTGCTAGAACAGCAAATCAAATATATTTTGACTCAGCTACAATCTAGGAGAGTTAAAATACCTGCGGCGATATTTTAGTATCGGGCATTAGAAGGTATCTTTACAAATCTTTCAGCTGTCATGCCCTGTATGTCAAGTTGCAACTGTTTTGGTTGCACTTGAATGAACGCATTACATTAAACAGATGGCTGTAATATATTAGCTATTATGCATATTCGTGTATTGAGAAAATTCAGCAGTTGATAAAAAAACATTATGATGTTTTTTCATCAGAATTGACTAAAAATCAATTTTAAAAAATACAGTTTTCGTCTGTGATTGTATTTCAAAATTTCATTAAATAATTATTAGTTTAAATTTATAATTCTAATATTGATTCAGTATTACTGTTTCCTAAATTAGCTTTCTTAGATTAAAAAAGTAGATTACAGTTATTCACTGATGTAGTTTTATCCATTTCTGTATAAGGTAGCTGGTAAAGACACTTGTTACGTGCTTTTGACTGAGCCAATATGATTCAATTTTGGTATTCTGCCAGTGTTTATGGCCTGTGTGTTTGCAATTTGTTATTCTTTTCTAGTAAGATATATCTTAAAACCTTTTGGCATAGTTCCAGGAGTAACAAAATTTTGTACTTAATTTTATAAAAATCACTGGAAGGTGTATGTATGTATGTATTCGTTGCATTGTTCGGGATTTAGAAACTGATGACGCAGGCCAACGGTTGCACATTTAGGCAATTTAAAATGCATGTTGACGTGCCGCAGATTGTATGGTATGTTTTCATTAACTATAAGAATGTATCGTAGAATAATAAAAAATGCATTTAGGTTAAAATAACGCGCCGAACGAATACGATTTCTTGTTTGACTTCTAAATTTAAACGTTGGTTATTTCAAGAGATCTAGTTATATGAAATTATTATCAAAAAATTTTTATTGTAGAAATTATTTTTGAGATGAGTTTTAATTTAATTCATTAGTAAAGATTTATGTTTTTAAGTTGAGAGCAATACTTATTTTCATTTAAGAAGCAAAACAAATTTTTGTTTAATTTTTCATAGTTAAATTTAAAATAAATTAAATCTTCATAATGTTTTATTGTAATGTGAAGTTTCTAGTTTGTTCTTTTTTACGATAGTAATCCTTTGACCAGTAAGAGCTGACGATATTTACATGAGGCCTATCTTGATTTAAAGATAGTTTGGCATTAATACCACAGGAACCTTGAATCACCACTGTTTATTTTTCCAGATATGTTCATAAACATTTGTTAACTAGTCGGAAGACACAAGTCTCGAGAATATAGAAGTTGAAACACTGCGCAGTTATTCTAAAACCATATTTTACCGCTCTGCTCCAAGTCAGCTCCTCTCATCAGTTCATTGAACTTTATCATGTCAATAGGAAGGCTCAGGTACTAATGTATTGCTAAAAATAGAGAGGATGTTTGTACGTCTTTATGTACTGATAGAGAAGACATAGTCCTTTAATGGCTAGACAGAGTTTTAGGATCTAATTTTTTCCAGGAAGAATGTAATTCTATACCCTGATGGATAGTGATGAGATAGCGGATATTGATTACTTGTGCTTGAGCGTGTCGTAACCTTTACGGTACTGTTATTTTTTTACACGCATTTTGTTATGAATGATTGACGTATTGTTCTGACGTAAGAGAAAATGGTATATTTACTTTTTAATCATGGTTTGGGCATGAAGTAAATTGTATTAAATTAAAAATTGTAAAGTTAATAGGAAGATGCCATTCATATAGTTCCTAGGTTTATTCTAATACATTATGCTAGCAATTTTTGTATTAAATTCATATTGATTGTATTTCGTAAATGAACAGTAACGTGCTTCTAGAAACATTGTTTTGCACTACTTTTTGGCAGTTCTGAACTTTATTAGTTCAAAAGGGGCAATTTGCCCTCAAGGACTGTTAATTTCGTTTTGCCATTATGCATTGAAAACTATAAACGGCGAATCACTTTTTAAATTGTTGCCACCAAATATTGTCGCCCTGTATTACATTTAAAGAAATTAAATAATGAAAAATCTACATGAATGTAAGTATGTTTCTTGCATTGTGATAAAACTACGGTACCTAGAGCCATCAAAATTTGAGTAACGTAATCTTCCATGTAATATGAGCATGTGGAAACCCTAATTTGAAATTGAAATTTGTTTTATTATCGATTTCATATTTTGTAACACTTCAACGAATTTTTTTATTTTAAAAACTCAACGGTTTCAAAGCGAGCAAGGGCAACACTGTACGAAAAAAGCGCGTGAGGCTCTGTATCGGAAATTCTAAAGATATGCTCATTTTAAAATTATTTTGCGATATTGCTTATGAACTGAATTTTATGGTTTGAGTACGTAGAACATGATATTTAATAAATAAAGATAACACACAAAATGTTACAAAAAAATGCCCCTTTGGACATAATTTAAAATCTGAAACCATTCAGATTTGTTTTTCAGAGAACGCAGCGGAATCAGTACTCCGGATGAATCACTTTTTAACGCTTTGTACTTGTAATTCATATTAACTTATTATTTCATGTTAGAGAATATGTTTGCTTTTAATGATAGAAAATATTTTTTATTTTTGCCTGTTCTAGAAGCTGTGATTTTTAAGCATTACAAAGATGTGATTTTTTTTTCACTAGCTGATTTTATATTCTAGCAAAATTTAATGTATTGCCACTTGAGAATAATTAAAACTTAGCACTACCTTATTTAAATTATTATTCCAGTGAAAAAATGCACAGCTACGTTTTGGAGAATGAATATTTCTCCTAAAATAAATGTGCAAGTCTCTAATTGCACGCTTAGTAATAAGTGTGCATAATACGATTTACTCTTATTACGAGTAATAATGAGCACGCTTAATACGATTAATTTGCTATGAAATATTGTCATAAATACGCTCAATTATTTGGCGTTTCCAATTTGAACAGATTGTTTTAAATGCAAAAACAAACCCGTTCAAAGAGTATTCTCTCTTAAGAAAATTATTTCATAAAAGTTCGAAATATTTGCTCATTTCGAGAGTGTTAAATTTTTCTGGAGTAAAACTTTTCCCTCGTTCAGGAAATAAAATTTTTTCTCTTTATTTTTTAAAAAAATTCTTATTGAATGTACGCGCTTACTACCCTAGTTCGAATAAAAAGCGAAATCATTAGTTGTGTATTTAGAACAGCCAATCACTTCCTTCTGTTTTTGTCAGTACCTGACCACATACCACTTATTGTCATTATATGGTTAGCAACTGCAATTTTAAGAAGAAATGTTTCAATTTAAAAAATAAATAAATAAATAAAATTTAAAATTGCTTTCGCTTCCTTGAAACTCTTAAATTGTTCTGCTGCATAGAATTTTATATTCTATATTTTTCATTTCTGAGGGACTAACTCTTGAAATAATAGGCATATCCTAACTGTTCATCTTAAAACTATTATACTGAAATTTGGATACCAAGATCAGATTGCAATTTCTTTTACATTTTATTGAATGTATATATAATTTTTTGAAACTGCAGTAGTAAACTCTTCTAGCTCAAAGACTGAAATATCAAGTTTTCAGATTACAATCTTTTGAACGGAACCAGATACTCCCTTTATTTTCCTAATAAAAAAAAAGCACTCGTAGTTGTAAGCTGTTCAAACTCAGACAGTACTGCTTCCAAACTCGTTTGGCGAAATAACTCAAAATTTACGTCACGCGGCCCTCAAACTGAATCAGCGCAACTTACGTAGTATTATGTGCAACGACTGTGCTGCAGAACAAGAGTGTATGAACTACGACGTGTTGCTGCATGACGCACGTTTACCAGCAACTAAATAATTCGTGCGCCTTTTATTTATTCAGATGTAAAAACTAGGTGCATGATAAATTTCGTGATGTCTTGTAGCGAATATAACTCAATCGTTGGGGAAAAGAATATAGTTGTGCATCTAAAGTAGTTTCGAATTAAATCTGTGTGATCTAAAATTATAACGGATACTCGTTATCCATGGTTTGTTTACTTGAACCCTGAGGTTAATGCTTTCATAAGAATACTCGAGAAATAACTAGATTTATTCATTTCTAGTTATGGGGAAAAATTTCTCATATAATGTACTCTCAGACAAAGCGATTATTCTTATTCTTGCAAACATACGTAACTGAGGTTATTTATCTACGAGCGGGCTGCAGCCAAAGCAAAATTTATAAATTCTGTGTACAACTGAAAAGCAAATGTATAAAAACATTTCAGTATGAATGAAATCGGTTCATTCTTTCCAACCAACTTCGTAAACTTTTTTTTGTTGCCGAACCGGGAAACAAAAACTTTTGACATTTCAGGTTAATAGTAGGACGTCAGCATTTAAATTTAATGTAATATAACAACTTTTCCGCAATATCAATGGAAGAATTAACCTATCTTGTCAGTTATACTAACCTGAAACCAAACAGTTGCCAACAGCAGATATTTATCTAAAATGCTGACGTTAACGAAAGATTTTCCACATACAGTGACGTCACATGCAATCGCGGTTTTCTTCAAGGTCAGAATATGATGTTATGTAATAATTGTTTGGCAATGCTTTTTTTTTAATTTCATATTTTGTAAAACGTACAATTTTATTAACAAACTGTTAGATTTGAAAGTTGTATATATATATACTCACTCTGTTACTTGTTGTGTTAAGCTCAGTTTTTTTTATTCTTATATTTTCATAAATTGTGCATTTTTGCTTTAAAAATGATCGAATTTAGATGTTCTCATGCTTTGGTTAAAATTTTTATACGTCAAGTTAATCTGCATGTAATAGTTGTAGAATTATCAGTGATTAATCTGCATGCGATAGTTATAGATTTATTAGAGATAAAGTTGTTTAAGTGGTACTAAGCCTAATGAACCCGCCATTTTGTTTACGAATTCAGTTTCCTGGCTTAACTTCAGGGTATTTTCGCCGAGTGGGACCAAAAAGTGAATTTTCAGTTTTTGCACCGAAAAAAATCTTGTCTTCTTTTTCGCTGGCCGAATTGCTTATTTTTGCGTAAAAACTGTAATTTTAATTATAAAAATTTTTTTCGTAATTGTAACTTTTAATGAAGATGCTTTGAGTTTTTATGTATTTTTGCCTTGCTTCGAAGTAAGAACTGAATTAATTGAATTAGAAATAGTATGTCTCTAATGAAATTCGAGGAGATAGATTTAAATGAAATACAGCAAAAAATGTATAATTTAATGGGCCGTACAAGGAAGTCATGCGGTGTCCACATCAAATTTTTTTGTTTAAATTTCTTTTAAGAGTTGTTTTAAATTGTGTTAAAGCAGACAATGTCTCGTTGTTTTCTGACCTCAGTTTCGTAATTTTTCGCGGAACACTAAATGACTATATGCTGAAAATTAGCGCTCCGCAGTATGGAAACGCTGGTATACATCATTAGCTATTTGATAATAGTATTAAGCTCCAAAACCAAAAATCCGTTTCAAGGATGAAACGTTGTGTTTATAGTATATGTTATACCTACATATAGCATTAATATCCGAATCGTAAAAAAATCTGAACTCTTACTCCAATGCTTTCTCAAATTATTTTGAGAAAATGGGCCTCAAGATTCTGGAGTTTTAATTACATAGTTCATTTACTAAGTTTCATTTGTATCTTCTAAATAAATATAGGTGTATTTTTAAAATACATTTTCTAAAACATGTTTTTCATTAAACGCATATTTTTTATTTGTCCTTTTATTAAAAACCTTTTTTTTAAGTATTTTTTTATTTATTATTATTTAATGAAGGATTCTGGTGATCCGATAAATTTCTGGGATTCGAATTCAAAAAAAATTTAGAACTCTTTTTTTTTTTTTTTTTTTTCTTCCATAGTTATCCTTTTTGTTGCTAAAATTCCTTGTCTTTTTCGTTCTCTTCTTCCATCGCTGCATTGTACGTAAGCGTGAAAACCTTGCGTATTGGAAACCTAATATTATTCTTTAAATTTAGCTGTCATGATAAGTTATTAAGACTTTCTTATCGGTTGTAAGGAATGCATGAAAATTAAATGCGTCATTTGTTACTTCAGTAGTATAAAAGTACCGTCTGTCCTTGGAGGCTATGCGTTTTTATTCTACGCAGTTCTAGAGATCTTACGCAGACTTCATTCAAAATCGATATTTTTTTTTCACCCGAATTCAGTAAATAAACGTATCAGGTTCCTGCAGGTTGAAAAAAGAACCAAAATAGTCTAAACCGGTTCTAAGTTCTCAATCGGTTACGCGTACCACTGGTGGGGTACGCAAAGAAACTAAGTATTTTTAACTATTAAATTCAAAAAATCTCGTGAAGAAAAAAAAAAAAAATTATAGAAATTTCTTGTCATCGAATTCTAACTGAAGCTTTCAAAAGTAAACACGTTTGTTAACTTTTGGTTGAACCCAAAAAAAAAAAAAAAAAAAAAAAAATTTAAAGGCGTTTCACATTAAAGCTATTAAATTTTTATTGCTTTTTTGCAGAACCTTTGTGTGAACAAGGATTTTCTTCCACGTTTTATTTAAAAACAAATATAGAATAATATTAAAAGTGAATCCTAATTTGCGGTTAAAGTTAAGTGGCATAAGACCAGACAAAAAGGAATTGATCTCTCTTAACAGACCCAAATTTCACACCAAATTTTAGAATTAAGGTATTGCAACTTAAATTTTAATAATTAAAATGGTAACCAATTTTAATCTAAGTGTTATTTTTTTATGTATGCAGATGTTATATTGCCAATAGGTTGTGCAAACTGCAAAATATACTTTTTAATATTTCTGTTGAGGAACTGAAAAATAATCATTGTAAAATATAGTGGTGGTACTAAGGTTTTTCACTTTTTGTTTAGATGGTACTTATTAGTCAAAAGGTTGAGAACGGCTGGTCTAAACGCTTTTTCGAATCTCTTTCAAATTTCCCTTCATTACTTAGTTTTAATAATTTACGATATGTTTCTCTTTTTAATTCAATTTCGACGTAATAAAAGAGGTCCTACAGTATATATGCATCTTATTAAAAGGGGTCCAGAAGCAAAATGCGTGTCATATAAAATGGGTCCGTCAAAATGAAAGCTTGCTGTTCAGCAATTTAAAGCTTACGTTATACATACACGTGCCGCCAAAAGTCTTGCGTACAAGCATTCAGATTTGCATCTTTATGCAACGACGACAAAGAAAATGATCATCGATAAGAATCAGTAGAGCTTTTATTGATTCTTCAAACCGACTACATTTGAAAGGTAAAAAAAAAAAAAAAAAAACACTAAAATGCCTCACAAAATCTTTAAAATAATAATTACTTTACAATGACTCAAATCCTGTGAGTCAAAAGTCTGCGTAATGATCAAAAATGCTTTCGAAAGTTGTTTTAATTAAAACATTAATATCGTGTAGGATATTTTCTTCTTTTTATTACTACTTTTAACCTTTTTGGCATAGATTCAATTAGCTTAGTTGTTTCATCAGCGGTAATTTTATTGCATTCTTGCACTATAATCTCTTTGAGCATTTCTTTTGATGTTATATCATGTTCCCTGATTCTTCTTTCCAGCAAATCCCACAAATGTTCTATTGGATCAAGGTCTGGGGACTGGGGTGTTGTTTGCAGCTGCTTCGGTGTATGGTAAAGCAGCCAGTTCTTAACAACGTACGCAGTATTCTTGGGGTCAGTGTCCTACTGAAAGAAAAAATCTTCGCGAACCCCAAGCTTTTCAGCACTGCTTCTAAGATTTCTTTTCAGAATATTCAAGAAGTCAAATTTATTCATTGGTTGACTCAATGAACTCCAGATTACCAGGCTCGGAGCTCTCCATGCACCCCCAGAGCGTAACGCCTTCATGTTTGGATAAAGGTTTTGTTTCTCAAGTTCTTGACCTGGTCTTCTCCAAATGTACTTTCTTCCTTTAATCCCAAAAATGCAAAATTTACTCTGATCTGACCATGTGACTTTCTTCCAGAAGTCACTTTGTATATTGATGTGCTTTTTAGCGAAGGCCATTCTCTGTTTACACTGGAGATGAATGGCTTTTTTCGAACCACTCACCCACGGAAATTGTTCTTTTTCAGTATTGTTCGAATTGTTGTTAAACTTAAATACATTCTTCTAGAAACTTTCAGCGACTCACTGCGCCATCTTTGAAGCTGATAGTCTGGGATTTTTTTTTTTTTTTTTACTTCACGGATCACAAAGCGAGAATCGCGTGGGCATTAGTGTAGATGGACGTCCAGATCTGGGTATAGATGTCAAAATTCCTATTGCTTTGAAGCTCTTGGATCATTCTTTGGATGGAATAATGTGTCCTATTTACTAAATTACAAATATCTCTCAGAGATTCCCCCCTGTTCCAAAGATCTACAGTAATCTTTCTCTCGGCCACATTAATCTCTTTTCCTCCTACCATGGTTCAAACAACAATGCACAGTATTTTAAATCTTGTATATAAAGGTTGAAGGATCACAATTGCACAAGAAAAAGGCTTGGTGATGCTATCTTGCTCTAAAAGCTCTCCTCTTTTGAAAGTGTTCACAGACTTCTAGCGAAGATGACTAATTACTTCTTAACTAATCGCTTTTCTTTCTTGTTTTGTTTACTGTACAAGTACTGTAGTTTGTTTCTGCATAGATTGAATCAGGAGAGCTATACGATTAACTGAGTGGTGTCTCAATTATCTCCGTTACGATTTGATAAGCGATGAAGTAAAAAGTAAAAGACTAATAGCATGTACGCAGAATTATGGCACAAATGTATTTATAGAATTATAGGTGACGATCAAGAGTGGTGACAAAATAAATCTAAGCTGTTTTTTAAAGTCAAGCGTGAGAAAAGTAAGATCGTATTACTAATGTTAGATTAAGAATGACGTAGTTAATTTATTTTTCACTAAGACATAGGGTCTTTTTTATTGCTATTAATTGACGAATATTTCATTTTGATGTAAAATCTTTAGTTTTTCTTTTATTGCTATGCCAGTACATTCGTTACGTGCGTTCTATAAGAATTAATTGACAGCTTTTAATTTTGTATTAACGCACTTCAGAAATTATTTCGTACACGGTGATGATAGGTGAGGTTTTACGAAGGATGCAGTTGTGGCCAGGTGGACGTTTTTTATTCTTGGCGTTAACATTCATTAAATGCGCACAGCTGAACTAGCACAACTTGCATAATCGGTATTATCTAACTATTAGCTTATTTTTGACATATTCATAAAATTGTAAATGGTGAAGAAGTGGTGGATGACATTTCAGCACCGCACAGAAGCATGAGAAGTGTGGAAATATTAATTACATTATTAAAATTAACTTAAGAATATCGAATATTTCTATTGGTTTAGTTATGTTTCTATTGGTTATTTAAAATTTTCGATTGCAAATTTTTCATTACTGTTGAATACTGAGATTTAGTTTCATTTTTGCCGTCATGTAACTACATTCGTGTGCAAAATTAGGAGAATCTGCAATTTACGAAAAGTATTGGACCAAAAGTACTAAATATGCCACCAAAAAATTACACAGATATTCAGAGTAAAGTATGTAAACTTACACATGCGTGTCTGCGGAAATGTGAGTTGAAGAGATATAAGCACCTTCGGAGATTTTTTTGCTGGTACTTCACGACATTCGCAATTTTCTTTCAGTAGTTGACAAAATTTTGTAAAGTATCAGGTAAAATGAGCAGATGGATGACTGAATGAGATGGAGCATTGTCGGTAGATTGGAGACAGATAAATCACAATAACAGGTGGCTAGTGTAACGCCCAGTGTCGTCTGCAATTTGTGGAAATAGTTTCAAGACACTGGATCCATATCGAGAAGACCTGGACAAGGTCGACCAAGGTCCACAACGACGAATGAGGATCGCTATTTCGCACATTCAGCGCAGTGACAGAGGACTACTACAGCTTCATAGCGATTACAAGAGCTGTATACTGCCACTGGAATTCGAGTTTCAGGGACTACAGTTGCCCCGAAGCTTCTTGAGATAGGGCTGTATGGCAAGATCCGCTATTAAGCTATGTAGGACCCGCTATTTTCGTTCCGTTTGCAGCAGAATACAAGGGAGCGCATTTAGAATGGTGCAAACAACATGCTCCTTGGACTAGACTTCAGCGGTACACCATGCTTCTTACAGATGAGTCAAGGTTCAACTTGAACTCTAAATTCTCAGCGTATCTGGAGCGAACCGAGAACACTATACCATCCCTTCCTCACCAGAAAAAGGATCATTGTGGTGGTGGAGGTATAATGGTTTGGATATTTGGAGGTGTAATTAGACATTATGTTGGATGGCCGCAAACTCCTGAATGTGTTTGACAAAGGCTTCTTGAATGCTTTTAGATATAGAGAGCGGAACTTATAGCTCCATGTTCGACTTTTCAGGGGCGCAGTTTATTCTGAGTTCTGTTAATGAACGACAAGGCTCGTCCAATTAATGCTCAGGTGGTCGACGATTACATGGAAAGTGAGAACATTCGCCGCTTGGATTGGCCAGCCAGATTTCCTGATCTAAACTCTATAGAGCGTGTCTGGGACGCTCTTGGGAGGGCAATTGTATCTCGTCATCTCCGTCCTAGAACCATCCTGAAGTTGAAAACTGCCTTGCTTCAAGATTGAGAACGTTTACCTCATGGATCCTCATTTTTTCTCTTGTCCAGTATGCCATCATGCTGCGCCACCTGTCGGACTGCGAGAGGGGACCATAACCCATTTTAGACTCATTCTCAGTTCGCTATCACATCGTGGATTTTGGACATTCCTGCACTATGAGCTTTACAGCTACTCATGCGTACATAAAATGACTTTTGAATGGTAAATCTTTCTTTGTTATGAATGTATATTCATACCAATTTCATTAAAATGTGTTCATAAGTTCTTCAGAAATTCGGCATAGTGTGCAAATTTTCTTAATTTTGCACGAGTGTATATGCGTCATTAGCGTTATATAAAAAATTACATGGAGTGTCGCACTTGGTGCATTTTTATAATCATATTACAGTTTCTTAGAAAGGAAAAAGCACCAAATTACAGTAAGGGATTTAAGTAGCTATTACAAACTGGAGTTAGAACTTAACTTGCGTATTCGTTATTTGACATATATAATTATATGAAATCAGAAATAAGATAACCTGGCTCTTAACTTCTTCAAGCTGTGTATTTTAGAATAATATTAGGAATGTTTATAATAAAAATGAACTTATAATATTTCTTCATTAATAGTGGGCAGATTAGGGCATAAGACTTTTTTATGCCAGTGCAGTTTGTCATAAGTGATTGATAGATAGAAATCTCCATTTCACTGTTTTTGTGGAAAATGTTTTAATTGCATTCCGGAGGCCGAGCAGTTAAAAGTTCAAAAGCGAACCGCAGAAAAATGTAATTCATAATACGTGGTAAACATTTAAAAAAAATTACATACCAACGTGACTATTTCTGGAGTGTTATTCTTGCATTCCATTATAACATAAAATTTCAACTGTAAAGAGCCGCTATTCTTAAATTTATTCATCAAAACTTCTTATCATATCTTACGACTGTGGATGGAAAAGGAATTTCACTGTTTTGTTTATCTGATTAATTCAAATCTAGAAGTAGTAACGTTTAACGATCAAGTTCATCTGCTTTATGAAAACCGGTCGAAGTGTCTTCGTTTCTTTTCTGTGCAACTGCTTTTTTAACCGAAATAGCTACCCCTGAGGCTAATTTGGATTGACCTTATGTTTGAAGAGTAATATTAGGAAAATGACTTGTGTCATAATTTGAAATAGAGGTAGTCAGGGTTATATTTGAAATAAATACAAGGACCGTTCTAATCTTGCCTTGCGACGGTTACGCTTTTGGCAAATAAAGCTTCATGTGAATAACTCTGCGCAAACTTAACTCTTTAGCACATATTACTTATTTCTTTGCTACTCCTCAGCGAAATTATGTATATTCCTGATTGCATTAAAAGAAATTAATGGAAATCCACATCGTAATTTCCCAGCTCGTTTCGACCAATAATAGGATCCTAATTTTGAAATAATGCGATAAACATACTGAAAATAAAAATTTATTGGAAAAAAATAATAAATTTTGTTTATTTTTTTTACATTTATATAAGTAGACAGTGTGCCGTCTTTAAGACAATCATTCACGGTTCCTGACAATTTCGGTCCTTTCTGAAGGTGAATGTCTTAGAAGAGCTTATAATCAATGAGGCGGCATACGAGTTCCCATTATGGATTTTTACTCTATTGAAGGCTTTGGATTTGTGTGGTTTGGTTTATTTAATTATGCAAAGCACTCGAGGGCTCTTTGCTTGAAGAGAGGCATGCCTTTGTTGAGAACTTTCTAAGGAAAACTGGCTCATATACACGTTACACATAGTACGAAACGCCCGGCAGCCAGCCCGTTCGCGGAATTCGAACCTCGGACCAAACTACCAGTGTTCGGCGACTTTATCGCTCGGCCACTGGTGGGCCATTGAAGTCTTTGCAGTCTGCTATCGAAAATACTAAAAAACGTATACGGTACATTATTATTAATGTTCTTAATATCGGTGAAATTATGAATTAATTGCAAAGATAAGAAGAAATTAATTTAGATCCAGTTTTCTAAAAAATTCTATTCTAACATATTTCTAAAACATTCTGCAAATAATATTCTAAATATGAAAAGCATATTTCTCGTGTGAGAGAAAAAAGCTAAATTAAACTTCACTTGGCAAATTTTGTTTAGTAATTTCGGACTCATCGAAATTATTAATCTTCTGAAGTATGACAATTCACTTTGAGAAATATTTTCAGTAACTTTAAGTCATGTTTCTAAACTTAAAACTTTTATTTTAGGGTTTGCAAACCCTTTAACCTAAGACTAAAATTTACGAAGTTTTGATGCGTAGATACATCGGACTGTCCATTTCGAAAACAACGCGACTGATTTTCAATGACATCGAAAATAAAAAATGAATTGCTTTTGATGCGAGTTATGCACTGATATATATCAATTCATCATCCATTGCCAACTGTTTGGAAAGGAAATGAAAAAGTTCAAACGATACGGTAATGCAGTAAATCATTTAAAGAAAACTGTTTCATAATTTGAAATAAGCATGGGTGATAAATTAATTACACGATGATAATGCTATTTTACCGATGTTTGTTTGTATTTTGATAAGTACTAGTCATTTCCTAAAGTTGTCATTTACAGTATTTTTGACTATATACTATTTGAGAAATTTTAGGAGATTGTATGTGTTCGCACAATAAAATTAAAGTCAATCATTTAATGCGATTGACATACCGTCAACGTTTTAAAATTCCCACAACTTTTAAAATTTTGGTTTCCAGTTCAGAATTTCTATTTTTATGTGTGTAATTCCTTGTACGAAGTAAAGGAAGTATTCTAATTGCGAAAAACTTTTAGCATCATTTTGCAACGAAAATATCCATTTTGATCGCTCTCGAATCCAATTTAACTATGTTTTTGCATGACATCTGTACGTACGATCAGAATAAAGGACTCTTTTTCCGAAAACGGATTGTAAAATGGATTGAAAATGGATTCAGAAGAGATTCTTTTTATGAGGTCTTGTACGTACGTATGTATCTCGCATAACTCAAAACCGAAGAGCCTTAGAACGTTGAAAATTTGTATAAGGGACTGCTATAACATGTACTTGTGCCATGTAATGTACGTTTTAGTTGCAATCGGCCGCACGAAAACCTATATGAATATATACTTATAGAAGGGGTAACATATGTTACCCCTTACCCGGCTCGATAAGCTCAGTTTTTTAATTCTTATATGTTGGTAAATTAGGCATTTGTTGCTTTAAAAGTAACTGAATTATGTTGCTTTTTTGTTTCCATTACGGTTTTTATATCGTTAGTTAATCTGCATACAATAGTTGTAGAATTATCAACAATTTAAAAGTTGTTTAAGTGGCACTAAGCGTAATGAAGCCGCTATATATTTACATTTGAAACTGTTAGTTGAATAGTGAATTAAGTCAGCTTATGCACCAATCTCAGTGTCTTTTTGCCGAGTGGGACCAAAAGTAAGCTTTCAGTTTTGTACACCGAAAAATCTATCTGCCTGCCCGCTGGCCGAATTACTTGTTTTTGCTTTGAAACTCTAATTTTAATTGTAAAAATTGTTTTTTTTTTTTAACTGTATTTTGTGTTTTACGTTTTGCTGTATTGTAAAATTTTTAATTAAAATGTTTCTAGTGTTTATGTATTTTTGCCTTGCCAGGAAGTGAGAACTGAATTAAATTAAATTAGAAATACAAGGTCTGTCCCGAAAGTAATGCGGCCATTTTTGTTTAAGAAATTTATTGAATCGATTCGTATATTTACTCAGTATTCTTCGAATTATATCTCTCCTACTTTAACACACTCGTTCCAACGCGATTTCCATGCTTTATATGCGTCCTGGAAGTACATCACTGGGATGCCCTTTAGTAAACTCGTCGTAGCCGCCTTGATGTTTTCCAGGATCCCCAAATGCTCTCCTTTGAGGGAATTTTTTTAATCTCTGACGATCAAATCTCTTTTTTTTTTTTTTTTTTTTTTTTTTTTTTTAATGTTCGATCAAAAGTCTCCGACGGCGTTTTCTCAAGTTTGAAACAAAACTTTTCGCGTATCGCTGCTTGAGAATTTTTTCCATCTTGATTTCAACCGGGCACACACACTTCTCCAGGAGCTCGGAACCGACTGGCCAAAGAATTTGTAAGAGATTTTCCCTTACAAATTCTTTGCTCCACCCACCCTTCCGTGCAAGCGGCAACGCTGTATGACGGATAGCCGCGGCAGAAGAAAATAGGGCGCATTACTTTCGAGACAGACCTTTTTATATCTCTAATGAAATTCGTGGAAATAAGTTTAAATGAAATGCAGCAAAAAAGTGTGTATAATTTAATAAGCCGTACAAGGAAATCATGCAGTGTCTATCCACATCAGACTTTTTTAATAAAGGTTTTTGTAGTTTAAAAACCAGGTAGTATGATTATTTTTTATGGTCATTATATATTTCAACTTTCATTAAAAACATACTTTAATAAAGCCGAAATTATTTCTTTGTTTTTTTCAACGACTCCAGATAAGCTTAAAATGTTGAATGTTTTAAACGCTTCAAAGGGAATCCTATGGTGGTGTTTTATTGTTTCATTTCGCATATTTGATTCTTGACGAAATAGAAAATATAGCCACTTGAGAGAAATATTCAGGTAAGCTTCCCTCACAAGAGATGGAGTGAAATAAATGTGCGTCTACATCTTGAATAAATTAAATCTTCCGTTTAAGAAATTAGTGCGCAAGTCACCACGTGGCTTTAGTTTGGAGTGAAATATACCTTAGTAATTTTTACAGCATTGGCTCTACTATTTTGAACAGCTTGATTGCAGTACTAAAATTTTATGTTATGTATTAAATTTTGTTATATTAAATTTTATGTTATTTATTTGGTTTTTGCGAAATTAATTCTTAAATTAATAGCTCTGTCGTAACTGTTTAGCTTAAATTTGTTTCAGATGATAACTTGATATCCGCATGCTAAAATCAGATTATTTAATTTTAATGAAATAAAATATTAAAATTTTTTTATATTATAACTTTCAAAAATACTCTAAAGCGTTTGTTTATCTATAACGAATAATATATATATATACATACATACATGTAAAATATAAAAATCTAGCTTTCAAATTATAGATTAATAGCCCTTTAACTCCTGTCTTCATTCTAAAAATAACAAAGCAGTAAATTTTCTAATTAAACGAAAAAGATCCGTCGTCTAATCTGTATTGCGCACATATCGATGAAGTCTGAACCCAGTACCTGTACATTTAACTGCTATGTATTTAAAATGGAATGCTGTATAAAAGCTTACTTGCGTTGTAACTCTCCCTCCTTTGTCTTCTTTTCTGCTTCCAGACGCTTGTGTCGCCTTGCCGCAAAGTTAATTTTATTTTTGTCCTTTAAGAAGATGTAATCTGTATAAAATTGGAGGGTGCATAGCGCATCCACAGTAATAATGTGAATTATCCAGAAATAAAAAAATTATTTGTGGAATTCAGGCCATGTCTGCAAGTTTTTAGTTTTATGCATCCATCGTTCTAACTACGCAATCAAGTTGTCTTCAAGTTATGATGCAGAAAACCACCGCCAATCCGTTGCAGTTTACTTTTACCAAGTCATCTTATTACAATAATAATGCAGTCTTATTACAAAAATGAAGCAGTTTTGTTACATCTGTAGAGAAATCGGATAAATGGCACAGTTACATTACATACACATACACAAATGTAGCCGGACTTCACTATATATATGGTTATAACCGAAAAAATGGTGAACGGAAAAGTCGCGGAGAAAACAACGCAAGGTGAAAACGTCGTACGTCGTACGATTGTATGAGGTCACTAGTTAGATAAAATCAGTATATTGCTTAAAGAAAGACTTCACAGGTGCATGTTTTAAGATGCTATCTCTTGCAGTGGGTACATTCATCATGTTTCAAGGCATTATATATTTCAGTAGAAACAGGCATGATGTTCCCACGTTACAAATCCATTTTTGCAAACATGATCTGTTTACATCAGTGTTTACTATCAAAATTAAGTTAGAACTATAAAATTGTTTAGAAAGCTTACTTTTAAGTACATTTGTATACCTGTGCTGTAAATTTAGCAGCTCGATTTTGTGATTTTCAGAAATTTAACTTTCTGAAAATCAACAACTATATGCACAGCTATACAAATGTACTTAAATGTAAGCTTTCTGAACAATTTTATAGTTCTAAACAATGTCCTCGAACATGATGCCTGTACCCACTGCAAGAGATAACATCTTCAAACATGTACCTGCACAACTATGTTTATCTCAATGTACACTTCTCAAAAGAAAAATGGGAGAATTCTATATCTCCCGTTCTACTGGGCCGATTGGCAAAATTCAAATTGCGTTTTTCATGTCTCGAAAGCGCGACTTAGGATATATATTAGATACATATAATGTAGCATTGTTCTAACATAGGTATTTTGACACCAAATCTAACTTTTTCTGAAATAACATACCATTTAAGACACAATAACACGCCGAATAAATACTAATTCAGAAGTCAAACAACAAAAATCAGCGTTAATTTACAAAATTTTCACAGGACTAGTTTCGATGGTTTTACCGAACCATCATCTTCAGCTGCAAAACCGCAAATGAACAAGATAGGAAATATCTTCTTAATTCTTATCTTATCTAAACATTATTTCCTACTTGTTCATTTGCGGTTTTGCAGCTGAAGATGATGGTTCGGTAAAACCATCGAAACTAGTCCTGTGAAAATTTTGTAGGTATAACGCTGATTTTTGTTGTTTGACTTCTGAATTAACATACCATTTGTTTTCCATATTTCGATTCTACGACTCAAATTATGCCCAGATATTAAATTTTGTAAAATTTGGTGCGGAATTTACACAGAAATTTATCTTGGATGAAATTTTTTCTGTTTGGCCAAGAATAATTCACTTGGCGAACTTCATAATATATGGCAACCAATTTTCCTTTCCCTTCCTTTATGCCGGAGCGAAAAAAAGGTCCTACCTTTTTACATTGTGTATGAGGGGAAAAACAGTCACCTCGTTCTATTTCCCAATAATTTTAGCAAAGTGTTTAAGCCACGTCTGATGTTTTATCGCTTTCAGCAAATATGGTAAATTTCAAATCTCGCCAATATATAAATTCACGTATATCTTCCAAACTTTTGAGTAAAAAATTGTCATTTTTTGCAGGTATGCTAGAAATACGTCTACTTTAAGATGATATTAAAAATTTTATAGATTATAATTGAATTTTTTTTTGAAAAATTTATAAAAATTATTTAAAAGTACAAATTTTAAAAATAAATCATAAAAAATGGGTGAATTTTATTTGGAATGAACCTGAATTTCGAAATGTTTTCACATTTCAAATCAATCAAATAAGCTTAATTTAAAAAAAAGGGAGATTATTCAATATATACCAAACTCAATTAACATTGAGGAGCTAAAATTTTGAGAGCTAATTTTTTAAAACCTACTCGCGCGATTTTTACAAAACTTGGTAGTTTGAAGTAATTTGAGTCGTAGAATTAAAATATGGGAAAACATTGGTAAGTTATTTCAGAAAAAGTCCGACTTTGTGTCGAAATACCAGTATTAGAATTGTCGAAATACCGGTATTAGAATTGTCGAAATACCGGTATTTTAGAACAGTGTTATATATAAATCTAATACATATCCTAAGTCGCGCTTTTGAGACATGAAAAACGCAAGTTGAATTTCATCAATCGGCTCAGTGGAATTGGAGATATAGAACTGCCCCCCCCCTTTTTTTTCGCAATGTACGTGCATCATATAATGTAATCCATTTTACTTGAGCTATTTTAACGCTGAAAGGAACGAGTACCGTTGATGCGGCTGGCGGTGGCAGAACTTGTAGTGTTGGCTGCAGTCAAAATTTCTATCACGACTCGAGGAATGATGCCGGAATATTGTTAGTTTTCTAGTTAGAGTGTGGGGCTAATACCTACTTACTTAGGGTAAATATTAGGAGGCCCCTTCACTTCTGCGTAACAGTATACGTTGAAATATTCTCTAAATTAAAATAAATTCCCTTTAACTAAATAATTTTGTTGATTTAAAAACATTATCAATTCCATCAATATCTTTGATTATTGATAAATTTATTTGCCACACTGTACATTCAATATTTAAATCTTTGCTCTTTTCTTAATTTTATTTATTGCAGTTATGGAGAAAAAGAATAATTTCATTTTTTTATTCCTGTTATTCAGTTTCAGTGCTTTATGGAAATTTAGTAGAGGGTGTGTGAGTAAAAAAAAATCCGTTTCAGGAAATAGTATTTCCTCTACCCCCCCCCGAAGGAAAAAAAGAGGGCATCACCCTGGCTTCCTGCAGATATATTACATAATGCATTCCGGACTTTTATTATGGGCTCAGCAGGTGTAACTGCATTTTGCTCCACTTGTAACGATTTTTGTCTGGGCTTCGTTCTCGTAAATTACTATTTCACATATTTCGTTAATGTAGACCATGATGGGCAAATGATCTTCCTGTTGCTTAAGTGAATTGAAGCTCCAAGGGTGGGCGAAAATAAGGGTGGTCGTATGGGGAGGGATTACTGAAAATCAAAGTGTTCCGTTTCGGTTTACATTCAAAAGATGGACACTGCATAGGACTGACCTTGCGTAGAATCGGCACAGGTAATAATCCGCTTCAATGCAGGTTAATAATTCTTACCGCACATGAAACGGTTCAATAAAGGTACTCAATATGTGAACACATCAGCATACGTACTAAAACTATATACAAAATTTTAACTATTCTAAATTACTCTCAAACGAGAGTTCAAATCATTGTTACCGACTTAGTCGGTTCTTGCTATAATTAATTCTTCAGAACAGAGTGCGACTACAGGGTTGCCACAAAAGTATACAAAATCTAGTTATGCGCTTCAGCGCTACCTAACGGCAGTCACAACAACAGGCGTACAATTTACGCGATAAAAGATAAGCTTGTATTATATAATTTTGAGTAGGAAGATTAATACTCGTTTGCCATATTCATAGAGCCATTTGCCATATATATAGACATAATAGACCCCGATATCCCATGGATGCAGCATTATGGCCCTATAAGCATTGGAACGATATGACATTACGTAGAATCGATATCGGTATGCTATTGACATTGGTCTAAAATAAAAGAGGCTTATAATTAACGGCGGCACAGGGTTAAAGAGGAAAAGAGTTTGACTAAATTATTATTTTTAGTAGAATCGTTGCCAGCATAGAACTGAAGTTTCTGAGGTATCAATTGTATACTGGCAGAGAACTGTCGATTTTATATAACGTCCATTGTGTGCTGCGTGCCCTCCGTTTCAGTCTCAAAGCGTAGCCGGGATCAAACCGGGATATTTAATTTCAAAATTTGCAATTTTTGATGTCATTTTGGAATTGCCCTGACGAAATCGGTTAATTTAGTTAGAATAATTCGAGGAAATAACTACAAATGAAGTGCAACAAAAAGTGTGTGTGTAATTTAATACGCCATACAAGGAAGTCGTACTTTATACATCAGATTTTTTAATTTAATCAACTTAACCGCATCAACTGCACTTTGTAAACTGTTGAGTCTATGCTTTGACTTTCGGCGCCATAGAAGAATTTCGACTCGCGAAACGAAAATGTTTGGAAACCCTTGTTTTAAGTTTTTCGTATTAATTTTAGAAACAGCTTTATTTTGTTAATGCTTTAGTTCATTGGTGGTGTGACTGCCTAAATTTTTGCATGCCAAGCTCGACTAGAATGGCTAATAACTTTCTTCGCTATTTTTAATTCTGAACTTTCTCTGAATTTGATTCTGTCCGAACTTTCGCGAAAGTCCAAGACACGCGATGGTCTTTTCTTGTAGAATATTTTCTTAGATTTCACATGCGAAAGAAAAATTAGTTAAAATTTAAAATGTGTTTTCTTTATTACCGAACAAACTGCGGTAAAATAGCTCCAAAAATGGAATTTCTGAGAAATTTTGGAAATTATAATGAAAATTTATGGACATCGTATGTAAGACGAGCTTCAGAGAAATCAAGATTTCTTGATTTTTTACAGAACTGAAAGCAATTAAATAAATATCTTATTTTGTTGCTATTATAATGTGTCTTAAAGGTAGTATTTAGAAAAGTGTTAAAAGTATATTTCAGTTGAAAGTTATTTCTTTATTTTTTTTTTCATTCTATAAAAGTTTTTTTACTTGTAATTTATACTTGTTTTGTATTTTTTTCAGGTAAGTCCTTCATATTTTTCAAGTTCCCCTGATACCTGGTGAGTTTTATTTGCTAATATTCATAAATGATGACCTACAGTAAGCATTCTAAACATACGTATATAGCTCATTTAAAATAATGTTACGAAAAATTCAGGCGCGGTAAGATAGCTTCCCCGCAAACCAGGTTTAGGGTTGCCATAAAATTGCAAGGGAGGCAGAGTTGCCTTATTTGGCGAGAAATCGCGCATTTGGCGACAAAATTGGCCATATGCCATGGATGGATGGAGAACCTTCTGGAACGAATTCTTACCGGTTTAGCCCAGAATGTTCTCGAACACCAGCCAAAAGCTATATAAACCCTGCTGGTACGCGGAGAGTTAGTGTCTCAGAAAGTGTGCATCGTCTGCAGGGCGAGTTAAGTTAGTATCGAGTTGGTGTCTCGTCTAGCGAGTCAATACCTGCGGAGTCGATCGAGTTGACAGCCAGGCAGCGAGTACCGACTGGGTCGTCGAGTGCATCGAAGAGTCTCTTAGTGTATCGCGGTTAAGTGCATCGTCGAGAGAGCGTGTTGAGCTCCGGGAACGACTGAACTGAAGTGTCGGGAGCCGTGCTCTGCGTGTCGTCGAGTGCATCGCGAGTTGTAGCGTGGAGAGTCTCGAGAGTACGTGGAGTTCCGAGAACGACCGAGCAGAGTCGGGAGCTGTACTTTGGTGCTTTTCAGTGAAGCTGTTTTCACCTTATAGTCTGATAACCTGGAGGCTGTGTCGTTGATTGTGTCAGCGTGTTTATAGTAGTTGTTCGACGACTGTAAACGTGATTTTGGAGCTGTCCTGATTAACAATACTGGCCAATAAAGTGTGTTTCAATAGTTCATCAAGTGCTCTTATCGTTATTCACGCCAAATTCTCACGAACCCCGTAACGAACATACTAAAAGAGAGAAAAATACGTAACAATAATAACAACCCTACAATTATTAACTTTTTGGGCCACGTTAACTAAGGTAACCTTATTTACAAATAAGTAATTCGTTATTTTATAAATCTTTAAAAGATTATCGTATGATTAAAGAACAACTCTCTCAGAAGCCAACTACATTTTAAACTTTTTTCCATTTCTGTAAAAATTAAATGTTGTCTGTGACGTAGCTCATTACGAAACATCTCAATCTATATTTTGACTTCAAGTCTATAAATATGGAAGTTATTAAATTTTTTGTGATATACACATTGTGTTTGAAAAGATTTCCGCGATCGATCGTGGAACGATTGGTCGTAAACTTACAATTTCAGTTTAAAGAATCATTCAAACAAAACTTAAAACTTGAGTTTTTATTTCGTGAAGCAATAGGAATCTATCATCGCACGATCAAAATTGCCATCAAAATCAAATACCCTTAAATAAATTTTAAAAGGTTATAAATAAATATTATTAAAAATAACCAGGCACACTAAGTTTTCAAAAGGAAATTTGAAATGCTAAGTTCTTACCGCGCAATCATTTTTATAGAAATACAGGTTTGAAAAGTCACTTTCCTGGAAATGCTAACTCGAAGCTTCAGATGTAACGAAACCAAATTTGACAGAGCTTTTAAATTCGAGTATTTTGTTTTAAGTGAAATTGGTTTGTCAAAAATTTCATATTTTTAAGGCCAATTTTTAGTAGCTTATTAAGTGGAATTTTCTTTGTGGAAGGCCCGTGTCAAAAGTTAAACGATTTCTCCTAAAGTAAGAAATAAAACTATTGTATTATAAACCAGCGCAGTCAAGTTCACCTGGCAGCGGTTGCTCTGGGTTTTTTTCTTTCTTCGTACTGGCATTACCTTTGTAGTTGCTTATTTATTATATATATATATGTGCGTGTGTGCAAGTGTAAGTGTAAAATTCGAGTACTACAATAGTTGTATTTTGAACAGTCGAAGTTCTAGCCTGAGTAAATAATTTCTCCCAACAGCTGGTGTCACATGACAATATTATTGCAAGTGTTCCCTGTTGATTGTGTTAAACCTTTAAGTATAAAGTTTGCCATAAACAACACAGAAGACTTTTGCAGTTGCGTACAATGCTTAAATGTGAACCAAACCCACGAAATTCCTCGTGACAAGGGGCGCAAGATACGCCTGTCGTTGCCAAGAGCCTTGAGCACTTTAAGGTAACAGTGCGATTTAGCTCAGTTCCACCCCCAATTTTCATAGAGAGGATCCCGGAGGGACGGGTCTGAGGGTGTCCCACCTCCTCTTTCCCTACCCCTAACCTCTTGAGAGGACTTTCATTCAGCTCGCCGCGAATAAAGAGTGCCCCCGTGCCGCACAGACACTATACATTTACAAACATCCATGCCTTCTCCGGGATTTGAACCTGGGCCCTTCGGCACGGCAGTCAGCCACGCTAACCACTGTACCGGTTGGAGGGCTGATTTATCGGTAGATGAGGAAGTTAAAATTGCTGGAGTGTGATCAATGATAAACACTGAGTAGTCATTTAGAAATGTTCTGTCTGAGTCAGATAACGCAGACTATGTATTTGCAAAAGGGCTTGTTGACTCAGAATCTTATATTGATAAATGGGGAGTTCTAGAATACGAGTTGGCGACGTTTCTAAGTGAAAAGGAACAGAGTTATAATTCAAATGATGCGAATGGTAGTCCAAGTACATTATTGCATTACACCGAATCATAATTTCCTGCATTCGATGCTTATCTTTAAAATTGGTTAGACTTCTGGGGGCAGTTTAAAAAAATTGTCACTAATCCGAATTTAGATGACTATTATAAATTTGCCTGTTTATTGCAGTCTATGGTAAAAGGGTTTCGAGCCAAGGAATTACTGCAAATTTTCCCCCTGAGGGAGGAAATTATAAAGCAATTTCAAGGACGTTTGGGAAGAGACAAATTACATTTTTAAATATACTGTTACGGATTTGGTATTTAATTAGTTAATGTTAGTAGAATTACAAATAAAATTGTTTTATTCCCCGTGCAGTGCAGCGCGTGACTAATATTAAAAGAAAGCTAAGCCGGAAAATTAAAAATACAAGAGCACGTGCATTTAATATTTAATAAGTAAATACGTATATCTTTTTGATTTCGAGAAAGTAACAGAAAATTCTCACCCATTTAAAAAAGATTATATAAGCGGCATGAAAACCTCTCACTTTGTTAGAAGAAGAACTTTTATGAAATTTTAAAAATGCCTTACAATACATCCTGCAAGAGATGGCGCCGTCAGAGCTCCAGACAACTAAAATGCTTTTCATCCCTACTAATATATGGCGCCACGCGAGCGCCTCATTTGTTCAAAGTTTACTTATTCTACGGACGACGGTACAGGTCCTCCGTCGCTAGTAATCTCTAAGTTCTAACACAGCATGTGCACAAGTACTTCCATATTATTGGATACAACTTACTCGATTCTTCACGCATTTAAAAGTCAAGTATAATATATTGGTAAAGGCCGTTAATGGCCGATTGCCTATTACTAAGTGATAAGACATAAACATCTCAATTTGTTATTATTTAGTTAGTTGTTGTTTTAAGAGTTTGTTTAGAAAACTGCTCTTGTTGATTGTAGCGAATTCACTTTCTCTAGCTGTTTTGAATTATAATTCTGTTGAACGTTTGAGTAGTTAAAAGATAACTACTGTGAGATATTGTAATGCTGCACGAATATCTAAGGAAATTTAAGCATTTTTGTTGTGATATTAATAAATTTTGTTCATTTTTCATCGGACTTGTGCATGCAATTCCTAACGAACCGGTACGCACGAAACAATACGTTAGATATCCTCTCTTAAATACACCAGAAACACAGTTCGGCAAACGTACTTTCTCTAAAGAAACTGTATGATCAGATCGAAACAGAACTGCTTGCGAAACTGAAGGAGTACCGCGAGAAACTTATGCAAGCAGTGTTCTATCCTTTAGTTGAATCTGCTTTACCAGACGAAACACTTGAAGGAACGTTTCAGTAAGCTCATTGTCGTTCAGCTGGAGTAGCTTTACAGGAAAGGGAGTCAGATCGCATACCACGAATAAAAAGTCTTTAAAGATGCCAGAACTTGATAGGTTACTTGATAGGTCAAGATGAAGTCAAGTCAGAAGAGAAAATATACCTGGCCGTTAAAGGTTTCGGCGGGGCCTACTAAGATTATACAGGAAAGTAGACATAATAACAATCTCTACATACCTAGCACGGCTGATTTATTTACGTCTGCACAAACAGAGCATGTATAATTTGCGACGGTGGTCATATTTCCTGAAATGCGATAGAGCTAGGAATATGCTGTTGCAAGCGAGAATGACTATAACCGAAAAATCTCATTGTTGCTTTTTTTATGCATAAAAAATGGTCATGCTGTTAAGAAATGCAAAAGCATAGAGTGTTATCTTGAAATTAAAAATCTATTTTTTAACAAAAAAGTTTTTATTGTGCTTTGCTTCTTAGGTGGATTTTTGTCTAACTGCAAATGTTTTTTTTTTTTCCCGAGAACCCTAAAATCAGTAGAAATACACAGAAATAGATTAGTAACAGAATTAAACTAATTGCATCTTGCAATGAACTAATACCATTCGGGAAATGATGGCAGTAATGTCAACGTGGAGCGGAGGACCAGCTTCTAAAGTAACTGCATTACAATGTTACCAGATTTATAGTCCAAAGAGAAGATAACACAAATTATAAATATGTGCTTCTCCCCCCCTCCCTCCAAAAAATTCCCTATACTATCCATACTTGAAATACGCCTGAACAGGATTTATAAACGAGTATTGGTGTCAAGTTTACCATTCAGAGATCGACTGATGCAAAAATAAATAATGTTTGCATAAAATCAGCCAAAAATGGGGGGGGGGGAACTCTATACGTACATATTTTTTAAATAGTCTTATGATTTAGTTTGTGTGCCTATTTATACACTAGTGTGCAAAACTCAAGCAACTTTTTCTATTTTGGCCATGATTGCGCAAAACACCAGCTGGGAGACCTATGACACTCATACTATAGAGGCACAATGTAGTACTTAAAGGATGAGCAAAGTATAGTAGCCCCCCAAAAAAGGGGGCATAATACAGTGTGGAACTAAAAAAAAGGCTTTGTTAACTGTGTGATGTTGATACAAAATATTATCCGGACAAGAGAGAGAGCAACAAACCAAACAGCCTTACTAAAGAATATGACCTCTAATTGCAGTGGCTGCGTTACAACGTCTGTCCATACTCAACACCTTATTATCTAACACTTCTTGGAATAAAAGCTCCCATTTTTCAAGGAGCATGTGTTTCAGTCGTCTGGTGTTCTCCGGAGGATAACATGGTGTGCCAAAGGTCTACCTAAAATATCCCACGTATGTTCAGTGGAATTTAAATTAGGGAATCACGCTGGCCAATTAATTCTGCAGATATCTTCACTTTCCAGGTGCTCCTCTACAGCATGATTCTATGTGGCTGTGCATTGTCATCCGTAAAAACAAAGTCGGTCGGTACTAATGGCGACCTGGAAAAGATGTGCGTGGTAGAGGATAAATGAGTCACAATAACAATCTCCGATTAGTAAACCTGTGGAAAATGTGGGGTTCCGTCATTCCGTTTATTATAATGCCTCGCCGTACAAGCACGCCATGAACATCCCTTGAGTCTCTTTTCCTAATATTAGTGGGTGAAAGCGTGTCCCTACCTGTCTTCATATCAGCTGGCGCTGAGAATCATTTGTCAGACTCTTATCGGTATGTGTTCTCTGGACCACTGCAAACGGTGCCACCGGTGGATTGCTCTCAGTGGTATGCAGAGTTCAGGACAGCGGACGAATAGGCCGCCTTTATGAAGTCATCTGTCCGGTTGCCATACGCAAATGCTGAGCAATGTTGCCCACTGTCTGGTTTGGATCTTTTTGTAAACGTACTTCACGTACAATCTCAATTTCACTTGCAGAATCATGTTTGGAAATGCGCTCTCCTTTCTTCTTTTTAAGTTGTCTTTCACTGCTCGCTCTGACTCCTTACGTGTTTTATGCCCTGATGTGCCCTCTGACGTCATGGTGCTGATATTTGTATATGCATCACCCTTCTACTGACCTGGCTTGTTATTGTATTGATCGCAAAAAGCCCTTTCTCACAATTTCATGGTTGTATGTTGAAAAATTAATTTGTTGCTTAAGTTTTGCGTTCTGCTGTAAGCATACGAATGTGAATAACACAGACGCTGCGAGCTTTACGAACATTCGCGGATGCAAATAAGTCTTTTCTCAGAGAGTGAAATTTGTTCTGATTCCACGAAAATAAATAAACGGCTGTGTACTATGTCACATAGTTGTAAGGTTATTATTTGACACTAAACAGCTATTTGTAATTTGAAGCCTTTACTGTAACTTATCCTTTCTGTTTTTGTTTCTGTTCTTTACTGTAACTTTTTTTTCCCTCCAAAGAATGCAATTATTGAATTGAAACATAATGGGCGTTTTTTTAATTTAAAAATTTTTATTTTAACAAAACAATAAATTAGTCAATAATATTCGAGTTTTTGGATTTTACCCATAGACCCAAGATGTCGAACTGTAGTCATTTGGCTACAACCTATTCGTTTGGCTAATTATCGAGTGGTTTGAGGCGCGTCTTCGTGCAGAAATTGATTAAAACTTTCTTCATCAAACTTATTTGGTTCGTTCAAAACGAACAGCGTCTTCGAGGTCGAAATTTCTGCAGTGGCGCCTCGATTAAACGCGAAAAGAAGGTGGGTGTCGAAAATGCTTATTTTTGTCGGCTTTTTAATAATTCCATTTTAACGATCTGAAAAAAAAAAACTGAAAGGTTTCAGATTTTAAATTACGTCCAAATGGGCGTTTTTTTAACATTTTGTCCGTTACCTCTATTTAATATCACGTTCTTCGCACTTAAACCATAAAATTTAGTTCAAGAGCAATATCGTAAAATAAATTTAAATTGAGCATACCTTTAGAATTTCCGTTACAGAGTCTCGCGCGTTGGAGATAAAAATGTTTTTTCTGTTCAGCGTTGCCATGGCTCGCTTTGAAATCCTTGAATTTGTTAATCAAAAATTCGTTAAAGTCTTACAAAATATGAAATGGATTATAAAACAAATTCCAAATTTCAAATTTGGGCTTCCACATGCCCATATACGCAGTAGGATTACGTCATTCAAAATTCGATGGCTCTAGGCACCGTTGTTTTATCACAATGCCAAAAATATGCATACATTTATACAGATTTCTCATTATTTAATTTCTTCAAATATGACTCTAACATTTGATGGCAACAGTTCGAAAAGTGAAACGGGCATTTATACTGAACCACTAAAAATAACAGAAATCAGCTCAGACAAAAAAATCAAATACGCTATCTTGTAGAGGGAAAGATTTTCTTTCGAATAACTCAAAACATGCCAATACATTTTATTTTTACCGTGTAATTTTAAACACAGCACAAACGGCCATTACCTATGTTTTAACCCAATAGTTAGCTAGTATTTAAGGTGAGTTTTTTTAACTGGAAGGCGGAGCGTTTTTTATGCCTTTCGCGGAAGTAAATTCCTGGTGCTTTAATAAGTTTATTATTCGGTTTTGCGTTTATTGCTGCCGATATTTGATTTTTATACGCCGGTTAGAAGTTCTCAGCCAGCATAAGTTTAATTGTGCAGACTTTGAATATTATTCTACGTTTTAAATTGAAATTTTGACCGTTACCTTAGTTGCATCGCCACGAGTTGTGGTTGACTTTGTTAGCGCAAGAACGTGCATTTATATTTTGTTTGTTAAGTTCACACTTAGATAAATATGGATTATTTTAAAACTTTCCGTATGTCTGTAGTTTTTTTAGGCATCGCGATAAATCACTTTACGTTTGTTAGGTTTTTTGGACTATTTAACTTTTATCAGATCAAGTGAAACCCTGTACAGTGCTATCATATTATTTTAAAGAAAAAGAAAGCTGTTCGTACAAGTTTAGACAATCATTTTCTTAAAAATGACGTTCCACAAATAAGTATTGCTCTTACGTCTAAATGCCAACCCCCTTTCCCTGTCATACAGTCTCCCTATCAAGCATGTCCCTTTTATTTGTCGGTGATTCTTAAGAAGGCGAGTCACGCGTTGACTCATCCTCACCCAGGTAAAGATCAACTAACCTCATCCCCACCCCATTCAGTACATGCCTCAGTTCCAAGGTACGTACTGTATAGTAAAGTAGTTATTTATTTATATTTTTTATTTGTTATGTACTGTGTTTAAAATTTAAAACGCATTATTTATTTGTTTTGCTATTTTTAGTTCATTATTTGATAGAATTTATAGCTCTTATTTTACGAACATCGATAAGAGATATGCGTAATTGCTCTAGCTATATTTTGCGAATAATTTCATGGTACGGGCCGTCGTTCGGAACGTAATTTGTCCGAAAGATGGGGAGCGTCTGTATAAATTTATGTATGTATGTATGTATGTGTGCGTTTGTTTGTATATATATAATAATAACTCGAAACCGTAATTGCAAAAATGGAAAAAGAGTAAAAGAAGAATCTGAAGATTTCTGATTTCAGTCCTAACATTCCGATGAGGAATTTACGATTCAAATCGTCAAAAAATAAAAATAATAAAAATTTAAATGTTTAAAACATTAAACATATTAAAAAAGGTTAATAAAATAATTACTGTCTCGTAGTATATAATAATATTATAAGCACCTTTTTAAATTACATCAATGTTTAGAAAAATTACCATTTAGGTATATTATAAATTAAATAGATTTTGACTTAAATACATATTATCGATAACAAAAAAGACAAAAATTAAATTCAAATCTTCTGCATTACCGAATGGCAAAATTGAAAATCCGCTGAAAACCCGCCATATCCGTGATGACGTGGAAGCTAAATTAAGGTCTTGTACGTATTTCTCGCAGTAGCCGTACTTGCCAAGGACTATTTATGCATTCTTTCAATTCCTCTCATTCGTTAATTTGGCCAGGACAGGACTTTGCTTTAAAAGGACTTTGCTTGTTAAGTAGTAGTAGTGGTAGTGCATTTTCTTTTAGGTGTAACTAATTCAGACGCATGTAAAGTAAAAAATTAAAAATTATTATAAAAGAACTATTTATTAAGCTATTAAAATCCGTTTCATACTACGCCTAATCAGGAAAGGGGGAGGGGCAAGTACGAGGAAATGAAGAACTCTATTAACGTTGATAATTTATAAGGTATTCCTCCCGCCTTCGTGGTGTGGTGGTCTGAACGCTGGGCGCGTATTCCAGAGGTCCGCAGTTCGATTTCCAGCGAAGGCGTTGCATATTTTTCATCTTTCCTGCTTCCAAAATACCTAATGTCTCTACAATGGCGCCCGAAAAAAGTGTACTGGATGATGATTCTCCACGCCCAGGAATTGCCGATAGGGTCCCCTAAAAACCCCAGTCGCCCTTTAAAAGGGGGAGTATAAGGTATTTCTCCCGCCTTCTTAGTATGCCTTCGTGGAGGGTGTTGCATATTTTTCATTTTTCCTGCTTCAAAATACCTAATGTCTCAACAAATTGACCTAAAATAGTGCACTGTTATCTCCCTAATTTTAATATTAATTTTAAATTGAAGTGGAAAAGGTGAATCGTTAAAAATAGCTAACTGCACATAAGTTTTGGATTGCATGTTTCTAAAAGTTGCCTTTATGTTATAAAAACATTAAATAAAAAAAACACTGCTTTCGAATTATCATTTATAAGAAAGCTAAAATTCGAAACTTGTATTTAATAAAATTCAAACCCTTAAAAAAGGGACGCTTTTTCATAATTGTGACAGTTCTATAAAGGCATGCACGGTAATATGCAGATCATGCCTTTGGGCATATTTTGAATATTACGAAACAGCCTGAAAGGGAGAAAAGTCAGTAGTAAAGTTTTTTTTAAAAAACGTTTACAATTCGAATTTCCTTTGTAGTCGTACGGTATAAAAATTTAGTATGTTTTTAACAATGGGTCACATGATTAAATTGTAAATAATTTGAAATCCTACCTTTTTTGAATTATTTCCTAAATTCGATTTATGGGTTTGTGACCAACTGCTAAAAAGGATTTAGTCGCCCACTCTTTTTGAGACGGCTTATATTTTCATGATTATATCAAAATTTTGTGGATGTTCAATAAAGTATATTTGTTTTTATTAGCCTTATATTACTTCCAGGAGCTACAGCTTATTTCCTGAGACGGCAAATGGATTTCAAAGGAGTTTAAATAATTGGATTGATGGTTTGATTTTCTTTGGGGTGAGCATAGTATAAGAAATTCTTGTACTATATGTATTAGAAAGTACCTCGTAAATTTTCACTGGGAAATTTTCTCTACATTTTTTTACTCCAAATTTATTCGTATTTCATTATTAAGACCATTTTTGTAAAATGTAATTAATTCTGTTTGAATGAAAAATAGTCATTTAAAAATAGAAACACTGTAAGAAAGGTCTTATACTCCGCTACATGTAAAGGGAGTTTAAATTGTTAGTAGTCACGAAATATCCTTGCGCCGTTCGAAATTCATTCTTTTATCACGAAGTTAATATTTTCGATTATTTCATGCAAGTTTTTTTCTTAAGGTTAAATGAATTTCATTTGTCAGTGAGCAAAAGGAGAATGTAAACATTTTGCTGCCATTTATGGGAAGTAAGGGAAGAAACTGCGAGTGACTCAAATTATCTGTCCCCTCATAAGAGGCAACGTTGCCCAATTAGGTGCCTCTATAATAAAGTGACCACCGCTTCCACCCTTAACAGTGGACTATGCCTCTAACGGCTAGTGCCGGCCAAATGGGAAAAAAAATGAGAGAGAGGGGAAGAAACTTAGTTATCTGTAATGCAACTGCCTTCAATGAAATACAGATATGCGAAAATTTTTATCGTATTGTTTTGATTATAAGCTTTTTCTTTAAGTCATTTTACTAAGCTTTTTGGAAAAACCACCTAAAAATGCCGCACCCCGTCAGTTTACGAGTTTCATGTTATTACATTATAAACTACTTAAAGCGTTTGCTTGCAGAAGCTCACAACTACTGCATCTGTCTATCTATTCCAACAGTTTTTCAAATGGTAGGTCCATGTAACAACTGTAAGTTACATATTTTTGCTTCTGGATTTGTTGCATATTTCCGATAAAGCAATTTTTTATCATTAAAGGAAAAGGTACTACTCTCCTGCGATACTCTAAAAAAGCTGAAATGAATATTTTTCCATAATGTGAAAAATTGTAGATGAAATAAAAACATGAATAAGTGTTTGTGAATTGTTTAAAAAAAATATTCTTAACATGACAAAGTTGGATAAAACTAAAACCAAACATTCTTACGTATTAGCGCAATCACTTCAGTAGAAGTCACCAAATTTTCTATGCATACCAACTTTGGCAACCTGCTGAGTACTCATTCGCAAGGCAACTATTGTCATAACAGTTCTTCAAGCAAGCAAAGTCACAATTTCGTATGCATTCTTTTCGCTGCAGTTTTAAGTTCCAATGGTTTTTTTATAGACAAATCGTGTTATTTTTTGAAAGAAACTGCGATAAAATTTCTGCAGGAATACTGTATTTTGCTGCAAAATCTCTTAAAGGTTCGATAGTTTTTGAATCTGTTGTTAAAGCGGCCGCCACAAAATCCCACTCGAACAAAAGAAATAAAAACCAGCTTGCAAGTGGATTTATGTATTGATTTTTTTATATAAATACCTAACTAGAATGTAAAATAAATATGCAATAGTATTTATGTGTTTTAGAAGTAAATTTTGCAACTGAATTGTAAAATAACATATTTCATTTGTAAGATATGGCTAGATTATGCCGAGGTGGTTGTGTTAACATGTATGTACTACAATTCTGTACAATTTATGTATGATATGATTTTAGAAACGTTTTTTATTAATTAGAATCATGTTGTATGTATTTTAATTTATGTTGATTCGATATATTATTAAAAAGTAAAATAAAATACGTTTATTGCTTTTAAATCGCTGAGTTTGTTAAGCAGCTATAGGAATTAAACAGTTAAATTTCAGAGTTAAATTAAACATGTTTTGTTGAATGGCAACACTGAGTGCTGGTTAAGTAACTAACTAGTACGGTGTGGGAAAATAAAAGCCATGTGTTTGCCATCATGTCGACATTTGCTAAGGCGAGAGGATGATATAGTCAGGGTAGCGTAGCATAACTATATAAAACTTTTGGTAAGTTTGCGATAACAACGTTTCAACCATAAAAAGTATTTAGAGAGAGATAAAAAAAAAAATTTTATGAGACAAATCTTAATTTAAAACTCATAAAAAAGTTAAAGAATTAAAATAAGAATAATTGTTTATTATATTGTTTAATGGGAAGAAAAAAAATTGAATTATTCTATTTATAAAAATCTTCTACGATTTTATATTACGAATAATGAAAATGTGGGGGCCATTGATAAATTTATGAAGAAAATCTCATATATATTACAGTGCAGTTCGTTATTATAATTTATTATTTAAGTACCCACGCTTTTGTCATTCGCGATGTAAAATTTTATATCTCGAGGAATTTTGTAAAGATTATGTAATTACCTCTTGCTCTCATTAAACTATATGATTAATTATTTTTTCCTTTCAGTTTATTAATGATTTTGAGTTTAAAATAAAAGCTTATTTTATAAAAACATTTTTAATGTATTTATTTTCACCTTTTTGGTCTCTGTTGCATGTTACCAATGAAATTATTCAACTGAAAAATCGTTCTTCAACAATGAACAGTCATTTTGTTTAAGTGAAATGGTCGAAAAAATAAGAAATTTCGCCAAAAATTAGAAATTACGTTTAAATTTTAATAAATTTTCATTAAAAATTATTTTCTCTCTATCCGATGGCACAAACAGTAAAATTTTGAAATTTTTAATTATATGTATAATTTGTAAAAATTTCAAAAAGTTAGATGTAACATTTTTTAAGATAATTAAATCTCTAAATAGTAGACTTCAAATACAAAATTCTCCAAAAATATCAGAATATAAATAAAAGAAATCTTGTGTAAATATTATTTAAAAGATTTTTTCCGCGTTCTATCCTTTGATGTCCATAATAATAATAAAGTTTTGAGACTTAAATTGTTCGTTAAACGAAGATGTGTGCAAAAAATTATTTCAACATCAAATTTTAAATTTTTTTTATCGAGTGTTGAAACAATCCCTTCACCGCATTGTATTGTCATCCTCGAGCAATGTACATGGAAAATTTGAACTCGATAACTTATCAGGAAATAATTTAAAAGTCGATGACAAACGTTTGACCACCGTGACAAACACCTTGATAATCTAAATAAAAGCTTAAAATAAGGAAACGTTTGTAGAGGTAAACAAAGGCTTAATGCATTTATCTTCCCCCTTCCTCAAAAGGTTATAAAATGAATCGATGTAATTAGTGGCAGATGGAACGAAGAATGAAAGACAAGAGTGGCTTTTGTGCACATCCGGGCATAGGGTAGAAACAAATTCATGGTGAGTCACATTCTAGTGATGTTTACGAGTGCTGACACATCCATGAATTTAGTACCAAAAACGCGAAAGTTTAAATTGGTTCTCATGAATATGATCAGAATCTTCGTATGTATTTTAAGAAGTTGACCTCGTAGATGATAGATTTATACAACTGAAGGGAAGCTTTATTTTCTAGTTTACGGACTCGGAAGGACGAGAAAGTGAATATTCATTCACGAGTATAGATTTCGTGATGTGTGTAGAATGGACGTCAGTCAGTTGTAATAAATGTGAAGACACTTTAAAGAACTATGTCGCGACAGTGTTCTTTCTTTCAGTTCGCTGCAGAATTTTAAATATGCTCGAGAAAGATTATATTACATCGTCTAACCTGTTGCACCAGTCATTCCTTTCATATTTAGCTGTTAAATTTTTAAGTTATATTTTTAGTGAAAAAATTATCTAACTTGCCTTACGTTTATGTTTAAAATGGAAATGTAAATCAAAGCCTACGTTTATAAATCATTCATTTCAGGTGTGAAAGTCTTGACCTGTTTGTTGAAACAGAATTTTATTTTGGTGTCGTTTAAATATGCATTTTATTTCATTCATGCCAAGCATTCATTCACTGCCAAGCATTCATTCACATTTCATTCACTGATTACACTGGTTTTCATGAATAGTTCTCTTCCAAAACAATTTTAAACTAATATATTTTTCCATATAGATGAGCCCACCAGCGGCCGAGCGGTAAAGACGCTGAACACTGGTAGTTCGGTCTGAGGTTCGAATCCCGCGAACGGGCTGGCTGCATGGGCGTTTTCGTGGTTTTCCCCATGTGTAACGTGTATACAAGCCAGTTTCCCTTAGAAAGTCCTCCACGAAAGGCATCCCTCCCTTTAGGCAGATAGCCCTCGTGTGCTTTGCCATAATTAAATACACCACACCACACCACTCCATATAGATGATTAAATGGCACTTCCTTGTTAAAGCATTTATTTCAAAGCGTATGTAGTCGCCAAAAATTAGCAAACATAATTCCCTGATTTGTAAGTGCAAATTTCAAATGTCGTCAATGCTGTAGCGATTTTAACAAGAAGTAACGATTGGAATTATCAATGTCTTTCTGGAGAAATATTGAAAACTGACATGTTTATGGCACTGTATATGCCGTAAAGGCTTAAATCGGCAAGTATGTTTTTATTTGTGAGATGACATTCGAATTATCGAAACCTACGAATGTTCAAAAGAATTCCCAAACTCTAATCGTTGTGCCATTTTCGTCATATATATTTGTTGAATCCTAACTTAAAATCGGTTAAATATTTCAACTCAGATCTTTGGGAAAACATTTAATAGAGGCATTCATTAAAATAAAAAAACGATTCGCCGGGATCAAACTACCAATGTTCAAGCGACTTTACCTCCTAGCCATTGATGGGCTGCTGTCTAAGGGAAACTGCCTCATATTCATGTTCCAAAAGGGAAATATTACGAAAATATCCATGCATCCAGGCCGTTCTTTTTTATGATTGTTAGTATTACTATTGCTTTTATAATCATCATGCATAATAACCTAAGAGGAGTGAAAATTGCGCCTATATAGTTTATTAAAACTGTGAAAGTTCTAACAAAATAATTTATGAGGTACTAGATTTAACTTGACGCAGATTTAAAAAACTATGTTAACTAGATATTTTATGATAAAGCTTCTAATTTTCCACCATATACCGTTATATATTTTAAACAGGTCTTAATTCTTCCTGTTTTGGCATGGTTTTCTAAACTTAATGCACTTATAAAATCTTACATCTGTAATGGTAAAAAAAAAGTATCTGTATTTCATCATCCCTCATTTACATCACACAGAATTAGCCGAGATTAAGACCCCCGAATTTTGGTAGTTTTAGTAAGAGATCAACGCAAAAAACATTCTGTGGTTAAATATTTATATGAAGAGTTTTATCCAATTGAAGATCTACGATATAAAGCAGTAGATACGTAGATGTAACACAGTTAAGTTCAGGGATAAAATTATTTTTTATGGTTAATATATTTAGAAATGAAATTTATCATATATTTAGAAAGTGTGAAAGATACTGGATTTTAGTGACTTTCATAGGCACATTTTTAAGTATTTTTCTGCATTTCTCTTTAAACATAAATAGGTAAATGTCGCTGTATTGGCATGGTGGTAGGGAAGCCGGCTGCGATAACTTTGGATCCATGTTTCGATCCCGAAGAAGGTGTGGAAGCTTGTAAGCGTCTAGTTTCTTTCCAGCATGAGCGCACTCAAAATACTGTGGCGCCAAAAGTCCTCTTAAGCGGTTGGTGGTAAGAAAAGAGGCGGGAGAGATCCGCAGTTTCGTTCGCCTCGTGTTTCTGCGTCAGAACGGGACGAAGCTTTCCCTTTCACGCAGGTGTAATTCAGTTTCTCTTCTATAGAGCACCGTGATTATCTTTCTCAGTGAAGTTCAGCGATGGATTCAGCCATTCTCGACTAATGCTAATCAGCAAAGTGTCCGACCTTTTTTATGGGGGGAGGGGAATAAATAAATTTAGTATTGAATATTTTTTCAGTTCTTGGTTTCCCCCCTCCAACTCGTATGGTTACAGAAATTAAAAATTATCCTTTTCATTGCAGCGCGATTAATCAAAAAGCATTATTTTTTATAATATATATATATATATATAAATTACATTTTCCATGTATTTTTGTATGGAGTTTTAATGTAACAGCTTAAACAACTCTGATAAAAATATGGGAAACTTTTAGTTTCATTACAGCGCATAACCTTTCTGGAAACTCCCAACATCAAGATTTGCGGGTACCACTCCTTCATGCCTGAGCGGGTATGTGCGAGAAATTACCCTAGCGCTTTTGTTTTAACGGTGAACGCGACATCCTTTCTAGCTGTGAGATGTTTTGAATATCTGGGACAATTTCGTTTATCTGTGTCAGTGGGGCAGGGCAATAACGACCAGCTTCATTTTTTAATACAGGAATATGTTTTCTGTAGAAAAGGCAACTTTATCTTAGAACTTCCATCTATCGCTTCAAGTCCCCTTCGGACACCACACGGGCGTGCGGGATGAATATATTTAAACCCTTCGGACATCATACGATTCGTATGTCCAATGGCTTTTAAAAGTGAGCTTGATTGTCATTTAATTGGAATAGCTAATCCACGAAAGCTGTTGTGGTGATAGAAAGTGTGCCATCGACAGAATGTGCATGTAGTTTAGAAAAATGGAAAGTTAAATTATTTGATAATAGAGGTGGTTGTGCCGTAAATGCCAGTAATTTATGTAATCGTTGTGATCATGTATGGTAAAAGAATTAAACCAGCGGTTAACAAATTTTAAAGCTTTGGTTTTTATATAGACCGAAAAGTGATAATGGGAGAAGAAGGTAAATGAAAAGTGGTTTAATAACTTATTTCTTCTGTTAAAAAGTGAAAGTGACCCTAAAATGGATTTTTGAAGTAAGTATTTTATTATTATTTGTTTTAGATTTAAATACCCTAAGGATAAAAATTGCAAATTTTGTTTCGAAAAAATCTAATAATTTAGTTAGGTCTTGTTGAACATATTGAACTCTTCCTTTTTCAGAGTTTTTATATTTCTTTGAGAACAGATGGCTATTAATGTAAATGTTAAGTGGGATACTGATAAATGCAGTATAATCTGAATTTACTGCTCTCAAATGTAAATGAATGAAAGAAAGCAGTTATCTTTTTATTCCATTCTTATAATGTGCTAATAGCGCCATCTATCGGTGAAAATGTGAATTTATTCCAAAAATATTCGCCTTACTATGCAAACCTCATTCTGATCCGTCAGTTTATTGATATTATTACTATTATTTTTTTTTTTAAATCCGAAAAGGCGTCAGCCCAAATGGGCTGTTAGTCACTAAACGGGATTTTGCATTGTCCGTTATGAACGGTTGTATCACTTTTGAAATTGTTGCAACTAAATATTATCGCCCTGTGTACTTTTTAAAGAAATCAATTAATGAAGAATCTGCACGTGTGTATGCTTGTTTCTCGCATTGTAAATAAACGGCGGTACCTCGAGCCCCCAAATTCTGAATAACCTAGACCTCCACCCGAACGTAGTATTCTGAATTTCGAATTTTATATTTCAAATTTTGCAAAACTTTACTGAATTTTTTATTAATAAACTGAATGATTTGAAAGCGAGCGTAGGAAGCGCTGTACGAATAAAAAAGTTTTATCTCTAGCTTACGAGACTCTGTCAGAAATTCTAAAGGTATGCTGTTCTTAAATTATTTTGTTATATTGCTATATTGAACTGAGTTTTAGTGGCGTAAGTGCAAAAGAACATGCTATTTAATTTATAAATTTAACATACAAAACGTTAATAATAAAAAGACAAGGGGGGAAATAGAAAAGTGTATGCTAACAAACTCTAATCTCTGAATCGGGAATTCTAAATATATACTGCTATGCTGCTTTTAAAATTTTTGTAATTTTGCTCTTGAATTGTATATGGCATAAGTGCGAAGAAAATTATACTTAATAATAAAGCTAAAAGGTTAGCAGGAGTGAGTGCAATAGCAAGCGGATAGACTGCGAGCTCAGCGAGAGCGTAAAATAACCTTAACAAACTCCTTTAGGCGGCCGGTAAAATGTGAACTATTTTTTATTTTCTCCCCCTAATTATTATTCAAATTAAATTTTGAGCTAAATTTACTTTTCTTACAAAGTGCTCAGACTTTTTCACATTTAGGAGCCTTGTTTCGAAAATAGCATTACACTACTGTATCTGCAATCTTTTCATAACAAAGAAACTCTAGAAATGTCTTTATGTAACATTCCTTTCGATGATTATATAAGTCGGTGATTGCGTAAGGCTCTATGCGAGGAAAGGCTGTATGTGTATCTCATAAAACCGTTGACCGATGTCCTTATGGATTCTTTCTGAAATTTTTGGACACTTTATGTTACCATGGTCATATCATTCGTTCGCCCGGGAAGTGTTACTACTACGTGAAAATTAGATATTTTCCCCACGCCTCGCGCATAACTAGATTCCAGAATGTTGCCATTTGAAAGATCCTAAAATCATACATCTATCTTTTGAGTTTAATATTTTTTAAAACTGCTTAAAAAACTGAGCGAGTTAAAAATACTAGATGTCCACCTCATATTTTTGTATTTCGGTAGATAAGATAAGGAATATTCTTTGTAGAAAAGGTAATGTACATTTCTTTCTTGGATAAGTTAACGGGCATCCCTCGATAGATAAGGTAATGAATATCTTTTTCTAGTGATAAGAACATAATGACCGCCATCTGTTTCTCGTGTCTTTAATTTGCTTCTATCAAAGTTTTAGTTATGATAGGAAAAGCGGTCAAAGTGGACGTTATTTGTTACTCAAAAAAGCAGTCAACTTTATAATTTTAAACGATAACCTCTTTTCTACCGTTTTCAGCATAGAATTAATTTTATGCATTGTTTTTGTAGACCTGTTCTTTAAATCTGTGATGTTTGTTGTAAGAATGATGAACTAAATCTTCTATCATAAAGTAGCGTGTTAAAAAATATACTCTTCCTCCCCCTAAAAAAATAGTTATAGGATAACCGAGATGAAATTTCATTCCTTTTGCATTTTGGTTATACTTCTATTAACTTGATTTAAACCGATAGAGCTAAAGTATATGATAATTGTTGTTTCTATCTGCTTACGGCGCGGGATACATTTTTGGAAGATTTTCTATGGGATGCGGTTCGTATTTACAATTGTAGATAGGAAATATAAATCAACTTTTATTTAGTACGAGATAGAAAGTATTTCCATATATTCAAGCATTATGTGCATAATTATATTATTAAGTCTTAATAATAAACTTTACCAAAGGTATCTTCGTTAATAAAAGTGAGTGATCAGTTTATTAAAAAAATAAAATACGATGAATTGTTTCTAAGAAAACCACGTTTTCAGTTGATTTTATTCTTCTGTGAAAGGTAGTTGCGACAGATATGTGATGTTCAGTATTTGTTTATTTATATTCTAACAAATAACTGGTCACTTTCAGATGTAGTCGTTTCGGAAAGGTGGTTGCCTTGAGAAGATTCTTTACACCTTTTTGCTTCGCATGTTAAAAATTGATTTCTTTGCCACAGCTATGTTCTAGGTGTAAACTATGTGGTTAAATGTTATCTGGCTGGTTAATAACTGGTCACTTTCAGATGCAGTCGTTTTGGAGAGGTGGTTTCTATGAGAAGATTCTTTATATTTTTGCTTCGTACGTTCAAAATTGTGGTATTTCTTTGCCACAGTTATGTTCTATGTGTAAACTATGCGGCTCATTGTTATCTGGCTTGTCATCCAACTGATTCCGATTTTATTTATTTAATGAAAACAAAGTTAAAAAAGATTTTCCCGCATAAATATCGAAGAGAAGAAATTATTTGACTTTATTAGATTTATATATGCAGTGAACCCTTTCTTCTCGTGTAGATAGATGATCATCGCTGAAAATATTCAATATTTCTGAGAATATAAAGAAACGCGGTTATTTTTTAAACATATACCACTTTGATTAACCACTTTCACAGAAGTCTGGGATCGGCTGGAACCAAAAGTGGTAGTTTTAGAGAGTTAATAGTATATGTGATAATGCCAAGGATTTGATTTAATTTATTCCGCTTTACGTGAGAGAGATATCAAACAACTGGCTTTAATGAATGATTACTTTATTAGTTCAATGTTTCGCGATTTAATTAAGTAATAAATCACATAGTACTTTGAAAAATCACTTAGTGACCTCTGAAAGAAAACTTTCGAACCCCAGGTATCCGCGGAATGCATTTAAGTTTAGTTTTATATAGTTACAGGTTTTTAAAGTTAGTTTCGTAAAGTTAAGTTTTATAAAATGTGATCGTATATGTCTCAGAGTAACTTGTGACGTATACGATCACATTTTTATACCCTACTTTTAACAACCCATCTTTTGCCAACCTACCTATCGTTGATACTAAAAATTGAGGTATTTTTTTCATCATTTATTGCCAATAGAACTGTTGTCGACAAACTCAGTTTCAGTATTTTTCTTTTTGTCGAACATTATAAAATTAAAAAATTATTTTCCGAGAGGCAACAAGTATGTCAGATTCACAGCTGATTACGTCTCTGGCGTACTTCAAAAATACGGATGTTCTTGGCAATTAAATCTCATTAGTATTACTTTTCCAATTTCTCATGTAATATCGATATCTTTTCTTCCGAGTCTACTGTATTTTTATTAGAATGTATCCTGTAAAGTGAGGTAATTTGCATGTAGCTCCAAACAAAAACAGATTCCACGTTTAAAAAAAGTCATTTATACAAGACATGTTCTCCCTAAGAAGAAAGTGTTCTACTGACCCGAATCTTGAATATTAAGCATTCTAGGGAAGGTTTCTCTTCACTTAACACTATTTCAACATAAGCTGTTATATAACTTGCATGATTAATTGATGTTTACTGTATAAGTTGTATGACTTTGTTTAAACAAATCTTAAATGTTTTAAAGGAAATTGCTATCCTGTTTGTTGCAAAACTTAGCTAATTGGCAAATTCGACATTTGTAATGTATACAACAAAAATCTTTTAACCGCCATTCCAGAAAATTATTAAAAAATTTATTTATGTGTGTTTTTATTCAGAAATATAACGGCTGTAATCTTACTATTTGAATATTAAATTGCTAAATTTAAATGCTAAAAATTTATAGAGATGGAATGAATTAAAAATTTTCTCGAATTTGCATCTTAAAAGATCTTGAATCCTTTGAAATCTTTCTAATTCTGTGTATAAAAAGTATGGGAAAAATTTAATATTAAAAGTCTTTAATTAAAACAAAGTCTTTATTTAATATAAAAAATAAATTTATGAATTTTTTAACTTACATGTATAATAAAGTACATAAATAAAACGCTTGTTTAATAAGTAAGACGCTTGAATCTTAACTTTCATTTCCTCAATAGAATTGAATAAAAAAAGAAAAGAAAGGGAATTTTAGTAACAAAATTGGAGAACTATTTCAAAGTGATACTAGTAATGCAGATTCGCCGAAATTGTAATAACCTTGTTATTTCTAAATTAGTGTTTCAATAAAACTAATATGTCTTAAGTTTTTAGTTAAAAGGTTTAACGACTTCTTAGGTTAGAATTCGAGAGATTCAGATGATGAAAACAGTTCAGAATATTTCGAGTTTCGCAAGATTTGTGGATTTCAAAGAGTTCTTATCCCTGTTAAAATTGAAGAAACTTGTTTCATTAAGTTGTTAATGATTATTGGGACCTTGAATTTACGTTACTTATAAATTGCTTGAGGTGAAGGAAGCTTGGTATATCATTAATCGCGCTGTATTAAGTTGTTCAGTAATAAAAAAAGATAGAATGAGGAAACTAAATAGGGAGAAAACGGTTTCCTTTTTGGAAGCACCCTTAACCTTAAATAACAACATTCATTTTCTTTTTAAAGGTCACTGGAACGACATAGAATGAGATCATTACTTTTAACGTCCAATCACTTTCTCCTGTCTATCCTTGAAGCTATCAGATAATTGGCTCACGATTGTGAGAGCATACGTTTTGGTGTAATCAATTTACTGCTTGACATTGCCTGTGCCATTGACACTCATTTTAATATTCATCAGAAAGTGTGTTACACATGCTTCTTTTTGTAAGCAGCATCAGCTAATTTGCCTTGAAAATTAACAGCAAATTTTATGTAATCTTGTAACTAAAACGCTTGCTTAATAAGATTTTTGGATCTTTTTTTCGATCTTGCACACGTTTTTTCGGTTTAGTACCTCCCTACCCTGAAATCATGACTTGTATCTTATTGTAATAAGCCCAGAAGGGCTGTTAGTCTCGAAAAGACATTTTGCGTCGAATTACTTTTCAAATTGTTGCCACCAAATATTATCGCTCTGTATTATATTTAAAGAAATTAAATAATGAAGATTCTACATGAATGTATGTAAGTTTCTCGCATTGTGAAAAAAACAACGGTACCTAGATTGTGAAAAAAAACAACGGTATCAAATTTTGAATAACAGTCCTTCACCCGAACGTGGGCATCTGGAAGCCCGAATTTTGAATTTGTTTCATTGTCTGTTTCATATTTTGTAAAAATTTAACGAATTTTTTATTAAAAACTCAACAATTTCAAAGCAAGCAGTGCAACGCTGTGGAGAATAAAACATTTTTATCTCCAGCGTCCATTATTTATTCATTATATTTATATATAATTACACTCAGTCAATTTTACTCTCAGTCAATTAGATTCTGAAAGAGTTAAATTAAGTATTAAATGCATAGGCATTTTCTCTGAACGCTTATATTTAGTCGAGGATGCATATATTCTCATGTGCCGAATAACTTGTGTCTGACATTATCATTTGCTTCTGGAAATAACATTGAATTTTTCTCTTGAAATGGGCTCCAAACGAGAGAGCATAACCAAAGTCTGCAGATCATTCTTTAACTAGAACGATTATCCGATGATTATCTTATTTTATTTGAGAATGGTGTATAATAATAAAGAATGCCTGTATAGGTACATGCATTATTGTTTTTAAGACTGTTCATATGGTAAGATTTTTTTTTTTTTGAAGACTGTTCATATGATAAGTGAGTTTTTTCTCCCCTTCCCATTGGTGTACACTTAGCCTACTTAGACTTGGCCACTACTAAGGCCGGAAGTGGAGGCCGCTTTATTGTGGGAGCACCTGATAGTTGGCCCACTGTTACCTCCTATAAAACGATGGACAATTAAGCCATGCCTTCTCCAGGATTCAAACCCGGGCCCTTCGATATCACAAGAGGCTTCCCTATCCACTATACCAGTCTAGGTGGCGTAAAAGTCAAACTGTATTCTTTTTCACTACTCGTAGTCCAAATCCAGGGACATCTTGAATACTTAAATACTACTATAATCCGATATTTATACTTCGTTTCAACATTTTGATTTGCTCAAATACAGCAAATCAAAACTGTATTTGAGTACGTTAAAACGAGGTGTAAGTATCGGATTTAGTATTTAAGTACTCAAGATGTGACTGGATTTGGACTGCGAATAATAAGGTATGGTTAAAAAGGGATGTGGTTGTAATGAAACAAAGCTTAGCTATCTCTTCTGAGTCAAATTACGGAAAAAAGTAATCTCAGTATTTCAAAAGATATGATGAAACGAAAAGCGATATGCTGAGCTGCTGTCAGTTTAATTCAATCATTCGTCGGAAATGAGGAATTAATAAGTGACCGCGAACCATTCTAAACCAATTTTGTTGTTGTAGCTTCTTTTGATTGTTAAATCTCTCAATCCGTCGGCATCAGCTGCTGACACGTGAATAGCACGTTCTGGCTATCAGCCAAAATCAGACTTGGCTACCCTGTAGGTAGCGGAAAAAGCATACAACGCAGACTACTCTGCAGACTGCTCTTGGATTTGCCGAAGTTAGCATTTCTTCTAAAGCTTTAAAGATTTAAATTTTGGCACCAAAACCGCATTTACTGCTGTAATGTGATGTTCATGTAATGAATATTATAGTGGCTGCTAGTAAAGGATGTTTGCGTAATTTATTTTAAGTACATATCCTGAAATATCTGCTTGAACTTTTCCAAGCATCATCTTGGTAGCCATATGGCAATCATCTAAATTGATGGCCATTAAGAATACTGAAAATTTTGAAATGAAAATGTGTCAAAGAAAGAAAATATGCTCATTTGTATGCATTTTAATTGGCTTAGTTACAAGAATACGTATTTTTGGTTGGTCTTCCATTTTGCTTCGTATCATTGGTCGAATGGGCATAAAATAAAAATCAAATAAACAACTGTAAAAGAAAATCATTTCTTAAAACCTGATGTGTCTGCAAAATAGGACTTTTTAACTTCAAAGTTTTTAAAAGCTACTCTTAATAGTTTATCTTCAACATTGCAACATATAAGAACTGTTTATGTACACGTACATAAACACCTTGTACTTGTTACATATGTTTTAATGTTGTGTATGTGCGTGAGAGAGAGAGAAAAAAAATTAATGATGACGTAAGTACGTGTTAGCAGCAATCATGACTAGTTTAACACTTTGTTTCTTAACGAAACAATACTTAACGCAGACATGCGCAGCTAAACTGGGACAAAAAATGCCTCCATTCTTTAGTAGTTCTTTACATAGGTATCTTTTGCATTTTTGTAACGTATGTGAACAAAGAGCAGCAGCAAGCTTGCAGAGAGAAGCAGTGAAGAAATTTGCAGATTCCAGTTAGCTTTGGTTACGAATAATTTTATAATTATATTAGGAATAATTTAGTTTTTATTTGAAATTAGCGCTGCTGCGTAGTTGAGGTTTTAGCTTGCAAATTTTATTATTATAGGTTGAAGCATTCATTATGTAAGTATCTGCGCCATTAGTGTTATATCATGTGACAAGGATTAATTTCAAACTGACGTTGTTCAGAGAGAGATATAATAAGCATGTTGCTCTTTTAAGATAAAAAGGGAGAATAAGTATATTAAATAAGATCCTTAAGGGATTACTGCAAATTAAGTTAGAAATATCGTTTTTAATATTTTTTATCTTGCATATGAAAACAGTTAATTTTCATTTTATTTACCTAGCAAATATTCGAAAAATTTCTCCCTAATTTGAGTTAATCATTATGAATATATTTTGTGCATTAAAAACATAAATAAGATTTAAAAAATAGTGGTGTTAATATATCTGTATAAATTAGGAGTCTAGACGTTGTCTGAGAGAGATGTTGACTAGGATAATAGAATTCCTTTCCATGAGCAATATATTTCAAAAGATAACATTTATAGAGAGTAGTTAATATCTGCTCTTAAAAACGCATTGAGTGGTAATAAAGTCCAGGGTTTTAAATCTATTTTATTAATTAAGGTCGTAAGAACTGTGTCTCGAAAAAGTATAATATCTGTATGAAGGAGATAAAAATAAAAAATTAAGATAATTACGATAGAGAACGTCTTATGTTTCTTTAAAGAAAATTACATATGGGAAACTTAATGGACTTTTCACGTACGTTGTCATGTGTCGCATAGAACGTCACCAAAATCCCAAAACAAAAACAGTGGGGTTGCTAAAGAAGAAGCTTGTACCAACCGTTAAGCATAAGTATGATCCTCCTCTGAAATTTAATTAAGGCCATCGTCTAAGAAACGAAATTGTGCAGAGAGTACAGATTCTTTCGGAGCAAGAAGTATGAAAAACCAACTGTGCGTTCGTCCGGATACAAATTAACAATCTTCCAGTTTCTAGCTGGATGTGCCTACATATCGAGAGCACACGTGCTACACATGCTATTTCTGTAATGCACATGCCAGATGCATATTGCGTAAATTCAAGGATGCCCACAACTCGCAGTCCTCAGGACAAATTTATTTGACCCGAGTTATATCACGGAAAATAAACGAAATTCTAGGTACACTGCGCGAAAAAAAAGGGGGGGAGACAGTTCTTTATATCCCGTTCTACTGGGCCGATTGATGAAATTCAAATTGCATTTTCCATGTCTCGAAAGCGCGACTTCGGATATATATTAGATTTATATACAGCTTTGTTCTAATGTAGGTAATCTGACACAAAATAGAAATTTTTCTGAAATAACATTTCCTTCCATATTTTGATTCTACGACTCAAATTATGCCTAAATATTATATTTTGTAAAATTGAGTGCGAAATTTACAAAGAAATTCAATTTAACTTGGCGCTTTTTTTTTCAGTTTGAACCAAGAATAATATGTAATTCACTTGGCGAACTTCTTAATATTGGAACCTATTTTCCTTTTCCTTCCATTGTGCAGGAGCGGAAAAGAAATCACATCATTCTTACTTTCAAATAATTTTAACAAGTGTGTAAACCACACATTTTTGTTATTATTGCTTTCGACAAATATGCCAAATTTCAGAACGCTCCAATATATAAATTCACGTATATCTTCGGAAATTTTGAATAAAATGCTCTAATTTTTTGCAGGTATGCTTAGAAATACATCTACTTTAAGATGATTGTAAAACTTTTATAGGTTATAGTTCAAAATGTTTTTCGAAAAATTTATAAAAACTATTTAAAAGTACAAATTTTAAAAATCATTAAAAATGGGTGAATTTTATTTGGACTGAACCAAATTTTCGAACTGTGTCAGAGAAGGAATCAAATAAGTTTCATAAAAAAAGATATATTAATAAATGCATACCACATTGAATTAACATTGAGGAGCTAAAATTTTGAGAGCTAATTTTTTAAAAACTACTCGGGCGATTTTTGCAAAACTTGAGAGTTTGGGATAATTTGAATCGTAGAATCGAAAAATGGAAAAACATTGGCATGTCATTTCAGAAAAAGTCTGATTTTATGTCAAAATACCTATATTTGAACAATGCTATATATAAATCTAATACATATTCTAAGTCGCGCTTTCGAGGTATGAAAAAATTTGAATTTCGTCGATCGGCCCAGTAGAACGGGAGATATAGAACTGCCCGCCCCCCCCCTTTTTTTTTTTTTTTTTGGGCCACAATTTTCACGTAACTATAATTTGGAAATCAGAATTGGCTGAATGAGTTAAGCGGTTGTGACTGCTTGTTTAAATATATTGAATATGCCTCTTTAAAACTGAAATCATGTGATAAATGATATTTTATTGGCAACATCTGAAATTAAATTAAAACTGTAGCAGTCTTGTATTAAGAGTAGCAGCTTAATTAATTTTGAACTTTGCTATGACAAAGTAAAGCAAATAGTAAAAATTGGCGGCAGCACTTATCTGACGACTTGAGAAGTAGATTTCCACATTTCAAATGGTGCTGATTGCATTTCTATGTTCTATATTTTTATCCATATTAATTACATTATATTTCCTACTCTAGTCACAGTTAACACGAAACTTACTTAAAATCATGTAGATGGATGCATAAAGTTGCAATTATGTACGCATTGTTGCTTCTCGAGGTAACAGCCGCTGCTTCCGGAATCTTAAAATCAAAGCAAGCTTTTTTCTCCCTTCCTTGTGTTTACAAATTTCTAATTATCCCTTGCACTTGCATTCGTGCATTTTCTAAAGGAATTTTTAACCTTTCTTTGTTGTGAATGACATAAACAGTATTTTGACATTGAATGCTTCTTAAAGACTTGGCGAGATTTTTATGATTATTTTTATACTTGACGCAGTTATTTGAAGTGTTTTGGGAAGAGATGCTTCTTCTCTTTACCCAACTTAAGTGTCAAATGCATCCAAGAATAGGATTCAAGACTACGTGGGCAGAAATATTTACTTCAAATACGTAATTTGGAGTGTCATTGTACTTCCAATATATGTTTCCTCCTTCGGTGTTCTTTGTGTCTTTCTTATAAAAAGGTTTTCATTTGCTGTGATGTCTGCAGTAAATTGTGCGTTCAAGGAGTATATGTTCATATACAGAGTGTAAGGTATTTCTCTCTCCTTTCCTCATGCCTTCATGGTGTAGTTTGAAGCAAACTCGACGCGTATTCGAGAGGTCCAGAGGATCGAGTTCTGATGAGGACATTTCATATTTTCCATGTTTCCTGCTTTTTTTTTACTAATGACAAATGTACTTAAACGTGTGTAATTTAACCACAAAAAATATTTGGCATACGTTATTTATTCGAAAATAACCGCATCCTTTTTGCAGTGTTTTTATTCTAAAATTTGGTAGTTTCTCATAAATAGATATTTTCATAATTGAAATTTCAGAATGAGTGGAAGGAGTTTAATTCTCGTACTGTACAGAATAATTACACTATTCAAATACGATATTAACCACATAAGTAAATACCATGTATGTAAATTACGTAACTATCATCAATTACAATAGCTGCGTCTAGCCGATTAGTTTCAGTTTAAATTTGCATATTCTGTATTGGTCACTGGTATGCCTAAAAACAAACAGATAACAAAATGTATCAATAACAAAATCCTGGACTACAATTTGCAGTGTTATTATTTCGAGGAATTTCTGACGAAAGGAAGGGGGAAAACTATGATTCTTTATTTTCCAGAATAACTGATACTTAATTATCTTGTATTCTGTGTCCTCCCATTTTCGAATAGATAAGGTAATAAATATATCGTTGTTAAAATTAAGAGCAGACATTTACGAACTGTGAGCTTATTCATCAGTTCCTTTAGCGTTTAATGGTATTTAATATATTACATTTTTGCTGTAATATTTATTGGATATATTATTGAAAGAAAATATGAAAATTTGTGTATTACATAGCTTTGCTGAGGTTTTTTTAGCAAATTTTGAAATTTAGGAGTGTTAGAGAAAACAATCAGAATGTTGGGGTTTTAATGTTTGAATTTGCAATTTAAAAATACTTTGCTTTTTTGTGTACTCTGCTAGTTGAGAACCCCTGATCTAGATGATGTAATTTTAGATCTTCAATACTCTAAATTATGTAATTTTAGATCTTGAATAGTCTAAATTAGCGGTTCTCAACCTTATGAGTAACTTGTTCCATCGAAACAAAAATTGAAAAACTTCAGCCAGATAACTCTACTGCATTTTACAATGATTATTTTTTCAGTTTCTCAATAAAAATACTAATATATATATATATTACCATTTGCACAAACTATTGGCTATTTATATTAAATATGCACATATAAAAATATTATAACAAAAATTGGTTACACTTCAGTTATCAAAATTTAAGTTTTAATACTTTAATTAAAAAATTTAGTGCGAAATTTGGTCCTGTTTTAGAGAGATCAATTTCTTTGTGTGATTTTATTCCACCTAGTTTTAACCATAAATTAGGATCCACTTTTAATTTTGTTCTGTATTTATTTTTCAGGTCTAACGTAGAAGAAAATCCTTATTCACACAAATAGGTTGTGCAAAAAGGCAATAAAAATTTTTATAGCTTTATTTGAAATGACTTTAAATTCTTTTTTTTGGGGGGGGTTAAGTCAAAACTTAACAATTGTGTTATTTTTGAAGTCTTTGGTTAGAGTTCGATCAGAGAAAATTTCTATCAATCGTCTTTTTTTCCCCACGACATAAAATTTCAGGTACATTTGAACAAAATCTATTTCTAGTCCAGTTTTCTTTTTGATAATCATCGGAAAAATACATGTTGAAATTATTTATTAATGAAAAACAATGATTTTTAATGTCGGGTGCTAATTCTTCTTTTATTTTCAAATATTTTCGGTTAGAAAACTTTCTAAAAGTGGTAAAAGAGTAAAATGTTATTATCCATTATTAGCTCGAATTTCTTTTATCATTGCATTTATTTATCTCTAATGGTAAACAAATCAACACTTTGTCCTTGTGATCTTAAATTTCATTCATTCAGCTTTCGAAAAAGATCAGCTAAATATGCTAAACATGCCAACCATAATTCATTAAATAAACCTTTTTGCAAATCAAATTTTGAATCACAGAAGAATATTTGAATTTCTGATTAAAAAGACGATTTCAAACTTTGCCTCTGGATAACCACCTTACTTCGGAATGTAACAGAAGCGGTTCATATTCACTACCCTCCTCTTGGCATAAAATCATAAATATTCTTGAATTTAAACATCGACTTTTAAGAAAATTAACTTTTTTCACAGCTTGATTCAAAACGATTTTAAAGCTTTCGGGGATTGTTTTGGATACTAAAGCTTCACGATGAAGGGATCGATGAGTAAATTTAGTTTCAGGTGTGACTTTCTTTATTGGAGAAATAACACTGGAATGTATTCCTGTTAAACCCCGAGCTCCGTCACTGCATACGGCAATGAATTTATTCCAAGGAGTATTCTCAGACATAAAATTGTCAATTACTTTGAAAATTTCATTTGCACTTCCTGAAGAGATTCACAAAATAAATATTCTTCGACAATTCGTTTATCTTCTTCGAAAGGTATGTAAACTGCTAATTGAAAAAAGTTCATTATATCAGTATTTTAATGTAACTGCAATGCGAAATACTCACTCTGTTTTATTTTTTGAATAAGTGTATCTTTTATGGAATTTGCCATTTCATGAATTCGTCGACTTACTGTATCATTTGATAACGGAATTATTAAGTTCATTATCCGCTTTTCCGTTGAATAATGTTAGAAAGATATATTTAGCTGCTGGTGATATACGGTTTTCTCAAACAGTGTGAGCATGCCCAGTCTTGGCAGTTCTTAGGCTTACTAGGTAACTAGCTTCCAGAGTTTATTCTCTTGAAGAAGCAAAACCTTTCAGTACTATTGTTTACTCTTTTTCAACTCCGAATAATTTTCTCTTAAAATACTCTTCAGATTTAGCCTTTGAATTGGTATGCTTAGATTAAAGATGGCTTTTAAGAAACTATGGTTTCATACTTTGATTGGATAACAGTTCACCACGAACAACACATTGTGGTTAAGGGTCCATTTCATCTCCATTCCAAGTAAACCCAAACGATAAATAACTTTCATTATATTTTCTATATATTTCTATATATTTATGAAAATAAAAACGATTATTTTGCTGAAGTCGGTGAGCGGCTATTGATCTGAACAAAGCTCATATCTCATAAATTTACAAATGTTAAAAAAAAAACTTAAACATGATGTTGGAGTATTTAATTTTTGAATTTAATAGGTAAAATGTTTCTTTGCGTACCACTGGTTGAGAATCGCCGTTCTAGATGTTGTCGACATGTAGATATATATGTTGGCTGATTCAACACTATGACTTGCGCAAGACAACCAAGTGAGAGTAAAAATGCGATGTGTCCAAGATGAAAGTTAGGTGTAGAAAGATTTAGTTTTAGTTTAGCTTTTGCTTAGCAAGAATGATTTAGTTATAGTTCTACTTTCCTTTATTGACTAATTTTAAGTTTCGGTTTTCAAAAAATTTCTCGTTATGTAAATATCACAACGAGGGACATTAATTTTTAAAAGACGCAGTTTAGAAGGTTTTAATTATAAGCAGTTATTTTTTTTCTGATGGAAGGAGAATATAACCAAATTAAAATGTAGCGTTAGGGGCTTATAAAAGGAGTATATTGCAAATTTAGAGTTAGAATTTCAGTTTACAAATTTTTATCTTATACATATTTATATACTGAGTATTCAAAACGCGTGTTTATATAGAATAAAAATAAAAGAAAATAGATTTAGGGATTAAATAATTACGGAATTTCTTCTGTTTTGCTATTAGATTTACTGGAGGTTTTAGCGCCTTATGTAGTTTCAGATTTTACACAAATTTGTAAAATCTGAAAATTTATATTCAGTTTTTTAAATATATATAGATATACAGAGTTTCTTAAAATGTTTTCAGCTAATTTTTATTAAATTATAATAAATTTTGACTATGTGCAATGTTTTCTTTACGTGACCATATAAAAAATTAGATTATGTACAATTTCTATGTTTTCCGTTGCTGATATTATTTTCCATAAAATTTTCTACTTCACTTAAAGAAACTTTATAAATGTATTTATAAAACCTGAGTTTATATTTTGCTGTTTTGTGAATTACCATATTTTAATACGTGCGATCAATCTGAAACCGGGAACTCCTGGATAATTTTATCTCTTTTATATTATTATTTATTATTTTAATTTCTTGTCTCTGTCCTTCTGTCTTTTTAAAATCTGAAGCAGAACTCTCAGATACCCTCACTCACCACAGTTTTAGACGTAGATAATATAACTTCGAATATTGTTTTTTAAAGGGAAGGTTTCGCAGTCTGCCGTTTCTGCTTAGAAAACGTGGAAATCTTTCATAAATTTGTTTCAGATGTTTTTAAAAAAATGTAGTTTAAAAACTCCGTTGCCTATTTTTACAAATACGAATGTTCATGTTTGTCCAGTAATTGCCTTGTGACGTTTACTTAATCAAGTTATTTAGTCAGATTACACGATCGTTGATCTCTGTATTGGGAATTACATATCTACACAGGAAATGAATCGAAATGGTCTTGAGAACATATCATTTTGTACTTCAGTATCATGAGAACATGATTAGAGAATACGTTGGAGTACATTTTTCCCACATATATAATTTTGTTTTGTTTGAAAAGTCGAATTGACTAAAATACGATTTTGTGGTACGATTTCCATATTATTACGCTTCTGTGAATTAAATAATTCTTAAAGCACTTTTAGCATTAAAAATGGTAGGCTAATAAGCTTTTTAAATCAACGCTTGTCTGCTTGTTGTAAGTTTTTTCCCTGTACTCTTCAGATGTTTTGCTTTCTAAATCATTTTAACTTGTATAGTTAAGTAAATGTTAATGATATATATGTGTTGACATTTTATATGGTGATCATTCTAGTAAGGAGGGGGCACAGTGAGATTTCTGCCTCTGGCCGTGATAGCTGTAGGTCCAAGGTCAGATTTCTCCAAGTGACATATTTTAAACTATTTTTATCATTTATCTTGCAAATTATTGAGACAGCTTGTAATACGTTGGAAAAAACGAACGTATAAATCAGTCTTGTCAAATATAATAGATTTTTAGAAATCCTACTTTTCTTTCCAATATATTACCGGTAATAAATATAAAGTGCGCAAAAAGGAATTTATTTTCTTTATGAATTTGTTCAAAAATCAAACCCGAACTTGATTTTTTCAGTTTAATACTTTTATGATTAAATTTTGACCTGTCTTTGGTCTCGAAATGCCCCCTCATAGGTCAAAAATAGTCTATATGCTACTTTTTAAATTAAACTTTCAAATGGAATTTGAGCTACAAAGTGAACTGAATAGGGTCAGGGGTGGATGAGGCTATTGGAAATTCAGAAAATTTCCTGAAACACCGGTACCCGTGATGCCGCATTGTTATATCTTGTCTAGACTGTTTAAAAGCTAATAAAACATTATCGTAACTGTTAAACTCATGAAACACAAAACAATAAACTCCTAGAAAGAAAGAGATTTAACCACATTAAAAAATAAGAAGTGTAATAAATCGAAAGATAAACGTCTTAAACTCAGTCTCTGAATGCAATCCTCTTCAGCTCGTTACGAATTCATCATCACTTGATCCAGTTCTTTAATTCGTTGCATAAGAATGACAGATTTCCTTGTTCAGCAGAAACCTTTCAAAATTGTGCTCCTTCAAAATGTGCAGACAATATTACACACATCGACCACGGTTCGCTAACCTAGAAATCTTCTCGGGGATGCCCCTGCTTAAAAAGTATCGATCCCTTTATGAAGGCTGCTTTCTTCAAATTAAAAACCAAATTTCGTACATTCATTTAATGAAAACTTAATTTGCAGTGACTATACTACGACCACTTTTATGATGAAAGCATCCTTGTAAATCTTTTCTCTTGGTAATTGCGGTCGACTTGCGTTATGACGGGGTAACATTATAAAGCAATCCTAACATCAACATGTGAATAGATGGGACTAGATGTGTTATGTGTCAGCTAGAAATGATATCGTGAATTATTGTTTGTGTATGCTAGGTGTGCCCTTCTCAATTGCATACAAATTTTCTTTAAGCAAGTAGAAAAGGAGAGATTTTGAAAGCTAAGCAGGTTCTGCTTGTATATTGAAATAGTGATGAGTCATCATATATACATTTTAGATGTAAAATGGAGCCATATATGTTATAGATTTTGGGTTGTTTATTCAAGTAGAGTAAAGGTGAATGATTAAAATAAAAAGATGAAATCTGTATGTGTGGTTTGAATTTACGCAAGTTCATATCTATGTAACATTATTTGAACTCGTATTAATAGACACATCCTATAGTAAATTAATTGAATTGAAGAACAATATTATTTGAAGACTATTAATTTTATTAGTTGTATTTTGTTATTTAAGTTGTATTTTTTAATAACTAGACCTCAAATTTTCAGTTCAATTTTAAATCCCTTTTGGAAATTAGCTGTAGGAAATAAATCTAGTTTCGTTTACAGAAATTAATTTTGATAAATTCTGAAAGCGATTTACTAAACTTGTATAGAAAATCACATGATTAAATGCGTTAGATCAAGTAAGATAACTTTCTGAAAATTTTGAAGTTTTATTTTTTATTTAATTTTAATGCAGTTGTATATTTTTTTACATTTCTATTTAAATTTCGATATTCCTTTCTCTCTCTCTTCTTTTTTTTTTGGGGGGGGGGTTGTTTTTATTAGATATTATGTTCGATGATCTGTTATACATAATATACCTTTTTATGTTGTATAAAATGCACAAAACAAAGATAAAAGACTAACGAAATAGATAAAATAATGATAGAAATATGCGTCTGTATTAATAAATAACTTTTTTAAATTTTACGCCAGTGGAAAGCCATCCTCATCTTCTTAACATCTAAATCAGGCATATCAAACACGCAATCCTTGACTCATTTTTATGCGGTTTTCAGTTCACCCCGAAAAAATAACAAAAGTATTTAATTATAGTATAATTAATAAAAAGCGGAATTCCGTTTTTAAATTCCGTTTTCGTATTGTGCAACCTGAGGTACTACAAAGGACCCTTAAGACTGTATCCTTACAAAATTTTCACAACCGACGCTGAGGAAACGGCAGCCCATTTACAAATGGAATTAACAAAAGTTCAGTGCAACTCAATTGTAAAGCAAAAATTAAATGAATATCCCCGAATTTTCCAAACACCTGGCTGAGCTGTTCCCAGAAAGCCCAAAATTTGTATCATACGTGATTTTCGTATTGGGTAGTATGTACCAGTGTGAACAACCTTTCTCTTTTTCGAAAAAAGGACTCCAGCGAGATTCAAGTCTCTGTTCTGAAAATCGCTACTGCAAGCAATATGTCTGCAGACATACAAGAGCTAATTGTAGATACAAGACACCAGATGTTGGAAAGATACCGTACGTTATCCGGAAACAACCCTGTTACCAGGATTTTCTTATGACTATTTTATTATTTCAAGGACCACGGAATTAGGTAGTATTTTATGTGTTTACTGCCTTTTTAAATACATCATTAAGTACTTTATTTTCTTGCGGTCCGCGCTGTTGCGCACTGATGAATATTTGACCCACTTAAGGTGATGTATTTGGCATGCCTGATGTAGAGCTATTATTTACTTAAAATTGGTGCACAATTCGTATTTCACTGGTATTCAGTAGTATGTCCTCCCCAGTTCTTTCTCATTAGATATTTCGTGATCGCATTTTATTTCGCAGATTGCTTAGTTTTGTTTACATTTTTATCGCAGTTCAGGTTGCTGTTGTAAAATTTAATTATTTTTTAAGATTGTAGTTTTATTGCTATCGGCGTATTCAAAATTTGAAAATTTAAGTATTGATGAACTAGCTTCCCTCGCCGGTGAGACTAAGTCCCTGGTTGTGGTACTTGTATTTAGGTCCATCTTACAATAAAAATTGCAGTTTTTTAAGTATGAGCCAAATGCTTCCCCTTCATGGATGCTAAAAGTTCTGTCAGATGAGTGTGTTGTTGAAAACGTCATGATCAATTTACTCATGTTGAGGGATATGCGGAAAATGTGATGTCTGTGTTACCAAAAGTCTGTCATAGATATTTTCCAAAAACTGAATTTCAGGGTATCATTATAAGAGAGTTATTTTTTTCCCTCCTTTGCTAAAACGAACTGTGATTACTGGCATCTTTCACTGTGAGAAAAAAGAAAAAAGGTCCACAGAATCCACATTTGTTATTAACAATTCTTGCCTCAGTTCACAGAAACAAGTAAGACATTTTCCTTGGAAAGTAATGTTACCTCCATATTTATCCTAAGCATTTTAATGCTTGGAAGCGAAATATAATTTTATCCAATTATTATTTATAAGAACGATTTAGCTGCTACTCTTGGAGAATCGACTCTTTGCGCGGCTGTTTGTGCTCACCTGTGCTTAGAAATAGGCCTTGTGTGAGTGCTTGAAACCCATTTCTGGCATAAAACTGAAAGTAGTCTAGAATTTCCTGCTTTCGATTTTACGGAATTAATAACCTGCATTGCTTCTGTCAATGCTATTTTCAGTCCGCCAGCGACCAAGCAGATGAAACTACATAATGCTGGGAGTTTAGCTAGGGTTCAAGTCCCGGTGAAAAGGGTGACTAGATGGGTGTCTTTGTGTTTTTCTCCAATGTGCAACATGTATATGAGCAAGTTTCTCTTAGAAAGTTCTCAATGAAGGTGCTGCTCTAGGCCGATAGCCATAGAGTGCCATAGATTTCCCATAATCTATTAAATAAAAATCTTAATTTTCTTTCTCTCCATTTTTTTTTTTTTTTTTTTTTTTTTTTTAATTGTCGAAGAAGAAATTCAGATCTACCACCTTTTTGTATGCCAAACGGTTGCCGAATGGTTGAAAATCTGTGAAATTCTGAGTGCTCTTGTCTTCTTCTACACCGTTGATTGAACGGGCTGATTGCATAAGCTCTTCATCATGCGTCATATAACTACAAGCCTGGTTTCATTTAAAAATTGCTCCACAAAGGTGTTCTTTTCTGTAGGCAAAATTTTCACTAATTGTCCCAATGCGATTATCATGTAATCTAAAATTTATTTTTCGTGCTATTGAGTGAAATACTATCAAGTTAGTTACTTCTTATGGCGTGAGTTTTCATATAGTCAAGTAGTTATTTAGAATTATTGTGTACAGATATATGAAAGTTTTCATAGCAGGTATGTATGCCTAGTTTCGATGGGCATATAATTAAATCATTAGATCATTAAAGTTGAATGATGCTCAAAATAGATCGTTATCAGTTCAGAAAAACAAAATATAAACAAAAAGTTCGATAAACTGCGTAAAATTGATCCTTGTTTTTATATCTTATACCAGGTTACCTCATATGTTTGCAAACATAAGCAATAATATGCATTATATTCGGCAAGGTATTCGTTTGAAGAACAACAACCTATATAAAATTCACCCTGTAAATATATTCGTCGTTCGTTATTTAATATATTTTCATTAATTAAGAAATTTTACCATTCTAGCATTATAATCAAATGGATACTAATGAACGGTCGTTATAAGAACCGTCAATTTTATATAACTAAAGAAAGAGAAATTTGGGAATTAGATGGTATAGAGGAAGAAAACAGTGAACCAGCAGAAGTGGTTAAATTCAGAAAAATAGTATAACTGTTTGTATTTTAAACTGTCTTAAAGTGATTAAAGAGAAAGTCGAATAAGGAAATTGTTGCTAAAAATGACGTAATTGGCGTATATAAATGAGTAAAATCCAAGCAAATCATTTGAAACATCCAAACTACCCCCCTAACAAAACAAGCATACGCACACACACATATGTCATAAAAAGGTGATCAATGTATGAAATAGAAGAGTATAGTGAAAACGAGTAATCCAAAGCCCAAAAAAGAAATGTGACGTCATAGAAACTGCATCTTTATCAATTCTTGTCTCCAAAATGTTGAACATTGTTTGACTCGGAGAACAAGTTCTGTTTTTCATTACTGTAATTGTATTGACGCCTAAGAAAAATACTTGCTCTGTGTTATACTTATTCATTAGTTCAGAAAATTATATTTGCTTAGCTCATGTTGTTATGAAAATACTGGTATAATTTTGCATTTTGGCAAGTTGAATAAATTTTTCGTCAAATTTTTATTGCAGCTGTACGTCTCCGGCGCGATTAAACAACGTTAGTGCCCATTAATGAAAGGTCTATTAAAAAAATCGCAATAATTCATCATATAGCAGTACCAAATGAGCTTTGTTTTTCCGAATTGTCTGATGACATCAGTTTATGCATTTACACAGCAGCATTAAAAGCAAATCTCGCAAAGAGGGTAGGTATTTCTAAATCTAACTGTGAATGAAGAGAATTCCAAAACAACTATCATATGACTTCAAGGCATCATTATTTGTTCATCTAATCAACACAGAAGGTTAAAATTTCAGATAACCCGTGATCTGTATAGTCATAGTTTCTGACAGAGTACGAACTCCTATTCCTAAAGGTTCATCCAAAGAGTGTGGAATAAGATCGTTGTTGAAGACTAGTATTTCCGATTAATATGCGATGGTGCAAGATATTTATGCGGTCTTACTTAAGATGTTCTGCTGTAATATACAGAATTTTACTGTAGGTACAGGAAGTACTTTATCACCTTCATTTAAGAAGCCGCCATTTTAAGAAGCCTGTGAGGTAATAAAGCGTTTCCTTCTTGGTTAAAAGTTCTTTGATAGTGATTCCGACTAATGTGTTTGCAACTTCCATTACTTCCCAAGAGATCAAGTGAAATAGCATGTGACAGAAGGAGATCCGCTTTTATCAGAAATAAGACCGGATATATCTTATAAAGCGGTTTTGGGAATAAGTTTGACGTCTAAGAAACATAATAACTCTTATCACACCAATCCAGGGAAAAGACCTTAATGGCATAGGTTCCGGTTATTTGTTGGGGGTGAACGCATATATTTCAATTCGCATAAAACACGCATAAATATCAAGTGGAAACATCAGTGCTCAGAAGTATAAATAATGTAGTGGTTCCTTCTTAAATACGATGAATAACCAAAGAAGTTCTTTGACATAATTAAGCGTATTACTTTCAGACGCATACGTATAACTCATAATGCAAAGTTTTCGACTGCTGTTCTGCGATGCAGCGATGTTTCGAAGTCCGTAGAAGTATGGAGTGAAATTTTCAGATTTAGATATACGTTTATAACTATTCTTGAAAACTGATTATGTATAGTCGAATATCTTTAAACCATCACCTGTATAATGAATCTAATTAACACGCAGTATTTGTTTTTTAAATCCCAGAATATCTCAAATACTTGCCCTTGTAACAAGTTTCATTTTATTCATCACTGTTCAATAGCAAAATCCTTCTTGCTATATCACTTTTTAAGTGTGTTTCACTTTAAAAGTGAAAATAATACTGAATAACAGTGAGTTTCCAGTTTTATTCAGTCAGTACTTTCCTTAAAAAAAAAAAAAAAAAAAAACTGATGTGGACACCACATGATTACCTTGGACGACCTATTAAATTATGCACTTTTTTTTCTGGATTTTATTTAATTTCTCATTCAGTTACTTCAGTTCTAATCTCGGGCTAGGCAAAAATACATAAAAACTCAAAATACTTAGTACTTAATACTTATTTCTGCTGACTTTTTTTTTTTTTTTTTTGGCGACAATTACTTTCACTAAGAACCAAGATATCAGAAGTAAGCACCACAGGCGAAAATAAACAACAAAGTAGCTCAGAAAACTCGGAATCAACTGTTCATGAATCTTATATTTTTGCTTTTTGTATGTGATAGGCCCAACAGCGGCCGAGCGGTAAAGTCGCTGAACAGGCGTAGTTCGCTCCGAAGTTCGAATCCCTCGAACGGGCTGGCTGCATGAGCGTGTTTATGGTTTCCCCATGTGTGACGTGAATACTAGCAGGTTTCCCTTAGAAAGTCCTCCACGGAGGCATCCCTCTCCTTAGGCAGATAGCCCTCGAGACATTGCCATAATCACTTAAACCAAATGAAACCTTTTGTATGTGATTTTACAAAACGGCAAAAAACGTACTTAAATATTATTACTCAAAGAATAGTTCTTCAGATTCGTCGCGAAATAAGTGAGTTATTTGAAAATAGTTGAAAACAAAAGTGCAAATATTTTAATAGGGGTAATTTCAGACAATGTTAGTGAGAGGTCAATAATATTTACCGATTGCTGGAAAGGATATTTGATGAAATAGAGGATAAAGATTATCAATATCCATATATTTTGGCACCAAAATCATTACCACCAAGAAAATCCGAGCCGAAAATAACCAATAAATAGCCATTTGTTTTAGCGTTTAATGCTTTATCTCAGTGGTATTCAAACTGTACTGATCGCTCGCTACCTAGTAGTGGGGTCGAGAGGCAAGTAAGTAATGTCTAAAATATCTCAATTGATGGTATATAACTGAGAATCGACTTTCTAATTGGGGTCGCGAAATTTTTGGGGGAAGGGGGATGTTGTTTCTATTTTATGGGATCTGTTTGAATGTGGCAAAGCACATGAGGGCTGTCTGCCTGAGGAAAAGAATACTTTCGTGGATGTCTTTCTGAGGGAAATTAGCTCGTATTGACGATACGTATGAGGAAGACCAAAATGGGTGGGTAGGACATGCGGCTAGCCTGTTCGCCAGGGTTCGAACTTAAGACAAATTATCAGTATTCAGTGGTCCTAAGGGGCAGATAACCTTCGCTTGCTTTGCGGATATCAAGTAAACCACTGAGTGGTCTTAATCGTTTGGTTATCGATGGAGCTGAAGAGTATAGGTGAATAGCGTTGAAGATAAACCATTTCAGCGAAGGTGCTTTTTCTAAGGCAAAGCGCATGTCAAAAACATCTTTTTTTTTTAAATTCACAGTAAACCGAAAGATGAACAGAAATTGCTCATCAGTATCATTAATCTGATAATTTTAAGAATAAAATCCGAAATTACAGTATTAGGTGACGATGAAACAAATAATAAATATACGTTTCGCTTCAATTTCACCCCCAAACAGTCCATGTGGAAAATGCTGTGTCGTGAATGCGGTTTACAGAAGCGAAATGATATTTCGGGAAATGACGGATGCAGAAATTAATATTATTTATATGTATTATATGTGCCTAAAATAATAATACTGAAGTGAATGGTAAATATCTAAAATTCATAACTCAAGCTTAAACTAATAATAATTAGAACCAGGCTGTCTCATCCCCACAGATACGTACTGAGCGAATATTGTCTGTAGAACACGGCTGTAAACCAAATTAGTAAGGCATCGAATAGGCTCCCAGTCTATCTCTGTATTGGAGTGCTCTATCTTATGTCTGTTATTATAAAGGCATATTGTATTAGACCTCCCTTTTTCTTCTTCAAGGTTTTCTTCAGTATGAACACAGTATGTGGTAATTAGGGCTTAAAGCAAATGTTATGTTATTAAGCCGATCTCATCGATATCTGTGTAGAAGTGCAGTAGACAAACATTCCTGTTATTAAACGATAATTCTCATTTGCATGGAATTAGACTATTGGGAAAATACCTTCAAGAGGCCATTTTAAGTAAAATGGCTGATTCATTATACCAGTGTACATCTAACTGAGCTTGTCTATAGTTTCCTAGGAAGGTCATATTATTATTTCAACCGTCTTTCCAATTGTATTGAAGAAACGGTGGTCTGCTTCCATTATCACGATAAACATCACAGAGCATCGGTGTCACCTGGCAATGCTGTCAATAGTGTAACCATTCTGCTTGTATTTTGACTGTATTTGGACTCATCACATTTTAACAGTAAATCTTCCGTATCCCATCATTTTGACGGATTTCGGACTTCATGAAAAAAATTTTAAAAAGCGTTATTTTTATAACTTTCTAATTCATGCTGACAATTATCGATGTACGAGACGAATATGTCCGCAAATTTATTTTCTCTTCCTCTGTTTAATTCAGAGTTTTATATGATATATACCTATTTCTACGGATACCCATCAAAATGACGGGTAAGCTAATTCCTTAATTAATCATTATAAAGTTTTTTTTTTTTTTTTTTTTTTTTTTTTTTTATGAAATTGATATTCTGATATCAAAGGTAAAAGTAGTGAGAAATTTTTTAAGTTAGAACTAAATAAAAATCGTAGTAGTTAGAACTAAACCCCGTGTCAACGCACCGCAGTTTGCCGGAGCAAGGGGTATGTCATGTGTGATTATCTGTCAATCGTGCGTGCCTAAAGCGTTAGACTCAAAGAAACGCTCTTAAGTCAGTCGATAAGTTGCAATTAATGTTGTAAGACGTTTTAGAAAACGTTCAGTTAGTGCGAGTAGAGACGATCGGGGATAGATTATTATGAGTATTCATTATAGATGTAAAGGAAAGTACTAGTTTTATTTTATTCTGGTAAAACATCCTTTAATCATCATGAGTAATTGAAGAAGAGATACTGAATTGTTAGAGAGACTAGTTAGTGTGAGCGAAGATTGCTTTGGTTCAAGCTCTGGTTAACTCTAAAATTACGGTAAATTTTCTTACACCATGTAAAAATAATTACAAATTTGTCGAAGTGACCGCTATCGGTAGCTCTAGTATAAATATTCTAAGTGTTTGTTAATTAAGTTAATCATTTTTTAAGAAAATACGTGGTTTCCTATACCCTTCAAACTGAGAGGTGTCCAGAAATATAAGCATACAAAAATGACCGTAAATCTAGTGTTCACGATTTCATGCGTACTAATTTTATGAATGCCTCTAAATGAAACCTTTTTATGCTGCTTCCAGAAGTATCAGTGTTCAATTTTAATTATTTATGTGAATGATCAGTTCATGTTTTCAAAAATTTTAACCATCCTTCTAAAAGAGAGGTTTTTATCGGTCATGATTTTTGTTTAGCAGATTAAAGCTAAAGTAATATATTTTTGTGCGAAGAGAATGTTAGGAATTCTATAAATCGAGTCTAGCATTTGAAGTCATTCATTCATAGTCAGCATTTGGAGACCTCTTCGGCCGATGTATATTCGAAAGTATTTTTTTTTTTTAAGGGGGGATAAAATATTCCAGAATGAAATGAATTGACTTCAGTTTTCTGGTACTATCGTTGATTTTCATGATTAAATGAAAATGTAAACAATTAACAAAATTATTCCGAAATTTGACTGAGCTTCTTTTATCAATTGGATTGGATTATTCAGTTATGGCAAAGCACATGAGGCCTATCTACCTAAAGGGAGGGATTCCTTCGTGGAGGACTTTCTAAGGGAAACCCGCTCGTATACACGTTACACATGGGGAAAAAAACCACGAAAACGCCCATGCATCCAGCCCGATCGCGTCTTTTATCAAAGCATAGTGTTTTCTTCATAGGTGTATTATAAAACATTATGAGGTATATCTCGAAACTGAAATCTGCACGTTATGCCACTCAAGGCTCGCATAAAATCCTTTTGTATGTGTATCAAAACGTAATATCAAAATAACTAATAATCTGGACTTTTTGAAATTCTGGATTTAAATCGGAGATTTAGGCTTCTAAGATAATGTATGTAGTGGGCTAACAATTTGAAGACTCAAACGTTGAAAACATTTGGGTTATGTTTATGCTCTGTTTGTATTTGTGTTTGCCCCAGCGGCGAAGCGGTAAAGTCGCTAAACACAAGTAGTTCCACCTGGTTCGATTCTCATTTGCATGGTCGTTGCTTGCTGCATGATCGTTTTCGTTGTCCTTCCAATTTCCCTTAGAAAATCCTCCTGGAAGGCACCCCACCCTTTCTGTAGATAGCCCTAGCGTGCTTTGCCGTTATCAAATAAATCAAGTCCAGCGTATCAAGCCTTATCCAACAAATGAATCGAGGAATTTTATAGAACGTAAAGATGAGCTAACAGTCGTTTTCGTGTGTCCACGTTTGAACTTTGACAGTTTCTCCATGATTTTCAGAAACAATTCACGCTGAATGACGCCATAGTTACTTTGTCTATTTCCTCGGAAGGTACTATAAAGAAAGTCCATCGCTTTTGTTGTGGTCTGTGATCAAGATTGTAGATAACGAATCGAGAGACAAAATTTTTAAAACATGTCTGGCACTCGTTTCAGATATCATGAATTTACTTATTATATATTCAGAGAAGATTAGTGTTAGTAAAAAGAAGGTAAATGCTTGGATGGATGTAGACAATTATGTTCCTGTTCCACTGTCTAAAGATGACGACGAAATAACCGGACATGCACTGAGAAAAGAAGGTGGTGATAAAAGAAGGGGAATGAAGATGAAGACGATTCGCAGAATAAAGAAACATGGAAGGAAGATGACGAAGGATTTGCAGACTTTCATGAGATTTTTTCCAAAAGGTTTGTTTATGTCCGTACATGATGCTATGAATGATGTATACACAGAGAATTTTTTAAACTACGGCGACAATCTTATGGACAAGCAGACATTCAAAGTTACATGCCATCACAAGAATTTTCATGTGTAAATAAGTGCTGTAATTTTAAAATGTGTAATGTTGCTTTGTTTTACTTTTAAATCATATTTACGATTTCAGTATTATTAATTTAATTTTAATCGATATATCAATTACGAAGGACTTCGTGTGATATAATTTCTACAGAAGGCATCGTGAAATATGAGCAAGTAAGTTTCATTCAATTATCCGGAATCGACGCAGTCCCGTTATTGCCAGTGTAAAAGGATTCTCATGTAATTTGTTTTATTGAGATTAGCTTTACTAAATTGTGAATACCTGCAGAATTTTTATCCTGCTTATTTATTGTTTCTTGGAATGAGAACCCAAAAGAGGGGATTGCCTTTTATGTTGCTGAAGACTTGTCAAATAGTTAGGTCGTAAAAGCGAAATTTCAAAATTGGTTATCCCTCTTTTGGATCCGTGTGCATCCGTTCGAATATTGCAAATGATGCAATAAAACTTTACATTCTGTTTTCAACGTCATATTGTCCACTAGTCTCCAAATAAGTAAGAATGCTGTCACCTGCAGTTCAGTCTGGGTTCAAATCTAGAAACTTAGAAATATTAATACCATGGATTTTCACAACGTTTGTGAATTTCGGAATAGGAATTCACAAACTCTTCGGAAAGTGCAAAAATATATCCTTCAATCCACAGCTTGCTAATATGCGACATTTTGAAAGAAGAATTTAAAAGTAGCAGTTTTTCATTCCTGATAATAAGCTGTTGCCAGAATTTTTTCCTAAAACTGTTATCTATTTATTTAAATTCTTTATCGAATTAAGAGTGTGTAAACACCCTTTGTAGCTGCCTTATATGTTAAAAAATGTAATTTTTCTCATGATGTATAATTGAAATTAATAATATTTTTAGTGTTATATTTTATTTGGCTTTATGGAAGAATTCTGGTGACACGTGAAATAGTTAAAAGTAAAATATATTGATGCAGTAGTTTCATGTTTAAACTGTAGAGAGGGAAGCGGCATAAAACGCTAATCCCCATGTAAGAAATCATAACGGAGCATATGCAAGCAGCCTTTGAAGTCATTCTCATTTGAATAAAAGTATACCTGTCGTTGCAGAGTAGAGTATTAAGAACAATTTCCAAAATGATTAATAATAAGCAAACTAAGAAGTAATCTGTTTTGCTGGCTTTGTGTTTATTTTAGATGTTTTTTAAATTATTTAAATTTTATGGTAATCACTAGGTTAAAAATTGTTTATTTGTTATTGCAAAATCGTTCTAATCTCCCCTGTTAATATAATTTAATAAATTTATCAGAAGATATTATGCATTATTTTACTCAAAATTAACACGCCACCGGTAATAAAAGTTCAGAATCCAAATAACTATGTCACGAGATCACTGATTTTCATTTAACAGCCTTGTCAACCGAAAAAAAGCTAAGAATTATTGCTTTAAAGTTCCAGATTATGTAAAAATTATTTTAAAAAAATGTTAAAAAATCAAGCAGTGTATGCATTAAAACTTTATGCAGTTCCCCCCCCCAAGTCAAATAGGAATTTTTTTTTTTTTTTTTCCTCCTCCATTTTCTTGTTTTAAGAAAATATTCGTTTGGAAAGTCTTGCTCAGTCTTTCTTTGGGAAAGATTATGCAATATCTTCCTTTCAATGTAAAACCTTTCCAGGGCTCTTGAAGTTGTTAGACTCCTCTAGCATCGGACTGCTGTAAATTACAAGTTAAATTGACGAAATTTCTGTTTTTAAACAAACTGGTGTCTGCAAATAAAAAATATACTAAATGTTTGGTAGCCTGGTCAGAGTGGGTGCGAAATATGCGCAGAATTTAAACTATAATAACTATTTTCTGAAGCAGAAGGTTACATGAATGTCGACAGACTGTCTAGACTCGATCGCGACATTACTACGCGACCAAAGGGGGAGGGGGATTTCTGATGAAGCTGAAACATGTGACTCTTCTGTAAAGCTATCATATACTTTAATTACCGTTTTTTGCCAATATCGTTTATTCTTTTGTACTCATTTTTCTGCTAAAATTCAAATATTAAGATCATTGATTCAATTTAAACTTGCTGTTGAAAAAGTTTAAAATTAATGATATTTAACTAGTAAAATAATTTCGAAAGGAGTTCGAAATGTGATTTTTGAATTATTTTCTGATCAATTTGATTTCATAGAATTTTACAGCAAGGTAGAATGGCAGTCCTACTAAATACGAGTTACGTATATTAAACCATCGTATATTGTATGCATCGAAATAAAATGTGCAGGTTAAAAGTAGTGGTTCATTTGCAAAGAAGTTAAAATTCTCAAATTTTAATTCATATGTCCAACTTTACTGTTAGTGCGAAGGTACTTTTTAAGCCAGTATTAAAACACATCATTCGGTTTTAAAAATGAAATTGATTCTTTAAGCTTACCTAAAAGTTATTTAGTAGCATTATTTAGATCATGTGCTTTGCCGTATGGAGAGATGCCTTCATAGAGGACTTTCTAAGGGTAAATATGCGAGGGATGCCTCCATGGAGGATCTCTTTAAGGGAATTTTCTCGTTTGAAAGAATGCCTCGTTACACATTTGAAAAACCATGAAAACTCCCACGCAGGCAGCCCGTTCGCCGGGATTTGAAGCCATGTCGAACTATGTTCAATCAGTTTACTTCTTGGCTATTATATAGCTAAAAATTATTTGTTCCACTAGTTTTTATCAGTTTGGATTTATTATTTTTCAAAATGGCAACTGGCATTTTAATACGTGGACGAATCTGGCGTCTGGTTGGGACTTTGCGTTTTAAGAGGGCCTCAGAAAGACCATTGCCGAAGTATTTTTTCCCTATGTTTGCTTGTATATAACTTACATTTTGATTTGCTTCTTGTTGTGCAAATGGTAACACATCCAACCTGAAGATCCAAGCGATTTGAAAGCTGGAAGGTCCAAGCGAGGGCGTTCTTTATTTTCTACCTTTTCCGCACTAGAAAGCCTCATAATTTTAATTAAGGCTTCTAATTTAAGCGAGGACATTGACTATTAACTGGAACGAATTTAAATCCGTTAACTGGAGCGTCTGTTTTTCAAATTATCTATATATGAATCATTTTCAAAAATAATTTAAAAGGCTAATTTTTGCGCTCATTGCGTTTTTATTATCTATGTGATTGTCATTTTTGAACTATAAAATCAATGCCGTAGACGTGAATTTGAATCACATGATAAAAATTAATAGTACTAAATACATGAGGATTTACGAAACAAAGGAGGTGGAAGAGGATTTAAAAAAAAAAAAAAAAAAAAAAAAAAAAAAAAAAAAAAAAAGCAGTTGTTTCTTTTGTTTCGGAAATCCTATTCTGGAATATTTGTGGACGTTACTTGACGGTCCAATTAGATTTCCTCACCGAACAGCAAAAATTCACTCGATGTATGACTTTTTATGGCGATTTATTTTCAATAAAATGTCATAATAAGATATTGATGTTGACTTTCGGAGATACTCTTCCTCTTTGTTTTTAGTACAACGCGAATTTATACAAAGTTAGTTCAATAGCAATACGTCAGAGGATATTATTACTTCAGCTCGTGTCCTGGACAGAAATTTTGCAGTGTATACTGTTTTTGAATAAAATATGCCAAGCTCATTTGCTTGCATGAAAATATGTGTACGCGCTACTTAAATGTTCATTTCAAAAATTCGGCCGAGCGATAAAGTCCTTGAATACTGGTCCGAGGTTCGAATCCCGCCAACGGGCTGGCAGCATGGGCATTTTCGCGGTTTTCCGTATGTGTAATTTGTTGATACGAGTCAGTTTTCCTTAGAAAGTCATTCGCGAAGGCATTCCTTTCTTCCGTGTTGTGCCTTAAAGCGGAACACGTAAATAATAATAATTGCAAAATGGTTTCCAAGAATAAAGCAATCTTTTGAGTGCTTTTATTGGGACATTCTGTGCATGTCATGTTATGTGTCATTTATAAAATTCCATTTGTATCTTTTTGTAGTAAATATAGCTGTGTCTTTAAAACAGTTTTTTTCCCTATAAATGCAGATTTTGCTTTAATTATAAGTTTTTAATAGTAACCCCCCCCATCTTTTTATTCTTGTTTAAAGTATTTGAGGTTCGAACGATTTGAGAGATTGAAAAGCATTTAGAATGTAGATTCGGAAAACTTATTATTTAATTTTTAAGATTCGTCTTATGAATCCTCCTGTGAAAATGCATAAAATGCAAATAAATATAAAATTTCGATCTGGGTATTAAAAACGTCGATATCTTTCATGTGCATGTTTCTTTCGGCTGTAATAGCGTGTCAGAGAAATCTTAATTCTAGCCGTAGTCCAAAATGAGATAAGCAAAACACATTTTGCAGCGCTTTGTAGAAATGTATGTTGGTCACGTAGTATTTCTTTTTAGTGTATATAGTATTATCACTAGTTTTATTAACTGGTGAATATGGCTTACTTTACCTGGAAAGAGCAGATACTCTGGAAATATTGAGTAGTTGAGGAGGAACGTTTGAAAATGCGATTCCTTATGGAAATGGACTATTTATGATCTGTTCCCATCCGGTCAAGAAAATTTTAAATAAATAAAAAAAACCAAAAGACTACATGTTATCTGATCACTAAGAATTCTATTCTAAAATACTTACGTTTCTTTTTGTCTTCGTTGTTATATCATTAATTTACTTATCTTTAATCTTATTTAATTTAATTTTATGATATAGTTACTTAATTCATAATTTATTATTAACTTTATTATATTTTTCAGTCGATAAGTTGCAATTAATATTGTAAGACGTTTTAGAAAACGTTCAGTTAGTGCGAGTAGAGACGATCGGGGATAGATTATTATGAGTATTCATTATAGATGTAAAGGAAAGTACTAGTTTTATTTTATTCTGGTAAAACATCCTTTAATCATCATGAGTAATTGAAGAAGAGATACTGAATTGTTAGAGAGACTAGTTAGTGTGAGCGAAGATTGCTTTGGTTCAAGCTCTGGTTAACTCTAAAATTACGGTAAATTTTCTTACACCATGTAAAAATAATTACAAATTTGTAGAAGTGACCGCTATCGGTAGCTCTAGTATAAATATTCTAAGTGTTTTTTAATTAAGTTAATCATTTTTTAAGAAAATACGTGGTTTCCTATACCCTTCAAACTGAGAGGTGTCCAGAAATATAAGCATACAAAAATGACCGTAAATCTAGTGTTCACGATTTCATGCGTACTAATTTTATGAATGCCTCTAAATGAAACCTTTTTATGCTGCTTCCAGAAGTATCAGTGTTCAATTTTAATTATTTATGTGAATGATCAGTTCATGTTTTCAAAAATTTTAACCATCCTTCTAAAAGAGAGGTTTTTATCGGTCATGATTTTTGTTTAGCAGATTAAAGCCAAAGTAATATATTTTTGTGCGAAGAGAATGTTAGGAATTCTATAAATCGAGTCTAGCATTTGAAGTCATTCATTCATAGTCAGCATTTGGAGACCTCTTCGGCCGATGTATATTCGAAAGTATTTTTTTTTTAAGGGGGGATAAAATATTCCAGAATGAAATGAATTGACTTCAGTTTTCTGGTACTATCGTTGATTTTCATGATTAAATGAAAATGTAAACAATTAACAAAATTATTCCGAAATTTGACTGAGCTTCTTTTATCAATTGGATTGGATTATTCAGTTATGGCAAAGCACATGAGGCCTATCTACCTAAAGGGAGGGATTCCTTCGTGGAGGACTTTCTAAGGGAAACCCGCTCGTATACACGTTACACATGGGAAAACCACGAAAACGCCCATGCATCCAGCCCGATCGCGTCTTTTATCAAAGCATAGTGTTTTCTTCATAGGTGTATTATAAAACATTATGAGGTATATCTCGAAACTGAAATCTGCACGTTATGCCACTCAAGGCTCGCATAAAATCCTTTTGTACGAGGGCCATCCAGGAAGTAGATTACGTTTCCGTCTGTGTCCGCTAGGGGCGGGGCTAGCGCGGCCATCTTGGGGTCAGAGCGTTGCGCAGCTCAGTCTGCATCTAGCCGTGCTAGTGAGAGGTTCGTGCTGTGCTCCGTTCAGATACTGTGACGGTTTGAAATGTCTGCGTTAATTGAAAATCCCGCGAGCTGCGAGGTGCGCTCAGTAATAAGGTTTCTGACTGCAAAAAACTGTAAACCGATAGAAATCTATCGGCAGCTTCGTGAAGTGTATGGGGACAACATTATCACTGAAGGTGGAGTGCGTCAGTGGGTCATAAGATTTCAAAATGGCCGAACCAATGTTCACGACGAAGATCGAAGTGGGAGACCCAGCATAGTGACCGCCGAACTTCTCGAAAAAGTCGATGCTAAAGTCCGTGAAAATCGAAATTTCACAATAACGGAACTTTCTTTGAGTTTCCACAAATTTCGCGAAGTTTGTTGCACGAAATCATCAGCGAAAAGCTTGGTTACCACAAGTTTTGTGCAAGATGGATTCCAAAAATCTTGACAGAGGACCACAAAAATCAGCGAATGGCTGCAGCGTTGAACTTTTTGGACGCTTACCATAAGGATGGTGACTCTTTACTCGATCGCATCGTTACTGGTGACGAAACATGGGTGAAACATGTGAACTGTGAAACGAAATTGCAATCAATGCAGTGGGGGCACACAAGTTCTCCCCAAAAACCCAAGAAATGCATGCAAACAATGTCGGCAAGGAAGATGATGGCGACTGTTTTTTGGGACAGAAAAGGTGTAATTTTGGTGGACTTCCTGGAAAGAGGCACTACAATAAACTCTCAAAGGTATTGCCAAACTCTCTAAAAACTCAGAAGAGCAATTCAAAACAAGCGCAGAGGAATGTTGAGCTCTAAGATCTTGTTGATTCACGACAACGCCCGGCCCCACACGGCAAATGTCACTCGTAAAGTTCTTGAATCTTTTAAGTGGGAGTTGTTTCCTCATCCGCCGTACAGTCCCGACCTGGCACCGAGCGACTTCCACCTATTCCCAGCAATGAAGAAGTGGCTGGCTATGCAGCGTTTTGATGACGACGCACAGCTGCAAGAAGAGGTAACGAAGTGGTTGAAGGCGCAGGCGGCCGAATTTTTCGACGAAGGAATTTCCAAGCTCGTACATCGCTACGATAAATGCCTTAATTTGTATGGTGACTATGTAGAAAAGTAGTATTTGAGTGTGGCTTTCATCTGTATATAATAAAATTTGTTTCCTATACTTTGTTTATTTTTTTATTCCAAAACGTAATCTACTTTCTGGATAGCCCTCGTATGTGTATCAAAACGTAATATCAAAATAACTAATAATCTGGACTTTTTGAAATTCTGGATTTAAATCGGAGATTTAGGCCTCTAAGATAATGTATGTAGTGGGCTAACAATTTGAAGACTCAAACGTTGAAAACATTTGGGTTATGTTTATGCTCTGTTTGTATTTGGGTTTGCCCCAGCGGCGAAGCGGTAAAGTCGCTAAACACAAGTAGTTCCACCTGGTTCGATTCTCATTTGCATGGTCGTTGCTTGCTGCATGATCGTTTTCGTTGTCCTTCCAATTCCCTTAGAAAATCCTCCTGGAAGGCACCCCACCCTTTCTGTAGATAGCCCTAGCGTGCTTTGCCGTTATCAAATAAATCAAGTCCAGCGTATCAAGCCTTATCCAACAAATGAATCGAGGAATTTTATAGAACGTAAAGATGAGCTAACAGTCGTTTTCGTGTGTCCACGTTTGAACTTTGACAGTTTCTCCATGATTTTCAGAAACAATTCACGCTGAATGACGCCATAGTTACTTTGTCTATTTCCTCGGAAGGTACTATAAAGAAAGTCCATCGCTTTTGTTGTGGTCTGTGATCAAGATTGTAGATAACGAATCGAGAGACAAAATTTTTAAAACATGTCTGGCACTCGTTTCAGATATCATGAATTTACTTATTATATATTCAGAGAAGATTAGTGTTAGTAAAAAGAAGGTAAATGCTTGGATGGATGTAGACAATTATGTTCCTGTTCCACTGTCTAAAGATGACGACGAAATAACCGGACATGCACTGAGAAAAGAAGGTGGTGATAAAAGAAGGGGAATGAAGATGAAGACGATTCGCAGAATAAAGAAACATGGAAGGAAGATGACGAAGGATTTGCAGACTTTCATGAGATTTTTTCCAAAAGGTTTGTTTATGTCCGTACATGATGCTATGAATGATGTATACACAGAGAATTTTTTAAACTACGGCGACAATCTTATGGACAAGCAGACATTCAAAGTTACATGCCATCACAAGAATTTTCATGTGTAAATAAGTGCTGTAATTTTAAAATGTGTAATGTTGTTTTGTTTTACTTTTAAATCATATTTACGATTTCAGTATTATTAATTTAATTTTAATCGATATATCAATTACGAAGGACTTCGTGTGATATAATTTCTACAGAAGGCATCGTGAAATATGAGCAAGTAAGTTTCATTCAATTATCCGGAATCGACGCAGTCCCGTTATTGCCAGTGTAAAAGGATTCTCATGTAATTTGTTTTATTGAGATTAGCTTTACTAAATTGTGAATACCTGCAGAATTTTTATCCTGCTTATTTATTGTTTCTTGGAATGAGAACCCAAAAGAGGGGATTGCCTTTTATGTTGCTGAAGACTTGTCAAATAGTTAGGTCGTAAAAGCGAAATTTCAAAATTGGTTATCCCTCTTTTGGATCCGTGTGCATCCGTTCGAATATTGCAAATGATGCAATAAAACTTTACATTCTGTTTTCAACGTCATATTGTCCACTAGTCTCCAAATAAGTAAGAATGCTGTCACCTGCAGTTCAGTCTGGGTTCAAATCTAGAAACTTAGAAATATTAATACCATGGATTTTCACAACGTTTGTGAATTTCGGAATAGGAATTCACAAACTCTTCGGAAAGCGCAAAAATATATCCTTCAATCCTTCATTATGTGACTCTTCTGTAAAGCTATCATATACTTTAATTACCGTTTTTTGCCAATATCGTTTATTCTTTTGTGCTCATTTTTCTGCTAAAATTCAAATATTAAGATCATTGATTCAATTTAAACTTGCTGTTGAAAAAGTTTAAAATTAATGATATTTAACTAGTAAAATACTTTCGAAAGGAGTTCGAAATGTTATTTTTGAATTAATTTCTGATCAATTTGATTTCATAGAATTTTACAGCAAGGTAGAATGGCAGTCCTACTAAATACGAGTTACGTATATTAAACCATCGTATATTGTATGCATCGAAATAAAATGTGCAGGTTAAAAGTAGTGGTTCATTTGCAAAGAAGTTAAAATTCTCAAATTTTAATTCATATGTCCAACTTTACTGTTAGTGCGAAGGTACTTTTTAAGCCAGTATTAAAACACATCATTCGGTTTTAAAAGTGAAATTGATTCTTTAAGCTTACCTAAAAGTTATTTAGTAGCATTATTTAGATCATGTGCTTTGCCGTATGGAGAGATGCCTTCATAGAGGACTTTCTAAGGGTAAATATGCGAGGGATGCCTCCATGGAGGATCTCTTTAAGGGAATTTTCTCGTTTGAAAGAATGCCTCGTTACACATTTGAAAAACCATGAAAACTCCCACGCAGGCAGCCCGTTCGCCGGGATTTGAAGCCATGTCGAACTATGTTCAATCAGTTTACTTCTTGGCTATTATATAGCTAAAAATTATTTGTTCCACTAGTTTTTATCAGTTTGGATTTATTATTTTTCAAAATGGCAACTGGCATTTTAATACGTGGACGAATCTGGCGTCTGGTTGGGACTTTGCGTTTTAAGAGGGCCTCAGAAAGACCATTGCCGAAGTATTTTTTCCCTATGTTTGCTTGTATATAACTTACATTTTGATTTGCTTCTTGTTGTGCAAATGGTAACACATCCAACCTGAAGATCCAAGCGATTTGAAAGCTGGAAGGTCCAAGCGAGGGCGTTCTTTATTTTCTACCTTTTCCGCACTAGAAAGCCTCATAATTTTAATTAAGGCTTCTAATTTAAGCGAGGACATTGACTATTAACTGGAACGAATTTAAATCCGTTAACTGGAGCGTCTGTTTTTCAAATTATCTATATATGAATCATTTTCAAAAATAATTTAAAAGGCTAATTTTTGCGCTCATTGCGTTTTTATTATCTATGTGATTGTCATTTTTGAACTATAAAATCAATGCCGTAGACGTGAATTTGAATCACATGATAAAAATTAATAGTACTAAATACATGAGGATTTACGAAACAAAGGAGGTGGAAGAGGATTTAAAAAAAAAAAAAAAAAAAAAAAGCAGTTGTTTCTTTTGTTTCGGAAATCCTATTCTGGAATATTTGTGGACGTTACTTGACGGTCCAATTAGATTTCCTCACCGAACAGCAAAAATTCACTCGATGTATGACTTTTTATGGCGATTTATTTTCAATAAAATGTCATAATAAGATATTGATGTTGACTTTCGGAGATACTCTTCCTCTTTGTTTTTAGTACAACGCGAATTTATACAAAGTTAGTTCAATAGCAATACGTCAGAGGATATTATTACTTCAGCTCGTGTCCTGGACAGAAATTTTGCAGTGTATACTGTTTTTGAATAAAATATGCCAAGCTCATTTGCTTGCATGAAAATATGTGTACGCGCTACTTAAATGTTCATTTCAAAAATTCGGCCGAGCGATAAAGTCCTTGAATACTGGTCCGAGGTTCGAATCCCGCCAACGGGCTGGCAGCATGGGCATTTTCGCGGTTTTCCGTATGTGTAATTTGTTGATACGAGTCAGTTTTCCTTAGAAAGTCATTCGCGAAGGCATTCCTTTCTTCCGTGTTGTGCCTTAAAGCGGAACACTTAAATAATAATAATTGCAAAATGGTTTCCAAGAATAAAGCAATCTTTTGAGTGCTTTTATTGGACATTCTGTGCATGTCATGTTATGTGTCATTTATAAAATTCCATTTGTATCTTTTTATTCTTGTTTAAAGTATTCGAGGTTCGAACGATTTGAGAGATTGAAAAGCATTTAGAATGTAGATTTGGAAAACTTATTATTTAATTTTTAAGATTCGTCTTATGAATCCTCCTATGAAAATGCATAAAATGCAAATAAATATAAAATTTCGATCTGGATATTAAAAACGTCGATATCTTTCATGTGCATGTTTCTTTCGGCTGTAATAGCGTGTCAGAGAAATCTTAATTCTAGCCGTAGTCCAAAATGAGATAAGCAAAACACATTTTGCAGCGCTTTGTAGAATTGCATTTGTAGAAATGTATGTTGGTCACGTAGTATTTCTTTTTAGTGTATATAGTATTATCACTAGTTTTATTAACTGGTGAATATGGCTTACTTTACCTGGAAAGAGCAGATACTCTGGAAATATTGAGTAGTTGAGGAAGAACGTTTGAAAATGCGATTCCTTATGGAAATGGACTATTTATGATCTGTTCCCATCCGGTCAAGAAAATTTTAAATAAATAAAAAAAAACCAAAAGACTACATGTTATCTGATCACTAAGAATTCTATTCTAAAATACTTACGTTTCTTTTTGTCTTCGTTGTTATATCATTAATTTACTTATCTTTAATCTTATTTAATTTAATTTTATGATATAGTTACTTAATTCATGATTTATTATTAACTTTATTATATTTTTTAAATTTAACTTTCCGTGCTTTATTTAGTTTTGTTCGTTGCTTTTTTGACGTTCATCCATAAGGCTTCGGCATTTCTGATTTTAGAAATTAAGCCCTAAGTAGACGATAATATTTTATTATATTGATTTACAACAAGCGTTAAAGATTTTGTGCTTGTATATAAACTCAACTTTCAGGTCGAATAGTCAGTTTGAGGCCAAATCTAAAATGTATGCTTCGTCATCGGTGGAAAAGGGGCTGAGATGGGGTAATGGAAAGAAAACATGCAGAGAAGATTTCTACTGCAGAAAATACGAAGAGTATTTGAAAGAATTGATTGTTTGGAAATTCTTAATAATATTAAACAGCTCCGAAAATACGAAGTATTGCGAAAAGCTAGGTTTTTCTAATTAAGATTTTATTATTGCAGAATTCTTTTTTGAAATAGGGTAGTTTTGCGGTCTACAGGTAACTGAATATTAAATCTGCTGAAACTATATGGAAAATGAAAACCAGAATGGTGAAAGTATTAATATTTTCTGCGCATACTTGAAAAATTAAAGCCTTTTATGTATAGATATTGCCCGATGATGTTCGTTACGATGCATCTGGGGAACATTTTTGAAATTGAAATTTATGAAATGGTGAACAAAGAAATTGCTTGGCGTAAGCACTGTATACAATATTTTGTCAAGCAAGTGATTTTTGAGATATTCTTGAGTTTTGCTTCGCCTAAATCTCGAACAAATTAATAATGTGAAGACCGATCGTTAAAGAAGCTGATTTTCGTTAGTGAAGATACTGTGATTATTTTAGCAACTGAGTGCAGAATTCACACCACCGAGGGGCTCACATAATTCTTATTTATCCCTGAAGGAGATGTGTATGTAAAAAGTATTGCCTATTCCTTTTGCTGCTCGATATAGGACTTCGGTGGCACCTTTCTTTAAAAAACATAAAGCTTGTTATTTTACGTTACTTTAAATTAAAAAAGTCGACTGAAAGAAAATATTGTAATAGCATACGTTAAATGTTTCTGTTTAGAGTTATTAGAGGGCATAACTGGATTCGCAGCATTTCGGACATAGCTTGGGACATCGAATTTTAAACCCAGTTCTTCGATAAACAGACTGTTTCTTACAATATTCTGTTTTAGCGAAGATATTCGAAAGAAAACAACAAATTTTTTACTGTCTCTCGGTTGATCTAGCCACAGAGTTCACAAATGTGACCTCCCGCTATGGGCGGGAAAAGAAGGTCGCCTTTTCTAAACATCAGCGGGGAAAGTCGTTTTCGCCCCGGCTTTGTGAAGATTGTAAAGGCGTTTTATCGTGTGTTTTCTTCTACCGTATTCCTCTTGTGGATACTTTTCGCAGTTTGAGTGGTGGGAACTGCCCGCAGTGGGTGGGTAGATGGGTCTGCTTAGAAAATACTTGTTCGTAAACAGAATATCGTATTGTTTGATGGCGTGGAGCGAAAGCTAAACTTTTACTCGATTTTTTTTTTAAGTATAAAATTTCACGGTATATTTAGTATGATAAGTAATTGAGATTAAACTTTTTTTTTTTAAATTTCATATTTTATTGTTCCCTTCCGAGTTTATTTATAAGTTTCATGTTTTTTTCTAGGGGACGCAATGAATCCCTCAATTTTGGAGGAAGCGCCGCGAGATCCCGGAGTGCGTGTAACGCATCATAGTTACACCGACAAAGACTTCGAAGGTAAGAGGGAATTTTTCCCCTGCTAATAGGAAATTTCATGCTCATATTATATGTTTTAATTCACTCAAAAAATAACCAGTGTTGGTAAATATCTAAAATTATATTTATAATTTCTGAAAACGTCATTTTCATTAATATCAGTTTAAAAATTTATTTACAGTGATTGAGAATGTTTTAGAATTAAATTTTAGTCGTATAAAACATGAAAGATATGAGGAAGATGTAATCTTCAGATTTGACATTCCTAGTTTAACAACCTTAAAAAACGATGTCTTAAATAATATCTTAATAAAAATATCTATTAAATTCGTAGAAGTTTTATCGGCCTATGCTATTATAATTGTAATACCACTTTTTATTATCTATTTGTTTTCATATTCATAAATTTGGAACTTGGCTTCATTATCATTAAATATCAATAAAAAGTTATGTTCAGGTTAATATTCAGAAGATGCTTTAATTTTCTTTGGAGAATGTATTATGAGAAGTAATTTATACATATATATTTTTATTGGTCTATATGGCATGGAAGTTATTGAAGAAGGAAAATTAAATCGTTGTAAAGTATTTATTTTTCTTTCATATGCATGCTTTTCTTATTATTATTTTAAATGCTTTTGAAATAGTTCTTTTTGTCTTTACTAAAAATGAGGAATTATCTTCTGTAGGACACAGAGCTCATACTGTCTATGTTGGTTTGCATGTTCCTGGTTACCACAGACGTAGTCATCATAGAAGGCATCGGCATCATCACAAAAATGGACATAAAAAAAGGGAAGATGGAACATCTGCTGAATATCCCAACGAATTACATAGGCCAGGTAAATAAAAGCTTTCCTGCATTTTTTTCTTAAATAATTTTTTTCCCCTTTTTTATAAGGGATATTTATAACAAAGTAGGTATAATGATGTATCAAAGGTGGTCTATCATAATAACGTATCAATAAGTATGTATCAAAGGTGAGGGAAGGGTTCAAATATCTAATTTTTGACTTCAGTCTTTTGACTGAAATTAAAATTTTTCCAAACATTAAAGAGCAACTATAAAGCAAAATTACTGATTTTTGGCAGTTAATAGCTCTGCACTGGATAAAATAGTAATAACTGTTAATACTGTAGTCGAACCTGAGAAAATTTTAACTCTTCACAACTGACTGAATTTAACCTGTTAAAAGTCCAGACATTTTTCATTCAATTAAAATTTGCACAAAAAACATTTTACTGTATGAAATTTTTGTTCTAGGTTTTATTGTAATACATATTTAATATTTCGAACTTGGGGCAATTTGCGTGTAACAAAGATTTTAAAAAAATTATATCAGTTTGCATTTCGTGCTGCAATTAGTATATAAAATTTTGCATGATTTTTAAGATTTTACTGATTTAGTAATTTCACCTTTTTAAATGAATATGAATTTTTTATTAATTTTAATATATTTGATATAATAACTTTACTCTATTTTTTAAAGCAAATTAAACAAGACAGAGTTAAAAACTTTTCATTAATTAACTATGATCTGATTACTTTGCTATTATTTGTTTCGATGCAATTAATTCTAAAGCAGTATTTTGATTTTACTAATATTCATAAGTACAGATTAAAGCTGATGAAGCATGAGCCACAATGATAATTTGATACATAGTTTTTTAAATGATTATTTTTTGTCTGTACTTATTTAAAATGTATTTGTTCTTGCTTAAAATATACTCTTATATTAATGCATAAAATATTTTCAGTGGTATTTGTCATTCTTTTAATTAGTTATGTGTTACATGTACATATGTCTTCAAAAGATATTGTATTTGAAAATTTATTATTGTAAAACATGTTTGTTTTCTTTTCCTAATAGTCACACCACCAGCAGAACGTGTTCATTTTATATTGGGTGAAGATGAAGATGGCACTCACGAATCTCATCCCTTGTTCAGTGAAATGGAAGAACTTCATTATGAAGGAGATGAAATGGAATGGAGGGAAACTGCTAGGTCATAAATAATTGTATTTTATGTAGCTTATGTTTGTTGTCATTATGATGTGTTTTCGAGAAAATAAACTACTGCATATATTTTTGAATAAAAGTATGTTTATTGGTATTTTATGTGAAATACATTCAAAATGCCCTGAAAGTAATGCTGAATTGAGGCAGACAATTGCAAATGGAAAAAAAGTAGCTGCATAAATATTCTTAATAATATCGTATTCTCATTTTCTGTCCATGTGTCTGGCAACTTTTCAATCAACTTTTATAACTGAAAAATATTATTTTATTGCATTTTTGATCTCATGTTTGTTGTAGAAATTTATGCCAGAAAGGGAAGAAAGGAGAAAAAAAGTGTTGCAATGAGTCATCTTAATACCTTAACTTGTATTTATCTTTAACCTGATGAAGAATCATTTCAGGTCTGTTGATCAATACAAGCTTGAGTTGTGATTAAAGACCATTTCAAATGATATAACTGATGGTAACAGATGTTTACGTTAATGGTTTGGTTATTTTCGAGTAGTTCAAAATAAACCGTATCTTTCATCAGATGGAGAGAAGAAACTTTGGAATAGTGTTTTGATTTTCTGCAAGACGTGGGCTTTTCTTTTACGTTCGACTGTGTTTTTCAGGTAGAATCAGCATAAAAAATTTATTTCTCATTCTTCAGTTATAGTTCACCTTAAAAAATTCTCCACTTTATTTCTTGTGAGCAAAAGAACAAATTATTCATTCTTTATAGTTTTTAGCTAGAGTCCATGTGGAAGGCTCTAGCAGCATCTTCAGTTCATCATCATCCATATCCCTTGGTTACCATTGCTTGTGCTCAAGATTAGAACTTCTTAAACTACCCTCAGCATTAACATTCACTGTTAAAATCAGGCTATATAGGAAAAATCTTTGGATTGGTTTCTGTGGGCAAAACTATTCTATGAATGAAAATGCAGCTTAGCATATGGCAGCAATTAGATAATAACAAATTAGTGAAGTTAATTCATTATAATTGAGAAAGTAAAGGCTTAGCTTCAAAATTGTAATAACCTATAAAAAATTGTATTATAATACAGTCAAAAGTCGTTAATCCGGACTCATTGGGACTTCGGCGATTCCGGATTATAGATCATCAGTTTAAATCTGGTAAGATGGCATGCAGAAATTACAAAATTAAAAATATGAAACCGTAATTTATGAAATAAAGAACAATTATGATCTAAAGGGTATCAAAATTTACAAAAAGAAAAAGGCTTAATATTTATTTGTTTACTTTATTAAACATTTCTTTCAATGTAAGTTGCTTCATTTAATGTCATAATACTTTCTCTTTAATTCTATTAAACAGACATAATTTCTTGTTTAGTTACAAAGTTCCGCTGTTCAAGTCCTATAATTGCTGTGTTGAGAATACCGACTAATTTGTCAATCGAAATGTTTTCGTTTTCAATAACCTCTGGGTCACTTTCTTCACTATCGGAAGCGAATTATAATGATAATGACGAGGAACTTGATTTAAATCATATCAAAGACGAGGAACTTGATTTAAATCATATCAAAGACGGAGTACATCGAGATGAAATACTACACTTAGTAAGGAATTATAAGCCAAATAAAATAAAAACATCTGCCCTGAAGATAAGGATAGTGCTGACAGATCAACTTCCAATCCGCCCTGTGAAATTGATAAACAGATTTCGGATTTCAAAACATACTTTCGCTTTGTAGATGCATATTAGTAAATATATATTGGAAATTCTATTTGAAATAATCGAAAGTTCAAGCTTACTTTTATGAAATTGCTCTAACAGTCTGCAAAAAATAATAAGTCGGATCCAATTCGAAGATTAAGGAACAACGCAATCTGCAACATTAACTGAATTAGATAATTTTAGCTTAACTTATACTCCGTTACACATTAAACGTGCATGCGCACAAACATATTCGCAGCCGTAAAGGTCTTACGCGCTCTTGTAAATGCCTGTGCGCATGCATGAACGTGACGCATGCGCAGAAAGTTTGTAGCTTTGAGGTCCGGATTAACGACTTTTGACTGTATCCACTTTGTGGACTTTTTTTTTGGCAGGTTAAAATCCTGCATTACTTATCCACCCTACTGTAGTAAAACCAACAGTCTACTGTAATTATGTAGATTAAAAAAAAAAATTATAAAATTGTTAATATTGTTATTGTTTGTGCTCAAGATGAATCTGAAGTCTGTGTAAAATTTTTATATGTGTCGTTCACCTTTCTAGAGTCGGGATCTGATTAATTTTATCCAGTTTTGAGCAATGGAAGATTATTTGACAAAGGAGAGTAGATTTTAGAACATAATCATCGGATTTATTAAGAACATTAGAATGGATTATTCTGCAATTTGCTTTTGAAAAGAACCATGGTTAACAAATTTACTGCTGTTAACTTACTGGAATATTTTTTTTGCATGACTTTAACAATGAAAGTTGCTTTCATCTCCTTTTACTGATTTTCCAGAAATATGACATTGTATTGTCATTAGGTTAATTGCTGCTATTATTTATTTGTATGGTCATTTTCTATAAAATTTTACATTCTTTATGATGTTTTACATATCTCTCTAATCTCATTTAAAGCAAGGGATTTCTCAATCTCTCTCTTAATTTTTTTTTTTTTTTTTTTTTTTTGTGTGTGTGTGTCTTCATAGGTGAGAACTACGCTGTATTGTTGTTGCTTGTAATGCAGATCCATTAGTTCCTTAGTTTTTAGCTCCTGGATGTGTTACTGCATTAGTTCTTCATTAGCATGTTTTTCTTCCTTGTCTCTAATCCCATGGTCTTCCTTCAAGGAGACAATTTTATCAACAACTAGCTATTTTAATGACACTTGATAGGCAAAGCGCATACTTTCTACTCTTGGCATTGCTTGTTATCAAGTTTTATAACAAATTTTGGCTGTTTTGTTTCATTTACTAGCCAAGTTACTCACAGTTCAAGGTTTTGTTTATACTTTTTGTGTTATATTGCCGAGGGATTTGTAGTAACTTGTTATTTATGCATTATGACGGGTTTTTGATTTTAATGAGGTTGTATGTGATCTAAGTCAATTTAATGCATTCTTAAAAATATAATCAATTTTATCTTTTTAAATTGCCTTAAAAAGTCTGTTTGGATAATTTTAGTTTTAGTGAATATGCATGTGTAGTTTTGTAGTTAATTGTAACCAAGAGCCAGTTTTTTTAATATATAAATTTCCTAAAAATTGTGCTTGGCAGTCATAAGAAATCATGACTGTCCAAGCACTTGGTTTTGCTCATTGGAGCAACTTACCTTCTCCAGTTAATGCTCATATGAAACAGTTGTTTGAAATAAAATTTTTTTTAATAAAGTGTTGATAAAAATAAATGTAACAATATTAAAATAAAAAGTTGCCTACTTTTTATTTTAAGCAGTGTAATAAAGTGCATCAAAGTCATGATTTTTTTGGCAATTTATTTGTCAACTATTGTTATATTTTAATAGATGGATAAAGTTTGAAGAAGATGTTGAAGAAGGGGGAAATCGATGGTCAAAACCACATGTAGCTACTATATCTTTACATTCTTTATTTGAATTACGAAGTTGTATTCTTAATGGCACTGTAATGCTAGATTTAGAAGCAACTAACCTCGATCAAATTTCAGGTGGGAATTTTTTTATATTTTTATTATTTGTTATAAAATTTTATAACTTGTCATTCATTTGGTTAAATTAGGTTTTAATTATGTTTAAATTTATGTTATAACTTTGTAGATTAATTTTTTTTTTATTACAGCAATAGTTAAATAGCATTAAATTTGAATCCCTTTGAAATTGAGTTAGAAAATGTTACTTAATTGCTTTTTTCGTATCTTTTATTTACATTGTTAATGCTTATACACATAAAGTTTCATTTAAAATTGTATTCAGCTTAGTATTGTATTTAAAATAATTGTTCCAATATATGTAAACTTTTATTCACTGTACTTTAATACTTTTTTTTAAATTGATGATTATATTGTTGAATGTTTGAAAAATCAATTTTTAAGATTATATAGCTTAAAATTCTAAGAATTATCGAGGCATGATAGAAATAACTGTGAAATTCTAGTCTGTTAATCATATGATGTTCATAACTAATGCTGTAGATTTGTTCATAATTTACCTACTGTTGACCTAATTTTTAATCAAAATGAGAAATTATGTTTCTTAAAAATCCTGCATAATTTAAAAGTTTTCCATAGAATTTTAATTTAATAGTAAAAGAAAAACCATTTGATTTCACTATTTATTCTTTGTTTTTCAATCTATAAATGAGGTTTATGCAAAACTCGGAGAATTTGATTTAATAATAAATCCTTGAACTCAGACATTTAATTCATAATTAAAGTGATAAAGCTGTATTGTATTATAATTTGAGTTTTAAATATATACAGAATGCACGATTTAATATAAAGTGTATTACAAAAGCAACTGGCCACTTTTGATTTCCCAAAAACAAAGTATTTCAAATGCATTAAACTAAACACAAAATGTGATTTTCTTCAAAGCATAACATTTATCTAATGTTAATCTTGCATAAAGTATTACTTTCTTAAATTAAAACATTGAGCTTAAAAATTAATGTCTGTTTTGAACAAAAGAAGTCATGTCAAGTAATCCAATACTTGTTTTTCTAGCAAGTGTAAATAAATAAATAATAAAAATCTGAATTTGTAAAACATCTTAGTAGAGTATTATAAGCTATTGAGAAACACAATTTAATCTTTTTAGCATGAATTCAGTTATTTTATTTCCAGCCAAATGTTTTCTTCATCATCATGCATTGCTAATGTCAACTGAGCAAATACTTTTGGATGTTAAATTCCATTTCTTACCAAATTTGTTTAATAAGTTTAAAATCTAGACAGTTAGGAGATATTCTGAATGTTTCAAGAGTAATAAACAGCAGCCAGAGGCTCACTTTTATAGTTTTGTACTTAATTTCATTATCTTGTAGAATTTGGAATTAATTTGCAAAATAAGTTTTTGCACTGATTATTCCAAATTTCATTGTTTGTATTGATCTATTTCAATATCAATGACCTTATGGTTTCAAAGAGCAAGACACACCACTCTACCTTAACCTCTCCTCCTCCATCCCAATAACTGGGTGGGCTGCATGAATATTTTCATGGTTTTTGCCATTTGTAGTGGAGATACATGCCAGTTTTCCTAGGAAATCCCCCAGGAAAGCATCCCCATTAGGCAGATAATAGCCCTTGCATGCTCCGATCTGCCATACAAACCTCTTCTTCCATAGTTTGATATTCGGAAATTGTATATCTCATTGATTTTGAGGCTCCCCCTCCAAAAACTGAAGTTTCTTGCTCTTCTACTGATGTAGGAATTTTAACTTGCTATCTGGGCTTTGTATCCTTTATACCAGACAACTCTTTTAAATATTCAGATTTATGATAATTCTATATGATTAATAAAGTTCTGCTTTAAGTTTAGGAAGACTCAGTCTTCAGTATTTCATAGTTTTTGACAGTATTTCATTATATTCTCGAAGAATCATTCATTACTTATAAGCTCCTAACTCTCTAACAAATCAAAGAAGTGAACATGTGAAACTTACTACAGTCAAAAGTCGTTAATTTGGACACCCATAATCCGGACCTCAAAGCTACAAACTTTCTGCACATGCGTCGCTTTGACGCACGCGCATAGGTGTTTACGCGTGCACGTAAGACCTTTACGGCTGCAAGTATGTGTGTGCACATGCGCGTTTAATATATAACGGATGGTATAAGAAGCTAAGCTAAAATTATCTAATTCAGTTAATGTTGCAGATTGCGTTGTTCCTTAATCTTTGAATTGGATCCGGCTTATTATTTTTTGCAGACTGTTAGAGAAACTTTATAAAAGTAAGCTTGAACTTTCAATTATGTCAAATAGAATTTCCGATATATATTTACTAATATGTAAAGGATTTACAAAGCGAAAGTATGTTCCGAAATCTGTTTATCAATTTCAGGCTGCTCTGGGGAGGGGGGGAAATGCCGTGGCGCCTAATGAATTGGAAGTTGATTTGTCAGCACTATCCTTATCTTCACGGCAGATGTTTTTATTTTATTTGGCTTATAATTCCTTACTAAATGTAGTATTTCATGTCATGTACTCGTCTTTGATATGATTTAAAGCAATTATAGGACTTGAACAGCGGAACTTTGTAACTAAACAAGAAATTATGTCTGTTTAATAGAATTAAAGAGAAAGTATTATCACATGAAACGAAGCAACTTAAACAACTTACATTGAAAGAAATGTTTAATAAAGTAAACAAATAAATATTAAGCTTTTTTTTGTAAATTTTGATACCCTTTAGATCATAATTGTTCTTTACTTCATAAATTACGGTTTCATATTTTAATTTTGTAATTTCTGCATGTCATCTTACCAGATTTAAACTGATGATCTGTAATCCGGAAAAATCGATAATCTGGAATCGCCGAAGTCCCGACGAGTCTGGATTAACGACTTTTGACATTACAATGTTAATTCTATAAGAATGAGAATGAGAGAATTAAAAAGTAGAGAATAAATCTAAATTTAAACTGTATACATATCTTGAGACTTGGTCATAAGATTAAATGACAGTAAATACATAATATTAAATAAATATTAAACAAAGATAAATCAATTATTTTTAATTATAACTCCAGCTTTGCACAACAGTGAGTAATATAGTTCACGGAAAGAAACAACTCATGAAATTAATCAAAAATTTCACTATACATAATGTTTGAGGTAAAAATATTGTTAAACATTTTTGAAGATTGATCGACTGACTGCATGCATGCCACACTCATTTTTCTCTTTGACTTTTTTAATATGTAATAGTATTCTGTAGCATGCTATGAATAAAATTTTATTGTTCCCAAAACTATTAGATGCTTAAATATAATAATAATAATAATTTTTTCATTTTTACAATAGACATATCTTTTTCTGATTGGAAATTAATTTATGGATTTTGAAAAGCATTTTTTTTAAAGCAGCCAAGATTTAAAAAATTTTAAATAACGTGAATTCAGAGAACATTTTTTGAAGAATTATTTCAAAGTGGAGTTTTTATAGATATCACATGTTGTGTTTAATGCAAATACAGTGCCTTAAATTTTTGTATTGCAGATGATTTTGTTTGATTTCCTGTAATATTCAGTGAATCTTGTGACATTTTTTTCATTCTTATGAGGAAATACTTGTAAGCTTTTTATTTTGAGTTTGGTAAAAATGCTGAATATTTTGATTAAAAAATTTGTTTATAATTTAAAAAACTATAATTTTATTTTTATGTTTTATAACTTATTTAAAATGTATTTTTAGAAATGGAAAGTATCTGAACATTTTTATGAGTGTGAAATCATCTTAAGAAACTTTTTGCCCTTGTTTCGGTTGTGAATACTTCATCATTTAAAATTCAAATGTATATTTTAGATCTTGTATTAGAGAATATTGTCAATGCTGGTCATCTGCAATTGGAAGCTCGTGATAGAATAAAAGAAGCTCTGCTGCGTCGTCATCGGCATCAGCATGAACGCAAGCATGATAAAGTAGATAAAGGTTCCAGATTGCCTCTAATACGTTCATTAGCTGACATTGGACGAAATTCGAGCAAAAGCATGTTTGGTTCAAGTAGTAAGTTATCTATTTCAAAATAGGTTATAAATTATTTCTTTATACTCTAGTACTTTTGGATAGGTTTTTTTATCCATGTTTTTAAATTTGTGTTCATATAAGTTCAGTAGTATTTCAGACATTGTTTGCAGTCATTATCATGCTAACAAAGAGGATGTTTAAATGTCTCATTTCGGGGGGGGGGTGATCCATATACTTTATTGCAAAATAGAAGATGGATACACACATGTGTATCACTTCATTTGTTGTGTTTGACTGTCAATCTATGAAATTATTTCAGAGCTTAATATGAGAAGGAGAAACAGTTTTTCGAGGCATTATGGATATAAATATTTGGATGCCACATTGGTTTCAGTTTTCATTGATTAGCATTTTATAGTCTAGCCCATAATAAAATAATTTATATAGTTTAGGCAGAAGATTTTGTAATGAAGTTGCAGGGTATTTATACATTGAAAAAAATGTGATATTTAATTTATTCGAACTATATATATATATATATACGTGTGTGTGTGTGTGTTTATTAATTGTAACATTTTAACACTGTCTAAAAAGTATTTTAATTTCATATGCAAATATGATTCATTCTTTTCAAATCTAATTATTTATTTTTAAAAATAAGTAGGTTTGCTGTAAATTTACCTTTTGTATAAAGTCCTAACAACAGATTCTGTTCCTAAGTACTTTCTTGTTGTGGTGGAATCTATTGAAATGTTTATTTTGTGTATAAAATTTATTAATTTGGTTTCTTAACTTTATTGTGAAATAAATCACCTTCATTTACTCACATATTAAGTCTAGGAATAATGATGCAGAATACATAAGGATATTAAATATACTTTTTGAATACATCTATATGGTTTGGTCAAATGAAAAAGTGACAGTAAGACTAAAAATTTCTCTGTGTAGATAGAGAAAAGTCATTCATTTTTAAATGTAGCCTTGACTTTTACCCAAACGTTTCTGGAAAAAGAGGTTCATGATGGCACACAGCAAACAACAATCATGTGTATTAAGGCTTTAAATCAAATGATACTTGCATTCAATGTTGTGCTTATTGTAAAGAATGTGTGTATTTCACAGTTCTTGAGTAAGCTTAAGAACAGTAAGTAGTTTTATTCATTCTTCTTTCTTTCTTTTATTTTTTATTGGCCAAAAGTAACAAGTGTATCAACATTTATAAGGGATGCTAACCATATATTGTAGAAATTTTATTTGATTAAAAACTGCCTATTAGCAGAGTGCATGTTTCTTTCATTGTTGTAAAAACCTGTTGGATAATGCAAGACCTAGCCAATCAAATGAACTGTTATATCTATACTTATGGAACAACTGAACAAAAGGAGATATGTGAAGTGAATTTCATTGTTGAAACACCACAGCCGAAAATGTACTATCAAGGCAATGCACACTCATTGAACACATCTATCATCGCAGTAGAGGCAAAGTAACACTACACTTGTCACATGCACATGACCAGAACAGTTTCTCATTGCCTGATATCAGGAACCTGTTTTTCTTCATGTAACATTCAGGAAGGCCAAGGTTTCATTTAATATGAATGAGTATTCCAAAGTCAGTAGACAAACAAGGTTAGGCTCTTTCCAATGCTCACACTTGATGTACTGAAGTGGGAGAAACAAAGACACAAAGCGAGTATGGAATATTTGATTTTAAGTAGATTTTGTTTCAGTGATGCCCTCATTGACATCATGAAAGAGCAAACCTTATTGTGTAGTAATCTGGATATGTGGCAGAGTAAAAAGATGAAAAATCAGTGTAAATTCACGTGAAATAAAGATATTGATTTGAATGTTGCAAAGGTATATGTCATTATGAGTATACAAATTTTTATGAAATATTTTCCTTAACATGCAGTTTGCTGACACATTTGTATTGCTCTGAATTTAGTCTATTTCTCATTTAATTGCAGAAAATATGTTTCTTTCTAACTACAAGAAAATAAATTGGTTGAAATAGTTTAATACAAATAGTTTTGTCCAATTCAATTTTTAAACCAGTTTACCTACATAAGGATTTTAACCCTTCTATGAACCACATCTCCTCATATTTTATACAATATAATTCACTGTAATGAATAACTTTTGCATGCATCATTATAATGCACTAGAAATTAAACTTTCATACATAATGGTTAAATGCACAACATTTAACTTTTCAAGCTATAGGATCATTTAAAATTTAAAAAATTTCATGCAAGGGCTTGGAACAAAAGCTTGCATTTCATGCACATGTAAAATATCTGATTAAATATTTTTTTAAAAAGCACATAAAATTAACATATTACAGTTTGAATATCTAAATTACATATCAAATTATGGTTTGCAACCTGAGGCTCATCAAAGAGGCAGATTTTTTTTAAGGGGATGGGACCTAAGTTACATTTTAATTTACGTGTTTACTAATAGATGGCACATACTATTGATATTGCCAAACTGTTGAATTTAATTTTTTGAAAAGATGCTGTGCAACTTGAACTCATGATGGGCATTTATTACTAGCTTAAAAGATGCTTGCAAAGACAAACAGTTAATTATTTCATTAACTATTTACATTTGTGCATAAATGAAAAAAATTGTAAGGATTTGGTTTTGATATATTGTGCATTTTAAGATGTGATCGGATGGAGTTTTCCAAAAAGGGTATTCTGTATTCAAGAAATATATATTTTTTTAATAAAAGGGGTTTTAATTATTACAGAATATTGCTGCTTTAAAAACATACCCTTGTGAGATTGTTTTGTTTGTTGGAATGCATAAGACATTCTAATTAATGCCCCTCTGATTTAATTTCTTAAGGTTAGCGTGATAGACAAGAAGCAGATTTTAGGCTTTTGGCATAGGCTTATGTGTGACACAGGAAATGATTATGCTTATGACACAGAAAATCTAGTAAAAACAAATCAATATTTCAATAGTTTTAGAAGTATGCAAGTTTAGTTCATAGATACTTATACAGTTGTTTTGAGCAATAAATTTCTAAACTCTTATATTTTTAGGGGAGTAACAATTAAGTTTCTGGGATGCCATCCCTATAAATTACTCTTTTTTGAAGGGGAGGAACGATTTAAGCTGGTAAATTGTGTATATATAATGTAATTAATATTAATTTTGATCTTTATCTTTTTTGTTCCTGTTTGATGGAACTGGAGGTTAGCCTGTTCTGTAAATTGCAGTTTCCTACTTCCTTACTAGTATTTTAGCATTACTGAATTTATTGTCATTGATAGTCTTAACAAAAAATTCTTTGGGGGGGGGGGATGGCTTGTATATGAAGTTTGATAATTGTACTCTTAACTGATGTAGACACATAGTTACAGTTTCATTCCGATTAGAAATGTGCTAAATATGATTTTGTGGCTAAAATTTTAAGGGATTTTATTATTCTATAATTTTTTCATTTACTTTTAAAAGTTTCAAATTTTTATATACTTTTATCATTTATTTTAAAGTATGTTTCAAGAGATTTTTCTATCTGTACTGCAATTTTCCCACAAAAAGAATCATGCATTTGTCATAATGTGTTAGAATAAGTTTTTATATGATGAAAAACCTGAAATAAGTGTAACTTTTCGAATAATTTATGTTGTTTTTATTATTGACCTTTTGAAAGTAACTGAACTCATTAGTGAATATATATATCCCATTTTTTATATTACTCACTGAATCAATCAATATTTAAAGCCTTTAATTTGTCTGTCACACTTTTAATAATTTCTGTATTTGTGTGACTAATACATTTTGCAAACTTAAAAAAGGAATTTTTAAGGTTTCATGTCAGATATTACAAGTGAACATGTAATCCTAAAGATCATGAACAGTAACAGTATATCACTATTTAACCAAACATTTCATTTTTTAGAGATACTTTATAACATTAAACTGCTTTGTATGGAAAATCATATTATTTAGTTACAATAAGTCTTTTTGAATTGTTTTCCTCATTGTGTGTATTACTGATATTTACTATTTCAGTAATTTATTAAATTGTCATTACTGCAGTGTTTAGTTTGAAGATGTTGATAAAATTCCATTTCATGTACTCAGTGATTGTATGTTTATAAATTAAATTGTAATTAAAAATATGATGTTTCTTTCTGTGGATATAAATCATTGTTCCCAACATAGCATAATGTTTAACTTGCTCTTAAAAATATTAACAGTTTGAATTACACTGTAGTACTGTTTCAGTGCTTATGCGTGCTATATGGTGGTATTTCCTTGGATGCTGGTTGCCAGAGCTATAAATTCAATTAACCTGAAATCTATTTCTTGACTTTATGGAAAGCAATAATCTGTTCATCGGCAAATATAAGCAATAATGTTTTTCATCTTGATCTGCATGACTAATATTTTGTATCAAAAACTAAATATGCTTGGTTTTCTGTCTGCGAGCTGCTTTATTATTTTTATTTTTTAAAGCTCCTTAATGTAATGCTTTCCCACCCTGCTTTGCTACTTAACTATGAATTCATATTGCGCAACTGAACACTTATTTTGCATTGTAAATTGGTCATTATTGCAGCAAAATTGCGTATGAAATTTGGAATAAACCTGAAGATCCACTGAAGAACGCTTCTGTAATTCTCTGTGAATAAAGGTTAGTTTTTTTTTTTTTTTTTTTTAATGTGTTCTCTTTTTAGAACTTGGACAATCAATTCTATCTTTAAACATTGTCAAAAAAATTAAACGAGATACATTTTTAGATGCTTAGTAAAATTATATTTGCAATTTTTTAATCTAAAAATTTTAAATGAATTCTCAGTGTGTAATGTAAATGGTAAAAATACATTATAAAGTAACATAACCAGTCAATAAATTAAAAACTTGCATGTCCTGTTCAACTCCTTTTACTCATAATGACCGAATACTATGGGATATATGTGTTAGAAGGTTTTAAAGTACAGCTACTTAGAAAAATATGTTTTTCCCTTTGTCAAAAAGAAATCTGGTTTTAAAAGAATTGCTCAAGCTTAGGTCTCAGATGAACTTCCTCTGAAAGATTTTGTTTTCTGCTCATGCTACATCGATAAGATCAGCAGATTCATGAATAAGATCAGCAGATTATAATAGTGAAGTTCTTGTTTTGGTTGAATATTTTTCTGTAGATCTGTTCATCCCCTCCCCTATTTTTTTTTTTTTTTTTTTTTTTTTTTTTTTTTTTTTTTTTTATTTACCTTGCTTATGTGACATCCTGCTTCCCCTCTACATGACACTGTAATTCAAGCTAATAGCATAGCTGCCAACTCTTTTTCACCACTTCTCCCAGATCACCAGATCTGTAGGTTTTTAATTTTTAGCCTTATTAAGGGAAATAAATCCCACTAATGAATGAAATTTATTGCATTAATAGAACTTAAATTGAACGAATTCCATATCCATACTTTTAGTGACTTTCAGAATAATTTTTATTATTAAATTGTATTTCATTTGAATTGTATTTTTATTACATTTTATTGATCTTGTTAAGTTTTATTTAATCTGGGTTTTATAAAAGTACTGTAGACATTTGTAAATTTTTATATAAAGTTTTAAGCAATGTTTTATTAGTTAATTTTTAAATTTAATTTTCATCAGTGATGGTACATGAAAATTTATCAACATAAATTATATATACATTAGTTATTAATTTTGTTTTCATTATATTTAAAAGTACTTTGATAAACATCCTTCCTAACTTGGGATTTTCTCAGCATGAAAGCATCAGAAGATTTAAAAATTAACCAAAGAACATAAAATTTTGAATATCTAATTAAATATTAATATATTTTATATCAGAATTATATAACAATTAATTGGATAATATGAATCATGCATATAACTGAATTAAAGTCAGTTTGGAGTTCCTTTGAAGTGGATGACAACATACATATCCCTTTCAAAATGTTGTGAAAAAATACTGCTGACGAAATGCACCATGTTACCTAAAGTATTTATATGGCAATTCACAATGTTGCTAAGAATGTATTTAGGTTGAAACCCAGGTATGCATGTAGCATTTTCTTGCAGATGGCTTTCCAGTTCTCCAGACATTTTTGCCAGTCTGATACAAATTATGATCCCTCCTATGGAAATTTCAGCATTTTATAGCAATGGATTGTGCCATGCTATTTTCATTATCTTTGATGAAACCTCATGTTTGCTGCCCAAACGGGATAGTTGTCAATGACTGTAACTGCCGTACCAAAGGGCCTGGGTTTGAATTCCAGAGAAGGTGTGGATGTTTGTATAGTTATTATGTTACTACAATGGCGAAGCCCCCAGCTTCCCCAGCCAATAGTTCAGCTATGAAGCATTTAGAGGCCAACCTGACAAAACAAAAACGAACTGGAGGGAGGGGAAGAATAAACACTTAAACATATAATGACATGTTACTGTCAGACAAGTGAAATAAGTCATTACAACAACACAAACCTCATATTTAACTTTCTGCACACAGACTATAATATGGATCACTTAAAGGAATCATGCAAATCTTTTGTTCCTTCTCACTTTAAGATTGTGGTACCGAAATTGTGTTTGATGCTGAGTTTATGCAATTGTATGATGTATTTCTTAGCGAAAGCATATCGCTATGTGCATGAGCAAAGCAACAGCAGAAAAAAGAGTATTTGTGTCTTGACTGGAAAAATAGGCAGTACTGGATGCATTGTTGAAATAAAGACACCCAAACAAAGACTTCTGTCTCAAGTCAGCAGTCAGTTTGTGAATGCTTTCCAAACTCACCAGTGAGTTCGCTACTTTTTAGTGGCAGTGCAGGTAATCAGGATGTGCCATTAAATGAATAATACTGTGAACAAGTTGCTACTGTGAAATTTCTGTTTATTCTTTTGTTTTTCTTTTATAATTCTCCTCATTTTCCCCCCTTCCATCTCTCTGAAACTAATGATTTTGAATCTGGACGATTTCCTTTTGGCAGCTTTTAAGCCAAAAGCTTGATTTTTTCCCTCCACATGTTGAAACATGGAGTTCAACTTTTTTTGAGAAACTGTTTTGATAAATTCTGTTGAGGAGTTGCATTTATGTGCTTGTAATAAAAAGATGTCATTTCTGCATTCTGATTTATGTAGCTGGCAGTTACTGACCGTAATTTAATTAATTGTAGAGATTATGATCTAGTGAATAGGCAAAAACATTTTTTTTTTTACATATACATATGTCCTCTGTGCATCTAAGGTGAAAAAATTTACTTCCCAAAACGGCCACATAATGTTACATGCGATGTACCTTGCATCAAAATCACATTGGTATTTGTCTTTGACTAAATTTGAATTAATACATGCAAAATTCCAAGACCATAGAAGGAGGTGCTAGCTATTGAAAAATTAATAGATATCTTTCCAACAGCTGTAAACATAAAATAAGGTATTAAAATTGGTGTAAAATTTAGAGCAGTGTATTAATAGCAGATTTTGTCTAAAAATCGAAAAAACTCTAAATAAAACAACAGAACTGTTGAAAGTAATCTGTGATGAAGATATATGGAAATTCAGAGTGTATGCAGCTTATTAAAAGATACGATTGTATGCCAAAAGATCTGATAGATGATGTTAAAAGTAACATGTGGCAGATAATTAAAATAAATGACTTAAATAATAAAAAATAATCTGTAAATATGAACAGATTATGAGATATAAAAGAGTTCAGCAAATGATTGAATGTCAGATTATTATTTAAAGAATTTGATTAATTAAGATGTAGTTTGACTGATTTTAACTAAATTAGTAGGAATAACAAAGAGTCTTGTGAAGTTTGTATCTTGCTCACACATGTAGTCACATTTTGCTCATTGTGCAAGAAATTATGGTAAAAAAAATTAGAATCCAAATACAATATCCTGCTTATCTATTTTATTTAGCTTGTGATTTCTAGCAGTTTCTATAATTAAAAGCTGTGCCTAAGGGAAAAAATATTTTTAGTCCAAAGGGGTAGTTTGCCCAGAAGGACTATTAATTTAGTTTTGGCATTTTTCATTGCTTCAGTATAAATGTTGATTCACTTTTCAAATTCTTGCCACCAAATATAATCGTCCAGTATATATTTAAAGAAATTAAATAATGAGGAATCTGCATAAATGTATATATGTTTCTCACATTGTGATAAAACCACAGTACCTAGAGCCATCAAATTTTGAATAATGTAATCTTCCACCAAATATGAGCATCTGGAGGCCCTAATTTGGAATTTGAAATTTGTTTTATTATCGATTTCATGTTTTTTTAACACTTTAACGAATTTTTGATTAACAAACTCAGCGATTTCAAAGCAAGCAATAATAACACTGTACGAAAAAAACATTCCTATCTCCAGCATGCGAGACTGTACATTGGAAATTCTATAGATATGCTCATTTTAAAATTAGTTTGCGATATTGTTGTTGAATTGAATTTTATGGTGAGCACAAAGAACATGATATTTAATAAATAAAGGTAACATGCAAAACATTAAAAAAAAAAAAAGCCCTATTGGACATAATGTAAAATCTGAAAGCTTTCAGATTTTTTTAAATATAATTCATATCAAACAGAATGTGAAAAGTGTACTCAACATTATTTTAGAAAATTAATTTCAAGCCTGCTGTGAGAAATGAAAATACCATATAAATCTCTGTATTAGATGCACAAAGGAATTACTCAGAGCATGATAGTTTCTTAGTGTTCAGATTTACATATATATTATTAAAACTGGTATATACTTAGGTATTCAGGTTTTTAATTCATTGCTATTATCTGCATGTGTTCCAAAACCATATCTTAAAAAGAATAATTGAAATCATTGTTAAATGAGTAATTTCTCTTCAACTGAAATTAGCATTGTAGTCAATACATGGTATGCTCACTTGGTATGTAGTTGCTTGTGTTGCCATCTGTTAGCAGTGAGAAGTGCTGCAGTATACAAGTTTCACAAGCCCTTGAGATGATAATGATCTTGGAATTCTATCATAGATCTGTTATATGGCAGTCGAATATCATATAGCTGTTATTTGCAAAGAGCTCCCATGCAACAGATTCTGATATTCTAACTGCTTTGTAGTATGAGCTTTGATTGGCTCTCAAGATCACTACAGCATCATCAGTTGAAAATATGCAACATCACTGCATTCTGTATCTTTTAAATGGTGACCATAAACATGCATTATTCAATAACCCAAGACTAGAAATGGTTACTAATGAATGAATACATAAAGCAACTATAGAGGTAGTTATAATCATATTTAAAGCAATATGACTAAAAGAATTGTGAAAAAACAATTGGAAAATATAAACTTAGATTTGAAAAATATATAACAAAACCAAGTTTACATGTTTTCAACACGATGATCATCCTTAAAATTAAAGCATACTTGGAGATCAAAAATAATATGTTTGTATACATTGATGTGTTTAAAAAAATTTGTGTGCCAATCACAATATTTACTTAATGTTAATTGGCAACAGCAGTGTTGTTGTCCTTATCTGGTGTGCATTGCTGCGATTGCTGTTTTTCATGTAACCAATATATTCCCAATATATTTGATTGTTCAACCTGGACTATATCATTATTTAACCCACGAATAATTTAAATTCTAACATGTTATCAGCACGAAGCTCAAAAGGAAAGGCCATAAGGATCCATGGTTGAAGATTCGGACCGAAGCTTAACCGTGCAAATCGCTGAAGCCTACCCACATTGTGAATCTGAAGTGAGCTAGATAACCATCCTTTGAAAAAATAAATAATTCTTTTCTGGTGAATTTAGCTCAATATATGTACTTGAAGAATGACATCTGAAGATTATAAAATGCTGAAACTAAACTGCGACAATTATCACACATGGTGTATCTGTTCGCGCCCCGTGCTGGCGCAGAAGAGGTATTGGGAAGCAGTGGAACCCAGATATGGAATTGAAATGAATGAAGTGGAGAGGAAAAAGAATGACGAAGCTCTTACCCTGTTATTCTTCATAGCTGAAGATACATTTCTAGATGATAGCGGAGATTGTGTTAGAGCCAGAGACGCCTGGAACTGTTTAAAAGAAATGCACACAAAATTTGGTTTGCTTTACGTACTGCAACTTATGAGAGAATTCTTTAACATAACTATGAAGCCAAATGAGTCTGTCTAATCCTATCTAGCAAGATTAATGGACTTGCATAGAAAATTAGCTAATGGTGGATATGCATTTACAGATAGAGGAGTGGACCTAATGATGCTATTAGGACTGCCTAGAAGTTTGGAAAAAGACGAAGCAAATCTGACAACTACGATTGTGAAACCAAGGTTACTTGTAGAAGAGAAACATATAGTTAGAAATGAGAGTTCAGCCAGAGTGTATCATGAAGAAAAAGCTCTTAACATTAAAAGTTAATTCTAATGATGAACAGTTCATTAGAATGTTGTTGAATTCCTAGTTGATCACTTGCTTCAGATTTTCTATTTTAGAAATATTATGCATGTAGATTTCATTCTTAAGGTAGCCTTAAAATAAGAAATCTGCTGGTACCAGATCAGGAGCAGGTCAGCTTTTCCACTACCATGAATTTATCTGTTTTGATGAGTCGGGTATGATATGGATGAAAATATAACTGTTTGTTAATCTGTTATGCAGCTGCCTTGATGTAATTTTTATAGAAATTTTGGTTTTTGCGATCAAGTACACATTGTGTTTTTTTTTTAATCTTCGGTCACTTGTTTTTGGCTTGCCAATTTTCTTTGCATCTGATATGCTCTCTGTTTTAACAAAAGTTTCATTCATATTAGTAATTGTTATCAGGAAAACTGCAGAAATTGACATACCAGCTGCCATTTTCTTGTAATTTTAAGTAACCAAGTAAAGACAAACGCATTGTACCTACTTCTTAAGTTAACTGGGTAGTTCTACTTCGTTATGTTATTTACTGATGTGCATTTTGCCAGATGCATGTAACCCAGATTTACTGATTTGGCATAATAATACTTCCTTTATAAATGGGACTTATCAAGATAATTTATCTTCACCTTATTTTACTGTAATATTGCCTTTAAACATGATAAAACTACTTTTGTATCATCTTGTTAATAATTAAACCAGCTGATATTAAAATTTCTTGTTTGAAATTATATCTCTTCTTAATACTTAAATGAGTTTGGTCTCAATTACTTTACCCATTGTATGGAAATGTTGATTCATTTGTTTAACTTTTTAATTATTTTCCTCCTGATATCTTTGTATTTAATTTCAGTGCATTCCATTCAGAACTATGGATATATCTGCATGAACATGAGATTGTCTCAAATTCTTGCTGTTGAAGAAGATTTATAATTTTTGTATCGCCCTTGAATGAAGAATAAAACCTTTTCTAGATATTTGGACTTCTTTTGTTTCAAGATATAAGCAGGTCATTCTAAACAAATGTTATGAAACATATTCAATCTTCAAATGCATCTTACAAAATTCCCCTTTTATTATGAACCTGCATGTTTTAATTATTATTGAAATTTCACTCCTCATTTACTGAAATGTGTCTAAATTACTCTAAGTAAGAAATTATACTGCACTGAAATTTCATAGCCATTTGTGTTTATTGGAATAAAAAAAAATGCTGATTGTAGTTAGAGCACAATTTAATTTCAACCATCATATTCAATTTGATTGTGAAAATATTCTTTCTAGGCATTTTTCTTTCTATCCAACTGGTTTAAATATTTTGCTGTTTCGTTTATCGCTGCACTAATAATTAAGTGAACATGTTTTAAGTCTTTGGAACATGTAGTCTTCAAGACTATGTATTGATCTTGGTGTATGTTTGTAGATTGACTGTCCTTTAATTTGTAGTGAATGAGTGATGATATAAGAAATTAAGTGCTAGTATATAATTTTGCATGCATAGATTATATAATGCTGTATCAGAAAAAGTCCTGTTTTTTATTTGTGAAGCAAACCTTATATGTGATCCAAAATTTTTGTCCTTGAGCACATTAGCTAATAGAGTAGAAAAACTTACTGTTTATTATTAATTTTAAGAAGTGAATGTGTTTGCATGATATAAAAATATTCAAAATGTACGACTATATAAAAATAAGCTCTGCAAATGATAAAATGAATTTTTTCAGTGCTACGGCAGTTAGCATCCTTGGATAGACCACAGGAATGTTTCAAAAATATTTTCCGTTTCACGTTTTACAATATTGAGTTTCATTTCGTTACATTGTTACAGCACAGTTAGATAAAGATGCAGGTTCATCTCCACCGACAACCCCTGTCAATCCTGCTATAGCTGGAGAAGCAAAACCAAATTTTGCCAAATACCTTGGCTTACCTGGTAACGTAAAGGTTCACGTTTTTCTCTCTACTAGTTTACTAAGCATGCAGTAGTGGTAGATTTTACACTTATTTGAATTTTTCTTATGTACAATAAGTGAAACACTTAAGTAAATTCGAAGAAAACCAAGTGATACAGTGCAAGTGAAATAATGCAGTTTCCTACCTTTTTAGTTAAATGAAACAACGTAAAAGGAAGATATCAGAAGTATATAAATTTTATTTTCATGTACATCCTCAAGTTATATTAATATCGCATCAGTTTTATAAAATAGTTTCAGAAATTGACTGTTCAATTTTAAGTTTTTATTTAATGAAAAATAGTATTTTAACTTTAGTTAACTAAATCTTACTAGAATTAAGATAATTATGTGAAAGTTTGAATCTGTTTCATCATTACATGTACTTTGTAATTTTCAGAAGAAAACTTATTCGCCAACTACCAGTAAGAAAATGTTTTCTCTATCTGTTAATGAACAGGTAAAGAACATTGTTTGACAAGGCAAAATTTTCCTAAATAATGTATCACTTATGTTAGCTATTTCAATAAATAAGGAATAAAAGAGAATGGCAGACTTAAAAAGTTTTTTGGACCATGTTTTGAAAATAAGAACACTGTTATAAAAGCTAAGAGTATATTTAATTTAACAGTGATCATTAGGTAATGTTGGCACATATATATTTTTGTATAAAATTGTTTAGCATGTGTTGTCTAATTGAAGAAGAGATTCAAAAGGTTGTTTTGCAGTAAGTTAGGTTCCAGAAATTCAAGTATTCTTTTCATATTTTTTCCCTGTATTTCCTGGAAACATTGCTGCTTGTTTTGATGATGCATACATAATGATCATTATAATGGGCATTATGCATGTATGAAAAAAACTAATAATTCCTTTAAATATCTGAGCTGTCACAGCAGTCATTGATTTGTACAGTCTTTGGTTTATATGATTGGAAAATAAATATATTGTATACCTCTAATTATGGCAGTCTAGGTAGTTTTTCCGTAGTTATTCATTATTTTTTGTTGTAGGCGTATTTTATCACCATATGTGTTTATAAGTGTGATATAAGATGACCAAAAAAATTTTTTTTTACTTCAACCAATCTATTAATTAACTAAGTGTATTTTTCTAAATTATAAAGGTTTATTATTATTTAGTTATTTTTTGTTGATGTCCTTTACTAATACTCCTGCTGTATAATTATTTTCATTGAGCTTCTTGTGTTCTAGTCATGAATGGAAATGAAGCAAACACTTGGGTTCTATTTTAAATTATAAAAATACTTAACTTAAAGTTCATCAATATTTTTAAGTTCATACTTTCAAAACAGAGGGGAGAGTAGGAGGTTCTTTTTATTTTATATTATATCTTTAAATATAAATGAATTTTTAGTCTAATGCATTCTAATTATTAATCAGATTTTTTTAATGAGCAATTAGATGTATGCACTTGTTGGTTAAATACTATTTTGGAGCATTTTATAAATACAATGTCAAATTGGAATCTAAATTGAAGTTTTTTATGTGAAAAATTTAATAAGTTCTGACATCAGTTGAGATACATAATTAGTACTTCTTTATCCACATATGTGTACTTTGAGAGCTAAATTTTAAATGTCACATACAAAATTTTGAAAATTTTTCTTATTTGTTTTTATATGACAAGTATTAGATTATTGCAAATGAAATATATGGTGGAAAATATGAGAAATGTACTTCATTGAAGGAAAAAATGCTCGTATGCAAACTGCTAATATAATATACATGTGAGAAAAGTTGCTCTTATGCAGAATACTAATTTGATATGCATGCAAGCATAGAAAATGCAAAAAAATAATAGTTGTTTGCTGCAAACATATGGTAGTGAAAATTGGGACAAAGTCAGCTATCAGCTGAGCATCATTTTTAGAATAAGTGTGTACTTTAGAAATTATCAATAGTTACTGTCAAATATATCATGAAAGCTTTTGATAGAGTGCTGCTGTTAATCAAAGAATTTGACATTTGTTCATAAAATTTTGGATCTAGATGTAAGGCTCCAATATAACTGCATAGCAATTCCCCTTTGTTTAATATGTCCAGTTTATGTAGAGAACTGGATCAGTAGCTATTACTTAAAATTTGCTGTGGTTGGCCATTCATACTCACCATTTGATGCAAGATAAAATTATTCATGTGCTAAAATATTCACATGTTGTGACTTCATAAAAAATCAATTTCATAGATAATTGCAGATATTATGCTAAATGACTGAAGATAAAAGGAACTGCATAGAGTAATTTGAAGCTACCAGTACTTTTAAAATAATAATATGTAGTAATAATTTTCTGATTTAGTCTGCCATTCCGTCTTCCAAAAAGTTTAACCCATGACAATAGACTTCATGGAGAAGATATGTTGCTGTAAATTTACCAAAAGTAATTAGGCAGCCAGCACTGGCCAAGAGAAATAGAATCTTGTTGTTATAAGGCAATACAGATTTTATGTTACATTAAAAACAATATAATAGTTCCTTGGTCTGGGATGCAGAAATTGAGTCTGGTGAAACTCATTCTTCTGACATCTTGCCTGTTAGTTATTTCTAGGTCTTGAAGTATTTTTGCTTGGAAATACAGTGGATGGACAAAAATATGGAAACACCTTTTAATTATGTTAAATGCATGTTTGAAAAGAAAGATTGATTTTAATGAAATATGTAGGTGGCGCTGGCATTTTTGACTACTGACGCCACCTATACAACTTCGTAAATGTGCTAAACAGTTCAGTTGTTTGTCGGAGTACTGTTATGTGAGGTTGTCATTGCATTATGTCAGAGTTAACAGACTTCGAACGTGGGCAAATTGTTGGAGCACGTATGGTAGGTGCTTCCGTAAGCAAGGTAGCCGAGGTGTTTAGTGTTTCAAGAGGTACTGTATCGAAGATTTATTCCCCATATTTGAAAAGCGGAAAAACATCATCTGCTAACTCACAGCGCGGACGAAAGTGTGTCCTGAGTGATCGTGACAGACGATCATTAAGGGCAATTGTGACGAAAAATAAGAAGATCACAGCTGCAAAAGTTACTGCTGAAATGAACGTTGTGTTACCGAACCCTGTGAGTACCAAAATAATTAGAAGGGAGCTTCATAAACGGGGAATTGCTGGCCGTGCTGCAATTGAGAAGCCACTCATCAGTGATGCTAATGCCCGTAACAGAAAAAGGTGGTCTTTAGGTGATAAAGGCTTGGACTATAGAGCAGTGGAAGCGAGTAATATGGTCTGACGAGTCTTCTTTCACATTGTTTCCCACTTCTGTTCGAGTTTACGTCTGGAGGACGCCATCTCAAGCCTATAATACAGACTGCTTGTTGCCAAGAGTGAAACCTGGCGGAGGTTCTGTTATGGTTTGGGCAGCCATATCGTGGTTCTCTGCTAGCCCCATGATAACTGTGTCAAGGCACATGACTGCCAAGACTTATGTGAACATTTTGGCCGATCAAGTTCATCCCATGGTACAAACTTTGTTCCCCGATGGTGATGGTGTCTTCTAAGACGACAAAGCCCCTGTTCACACAGCTCACATTGTCCAGGACTGGTTTTCTGAGCACGAGGATGAGTTGTCCCATCTCCCCTGGCCACCACAGTCACCAGACCTGAATATTATTGAACCTTTGTGGTCTACATTGGAACGGAAAGTGCGTTCTCGTTATCCACCGCCAACATTGTTATCTGAACTTGCCACCGTTTTGCAGGAAGAATGGTATAATATTCCCTTGGCAAACATACAGGAACTGTATTTATCCATTCCGAGAAGACTGCAAGCTGTTTTGGATGCCAGCGGGTTTCCTACACCATATTAAGCAAAGAAACATGTTTTTTTAAAGGTGTTTCCATATTTTTGTCCAACCCCTGTATCTTTATGTACTGATTCATTTATCAGGCAATTGAGATGAAAAAGCCTTCAGAAGCACCGAAATTTTCTACAAAACTGAAATGTGCTACAAGACCATGTCCTTCCCTTGGTGAGTCCACCAGCGGCTGAGCGGTAAAGTTGCTGAACATTAGTAGTTCAGTCTGTGTTTCGAATCCCACGAACGGCTGGCTCCATGGCCATTTTCATGGTTTTCGCCATGTGCAATGTTTATACAAGCGAGTTCTCCGTAGAAATTCCTCCACAAAGGCATTGTAACGTAAGCGAGCGTTAACCATATGTTACAGCATTCCTCCTCTTAGGCAGATAGCCCTAGAGGCTTTGCTATAATCACATAAACCAAACCATCCCTTGGCAGCAATGTATTGATGCTGTGAGTGATTGCCTTTTTCAAATAGATTAATATTGTCTGAGATGGATTCATAAATGTAGCTATTTCATTTGCAGTAACTGCATAAAATAAAAGTATTAATTATACTCTGAGATAAATATTATTAATCTGTATATATTTTTATCATGAATATCAGAAATTATATAAGTAATAACTTTAAAAAATTTTTTTGTTACTCTGTAGTATAATCAATCTGAAAACAATTTAGAGCTGTTTGCAAATTTTCCCATTTGGTGTCCAGATCAAAGTTCGAAAAGATATAAACTTTTTTATTTATTTATTTATTTTTATTTACCATTAAAGTAGATAAACTTCAAATTGGGAGAAGGGGCTTATGTAAGAAATGTCCATTAATTTGCTAGAGGTTCTATAATACATGGACCTCTCTATTATTTTTTGCTTCCTGGCTGTTGTATCAAGCCATGCATTTTTTTTTTTTTTTTTTTTTTTTAAATACTGTAAAATTATATAAATGCTTTTTATGAATATAAGGATTTTGTCCGATTACCAAAATGTTGTTTAAGTTGAAATTTATTACTTGTATTCATTTGTACAAAGGTATAACACATTATTAATTACATCGAGAAAATGTTCACAAGTGCAACAATGAGTTTTTTGCTGTATAGGATTTTCAAAAAAGATGCGACAGACTGTAAAAAGTGGTAGAATGTACTGAAACAACCATTTTTATTATTGAATGCATGCTTGTAAATTAAATGTAAAAACATAAGAGCATTACATCATGAAGCCAAGAACATGAGACATAAGGACAAGAATGCAACAATTATAATAAATGTTCATCATGAAGCCAAGAACATGAGACATAAGCACAAGAATGCAACAATTATAATAAATGTTGAAAAAGCAACAGACAATAGCAGTGGAAGGTTTAATAGACTTTCTACATTACAGCAGACCACACAGTTGCAGCACAGATAAAATTCCGGCAATGAGTTCTTTGTCAAATTTCAAGGCAAGTCTCATAGATGAAGCTTTTGAGATGTCCCCACAAAAACGAAATTAAGACATAGCAGATCTGGTGATTATTGGGCCTAAGCATAGTACCATCTCATAAATTCCAGTGGTCTGAAAACAGGATATTCAGATAATTCCTTACATCTTATTGAAAATAACCTGTATCCTATCATGTTGCAACATGCTTTACGAGATGGCTAGTGAAGTATCCTTCAGCAATTTATAGCAAGATCTTCTGCAGAAAAATATACCAATTTATTCATTGAGAAGAACATAATGAGCTTTCTCATCAATTATATACTGTTCAGCTGCATCCGAAGTCTGAAACCATTGTGCATGTACAATTGCAGAACTATTGCATATGGGCAAAGAAGTACTGTCTAGTGTGTTTACATTTTTTTTTTAATTAAGCATTCTGTTGCCAAAAATGATTGTTTGATATGTTTGTTGTACTACTTTTTAAAGTTTGCGCCATCTTTTTTGGAAGACCTTGTTTAAATAATGCTACATACATAAGGGGCAGAAATTTTCTTTCATTTTCTCATTTTAAATCTTATTTAATTCAAATTTCTAATCTTGCCGAAAACTGAAGGAACTAGGAGTCAATTCAAAATTTTGTTTAAGAATTTCTGTTGTTCCTTTACATATAGTTTTCGTTACACAGTTGTACGAGAAATTGTATTTATTATTTTTGGGATAGCCAAATAAAAACAGGGTTATTTTTATTTGTATGCTTTTAGAAGTGATACAAAATTAGGTTTTCAGTATTTAATCTTTTCATGTTGTTTTTTAGTTTTTATGAGCAATTTTAGCTTTAAAGGTCACCTATTTGATATTTAGTTCCTAGCAGATAGACTGGCTTTTTCCATGTGTGGATGAATGTGAGCTAATTTTCCTTAGAAGTCCTTTGTGAAGACATCCTTCTTTTAATGCATCAGATGATGGAAATGAGTGATTTTGTTCTAAACTAACAGTATAATTAGAGGGATGTAGACTTGTTTCCAATTTTTTTAGCATTTTTTTCTATACTTTTTGTATAGAAAAAAATGCTAAAAAATGCTTCACAATTATTGATTCAAAATGCCTTAAAAATTATTATTTTAAAGATAAGTTTTTTTAAGAATTTATCTGTGTCAGATAAGTGTTTTTCTTCTGCTTCCAAACCAATATGATGAATTTAAAAATCCTTAGTTGCAGAGTATATTTTTTTATTACAGGTAGTTCTCCTAGCACAGTTGGTCAAGATATAATGATGAAGAGTCCTAGCTGTTCTTCGTTAAATCTTGGCAGTAATAATTCACACTCAGGACACAATTCTCATAATCTTGCTGATGTATCTGGTGGAAATTCTACAAGTTCTGCTGATCTTCAGCACAGAGTATGGATAACATTTTGATTATTTTAACAAATTACACTATTTCTGCATTTTCAGATATAGTTTATATTTTCAATTGATGATCCAATAAATAAATTTTTATATCATAATTATTTTAATTTAGTATTGTATCATAGGTCAGAATCCTCATGCTTCTTGGATTTATTCTGAGAAGTTCTTGCAAGAATTAATTCTAAAACTGCTACTACAAGTTGCTGTATACACTGCTGGCCACCCAAATTGTAACACCAAGAAAAACAAGAGATATTTAGTAGATTATTAACAAAATTTATTTAGTAGGTAACATGTTGACCAAGTATCAAATGATTCAATTTATAGACTTCTGTGAAGTGTGTTTCCTTCCAGAATCAGTAGCCAGAGTAGCCGCCATTGTTGGAGATCACCGCTGCCATACGCCTCGGCATTGATTCAAAGAGACTTTGGATGTGTTCTTGGGGTACAGCAGACCAAGTAGCTTCCACACATTGCCAAAGTTGATCTGGTGTGGCAGCTTGGGATGTTATCTGGGTCAATCGTTCAGCAACCATGGACCACATGTTTTCTATCTGTGAAAGATCCGGAGAGCAAGCTGGCTGGGAAAGCAGTTCAATCTGGCGATTCATGAAGAACCCTTGGACAACGCGTGCCACCTGTGATCGCACATTATCCTATTGAAATATGGCTGTGGGCGAGCCCTGAAGGTAAGGAAGGACAACTGGCTCCAACCCTCGGTGATGTAGCGCTGGCTGTTTAAAGAACCAGTAATGCATACTAGACGAGTGCGAGAGTGATATCCAGTACCGCCCCATACCATAATACCTGGTGCAGGACCAGTGTGGGGGTGCATAATGCAGCTGTTCAGCATCCTCTCTCCACGATGTTTCCAGACTCTAATCCAACCATTGTGGTGTTGCAGACAGAAGCCTGACTCCTGAGTAAAGACAATTTAATTCCATTCTGCCTTCCACATCCTTCTTTCATCTCATCATTGGTGGTGGAGACATCTGTAGTTCTGCATCAAGGGCAGACGAAGCAATGGATGTCTTGCGGACAGACTACTCTGCTGTAAACGGCGTCAAGTGGTACGAGTAGACACTGGATGATGCATTACAGACTGAATGCACTGTGCTATGGTTCGAGATGTGGCTGAGCGATCCGTCACTGCCATGCGCACAATGTTCCATTGCACAATGTTGTCATCAGGTGAAGTGGTGCACTGAGGTGAATGCGATCAAACACATTGGTTCATCGTACCCTCTACCGATTTCCCTGAGAGATAATTCACACTCTCGATAGGCCCCTATCCTTCCTCTCTTGAACTCGGATACTTGATCAAACGATGGTCGCTGTTTACTATAAGGCATAATTGATAGTTTTTTGGAAAAAAACACAATTGCCGAACTTGAAATCGGCAAAAACTCCAAGCCTTAAATAGCACTTTGAAGCATTTGCACTGAAATTCTAATCATTTGCATATCTCACCTCTGCTAATGCATGTTGTAAATTTCATGTTATTTGCATGCTTCCTTCAGGGTGTTGCATTTACGGTGGCCAGTAGTGTATATAACTTAAATCTGCAATGTTAAAATAAAGTTAACTGGCATGTTTTTAATAATATAAGTTAGTTCAGCTTAAATCACATTAAAAAAGGTTTAACATTTAGTTTTTTTAAAAAAAGGGGAGGAGACATTTGTGATAGACTTAATAAAATTGATCCTTCCAAAGTTTTGAGTTAAAATATTTAATGACTCTTAGGTTATATTGTGAAGGATTTGAACGACAAAGAGTTAAGAAATTCAATTTTTTATTTTATCTAACATTTCCAAGATTCATGGAATATCCTGACTTTCAATCATGGAATGAATGTCCCATTCAGAAATCAGTAATTCTTTTGTCTTTCAATTTGTTATTGTAAGTAGAATCACTGTTGGATAACATCAAATGACATTTAAAGATGAATGAGAAATCAATCACAATTTATAGATTGAAAAGTTAGAATTATGGGTATTGCTACCAGGTCTGAGATAGAAATTTGTAGAATAAATGTAGGCATAAATGGTGTTGCCAGATGTAAAGGTGCAACAGAGTCAGACCTCTTTTATGAGCTCATTTAACTAACATATCTTACGTAACTGCTTATGTAGTTATCTAAATATCTTATTTGGACTTTTCTATTACTGTTCAGCAAGGGACTCAGCAAGGCATATTATACGAGGGCTATCCAGAAAGTAGATTACGTTTTGGAATAAAAAAATAAACAAAGTATAGGAAACAAATTTTATTATATACAGATGAAAGCCACACTCAAATACTACTTTTCTACATAGTCACCATACAAATTAAGGCATTTATCGTAGCGATGTACGAGCTTGGAAATTCCTTCGTCGAAAAATTCGGCCGCCTGCGCCTTCAAACCACTTCGTTACCTCTTCTTGCAGCTGTGCGTCGTCATCAAAACGCTGCATAGCCAGCCACTTCTTCATTGCTGGGAATAGGTGGAAGTCACTCGGTGCCAGGTCGGGACTGTACGGCGGATGAGGAAACAACTCCCACTTAAAAGATTCAAGAACTTTACGAGTGACATTTGCCGTGTGGGGCCGGGCGTTGTCGTGAATCAACAAGATCTTAGAGCTCAACATTCCTCTGCGCTTGTTTTGAATTGCTCTTCTGAGTTTTTGGAGAGTTTGGCAATACCTTTGAGAGTTTATTGTAGTGCCTCTTTCCAGGAAGTCCACCAAAATTACACCTTTTCTGTCCCAAAAAACAGTCGCCATCATCTTCCTTGCCGACATTGTTTGCATGCATTTCTTGGGTTTTTGGGGAGAACTTGTGTGCCCCCACTGCATTGATTGCAATTTCGTTTCACAGTTCACATGTTTCACCCATGTTTCGTCACCAGTAACGATGCGATCGAGTAAAGAGTCACCATCCTTATGGTAAGCGTCCAAAAAGTTCAACGCTGCAGCCATTCGCTGATTTTTGTGGTCCTCTGTCAAGATTTTTGGAATCCATCTTGCACAAAACTTGTGTTAACCAAGCTTTTCGCTGATGATTTCGTGCAACAAACTTCGCGAAATTTGTGGAAAACTCAAAGAAAGTTCCGTTATTGTGAAATTTCGATTTTCACGGACTTTAGCATCGACTTTTTTGAGAAGTTCGGCGGTCACTATGCTGGGTCTCCCACTTCGATCTTCGTCGTGAATATTGGTTCGGCCATTTTGAAATCTTATGACCCACTGACGCACTCCACCTTCAGTGATAATGTTGTCCCCATACACTTCACGAAGCTGCCGATAGATTTCTATCGGTTTACAGTTTTTTGCAGTCAGAAACCTTATTACTGAGCGCAGCTCGCGGGATTTTCAATTAATGCAGACATTTCAAACCGTCACAGTATCTGAACGGAGCACAGCACGAACCTCTCACTAGCACGGCTAGATGCAGACTGAGCTGCGCAACGCTCTGACCCCAAGATGGCCGCGCTAGCCCCGCCCCTAGCGGACACAGACGGAAACGTAATCTACTTCCTGGATGGCCCTCGTATAATTTTAAGCTTGCATTTTTATTTTCTTTTGGTACAAAAGCATGCAGTTTCCAATCACTGAACATGTTTTGACAATATGTGGCCAAAACTGGCATTCCCTTGTATAGTTCCTTCTCAAAATATCCTAAGCAAATCTAGGAAAGAAATTAAAAATTATGCAAAGAACCAATCTGGGTTTGACATAAATTTTGAATAAAAATATATTTTTTTTGGTTGATCAGACAGAAATGTCTGCTTTCTTTCTATAGAATGAAATCTAATTAATTTTCTTTGTGTTGCCTCTTCTTCAAATTCCTCAACTTTGGATGGTCAGAATGTCTTTTTTTCTGCCTGTTTTAATTAAAATGTTTTTTAAAAAATCTTTGTGTGGCAAACATGAAACGTATATAAAAGTCTTCTTTCCTTCCTTGCTTAGATATAGAATTTGGTTTAAAAAAAATTGATTCAGTTATGTATTTTTAGCTGTTGCTACTTTATCTAATTGTACATAGATTTATTTCTTATTAAACATCAAGTAATGTTGCAAAAACACCTCTTTAAACATTGCTCTTGCTGATAAAGATGAGTTTCTAAATCCAGTGTAAAATGAGAACAAAATGGTGATTGGAAAATTGAATTTTAGTGGTTTAGAAATGTCATTAATTATATGATATAAACAAGTGAAATTAATAATATTCTAACCATTGGAAATTTAAAAAAGGACAATATGAAAATCAAATCAACTTTCATGTTAAAATAATAGAAAAATAATATATAAGTAAATAATTTGTTTCTTTAAATTATAAATTTAATGAAAAAATTTTAACAATTTAAACCTCTAATTCTGCTTTGTAAATCATTGTGCCTCAATATATCATTTTATAATTAGTGTTGAGAAGGCCATACTTTTAGGATCTCATTGTTTTTACTGAGAGACTTGCATGTGTCAGTATTAACTCACATGTATTTAAGTTAAAAGTTTGCAATTTGTTTGTTTAAATGCTAATCTAAAAGTCATGAAAAGATTTAAAAACACTTTCAGTTTTATTCTAACATTCAATTTAATGTTCTATTATTAAAAGCAAAAAGTTTTAAGATAAGAAAAAAATCTAAATATTAGTTCTTTTTAACTAACTAGTAGCTGTATTGTTAAGGATAAAATAAATAAAACCTTAACAAATTTTCTGGTTCTATTAACACATACACTTCTGTGGATACATAATGACTGACACTTCACAGAGCCATCGTGGCTGCTTCAGAAACATTAATTAACAATATGTTTAAGTTTTACTCTTAGATACATTCATATCAATCACTTTTCTCATGCATTAGTATATGAAATAGTACTGATGTTAGAACTTTATCAAATATGACTGATATATGCAACAAATATTACATTGAAGGGGGGGCAGAATGAGTTTCCTTTTCCCACTATTATTGTTTTTTTTGGGGGGGGGAATAGGGCATAAAAACATTATAGTACCGGTTTTCCTAACTGTTGAGTATCTTAATATCTAGGTACAATTTTTTTTTGGGGGGGAGCTATTATAGTTATTTGTTAGTACAATAGTATATGTGTTAATGTTATGTAAGTAATAATCAATATATAAGAATTAAATAAGCTTTAAAACAGATACTGATGAAAGTAAACATATTTAAACAATTTTAAATCTAAATATTTCTGAATGCTGATATAATATTTCAAAGAGTTTTCTAAAATTTTCCTATATAAAAAGCAAAATTACTTGCCAACCATTTTTTTATTTTATTTTATTTATTTTTGTATGTGTGTGTGCATAAATTTTTAAATTATTGCTACTAGACACCCTGTATCTCTTCTTAAAACATATATTATTATTCATATATATTATTAATAAGTAACACATTCTTTTTTTTGCCATAGCTAAATCAAGCCTTCATGAGAAAGATACCACCTGGTGCTGAAGCATCAAATATTTTAGTTGGAGAAGTTGATTTTTTAGACCGTGCCATTATTGCATTTGTCCGTCTCAGCCAAGCTGCTAATCTTGGAGACCTGACTGAAGTGCCCGTTCCTACACGCTTTCTTTTTATCCTCTTAGGTCCTTCGGGAAACTTAGGTCGCTACCATGAAATTGGACGAGCTATGGCTACATTAATGTCTGATGAGGTTTGTATTTGTATAAAGATTTTCTTCATTAACCTTTTCCCTTTCCTTAATTAAATGATTTATACAAAAGAATAAGACCAATATATATATAGCTTTTAGCATCAAAGTTATTAACTGTGAAGTATGGTCATACAATTCCTCAAATTACATAACTAAAATAAAAACAAATATACAAATTTCAAATTAAGATGAATAACTTGTATATTCAAGTTAGAGCTTACAAATTTAATGAAAAAATTTTACATTATCTCACAATAATAATTTTAAAAAACTTTTAGATAAAAAAGCCACATTGAGAAAGAATCAAATTCATAAGTAATATGTCACAATTAGATTTAGTTTTCCCAATCATATTTGTTCAGGGAAGGCTTTTTAAAAATTTTCACACAGTATCATAAAAGTTTTATACACTCATAACTTATTTTGGATAATCACAACAAATTAAATATTTTTATGAATAATTTTCAACTTGCTGTTTAACATCATTTGAAATAATATTACTAAAATTATGCTTTTTACTATTATTATTACATTATTTTACACAAAACTGTAAAACCCTGTATCTTTCTCGAAGTACAAACATATCCATCTGTTGGGTAAATTCACATTAGCTAATTGATATATTAATTTAATCAGAGATGCTTCAGTACTTACATGTAAATGCCTCCATTCCTTGTATGAAAGCAATTGGTTGTTTTGAACTGCACTAAGCATTCCAATGTATTAAAAGATTTAAACCTCACTTCATTATACATATAGCAAAAATAATTATATATGAAAAAATTAATATTTTTCATAAATCTTATATCTTAATATATTCTATCTTTGCATGTAGTTATTAATTAATTATAACAATATTCAGTATTACAGTTTTTGTATTTTATATTAATAATCAAAGACAAAATTTTATTGCATTTTTCTATATTAGTATTCAAAATTATTTCATAGTTATCTCATTTCAAAATAATTCCAAAAATCTTTAAAAATAATTCAAATTTTTTAAATAATAATCATAATTTCTAATTATTACTACAGTAATTTTATAACTTTTCCTAAATAAAATACTTTAAAATCTTCTTAACTACATCAAATTATTAGAATTCAAATTTTTTAGAATCGTGAAACTATTTTTCATAAAACGCTGCTATACTTTTAAAATCCAATTTAGTAAGAAAAATATCAATTTGTAATAGAAATGCATTTGCCAAAAAGCAGAATGAAAAATAATTTTTTTAACACACACTTCAAGCATATTTTCAATCCAGAACCGGTGAAAAATAACCTTACTAATTTATTCATATAAGAGCCAAAAAGAGCAATAAGTAAACATGTGGTGTAGTGAACTTCAAAGCAGTTTTCAACACATCCTATTTCTTGAAGTCTCGTTAAATCACTTTCATTTTGTGAACACAAAAACAAATTTTATGATCAACTCTCTTATACATTGCCTTGAATTTATCACACAAGGACAATTTGAAGAACTGGCTAAATAAATTTTCCATTTTGCACTTGAGGGACTAATTATGTTTAATGATTCCTTTAGATAATTTAAAGTAGAAGATAGCTGCATAGATACCAAAGGTGACATAATGGAGAAGGAAGGCTTTCAGTAATAGCTGATGAATTTAGAATGAAATGAGCCTTGATATGTGTAAACATTTTCACACATCATCATTTATGATTTGCTATGCATGCCACAATTCTGCAAAGCTTACATCTTCTAGATGAAGTGGAAAGCAAACTCTGTGCATGGATAGCAGTAAGGCAAAGCAGGAAAAAAAGAGCTGTGCAATAGTAGCAGTAGTATTTATAAACTTGGGTTCTTTGTTTAAATTTTAGATCAACGATTGGATATGAGCTTAGGCAATACAAGAGGATTACATAACAAGTATGAAACATAGTCTAGAGAACAGGGTTTCTTAAACATTTTTCCAGTCGTGACCCCTTTTTATCATTGAGATATTTTTGCAACCCCCAGGACCCCATAATATTTTAAAAAATTTTGTGGGACCTCATAAGTATTGCTCAAATCCGACATATGCATGAGTGAAACTGTCAATTTTTTCTACTTGTACTGTAATATACTATTGCAGTTTTAAGTCATTAATTTTAATCTCTAATTTTAAGACATGGAACAATGTGAAAATTTTAAATAAGTAACAGACGAAATGACGGCATCACGTGCAAAGCAAGGAAAATGAAGCTTTTTATTATAAAAAGGAATGCGTTGAAACGTTTTCATTTTTTTCTTTGTCTGTAATGTCTTATCTTTATCTATTTTCAGATACATTGTGTAAAAATATTTGGTAATTGTAAAATTATTATAAAAAGTTAAAGAAATATCAAAACTGCTGAAATTTTTGGCGACCCCCCCCCTGCTGCGGGTCGCGACCCACAGTTTAAGAAACCCTGGCCTAGAATGTTATTAAAGCAACTAAATTAAAATAAGAAGTAAAAAGGAATATTGTCATATTAAAGTTAATAATTTTAAGTTATGTATTTTATCTTGCTTACACTAAAGTACATATGTATAAATAAAAACAATTTTTAAATTAAATAAAAATTTTTGAAATTCCAGGAATAATTATTTAATTTGTGCAGTTGCAACTATTGCATTTTTTAACCTTGGGTGTACTTGAATTATATTACCTTGGGTTTACTTCTCAAACTGAAACATTTTCATCAAAGCACCACTGATTTTACACATACTGAATAATTAATATCACTGATGTCAATCTGGCAAATCATTATTATTTCTTCCTTTCATCCCTGCATGACTATCAACAGAGGGCAGCTTGAAAAATGAGTCATACAACAACTAAATGCATTTTTTAAATATCAGTAATTAAATATAAAAAAAATGGTTATTTTTTAAGTCCGTTTTGACAATGCTATCAAGGAAAAATGTCGAACTAAGTTCCAGCACAAAAAAGGTAATGTTTCATCAAGAAAATGCAAGACCACGTGTGTCTGCATTCACCGGCTGGATACTGTACTGACTAGAATGGGATCTTTTCCTACACTTACCATATAATTTTGACATTCCTTCATCGGACTTCTACCCTTTTCACACCTGCAGCTACATCTTATTGGTGCTATCTTCCATCCTGCACAGAAAATCCAAAATGCAGTTAATCTTTTGGACTCACGGCCACCAAGTTCACCAAGTTTCTGGGATGAAGGCTTTGTAAAACTACCAAAATGTTGGCAGAAAATGATAAGATTTGGGTTATGATTACTACCTACACTAAAGTACTGCTTTTGCCCCCCCCGAACTGTATTAAGAATGTTTTTAATGAGAAACTTAAATTACAACCAAATAGACATTTCCAGATCAGACTGTACTATTTTCAGTAACTCGGAGTGGGTGGTTATCGGATTATCAATATTTTCACCTTCTTTGATAGAATTTTGCTTCATGATGTTTAGCTACAATTTTTACCAGTCTTTTTTTTAACCTTAATTGAATACTCATTTTTAACTGACAGAAGCTATGAAAATTGCATCTTCTGCATTGAATTAAACTTGGAAATCCTTGACATTGCAATCAGTTTAATAAATTTTGGACAAGGCAATTTATATTTACATTTAAAAAGTAAATATGTCGAAATATTAAATTAATATTGTTACATTATTTTTGCCTTCACATTCATATGGGGTTCGTGTGAATTTGGAGTGAATAACGATGACACTTGATGAAGTATTGAAATGCACTTTAGTTGCCAGTATTTGTCAGAACAGCTCCAAAACACATTTTACAGTCGTCGATGAACTACTATAAACACGCTGACACGATCAGCGACACAGCCTTCAGATTGTCAGGCTATCACAGTGGAAACAGCTTCACTGTAAAGCACCAGAGCACAGCTCTCAAGTCTGCTCGGTCGTTCTCGGAACTCCACGTACTCTCAAGACTCTCCACACTACAACTTGCGATGCACTCAACGATACACAGAGCACGTCTCCCGACTCTTCGGTTCAGTCATTCCCGGAGCTCAACACGCTCTCTTGACGATACACTAACCATGATACGCTAAGAGACTCCTTCGGTGAACTTGAAACCCACTCGTTGCCCGGCTGTCAACTCGATCGACTTTGTAGGGATTGATTCGCTAGACGAGACACCAACTCGATACTGACTAACTCACACTCTATGCGAGGCACACTCTGACTGCAGACCAGTGGGGTTTATATAGTTTTCATCTTGTGTTCGAGAACATTCTGGTCTAAACCGGTGAGAATTCACCATCTGTCCATAGCACATCACCAATTTTGTCGCCAAATGTGTGATTTCATCCAAATGTGACAACCTTGCCATTTTATGGCAACCCTAAAACTGCTTTGCGGGGAAGCTATCTTACCGTGCCTGTACATTTTGTAACAGTATTAGGTAGCTTCTGATGAATTGTATCTGTTGTTTGAAGTCGTTTCCATTTTATTCTTCTGTCAGCCTTTCTGTTAGATTTTGAAAAAAAAAAGATATGTGTAAATAAAAAATGTATAATGGTTGCTTGTCTGTAAGTACACATGATAAGGATACATACGAGATTTTTTGTGCAGCACTACTATTTAAAAAAAGCAAATTTCAAGTGAAAATGACATTTATTTCTAAATAAAAATTATTTTAAATATTTTGACTTCATAAGTTAAAAAAATGCATAATGGTTTAATTGTATAAAATTGAAACTAATTGAAAATTGCAGTAAAATATGTGGAAATTTCTACACTGAGCTCAAAAAATGAGAGGAAGATTAAATGTTTAGATTTTTTAGGAAGGCAGAGCAAGGCAATTTGGAATTTAAAATTAGACAAAATTCAACTTTAGAAATATAAATGGGAGAGTTATTACTTATGAGTGTACAGAATATTTTTATGAAACTAACATCAATCAAAGTTTGGTTTTATCCATTTTAATTCATTTTTATTTATCCAGTTTCAAAACGTTTTTGTTTAATAATTTCTTAATGGCCTCAATAGCATGCATTTTTATTGCTTTTTTTTTTTTTTTTTTTTTTTTTTTTAAGATTTTTATTTTGTAACTCTGTTAAATCAAAAATAAATGTTTCTTTGTTAAGGTTTTTCATGATGTAGCATATAAAGCCAAAAGCAGACAAGACTTATTAGCTGGCGTTGATGAATTTTTAGATGCTGTCACTGTTTTGCCACCTGGAGCATGGGATCCAAGTATTCGAATAGAACCTCCACAACAATTACCATCACAGGTAGTTCATTTCCAATGTCTTAATTCTTACAGCATCATTTGAAAGAAATGGGAGCTGCTTTTTGTGTTATGTTTTCTAGGACAGAATAAATCCTTTGAAATCTTTATCCATACATAAAGATGTGTATTTTCATTTATGATTGTGGTTATTTTGTTACACAAGTTGCCTCCTTCTTCCCCCCCCCTAATAGTTAAGGGATAATCTTTCTATTACAAATATAATACTATATAAAAAAATTATGTTCTTTATTCTGAGGAAATGGGAATTTTTATGTATTTATTGTATAGAACTCTGAATACTGATATGAATTGAAACAAAATGCTGAATAAATTACCAAGTATTAAACTATCATTTCTAAAAATGAACCAGATTAGTTGAAAAACATCATTGGGATATCGTGAAGGGAATTTCCAGTACTTATTAAATAACTGGAATACTTCATTTTCATCCTTTCTAAATTATTAATGAAGTAAAACATATTTAGTAATAATTAGTTTGTTGCTTAATGTTTATTCAGCAATAATTATCTAGTTGCTTAATGTTTATTCACTAAAAGAAAATTTAATGTTATATTTATTAAAAAAACATAAGACCACAATAAAAATCTTTCTTATATCAAAATAAAATAACAGTAATATCTTTCTTGCACTTAAATAGTATCTTTTCAAATTTTGTAAGAAAATTCTATGCATGTGTGACATATTTGATGGCACTTTTTTGGGGGTGGTAAAGGTTGAACAAAATTGTCCTAAAATGGTGACTTTATAATGACATTCTGTATTGTTTTACAAAAATTCTGCAGTACAACAATAAGATGAATTATAGTCTTTTCATAAACATATTTTTCTCCCAGATAAAAAAAGCATAAGACATAAAAATCTTTCTTATATCAAAATAAGATAACAGTAACATCTTTCTTGCACTTAAATAGTACCTTTTCAAATTTTGTAAGAAAATTCTGTGCATGTGTGGCATATTTGATAACACTTTTCTTAGGGTGGTAAAGATTAAGTAAAATTATCCTCAAATGTTGACTTTATAATGACTTTCTGTATTGTTTGAAAAAAATTCTGCAGCATTATAAAATGTATTGTAGTCTTTTCATAAACATATTTTTCTCCCAGATATCATTAAAACATTTATGCTTGAGGTAGGAGTCATTTTATAACATCAGAATTATCTTTCAAAAACTTAATGGAAAAAAAAAAACAGTGATTACCAGTATTAATTTTAAAAAGAAATTGCAATTGGTGTCTTTTCCAAGATTGTAATCCAATTATTTATTTGACAATTTTTATTACACTTGATAAAAGTTTAGACAATCTTAATATAATTTTGTGTTCATATTAATACAAATACTACTTTTCATTTATAGGAATCTAGAAAGAAAACTGAAGTTCAAGAAGTAAAAGTTGATGAAGAAGAAGAAGAAGAAAAAGAAAGGCAGGAAAGTGGGCTGAAAAGATCAGGGAGGTAATGTTTTAAACCAAAAAGAATTTTAATCTTCAATATCAAATGATTTAAATTGGTTTCTTTTCTTAAAAGCAAATGGTAATATAGTCAAAAGTCTTTAATCTGTACTCATTGGGACTTCAGCGATTCCGGATTATCCGTTTTTTTGGATTATAGGTCATCAATTTAAATCTGGTAAGATGGTTTGCAGAAATTATAAAATTAAAAATATGAAACCGTAATTTATGAAATAAAGAGCAATAATCATCTAAAGTGTATCAAAATTTACAAAAAAAAAAGCTTAATATTTATTTGTTTATTAAACATTTCTTTCAACGCGCGCATGCATAAAGCATACATTACACATAGTCGAAATTAGAAAATTGCAACCAGAAAACTATTTAATGTGCATTCGTGGTATTTATAATGACAAATTATAATTAGAATAATTAAATCATATCAAAGACTACATTTAGTATACTTATATACTACATTTAGTAAGGAATTATAAGCCGAATAAAATAAAAACATCTGCTCTGAAGATAAGGATAGTGCTGACAGATCAACTTCCAGTTCATTGTGTGCCGCGATGTCTCCCGTCCCGCCTGCTATAAAGTGATTTAACTAAAAACTTAATTTTCTTCTAGCTTGTATGTGCTTGGCTTAAGAAATTTGTGTTAGAAATACAGTTAAATAATGGTAACACACAAACATTTTTTAAAAAATGCCTCTTTGAGCATAATATAAAATCTGAAAGCTTTCCGATTTTTGTTTCTTTTATTAAACATTTCTTTCAATGTAAATTGTTTAAGCTGTTTCTTTCTTTCTTTCTTTTTTTTTTTTTTTTTTAATTTTATAGATTGACATAATTTCTTGTTTAGCTGCAAAGTTCTATTGTTCAAGTCCTGTAATTATTGTGTCCCAAATTCTGACTAAAGTATGAATTAAAATCTTTTCCATTCTGAGAAGCCTCCTTCTCTCTTTCTTCACTATTGATAGCAGTGTTTTCTAGATCTAAACCATACTACAGATTTTGTTATCCATTGATTGATAAAAAGGACACTGTCATTGCATAGGGAAACTTCTGTTATGTAACTTTTCTGCAGATTCCATTAATTGGAAAAATTTCGTAAAGTTTCTTTTATAGTATTAAAAATCTACTTCAAAATAATGTTTGTTGTTTTGCCACTTTCTTAAGCTCGAATCGTGCCAATGCCACTTTTGCGAAGGCTACATTAGAAAGCAAATACCAAATTCTGATACAGCTCCAGGCTGAAATAATAATAGCCTTCAAAAAATAAGCTGAATTAGAGAAGTAAGAAAGAATGCAATTTGCTGCATTTACTTAACTTAAATTCTTTGGAATTAAATTCTTTCTACCTTCTCTGCTACTATGCTAACAAAAGAAAAACAGTATGTATGAGCTATGTCCCACACCAAACAAATATGTCTCGGGGCTTCATTAATTGTTTACATCAGATATAAAAATGTTACACTTTACAGCCACTCAAGAATTGAAAGCATGGTCTTGGCCAATGTCAATCAATGTTTTATCACTGGCCACAATATGATTCCTTAGCCAGCAGTTGTCTGAAAATGACATACAGGAATTTCGATTAGTGGGGGAAGCTTTCTTTTATGGCATTTTTTTTTTTTTTTTCTATTTAATAAGGTTTTATTTACTTCATTCATGGTGTATTACTGGTTAGAATTTTGTCATAAATTTTTAGCCTACTTTCTAGTAAGTTCTCGCATCAAATATTTTGCATACACTGTTGATTGATGACAATGCATTGTGATGAGGTTTTTTTCAAAATTCAGTTAATTTTTTTAATATGATGTTTAAATGCTTTTTTTGCACATATATTCAACTAAACAAACAGATTAAACATATCAGAATTTTATTGTTTGCATCATCAAACAGAGAGAGAAAAAAATCTTTCATTGAAACTTTTATGAAGATTTTTAACTTAATATTTGGTGAATCTTCGAAAGTTGCTCGGTTTTCTTTTATATATATATATATATATATAGCATTTATGATTTTAAAATTTCAACATCTAAAAATGTATTGAATAAAACGTTTTCAAATTTTTGCAGTTTTATGAAACAAATTTTTCATCCTCTTTTAAAATACAAATGACCAAAAAAAAAAAAAAATGAATCAAGCGATTTTTCTAAAAAAAAAAAAAAAAAAATTGTTGCGGTCTGAAGCAGAAAGTAGAAGAAAGCATTTCTTGTGGAAAAATTGCTTTTAAGTTCTTAATGATGTATTAGCGATATTCATTTCTTCATTTCGGCTTAAGTAAAATGCTTGTTATAACATTTATTTCCAAAACTGAATATTGAAAGGGATTTCTTGATCATCTGAATGATATTCATTTATTTTTCTTTATTTCATAATTTTCTTACTTTACTGCTTGTGTTTTAAAAATGACTAAAAATTTCATCATTGATAATGTGTAATTGAAACTAGGAAATGGAGAATAAAAAAAATACGATTAAAAAAAGGTTTTATACAGTAACCTTTTATTTAAAATGGATATGATAATTAAAGCACTAAAAGGAGAAAAATAATTTATCATATAGTTTAATGGGAATAATAGTTTAAATAGATCTGTTTACATAATTCATCTATAATTTTATATCATGAATAATAAAAGTGGGGGGAGGTGCCTAAATAATGAAATCTATTAATTTAATTGCATTGTCAAACATATGAGACATTATCTTTTTTAATTTTCTATTCATTTAATTGTATTGTCAAATATATAAGTCATTATCTTTTTTAATTTGCCATGGACAACCGTATGCTTTTATTATTTGGGTTAGATATTGTACATGACTAATGAGAATAGTAGATTAAATAATTCTTAATCTACTATTCTCATTAGATTTTTTTCTTTTAATGCATTAATTATCATACTAATTTTAAATAAAAGCATATTGCATAAAAACCTATTTTTTAAATTATGTTTACTTAGTATTAAATTATCCATATTTTGTCAAATTTTAACGATTTTTTTATTAACAAACTCAACAGGTTCAAAGCTAGCAATGGCAACACTGTATGTGGGGGGGTGTACGTTTTTATCTCCAGCGCATGAGACTGTGTATTGGAACTTCTATAGATGTGCTCTTTTTAAATATTTTGTGATATTGCTGTTGAACTGTATTTTATGGTTTAAGTATAAAAAAATGATATTTAAGAAATATAACACACAAAACATTAAAAAAAGCCCCTTTAGGTGTAATGTAAAATCTGAAACCTTTCAGATTTTTCTAAACAATTTTTTATTTATTGTTTTTAATTTGGTGGTTAGGATATCTGGTCATTTCACATTTTGAATGTCTCGATTCCCAATCTTTTTACTCAACAGATTTTATTTCTGTGTCATGATTAAAATGTATTTTGAAAAATGTGTATGCTAAATTATGAAATAAAAAAATATTTATCAGACCTAGTTCTTAAAAAAATAATTGTACAGTGTTGAAATTGTATTTTAACTCAAAATCAGATCCCTTCTAATTTTTTTCACTTCTTTATTTAAGCAAGCACATTATAAGAGTATCAGTAATTTTTAACATGTAGTTATCTTAAATATATGTTAGTGAAAAATTAAATTTACTAATTTTTTATTGATTTTCTGCATCCTATTTCAGGTTATTTGGTGGCCTTATAAATGATGTAAAGCGAAAACTTCCATGGTATATAAGTGATTTTACAGATGCATTTGCTTTGCAATCTGTTGCCTCTATTTTTTTCCTATACTTTGCGTGTTTGACGCCAATAATTACATTTGGTGGCCTCTTAGGAGATGCAACTGAAGAACGAATAGTAAGTATCCAAATATTATTTTTTACAGATGTATTTTATATGCTTAACTAATCAAGTCGGTAATAACAAAAATTTCCCCTTTCCTTAATGTTTACCTTGAAATAAATGAATAATATTAAGTAAACCATAATTTTTTTAATTTGCATTGTAGCTTACTTTCTACTGTTCTGTTGCATATACTGTATTTATAGATGAGATTTAATTTTGAACTGACCAGTTGTAGAATGGCTAAAGCTTGTAAATCTTGTTATTTCCAAACCAAATACAATTGTTGACCATAGAGTAAGCTGGCTGGTTAAATGGCAAATCAGCATATGTAATGTGGTGTGTGTTTATCTGCTTATGTGATGGTGATTAAATAGAAACCAGTTTTCTTTGAAACTCATCCAGCAAAAGCACTTCACTTCAGAAGACAGCCCAGTAAAGGTTTACCGTACATAATGGAATGGTTACCACATGAAATGCTTAATAAGAAGTGTAAATTATGAGAAAAACTTTTGTAAGAGATTACACTTAAAAGTTTCTCCTCTATAATTTTTAGTTACAAATCTTAACAGAACTATAATTAAAGTTCTGGTAAGCTGTATATGTAATGTAGCTGTAAACTAATTTCCCTAGAAACTCCTTCATTAACTGTAATAGCAAAAAGAGCACACTAAAGAATAAGCGTTAAGTATACTACAACAACAAAAATCTATTTGTGTAAATTAACCTCTGAAACTATAGTTTCAAATTTATGGAACTTACTCTTCTTCTTGTTATCGTAGTATCTTTAACCTTCCTTGAAAAAAGCTTTCCTTGGGCATTCCATGCCTAAGTAGGGTTAATAGATATCCTTACAAATAGATGAACTTCACTGCTTTGCTGTTGTTAACTAATCATGTGTGGCAATGCCAGATTATTTGTAGAAAACATTTTATTCTTTCTTATTTCAAACAGGTTTTTTGTGATTATTTGCAATGTGCCATCATGTAAAGGAATATTTTTCTCTTGGAAGTATTATGTAGTTATTATTTTAAAGATATTTCGATACTTTCTAATTAACCATCCAAACCCCCACCAAAAAATTGTGAACTTGTTGACAACAGTACAGAGCATTTGCAAACTTGTTAGTAACTAATTTTTCCCCAAGCTAAATTTGTGAAAGGCAACAGCCATTTTCAGATTGGCAGTATGCTAAGAATTCCATACAAGAGCACTTGATGAGTAACATTTAAAAAGCAAGAAACATCTGTAATCATGCAATTAACTTTTTGGAGAAATTCTTTTTTTGCACTGTTTTTTTCCCTGTGCATACAGCAATTTGTTTTCACTTACATTGGATAATTCCACAAATTCAACATCCTTACAAATTCGGTATTGTGCATTGGCCTAAACAGACAAGTACTATGTTCATGCCTGCATTGCCACGTAAATACTTGTAGGTGACTTTGTAGGGTTTTTTTTTTTTTTTTTTTTTTTTTCCCATTTCTTTTAAAGTATTTTGGCTACATATTGTTTTGTCTCGTGCAGATAATCGGAAAGTACCAATCTTTCCCTAAAGCAAACTGTAATACAGTCAAAAGTCATTAATCCGGACTCGTCGGGACTTCGGCGATTCCGGATTATCGATTTTTCCAGATTATAGATCATCAGTTTAAATCTCGTAAGATGGCATGCACAAATTCTAAAATTAAAAATATGAAACCGTATTTTAGGAAATAAAGAACAATTATGATCTAAAGGGTATCAAAATTTACAAAAAAAGAAGCTTAATATTTATTTGTTTACTTTATTAAACATTTCTTTCAATGTAAGTTGTTTCGTTTTATGTGATAATACTTTCTCTTTAATTCTATAAACAGACATAATTTCTTGTTCAGTTAAAAAGCTCCGCTGTTCAAGTCCCGTAATTGCTGTGCCGAGAATACCGACTAACTTGTCAATCGAAATTTTTTCGTTTTCACTAACCTCTCAGTCACCTTCTTCATGTCTTTATCCATTTTTTGTAGCAATTCCACTTTTTGTTTGATGGACATTGAAACGTACTTTCGTTTTGTAGATACTTTGGGAGCTCCAGCATCGGAAATTCTATTTGACATAATCGAAGGTTCAAGTTTACTTTTATAAAATTGCTCTTACTGTCTGCAAAAAATAATAAGCTGCATCCAATTCGAAGATTAAGGAATAATGCAAGCATCAACATTAACTGAAATAGATAATTGTATAATTTTAGCTTATACCGTCCATTATACGTTAAACGCGCATGCAAAAACGTATTCTGCACACGCATATGCGCGTGCGCGTAAAGTTCTTACGTGCACGCGTAAACGCCTATGCGCATGTGTCAACGCGGCGCATACGCAGAAAGTTTTTAGCTTTGAGGTCCGGATTATGGGTGTCCGAATTAACGACTTTTGACTGTATATCAAAATGGAGTTTTCTGTTTTTATTTGCTGAATAAGATATGATTTCTTTCAATATTTATTCATAATACAAAAGTCATGCTTAATAAGTCTTTTTCTGCGTTGAAGGCTGCCATTGAAAGTCTCCTATCTGGTGCAATCTGTGGTATTTTATACGGTTTATTTAGTGGTCAACCTTTGACAATCCTGGGGAGCACAGGTCCTGTTCTGGTCTTTGAAACAATATTATTTGATTTCTGCAGGTAATTTAATTATCATTCATCTGTTTCATCAGTCATTATATATTTTATGTTGTGTATATATATATTAAAAGCATAACTAGTAAGAAGTGTAACTGATTTAGACAAAAAGAAATGGTTTGATAATCGTCCACTGAATACCATTTACTTTCATTCTTCTAAGAAAAATGAGTTGATATTAAAAAAGATATTCTGTTTATGTAACTAATATAGATATAATAACTTTGTTTCTGATCTGTTTCTTTCATTTCACACAGTGTGATTTTCATTATTTATTACAAACAAAAGCAAAACATGTTTCATATGAAATGCAATTATCTTATGTGGCACAGTGCCAGCTAAAATTTTATACATCCTCCAATTACAGTGTTCACTTATTTTCTAACTATCCCCAGTTATGGGAAAAGATAACAGCAGTTTATTCATAGTAATTTAAAGTCAAACGTTCTCTACTCCATAATTATCATAAATTCAAAATCTTGCAATAAAATAGTATATCTTGTACTCTTACAAAATTTTGTAGCATACAACATAATATAACTTGAATGAATTGCCTTTAAAGTACATTTTTCATCTTACTAGCTGCTACTGTATATTTTATCATCCAGCTGCTACAACTTAAATGTAAAAAAAAACTTATCAAAACAATAATTAACCCTCTGAGTGCCATGGCTTTCTGAATCTGCTAATGAAGACCTATATATACAAGGGGTGATCAAATGAAAAGGTACGAAATGGCGTAAAAACGTAACAGTTAAGTATTTGCATATGCCGCTATGGGAGAACATAGTGAGACATCTCGGGATGATATTGGAGAGCATGCGCGAGCACCCGCATGCGCAGGAAAGAGCAGAGGCTCTTATCAAAAGTGGCATCCAAATGATGCAGATGTGGCAGTCCGTATGAGGACAGGATGCGTTCGCATTGCAAAACTCGACAACTGAGGAGCAGCGAGGTGTTATCCGATTTCTGACAGCGGAAGGTGAGAAACCAGCAGCTATTCATCACTGGATGGTGACAGTTTACGAGAAGAAATGTGTCTCTGACAAGTTTGTCAGGAAATGGAGTGCCTGTTTTTGTGCAAGCCAGCAGTGTGGGTGATGATCCAAGACCAGGCCAGGCAAACTCTGTCATCACGAGCGATCTCATCGATAAGGTAGACGACCTAGTGAGAAGTGATTGGCGTGTCACATTGCGAATGTTGGCGGTGAAGGTGGATGTCAGCTATGGAAATGTGTGGACAATTGTTCAAGACAGGTTGCAATATTGGAAGGTGTGTGCCACTTGGGTTTCGAAGCAGCACTTCAACATCTGTTTCAGTATCAAGAAGACCCCGCTTTCATGGAGCGGATCATCACAGGTGATGAGACCTGGTGCCATCACTACGAGCCAGAGACAAAGCGGGACAGCATGCAGTGGAAGCATGCGTCGTCACCTCCCCCTAAAAAAGTTCAAAGCCGTGTCATCAGCAGGCAAGGTGTTGCTCACCGTCTTTTTTGACGTTCAAGGTCCACTACGTGTGGAATTCTTCGAGCACAGAAAAACCATTAACTCCAATGTGTACTGTGAGACACTTTGACGCCTACGCAGGTCCATCAAGAAGAAAAGACCAAAGCTGCTCACGGAGGGTGTGGTTCTGCTACATGATACCACGCGTCCACACGTCTCCAGAGTCACACACATTGAACTGGCCAAGTTCAAGTGGGAGACATTGGACCATCTGCCCTACAGTCCGGACATGTCGCCCTGCGATTTCCATGTGTTTGGTCCACTAAAGAAACACCTGAAAGGGAAGCGCTTCAACTCGGACAACGTACTCAAGGATGCTGTGAAGGACTGGGTCTCGTCACGGCCACAGCAATTTTGGGAACAAGGAATCCTGTGGCATGTTCATCAGTGGGATCGTTGTGCTCAGGCCTATGGTGTATATTTTGAATAAAGTCTACATTTGTACCCACCGTGTCGTTTCGTACCTTTTCATTTGATCACCCCTTGTAAATAACATCATTTAATTGTTAAATTTATATAATTTACTTATATTAGTCTCTGTTTTATAAGATCATATTTACATCAGTAAAAGTAAGAAAGCAATATATTTTAAACTATAAGCTAATATGTAGCAGGAGACAAAAAAAATCTCATGACTGGATAAAGGCAGTCCCACCACTTAAGGAGTTAATTAATTAACATGTTCAACAATTTCAGTTATCAAAAGAAACTACTAAATAGCTGCTTAAAATTCTGAAAACAGTCATTTGTCAACTGTTGCAAGATCAAAATAGTATAACATTTGAATAGGCCTTTTAATTATATATGAAGATGTTTTGACTGTTATACTTCATACTTTGTGATCAATGACCTTTGTGCAGTTCCAGCTTCCTCAGATGTCGAGGTATTTGGTATCACCTATCAAAACTACATCATTTATGTTAAATTCAGTGGTTACATTAACAGGTTTAACAGAATTTTCCCCTTTTAACTAGAGATGATATTCTCTTTTCCATAGTCTCCGAGAATAATTTGTATGAATATCTTTTAATTAAAAATCATATTAAAAAGTGTTTTTATTTTTAGATTTTTGGTTTACTAAACTGTAATATCCCCTCTTTCATAAAAAAGTGAAAATTTTTATTTGGGGATAATAATAATAATAATGTCAGGCACCATCAGCGGACGATCAAATATGAAATGTGCATCAGTGTATAAGTGGTTAAGATTGCTGTATACTGGTAGTTTGAACCCAGGCAAATGGACTGGCAGCATTATTATTTTTCATGATTTTACCACGGGTAACTTGATTATGCACTAGTTTCTCTTGAAAAGTCCTCCATGAAGGCAGCTGTTCCCTTAAGCAGACAGCCTCATGTACATTACCATATTGAAATAACCTTTCATGTTAATTGTAAAATTTTCATAATTTTCTTTCACACTTTTATTAAAATGCAATGTGATTAATACAATATATTACATTTATTTTCTTTAATATTTCATCCGTGTTATTAACTAAAAGATAAATTAAAACCACTGAACTGCTAATTTTCAGTTCAGTTTTTCATGGTAGGGTAAATTGATTACATGGATGTTTTTAAGCTAAATTTTCCGTAGTAACTTCTTCACAAAAGTATGAACTCTTGTGAGATTGGCCTACCTGATCGTCTTTTTAAATCAAATATTTTTTGTATCTGTTGCTCTTAATTCTTTGTTTTCCTAATGTACATTACCTCACTTTTTCTTACCATTCTATTATCATTCTTAAAACTGAATTTCATTCATTTTCTGTACCATTAATTGCCATATTTATATTCAATTAAAATTTGGTATTTGTGATTTGTGCAAGTTTATGAAATCTCAAACTTCGTTTCACATGAGATACTTTAAAAAACTAAAGCGAGACCTGTATATTTTTGTTTTTGTTTGTTTGTAGTAGTAGTAGTAGTTTTTTTACAGAGCTGTGTCAACAAAAGGCAAATTGCCTTTAGTTTCGTTTCGCAACTGGCAAAACTTCTACAGTAATGTTACATTATTTACTTTATTTTAATACCTTTAATAAACAATGTTATTTTCAGTTTTAAACTACCTGTTTTGTAATGTGACTGGGTTTCTGATTTCCAGTTTGTTAATTTTTGTCTTAGTTCATATGAAATTTGAATGAAGGATGGCATATGTAGTTCTTGGCATATATACTTACTACAGTACAAAGTCCGAAATCCGGACTCATCGGGACTTCGGCAATTTCGGATTTGGGATTTTTACAGATATTAGATCATCACTTTAATAACATGGCATGTAGAAATTATAAAATTAAAAATATGAAACCATGATTTATGAAATAATGAAGTACTTATGATCTAAAGAGTATCAAAATTTACAAAAAAAAACTTAATATTTATTTGTTTACCTTATTAAACATTTCTTTCAATGCAAGTTGTTTAAGTTGCTTCGTTTTTTGTGATAATACTTTCTCTTTAATTCTGCAGACAGACATAATCTCTTGTTTAGTTACATTACTGAAGTCCTGTAACTGCTGTTTCAAGAATTCCGACTAATTTGTCAATCAAAATTTTCTCGTTTTCAGTAGCTTCTCTGTCACTTCTTCACTATCGGTAGCGGTATTTTCTGAGTGATGCCTAAACAATTTTTTATGCTAGTAATTGAATAATAAAGGAGTATGGTAACCTTTTATGTTGACATTATGCTTGGCAATGATTACAGATTTAAGTTAAATGCGATAAAAAATTTTGACGAGGAAAAATTTACCAAAAATTTCTTTCCATATGCTAACAATAGATTTTGTTGACAATACTCATAGACCCAAAGATTACATTTAGGGCTATTTGAATTAAGGATAGCTGATTTGTTATTCATTTAAACCCAGAACCAGCACCAGGGCTCGTATGGCCACACAAAGTTACAGAATTTAGGACCCACAGAGACTGCATCAGGCGGTAAGATATCTAGCGCTGGCCCTCAATAAGGTTTAAGTATATGTGGGAATTTATTTATTCAGAACTCTGATAAGCATGTGCAAGAAATGAACATAAGTATAATAAATAACTAAACTAATACAATTCAAGCTTAATTGTCTCGGTGCATGATAGAAACAAGATAAAATTTAACAGAACAACTTGTCGTTAGTCACCAAGCTCATGATGCATAGCCAAATATGAGCCACTATTTTTTTAAGTTTTTTTGGATATTGCAAAACAAAGGAGAAATTTTCCAATTAATGGATTTTGTAAAGAAATGTGGAGAAGCGGTAATAAATGAAGATGATATAAAAGAAGTTTTCCATTGTGATGACAATGCTTCTCAATCATCAATCAGATGTTTTATTATGTGCGATGGGGGGAATTAAAACTGCATGCGTAAAGCCTACAAGAACAAACGTTGTTGGTGTTTTTTGAGATCTGAGATTTTAGATCGTTCCGGATAATGGACGTCTGGATTTCTGACTTTGTACTGCATTATTTATTTATTCATGGGCTGTAACTTTAATAGCGGCAGTACTGTTATGCATTAGCACCACGAAACACAACCATTGCTTCACACTTGTACTACATGTTAATTCTATACCTAACCTACCTCGCAATGAATAACTCTCTCTTCTAGTGCTATGTACGTGGACCATGACAAGAAGAAATTGTGTTGTTTGAGTTGTCAGTGTAAAGTTGTGTAACAACGGTGTTGTCAGAACAGGAGTAACAGTTGTTACGAATGCAGAAATAGACAAGATGTTCCTGAAAATCATTTGGAGCAAAAGCACCAAAGAAAGGCACACTTATGTATTGTTAATAGTTCGGTGAGATAGGCCAGATAGTATATGCCAAAACTGAGATACCAGTCAACCAGTGGCATCATTATGGAGTCGCAATGAAAATTCAAATTTCATCAGAACCTCAGCAATAGGAAAGTTGTAGTGATTTTCATGCACAGTTGTGTTGATATTAGTTTTAACCCTTTTAGTGCCAAGTCAAAGCATTGCTGAGAATATAGAGCCATTTTGACAAATTTCCTAAAGTTTGGGAAAAAGCTCATAAAAACCAAACTAAGAATGATATTTACAAAATTCAAAAAGCAGCATATTATGAAATAAAGAAAGAATGAAGTAATTTCAATATTTATTCAAAATCATATGAATAACTTCAATATAAAAACATTTCAGTTCTTTTGCGATAAAATTAAACCATTTATAACATTTTATAAATTTATTTTAAAATAAAGTTCTCTTGAAGTGCAAATAATAAGGTACCATCGGATATACAGTGACATAGCATTGTTGGCACTTTTTGCAAGTGTCATTGCTCAGCACTATAAGGATTAATGCCTACCTTACCTGAAAAGCAGACCTTTTTATTACTCTTCCTTTATGGAACTTTATATATGAGCATATTGCAGAAGGAAGCAACAACACTTCTGTAATATCTTCCATCATTTTGTTGTTTGGTGCTTGAAACACAGTCTGTGGTTGATTTGTTCATATAGTGAGAATTGATTCACCATCTGTGTTGTGTTTTATATGTGTTGGGTACATGCTCAGTGATGATTACAAGATGTACACAAACATCGTTTATTCTACATTTCTCATCTACTATACTATATTACAGTTATAGTTAAAGATAATAATAGATACAGTTACAGTTACATATATAACATCTCCCTTTTTTATAAAAAATAATAATAGTAGTAAAATTAAACATATTCTTTTAAATAATAAGGTTTCTTAACAATCCTACCAGATCGAGTGACGTAGTTATGTCCATTTGAAAAATTTGATGATACTATACCTCTTTCACTATTTGGTGACACAACACTTCTGTTAGATTTTGAAGGACTTACAGGCACATCTAAATTTGTAGTGCTCCTACTATTTTCATGTATCTCGGGTTCATCTATAACTTCATTCTCATAGTTGTTTTGTATTGCAAACTCTTCCTGATTAGTTCCTTTAAGAAGGTCTCTTCTGTTCCTTTCTACAATTCTTCCATCTGTTCTTATAATCCTATATGAACGTGGTCTTTCTGCTTCTTCTATAATTTTCCCTCTTTCATTTAGTTTTTTCCCTTTCTCTTTTATGTAAACATGATCTCCTGTTTTCAGTGGTTTTAATGGTCTTGCATTCCTATCATAATGACTTTTTTGTAAGGTTTGTCTCTTCAGTAAATGTTGTTTATGGTCTTCATATCGTTTAGCTTGGACAAAATTCTCTTTTATAGGCATCAATCCATTTACTTTTCTTCCAAACATCAATTCAGAAGGTGACTTAATTTCATCTGAAATAGGAGAGTTACGATATTCCAGTAAAACTAAATATGGATCTTTGTTGTCAACTACAGCTTTTTCTAACATTCGCTTGACAGTTTGAATATGTCTTTCAACCATTCCATTAGACTGTGGGTATTTTGGACTTGAAGTTCTGGTTTCAAAATTCCATCTTCTTGCAAAATCTTTATATTTCCTGCAATTATATTGTGGACCATTATCCGAATATACTATTTTCGGAATACCATGTCTTGCAAAAATTGATTTCAATTGCTTTATCACTGCTACACTTGACAAATCTTCCAAATGTCCAATTTCAACATATTTGCTAAAATAATCTATAACTATTAAATAATCCCTTCCTTGTAAGTAAAAGAGGTCTGTTCCCAATACTTCTCATGGACCATTAGGTATTTCTTTAGATATCATTGGTTCTTTAGTATTAGCTTTTTGTAAACTTAAACATGTTTGACAATTCAGTACCAAATCTTTAATTTCTTTGGACATTCCTGGCCAATATAATATTTCTCTTGCTTTGATCTTGCATTTTACTACTTCTAAATGACCATAATGAATTCTGCTTAACATATCTTTTCGTAAACTTCTTGGTACAACAACACAGGAATTTTTAAATATTAATCCATTTGCTTCTGATAGTTCTTCTCTGAAGTTAAAATATGGTTTTGCCAGTTCTGGAACCATACATTTTTCATCTGGCCATCCAGTTTTAATTAATTTTCTTAAAACTTGTAGTTCTTCATCTTTTTCTGTTTCCAGTTGAAAAACTTCCATTTTACCATTAGACATTGGTATACATTCTACAACTAATCCAACATGAGCTTTTATTTCTCCTTCAAAGAAATCAGATCCTTTATCAGTGAATGATCTTGATAATGCATCCGCTATAAAAAGTTCTTTTCCTGGTTTATATTTTATCTCAAACTGATATGGCTGTAATCTTATACGCATTCTTTGTAGTCTTACAGGGCATTTATTTAATGGCTTTTTAAAAATTGATTCCAGCGGTTTATGATCACTTTCCACAGTAATATATTTTCCAAATATATACTGGTGAAATTTCTCACACGCAAATACAATAGCTAAAGTTTCCTTTTCAATTTGAGCATAATTCTTCTGTGTATCTGTTAATGCCTTAGATGCATATGCCACTGGTAAATTATTCTGCAGTAAGACTGCTCCTAGTCCTTCTTGAGATGCATCTACAGATAAAACTACTGGCATGTTTATATCATAATACTGTAAAACTGGTTTATTTACCAAGACATCTTTTAGTCTTCTAAATACTTTTCCATGTGTTGCATTCCAGTTCCAGATAACTTGTTTTTCAACAAATCTCTTAAACATGATGTCAATTCTGATACATTAGGTATAAATCTAGAAACATATGTAATCATTCCTAGGAAAGTTTCTAATTCTTTTACATTTTTTGGTGGTTATATATCTAGAATAGCCTTAATTTTGTCTTCATCTGGTTTTAAACCATCTTTAGAAAATATATGTCCCATATATTTCACTTCATTCAGCCCAAATTTACATTTATTTAAATTAAATTTAACATTCTTTTCTCTGGCTCTGTCCAACAACTTCTTTAATCTTGAATCGTGTTCTTTTTTATCTTTACCCCAAACTAATAAGTCATCTATATATATTTGAACTCCTTCTAAATCACTAAAAATTTCAGAAAAACTTCTGTGGAAAACTTCTGGTGATGAACTCAGTCCATATGGCAGCCTCAAAAAACAATATCTACCAAACAGAGTGTTAAATGTAGTAAATTCACAACTTGAATCTGACAGTTTAATTTGCCAAAATGCTTTGTTTGCATCTAAAATACTAAAGACCTTTGCATTTGTCATTTGAGATGAAATTTTTTCAAAGGTTGGTATGTGATAATGTTCTCTCAGTATATTTTGATTAAGGTGCTGAGGATCTAAACACACTCTTAAATTTCCATCCTTTTTCCTTAGTACCACTAATGAATTCACGAATTCTGTTGGTTGGTTAACTTTCTTTATAATACCATCTTTTTCCATTCTTACTAATTCCTTTGTTAATGGATTTAATAAGCTAAGTGGAATTTTCCTACAGGGTTCTATTTTACCAACAGCTCCTGGTTTTAATTTAATATGATATGTATATCCAGTTAAATTCCCAGTTCCTTTAAAGAAATCTTGATATCCTTTTAAAAGTTCTGGTAACTTTTCATTAGAATCAGGATTTACTGTACAAATCCTTTGTATTAGGTTTAATTTTTGCAAGGTAGGTAAACCTAAAATAGCTGGAACAGTTTTATCACATGCTACGACTTGAAATTCTATTTCATCCTTGTCCCCTTTCGATGTTTCACATAATAATTTACATTTTCCAACTACATCAATTGTAGTACCATTGTACCATTGTAATTATTTAAAGTAACTTTTGATTTAGTCAAACATTTCTCTCTTAAATGTAATTGTTTAAATTTAGGCAATGGTAGCACATTACACTGAGCTTCAGTATCCAACTTAACAAATATTTAGATATGTTTACTTTTAGTTTTTGAAACCATTCGGTTTTATTTTTAGAAAATGGATTCATATCTTCTATTTACCCTAAAATATATTCATTACCATTATTATGTAACTCATGCTCTAAATTATTCTGTACAACATTAACATTTTTATAAGTGCACGTTTTAGAAAAGTGATTTTTCTTTTTACAGTACAAGCAAATCTTATTATAAGCAGGACAGTTGTATAACTTATGAAAAGTTCCACATTTTCTACATGGTTTTGGATTATTGTACTTATTTCCTTGATAGTTTGAAGAAGATTTAGTACTTTGTTGCTTGATTTAGTACTTTGTTACATGAAAGTCTTTCTTACAAGGCTGACTTTTTTCTCTTGAAGGTCGAAATTTATTACGTTTGATAGCTTCTATTTTATTTTCTTCAGTTAAAGTTTTCAGCTGAAGTTCTGCTAATTCAAAAGCTTTACACATTTTAATACATTTCTCCAATGTTAACTGATCTTCCCTTAATAATCTATCTTTGAGATTTTTATTTAGAATTCCACTTATTATTCTATCCCTTATTAAACTATCTTTTAATTCTGAAAATCCACAGTTGCTACTTAATTTCTTTAAATCGGTTAAGAAATCACCAAACGATTCACCTACATGTTGTGTTCGACAGAAAAATATATGTCTATCAACACTTTCGTTTGCTTTCGGTATGCAAAAATTTTCGAAAGCTTCAATTACTTTGTCAACATCCTTCTTATCTTCTTCACTTAAATTAAAAGTATTAAATTTTTCAAGTGCTTCTTCACCAATTATATGCAATAAAATAGCTACTTTAATTTCAGGTGATTTAGTAATATCACCAGACGCTAACATATAAATTTGGAATTTTTGTTTCCATTTCTTCCAATTTTCGCTTAAATTTCCTTCGAAACTTAGATTACTTGGTGGCTTTAATCCATCCATATTTAATTTAGGACTTTAAATAGTTTATATGTACGTATTTTTAGCCACTTCCAATAAAAATAAACAATTCACTTACCAGCGATATAAGTTTCGATTTCACAGTAAACATCTTCCCATGATGTTTTTGTTTAGAACATCTTTACAGAGGCTGCATGGTTCTTCAAAAAAGATTTTCTTTTTTAATCAACCACTGGCTGTGCCATGTGTTGTATTTTATATGTGTTGGGTACGTGCTCAGTGATGATTACAAGATGTACACAAACATCGTTTATTCTACATTTCTCATCTACTATACTATATTACAGTTATAGGTAAAGATAATAATAGATACAGTTACAGTTACATATGTAACGCCATCCACCAAACTTTTTAGACTTAATCCTTTGTCACTATAATTTGACTTCTAAGATGAAGCAACCACTTTTTAGCATTTATTTCTGAACTATTCTGGAGGTTCTTCAGATCATAGGTCATGCTCTTAATCAACAAAACAAGAATTGCTGTAGGTATGCTAGAACTTCCTCATTGCTGGCAACAAGTTGTACACAGTGCTAGTTACATTTCTAAAGAAAAGGGTAATGTTTAATAGACTTTTGTGTCAAGTTGTAAATTAATAGTTGCCATTAGTAAAGTTCCAACTCTCACATTCTGTAAATTTTAAACGTTTTAATAGTAATTGTTCTAAAATATGCATTTATATTCTTCCAGGGATAATGATCTTGAATATCTGCCATTACGCTTATGGATAGGTATATGGACTTCTATTATATTAATAACATTAGTGGCGCTTGATGCTAGTGCTTTAGTTTGCTACATTACTCGGTTCACAGAAGAAAATTTTGCTACCCTTATTTCCCTTATATTTATTTACAAATCTGTTGAAAAGGTGAATATATTTTTTGTTATTCTGTTCATTGAGATTTTAATGTTTTAGTTATAAAAGTAATACAGCAGACCCCTGATTTATAAATTATTCAGTATTATGGCTTTCTATGCTATAAGGGCTTAATATGTTAAAAAGAGTTACCTTCAATGAAAGCTTTTAGCTTCTGAGAAGCTGAGAAATCTTATTTAAGACTGAGAGTGCAGTCTTATTATCAATTAATTCAGTGCCATAATATTGAAAAGAATTTGTATATTATATTCTGTCTACATTCTGTATCTGTCACTTGAAAACATTTTTCCCCAATAACAATTATCATTAGCATAAATTAGAATTATTAAATTTTTAATACATTAAATTAAAATTAACATTGCATTATTTTTTTTATGCGTAGTATAGTTATATACAATTACTGGAATTAATTTTTTTCAGGCTATAAATTATTTACTGTTGTACCTAGAAACCTCAATTATTGCTTTCAAAGCACCGGGAAGTCTCCTTCTCCCTAATCAAGAAATAGTAATCAGTTAGGCTTTAATGCAAGAGCTCTCCAAGAAAAAGCATCCTAAATAATATTTTTTTTAATTGAAGATAATTAATATTTGAAGTAAGTAAACTTGATTTTTTATGGAGGAGGAAACAGTTTGAAACTCTATTCAAACCTTTTATAGTTTGTTCTATTGTACACGTTTTACGGCTCAGAAAACTGAATCTGCCAAATTGGATTATGATGTAAATATATTAGTTTGCTTTGACTTGATACTTGGTCAGGTTTTGAATTCCAGCTGGAAAAATAGTCTTTTGCTTTAGACTGAAACCTTACCTAGTCAGTGTCACAATGTGAACCATATGATTTTTTCTTCAGTTAAAAAAAACTTACTTGGAGCTGTGAATATGGTGTATGCAAAAGAAGTTGAAATCTGTATTGTTGGACAGCAGCCTGATTTCAGCCTTCTATGTGGCTATGCAAAAGAACACCATGGGGTGCAGAAGCTGCACTGCACTATTTTCTGCACCCTCTGAAGTACCTAATAGAGTGTCGTTAAATCAGTAATTCCTGTTGTTGTGTTGCACTTCCCTTCCCCCTCCCAAAAAAAAAAAAGGTCTGTTAGTCAAATCAAAATCTTCCCACCAGATTTCTGTGCTCTAAACTTGCTGGTTGAAAGAGATCCACTGTGCCTTCACACTGTGTTCTTTTGTTTTGTTTTTAGTTCACTGCAATAAATGTGCATCTCATGGTTGTAACTATCTGTGATTAAAAATTATCTTTATTGACATTTATTGTGGAGTATGTAATTTTTAAGAAAATCAATCCAATATTTTATGTATCTACCAGAGCACAACGATGCCCATTTTAATTGTTTCGTGTAGATTTTCCATTGTGTATTTCTTGAATTTTGTTCATATATTTTTTGGTCATACCCACACTGAAGTCTGGTCTAGAGTCACTCTAAGTGTTGCTCTCTCCTGCCTAAATATGGCAGTTTAATGTAGCACAGGAAATTACAATACCATAATAGATTTTGTTATAAATATTTGTGTATGCAATTCTTTCATTAAAAGCTGGATTAGGACAAGATAGGATATTCACAGACATTACTGATTTACAATATTTTGTATCCTCACAGAAATTAATTGATAATTACAGTGTGTATTATATTTTACACTTCTGACTGATGATATAATTATTTTAGTATGTTTCATCATCTGACAGTATTATATCCCAATTAAGTTTAGACTGTTGTGAGCCACCCAACCAAAATAGTGGTTAGTGACACTTACTGCCGTACTAAAGGGCTCAGCTTCAAATATCGGAGAAAGCGTTTATGTTTGTAAATGTGTAGTGTCATTATAAATATGTAACTAGCCGAAGGTCCTTTGGAAAGGTTGGTGGTAGGAGACTCTCAGACCCGTTCCTCCCCTCTACCTTGTGCTGTCCATTAAAATTGGGACAGAACTGAGCAAAGTCATACCCTCACCTGTATGATGCTCAAGGCTCTTGCCAATGACAGGAACAATCATGCGTTCCTTGCCACGATGAATTTTTGTGGGCTTGTTCTGATTTTGTCAGACACGTGCGATAAGTCACAATGTGGCAACAACAGAATGTAATAAAAGCATTGCATTTCTTTTGTATTCTAAGTTGTAACTTATTGTATTTTGAGATACAGATGAGATTCCAAAAGTGGAAATTTTATCTATGATACTATATGTGAGAGTTAAAAATTTTATTCCTTTTGAGACTGGGGTGTCTGCTGTATTTTGTTTGTTTTTTAATTTATCTGAAATGTTATCTGCTTACAATGGAATATCTTAATGTGTTTATATTGAAAAAGAAACATATATTGAAATCTACCGATCTGTTGGGAAAGGTATAATTGCCACATTTGACAAAGGTATTCTAATGATCTACATAAATTCTTGCAAAAACTTAACTAGTTATGAAATAAAATTTGTAGATTGATAGCTACAAACAACTTGGCACTCTAATCCATGCCTATTTCAAAATGTTTACATTTTAGTTTTATGGTAAAAAGAGAAGCTGCAAGCAGCAGTCTATCTAGGCTAAAGTGCAGAAAGCAAGTGACTTATGTTCAGCAAAAAATTTTAATACAGAATGAGTTAGTTTTGATTTTCTGTGCATTTGATTGAATTATTAATAAAGTTGTAAAGTTATTATTGGCTGTTTTATCTCTATCTACATTACCAGTATAATGTAAGAGTTATATGCCATGAATTAATCTCAAAAAGACTTAGTGCAGGGGAAAAGTATTATTTTTTTTAGAATAGAGAGGGGGGGCATTGAAATTAAAATTAAGTATTAAACGCTGTTGCTAATTTAAATCATAATTTAAAACATATTTTTTATTTTTCTGACATATATATATTTATATATGTGCAGACACATATATACAGGTGTGACACAAAAAAAAAAAAAAAAAAAAAATATTGAGACTGTGTAGCTTGAAAACTAAGAGAGCAAACGAGACTAAGTGGAGTTGGCAACAACTGTTTTGGTTATGTCATGCCATACACCTCCTATATCCATGTGGCCAGTTTCGACTTAACTGACTACACCAGTGGGGAATACTACGTCATTAAGTAAACACGTGCAACTTCTTTCTGCTGTAAAAATGTCTAATGCAAAAATTGAATGGCAAATCAACATAAAGTTTCTTGTGAAACTTAAGAAATCAGCCATGGAGGAAACATTTCAAATGTTAACTGAGGCTTATGGATATGAAACTTTGTCTCATCCATGTGTGCTTAAGTGGTATAAGTGGTTTTTAGGAGGAAGAAACAGTGTGGAAGATGATGAATGGAGTTCCCAGCATGTTCATCATGATTGAATGGGTTCCCAGTGGTCAGACTGCTACATTAAAGTACTAAAAAGACTTTGTGAAAAAATCGGGGATAAAAAAGCCCAACAGTTGTGGGGATGACTGTTGCATCAGGACAATGCACCCACTCACACAGCCCTATCTGTCAAGCAGTTTTTAACCAGCAAAATTATTACTGTGATGGGGCATCTTCCTTATTCACCTGATTGGCTCACTGCAATTTTTTTTTTTTTTTTATAAATTTCCTAAAGTTAAATCTTACTTAAAGGGAACCCATTTTACCTCAGCTGAAGAGATTCAGGCAAAAATGGAGAATCTCCTGAAGGATCTTCCAAAAACCTTGTTCCAGAACTCTTACCAGTAATGGCAGCACTGAATGCAGAAGTGCGTGAATGCTGAAGGGAACTACATTGAAGGTGATAATGTCACGGAGAACTGATTCTGGAAGTACAATGATTTATTGGACCAGTCTTGTGTGTGTGTGTGTGTGTTTTGTGGGAGGGTGGGTGGGTGTCACACTTTGTATTTGTATTATAAATTTTTTTAAAGTACTTAAAAAAGTTTTAAAATAGATCTCAATTTTTAGTGAAAAAAAAAATTACAAGTATAATTTTCTTAAATATTTTAAGTAGACTAAATGGTGAATTTAATGGATTATTTTTAAGTCATAAACTTGCAAATTGTTATAATTTTAAAATGCATCAATTTTCATTATGCCTGTATATCATTTATTAAGTTTATATGGAGTTATCTTACAGTTGTATTATTTTGTTTATGTATAAATGAAATAGCATTCTTTGAAATGCAGACAATTTTAATTATGCAAGTTAAAATTTTGATCAGAATATCATTTGTTTGATTTCCAAAGTGTTAAAAATTAGACCTGAGCGATTTTTTTTTCCAAAATTTAAACTTCTGTATTAGAGCATTCAATTAAAAAAGTTTTATTGTAAATGAACTTAAAAATTATATTTCAGGTACTGGATATTGGACATTATTATCCATTAAGCAGCTCTAATATTGAATTCCCAGGTCCTTGTCTTTGTACCCCTACAAATTCAAGTTCAGAATTTTCTGAGGATATTCAGTGGAGCTTGTTAAACAGCACTACATGTCACATGTATAATGGCACTATGGCTGGAGCTGGTTGTATTTCTTCATATCCTGATGTCTACTTATTTTCTGTCATCTTATATGCAAGCACATTTTCTATTGCTGTCTTTTTGAAAGAGTTCAAGTTCACCCCATTTTTCCCATCAAAAGTTAGTTTGTATGGTAAACTGTACTGTATTTTAAAAACTTTTTATTTTACTAGCATAAAAATGCTATACAAGTAGGTGATTTTAAATTATTAACTGATTATTCTTTGTAGTTTTTTCTTCCCATCAAGTTCTCCATAAATTATAATACAGTCAAAAGTCTTTAATCCGGACTCGTCGGGACTTCGGCGATTCCAGATTATCGGTTTTTCCGGATTATAGATCATCAGTTTAAATCTGGTAAGATGGCATGCAGAAATTATAAAATTAAAAATATTAAACCATAATTTATGAAATAAAGAACAAATACGATCTAAAGGGTATCAAAATTCACACAAAAAAAAAAGCTCAATATTTATTTGTTTACTTTATTAAACATTTCTTTCAACCACATGCATAAAGCTTACATTACGCATAGTCGAAATTAGAAAATTGCAACCAGAAAACTATTTGATAGGTATTCGTGATATTTATAATAAAAAAGGAATTTGATTTAAATCATATCAAAGACGGAGTATATTACATTTAGTAAAAAAATATAAGCCGATTAAAATAAAAACATCTGCCCTGAAGATAAGGATAGTGCTGACAGATCAACTTCCAGTTCATTGCGCGCCATCTCAGTCTTCCCCGCAGAGCAGCGTGAAATTGCTAAACATATTTTGGAATAATTAGAGAATCAAAGGATATGCCTTTATCCATTTTTTGCAGCAATTCCACTTTTTGTTTGATGGACATCGGAACATGCTTTTGCTTTGTAGATCCTTTGGTAGCTCCAGAATCGAAAATTCTTTTTGACATAATCGAAAGTTCAAGGTTACTTTTATAAAATTGCTCTAATAGTCTGCGAAAAATAATAGGCCGGATCCAATTAGAAGATTAAGGAACAACGCAATCTGCAACATTTACTGAAATAGATAATTAGGTAATTTTAGCTTAGCTTATACCATCCATTATACATTAAATGCACATGCATAAAGGTATTATGCGCATGCGTTAACGCATTATGTATTGACGCGTGCGCAGAAAGTTTGTAGATTTGAGGTCCGGATTAAAGACTTTTGACTGTAGTAGTTTATATAAGGAAAGTTCAAAGTAAACACTTAAGACACATTTAAAACCATTTTTAAGCATTAATTATGTGGGTTAATTTTCACTTCAGTGTTTGGTAATATTCAGTAATGGGTTTATGTTGTGAAAAATTGTTTCATTGAATTAAATTGGCAAAATGCACCAACTCGTGAATTATGAAATGCATAACTCTTCCAAAATTTAAAACGCTATTCTAAAATTTTTATTATTAAGTCATGTCTGAAATTAATTGCAAAAAAACTGCCAGCTGTGTTATTAACCAGAAAGTAGCCACAGTATATATTCTGCGGTATCAATAACAGCAGCTAGTGCTTATGAATATTAGTTATTATGTTAGTCTTCATGTATAATTTTTTTATAGCTTTTAATTTTAATAACTGTTAATTTAAGGGGTTGGAGAGCCTCGGATTATCCCTCAGAATTGGGGTGGAAGTAGGACTCCAACATCCTTGAGGCTCAGTCAGCCATTCTTCTATGAAATACATGACAAAATAAGAAAATTTTAATAACTTAAAAGTGATAGTATTTTCATATAGTGATAAAAATCCTGTCCATTACAAATAAAGATAAAAAAAACTTGAAAGGATTATTTTGCTATTGACAAAGCATAAAATTTTTATTTACCTACAGTATTATAAAAGTGCATTTGTCATCAGCATAATAAAGGTAATCATCGAAAAAAAAGTTTTACCCCAAAAGGCATTAGGCCAGAAGTGCTATTAATTTTGTTTTGGCATTTTGCATTGATTCACTATAAATATTGGTTTACTTTTCAAATTGTTGCCACCAAATATTATCGCCCTGTGTTATATTTAAAGAAATTAAATAATGAAGAATCTGCATAATGTATGTATGTTTCTCACATTGGCATAAAACAACAGTACCTAGAGCCATCAAATTTTGAATAATGTAATCTTTCACCAAATATGGGCATCTGGTAGCCCTAATTTGGAATTTGTTTTATTACCGATTTCATATTTTGTACAACTTCAATGAATTTTTTATTAACAAACTGAAGGATTCCAAAGCGAGCAATGGCAATTTTGTACAGGAAAAACACTTTTGTCTCCAGTGCTTAGACTGTGCATCAGAAATTCTAAAGATATGCTCATTTTAAAATTATTTTGCAATATTGCTGTTGAACTAGATTTTATGGTGTAAGTGCGAAGAACATGATATTTAATAAATAAAGTTAACACACAAAACATTAAGAAAATGATGTATCAGCCAAAAGATCTTCACCCAAAAGGACACTCATATAATAACTATCCGTAAATAATATACAATCCTCAAATAATAATCCATACTAATTGTGTTACCAAATCATGCAAGTGTGTCTTTTTCATTTGCTGTTGCATGCTTTCCCACATAAATGTCTATTATAAGTGTAACCTTCCAGAAGATACAATTTGTGTTCTTTTACATCATACTTATGGCGCTTGCCTGTAATATACTGGCGAAAGGCAACTGTAATATACTGGCGAACACCCTTTCCACAGAACTACTGCTTTTGCCAATAACAATGTTTCTTCTTGGTTTGATGGTATTTTTGAAGGTGTTGGCAATTGCTTCTACAATATTTTTAGTTTTATTCAATTGGGCTTCAATGTTAGCTGTTGTGTTGTCGAAAAATTTAAAAATTTCAATATAGGTAAGAAATGATCATGTTTCCTGCTATTTTTATTTCTTACCTGTAGAGGTCCTCTCCATTGAAATATGCTTTCATCAATAATGATGTTTCTTCCAGGCTTAATAATATTTCTGAAAAGTAATAATAATTGCTTATACAATATTTCTAATTTTATTCAATTGATTTTCAGCTTTAGCTGCTATGTTGTCTGAAAAATGTAAAAATTTCAATATGGATAAGAAATGATAATGTTTCCTGATATTTTTATATGCATGTTCATTACATGGCCTGTTTAGACCAGTATAGTCTTAATTTCCAGTAGTTGCACTACACCTATGATCAGCTATATACCAATGAACATATATTGATTTCGTCTCTTGTAACAGCCTGCCAGGCCTGTTGGTATCTTTTGCTGTTCAGTAAAGAATTTATACAGCTTATTGCTCAGTATATTTAAACGTATCTTCAGCATGTGTTCAGCTACTACTCCTAATATATAATTAGTGAAGAATAACTTGAATAGAGCAACAAGATCATTGCAATCAACGTTTTCAGTTTAAAAATTTATCTTTTGAATTCTCATGTACTATTGGACTTCTTTTTATTATTTGCTGCTGTTCTGTACCTTCATCCTTCTCATCTGATAATGAATTGAAGTCAGAATCTTCTTCCTCCGTGGGGGAGTTGTACACTTTATTAGCTAATGATTCACCTTCATTCCTCACATGGAAAAAATCCTTATCCAAAGATGCTGAGTCTTTGGAAAAGTCTTGATCTTTTATTTTTTCTGCTTATATTTACTGATTCGTTGGACAAATCACTTTTTTCCATATTTATGTTGTCTATGGGAAAAAATTAAAAAGGCAATATGATAACCACCTTTCTAGTTGCACTTATTTTAACCTTTTGAGGCTGGGTAGCTTTTACTTAGGCTGGATTACTTTTTAGCTAAACCCCGTCCTTTGGTAGCTTTTACTTATAGCAGTAAAAGCTACCAAAGGATGGGGAATCTTGAACCGAATGCTTTCCCCCCTTTAAGAAATCACCTCCTATTTGCAACAAAGATTGTTGTGTATAGTTTAATGGATTCTCAGAGGGGTGTTATATGTGTTGCAAAAGGAAGAGAGATAAGTGGTTAAAACCCCAGGGACGTCAAATTTGACATTTCACCCCACTTTTCATCCTGGAAAAGGGGGGAAAAAGACATGGCCACTAAAGTGGACAACCCCATCTTTTCAAAGAGAGGACTCTATGACCACTATAATGGCCATCCCGTCTTCAAAAGGTTAAAAGTATATAGTTAAGATGAATAATCAGCACAAGTTTTGTATAGCTTTCAACACAAAATTGTAACAGTTGTAACATTATTGAAGAAGATCCTGGTGGAGATTAAAAAATTTCACTTGATGTTTCAGCATGAGTTTTTCATATTCTGGTATTTTTGTCCTTATTTATACCATTTTATCCCCCCCCCCAAAAAAGTTATTTTTGATGTTAATTTAAAAAATTTTATTCAGTATTGGAGATTTAGTTTTATAAGTGTGCCAGTAATAAATTTTATTTTTATTAAAGAGAAATGAAAGAGTTATATGATTTTTTTTATATAAACATAATAGTAAAAGTGTTAAGTGAGATATTAGATTATTATCTGAATTTTTCAGATTGCAGGTTCCCTCTTTTTAAGAATATTTTGTGATTGCATGCTTTTAAAAGCAACTCTCATATTTGTTTAATAATTTATTACAATTAATATAGTAAGACTGTTACACAAACATAAAGATGTTTTGTGTAACAGTCTTACTATATTAATTGTTAGCAAATCTTTTAATTTTTACTTCATGAAGGTGAAAATTTTTTAACACAAAAATTTATTTTCTAAATTGTTGTAATGTTTTGAATAAATTTCTATTTTTTAATGGGAATTGTATTGGTGAAGAGTAATTTACTTTGCTTTCATTTGTGTATTTGTTGATATTTCATAATGAAATTTTAATCTAAAAGTAAATTTATGTATAATATTTAAAGTTTTTACCAGCAAAATTAATGTCAAATTAATATGAATGTTGGGTACATTTGGAAGTATTAGTATGTATATTTTAATCTGTGTAGATGATTTTTTGTTTCGTTCACAATTTATCTCTCTCAGATATTCACAATTTATCTCTTTTTATTTACTCATTTTTAATAGTAATATATTTAATAGCATTTAAGAACATTTAAGGAAAACAGATTTCATGCATAAATGCAAAGAAGATAAAACCATTTAACTTATATTATGTCATTTCTTTATACATGTAGGTGCGCAGTACTATCAGTGATTTTGCTGTTGTTATAGCCATTTTACTAATGACAGTTGCTGATGCCTGTGTTGGTTTAGCTACTCCCAAGCTGCAGGTTCCAGAAAAATTTCAGGTAATTAAAAAATATTTTGTGATTACATGGAATTGAATTTAGATTAGAAAATCTTCAAACTTTAACTACGTGTAGTTACATGTAATTAAATTTATTTCTTTGTAATAATACTGTGTAATGTTTTATTTTAGTAATAATTTAGGGTAAAAATCTAAATTATTATAATTAATGGTTTTATTATTGATGCTATGATACTGTTAAAATTTAGATAAACTATGAACTCATTTCTGTTCATAAATATATATTAATAGCAAACGGCAGTTAATGGTTTCATATGCGTTATATTTGCAAGTACCGTGTATTTTCCATGAAGCATCTACTAATTTTTAAAATTTTATCTTAATATGAAAGCTGATGAAGTTCCAAGTGAGGTGGATTCCCCACTTTATAAATCAAACATTGATAAATATCCCACAAATAATTCCCCATCAGAAAGTGTATTTTATTTGCATTTGTTTATGAAAATTTTAGTCTTCATTTCTTTTTTCAGATGTGATATTAAAATGATTTGGCAATAAGTATTGAGGAAAGTAACTTAATATACTAAACAGAGTTTACAGACTAGCAAAAAAAGAATTTTGACATTAATATTACTAATTCTAGCAGTTTCACAAAAATAAATGAATATATAAAGTAAAGCCTGTTATCAGCCAGTAATGTTTTATTTCAATAATAATAATTTAGAGTAAAAATATAAATTATTAAAATTAATGGTTTTATGTGTGTATTTGTAATGTGTGTGTATTTTTACAATAAAACCTCTCTTGGTGACCAATTCCCAAAGATTATCATCCCCAAAAGTGATCATATTTCTTAGAAAATAAACAAATACAGGTGTTCAACATTACTAAGTAAATCGCTTCCACAGATGATCAAAATTGTCTACAAATATGAGTAATTATTTCAAGGAGGTTTCATTGTGTAGATATTACTAACAATAGTTTAAAATATGTTCTTACTTAGCTGTACATTGTAATATTGCAGCCAACATGGCATGGTCGGGGCTGGCTAATTTCCTTCTTTGGAGCAAAAAATCCCTGGTGGACAGCACTAGCAGCTGCTTTGCCAGCACTTTTAGCTACTATCTTAATTTTCATGGATCAACAAATAACAGCTGTTATTATTAACAGACATGAGAATAAATTGAAAGTATGTAAATTTTGAAACATTAATTCTCTGGCTTGTATAGCTTTTTTTTTTTTTTTTTTTACTATGTTTTATTAGTTAATTGAGTAATGCTCTTTTTTTTTTTTTTTTTTTTTTTTTTTTTTTTTTTTTTTTTCACATTTTGCATCATTTTCTATGTATTGTTTATTTTACTATTAATTGTATTAAAACTAAAACGTCTTCTTTTGTTTGCTTCACAGAAAGGCTGTGGATATCATTTAGACTTGTTTGTTTTAGCAATTCTAATTGTAATATGCTCATTTCTGGGCCTGCCATGGTTTGTTGCTGCTACAGTTCTAGCAATGACACATGTTAATTCATTGCGAATGGAATCTGAATGCTCAGCCCCAGGAGAGAAGCCCCAATTCTTAGGCGTCAGGTGCATTATATTTATTATTTTAATTTTCTCAATTTATCTGTTATAAAATAGACAAATCTTTGAGTCAGCTGTCAGTAGCTATTAGAAAAGTTTCCTGAGTTGCTAAAATATGAAATCTTAGCATATTTAATCTATTGAACTTCTATTTCACCACCATGTACCATTAATAGTTTGCATTACTGCTGTAATCGTTTTTACTCAAAACTATTAGTTCATAGGATAATACCAAGAAATAAAATGTTCAATAGAAGAAAGATATAGAGCAAAAAACATGTATCATAAAAATGCTAGATTAAATCTCATTTCTCTGGAAAATATTATTTTAATTTTACTAGAATTGTAAAGCATTCATCCAACAGTAGAAATCAAGTTAAAAATTGGTGTCACAGAGAGAAAATTGCCGATTTAGAATTTGTGGAAAATTTGATTTAATAAATAAATTTACAGTATCTCTGATTTTCTGTAAGTTAATTGATCAGAAAATGTTCATTTAATAAAAATCAAGAAGAGATTAGAAATTTATTGAACCACTGAGATTATAAAAATGAATATAATCAATATTTTATTCTACTTTTCAAAATATTAATTTTTTAACAGTGGAATGTCAATTTGTAGTTTCTGCATAGAAGTAAGGAAATATGAATGGAAAAATAATTGGAAAATATTACTGATTGTTAATATGTAATATTTTATTATTAAATAACATTTGTTCTTTCAGCATTAATATACTACATCAAAAATCTTATTAACAAAAAGCTATGCTTTGTCCTTTACTTCTTAACTGAATTTTAGTTCAATTAAAAATATGAATTTTCATTTTTACAATCCACATTATTTATATTTTGTGCACAGAAAAAAGATGTAACTTTATAAAGCTGTGCATGTCTCACTGTGCTGGGATACTGTGCTGTGCTCTCATTCTACTTGAATTACCCTTTTATGAGACATGAAGTTCTGACAGCCAGAACACAGCATGAGCTTTTCATGCTAATCTCTGCATACAGTGGAAGTTGGAGTTAGTTGATAATATTCAGCCCTTGATTAGATAATTAACTTGTTGCAATTGTTTGCAAGGTTGAGATGTGCATTTGAGTATTTGCCATCAAAGTCTGAGTAAGAATTAACACTTGAACGCCAAGTTTTCGGTTTTATCTGTTTTGTGCACTCTGTGTGAGTTTTTCACGAAACTGATTGTGCAATGTTTGGTCTCGTTCATTTGCTCTCCCAACACTGTTGTAAGTTGAAGTTGAAATTCTAATATTACTCTTTTCTGCCTCTCAGAGTGGAATGTTCTATGGTAATTATTGTTCATCTGGATGAGTACTATTACCCCTCCCAATTTGTAAAAACAATTTAGAATCACCCTATATATGGTCATTTATTATACAGTAAAAGTCTTTAATCTGGACGTCCATAATCTGGAATGATCTGTTATCTGGACCTCAAAGCTACAAACTTTCTGCGAATGTGTAGCATTTACGCATGCGCATAATACCTTTACACATGCACATAATATATTTATGCATGCATGTTTAATGTATAACGGATGATATAAGCTAGGCTAAAATTATCTAATTATCTATTTCAGTTAATGTTGCAGAGTGTGTTGTTCCTTAATCTTCTAATTGGATCAAGCTTATTATTTTTTGCAGACTGTTAGAGCAATTTTATAAAAATTAAGCTTGAAATTTCGATTATGTCAAAAAGAGTTTCCGATTCTGGAGCTGCCAAAGGATCTGTAAAGCGATTTCGATGCCCATCAAACAAAAAGTGGAACTCCTGCAAAAAAATGAATAAAAGTGTGAAGAAAGTGACAGATAGGTTAGTGAAAATGAAAAAATTTCAATTGACAAGTTAGTCAGTATTCTCGGCACAGCAATTACAGGACTTGAACAGCGGAACTTTGTAACTGAACAAGAAATTATATCTGTTTATAGAATTAAAGAGAAAGTATTAGCACATAAAACGAAGCAACTTAAACAACTTACATTGAAAGAAATGTTTAATAAAGTGAACAAATAAATATTAAGCTTTTTTTTTTTTTTTTGGTAAATTTTGATACTCTTTAGATCATAATTGCTCTTTATTTCATATTTTTAATTTTATAATTTCTGCATGCCATCTTACCAAATTTAAATTGATGATCTATAATCCGGAAAAAACCCTAACCCGGAATCGCCGAAGTCCCGATGAGTCCGAATTAAAGACTTTGTACTGTATATATCAGAAAATGTACTTTGTTTCATCCTAAATTTCTGTCTCTCTTGGTACCTTCACAAGTTGTTAAGACTCTGGTAAAGCCATTATTGAAACAAAGCTACTGCCTTACCTTAGATAATTATTATAGTTCGCCAGAATTATGTGATAGCCTTTTGGCTTATCAAACAGATGTGGTTGGAACTGTTTGACAAAATAAAAATGATTTACCTTTAGCATTGAAAATAAAAAGTTAAAAACCATGAAGTTATATCATTTAGACGTGTCAAAATCCGTGCTCTCAAATGGAAGGACAAAGGGAAGTAACAATGTTATCATCTTTTCATGATTTTGAAACTGCTGATAATGACCCAAAGAAAAAACATTGAAAACAAAACCAAAGACTACAATAACTTTATTGACTACAATAAAACAATGTGAGGTGTGGATCTTATAGATCAATACCTTTCTAATTTTCAAATAGCAAGAAAAGGTGGGGGAAAATATCAAAAAAATAGTCTTTCACCTTTTAGACCAAGCCGTTTTCAAGTTTATAAAAAATTAAGTGGAAAAAAGTGTCATTTAAAGTTTAGACTGGATTTAATCGATGAAAGAGTAGACAAATATCATACATTTATCAATTTTTCAAGGCGAGGTTGCCCATCAAGTGACGCGCCATCAAATTGTGTATTTAAAGTGCATTTGAATGACATTTTTCTAAACCAATACAACCTACAGAAAAAAAAAATCCTTTCAGAGAATGTAAAGTGTGTTCATCAAAGAAGAATGCAAATGGAAAACTAATAAGAAGAGAAACGAGGTATTATTGTAAAGATTGCAATGTAGGACTGTGCATACCATGTTTCAAACTTTATCATACCCAGAAAAATTATTAAATTTTTGAAAAAAATATTACAGCTTTAATGATGTTGAATAAAAGCATCACCATCTGCAGATAATAGTGTGCGTTATTTAAACGTACTTGATTTTTCTCTCTCCAAAATTTACATGTAATCTTAAAGGCCTGTGTTGAAGCTTTTCTGCCTAGCTTGGGTGTAAAAGTAAAGCCAATTATAAAATAAAACAATGTAAGTTAATAAAAAATTTTACATGTTTAAAAAAAACGGTTAAATTTAACGAAAAATATAGTGTTTATTATATGAGTTTGTTTCAAAATTCATAAACATAAAAAATAATAAAAAATTGATTTTTGAATAAATTTTGTCAAAATTTTGTGACGAGTAAGGGGTTAATTATTGGAGTACAGGTGGTGATTTTAAAATTAAGGATTCAGGAATAAATAACATTATTTTATGTAGGGGACCAAAATTAGTCAATGAAATATGTAAAAATATGTAAAATGATTATTGTAGGAACAAACCAAGGTTCTGCTATAATTTTTAATAATAGTAAGATCTTTAATTTAGTTATGTAATTTAATTTAGTAGTATGCAGAAGTATTTATATATATATATTGATTGTAAATCATATTAAATAAAAAATGTAAGGGGAGCAGTTATTTCAATTTTTTTACTAGTTTTGTTATATATTTTAAGAAAAAATTCTTTGCAGAGAACAACGGGTGACCCAAATATTCATATTTGGATTGGTTGGATTATCTGTTCTCTTCACTTCTGTACTTCAGGTAAACAAAATAAATTATCCTAAAACCTTTTTATCTCCAGCATGTATCGGAAATTCTAAAGATATGTTCATTTAAAAATTATTTTGTGACATTGCTATTGAACTGATTTTTATGGTTTAAGTGCAAAGAACGTGATATTTAATAAATAAAGGTAACACACAAAACATTAAAAAAAGCCCCTTTGGACATAATTTAAAATCTAAAACTGTTCAGATTTTTTATATTTAAGTATGAAGTCATCCATGCCGAGTTCTTTAGATGCTAACATGAACATTGATTTGTCTAATTTTCTAAGGTACTGTCTATTGTAAAAGATTAGCTTGTATTTTCTTGTGTTCAAAAAAAAAAAAAAAAAAAAATTTCACATTATATATGTTGTGATTGTTCAAATTATATTTTTCAACTGATTTAACAATAGATGTGGTTGTTTTTCATATATGTTTTTAGCAAAAGAATTACTTGCAACAGTTTTTTGAGAATTTAGCTTCTGAAAGAAAATCATCCTGATAAATCCTGTATGAAATACATATGCTTGTCAGATGCAACGTATCCTCAAAAAAGAATTTTCTTCAGAATATTCATGTATTTTGACATTTTATTAAAACTTTTGCATTTTTATTTGAATCTGTGCTAAATAATGATTTGTGATGCATCATCAATGTCAAGAAATTCTGGAACAAATTCTCATTCATAAATACCATTTAATAAAATCATCTCAAATCTCCAATGCGAAAATTTTATTCCAAGCAGCTTTCATTATATGTACAGCAAATAATATATTAAAGACTTCATTATATGTACAGCAAATAATATATTAAAGACAGTTTCATTACTAATTCAACTGAAATAGTATTATCACTCATTTTTGATGCTTTTTGAAGCTGTATATCACTTTTCATTCACATTCTGTAGCTTGCTCGTCTGACATTGGTAGGAGAAATTCAGTTTTTAGTTACCCCCGCCAGACTCTTAAAGTAAAAAAAGGAACTCAGAAGAGGTTATCTACATGGAAAAAATTTTGGTAGATGTGATATATTTGTACGCAAAAAGAAATGATTAAAATTTTAGAGAAATTGAAAATTCTATTCAGAAGTTTGTAGTGAATATACTACATGTAATAATTAATCAATACGATGTTGTCCCTTTCTTGACTCTTATACAAGCAGTTCGTATTGACGAGTTACATCCTGGGATGGTCAAACACATCTACTTATGAGACTCCAAATGTATTCTAGTGTGTGATAAATGTGAAGACAATCAGTAGAAATAATTGCCATATTTTAGCCAGGCATGATTCTGTTGAAATGTAAGCTCAGAATGCCGTGAAAGGAAGAGCAACACATAATATGCCGAAGAATATCTTTGAAGTACCACCACTCTAGAAAAGTGTCACAGGTGACATCCAAAGGGTCTAAGTATCATATAACATAGCATTTCAAACTATGGTTCCCTGTTGTCAGGTTGTGTGAAAAATAGGCGAAAGATAGCTGCTGCAGTGAATGCTGTGAACACAGACCTCCTTCTCTGAGTTGCCTGTCAGTGGTCTTTGCTATCTCTGGTGTCTCAGTTACACGTCAGATGAAAGCCACTTTTTCCCTGGTGTGTTGTCTTCACAAATGATAACTTTCTTTTTGATGCTATATCCCAACATGGTTCAGTTGTTTCTGCCAACTGACGAATGGCAGTATTCTGCTGACCCTAATAAATATTTGGCTCATTTGATTTTTCAATTTGATCATTTTGCTTCTTTAAGACCAACTACAGTACAAAGTCTGTAATCCAGACGTCCATTATCCAGAATGATCTATAATCTGGACCTCAAAGCCACAAACTTTACGCATGTGCATAATGTATTATACGTAATGTATGCATTATGCATGCGCGCATTGAAAGAAATGTTTAATAAAGTAAACAAATAAATATTAGGCTTCTTTTTGTCAAATTTGATACCCTTTAGATCATAATTGCTCTTTATTTTATAAATTACGGTTTCATATTTTTAACTTTATAAGTTCCGCATGCCATCTTACCAGATTTACATTGATGATCTATAATCCAGAAAATCCCCTAATCCGGAATCGCCGAAGTCCCGATGAGTCCGGATTATGGACTTTGTACTGTATATGTCTTTTATCAACTGCTGGTGTATGCTCATACTGTGCACGAAACCATTTGTAAAGCAATGATGCGGTCAAATTATGTAGACAGAATAAAATGTGAATGAAAGTAATGTCCAAGAATGATAATTTCTTCTTATTTAATACGTTATTTTGATGCTTAGTTTTGATGTTCTGTAGCTCTAGCTTGTCATTCACAAGCCACCAAGATTAAATTATTTGCTTGTTGGATTGAAAGGCATTCAAATTTGAAATTTCACTACTATCAGATAATTCCTTCTTTATGTCACTTTTTTTTTCTTCTTTTTTTGTCTTTAAGGGTATCTAAAGGGCATGCAGTCAGACATCACATTTTGTCCATGCTATATATTTTTTATACAATACTGGAAGACATTCTAACACCTTTGAAGTAGAATAATGTCTGTGAGTTTCCTTCATAAGAACATAAAGTTTTGACTGCTTCTTTTTGTTTGGAAAGCACATGGGCATAATTATACTTTTTATGATTTTCAGAAAAAAATTAATTATTCTTTTTTTAAAAAAAGGGGGAAAGGCTCAAATTGTATCTTATTCATATATTCAAGAAAATCCTTATAATGATTTTTTGGATGGTTTATTAAACTGAGAAATATATATTAGGTTTGTAGATGATCTATGGGATTTTCTTGAGGATCATTACATTGTGAATCATACCTATCAATAGTCAAACAGAATTAAGACTTTTGAACACTAAGAGTTCAGTTTGTGTCCATATTCTAAAATGAGGTGTTGTGTGGGAGTTCTTATGGTGCTAACCATTCTAACATTAATGCAGTGTTTTCTTCAGAAAGTTCATCACAAAGGCATCCCTTCATGTAGACTAGAAGAGAAACACGCTAATGTGACAATCAAAACCGTGAAAAACAACCTTATATTTAGCGTAGGTATAATGAAACACTCAATCGATTTCGAGGGCAGCTAAAGGTCCCTCCTCATCAGGAGAAAGAAATACATAGAAAGAAGAAAATAGGAATCACAGAAACACGTGGTGCTTATCAGCACTGCACGTCGTTATAACTAGATTTTTAATCAGAGTTGCACTGGCCGCCTACTTTTACTGAGCCAGGCTGTCTGATCAAGCATAAAGAAATATTAGCGAAGTTAAAATAGGGAGCGAGGGGCAAATGCACATTACGCTCAAAATCTGAACTTCAAATAATGGAAAGCAACCACTGAACGGATTTTTATACCCTCTGGTAGTACCAAGTGCGAGGAGGTAACGCCATCTATCGGCAAAAATAATTGAATTAAGACAGTAGAATTTTAAAGGCATTAGGAAGGACTGGATTGGACTTCAAATCATTAACTAAACTTTCTAAATCTTTGTGAATGTGAAAAGCCTCAAGAAAATCCAATTCGCCTATGGAAGAAGCCTTTTGGATGATTTTTGCAGACCCAAAATCAAAATTATGGTTAAAAGTCCAGCTATGATACGCTATTGAAGACTTGTTAATTTCCCCTTTTTTGACATAAGATTCATGTTCCTTGATACGAAACTTCAACGCTCTTTTTGTTTGGCCAATATATCTTAAACCACACTGACATGATATACTATAAATTCCCCAAGAATTCAAGACAGAAACGCAATCTTTTAGAATCGAAGGGTGAATTTTATTAATAGGGGAGAAACCGACTTGAAAATTGAATTTCTGGAGAATCCGTGCAATTTTATAGCTAACAGAAGGATAAAATGGAAGCACGACAAGGTCATTGATATTATTTCTAACAGTGGAATGTCTTCTTTGATGGGAATCTGAAAATTTTTTGACGGCTTTATCAATAATCACGGGAGAAAATCCACGGTCAATCGCAACTGCTCTCAAATAATTAAGTTCATTGGTAAGCAAAGATTCAGAGGAACAAACTTTTAGCGCGCGGAAAACATAATAGTAAAAAGAAGCCATTTTTTGCTTAACAGGGTGGCATGGGGTGGTAAACAAACTGCAAAGGGTTTACGGTACACAGTGGTGCTAAAATCGGTTTCATTGCGGATTATAAGAATATCGAGGAAGGGGAGGGAATTGTTGGATTCAATTTCAAGAGTGAATTGGATGGCTGGATCAATTGAATTCATAATAGATAGAATCTCGGATAAATCCTCTTTATAACCGTCAAAAAGTTTCGCTTACTAAAGTTTCTCTAAGTCAAACCCACTTTGTTTTCCAAAATGCATATTTTCGTCAAGTTGAAGGATTGGCTATGGGTAATCCTCTCAGTCTGGTACTTGCTGACATTTATATGCACTATTTTGAGATGAAATTATTTGATAAATTATCTTTTCGTCTTTGGATTCGGTATGCTGACAACACTTTCACACTTTTTGACGGTTATAAAGAGGATTTATCCGAGATTCTATCTATTATGAATTCAATTGATCCAGCCATCCAATTCACTCTTGAAATTGAATCCAACAATTCCCTCCCCTTCCTCGATATTCTTATAATCCGCAATGAAACCGATTTTAGCACCACTGTGTACCGTAAACCCTTTGCAGTTTGTTTACCACCCCATGCCAAGTCATGCCACCCTGTTAAGCAAAATATGGCTTCTTTTTACTATTATGTTTTCCGCGCGCTAAAAGTTTGTTCCTCTGAATCTTTGCTTACCAATGAACTTAATTATTTGAGAGCAGTTGCGATTGACCGTGGATTTTCTCCCGTGATTATTGATAAAGCCGTCAAAAAATTTTCAGATTCCCATCAAAGAAGACATTCCACTGTTAGAAATAATATCAATGACCTTGTCGTGCTTCCATTTTATCCTTCTGTTAGCTATAAAATTGCACGGATTCTCCAGAAATTCAATTTTCAAGTCGGTTTCTCCCCTATTAATAAAATTCACCCTTCGATTCTAAAAGATTGCGTTTCTGTCTTGAATTCTTGGGGAATTTATAGTATATCATGTCAGTGTGGTTTAAGATATATTGGCCAAACAAAAAGAGCGTTGAAGTTTCGTATCAAGGAACATGAATCTTATGTCAAAAAAGGGGAAATTAACAAGTCTTCAATAGCGTATCATAGCTGGACTTTTAACCATAATTTTGATTTTGGGTCTGCAAAAATCATCCAAAAGGCTTCTTCCATAGGCGAATTGGATTTTCTTGAGGCTTTTCACATTCACAAAGATTTAGAAAGTTTAGTTAATGATTTGAAGTCCAATCCAGTCCTTCCTAATGCCTTTAAAATTCTACTGTCTTAATTCAATTATTTTTGCCGATAGATGGCGTTACCTCCTCGCACTTGGTACTACCAGAGGGTATAAAAATCCGTTCAGTGGTTGCTTTCCATTATTTGAAGTTCAGATTTTGAGCGTAATGTGCATTTGCCCCTCGCTCCCTATTTTAACTTCGCTAATATTTCTTTATGCTTGATCAGACAGCCTGGCTCAGTAAAAGTAGGCGGCCAGTGCAACTCTGATTAAAAATCTAGTTATAACGACGTGCAGTGCTGATAAGCACCACGTGTTTCTGTGATTCCTATTTTCTTCTTTCTATGTATTTCTTTCTCCTGATGAGGAGGGACCTTTAGCTTCCCTCGAAATCGATTGAGTGTTTCATTATACCTACGCTAAATATAAGGTTGTTTTTCACGGTTTTGATCCCTTCATGTGTTTTGATTTAATCAGCTAACCACCATTGAGTCATATTAATGCAAATTAATTGTATTTAATTTTTCACTTACTAAATTTTTCATATTCAAAACTGCTATGTTTGAAATCTGCATTGTTTTTTAATATACTATTTTAAATATTATTTACCTTATAGCATATTCCTATGCCAGTGTTATATGGAGTATTTCTGTATATGGGAGCATCTTCATTGAAGGGTTCACAGGTCTGTTTTTAAATCATTTTTTTAATAAATTTAAAAACATTTTTTAAATTAAATATAAACTTAAATGTTCTTTGAAAATATGAAATGATTTATCTCTAGAATGCATTTAAGAGATGCACAAAAGGAAATGTCTCTTGCATGCTATTTGTTAAAGAAAACAGGCTAAATTTAATTGTTTAAAAACAGATGGATAATTTTATGTAATTTGGACTATTTATTAGAATTAAAGTTATTTATATAAAAAGGAAGTTGATTTCAATAATCTGAATCATTTCAGTAAAATAAAAGTTATAATGTTATCAAGAAACTAAATTAAATCTGTGAGGCATGTTATTTTCATTAGTACTGTAAGAAGACCTCAAAATAAAATAGAAATAATATAGTTTTGTGATTTTTCATATCTTCATGTGTATGTAGTATAACAAGGCTGGAAAATATTTTTTTACATAAATGTATTGTCAAACAAAAAGGTAAAAAATAGTTTATTATTTGGTAAGATAGGAAATGATTACATGCATTATAATAAAAATAGCATAAATCCATTCCTAATTTTAATAAAATTTAATGATTTATGTAATGAAAAAAATTAAAATCAAGAAATTTTAAGACACAAAATTTGTGATCTGAATCTTCAAATTTTTTCCCTGGACAATAGATAGTTTTTCATTTTTTACCTGTTGTAATTAATAATTTTCATGCTATATGGTATTTTATAACTACATTTTATTCTTGTACTTATATGATTTCCCCTTTTGAGAATTTTTTTTATCCTTTACATCTATATATGTAAAGTATAAACATTTTTTTTATTTAAATTTAAAAAAATTTTATTTTAAAAACATAATATAATCATGTGTAGTATTTTTGTGCATTAAGCTGCTAAAAAAATTGAAAAATTGGTTCTAAATTTCTTATTTTACATCTTTACTTGTGTGTTACATATGTGTGTGTCATAATTTAATGTGTAGGAGGAATTGGATACTTCAACAGCTTACAGTCTTACATGGCTGAGTGGAAAGACGAAAAGATGACGCTGACACAAATGAATTTTGAAAAAGTCCCAATCTTTATTTTTACAAACCATTTTAGAAGACATTTATGCAATCCTAATGAAATACAATAATTTCTATGTAGATTGATTTTTAGAAGAAATGATATAGGTATTTAAGCAAGGTAAAGTAGCACGGTGTTGGCAGAGCTGAAGTTAGGGAAAGGAAGAATGATGTAGTTATTTGTGAGCGGTATTTATACTGAGTACACCCTTTTTCAAGCAAGTTATGCAACATGGAAAGATCTCGAATTCAGGAGAACAGATGAATTTAGGGGAGAACATAAAATCTAGAATGATTAATTTTAAGGTTGCCAATTATTCTTGAGGAAGCTATCGTATTTTGTTATATCTTGCATATTTCCCCCTCTTCAAAAGAAAGGTTGTGAGAGCAGGATGGCAGGAATTATTATTTTATATAATCCTTGTTTTTTAGTTAACACATCATTAATTTTCTTATATTTAGGATTGCATACATTATCTAAATTTTGATGTTCTTTTAATTTCTTCTGATGAAAATAAATTAACTTGTAAACTTGAACGTTGACAAATAAGGTTTCTAGTTAACATATCAGCTTCAACATTAGTAGAACATTTTTTATATTTTATATCAAAATCATGCATAGATAATTTAAAAGACCATCTGAATAACCTATCTGTAGTATGTTTAGTATCCTTAAGCCAAACTAAAGCAGCTTGGTCAGTATGTTCAGTAAAATAATTACCATGTAAATAATAATAAAATTTATCTATAGCATCAATAATGGGTAAACATTCTAATTTCGTTATTTGGCTCATAAGATCTTAATTTTCTAGAATGGAAAGCAACTGGGCATAGATTTCTATCGGGGTGTTCGTGTTTTAGAACTGCATTGGGAGAACAGATGAATTTAGGGGGAAGCATAAAATCTGGAATCGTTGATTTTAACATCGCCAGGTATTCTTAAGGCAACTGTCGTATTTTTTATATTTTCCATGTGTGTGTGCGTGCGTGCACTGGTTCTTATTTTTTATTTTTTGTCACTTCTTGATGATAGCTCCATGATATATGAGAATTTCTGCTAAATAAACAACACTCATTAATCACATAGGGAATGTTAAAACTTCCATGAAATTTTTCCCACAAATTGTTTGATGAAAAGAAAAGCCCTAACTGGCCATGCCATTCAAACAATTTCAATGATGCTGTTCCTCTGCACTTTACTTCAGTATGCAATAAAATTACAATACATAGACTACCTATTGCATTAAATAAAATTTTAAATTACCTGGATTTAAGTGGTTGAGATTTTACATAGTTGAACCTTTTATAACTGTATCCAAAATTATTTTTTAATAAATATATATCTCATTGTAACTACCAACATTTTGGTAGTTTTTCAAAGCCTTCAGCTCAGAAACTCAGTGGCTGCAAATCCAAAACCAAATCAACCTCGTTTCGGGCGTCCTGTGGAGAATGGGAAATAGCACCAGCAAGATGTAGCTGTAAGTCTGAAGGAGCAGTGTTTGGGGGCTGTGTGGTTGGTGTGGCAAAAGATCCCATTCGAGTCCATACAGAGTTCAACTGGTGAATGCAGACACACGTGGTATTGAATTATCTTGATGGAGTATTACCTTTTTGCTCCGGAACTCAGTTCGATGTTTTCCCTTGATAGCAGTATCAACACAAATGAGCTTCTCATGGTGCACCTTAATGTCGAGGGTTTTATCTTTTTACAGATATAAGCTTTGTGGATGATACCATAGTAATCCCACCAGATACAAAGCATGATCTTTTTGCTAGTCAAATTGCACTTTGTGACGCTGCTGATAGGCTCACCAAGTGCAGACCAACCTTCTCTTCCACCTGTGTTGTTAAAGTAAATCCACTTTTCATCACAAGTGATGATTCAGTTCAGAATTTTGTCCTTTTGTTGATGTTTGAGCAGATTAGTGCAGGCCCAAACACATCAGTCCTTATCTACTTGAGTCGGCTCATGCAGCACCCAGTGACTGAACTTGTACTTGAAGTTTATGTGATGCATAGCATGATTAATGGACATGGCACTAATATCTAACTCCTTACAGGGTTCCTAGCGGTCCTTATAAGTGCTTATAAGTCCTTATATTTGAAAATAAAATATAAAGGCCCTTATAGATGCTTACTTTTTCTTTAAAGCCCTTATTTTTTTTGTTTCTAGTGCTTATTTTTTGCTTTTAGTGCTTTTTTTTTAAATGAACGCGCAATTTTTCCCCGTACCAAAGCCGAAACTAAATAAACAACTTTTCTGCCTAATATGGAATGTCAGATGGTGAATCATACTCCCGGAAATAGCTTTCCCCCTTTCTCTGCATTAACATAACCTTTGGTATGCGCGGAGAGTACAGACAGGTGCCCGTCGTTCTGTTGGTCAAAGAATTGCGAAAGGAGTAGAAAATTTCAGTACATTCGGCATTCTTTTCCTCCCACCCAAATACTACACACGTTTGAATTTCTATCAAGATCTTAATAATTTGCATTCTCGTTCTGCTTGGTCAGTTCATATTCGTGTTTATTATGATCATTATGCTTATATTATGAGTATATGTATGAATGTTTATAATAACATAGTTGCAGTAACTGCTGAAGTATAGTAAACTTCCAAAAATGGTTGTGTTTTAACACAGATTAGCTTTCTAAGGAATAATATTTGAAATGGCTTAAATAAAGGGAAAGTAATCGAATAGTCAAAATAATTTCATTTTTTTGCCAATACATTACACAGTACGAAGATTAGGAGGTTCTCCCCTTTCTTCGCAAAATCTCGAATATTGAAACTGTTACAGTTCGCTGCAAAACAAGCAACGGACCTTTTTTTTTTTTTTTTTAATCACTTTCCAATCTGGATTGAATAGGACTAAAAGTTTTGTGAAGAATGATTCTATTCCGGAAATTTAACTCAGTCTGTTGAAAATTAGAATGAAAAACACCGCAGATTGGTAAGTCTCTTTCTTTTCCTTTATTTAGTTCTTTATTCTCCCAATACCGGCAGCTGTTGAATCGGATTGCGTAATATCATGTAGGGAAGAATTATGGTGCATGTATTGCGCAATAACGTTTGCGATATTTTGCAGAGATAATTAATTTTGATGTTCGGTCCCAGATTTGTTTATGAACACTTAAAAGAGTTTTACTGTGCTTGCAAAGCAGAATAATTTTCTGTTCCATTGGTTTGTTTTTATATGATGCACATATCGAAATGTCAAAAGCATTTATTTAGCTGAAAAATCTAAAGAACGGTTACAGTCTATCCCCCCCCCCCGCTCCTTTTTTCAAGTTACGCTGGACTGTCCAAATATTCGCCAATTTTCAAGTATGCAGGTAGTTAAGCTTTTACTGTTAAAAGATGACTGCATGAAGCAAATTTCTGTCTTCTGATTTCAGAAATGTTCCTCTTTTTTACTTAAATTACTTTGCTTGCAATATCTGTTAAAGGAAAACTAATATACAATGAAATTTTAGAAAATGTTCAGAATTTAGATTTAAATTAGTTAAATATCAATATGAGTGGAAAAATGAATTGTATTTATTATTAAGTTCCAAGCGAATAGAATAAATATGCCTTATTATTATTTATTTCCTCTATTTTGAACTGAAATTTCATCATTAAATCTTGTAATATAGTTTAGTTCTGCATAGTTCTTTTTTCTCTCATTGTAAACTAGTTTTGTAAATTGAACTGTTATTTAAAATTTTAAAAAGTAATTATTTTCCATGGTTGAGGTAATGCTTATTCTCTCTTAATAAATACTGCATTTCTCATATTTTAAATTACGAGTCTAATTTTCTAAGGTTATGCAGTTGTGTATAATGTAATTAAACAGGTGCTTATATTTTTTCTTAAAATGTGCTTGAAAAATGCTTATAGGTGCTTATTTTTATAACTAAAATGTGGCTATGAACCCTGTCCTTAGCAAGTTCTCGCAGGCGGGCTTAATCAACATCAGTAGGCTGGCCAAAGCGCTCTGTTTCTTGAATGTCATAGTCCTTGTTTTTAAACTTTCAATGCCAAACCTTCACAGTGTCATATGATACAAAATTAGTACCTAAAGCTATACACATGATTTGGTGACATTCTGTAGCTGACTTTTAGCAACAGAACTGGAAGTAAATAATGGTTCTGATCTTGTAGCAGTAGTTCCATTTCAGATACCTTGTACTTAATCATAATGCTATTTTTTTTACAAATTTCACATCACAATGTTCTAAAGCAAGTCTCTTTCTTTCAAATGCCAAAAATCGTGTGGCAAAATATGATTAAACATGGCAGTGCTAACTGTTTGCACAGACAATATTTGCAGTGGCAGGAAACTCATTAAAACCCGATACATTGGAGCTAAGTGCTTGTCTATACAAAGTAAAGAAACTTTTGTTACATTTGCAGCTACTTCCAAAATTTGTATCGCTATCCCTTGCCCACCATAATTTGTGCACTTTTTCCAATTAAGTTTGTTTTACAAATATAATCATTAATGAAGTTAAATATATCTTTTCCAATTTTTTTTTTTTTTTTTTTTTTTTTTTTTTTTTTTTTTTTTATGTATTTGCAAAAGACTAAAAAGTCTTCAATGCTGTTATTATACACATAAAGCACAAATACCAGTAAAACAGATAACTCACAATATCTGGTGGCTAATTTAGATTAATGTGTTAATGATAATTGATGGTAAAATTAATAAACAGTGTTTGGAAGTAAAACCAATGGTTTAACTACTTTTAATCATAGCTAACCAAAAAAAAAAGTGAATCATATTTCAGTAAAATTTAAATCCTTTTTATTGGTAGCAAAGTGATCATGAAATAACTAGGGAAATTTGACATTTCTAGCATATCTCCATCGTAACAGAATACTACAGTATTCGTTTTATTATGCATATGAATTAGTGTCAGTACAAATTTTATATTTACTTAGAAATTCCAAAAGAACCTAACAAAAGTAAAAAAAAAAAAAAAAAAAAACTAATTCTTTTAAAAATATAAGAGTGACAGTGAAACACTTCATTAAGTACAGAACTGAAAACTCTTAACAGAAATGCATTCTGTGTGTATTACATTTGCAGTGTAAGTTAACTGATTTAAAGCACTTCGTTTTATGTTTCCTCTTTAAATTTCTTTTAAGAGTTACTTTAATTATGTTAAATAAATAAAAATAATGTTTAATTGTTCTCTAACCTTGAATTTCATGTTTTGGGAAATACTGATATAGATTTATGTGATTATATCTTTGATATCTAAATTGCATTTAAATTTATTTTATTGAATTATTAAGTGCCAGTCTACAGCTGTCACTAAAAAACTTATAATGATGATGTAATTAATGTTGTCTTTTTTGTATTACAGTTTTTTGATCGAATCCTTATAATGTTCATGCCACAAAAATACCAGCCAGATTATATATTTTTACGTAGTGTGCCAACTCGCAGAGTCCATTTTTTCACTTTAATTCAGCTTGCTTGTTTAATTGCATTGTGGTTCATAAAATCTTACAAACCAATATCCATAACATTTCCACTTATGGTAAGTAAACTTTGAATTATTTAAATAAAACTAGTATTTTGTTTCATACACTGTGCATATTAGAAGTAAATAGGAGGAATGTTTTGATTAATATAACTTGCTAAAGTATTAAATGTTATTCATTAATATAACTTTCTTTGGTGTTATTGCATGTACTATGTAATACATGTATTATGATTAATTTATTAATGTAACTTGCTTTAGTTTTGTTGCATGTATTACATACAATAACATCTCTGTAGCAGATGTAAAAAGAGTAATCCATAGCTAAATGAACCTTTAGAATGAAATATTACAGATTAATATCCAAAGCTGGAGGCAATGTAAGGTTATTTTAATTCTTCAAATATATGGATTATCCTTTAGATTTTTTTAAAATTTTCTGTAACTGATTTTGAAGGGAATAAATGTAACCAAGCTTTTTTCATGAAGCTACAGAAATCTTGACATTTTCCTCATCAGTTTTCATTTAAATCATAATACAGAGAATATTTTGTAACAGGTTATCTATGTACAGTGGACGCTCATTAATTCAAGCTTAAAGGTTCTCAGAAAAGAGTTTGAATTATTAAATGAAAAGAATGCTAAGAGAAAAAATTTAACTTTAAAAGTGTATCACTGATGAAGAAAAATCTAGTGTGTATATCCCCAGAAAATATATTGTATTATGCTATATAAAATTAAATATTAAAAAGCAATAAAGATTTACCTTAATCATAAAATGGAGCAGAAGATATGAAATAGAAAGTAAACTTTAATTTAAAATACAAATTACACTTCTGGAAAAAACTGTAAAATGAAAGTTTGGTTTTGTTTACTATGCCTACATTTTTCAGCCAGCTTCTCGATTTCAAGTAAACATTTCAGTTCATTTTCAGAGAAACGTTCAATCGAAATAAATGCTTTCAGTAGTCTTTATAGAGGCCATTATTACTTGATCATTAGGATGCTTAACCCTGGAATGGAGGAGCTGGCATACAGAGTATGCCAGTGTCATCTTTTGGGCTGTAATTTTTAGATAACCCCTTCCTAAGCTTCCTTTCTTCCTGTATCCTCCTACAAACATTTCATGAGTGCAATGCATCTGGTATTTCTGATCAGTCTAGTTTTCGCCTTCCTTCCGAAAGCATTTATTGCGAATATGTCGCATAGGTGAATGTAGTATGCCGCTCCTCCAAGTATGTACAGAAAGAATATTGTACCTCCTGAATATTATTTGTGCATTTTTGAAGAAGTCTCGGGTGATGAGGACTCCAACAATTTGAATAACACATCTGATGTTGGTGAATCGGAAGTCATTGAACATTCTGATCATAAAAGTGACTCAAATTGATGGAAATGTTTCTAAACATCCTCATTTTCCTTCAACAGATGATTTTTCCGGCAAACGACAATTTTAGTGATGTTGAAATGAAATAAGTGATTTAAAGTATGAGAACTTTTTTGTAAAATAATTTACAAAAAGAAAGAAGTTGGAGTAAAAGATTCTGAAAGAAGAAAAGGAAACTTATAAGTAGAATAAAGTTCCCCTCAAGAGCAAATTTGCCAGAATGCCTCGAAAAAATATGATGAAAAAAATATTCCCAAGTGTCGAAACTTGTGACAATATAAATGATGAGCTTTCTGCTTTTCAGAAAATCATAAATACAAATATTATTGGTGCTATCCTACAATATATGAATATTTATCTCAAATGTAACAGAACTAAGGGTGATATCCGAAACATCTCGAAGAGAAGCGTGTATAATACTAATAGAGCAGAAATATTGACCTTTTCAGGAATTTTATTCATATTAGGGTGCAAAAAAATGTCAAAACTCAATTTGGAGGAAGCATGGGCAAAAGACGGTTCTGGAATTGAAATTTTGCGAGAGGTCATAGGTCTCAAGCGATTCAAAAACCTGTGTGCAGCTATTAGATTTGACAATAAAGACACAAGGTATATGCGAAGAAAAACTGATAAGCTTGCTGCACTAAAAGAATTTTTTGAATCTTCTAATCAGAACTGTCAAAACTTTTATACACCCGGTGACGAACTCTCAATCGACGAGAAGTTGGAACCCTTTCATGAGAGATGCTCTTTTATTCTATACATCCCCAACAAGCTCACAGTACAGTCTGAAAATTTTTGCAATTGTTGACTCATGAACGTTTTATGCAATGAAGCTTGAAATTTATTGTGGCAATCAACCCCCAGGACCTTACAAAGCTTCTAATTCAAGCATTGACATTGTCAGAAGGCTAATTGGTGTATGCGAAGTTTCCAACCATAACCTGATGATTAATAATTGGTATGCAAGGTACCTGCTAGCTCAATATCTTCTTACCAAAGGTATAGCAAACACTTGTAGGCATGCTGAAAAAAGAGTTTTTATACTTTCCACATGTAGACATCCTGTAGTTTTACAAGTTTATACTACACACTGAAGAAGAAAAACTAGATCACATTAACTTAACATTAACTGCAGGCATAATTCACACAGCTCTCTAGAATCTGTAATAAAGACTGGTTTTTCTTTTGATGAAAATTGATTAAAAAAATTTAAAAATTCTCCTCGTACCCTGACCCATTCATAAACAGTTATGAATTAATTCAAGGAAACAAGTTATGCTAGGGAACTTTGTCCCTTAGGCACTGATAAAATGTGAACAAACAGTAGTACAACAGCCGCTAACAGAAATATATTTTCTGGAAATGCAATAGTTTAGGAATGCAGGCATGTGTCTCATTATGCAGAAAAGAAATGCAGAATAATAAATACAGCATCGTTAAATAAGGAAAAGAATTTTTTGTCAAATTTTAATTTGAAATAATTGAAGTGATAAAAATTTAATTTGAATTACCATACTTGACGGCATATAAGACACACTTTTTTCCTAAATTTGGTCTCAAAAAGTTACCTGCGTGAAGGACACAGGTTAACTTTCAATACTGAATGCTATTTTTAGCCCGGATAAAGGTCTAGACACACATAACTTTTTCTACATCTGCAATAATTATTTTGTGCATGCGTGAAATATCTGTCGCCAAAAAGTGCCAAAGCTTGAAGCTGATGTCGAAGTTCGAACAGGTTCGACAGTCACATTACGTCTATGGAGCCTTTCCTTCTTTACATAGACTTTCTTTGACTCAGTCAACACACATGTCGGTATCGGTGCTACTCTGTATAAACGTGTCGGTATCGGTGCTTAAAACTATTTGTTTTTAAAAAAAATGCCCTGGAAAATATGACTACAGGAAACAAGAGATTAAGCTATACAATTCAGTATAAACTAGGAGTGTTAAACTACACCAAAATGCATGGAAACAAAGCATCAGCAAGGCATTTCGGTCCACCACCTACCAAAAAAATCATACATACTTAGCGACTGCAGGAAGATCAACTGAAGACTGCTAAAAAATAAAAACATAACCTTCGATGCCCTGCTCCATCTTGTTCTGAACTTGAAAATGCCGTAAAAATGTGGGTGATAGATAAGAGGAAATCTGGGATAAGTGTTTCAACCAAAATGATAATCAATGAGGCCAAAAATTTGCAGAAAAACATGGGAATAAGAACTTTTCAGGATCTGAGGGCTGGTGCTACAGGTTCATGAAAAGGCAAGGCTTATCAATGCGCACAAAAACAACTATTGCACAGAAAATGCCATCAGATTATGAAAAAAAAAAAATACTAGCATTTCATTACAAAACGCGAGAACTAAAAGAAACCTCATTTTAAGTTATTGTGGTACTGCGCTATCGTGCGGACTATTCAAACTTTTTTTCCTTGTGTGTGGCCTTCTAAATAAGGGCGCGTCTTATATGCCGTCAAATATGGTAATTGGATATTTTTAACATTAATTCCAATACAAATTTTTTTGTGGGGGGGGGAGGCCTTTGGATTAGTTTGAATTAAGGAGTGTTTACTGTGTTAAAAAAAATGTAGCATTGTTTTATCATAAAGAGTGAATAGGTAGAACTGTTAATATACCGTTCCTAATGTTTTTCAATTAATCTTTTGTAATAATACTGCAGTATTTTGAATAGTTTATATTATGTAAGTATTTTATATCCCATCATCTAGTGAATATAAACAGTAATTATATAAAAAGGATTTTCTTTAATTCATAACTAATAAATGCTATTTGCAGTTGGTTGTCATGATTGGTGTACGCAAACTTCTAGATTTTTGCTTTACACAAAGAGAGTTGAAAATTTTGGATGATGTAATGCCAGAATCTGCCAAAAGATCAAAGGAAGAAGAGCAGAAGAAATTAGAAGAAGAAATGCATGTAAGATACAATTTGTTGGGATTCATAATTTCCTATAGAAACAAGAATTACTACTATTTTCATAAGGGATGGTTTAAAAATTATACAAAAATAATTCAGCTGATTTTATATTATTATGATACAGTCAAAAGTCATTAATCCGGACTCGACAGGACTTCGGCGATTCTGGATTATAGATCATCAGTTTAAATCTGGTAAGATGGCATGCAGAAATTATAAAATTAAAAATATGAAATCGTAATTTATGAAATAAAGAACAATTATAATCTAAAGGGTATCAAAATTTACAAAAAAAAAAGCTTAATATTTATTTGTTTACTTTATTAAACATTTCTTTCAATGTAAGTTGTTTAAGTTGCTTCGTTTATTATGTGATAATACATTCTCTTTAATTCTATAAACAGACATAATTTCTTGTTCAGTTACAAAGTTCCGCTGTTCAAGTCCTATAATTGCTGTGTCGAGAATACCGACTAATTTGTCAATCGAAATTTTTTCGTTTTCAATAACCTCTGTCACTTTCTCCACTATCGGAAGCGAATTATAATGACGAGGAATTTGATTTAAATCATATCAAAGACGGAGTACACCGAGATGAAATACTACATTTAGTAAGAAATTATAAGCCCAATAAAATAAAAACATTTGCCCTGAAGATAAGGATAGTGCTGACAGATCAACTTCCAATTCATTGCGTGCCATGGCGTTAAAGATAAACAAAGTTTAGATAAACAAAGCATATATGCCTTTATCTATTTTTTGCAGCAATTCCACTTTTTGTTTAATGTGAAACATACTTTTGCTTTGTAGATCCTTTACATATTAGTAAATATATATCAGAAATTCTATTTGACATAATCAAAAGTTCAAGCTTACTTTTATAAAATTGCTCTAACAGTCTGCAAAAAAATAATAAGCCGAATCCAATTCAAAGATTAAGGAACAACGCAATCTGCAACATTAACTGAATTAGATAATTTTATCTTAGCTTATACCGTCCGTTATACATTAAACGCGCATTCGTAAACATATTTTGCGCACACGCATATTCGCAACCATAAAGGTCTTACGCACATGCATCAAAGTGACGCATGTGCAGAAAGTTTGTAGCTTTGAGGTCTGGATTATAGATCATTCCGGATTATGGGTGTCCGAATTAACGAATTTTGACTGTATTTAAAATTTGTCAAAATTCTATCATATACTATTTTAAATTATGATGTATTATGGTAATTATTTTTTATACTGTGTTTTAGAATACATATGAGTTTTTCTTTCCTAATTTTGTATTCAGTGTGATGTTTTGTTTCTAAATATTGTCCAGTCAGAATTGCATGCTAAAATATGGCCCAGGAGTATTTTCATGTATCATGAATGTTATGTAGATCAAAAACTTTTTCCCTTCCTCATACAAAATTATGTAAATGCATGCTTGTACTATGCATACTTATATAGCATGGTATCATATTTGTGAAAATTATACTAAATTATTTTGTTACAGAGCAAATGTTAAGAAGTCAAAATTGCATATCTGAAACTCTTTGAAATCTGAAACTCTGACATTAAATTTAGGTTTTTTGAAAGTTATTTAAAAAAGAAACATTATTAACATTGTTTAAAAAATATGTTATGGTTTAACATAAAAAGCATCAAATCCTCGTATATATTTTATAGTTTGCATTCACTGTTTATGAAACTGAGTTGCTATGGAATATGCAGTGTCTGTTGAAAGGTCATGTAATTTTGGGAACCAAGTGGTGCTGTTTCTTGTGTTCTGCCAAAAAAACAGATGTAGTTTTATTTACATAAGTAATTATTCTTAACTGATATGCTTTTGTTTGCTCATCTTCCAAGGAATGAGCAGCTGCAAATAAAATTATTCAGTTAGTCAAAACTACAACAGGCTATAAATTTCAAATGGCGTGATTACAGTAGAATTTATGATGAATAGACTCAATATTTTGGTAATTATGATATCTACAGCACTGAAGTTGGAAATACGAGGCGTATTCGGAAACTAAGTACCGTTTTGAAAAAAAGAAAAAAAAAAAGTAAAACAATTTTTTCGAATCCAATTTTATTTTTACATGAAAATACATGTCTTAAACTATTTTTCAACATAGTTTCCGCCAATGATCAAACACTTGTCATAGTGGGTGACCAGTTTTTGTATACCATTGTCAAAGAAACTTCCCGCCAGTTTCGATAACCACGACTCCACAGCATTTTTCGTGTCATCGTCAGATCCAAAGCTCTTGCCACCGAGCTTGCGCTTCATGTGCAGAAACAAGTGATAGTCGGACGGCGCCAAGTCCAGGCTGTACGGCGGGTGATTGAACTGCTCCCAATGAAACTGTCGAATTAACGATTGAGTGACACCAGCAGTATGGGGCCGAGCATTGTCATGGAGCAACATAATTCCTTTACTGAGCATTCCTCTTCATTTGTTTTGAATGGCACGCCTTAGTTTTGTTAAAGTCTCACAATATCGTGCTGCATTAATGGTTTCAACTCTGGGAAGAAATTCAGTAAGCAAAATGCCTTTCCTATCCCAGAAGACAGTGCACATGATTTTTTGTGATGACATTGTCACTTTGAACCTTTGTTTTTTCAGAGAATGAGTGTGTCTCCACTCCATCGATTGTTGTTTCGATTCTGGTGAAAAATGACACACCCAAGTTTCATCACCTGTCACAATTTGGTTTAAAAAGTTTTCTCCCTCATCACTGTACCGCGTGAGAAATGTCAGAGCACTACCAAGTCACTTTGTTTTGTGAACATCAGTGAGCATTTTTGGAACCCATCGGGAACACAGTTTGCGATAAATCAAGCGGTCAGACACAATTTTGAACAAAACAGTACGTGAAATTTGTGGAAATGCCTCTGAAAGAGTTGTCATTGTGAAGCGTCTGTTCTCATGAATTGCTTCATCAACTTACCAAATCATCGGTGACAACAGAAGGCCGACCACTCCGAGCCTCGGCGTGGACATTTGTTCGACCTGCATTAAACATTCTTACCCACTTTCTGACCATTCCATCACTTATCACGTATTCACTGTAAACTTGACGATAAATTTCGGCCGCTTTAACATTCCTCGCGTTCAAAAATTTAATCGCGGCACAAATCTCACAGTCAGCAGGAGAACTAATTGTCTTAAACATTTTGAATGTGCACAGCAAACTGAAAGCACAACATAAAGCAACCAAAATGGCGACAATTGAAAGTCAGTGAACAAGAAAAACTAGTGAGCATGCGCGGGATGCCTACCACAGCGCTGCGACGGCGCTAGAATGAAACGGTACTTAGTTTCCGAATACACTACATATTTGCTGTTTCTAATTCAGAACAAGGACCACCACAGTTACTAAAAGCTGATTATCCTTTGATTGTGACCTGAGTTAGTTTGTAATATTTTCTGGTAATGTTTCAGTTTGCTACTCTTCCGTTGTTTTCTAAATTATAAAACTTAAGATTAATTCTTAAGATTAAGTCAGAGGCAGTGAGAAACTAGTTTGATGAATTTTACAAAAGTGATAAATTTTGTTGGTCTCTTTAAATCTCTAGCTATAGTGAAGATATTTATGATTTTAATATGCATGACATATCCTTTTATACATTGTGCAGTTATTGGATGTTTGTTTGCAGAGCTTGTAATTTCCAGTATTCTATATGAACAGCACTGTATGAGTTTTAGTAATTTCTGAACATATCTTAAATCTTCCTGATTCTGAAGAGTAATTTAAACAATGTAATGAAATGAAAGATCCAACAAAAAATATGAGATACAGTTTTATCATATAATAATTTCGTTATTTTATGATTATCTGCACCTCCTTTGCAAAGTAATATACTTGCTGGCAACTTTGGAGAGTATTTACAAAACTCCTTGACTACTTTGAGAAAAAAAAAAGTTTATTTGAGTATCATTACATCTATTTCAATGCTCTATATCCAATGCTGCCTATTTTACATTTTTTTCCCCACAGAAAACATATATACTTTGCAATCTTTTGCACTGCTGTTCACTCCATTTACACAGCAATTTGCTTTTGCTGAAAGAAAGGGGGAAATTGCATAAACTTGGCATCACGTACTCTCACGGTATTCCAATTCTTTTGACTTTTTCTTTAACTTTTTCCAATAGTAATCATTTGAGTGCTGAAAAATTTTCTTGTATATATGCTTAAATAGTGGAATAAAATGCATAGTTATTTCTATTTTAACTATTTGATTCATTTGAAAATATTGATAGGTAAAAATTCATAGATATTATCGCCATCGAGGGCACTTGCAGTTAGTTCATCATCATCACTGCGTTCACTAATATTTTGTAATCTTTTACAAGAGATTGTGATGTCACTTCCACTGTCAATATCATTACTACATACTTTATCACTCGTACTTATATCATAGTCATCAGTATAACACTTACCAGAAAAAATTAAAACAGTTTTACCTCTTAGGCGTGGCTGAATTTTGTGCAGGGCTGCTGCTTTGTACGGCAGATGTTCAGTGTGAATTATATGTAAACGATACAGCAGCACAATGTATGAAAAGCAACTATTCATACCTTACAGTGTCATATCAAAAATAAAAACTGGATATGCTGTACGTGTATTATAGTACAGAATCCGAGATCTGGATGTTCAGTATCCAGAATGATCTAAAATCTGCACCTCAACGCCACCACCAACCTTTCTTTTAAGGTTTTATTTTTGTATGTGTGCTTTACACATGTACATATGATTTTTTTTCCTCATAATGAAACATGTGGAGAATCCCAATTCTTAATTTCACTTCACCACTAAATAAAATACCTCGTTATTGAAGGGAACAATCATTAGCAGAAATTTGTGCTATTAATACTGCATATCTGGTTGTCATACATCTCAAACCAAAACATTGTACATAGAAACATTATTGATTTTAAACACCAACTAATATTTTATATCCCTGACACCAACCTCGCAAAATATTTAACAAAAATTTCTTTCCATATGCTATAAATAGATTTTGTTAATGGTACTCTTAGACCAGAAGATTACATTTAGTGCTATTTCACTTAAAAATAACTGATTTATTATTCACATAAACCCTGACCCGGTGCCAGAGCAAGTATGCCCGCATCGGGTGGTGGAATCTAGAGAAGACAAAATTTTTTGAATTTAGGGAAAACTCTAGAACCCAAAATTTAGGGGCAACAAAAATTTAGAACTTAGGTAGGCACTTGTTAGAAAAATTTAAAACCCGCAGAGACTGCACACCGGCCCTTGATAAACTTTGACTATATGTGGGAATTTATATGTTCAGGACTCGGACAAGCCTTAAGCATGTACAGTAAATAAGTGCAATAAATAACTAAAATAATAGGCTTACTTGTCTTAGTGCACGTTGAAAGAAATGTTTAATAAAGTAAGCAAATAAATATTAAGCTTTTTTTTTTTTTTTGTAAATTTTGATACTCTTTATATCATGATTGCTCTTTATTTCATAAATTACAGTCTAATATTTTTAATTTTATAATTTCTGCATGCCATCTTACCAAATTTAAATTGATGATCTATAATCTGGAAAAACCCCTAATCCGGAATCGCCGAAGTTCCGACGAGTCCGGATTAAAGACTTTGTACTGTATAATGTTTTTAAAATCATAAATACTATGAATACAGCCCATTCCTTTAGATATGATGTTTTAAAATGGTATTTTTGATGTGCTTTAAAGTTGGTAATTGACAATCATAATTTCTAATTTTTTATAGCAAAATTGATGCTCTTTTTACTAATTCAGAATTAATTATGACACCACAGGTAGGTACCACACATGCCTCACCTTTGCAAGCTTAAAAATAGTAATGAACAGAAATTTCATCTTTTTAAACACTACTTTAACTTATAACAATTATTTCATGTCTTACAATATGAAGCAATCTGGGAAAAGGAAAGATCACCACTTGTATAAGAATTGTTTTGCATAATGTCTTAATATCAAAACAAGCATGGAATGAAGATTAAAATCATTAAACAGAAAAATGGAATTTTTTCTTTTTTCATAAAAAGAAAATTCATTTTTTTTTATTCATATGTGAAACTAAAAACTGTAATATTTTGCAGCTCACAGAGTATTTAAAAAAATCACATTTGACATATTTGTCCTGAAAAAAAGCTTATTGTATTTTTTAGACTCTTAATTTTGTTTAATTAGAATTCAAACAGTTTCTAAAATTTTGACAATAAATATGTTATCTAATATGCATAGTTTATTATTCAATGCACAGTTTACTGGACTGAAAAATTTTTACATCTGTGTACCAATTATGTAATTTGTTATATTTGTTTGGCATTCTAATGGATGCCATGCATGACACATAAAGTAGAACACTATAAATCCAAACTAACTGGGGCAGAGCCATTTTGGTTATCTTGTAGTTAGTGTCATTTTCTTTAAAAAAAGTGTTAATGGCTAATTTCTTTAAAAGTATTTTTAAAAATATTATTTTTTAAGCATTTTCGTAAAATAAACTTCAGAATTCCCCCCCCCTTTTTTTTTTTTTTAAATTTTCAATTATATTCTTTTAGTCATTTGGGTGCACTTACTTCCATTGTCTTACCCATTTCTTTAAAAGCTACTGTAATGAATGAAGTCAGATATGAATTATAATGTTAACGTGCTGAGAGTTAGTTATAACAATATTGAAAATGCTAGTGAGAAGATATTACATCAGTTTTTTAATATATATATATATATATATATATATATATATTTGCATGCATTTGAAATGTCTGGTTATCACTTCTTTGCTTAAAACATAAGAGATCTTGAAAAAATGTGAAGTTAAGTATGCTTTATACTGATAACTTAAAATAGTTTTAAATTTTGCCTTGTTGAAAAAAGGTAGAAGAAATAGGATATATAAATATCAAAATTATATTATTGCATGGCAGTATAACGAAGTACAGTTTTCAATATTAAATGAACAAAAAAAAAAAGGTTAGCTGCAAAGATTTTGTTATTGTTATATATAACTTGCAAACATCTTAGTTTTATCCATTATTTTATGAAGGAAACAATATTTTCAAATTACATAATTAAATTTTTAAAAAATATAAGTTCAAGAATGTTAGTTACAATATTAAACTGAACTAAATTGTAACAAAAGGAATAACTATTAGTTTAAAATTTTGCACTGCAAAAATTAGCACTCCTGCCAAAAAAAAATCAAGAGATTTTATGCAAAACTTTGGAATTAATTTAATATATCCTTTAACAAATAAATAAATACAAAATTTAAATGTTGTAATGTGTATTTAATTATGGCAAAGCACACGAGGGCTATCTGCCTAAGGGGAGGGATGGCTTCGTGGAGGACTTTCTAAGGGAAACTGGCTCGTATACACGTTACACATGGGGAAAACCACGAAAACGCCCATGCAGCCAGCCTGTTCGTGGGATTCGAACCTCGGACCGAACTACCAGTGTTCGGGGCCGCTGGTGGGCACAAAATTTAAATTATGATATAGAAAAATTTATTTTTCTGGTGTAAGCTGTGAATGTTTTTGATTTATCATTTTTTCCATAAGTTCCCGTGTAATAAACCTATTATTTTTTCTTGAAAAGTAGAATCACTAAATACCCCTGCTCTATTTTTTGGAGAAGAAGTGGAGGAAGTTAAAATATTTTATTTAATTCATCAAGTGTTGAAGGCATTAATAATGTCATTCAAATAATGAAATAATCTTAATACTTCACTGTATAGTAGTAAAGCTTTAACAAATAAGCTTATAATTCTGCAAATACACTAACCACCGTATATTTACTTGCTTGTAAAATATGAAAAATAACATATATAAGAAGGTGTTAGTAAGCAAACCTATCAGATTAGCATGTAAAAATTTAAAATATATGCAATAATTATTATTTATTAATAGTTGCATTTTCTAGTTCCCATTAGTTGTTCAGTTTTTACTAAATAATTTTGTTGAATTTATGCATTTTATTTGTTTTAATTGTTATATGTTAATGGATTTTTATAATAACCAATGTTCTTCTACATTTTGTTTGGTTTTTTTAAAAATAATCATCCGTTTGGAAAGTTTCAATATAATTTGTACAGAAATAAGTGTTCTTTTTGTATTTAACGTTATTTTTTACACACCTCATTCTGAAAATTAATTTTGCTAATCACTATAGTACATAAAAAATTCCATTTAATATATGTGCAAACACTACAACAGACATAAGTACAAAATTTTAATTTTAATGTTTGTAAAGCATATAAAAGCTGACTACTTATCCAGTTTTGTAGGCACAATAAAATCGTTGAAATTTTACATTGTTTACACAGAACTGAAATTTCTAGTTCCCTTTGTTATCTGCTAGTTTGGAAAAAAGTAGGAACAGAGAAAAAAATACTTTTAATTTTCTAGACATTTATTTCCTCTATAGGGATGTCTGGTGCCAAATGCCAGTTCAGGAAATGTAGCCATTACATTAGCTAATGGCAACATTCTCAAGGTGCCTGTCGAAAAATTCAAAGATGAACCAGATCAGTCAGCAATCAACATATCAGAACAACTTGCACAGTCTGGAATTTGGCAGAGCATTGAACAGCAAGCACAACAAAATATACCAGTTGTTGTTGAACCTAAAGTGACAAACTCCTCTGTTAGGTAAGCAAGTATGCTTTGGGTGGGGGCGTCATTATTAATATGTCAGTATCAGCTACAACATTTATGTATGTGTATATATTTAAATAAAATATACACACACATACACACCGACAAGTTGATAAGCTTTCAACAATTTCTATGCAAGTCCCCTTTGGATAAGATAAAACTGAAGTTCCTTGCTTAATTATTTTTCATTTATAAGAGTTATACAGTCAAAAGTCGTTAATTTGGACACCCATAATCTGGAATGATCTATGATCCGTACCTCAAAGCTAAAAACTTTCTGCGCATGCGCCGCGTTGACACATGCGCATAGGCGTTTATGCGTGCACGTAAGACCTTTACGACTGCACATATGCATGTGTGCAAGTGCAGAATATATTTTCGTGTGCGCGTTTAATGTATAACGGACGGCATGAGCTAAAATTATCTATTTCAGTTAATGTTGATGATTGCGTTGTTTCTTAATCTTCGAACTGGATCCGGCTTATTACTTTTTTCAGACTGTAAAAGCAATTTTATAAAAGTAAACTTGAACCTTCGATTATGTCAAATAGAATTTCCGATGCTGGAGCTCCCAAAGTATCTACAAAACGAAAGTACGTTTCAATGTCCATCAAACAAAAAGTGGAATTGCTGCAAAAAATGGATAGAGACATGAAGAAGGTGACAGAGAGGTTAGTGAAAACGAAAAAATTTCGATTGACAAGTTAGTCGGTATTCTCGGCACAGCAATTACGGGACTTGACCGGCAGAACTTTGTAACTGAACAAGAAATTATGTCTGTTTATAGAATTAAAGAGAAAATATTATCACATAAAACGAAGCAACTTAAACAACTTACATTCAAAGAAATGTTTATAAAGTAAACAAATAAATATCAAGCTCTTTTTTTTTTTTTTTTTTTTGTAAATTTTGATACCATTTAGATCATAATTGTTCTTTATTTCATAAATTACAGTTTCATTTTTAATTTTAGAATTTCTGCATGCCATCGTACGAGATTTAAACTGATGATCTATAATCCGGAAAAATCGATAATCCGGAATCGCCGAAGTCCCGACGAGTCCGGATTAACGACTTTTGACTGTATTAAGTTATTTATAAAATGTTAATTTATAGCATGTTAATTCTCATCATTGCTTTTATTTCATTATTTTAAGAGAGAAATGTTTCATATTAATGTATGTAGTCATCAGTTTCTTACTTTATATTTTACAGTTTATGGTAAATTAATGTGTCATCTATGTATGTTCATATATTACTAAATTTTGTATTATTAATTTTTGAAAAAAATTTAGAAATTAAGTAATTATCCTATAAGTTGCAACTCAGCATCGGAATTTAAAAATTTTAAGTGCATTTAAGTTATTCAAGTGAAATGTATTTCGTTTTTAAAAATTCTGATATTATTGTAATTTTTTTTAAAACTGTCTTATGTTCAGATTATTCTGTTGAAAGTCATAACCTGCAAGTAATATTTGTATATTTTCAGTAATTTAAAATAATTACTTCCCACCCCTCTCCCAAGTTAATATTTCTTATAGTCTTTCTGATAAGCATTGCAATTAAGTTTGTAAGACATATGTGTCTCAGAATTATGCACTCTGATATCATTTGTTTTTAGATTTGCTTTCGCTCCTTTAAAAAAAAAAAAAGAAAAGAAAAAAAGAAAATGAAGAACCGTAAACTCTTTCAAACACTGTAATAAAAAACAAATGTGAGTTTCTGTAGTGAAAAATGTGAAGTTCTGTGAATTCAGTTCTGAGCTATGTAATGCTTCAGAAACACAAGAAAAATAATCAGAATGCACTGCCTAATTGTATGCAGTGTACATTTAGCAAGCACTTTATAGTATTATAAGTCTCCTCCTTCCTCGTGAGTTTTTTTTCCCCCTGTTCAGTAATACTGTTTTATCATTTCTAAATGGAAGTTTTAATGAATTTTGTGTACTAAAACGTTTTTCTTTGGAAGGGGGGGGGGAAAGGGATGTCTTGTATTATATTTTCTTTTTTTAAGGAATATTTATAACATGCAGACAACTGTTAAAGACATAGCAGGCTCATTAAAACCATCAATACCCAACTTCTAAAACAGAGACAATATTGAAAACGTAATTATCAGTATTTGTTTTTTATCAATAAATTTAACATTTGCTTCATGAAACTAATGAAAAATTATATAAATTTAAATGTAACATAATTTTGTTACTAATAACTAATTTGTTATTGGTATATTAGGTTATAAAGAATTGAAAATTTTAAATGAGTAGTTGGTTATGTTTTAATTTGAACATGTATAACTGGCATTTAAAAAATATTTTTTAATAATCTTAAAATTATTTTTAATTGATATGCTATACATGTATATTCTTTATACATCATATTTGAAAATTACAACCCATTGCATAAGATTAGATTCTTAATTTATAAATAAAATAATCTTAAAAAAGTACATTTGTCTGTATAACAACATCATTTCTAAATACAGTATGTGAGATGTTAATATAACATTACATAATAGTTATTCCAACTGCTGATCAATTGGGGTAATACAGTCAAAAGTCTTTAATCCGGACTCGTAGGGACTTCAGAGATTCCGGATTATCGGTTTTTCCGGATTATAGATCATCAGTTTAAATCTGGTAAGATGGCGTGCAGAAATTATAAAATTAAAAATATGAAACCGTAATTTATGAAATAAAGAGCAATTATGATCTGAAGGGTATCAAAATTTAAAAAAAGCTTAATATTTATTTGTTTACTTTATTAAACATTTCTTTCAATGTGCGCATGCGTAAAGCATACATTACGCATAGTCGAAATTAGAAAATTGCAACTAGAAAATTATTTGATGTGTATTCTTGATATTTATAATGACAAGAAATTTTATTTTAAATCATATCAAAGACGGAATACATCGAGATGAAATACTAAATTTAGTAAGGAATTATAAGCCGAATAAAATAAAAACATCTGCTCTGAAGATAAGGATAGTGCTGACAGATCAACTTCCAGTTCATTGCGCGCCACGTTCCCCCCTCCCCCGTCGCAGAGCAGCGAGAAATTGATGAACATATTTCGGAATGGTTAAAGAATCAAAGGATATGCCTTTGTGCATTTTTTGCAGCAATTCCACTTTTTGTTTGATGGACATCGAAACATGCTTTTGCTTTGTAGACCCTTTGGTAGCTCCAGAATCGGAAATTCTTTTTGACATAATCGAAAGTTCAAGCTTTCTTTGTATAAAATTGCTCTAACAGTCTGCAAAAAATAATAAGCCCGATCCAATTAGAAGATTAAGGAGCAACGCAATCTGCAACATTAACTAAAATAGGTAATTAGATAATTTTAGCTTAGCTTATACCATCCGTTATACATTAAATGCGCATGCGTAAACATATTACGCGCATGCATTATGCGTTGATGCATGCGCAGAAAGTTTGTAGCTTTGAGGTCCGGATTATGGACGTCCGGATTAAAGACTTTTGACCGTACCAGGAATGACATCCATGGTTAACTCAGATTATCCATGACTTGAATAACATGGTATTCAAGTCATGGATAATCTGACAGCAATTAAAAGAACACAGGAAAAGGAATAATCTATATTATAATTAACCAGAAATGCTAACAATTTAGCTGTATTTTTAAGCATGTAAATATTAAACAAACATAAAAAATAGCACATTTCAAAGTGGAAGGAACATGTTTTGCATATATTATGCTTGAACTTCAGTAAGAGTCAATGGAAGGTAAAAAATTAATGGCTGTACACTTAATTTATTTTTATAATTCAGCAATTCATTTTGAATGGATGATTTAACAATGTTTGTATAATACAAATTATACACTTCAATTATTCACTGTTGCAGATACCTTAATGTGGTGTCTTTGTTGCTATCCTGTCTGATTAATCAGGAGTTAAATGTTTAAAAAAATTTCTTTTTGCGTAATGGTGTTTTATTAAAATATAATCATAATAAATAACTTCATAGTTTTCATTGATTACTGAAACTAAGTCTAATATAAATACTGTTAAAATAGCAAATGCATAATTTTACATTGTAATTTATTGTAGATTCCTTCCATAGATGACCTTTCCATAGATGACTGCAATTGTTACGAAGAAAAAAAATTGCTTTTAAGTTGACTAAACTGGCTTCTTTTTGGTGCCGCGACAAAAAAAAAAAAAAAAAAAAAAAAAAAAACTCAAATTCAAATTAATTCTGAGTGCTACTTAATTACTTTCATAATCAAAATAAAAACACTTTTTATCAAAGAAGGAAAGATTTATCCCTGGTGTCTTGGTAGAATCAAAGATTAATTGTCAAAACAAAATTCGAAAATGCACTTTCCACAACAAAATTTTTAACACGCCATCTCTCACTAAAATAAAACTAATTCAGATCTCCAACGTGAAAACACACAAATCTCAATACCAAATCTAGAGATAGCCATAAAACACTTAACATTAAAATACCACTCAGAACTCTTCAAAACACAGGGAAAAAATACATCTCACATTTAAGAAATCCACTCATAAATTCCAAATAAACTAATTAAGCCGATCATATAATCACGACTCTTAAAACTGATTTTTCTATTATCGCAATATGGTTACCGAGGTTCGATAAAATAACCATGTTTCCATAAGGATCACATGGGTGACCTACAGTACACCACAATTAATACACAAAAGAAACGTGCAATAATTAAATCAATAATCACATTTATTAAATAATTGAAATATTATAATGTAAAATAGCTGGCTCAAAAGAAAACATACACTAATAAAAATCATAAACACATTTATTGAATATTCCCACACATTATAATTAAAGATAGCTGGTCAGGCTACCCCCACAAAATCTATTTAAAGCATAGTTCCCCCCCATATCAATCTCATTGTAAACATTATTCCATTAATACAAAAATTATAGTGAAACACCTCATATTAATCTTTTACATATGTACTCTATTTAAACTCATGACAATTAAACATATAAAAAAAATATCTTCTCAACTATTAATTATTCATCAAACTGTCTCAACTATTAATTAATTGATTAGTAGTAGAATCCTAATTTTAATCTATATAAAATGTCAGCTAAGGCATTAGAATTTAATTCTTCCAAAATGTTAACAATTACTTATAAAAGAAAAGAAAAAATTAAAATAAAAATGTACACTCACGATTTCAGCATAACACAAGTCCGAGCGACTCGAAGAGCAGCGATTCAGTCATAAAACGTCGAAACAATTACTGCCGAAACTTTGTCAGGAAAACCGATGCTGAAGTCAGTTCAATGGGAAGCACAACGGGAAATTTTCTCCAGTTCAGTATAGTTCAAATGGTTCAAGCACTACTCTGTCCGATAGCATTTTAACTCTAAAATCATCCGGTGAAATGTTCGTGCTGACGCTGTGGATAAAAACAGACAAACAGTCAAGAAAAGGTGACTACAATCAATAATCTGTGGAATAATCTGCATCTTAAGCATGAAAAGCTTTGGAAAAATACTTGAAAAAGGAAGCCATTCCCTTTATTCAATATTATCATCACAAAACCTGCATCTTCGGCACGAGCAATTCGCAGTGGGCAAAAATAATAATAATAATAATAATGGGCAAAGAAGATGCGCCCTTATTTCATATTCCATTCCAGCAGAAAATGTCTCTTTCTACTAAAAATACTAGGACGAAAACAAGACCATTGTCCCGCAGGACAGGAAAAACACTTCGCCGCTGTCTATCATGAAGTGAGTCCGCACGGGCTCGGACAGGCCTCCACAGCCAGAGCCAAGGGGACACGGTAATAGTCCTCAACTGCAACCCACAGTCGACTCTCGAAGGGTTGCCGCTTTTCTCCTTTTTCTCCACTCCCACTTAGAAGAGTTGGTCGGATCTCGCACAAAAAACTCCGCTATGGCTCACTGATTGGTGCAGCAGCACATCACTGACCACGCCGTCAGAGAAGCAAACCCGCTAAAGCTCTGAAAAAATCTGCTAAAAAGTGTTAAAAATTGCCTCTCATGCAATGGCTTAAAAAAAACTTGGTTGACACGTACCAAGAAACGCCTCAAAATCACAATTGGCTCAAACCACATTAAAATTAAAAATTTAACCAATCTTAAAGAAACTTGGACCCTCTCTAGCCAACTACAACCAGGTGATTACCATTACGAAATTTCCAAGAAAATTCAGAACTCTCAGCAAGATGACAGATCCTTTCTTTCCCGCACAAAAAGAAATGTTTCCAACCTATAACTCTGTCAAATAATAGCCGTCCCTTAGAACTATTCGCCTCTGAACGAGCAAAACACATGTTTTCAACCCTCGTGAAAAGAGGAAAATGCCGCTGGCCACAACTGACCGCTTCTTGGGAAAGGAAGTAACAAGTCTTGCCCTTTTTCTGAATTGCACTCTTCAGCTAACTTAAAAGGGCTTTGCCATAATTGAGTTAAAGTTTAAACAATACTAAATATTATACATTAATTCTTAAATAATAACAATATAAATTCATTAAACAGAGTAAAATAATATAACTAAGAATACCTTATGCACAGTAAAATAATACATAATAATTGTACACAACAAATAATACATAACTATCTTCCATAATACAATTAAATAAGCAAATCGCTTTTCTGAATTATAATTTTGCTTACATTTTCAATTTTATTTTGTCTTTCAGAACAACCATTTATTTTTAGACAACATATTTTGTGTTTATATGTATTTTTCAGATTTACGAATGAATAATAGATTGCTTCTGCCTACATTTGTAAATATATATATATATATATATGCATGACTTTTCAGTTACAAAAAATGTAAAATTGCAATAAACATACCTGAAATGTAATGTAAAATTACATATTACAGTTGAACCTCCCCATAATGGGCACTCCAAGATATCAGTGGGGCAAGGCACATTATAAGTAAATTAGTACTAAATATGAATGCATTGGTCTCCAGCTTTGAGGATCTGGATATTCAGAAACTGTTTCATTAATTTAGAGTGTCCACTGTAGAGGTTCAACTATATACATTGTGAACAAAATATTTATTACTGATTTTAATATTTTGATTATTTGTATAACTAGATATTTTTAAATTTCGGTTTCAGTAAAAAGAAAAGAGGGAAGAAGAAAGATGCTATATGTGATGAAGAACATAAGCGTCTTTCTACTATGGCTGAGGAAGATGATGAAGATGACTGCGGCATAATGATTAGAATTGATGCCCCTACACCTACTCCTTCTAATGTCACTTCTGCTCATAGCTCTCCAAAACATTCTAGAAAAGGAAGTGGAGGAGACCAGAATGAAACTTCAGTGTAATGAGTGAAAATCAGAAGGATGGGCATCTCAGGACAAATTATGTATGCCCTCTTACAAAGCACGTACCCACACCTGCCGAGAGCTCACTAGTTAAGCATAAATTTTATAATAAGCAAAATGGGTAGTGCTATGCATATGTAATTTAGTCTTCCGCATTGAGACTAATGAATTAGTCTTATGTCATGAATGTCATCATTGTGGGGGAAAAGTAAACATAGTTAAGGATCCTAAAATGGTAATAATAGAATTATGCCGATGTGATCAAGGAAGTCATAAATTATATATATCGGGTTATATTTTCCGTGCCTAAATATACTATTGAATTTTGTAGGTAAACGTATAAAATCAAAAAGTTAGACAATGTCTATCCCCCTTAAAAAATCCTTCTAACTGAGATTTAATGTCATATTGCAGATTTGCTAGAATTATCCAAGACACATAAATTTTCAATAAATGATTTTAAACATTTTTTTTAATTTTATTATTATTACAGTATTGCTTGTTTTTAAGCATCCCTCAGCTGTTTTTAAATTTCTTTCATCACTGAACTTTTAATCTCTTAGAAAGAGTGGTAGATGTAACAGTTATTATTTTTAAGAATACTATTCTAAAATAATAGAGCTGCATTAAAATTAATTTCAAGTTTATTTTAAAAAATTAAGCGGTTTTGTACTTTATTGGTTGAGTTAGTTAGAAATACCTGTCTTTTCACTTAACCATAGCAATGTGTAATTAAAGGCTTTAGCTGTCATTGTTAACATAGAAACTAGGCAAATGATGCAGTGATATATTTATCACTAAATGATAAACTGTGGATCGGCATACACAATAAGTATTTTAACTACTAACATCTGTAGAAACTGTACCTTGCAACAGCATATATTGAACTATCTATTATTAGATACTAAATATAGCTGCAAATATAATTTTTAGGTGATTTGTAAGTATTTTAGTATCATTTTAATTTATTTATTTATTTAGGAAACATCTATATATATATATACGAATTCAAGTTATCAAATTATGTGCAATTTAAACAAGGGAGCAATTTTGATTTAAAACAACTGTGCATTTTAAAATGTTTGTTTTTAGTCCTAAAATGTCACTTGCTGTAACATTTTGTTCTGATTTTCATAAGTAACTTGATCCTTCTCTCATTTGTAATTAAAAATATTTGCATTTTGGATTATGTGTGGAATCCCCTCATTTGTAAACTGAAAGTTTTACATTTTGAATTATGTGTGTTACATGAACATTACCATGTAAATAGTTAATTTTATCTTCATCCATGTTTATCTAAAATACATGCTCATAGAAAAATTCAAGCCCTTGATAGAATTTAAACAGCTAAAATGAAAATTTACAGCATCCACTAATAATTAATTTTCAAATGAAAAGTTTTGTATGTGAATAAATGCTAATGTAATTGCCTAAAAGCGACATATACTGGATATAAATATACTAGCATTAAATGCAAATATCATAATGTTTAAATCAAAATCTGCAAATTTTTTATTAGACATGCTTTTATTTCAAAAAAAATATTTGCAAAATGCCTGAGATAAATTTCTGTGCTACAAAAAATGAAATGCAAGATATAATTCAGAACATTCACATTAACTTCACCAACTTCTTCATTATTAGATATACAGGGTGTTTATAAAGTCCCGTACCCATTTTGATGTTTAATAACTCATAAAATAATAAAGATAGATTAAAATTAATAACATAAATGGTTAGATAAGACTCAAAAAGTTTCATGAGCCTTGTCAATGAACTTCCACGTGTGTCCCCCTTTGTTGCATGGAGAACATCAAGTCGATATTCAATTTCATGCCAGGTACCGGCAAGCATGTCGGCATCCATAGAGCCTATTGCGGCTTTAATTCGGGGATGTCTGGAACGTTTCTTATCTGCGATACTTCCAGTTTCTAGAAAATTCTTTTTCCACCGCAAGATGCTGCTTTTGGATGGAGGATCTTTTTAGTAAATTCTTCTGCAATTTCTCTGTGTTTGCATTATGGATTTCGTTTCTATGAACCACCATAAAATCTCTTTCTCATGTGATGTATGCATTCTCCTTAATATCCGGTCGAATAAAACATCGCATGCAAAAGTACTAGAACAAACACATCAAAAGTAAACATAACATTGCAATAGTTGCCAAAAACAAAGGAGAGTAAAATACAATTAATAAGCAGATGATATTTATAAAAGTACAGATATTTAGACTTGAAAATGGAATAATCTGAAATTAACCACACGCGCAGACAATACTTACAAAAGTAAAGATATTCAAACCTGAAAAGGAAAATATATAAGTTATTCTTTCAATAAATGCCATAAGTTTGTTTATATCGTCATTATTTTATGAGTTATTAAACATCAAAATGGGTCCGGGACTTTATAAATACCCTGTATTTTTTATGTGCATTTTAATAAAATATCGAAAGAAAGTTATTTCCATTGATAATACTGATCTACTTTTTAATTCATAAGCCGCAAGACAATGGATAGGAATAAATATTGGCATATATTTATTTAAACTGAGTAAAAGTCTTTATAAAATATGTAAATACAATCTCTATATAAATGTGTCATGTATATTTAATATACAATTAAAATTTTAGTATATTTTTCTTAACTATTCCATGCAAATTTTATTAAAATAACCTAAATTCAAATTTGATTCATCTATTACATAAGTAAAAATCAGTATAAGTTAACTAACTAGAATATAAATAAGTTACATAAATGCATAATTAACTTGCTTGTAATATGATTATTTAAGTTGGAAAAATAAATCACTTTTGTTATCTGCATTTTCTAATGAAATAATAGGTTTTTTTTTTCATATTTAAGTAATACTATCAAGGGCTGAATATTGTACCATTATAAAAGTGTTCTCTATGCAGTAGAAAAATATATTCTCCCAGACATTTATCAGATGTTGAAAGTTATGTCTTTTAAATGAACAACTGTTAAAAAATTTCATAGTACTAATCAATTTAAGTTTGCAGACATAAAATACTTAAATCTATGACACTGAATTTATTTTAAATTAGATGATTGATAGTTCCAGTTATAATAAATATAGAACCTGTAACAACGATAAATAATTATACAAATATAATTTTTATAAATGAAGTATTATAGTTATGTAATATAATTGTTCTGTGTCTTGAATGTAAATGTTCTGTGTTGTAAATTGCACTCATAGCAGTATTAGTAATAAAATGTTTTACAATAAATTTGAAACTGATATGAAATTCAATATCATACAACAAAACATATTTTCATGCATAAAAAATACTCTTCAATTAATATTTAGGTAATCAAAGTATTTTTTACTTTTAAATTTTCTAAAGAGTTTTAAAAAAATTTTTAAAAATCACTATTTGCAAATAAATGTAGATATAATGCTATAACTAACTGTATTCAGTTATCTGATGCATTAAAAAATCTGATATGACCAGCACATAACATCCTGCGATTTCCATTTTTTAATTAGCAAGAAGCTTTTAAGTAAAGAATCACATGCAGACCATTTATTTCTGCAAATAAAGACCATTTATTTCTTTTTTTATTAAAAACTGAATTTTTTGGGCAATTAAATAGCAATTAATTTAATTCCTTTTCATTTAAATATTTATAATATATTTAAAATAAATACTTTGAAATAATTAGCATAATTTAATTTTCTTCAATGTGGTTTCTATAGTACTGTAAAGTTCCTCATAAGTGGAAACATCAAAATAATAGCACTTCTGAAGGTTTAGATTTAGGCCTTTGAGATAAAATATCAAGCCTGATCTAACTAGTGAATCAAAGAATTATCCAAATTATTAAGATGAACTGCCAATCCCTTTTTATACATTAATTTGTGGATTTTGAAAGTAGTGTCTATGTTTTTCAGAAACAATTCACACTGCAGAATGCAATATTTCCTTTGTGTCTTTCCTGGAAATCTATAAAGAACATAGCTTTATGTTGCTGTTGGTGTAAATTGTAGCCTATGATAAAGTTTGTAGATAACAAATTGAATGAGAAAGATTTTCTTGGTTTTATTTACATATTTGGAGAAGATTAGTGTTAGTGAAGAGAGATGTAGACAATTCTGTTCCCATTTGAACATGCTGACAAAATATTGGGCATGTATTGAGAAAATAGATGATGATGAAAAGGAGGGGATATGAAGATGAATACTACATGCAGAGAGTAAGAAAGTTACGTGGTAGGAGGCTGATGAAGAATTGCAAACTTAGATTTCTTGAGAAAAGTGTGTGTGATGTTATGAAGCTTGATTGTATGCACAGCAAATTTTTATAACTATGGCAACAGTCTTATGACCAAGCAGACATTCAATGTTATATGCCTTCACACTAAAAAATTCATATTTTCATGTTTCATATTTTAAAAAACATGTATTCATATTTTCATAAATACTGCAATTTTAAAATGTTTTTTTTTCTGAAATAAACAATTGTGTTTTAATTTTAAATAATTTGTATGATTTTCAATGTCATTTATTTAATTTCGGCTCCTATAGATAAAAAAAATACTACCAATGGGCTTCATATGCTACAACTTCTACAGATGGTATCACAAAACAAGAGCAAGTACGTTCTAGAAATATCTATTCAATTACCCGGCAAAATCTGTTATCCAGAATCAGTGTAATCTTACTGCTGTAAATTAAAAAAAATTCTATATCTACAAATCTAAATTCATTTTGATCTGCATGTATACCCTTGCAATTTTAGTATTAGTAAGCAGTGCTAATTAGTTTTTAGAATTACAGCTGAAAAGTAATTACTGTGCATTCTAAGATCAGTAAGAAGTAAAGAAATAGCAGTTTTTGAATTTTCAGTATGCTTTTGTGCCTCATCTTACACAGTGCAATTTTTTGGCAACATGCCTGGACTACAAGAGTTTTGAAATTCGGCAAGTGAAACTTATAAAAATCATTCTCACCTAAGGCTTCATATAAATATCATTTCTAGATATAAATAGGAATAATTTTAATATGTGCTGCATTATTTTAGATTGAATTCTTATTGTAATGATTCTTTGTTTTTTCATAAAAATCTATTAGTTCCAAACAAAGTACCACATTTGGTTTATAATGTATAGTGAAAATCTAATATGCTGTTCTCAGTCATATTTGCATATATAAGTTTTAAATATCAAATTTGAGAAGTTTTGGATTGTATATTTTTTCACGAAAATCTGTTGAAAGCTTCAAATAAGATATCACTTCCAGTTTGTCAATTTTAGTGAAAATTTAGTACTATATTCTTCCCAGAGGTGTAACTACGTTTTTCAGCGCCTGGGGACAGTGCCCCTTTCTGTGTTCCAAGAATGGAAAACATTTCATTTTAAAATTTGTAGCATGAATTTAGTGCCCCCTGGATTCTGTGCCTGCAGTGGCATAGCTAGTGTGGGGCAAAAGTCCCCACTTGCCCCATACTAGCTATGCCACTGGTTGTTCCTATTGATACAAAAGTCTTGAACAATTATTCAAAAGTATTGGATTATATTTTAATATAGTTTTTCATTAAAAAATGTTATGGGCTTTAAGCAAAATATACTTCCACTAGTCCAATTTTACTCGCAAATCCTGTCAACTCTTTATTTGAATGCAGAAAGCTTAAGCACAGAAAATAGAAATTTTTGGAAAGTTTTTTGATGTAAGAGTTACCATAGACAAAAAAAATTGTCAGAGAGACAGGTATTGTAAAAATAGTCAAAACATGTTGTGGGGACTCTTAATTTCTACTTATTCATTGAAAACTCATTGAATTTTTGGACCAAAAATATTACCTACTTTACCTATGTAGGATGATGGGAGGAAAATGAATACTATAATTTTTTCTATGTTATTTCTATAGTATTAACAAATTTTAAGTCATCTTGATCTCTGTGTATATCTCTACGATATTTAGGTATCAATAAACAGTGCTTAGGTTTTAGAATTAACAGCTAAATAGTAAATTTCTGTCCATTCTGGGATCAGTAAGTAATAAAATAAGATCCTTACGAGTTTGCTCTTGTCATAAACAGTGCAAGAGATGTTCAGTGATATTGAAGTTCTGCTAGTGAAATGCTTCTGTAAAACCATTCTGTTCAGTGTCTTAATATAAATAAATATCATATTTAGAAAAAATAGAAACAGCCAAAATATGTGGTGTAATATTTTAGTTGAAAGCAACACTTCCAGTTTATTACATATAGCCAAAATCTAATATTATGATTCTCAGTTTTAAATAAATTTCAGAGGTTTCAGATTATTTCATTATATATTTTTTCCTCAAAAATTAGTTTAAAGTTTCAATTAAAGTATCACTTCTGTTATATCAATTTTAGACAAAATCTAATATGTTATTCCTATGGATATAAAAGTCCTTATATGCTAAAATGTTTTGGATTGCATTTTAATATAGTTTATCATTAAAACCTGTTATGAACTTATAACAGTGGAATATGAAAAAGTACCACTTCCATTTGTTTAATTTTATCCCAAATCTATTTATTCACTTCTTTATTGGAATGCAGAAAATTTAAATACGATTACTTTTTTTTTTTTTTTTTTTTAATTTTGTATAAAAGTTATTATTGGATGAAAAAATTGTCACATACACAGTCATATTGTAAAAATAGTGAAAATGTGTTTTGAAGTCCCTAATTCCTACTTGCTCACTGAAAACTCTCTATTAAATTTTTGGGCGAAAAATATTATCGCCCTCACCTATGAATAAATATAGGTTTTCAGAAGTTAAAAAGGGAAAGTATGTATGACAGTTTTTTCCTTTGTTAAATTTTGATGTATTGGAAGAGTTTGTAGAATCTTATTTATTCTGAAAAGGCAGAATAAATGCTGAAGAAATATTAATATGTCATATGACTTAAGAAAGAAGAAAAAAAAACGCTGTTCATACCTCCTTGAATTAATTATTATTATATCTCCTTGAATATTAACAAAATTGAAAATATGCATGTGAACAAACAGCCAGTAATCTAAAGTTTGGTATTTTTTAAAATTTAATCCATTAGTAATAGATAAAAGTATTTTTATAGACTGTTTCAGAAATGGCATTGCTCTCTTTTATTTATTTATTTATTAAATTTCTTTGTAAATTAGAAATGGTAAAAATTTTTTTTTAACTGCATGATAGGCAAACTTTTCTCTTTCTATGAAGTATCTCATTTATGTATATGCAACATAGTCTTATAACGTCTTAAATGCCATCATTTGTATAGCTTTCAAGGATTATAGGAATCTGAAGAGGGAAATTAGTTTTAATAAAATCAGTTACCAGATAAGAGAGGACCTCATGAGAGTATTAGCTAGTTGACCCTTGCATCCTCTTGATTACTGCAAGATCTATTTTTTCCCCTTATCTGTTGAAATGAAAAGAGATTTAAAAAAAGTGTAGCCTGCAGAATGTGACCACTTATTAAATTAATTGAGAAAAAGTATCCTAAAGATCTGTGGACTGATGTTTTTGCAGATGGTATCCTGCTTCAAAATTGGTAATGCTGGAAATCTAAGTGATTATTATTTCCTTGTATGAAGTAAAGCAAGTAGTGTAATAATCATGAAAAATTTCGGGTATCATATTTCAACGAAATATGCATTTTGATTGCTCTCCAGTCCATTTGAACGATGTTTTTGCGCGACATCTCTACGTAAGAACAGAATAAAGGACTTTTTCTCCCAAAAACTAATTGTAAAATGAATTCAAAAGAGATGTTTTTTACGTCTTTAAAATTTGTATATGGGACTGCTGTAACATGTAGCTGTGCACCTCCCTTTTCCGTCACAATCGGCCGCACAAAAAGTATATATATATATATATATATATATATACACTCTAGCTCGGTGAGCTCAGTTTTTAATTTTCATGTGTTGGTATATTGAGCTTTTTTTTGGGGCGGGATTGAATCAGACTGTTTTTGTTGTTCTTCTGGTTAGAGTTTTTATGGCTTTAGTTAATCTGCATGCGATAGCTGTAAAATTAACTGCAGTTTAAAAGTTATTTAAGTGCTATTAAGCCTAACGAAGCCGCCATTTATTTACATTTGAATCTTGGTAGAATAGTGAATTAAGTCAGTTTCTGCACGAACTTCTGTGTCTTTTTGCCGAGTGGACCAGAAGTAAACTTTCAGTTTTGTGAACCTAAAAATCTGTTTTCATATCTGCTGGCCGAATTGCTTGTTTTTGCGTAGAAGCTCTTGTAATGTGTTTTGCAGTAATTTACAAAACAGACAATCTTCTTAGTAGAATATAAATTTTATTTCTAGTTCACGGTGATAGACAAATTTTATACAATTCTTAAGTGGCAAAATTTTTATACTACTCCTAGCTGGTAAAATCTTCAGAATCCTAATCTTTTTAAAACAATATCTCATGTTGCTGAGTAACGGTTTAATACAAATATGGCGTTGCCACTTCAACAATAATTATATTTATTTATTAAATAACAAGATATTACACTCTAAATGTAAAAATTGTTTTTTTTTAAACTGTATTTTCTGTTATATGTTTCCCTGTATTTTACAATTTTTAATGAAAATGTTTTAGTTTTTTATGTACTTTTTTCCCTTTCCGAGAAGTGAGAACTGAATTAAATTGAATGAGAAATACAAGGTCTTTTCCAAAAGTAAAGCGCCCCTTTTGTTTTTCAATTGGCTGATCTTCTCTTCCGCACAAAAATTGTCTCTGTTTTTCGTGGCCTCAAATTCTACATTAAATTTTGAAAAACGTTATCCTCCACCCGATTATATGTCGCAGTGATTAATCGCACTGACGTTCCGAACAGCCTCTAAAGCCGCAGTGGCTAATCGCAGCGACGGTGCGAATAGCTATGAGGCTATTCACACCACCTACGTTCACGCATACGCACAATCAGCCCAGATACCAGCATTTTACGCTGATTTCCGTACGGCAGGCGGTAGCGAGAGCGAAGGTTGTTAACCCTAACTCACCAATAGGAAGGGTTGTCAATAGTTCATCAGCATGAAAATAATTTGCAAGTAATAATTATCAGTTACAAAGACGAGGTCAATCTATATACATGATAATGTTCAGGAAATGATTAGATAAAATAGGGATTTAATGATGGTTTTAATTGCAAGTGAGAACGTGTAATTAGTTAAAAAAAATCTTTAATACAGTCAAAAGTCGTTAGTTTAGACACCCATAATCCGGAATGATCTATAATCCGGACCTCAAAGCTAAAAACTTTCTGCTCATGCGTCGCGTTGACGCATGCGCGTAAGACCTTTACGGCTGCGAATATGCGTGTGCGCAATGCGCGTTTAATGTATAACGGACGGTATAAGCTAAGATAAAATTATCTAATTCAGTTAATGTTGCAGATTGCGTTGTTTCTTAATCTTCGAATTGGATCCGGCTTATTATTTTTTGCAGACTGTTAGAGCAATTTTATAAAAGTAAGCTTGAACTTTCGATTATGTCAAATAGAATTTTCGATATATATTTACTAATATGTAAAGGATCTACAAAGCGAAAGTATGTTTCAAAGTCCATTAAACAAAAAGTGGAATTGCTGCAAAAAATGGATAAATATTTGTTTCTCTCACCATTCCGAAATCTGTTTATCAATTTCACGCTGCTCTGCGGCGGGGGGAGGAAACACCGCGGCGCGCAATGAATTGGAAGTTGATCTGTCAGCACTATCCTTATCTTCAGGGCAGACGTTTTTATTTTATGTGGCTTATAATTCCCTACTAAATGTAGTATTTCATCTCGATGAACTCCGTCTTTGATATGATTTAAATCAAGCTCTTCGTCATTATAATTTGCTTCCGATAGTGATAGATTCGCTTCCGGCTTTATATTTTTAATTTCTGCATGCCATCTTACCAGATTTAAACTGATGATCTATAATGTGGAAAAATCGATAATCCGGAATCGCCGAAGTCCCGACGAGTCCGGATTAACGACTTTTGACTGTATGTTGACAAAAAGGCTAAAGAACTGCCACAGATAATCCCTTAGCAGGGAAAAAGTATCACGCTGTCCTCCTAGAAGAAGTACGTCATCGGATGACAACCCACAGCCAACTCTGTGATGACGACCATAACGTGGTCTACCATAATAAGTTGTTTCTCCCCATTTTGCCGTTAAGGCTGTTCTCCGAACTTTATCCGTAAATTTAATTCAATCCAATGAGTTTAAATGAAATGCAAGAAAAAATGCGTATAATTTAATATTCCGTATAAGGAAGTCATGTGGTGTACACATCAGATTTTTTATATATATTTTAGTAAAAGGAAATGTGTTTCTTCTTATTATATATACAAGAAAAGGAACCCATTTTCCTTTCTAATCTTTTGAAAGTCGCCAAAGCTTAAAAAATGGTAAACTACGCCAAGGTAGTAACCGCCTTAAAAAAAAAAAAGAATAAGAGTCACTTAGGCAGTTCGCGTACGTATTATCCATTCTTTTCGATTGGATTCAAATGACGGATCCGACAACTCAATGCGCATGCGTGATTAATGTGTGCAAATAGCTCAAGCGGCTAATCGTACCGCTGATGCGATTCCACAGACCACTATAGACCACAGAGACACTATTTCACGAACACTAGATTCACGATTAGCATTGTAGCATTTCTTGTAGAGCAAATACTCACAAGCAAAATAAGCACAAATTCAGCATTCTCACGATGAATTCTCCTCAATTCAGAGGCTTCCAAACAGGAGCTCACAGCAATGGAATTTCACTCACTGAAGGCAGTTGAAGTAAGTAGATACAGAACAAAAGATTCAAAATCGTTCTTTGATTGACAGTGCATTACATTTATTTACTTTTACATAAACTCGGCATCGCGCACAACCTCGGCATTGCGCACTATCTTGGCTTTGTCCATGTATATAGCGATCTCTTTTCACTTAAAAAATCGGACATTGAATAAACTCTGCGTTTCTCATATAATAAGAAATCTGCTTTCACTTAAAAGAAATCGGAGAATAGCACAAACTCGAGCATAACCAACTCCATTGTAAAAAAAAAAGTTTCCAGTTTGAAAATTGAGCTTACTACAAGCGAACCAAAATCCTAGCCTAATTGATTTCTCACCTACACTTCTTGCATCTCCAAATACTGCCATTCGATGACTTTTGCTGACTAATTAACCCGCATGGTATCTCACATTTTTCACAACAACCGTTATCCTTCAATAATCCACAATCCATCAAAAATTCTCTAAAAAGTTCATACTCTCTTGCTAATTCATACATAAAATATCTGTTTGGAATGTCTGGCTTTCCCAAACTTTTACGCTTGTTTGAAAACTCCCACCATAAATTTTCCTTTAAAATCGCCTGATACTTAATTACAACATTACTCACAGCAGGTTTAGAGCAAGCAATAAGTAAACGCAAAAATATCACCTCCAAAGTAGGCAAAAAAATACACTATGGTTATCATAAATTAAAGAAAAATCACAAAAATAGCGATAACTCCCTCAAAAATAAGCCAAACCGTGTAAAATTTGAATATGTTGGCAAGTAAGAGTAGTTGAATAAAACTGCAATATGCAAATTAGTAGCGCTACAGTCGGAATATGTCATCTGCGAGGAGTATAAAAGTTCATGTTTGAGAGCAAGCCCACATATTTTACTGTGATAGTGACATCAGAAATCTAAGATAGCCAATTCGTAACAATTACTTCCAGGCATCATTTGCCTGCCAAACTACGGTGGAGAGCCATTGGGACACTAGAGGCAGGACAAAGTCAAGCAGAAGTGGCCAGACGGTTAATGTCAGTCCTTCTGTGGTTCATAGACTTTGGAGACGATTTCAAACCACAGATTCGGCATCTAGGAGGTTCAGCCAAGGACGGCCAACTACTATGACGAACGTCGATGGCCCATATTTGGCATTATGTGCACGCAGAAATGGAACCGCTACTCCGACTCTTCTTAGAGCCTCCCTTGCTGCAGCTACTGGAAGGTTAGTGTCAACGTCAATTGTACGTATAAGGCTTCACGGAGGTAGTCTGTATGCGAGACGACCAGCCATTTGCGTGCCGCTCACGTCATGCCATAGGAGGGACTGTTTGCAGTAGGCACGGCAACATGTCCACTGTACGCCTGATCAATGGATGGCTGTTCTCTCTACGGATGAGTCTAGGTTTAGTCTAGAAAGCGACAGTAGGCGTTATTTGATATGTAGAGAACCCGGATCCTGTTATCATCCGTCAAACATCTATGAAAGAGATACAAACGAAAGAGGCAGTGTCTGCGTTTGGGGTGGCATCTCTTCGGGTGGATTCACAAACCTCCATGTCTTTCCAAAGGAAACCGTGAATGCTCCGGTTTATAGAGATGATATCCTTCATGTTTATGTGCGTCCATATGCCGGGGCAATAAGTGATGCTTTCCTGTTACAAGACGACAACGCAAGACCACACAGGGCTCGCATCATAGATGATAATCTTCAACAGGAAAAAATTATGCGCATGGAGTGGCCAGCTCGATCCCCGGACTTGATCCGTCTATTGTTCCCTAAATTCCAGTTCGGTCTTTTGGTATGATCATTTCCTAACAAAACTATTTCTCCTGCATTTAAGATACTTCTCCTTTTGCCTTATATGCTTCTCTCAGTTGCCCTAGATACTCAGTACTAGTACGCTTTCTTAAATCCCTTTTCCACTCTAACACGATATGCAAATTTCTTTTTTAACTTATTTGTCTGAATACTGTCAAACTCGCTTACGCCGATTTTTCTAATATCTTGTAAGAACATTGAAGGAGTCAGAGGTTCCAAATCTTCGGGATCTTCCGAAATATAAGTCAACGGTCTTGAGTTTATAAAGCTTTCACAATTGCATAGAACAGTATTAATTTCTTCATGATTTAAAGACGTTTTGCTAAAAGTTTTTCCAGTCCAATCAACCTCTCTCAGAAGCCTCCTCATCAGGGGGCGTTAGGAGGTATGAATTTCCATGTGATTGGATTTAGGCCCTCTATTGTTCTTCAATTTCTCTAAATCCACTTTCTCTAAGAGCCTAGACGTGCCTTTGAAATTAGAACCATTGTCTGAGTAAATGACTGCTGGTCTTTCCCGACGTGCTATAAATCTCCTCAAACCAAGAATAAAATTTTCAGTTGAGATTGAGGTTAGCAGTTCGAGATGTACTGCACAAGTCAGGATCAAAATCCGAGCTTTTTTTTCCTCCTTTGAGACTAAGAGGACCTGCAAGATCCACTCCTATAATTTCGAAAATTGCGGCATCTCTTACACGATCTTGAGGTAAAAGGCCTTCTGATACAGTTACCAGTTTCGTCTTAAACCTATTGCAGATGATATAAGACCTGATTACTTCTTTAATAGTTTTTCTAGTTTTCAGAATCTAATAATTCTCTCTAAAATGGCTCATAAGCATTTGGACTTCATGCCCTAAACTTTGGTGCTTATAAATACACTCATGTCCATAAATTAAGGATAATGCAAAATCAGGCAAAGGAAGAGTTAGAAGCAAAATAAATTTGACTTATTTGTAAAGCTTATTTATTAAACAAAAGGTAAAGAGCAAAAAACGATGCTCTATGTTTCATATTATTAAAAAAATTAGCGATTTTTTCTCCCTGGAGCAAATTACAAAAAACACCTATTTACAAAAAAACAATATTACATTGTTGGTATGATTGTTAATACATTGTATGTCTCCCAGACGATGCAATACAGTCCGTACAACGCCTAGGCATGCTGAGTATCAAATTATTGATCTGATCTAGGGGGATATTACACCACTCAAAAAGCAATGCTCTCCGAAGTTCCGATAGACATGCAGGAGGAGGTTGACGGGCTGCAACTCGTCGGCCAAGCATCTCCCACACGTGCTCTACAGGATTCAAGTCCGGTGAGAATGCTGGCCAGTCGATACGGGTGATATCCTCCGATTGAAGGCATTCGCTTACGATGTTTGCACGGTGAGGACGGGCGTTGTCATCCATAAACACAAATTGTGCGCCCATGGCGCCCCGAAACAAACATACATGTTGTTCCAGAATGACGTCCCGATAGATTTGGCTTGTCATGGCTCCAATTTGAACATGCAGGTCAGTTCTGGAACCCAGAATAATTCCACCCCAAACGAGCACTCCTGCACCACCGTAACGGTGTCGTTCAATGATGTTTTCTTGGTGGTAACGGGTACCTGGAGCTCTCCATATGAAAGTCCGGCGAGAATCAGACTGCAAGCTAAACCTGGACTCGTCGGACATCATCACACAAGCCTACTGTTGCGGTGATCATAATGAATGCTCTCTACTCCAGGCTACCCGCAGGCGACAGTCAGTTGCAGTAAGTGGAACGCATCTGACAGGTCTACGTGCATATAGACCAATCTGCCCTAAGCGTCTGTACACGGTCTGCCTTGAAATTGTCGTACCAGTTGCTGAAGAGAGCTGACGAGACAGGTCTGAGGCTGTGCTCCGCCTGTTTCTTTTGGCAGTAACTTCCAAATACCGGTCCTCATTCGGCGTTGTAACTCTGGGGCGACCTGTGCTGTAACGTCTACTCACATTACCGTCATCTTGGAATCGTCGCCAAAGCCTGGAGATGACACTCTGGGCAATTCAGAGTTCGTCTGATACTTCCAGTCGGGTACGCCCACATTCCAGACGGTCAATAATTCTACCACGTAAAAAATCATCCAAATGCGTCCTTTGTGTCATAAGTATTCGGTTATTGCACTGAAATGCTTATAAAGCGGCTGCGGACAATTTTACTTCTTTGCCTGTATTCCTTATATATCACTCTCTTACACTCTCGTCATTGTGACGTACCATCAGTGTCATCTGGTTACTTCCTGAAATTTGCATACGATTCTTGAAGATGTGTGTAGTGATTTTACAGGTGATATATTTATTTTAGAGTTCGATTTCCGCGTGACTCCGAATTATCCTTAATTTATGAACGTGAGTGTAATTAGAGTTTTCACAACTGGATGATGGGATGGAAGTATAATGGGCAAACGGGATTCTTCATGATCTTCTCTGAAACGTAATTTTGTTTTTAATCTCAAAATACCATCCGAATCTTCAACTACCTGTAAAGAATTTAATCTCTTCTCAGTTTCATTACTGAACGCATCCTTATGTACTTGCTTCAGCAAAGTACATTCAGCCTTTTTGATTTCTTTAGTCATCAAATTCCCCGTTGTTCTCTGATCTTTTATTTTCTGCATATTTGTCATAAATCTAGTTATCCACGCTGCAATTCTGATAAGTTTAACGTAAGAGGAGTAACGATAGTAATACTTTTGCATTGTACCGAAACTGCCGTTACAATAGTTTTTTTTTTTTTTTTCTTTTCTGAATTAACTACTTGCATATTTGGAATGTGATCAAACTTTGGCCATTCTTTTTCCTTTTTTCATGAGCCAAGAAGGTCCTTTCCACCAGCGTTCTTTGATAAGAGTTCTCACAGAACATCCTCGGGAAGACAGATCGGCAGAGTTCAGTATACCTGATACATATCTCAAACTTTCGTTAGAAGATAGTGTTCTTATCTCTCCCACTCTATTGTCTACGAAAATAGCCCATGGGACTTCCTTTTTTATCCACTAAAAAACATCCATCGAGCCTGTCAAAAAAAAAAAAAAAAAACTGATGATACATCTTTGCGCAAATCTTTCTTTATTGACGTAGCCAACCTTACGCCAATCGTTCAAGCGAATAACTCTAACCTTGGAATTGAAGTTTCGTTTAACGGTAGGACTTTCGATCTCGCTTGAATCAATTGACACGTTACTTCACCATCTTTTTCGGTTCGAAGAAAGACATAAGTAGCATAGGCTAATTTAGAGGTATCACAAAATATGCGTAACGATAGGTTGGCATTCCTAAGGTCAAAACTCCAGAGCCTTCGATGAGTTTTGATGTTTTCTAGATCTACAAGCTTTTTTTTTCCAACTTTCTAATTTCTTTTCTATGTCTAAAGGTAATTTAGAGTCTCAAGAAGCTCCTATTTTTCAGCATTCCTGTAACAGTAATTTGTGAATTATAGTATATGGACAAGTGACTTCGATCTGTCGAAAACTGGATGTGCTAACGAAAGTATTTTTCTTTTTGTAATGAATTCTCTTTTTGTCTCTGTTTCTCTGTATGTGACAGACAGGGAATCCTCTTCGAAATTCCATGCAAGCCCCAGTACCTGCACTTCAGATATGTTCAAGTTTTATTTCAAAATTTTGACCACACACTTCACTGTGAAGCCAGCCACGCAGATCAAACTTTCTCATAGCTAACAGTTATTTTGCATCTCGTTGGAAAGACTCTAATTCTTCACTGAGTCTACACTCGTAATCCACATACGAGGCGTATTCGGAAACTAAGTACCGTTTTGAAAAAAAAAAAAAAAAAAAAAGTAAAACAATTTTTTTCGAATCCAATTTTATTTTTACATGAAAATACATGTCTTAAACTATTTTTCAACATAGTTTCCGCCAATGATCAAACACTTGTCATAGCGGGTGACCAGTTTTTGTATACCATTGTCAAAGAAACTTCCCGCCAGTTTCGATAACCACGACTCCACAGCATTTTTCGTGTCATCGTCAGATCCAAAGCTCTTGCCACCAAGCTTGCGCTTCATGTGCAGGAACAAGTGATAGTCGGACGGCGCCAAGTCCAGGTTGTACGGCGGGTGATCGAACTGCTCCCAATGCAACTGTCGAATTAACGATTGAGTGACACCAGCAGTACGGGGCCGAGCATTGTCATGGAGCAACATAATTCCTTTACTGAGCATTCCTCTTCGTTTGTTTTGAATGGCACGCCTTAGTTTTGTTAAAGTCTCACAATATCGTGCCGCATGAATGGTTTCACCTCTGGGAAGAAATTCAGTAAGGAAAACGCCTTTCCTATCCCAGAAGACAGTGCACATAACTTTTTGTGATGACATTGTCACTTTGAACTTTTGTTTTTTCGGAGAATGAGTGTGTCTCCATTCCATCGATTGTTGTTTCGATTCTGGTGTGAAATGGCACACCCAAGTTTCATCACCTGTCACAATTTGGTTTAAAAAGTTTTCTCCCTCATCACTGTACCGCGTGAGAAATGTCAGAGCACTACCAAGTCACTTTGTTTTGTGAACATCAGTGAGCATTTTTGGAACCCATCGGGAACACAGTTTGCGATAAATCAAGCGGTCAGACACAATTTCGAACAAAACAGTACGTGAAATTTGTGGAAATGCCTCTGAAAAAGTTGTCATTGTGAAGCGTCTGTTCTCATGAATTGCTTCATCAACTTTCCTTACCAAATCATCGGTGACAACAGAACGCCGACCACTCCGAGCCTCGGCGTGGACATTTGTTCGAACTGCATTAAACATTCTTACCCACTTTCTGACCATTCCATCACTTATCGCGTATTCACTGTAAACTTCTGTCACTTGACGATAAATTTCGGCCGGTTTAACATTCCTCGCGTTCAAAATTTTAATCACGGCACGAATCTCACAGTCAGCGGGAGAACTAATTGTCTTAAACATTTTGAATTTGCACAGCAGACTGAAAACACAACATAGAGCAACCAAAATGGCGAAAATTGAAAGTCAGTGAACAAGAAAGACTAGTGAGCATGCGCGGGACGCTTACCACAGCGCTGCAACGGCGCTAGAATGAAACGGTACTTAGTTTCCGAATACGCTACGTACATAGAAACTTTCAATTTTTCAGCTGTTATTTTCAAACTGTCGGGTGCATGTTTTTTAGATGATAATTTAAAACTGCTCTTAATAAAAATGGGCTGCACGAAAGGTCGAAAACAACGCGGGAATGCCCGGTAGATAACAAACTTCTCAGATTTCCTCCTAACCACAAAAACGCATTTCGAATATCCGATATGACTCCTATTTTTCCTAATCTAAAACGATTTCAAAATTAAAAATATCATTTCAATGAGATTGGGGCCCTTTTCTACTCAATCAGTAGGTGAATTAAAATTTGTCTATCGAGCAGAACCATAAAAACTGGACGAATTTTAGTCGTAGAATTTTCTTTAAACACACGTCGGAGGGGTAAGTAGTAAAATTTCCCAGTTTTGTTAGACTCATTCAAATCGATCTTTTCGATAATGCCCTCCTTTTCCCATTCCTCAAATACATGTTTATAATAATTTAATCTTCCTACAGTTCTCAAAGATTTTACAGTGTTCTTCAATCGTTTTTTAGCCAGTTCAAAACTACCTTCAAGTTTCGCATGGCCCTCAATCCAAGACATGCGAACAATGTACCTGCCTCCTTCTTTATTTCTAACTACCGTGTTTCCAAAATGCTTCAAAGCGAGATCCTGTAGTTCTAATTTTGTTCGCTTTTCACTGGGATCTTTTATGCATAGCGAATCTAATTTCCGTAAACTAATATTTCTTCAAGATTCGTAAGCAAAGAGTGCACCAGTGAATTTTTTTCTTCAAAGTCAGATTCATATTTAAATTTTGCTAAAATTGTCCATCTTAAATGAGTTTCTACTGCGGTAAGACTATCAGAAAGTTGTTGCTCAAAAAAAAAAAAAAAAAAAAAAAAAAAGCAAAAAAACAGTTCTATATCTCCCGTTCTATTGGGCCGATTAACGAAATTCAAATTGCGTTCTTCATGTCTCGAAAGCACGACTTGGGATACATATTAGATTTATATATAGCACTATTCTAACATAGGTATTTTGACACAAAATCGGACTTTTTCTGAAATAACATACCAATTTTTTTACATATTTCGATTCCACGACTCAAATTATGCCTAAATATTAAATTTTGTAAAATTTGGTGCGAAATTTACGGAGAAATTCAACAATTTATGTTGGCGCTTTTTATTCAGTTTGCGCCAAAATTAGTTCACTTGGCGAACTTCTTAATATGTGGCAACCTATTTTCATTTCCATTTTTACATAGTGCGTGACCAGAAAAAAAGGCTCAATCGTTCCTTCTTTCAAATAATGTTCTTTATCTTATATTTTTAATTATAATTGTTATAAATTTTAATCAATTTTTTCTTTTTCGAATTTATTTTAATTGTTTACGTTGCATAGTTTCTTTCGAATAACTGTTTTAAAAATTTCTATTTACTCATTCGAACTGCGTAGTTTAAATCAAAGGTGCATCGTTTATTATTTTTTCAAATAGTTTTCTTTATGCTATATTATTATTTTTATTAATTATATATATTTTTATTGTTACTTTATATTATTAGTCATAGTTACTATTTTAGGTAATTTTTAAATTTTTTAGACTTTTATTTTAATTGTTAGTTTTGCATTGTCTCTTCAGATAATTATTTTAAAATTTTCTATTTATTCATTCGAACTGAGCATTTTAAACATATTTATTATTATAAATTTTCTAGAATTTGATTTTATTTATTTGAATTGCGTTTCTTTCGGAAGAATACTTCGTAACCCAGACTACGATGCATTTGAAAATTGCATATATTGAAAGAGAAAATACAGTTAAGCACAGTTAACACGCCTTTCAATGTTTCCTTCAGAAAAGATATATATAAATAAGACAGATGTATAACCGACATTTTAACTTAGGATGACTGGCATACACTGCTTTAAACAGTTTTATCATTTTGCCCATTGCTTTACACAATACATTTGGTTTCTTAAAATGTTATTCATATTTTAGTCAAATATTTTATTTTTGAAATAGCAAGAATCAAATATCATAAGATTAAAAAGTTTTAAATTAAAAAAAATGCAAATACTAAATTTTACGCAAAAATTTATTTTTCTTCAGGCATTCTGCTTCATTCTCGCTCTTTTTCTTTAGGCATTCTGCAAGTGTATTAAAAAACATTCAACTTTTTGAAACATCTTGGTATTTCTGAAAATCATTTTAAATAAAGTTATTGCCTTCCATTTCATAAAGGCCCACAAAAGGCCTAGCGGTAAAGTCGCTGAACGCTGGTAGTTCACTCCGGGGTTCGAATTCCGGTAAATGGGCTGGTTGCAGGGGCGTTTTCGGGGATTTTTCTCATGTGTAACATGTATGCCAGCTGCTTTCCCTTAGAAATTTCTTTATGAAGGCATCCTTCCTTATAGGCACATAGCCCTGCTTTGCCGTAACTTAATAATCCAATTCAATCCATTTCATCAGAGCCTTTATCAGTCTTTAGAGGCTAAGCATTTTGAAGGTATGAGATAAAAGGAAAGTCTGGTTTCCTCAAGAGGTTTTTGGTTTATTTAATTATGACAAAGCACACTAAGGCCATCTGCCTTAGGGAAGGGATGCCTTCGCGGAGGACTTTCTAACGGAAACTGGCTCGTATACACGTTACGTATGGGGAACCCACGAAAACGCCCATGCAACCAGCCAGTTCGCAGGATTCGAACCTCGGACCGAACTACCAGTGTTCAGCGACTTTACCGCTCGGCCGCTGTTTCATCAGGAGGAAAAAAAAACGTCTTTAGGTGATATCCCCATACATCACTGGATAAACTCCTGAATCTTCAAATAATTCGAGTGAGAAATCATGGAATTCTCCGTTTATGATACGATATGATGTTCTATAACGTAATTTAAATTTATACAACCATATAGCCTAAAACCAGTCGCTCTTCACTTTAATCTGCAATGATATCGTTTTTGTCTTTTCTGTTAACACAAGCTCAATTGATGGTATTTGCTGGTGTACACGTCCAAGTGTTTTCTCTTTGAACATCTAAATTCTTTGAAGTATTCCGAAGGTATCTTCAAAAGCGGCCAGTTTTTTTTTAATCATCTTGGTATGTCTGACAGCCAAATTTCCCTGCAAATTTTTGCTTACTTTTCTCCCTAATTTTCTTTTTTTCTTCTACAGATATTTTCAGTGCTCACACAAGAAAATTAAGATTTTTCGATTGCTAGACTTACATAAATTTTGCATTCCTGTCAATTTTTTTTAAATATCAATTACATGAATTGCGTTTCAGCTGAAGACAGCTTTTCATTTTCTAGTCATTTTAACTATAAATAAAGTTTTAAGCGAAGTCCAAAGGATAAATATTTTAATTAAAAGATTTTTTTGCTAAATGACAAAGAAATAAAACAGTCCAGCAGGGTTTATTCTGTACCACCGAGTGACCCGAATCTTATATCGGCTGAAACAATCTAAATCATACTAAAGATCATGTTTTTTTATACAATCTATAACGCGAGAGAAAAATTAGCGTCTTAAAACATTCTTTCTAAGAGAATTAATATAAAAATTTATATTTATATATATATTTTTAAAGCTGGGACTTGAACCAAACTGTCAAACTTTACAATTTACATGGTGGTTATAATTAAAGTTCCACTTTGAAAATAATAAACTACTGGTCATAAAAGGAAAACTACCGGACCAAATGTTATCAAACTTGGTAATCGTGTAAAGGAGGTTACGGGAATTTATTTTCCGCGGGGAAAAAAAGTTCAAAAACTCACCACCAGGGAAAAAATGGCGCTGTATGCAATATTGTTAAATGAAATAAGACATGAAAACATGGGTTTAAAATGTGTTTAATCGTTTTCGAAACGTGTTACAAAGCATGTTCAATGTAGCGTCCAGTTTTTTCCGAAAGTTAAATTTTGTTACTGCATTCTCAACAGCAGCTCTTAGCATATCAGGAGGAATGTTACAGACATGTCGGTGTATCACATTTTTCATCTCTGCCAAATTGTTTAGATTATCACCATAAACAGTGTTTTTGAGATAACTCCATAGCTAAATGTCACAGAGGTTGAGGTCTGGTGGGAAGAGGGGAAGTGTCGGCTATAAGACGTTAATTCGTGAGATGTTGTCTAAGTAACTGTGCGACACATGTGAGGTGGAGCCCAGCCCTGCATAAAAATCGTAGTATCTAAAATGCCACGTTACTGCAGTTCATGTATCACGAAACATTTTAACATTGACACTAAGCGAGCTGCAATCACAGTAGTCCAGCTGTCGACTGCTATTCAGAGAAAAATGGTTCAGTTATGAAACTAGCTGTCATTCCACACCAAACAGTGTGGAATGACTGCTATGCAATCGAATGCAGTAGGAGAATGCAATGGAACTAGGTAGATAACATGAGGGATTTCTTTGGACCAAATCGATTAAAAGCGTTTTGAATCAGTATCTTCATGTTTTAGAGCCGAATTCAGGCTTCAAAAATTACAAATTAGCGATATGTAAGAAAAAGATTTAGAGATGGTACGCACTTGTGCGAGTGATTTGCGATCTCACATTTTTCTAATCGCTAATTCGTGGTTTTTCACGAGGCCCACCAGCGGCCGAGCGGTAACGTCGCTGAACACTGGTAGTTTTGTCCGAGGTTCGAATCCCGCGAAAGGGCTGGCTGCATGGGTGTTTTCGTGGCTTTAGCCATGTGTAACATGTATACGAGCCAGTTTCCCTTAAAACGTCCTCCACGAAGGCATCTCTTCCTTAAGGCAGATAGCCCTCGAGTGCTTTGCCGTAATCTAATAAACCAAACCAAACCAACCGTGGTTTTCCCGGACGAATTTCTCCCTTATACGAATGGCTCACTCGACTTTTAACGAATTTAACGCCTTTAAATGGTAATTTGCTTACTTCAAAGTTTCTTAAGGGTATACAACATATTAAACCCGCGTAACAAAAGGTTAAGTTAGATTCCGACCCATATTTTGTTTAACAATATTGCATACAGCGCCATTCCCCCCCCTGGGAGTGAGGTTTCAAGCTTTCTTTTTCTTGCAAAAATGAATTCCCATGACCTCCTTTACACGGTTACGAAGTTTGATAACATTTGATCCAGTAGTTTTCCTTTTATGACCGTTTCAAAGTGGAACTTTAATTATAACCACCCTGTATATTATTAAATTTTAATTTGAAGTTAAGTAAACATCGGTTAAAAATGAAAAACCGTTATATTATACCATGCGTAAGATTTTCACGTTTATGGAAAAAATAAAGAATCGAAGCAAATATACTTAGAATAATAGACAAAAAAAAAAAAAAAAAAAAAAAAAAAATTCCCCTCCCTCCGAAAATAAATTATTGAAACTTCGACCTTGACTTTATTGGATTATCCGAAATATTCAATTTGACTTACCTTCTAAGTCCTAGTTCCGACAATAATTCCGAATTACTGAAGCTGAAGTAATAGGTTTAGTATATATTCACTCTACTGTATGTTAACAAAGTAATCAGAGTGTAATAAAAATAGATTATAGAATTTACGCTGATCCAACTTTTTGTCTGAATGCACAACATGTAATGGAAGAGAAGGCTTGTAGAGATCTGTTTTTGACATGCCTCTAAAAGTAGATGTCATACACCTTTTGTTTCTTCAATGTCAAAAAAACTTTACTTTGAGAGGCAATTTTAGTTTCTGGGAAAGAAAAAAATCACAAGAAGACAAATTTGAAGAACATGCAGGACGATTGAGAACACATACTTATTTTCGGAATACAAGCGGTTCTCCGACTGGTTATTGAATAATGAAAAGATGCATTGTCATGCAATACAAAACATTTGGAATACGTTTTCTGACTGAATAACCTAAGATTAAAAGTCATCTGCTTAATTCACAGCTCACCGAGTCAACTACTCGAGCAATTGCAGAATCATTTTGATTCTGAGCTTGTAAGACAAACCTAATATCGCTGGATTTAAAGACTTCTTTAATCTTCCGAGAACATTCCTTCTTTAGCTTATATTCCAAAAATATTAAGTGAATACAATTATTTCAAAAGAAATTGAATATTCATTTGCACTACGGCTTGGTAGTTTACTAACGAGTTAACAAAACTTAAATTCTGCATTTTGTGTCTAAGAATACAGCAATATTTTAAATATTAAATTGGAGCCCTACCAGTTGCCTAGCATTTGAAGATTGTTAAATACTAATTGTTTGTTGCGAAGTCTAACCCAGGCTTTGCATGGTTGGTTTTCGTAGTTTTCTAGGTTTTCTTTACAAAGGTCCTCTATGAAAGCATCTTAGCCAAATGTTCTTTCTATATTCAAATAACTAACTAGTCTAAGCGCGATTTCCAAATGAAGTTACTAGCAAAACCCGAATACTCATTAAAAATCATGTAGCTTGCCAATCGGGAATAACATGAAAGATACGGCGCCAATAATTGAATTGCTGTTACGGTACGCTGTTTCTAAACTTAGATGGTCATTCCTTAATTAAATATAATTGATTTGTAACTTCTACTAGAGATGACGGTAAGAATTGGTTTTATTAGATTACGGCAAAGCACTCGAGGGCTATCTGCCTTAAGGGAGGGATGCCTTCGTGGAGGACTTTCTAAGGGAAACTGGCTCGTATACACGTTACACATGGGGAAAACCACGAAAACGCCCATGCAGTCAGCCCGTTTGCGGGATTCGAACCTCGAACCGAACTAACAGTGTTCAGCGACGTTACCGCTCGGCCGCTGGTGGGCGGTAAGAAGTGAAGTGCAAATAAATAATATCATGTGCAATCTTGATTAATATAAAATTAGATATATTTGCATTCAGACAGAAAGTTTTTTGAAATATTTGCAATTACTTTATAAGAAGGATTTATTAATAACCGTAATAATTACTTATTATATTACTGATGATTAGAATTCAGTTCTTGACAATTACATTCTAAATTAGAATTTTAAAGATATAATAAAAATACGCTACGCATAAAAATACATTTTAGGATAAAAAGTGAGTTGATTTTTTATGTTTAAAAACTTCTTAAATTCATTTAATAAACATCGTACCCTCGTTAATTGAATCCAGAATTTGGGTGTCGTTCATATAATTATTCTTACTTGTCCACAGAACCTGCTGACTTATCCAGCCATTAAGTAGCTGCAGAACATTTCTACTAATCTAATTATTGTCACATATGTTTTAACGTTTATTATATTCTATATAACGTATTTTAATGTATTTGAATTTAGTAATATTTTAATTCTTTTAAATGTTGGTATAAGATTTTTAATTCGATATTCAATTTAAGTAATATTTTAATCTAATTAAACATTGGCACAATGTTTTTATAGCGGTGTTTTTATTTTCTTCTTCGCTATATGAAAGTAATAATAACCTTACTTTATAGTATTTTATACTCATAGTAAATGTATTTATTTACACTTGCCTGCCATCTTAAAAAACGACATTTTCAACAAAAAATTAATACATTACTTTTAACGGTATATATATATTTTTTTAAGTTTCAAATACTTTACTATGCGTAAAACCAGTGTTTTTCAAGATGGCTGACGATTGTAAAAACCGCGCCAACAATTGCGCCAACGTAAATCGCCAAAAATCCATGCAACCGTCTACCAAAGTAGTACAAATTTTGCTATTGAACTGTACATGGCGTAAATGCCAATTGTATATTCCTTTAACATATGCCTCATGTTAGGAAAACACAGAAATCCGCTGTTGCTCAGCATTGTTGGAATGAAAATCCTACTTTCCATTTTTCTGCTGCCAAAATTATTCAAAAAACATCCTCGATTGGCGAATTTGATTTTTTAGAAGCGTTTTACATTAAAAAAAAATTCTGTTGCAGTTAATGACTCCAATTGCAATCCATCTTTACCATCAGCCTTTAAAGATATTTTCAGTTTTTGTTTTATCAATAGATGGCGGCAGTAGCTTAACATTCTGTCCAACTTTTCTTACCTTTCTTCACCCTTTATTTGGTTCATTTGCACTTAAGCAGCTGAAGAAGCAGGTTAAAAAAATAATGAAACTAGTACTGCAAAAAATGTTTAACAATTTATGCTGATTTTTAATGTTGGACTTTATTTTTGAGACTTTTATTAATCAGTAACAATAAAAGTGATCTATGTCCCTCAATTTGCAAATAAAATAGCTTAATCATTCTTTATCCATCAAGACTAGAGATACAGAATAGATGTGAAATTTCACACTAATGATGAAACATGAAATACTGTTTGCGAATTTCTTTGAATGGAAATTGGAAAAAGAAGAATTTAAAAATCAGACATTTAATTCATGTGATACTTGCCTAATTTTCATATTTGCTGAAATGGAACTAGAGAATTTTGTTGAGGATAAGTTAAAATGCATTTGAAGGCCAATATTCTGCTGTGTATATCTGATCACCTAACGATATGCGATTATTTAGTAAAATATATGCCTGGTTCATATAATCTTCCATCTGGAGATACTTTGAGACTTAGGTATGTACCATTTTGCATATTACTTAGAAAAAACAATAAAATAACTACTAAAGATAAATCAATAGTTGCAGTATCCAATGAACTATCTGACAGAAAGGTGTGTATTCACAATCTTAGTGAAAACTACCGATTCAAAAACACAGCAATCGCAGTTCTTGGGAAATGCTCATTTTTTAGATGATGTTAATCCTTTTACTTGCTCTCAAGCATGAACGTCATGCCAAAAGACTATGGAACAGAATAATACTCCCATTTAAAAGGCCTACCCAGGCAGCACGTCTCCAAAAATATACGTATAATTTTGGTGAAATAAGGGAATGGTATTTTTTGCACGTTACTTTTACGAAATTTATACGAATGAAAAAGGCTGAAGTTACTGTTAACTCTTGATCGTTATTTTCCACACGTTATTTTTACGAAAATTATACGAATCCGAATGTACTGATAAAACTACCGCCATGATGGTATATTTTATTCGTCACTTTTACGCATATTATACGAATCCGAATGTTCTGAAAGAAACTACTGCCTTTATGGTATATTTCATTCGTCACTTTTACGTCTTTTACTTTTACGAAGTCTAAAAAGATTGAAAATGAAGTTTATTAATTCAAAATATTTAGTGTATTTCTGGCATTTCACTTTGTTTTCCTTGTCCACGAACATGAAAAACGGGGCATTCATATATGAGGCTAAAATTTTTCTATAAATTTTAACATGTGAGCTAAATCTTTACGTGCATTTTTGCAAAAAATTATATTTTCTTAATTCAAACATCTTCAAAATAACTTATTTATTTTCTTATATCAAATTTGTTATTTTTATTCATATCAACACTTATATTAATTTACACAATTTAATTTCTTTTATGAAAATCCTATTACCCATTTAACTGGAATAAGCTGTATATTAAATTTGTGTACTTACTGAGTTTGGTACAATACTCTCCTTATTTTATTTAGCAAATGTGGGCAATTGAATTGGAATAAGACTAGCAAATCTTTCATGTCGAGGAATAGAATAATAAATACAGCATAAGATGCTCGAAAACGTTTAACTTCTTGAACAACAGTTTAATGTAGACCAAAGGATCATTAATTATAATTAAAGATATACTAATATTTTTATTTAATAATAATAATAATAACTCTACGAAATTGCAAGCTGAATCCTGATATTTTACATATATTTCAGTTCCTTTAATCTTTGTTATAAAAATCATATGAGGCTAATTTTTTTAAATTTTGTTTAATGTACGGAAAAAATGATATAGCGATTTTAATAATTTTTATATGAGGAAAAAATTAATAAATAATGTAAATAAATAATTATATTATATTTTATATTTTTCCTGAAACAGTTAAAGACATTCTTAATATGGAGATCTACAGAATAAGTACAAGGGTCCAGTTAAATTAACTCAAAATTTGCATAGTTAATTTTACGCTATAAAAATTAACCGGATTTACGATTATACACTGAGCATGCGCATATACAGACGTTTCTATTTTTCTTAGAAAAATTTAATTATTACCTTAATACAGAGATGCTGTGAATATAAATATATACAATGCAAAAGTAAGTTTATTTCATATGCTAATTTAGAGGCTTTCTTAATATGTTTAATTATAAAGAAAAAAAAAAAAAAAGAAAAAAAAAAAAAAAAAAAAAAAAAGCTTTGCAATTCTTGTTCACTGACCAATGGCAAAGCAGACACTTTCTACTTCCGGTTGTGGCGGGATATTTGTGAAGTCAGCACTCAGCAATGGCGGTCGAAAAGAATGGTAAAGTCGCAAAGAATGCTGGTTTGTTCGTGGATTGGCGTTTGTGACAGAATCCATCGAAGTTACTAATTATTTGAAGAAAGTAAGTGAATATTTTATATTTTCAGTGCTTAATACTCGTACTTTTTTCACCTATATAAAATTTTATAAATAGCGTCTGTGTAGGAAATGTGATTTTCTATGTGTTGTTCTTTTGTGTATCATCCGTGAACCGCAGGTTCCTTTCGAAGGGCGCCTGGACTGAAATGTCCTATCCCTATCGAAACTGAGTCACTTTTCGATCATTAATATCCTAAGTGCGTTCCGGCAGAGTGATGATCAAATACATGTCCATAAGCAATATGTATGACTTTGAGTCCAGTTGAACGATGAATTGATGACACATGCACTTGGGGAGAAGTATCTGGAGGCTAATTCCCAGGACGAAAGTTGATGCTCGGAGGAGAGGGCAGCAGGCGGCGTCGATGGGCGGAGAGCAGGCTTGAAAATCTTCAGATCATGTGATTTGAATTGTCCAATAGCGGGGAAAGTTGGAATTTTTGGAAATAGAGCTGAGGGGTCTCATGCAAGCGGTGTATTATGTTTTCAGAATATAAGATACGAGTATATTTTAAAAGTTTTTTTTTTTTTTTTTTTAAATTATTTATTTAGTTAAAGATGTTGGATTCCTCGCATATATTAAATAGAATTAGTAGTTTCTCCATGGGTGTATCTGCTGCTTTTAATTGGTGTAAGTTATTTTTGAGAGTAGAAAAGAATTTAAATATGTTATTGTGGCCGAAAATATTATTGAGTTCTTTTAGTGTGGAGAAAATGTCGGTGAAAATGTTCGCGTTAGATGTAGTGTTGGGAGTCTGATTTCTAGTGTCTTGTGTGTTGTTGGAAGTGACCTGTGCGTATGTTCTGCTTTGTGTGAGTGTTGGTATGTTTGGGGTGCTGTTGCTTGGAGTAAAAGTGTAATTTGGTGAATTATTTGTATTTCTGTTTTTGGGGAATTTCTCGCAACCGCGGTATGAAGCTGGATGATTTTTGTGGCAATTTGCGCATGTGGGGTTATCTAATTTACCTTGTGTAGGGCAGTCTGTTGTTTTATGTTGTTGTGCGCATTTAACACACCTAGGCAGGAAGAAACAATTGTCTGATGACTGATTAAAACGCTGGCAATTGTGGTGTGATGTTTTTGTTGATATATTTTTCGATTGTGATGATGAACATACCTAGGTGTGTTTCACTGTAGATTTTGTCAATGTTTGGTGTTTGCATGAGTTGTATCTGAAATAGTGGCATAGGTTGTTTGGTCTTGAATCTGGTGAGTTGAACTACTTTGTGTACTGTGTATCCGAGGTTAGTGAGTTCAGTGGAGATTTCATGTGTGTCAGTGGTAATGGGTAGGCCTCGGATAACTACTTTAACAGGGCGTTTGTGCTTGGGTGTGATGATATAGTGTTCGATGTTGTGTTTTTGTAGGTCTATGGTGAGTTGTCTGTGATCATCTGTTGTTGAAGGTAGTAATTTGAGGTATTCACCACCTATTTTGGCGTAGAATGTAGCTTGAGTGAGTGTAGTGAGTTTCTTGATGTACTGGTTGTATGTGGCGCCATCTGTCGGCTTAACCATAATCGGTGTGGGGTGTACTGTAGTTGGGAAGTCTTATGTCAGGTGATTGTGAGCTATCACTTTGTTGTGTGGGTTGCGTGGAATGGGTGTCTGGTTGCGAGAGTGCTGTGTAGCTGTTTTGGGTGGGTATACTGGTGGGTGTAATATTTACGGGTACCTTAGCAGTTTTATGTGGTTTTTTGAATCCTTCCTCATCGTCTTCGCTGTCTGGATTATCACTTGGTTTGCGTTTCTGTTGTGTGATTGGCTGTGTAATGCTTGCATGAGAAAGAGCAAAATTCAACTTACCCCTCAGCTTGTCCAGCAGAATCTTCTTCTTTTCTAACTCCTTTTTCAGGATGTCCGAATGGTAGTCCCTGTCCGTAACTGGTCTATTGGCCGATAAATTCCCGATGGTTCTGCTTAGGGTTGAGATTCCAACTTCTACGCTATAGATTTCATCTCGCAGAGTAGCTATTTCATGCTCCGTGAGAACGTGGTCGGTAATATCCTGGTCCATATCAGTGGCCGTCGTATTCGAGGTGTCCGAAACAGGATCCATAACTTTATCAGGTGGAACCGCTTCGCTACGGGGAGTCTGCTTCGTACGAGCCATCTCAAAAGTAAGAGCTTCTTCAGCACTTCACAACGCAACTAGCCTAATGATTCATTTTCAGGATTTGGTACTGTTAAATTTTGCACTAGTCTGTTTCTTACTGTTTGTGTCACTCCTTTTTGTATGTGTCTCACCTTTTTATAGTTATATTATTTTTACTCAAACGTTTTAATATTTATCTTAAAGCATACTGTAATTAAGCAGGAAATAGCTTTTAATGGAAAAAGAAAGGCAATATTAACATGACTAATTGTTCAGAAATCTGTTATGGAAATGTTATCTACCTTATGCCAAAAAATAAAGCATGTAACTTTCATTTATTTATGAAATTCAAAATTTTTTATTTGCTTAGTGTTTTCCCTAAAAATAATTTAATTTCTTATTTTTGAATTTAGTTTTATAAATTTGCTTTAATATATAATCTTTAACTCAAAGATATTGTGCTATTAAAAAAGGAAACTTTATGCCATAGAAACACAAGTACTTTGCTCCAAATCTGTGTTCATTTTTTTTTTTTTTTATATATATATACTGAATTTTTATGCACTAGTAATTACTGAAATATATCCTTTCATGAATAATAAGTAAGTCCTAAGTCCTTTCATGAATGCATTTCTTTTTTGTTTGTTTGATTTTGTTGTTTTAAAAGATCTGCCATAGTTAAAGAAAGAAAATAAACTAAGAATGCTTTACTTTCAGTTTTGAATAAATTTATTACTATTTACTGCAGCTTCAAGTTTCTCTAAACATAATTTTCGAAGTCAAAACTTGATAGTTATGTTGATTATTAGACTTGCATGAAAAAATTTATTGAAAAGTTAGTATTTGATCTAAAATACCTTAAATTATTTGAATTATATTTTACTAAATCATGTCTTTTGATATAACTAGATAGTTAAAAAAATTTAAATTGTAAATGTGCAGAAATGCTTATATAAAACCAAAAAATTGTTTATATTTTTGTTGCTTTTTCCCTTGTAAATTAATTATATACAGTCAAAAGTCATTAATTCGGACACCCATAATCCGGAATGATCTATAATCCGGACCTCAAAGCTTCAAACTTTCTGCGCATGCGTCGCGTTGACACATGCGCGTAAGGCCTTTACGGCTGAGAATATGCTTGTGCGCGTGCGCAAAATACGTTTATGAGTGCGCGTTTAATGTATAACGGACGGTATAAGCTAAGCTAAAATTATTTAATTATCTATTTCAGTTAATGTTGCAGATTGCGTTGTTCCTTAATCTTCGAATTGGATCCGGCTTATTATTTTTTGCAGACTGTTAGAGCAATTTTATAAAAGTAAGCTTGAACTTTCGATTATGTCAAATAGAATTTCTGATATATATTTATTAATATGTAAATGATCTACAAAGCGTATGTATTATCACAAAGCGAAAGTATGTTTCGAAGTTCATTAAACAAAAAGTGGAGTTGCTACAAAAAATGGATAAAGGCATATCCTTTGTTTATCTAAACTTTAACATTTGTTTATCTAAACTTTGTTTATCTTTAACGCCGCGCAATGTATTGGAAGTTGATCTGTCAGCACTTTCCTTATCTTCAGGGCAGATGTTTTTATTTTATTTGGCTTATAATTCCTTATTCAATGTAGTATTTCATCTCGATGTACTCAATCTTTGATATGATTTAAATCAAATTCCTCGTCATTATAATTCGCTTCCGATGGCGAAGAAAGTGACAGAGGTTATTGAAAACGAAAAAATTTCAATTGACAAATTAGTCGGTATTCTCGACACAGCAATTATAGGACTTGAACAGCGGCACTTTGTAACTGAACAAGAAATTATGTCTGTTTAAAGAATTAAAGAGAATGTATTATCACATAAAAAACGAAGCAACTTAAACAACTTACATTGAAAGAAATGTTTAATAAAGTAAACAAATAAATATTAAGCTTTTTTTTGTAAATTTTGATACCCTTTAGATCATAATTGTTCTTTATTTCATAAATTACTTTTTCATATTTTTAATTTTATAATTTCTGCATGCCATCTTGCCAGATTTAAACTGATGATCTATAATCCGGAAAAATCGATAATCCGGAATCGCCGAAGTCCCGACGAGTCCGGATTAACGACTTTTGACTGTATATATATTACAGTCTGAGGAGTCAGCACCCTGCTGAATTGTAGTAAACGAGACGTCCAATCTACTAGACCATCAAAGATGCAGATTTGGATTTTCTATTTCATAGTTATTGAAATCATAATGGTATGTTTGTTTAAATTAGTACTGTTTATGATTGTGATAAAAATAAATTCTGATAAGATAAGAAATGATTTATTTTCTATTAATTATGAACTGTAAATAATGTAACCAATTTTCTTCATAGTATATTTACTAAACATTTTTTTTTTTTTTTATAAAAGGGAGGTAGTCTTATTTATACAATTCTTGCAGAGATACCAAGAAATAAGACATTTCAGGAATTTTCACTCGGTATATCTTGATGTGTAAAATTGTGTTGTTCAATGCCATATTACTTTTTCACAGGAAAGTAATTTTATTGATCTAACATCTGCATAAATCAAACTTTTTTAAGAATGATTACAGTTTCTAAGCTAACTTAAAATTTTCAGATTTAGAAAATGTATGTTTAATGTAGCATTAGTTTTCCATGGAATAGAAAAGGTTTTCAAAATGTTCAGTTGTTAGAGGGAAATAATATAAATGAGATTGTCCTGATACAGTTTCAGCTGGAAATGAAACTGAATTTTTGGATAGTGAAGATTTCATTTAAGAATTCTGATAAAACTGATTAATGTAAATCCTCTGCATTTAAACATTCTAATAAAACTGATTAATGTAAATCCTGTGCATTTAAGAATTCTAATAAAACTGATTAATGTAAATCCTCTGCATTTAAGAATTCTAATAAAACTGATTAATGTAAATCCTCTGCATTTAAGAATTCTAATGAAACTGAATAATGTAAATCCTATGATTCATGTAGGTATTCTTCTGTTATCAGGAGATTCAGAAATGTGTGTTTATATGCATGCATGCATTTTTAAATGTAGGTGCTCGTGTGTACATGTGTATATTCTTTATGTATGTATGTGTATATGCGCATACATGCATATACACATGCTTACATATCTACAGTGGAACCCGAGATACGAGTTTAATTCGTTCCAGCATTCAACTGGTATAGCGAATTTCTCGTATCTAGAAACAAGCTTCCCCATTGAAAATAATGGAAATTCAGTTAACCCGTTCCACACCCCAAAAAATATCAACATTTTAATATCAAGTCAATTTTTCCTAATAAATAACACTGGTAAATAATATAACAATAGTTTAACTTTGTTACCAACATTTTAACTCATTCTCATTAATCCACACCAACAACAGCTTCTCAACATCTAGGAGTACTTTTATGGTGCTTGGAAGCAACGATAATTCCTTTGGCTACATCAGGTTTCTTAATTTCTTCCTGCTTCTTCAGAATAGTAAAGATTTTCGATGTTGAAAGGCCGCAAGTCTTCGCCAATTCCGTCACCATGCTTATGTTTATCTACGATTTCTTTCTTGATATCGATGGCCATGGCCTCCTTATTTTTCTTTGCAGCACTATCTGAGGCAACAATCTTCTTGCGAGGCATCTTGAAATAATTATTTTCACGTTAAATGTCAAAACAATTAACTTGCAAGTGCACAAACACGTATATAAAAGAACACTGAGTGATCTGACGAGGGGATTCCCCGAATTGAGCCGGATAGGGAAACGGCGCCACCCATACCAACAGCCTGGCTGATTGCTCGTTACTCGAATTAATCTCGTATTTTGCTCATACTTTCCTCGTATCTCGAGGTTTCATTGTACATTTCTGAATCCCGTCCTAATAACGGAGGAGTACCTTTGCCAGTATTGCAACAGAGCTAGAATGAATTATTGTGTTAAATATGTGGAAATTGCATGCTTAAAGTACTGTTATTTTCTAAAAATATTATGTATGTCTATTTTTTACAAGAAGAAAAAATAGCTAAAAGCTGTTAATTTACTCGGATTTATTAGTCCAAAGGGGCTTTGTCCCTAAAGAACTATTGTTTTTGTTTTGCATTGGTTCACTATAAATATCTGTTTTACTTTTCAAACTGTTCCTACCAAATGTTAGAGTCCCTAGTGTGGGATTAATACTCTCTATCTTAGTGCCCTCTATAACCTATGTTAGGGTTAACCTGTATAACCTACAAGGATTGCCAGTTTAGGCGAGATATCTAGGTGGTCATCATGATACGTACCTTATTTTTTATTATTTTAACATTAAATTGAAAGTAATAAACTAGTTTTCAAGAATGGAGTTAAACTAGATTTGCATTCAACTCTGGTTTATTGTATTAATGATGTTTTGCTGTAACAAATATTAATTTTTTGTTTAAGTATAATAATTTAAAATGTTTTTTCTAGAGAATGAAGTACTGCCACTAAGGTAAAGGTGCTAACTTGCAAGGTAATTTTCTATTCTACATTAACTCAATCTTTATGTCCTGTTACAGATATATTGGCAGAAATAATGAAAACCTGACATTCAAAAAGAAAAATAATAATGTTGAATGTAGTATATTAGATGGTTAACTGAGGTTTGGCAACTCATTAATAATCTTACACATATTGAGTACGAATAACTTTGACAATTACCGGTATTTTCAATAGTATAAAATTAGGCAAGAAAGCAGTTTTAGCTTAGCACCGATTTTAAATACAACTCTCTTACCAATATTGGTTTGACGAAGGTAAAATATAATTGAATTTAATAAGTTGGAAATACTGTTTGTCTTTCCATGAGTTAAAAAATAATTTCAAATAAAATTTCTTTTTTTCAGTTTTTCATGTTATTTGTTTAATGTTATTGTAATCTGATTTATTATATTTAGTCACATATTCCATCCCTCTTTGCACTATAGTATATAATTCAAAGGACTTATCAGTTTCAGCAATATTTTTTTTACCAGTATACATTTTTACCATAACTCTGTTTCTAAATCATATCCTGAAAAATTAAGGAGTAAAGTACACAAAGAAGGAAATCTTTGCACCCAAATGGTTAAAGCCCTAGTGTGACTTTGGTACTTTGATCTAACTTCTATTCCTAATAAATAATCCAGCTGCATACAGTTTACTCAATTTCTGCCATGTGTTAGGTAAACAATATTAGCTTTTTTTAAATATATCTTTTACAACTATTCCATCAGGTAGATTTCTTTCATATTTTGTCTTAATTGAGTCATCCTGCTAATTAAGAATTTATTAAAGTTAATATGTTAAGTTTTTGTGTGTATAATTCATTTTAAGTATGTGCAAGCAAATGCATACATTAACAGTTACATAGAATTATGTTTTGGGTATCAAATTCAGAAAATTTGGGGCTGTTTTTAGAAGATTTATTAATGATTTATACTATATTAATATTGGTAAAAAATTTCTGTGGCTTTTATACGAGAGTATATATTTTAAAGTAGCTGCATGATATGGTAGAGGTAAAAAGCTTCATGTGGATCATAAATTAATATTATGTGGCAATTTTTCATTTATTTAATAAAGAAAATATTCAAGCCACAATTAAAATTTTTTCACTAGATTATTTGCATACAAAGTTTGCAGCAAATATTTCCTGCAACAGAAGTGACAATTTTTATTTTGCCAAGACAGGAAATTTAGTTAGTGAAAGCAGTAACCCTATTTTGAGATGTTAAACAGGAAGGCAAATTTTTGAATTTAAATTGATTTTTGAAGGAAGACTTATTTAGTCTTGCTATCATTCTACGTGGCTCTTAACTTTTTTATGGTATTTATAATTTTATTGTTATTCAGCATTCTGTTTGCTTAGAATGCACATGAATGTAGACTTGAAATATTTTATATTGCAAACTGAGATGCCATTGTTATCATAATTAAAGATTTTTGCTCTGATTTTGGAGGAATTTACTGATAATACTTTTGATTGTGTATTGGTTTCTGGTTTATTGAAATGTGTAAAATAGCCTGTTAATGCATATACGTATGTTAATGACATGTATATGTTTATGAAGTATTCTGTTATATGTATATAGTGTTGTGATTAGTTTTCTGCTTACTCTTTATTTAAGAAAAAGTTATCTGTAAGAAAGCGAATATTCTTTACTATATGTAGGAGTAAAATTGAAAAGGCTAATGCAATATAATTAATACAAAATTAAGTTTTTTCTCATGTACTTAAATACAAACATAGCCATTAAAGACTTTCTCAACCTTGCAATTCTAAACAAATCTTAAGTATTTTTCACTTGAAATTATAGGCATTGTGTAAGGTATATAATTGAAGCTTACTATGTGATAGCGTGAAATTAAATTTTTAATTACTGAAATGTAAATTTTTAAATATGAAATACTCAGTGCATTTTATATGCATCTTTTAATACTTCAACTATATTTAAAAACTGAAAACATCTGAAGTGTGAAATTATTACAAATTTTTCTTTTTCTTGTTTAGGAGCTGTTCTCAAAACATTGGGTGACAAAGAATTCACTTTTACAAAAATCGAGCAGGATATTAAAGACGGCGAACTATAGAACAAATATGGCAAAGCTGCATGAAGTCTATGTTGAATTTTATTATTGAAAAAAATATGCTCTTCAGATTTAATGTTAGTTTTTATTGTTTAACAGTAATTGCAGTTTTTGAATACCTGTAAAATAAACCTAATTCTTAAATTAATTTCATGTGTATTTCTTTTGCAAGTATTACAGTTCATAATACTTCAAACAACTTGAAATTTTATACTTCTTAATTTATGTGGAATATGTTCATAATAATTTTATAATTTAAATAACTCATTGTCATCATATGAGCATAATCTAAAATGCACAGCGTTTGACAACAAATTAATAAAAAATTAGCCAACTTCTAATTGCTTTCTTTTGTCCAGTTGCCTCTTTTTAAATCATTTAATAGCATAAAGCTATTTGATGAAAAAAATAATTGGTATGTCCACATCAACATGCACATTTATAATGATGTTATAGAAAAAGTCACATGAGATAAATATTAAAAAATTCAATATTCCTAAACAAATTAACTTTTTGAAATTTTATCTGGTATATAAGATAAAATAAAGAACATATTTAGGTAATTTTGAATTTGCATAATCTTATAAACTTATTTATGAAATTAACAGTTACCTTGTAAAAGGGAACTTTTTAAAAATACCTCAATAAAGCATTTCTTTTGTAGAGGTGAACTTTTAGTACTGATCTAATATATTTATAAGATTTTAAACTGAAAAAGACAACAATAATAGATTACAATACATTGCAAGATTGACTGATAAATGTAAAATTTTTACATATCATAATTATGTGTGTAATTAAAACAGAAGCTACTCGATTAACTTGCATGCAAATTAATATTTTCTTTAACATGTTTGGGATAAACTGAATTTTAATAAATAAATATGTATATATTTGTGTATTATCTGAAGATATGAATGAAATATTTGTGACATTAAACATTCATCTTCAAGGAAAATAACAAAGTCAACTTGGTAAACTATTGGAAAAGGTAAGTTTTATACAATTTCCTGGTCTATATTTAACAATTTTAAAATTTAGCACACTCATTCAAATAATCTAAACGTATGATGTTTTCTTTTGTGCTACATTCGTTTACTGAATTTGTTAATTAACTATATTGTACTTTAGATAGAAATTAACGTAGATATTCCTTGTATTTTACGGTATAAAAACTTATATATTTGATAATAATTGACCTAAATCTTCCCTATGTTTTCTTTGAATATACGAATGACTTTGGTAAAAATTTAGCCCGATGTCTTCTCTTTACTGTGTAAAGTACACATTTTTGGTAAAAAATTTGCATAAATCTCCAATTACCTATTTACTGCATTTTTCGTAAAATGTGCTTATTTTAATCTCTTATTTTTTATATAAATCTATGCAAAAATGTTCTGCATATTATGATTAAAAGATAAAATTAATTTAATATCAAATTTTTACATATCCACCTTTTAGGTATGTACAGCAATATGGAATATATATAACTGGAAAATTTAAATGCAAAAAAATTAATTTATATTCAAAAATTACATAACACTAAAAGCTGAAAATCACTTTTAATATTTCATTTAAAAGTGACTACAATATATGCAATAAATTTTGTAAACCTGAGTTCTATGTTTTAAATCAATTAATGCTATCGTTCATTTACATGGCATAAGAAAATGTCCTTCGGAAAAGCAAATAATTTATTTAAAGTGTTATTTAGTAAACAACTGTTTGCTACAGTTGTTTACTAAATTTAAATTTATGAAATGAATTTAGTAAACAAAAATGCAAATGAACGATAGCATTAATTGATTTAAAACACAGAATTGATGTTTACAAAATTTATTGCATATTTTGTAGTCACTTTGAAATGAAATATTAAAAGTAATTTTCAGCCTTTACGTGTTACATAATTTTTTAATAGATTTTTTTTTTTTTCATTTACTAGTGTATTTAAATTTTCCAGTTATATATATTCCATATTGCTGTACATAAATAAAAGGCAGATATGTAAGAATTTGATATAAAAATTATTTTACCTTTTAATCATAGTATACAGAACGTTTTTGCATAGATTTATATAAAAAATATGAGATTAAAATAAGTACATTTTATGAAAAATGCAGTGAAAAGGTAATTGGAGATTTATGCAAATTTTTTACCAAAAAATGTGCATTTATACACAGTAAAGTGGAGAATACATCGGATTAAATTTTTACCAGTCATTCGCATATGCAAAGAAAACATAGGGAAGGTTTAGGTCAATTACTATCAAATATATACTTTTTTGTACCGTAAATTACGGGAAATATATACGTTAATTTCTATCAAATATATACGTTTTTGTACCGTAAAATACGGGCAATATCTACCTTAATTTTTACCTAATATATACGTTTATATACAGTAAAAAATCGGGGAAATTTACGTAAATTTTTACTAAATATATACGCATACATGAAGCAAAAAATTGAGATTTACGTATATGCGATAAATATACGTAAATTTTTACTAAAAATATACGTAAATCCCTGAAATTTACGTATATTATACGTAAAAGTAGCGAATGAACAGTAGTCTCTTGCGTAAATATACCTAAATTTTACGTAAAAGTTACGTATAGTATAACGTAAAAATATATGTAAATATTTAGTAATTGCCACTGGACACTTTTTATGATATTTTTACGTTCAACTTGAATGTTTTTTATACGAAAGGCCATTCGTAAATTGCACGTATTTTTCTCGTGCAATTTACGAATGCATGCTGCCTGGGTAGTATCAGATACTGCACATTATTGTCTGCTTCTACTAAAAATATGTACGAGTACTACTAATGCTGGGGCACATAAAGTAAACATTTTTGAAAAATAAATTCAACTTTGTAAAATATGTGTTCAAATGGCTTTTGTTCATGAATTCTGCTGAAAAATATGAAACTGATTTAGAATTTAAAAAGATCAAACTATACATTTACTTAACATCTTTTGGGGTCAGTCAAAGGATTTAAAGTCTTCTGAACACTAAAATGGTGGTTATTTTGTGGATAAGACAAATGTATTTTTGACCAAAGAGGTAAAGTTGATAAGAATCATAAAATGATGACAGCAGCAGAGAAAACTTTAAATAAATTGATTCTACATGCTATCCCATGTTAAGTATAACTGCAGATTATTTTATCATCTTGTAATGCTAAACAGTCAACTCTGAAGACAAACTTCTTGGAAAGCTATTCTAAAATAACATTTTTTAAAGGTATTCCAAAACATGAGCTCATTAATGGATACTGTGGAGAACTCATTATTATTTGTCCGCTGCCTTTCTCCCTCTCTGAAGGAAAATTCGAGCTGGTTACTCGGTTCCTAGCTGCCGTCGGTGAAGCACGCACTCACCTCTCTTCCCCTCCGTGATGTTATCGTAGCTGTAATATGACTTTCTTGATTTTTACTCATGCGGACTTGCGAACTGAAAAATGCTCATCTTGTAACTACATGCAATGTGATTGTGTATAAGTGAATACAGCCAAAAGTCGTTAATCCGGACTCGTCGGGACTTCGGCGATTCCGGATTATAGATCATCAGTTTAAATCTGGTAAAATGGCATGCAGAAATTATAAAATTAAAAATATTAAACCATAATTTATGAAATAAAGAACAATTATGATCTAAAGGGTATCAAAATTTACAAAAAAAAGCTTAATATTTATTTGTTTACTTTATTAAACATTTCTTTCAATGTAAGTTGCTTCGTTTTTTATGTGATAATACTTTCTCTTTAATTCTATAAACAGACATAATTTCTTGTTCCATTACAAAGTTCCGCTGTTCAAGTCCTATAATTGCTGTGTCGGGAATACCGACTAATTTGTCAATCGAAATTTTTTCGTTTTCAATAACCTGTGTCACTTTCTTCGCTGTCGGAGAAGCGAATTATAATGACGAGGCATTTGATTTAAATCATATCAAAGACGGAGTACATCGAGGTGAAATACTACATTGAGTAAGCAATTATAAGCCAAATAAAATAAAAACATCTGCCCTAAGATAAGGATAGTGCTGACAGATCAACTTCCAATTCATTACACGCCACCGCAGCGTTAAAGATAAACAAACGTTAAAGTTTAGATAAACAAAGGATATGCCTTTATCCATTTTTTGCAGCAATTCCACTTTTTGTTTAATGGACTCCGAAAGATACTTTCGCTTTGTATATCCTTTACATATTAGTAAATATATATCGGAAATTCTATTTGACATAATCGAAAGTTCAAGCTTACTTTTATAAAATTGCTCTAACAGTCTGCAATAACAATAATAATCCGGATCCAATTCAAAGATTAAGGAACAACGCAATCTGCAACATTAACTGAATTAGATAATTTTATCTTAGCTTATCCCGTCCGTTATACATTAAACGCGCATTCGTAAACGTATTTTGCGCACGCACACACGCAAATTCGTACCGGTGAAGGTCTTACGTGCATGCGCAGAAAGTTTGTAGCTCTGAGGTCCGGATTATGGGTGTCCGAATTAACGACTTTTGACTGTATATGTTAAAATATATATCATCCTAAAATTTAATATAAATGTTAATATTACCGAGTCAGATTTTGTTAACATTCAACGTGCAATTAAAAATGGCATCCATTAACAACAGCCATAAATTGCGACTCGTCAAGTTAGTGAACACGTGCCTCCTGTAACCTGCTTGCATCCTCAAGTTCTGTGATTATAATGTGCTACGAAGTGAAAATTATTTCTGTTCATGCAAACTACTAGGACACGAAAATAAGGATGGATTACGCCAGCAATATAGTGTGAAAAACAGTTGTGCCTGCTTAACAACGTGCTTGTGAATTATCATGTGTCTCATGCAAATCGTCAAAGTGCTTTGAAGTGATCCCCATATAAATCGTACAACGTGGTTACATATAAAATAAGTTTTTTCGGAATATTTTTTCTATAAGTGAATTGTGTTGTGCTGAATCTGCTGCTGACTGAGCAAATATTTCTCGTATAATTTGGAGGTCAGCCACGCAAATTCTTAGTATTACTTATGCTTATATTCGGATAGCTTACCGGAAAAGTGTTTCTCTCACGTTAATGTTTACATTATTTATTTTGCACTAGTGTCGTATGTGAACTTATTAGTGACTGATTATTGTGTATTTATTTGTGTCATATTGGCAATATATATTTGTTTTTGTGAATCATGGCTCCAGCACAACCCATAGCAGACGATCTTAATATTTCACGTGTTTCCGTCAAACCTCCCCCATTTTGGAAGGTCAACCCTACTTTGTGGTTTGCACAACTAGAGGCCCAGTTTGATATCGCCGGAATCACTATTGACTCCACGAAATTCAATCATGTGATATCTGCAATCGAGTCTGATATTCTCAATAGCGTTTGTGATATCATTTTACATCCAACTGTGACTGGCAAATATGATACACTAAAAACACGCTTAATTGAATTGCATTCTGAAAGTGAGGAGTCAAAGATACGTACACTTCTTCAAGGGCTAGAACTTGGCGGTCAACGCCCATCACAATTACTTTGCCGCATGCGAAACCTCGCTGGAGAGACCGTTGGAGAACCTTTGTTGAAATCCCTATGGATATCTCGTCTCCTGCAAAATACACAAAGTATTCTTGCTGCCTCAAGTGATGATCTTCCAAAACTAGCAGTTGTAGCTGATAAAATTACAGATCTGACAACTCTCCCGCACATAAATAGTGCTGCTACAGCACTTACCTCTCCCATTGAACAGCAAGTTGCAGAGCTAACAAAGCAGGTAAATGAACTTTCGCTAGCCTCAAAAACAGCCGTGAGCGTTCTTGTGAACGAAGAGACTATTCCAAACGCAACAGTAGGCGTAATAGATCTAGCGGACGCTATCAACAGTATAAAGAACTGTGCAACAACATCTGTTTCTACCATACTAATTTTGGTTCCAAGGCACGAAAATGTGTTTCTCCCTGCAATTTCCGGCAGTCGGAAAAATAGATCGGCGATCGCTTGCCGGCCAACGTTGCGACCGCCACATCAATCGAATTCTTTTGGCCGATTGATCCTCAAAGCTGACATTTTTAATTGACACCGGAGCCTATTTATCTGTCATTCCCAAGAGTTACAGTCAGCATGTCAAAATACCAGCTGCATTGGAACTCTTTGCCGCTAACGGCACTAAAATTGCAACGTATGGCACCAAACTTTTGACCATCAATTTAAACTTACGTCGCTCATTTACTTGGCCTTTTATCCTGGCAGATGTCAATCAACCCATCATAGGTGCTGACTTTCTCACAAAGTTCAACTTACTCATAGACGTTAAAAACAACCATTTAATTGATGGACAAACAAAACTATATTCTTGCGGTAGACTTCCTAATGTGAACCCGCTCAGTACTAGCATTCATATTTTGATGGGTAACTCAAAATTTGACAAAATTCTTGCCGATTACCCTAGCTTGACGAATCCTTCGCAAACTTTTGAGAGGCCACCAATGTCAACGATTTTCCATCACATTGAAACTAAAGGACCTCCTATTTTCTCCAAACCTAGAAGATTATCTCCAAAATTACTTCAAGCTGCACGTCAAGAGTTTGATTTTCTCCTATCAAAAGGCATCATTCAGCCTTCAAAAAGTCCTTGGGCAAGCCCCCTGCACATGGTTCGTAAGGCTAATGGCGACTGTGCAGGGATTATCGTCGCTTAAATGCCGTTACAATTCTAGATCGCTCACCCGTACCCCATATTCAGGACTGCACTCAAATGTTTTCAGAAAAGAACATATTCTCAATACTTGATTTAACACGTGCCTATCATCAAATTCCTGTTAACCCTGCAGACATTCCGAAAACTGCCGTCACAACCCCTTTTGGTCTTTTTGAATTTTTGGCTATGCCGTTTGGTTTACGAAATTCAGGCCAAACTTTCCAATGTTTTATACATGAAGTTTTATTTGGATTGGATTTTTGCATCCCTTATTTTGACGACATCCTTATTGCATCGACTAGCGAAGAGGAGCACATCCGTCATCTTCGTCAAGTGTTTGATCATTTGAATAAACATGGTTTGACATTAAATCCTAACAAATGTGTACTCGGAAAACCATCTGTTTCATTTTTAGGTTGCCTCATTACTGCCTCAGGTGTAAAACCCCTGCCTGAGAAAACAAAAGCAATTGCCGACTTCCCCAAACCTACCACTATTGTCGAGCTCAGACGTTTTTTAGCCATGATAAACTTTTATCGCCGCTTCTTAACAAAGTCAGCCGAGACCCAAGCTTCACTGAATGAACTCTTAAAAGACTCACGTAAAAATGATAAACGCCCTGTTCCTTGGAACGACGAACTTAATCAGGCATTTGAAAAATGTAAACACGACCTTAGTAATGCTGCAACTCTCTCCTAACCAAAAGCTGAGTGTTATGGTCGACGCTTCTGACATTTCCATCGGAGCTGTCTTAAACGTTCGACATTCTAATGACTACCAGCCGCTAGGATTTTTCGCACGTAAGCTGTCCCCTACAGAACAAAAATAAAGCACGTATGACAGAGAATTATTAGCTATTTACGCAGCTATTAAGTATTTAAGGCATAATCTTGAAGGTCAACACTTCACTATATTTACTGATCACCGACCTCTAACTTATGCATTCACATCAAAATCAAATTCTGCTTCCCCGAGACAAATTCGGCATTTAAATTATATAGCTCAATTCAGCACTGATATTCAGAATATATCACATTCCAGCAATGTCGTCGCAGATACTCTCTCACGTATTCAGGGCATCGATGCCAATGCACCACTGGATTTCACGCTCATTGCTCACTCGCAACCCACTGATGAGGAGTTAAAACGTCTGAGTGAAGACCCAAACTGCTCGCTGAAATTCCAGTCATTACAACTTACTCGGGACCTCCAACTATTGTGCGATACCTCCAACAACAGACTGCGACCTTATGTACCACTTGAGTTCAGGAAAAAAGTTTTTGACTGTTTTCACAACCTATCGCACCCACGTATCCGGGCTTCCAAAAAGCTCATACAAGAAAGATTCGTTTGGCCATCCATGCTAAAGGACATTGCCAACTGGACTCGTTCCTGCATCATGTGCCAATGTTCAAAAGTTACCCGGCACACACATAGCCTTTTGGAAAAAATTGCGATGCCATCCGAACGATTCGACCACGTCCATATAGACATCGTCGGTCCTCTGCCACCATCTGACGGTTATCGATATCTACTCACCTGCATTGACAGATTTACTCGTTGACCTCGTCTGCTGACTCTGTGGCTCGACAATTCATCACCGGTTGGATTGCACGATTTGGTGTACCATCAATTGTGACTACTGATCAAGGTCGACAATTCCAGTCACACCTTTTCGCTTCTCTGACATCTATGCTTGGAATACGCCGAATTCGAACTTCACCATACCATCCTTCCACCAACGGCTTAGTGGAACGCTTACATTGCGACCTGAAAGCAGCCTTGAAGTGCCGTAACGACACCCGTTGGACTACTTCACTTCCTCTTGTGCTTCTTGGTTTGCGTTCTTCTTTCAAGCAAGACCTCGCAGGTTCATCCGCTGAACTTGTCTACGGCACACCCCTTCGATTACCATCTGAGTTCTTTCAGCCATCCTCTGCTCCAGTCGATTCAGCATCCTTTCCGAGAGGCGATGAAGAAGCTGTCTCCAACTCCTACTTCGTGCCACAACAAATCTGCCCCTTTCGTGCACCACGCACTGAGCACTTGCACTCACGTGTTTGTGCGAAACGACGAGGTCAAACCACCACTCACTCCTCCATACGATGGACCCTTCAAGGTCTGTGCACGTAACAATAAGCATTTCACCGTTCTTGTGTGCGATAAGGAAACCGTTCTGAGCATAGATCGTCTGAAGCCTGCTTTCTTCGAAGCTTCAAACACTCAGGTTCCTGTGACCAGCAATCCTGACTCCCCGGATCCAACTGCTACTCCGGATACTCTTCCTTCGACCGACCTTACGCTTCCTCCCAGTGCTCCACCAGTCGTCACACGATTGGGAAGACGTGTGCACTTCAACACCAGATATTTGTGAACTGAATTTTTCCATCGTACCTTTGGTACTCAGGGGGGGGGAATACTGAGGAGAACTCTTTATTATTATTATTATTTGTCCGCTGTCCCGAGAGACGGCGCTAGATTTCGTGGATTTCATCAAGAGGTTTTGGAGAATCATATTTCTCCTTCTTCCTCTCTGGAGGAAAATTCGAACTGGTTACTCGGTTCCTGGCTGCCGTCGGTGAAGCATGCACTCACCTCTCTTTCCCTCCGTGATGTTATCGTAGCTGTAATATGACTTTCTTGATTTTTACTCATGCGGACTTGTGAACTGAAAAATGCTCATCTTGTAACTACATGCAATGTGATTGTGTATAAGTGAATATATGTTAAAATATATATCATCCTAGAATTAAATATAAATGTTAATATTACCGAGTCAGATTTTGTTAACATTCAACGTGCAATCAAAAATGGCATCCATTAACAGCAGCCATAATACTATCATTTTCATAAATAACTTCCTACAGTGGTTAATCAAGATACTCATTCTGATGTTATACAAATTTTTAAAGCAACAACATTCTATCAAAAATCTTTGCAAAGGCAACTATTCAAAAGCCATTATTAACATGCATCCTGAGATATTTTAATATCTGTAACTTATAGTTATGACACAAAGAGGAAAATAATATTGAGACTATAATTAAGTTAGCTTCCATTTTTTTTTCATATTATTGTAGTCAATTTCATTTTATTGAGTTTGAAAAACAGTGACATATTTCTTTTTTTCCTAAATACATGCGAAATCTTTATTTTTTATTACAAAAAATATATACACTTCCTCCGAGAAACATACTGTTTACTGCTTCTTTTTTAACCTTACTAACTGCATATTATAAATATGCAAAACCTACTCTTGTAATTAAAGAATAAAAAATACATCGCTTGCATCAATTAACTATGTACACTGCTCAAAAAAAAAAAAAAAAAAAAAAAAAAAAAAAAGACATTCCTATATCTCCCGTTCTACTGGGCCGATTGACAAAATTCAAATTGCGTTCTTCATGTCTCGAAAGCGCGACTTAGGATATATATTAGATTTATATATAGCACTATTCTAACAAAGGTATTTTGACACAAAATCGGACTTTTTCTGAAATAACATACCAATTTTTTTTACATATTTCGATTCTACGACTCAAATTACGCCTAAATATGAAATTTTGTAAAATTTGGAGCGAAATTTACGGAGAAATTCACAAATTTATGTTGGCACTTTTTGTTCAGTTTGCGCCAAGAATAGTTCACTTGGCGAATGTCTTAATACGTATATGGCAACCTTGTTTCCTTTCCCATGAGAGGAAAAAAAGTCACCATCATTCTTTTTTCCAAATAATATTCTTTATATATTTTTTATTATAACTGTTATTATTTTAAGTAATTTTTTCTTTTTCGAATTTCATTTTAATTGTTTAAGTTGCATTTTTTTCTTCGAATAACTGTTTTAAAAATTTCTATTTACCTATTCAAACTGCGTCAATAACGGTGCAGCGTTTAATTTTTTTTCAAATAGTTTTCTTTATATATATTTATTTGTCATAGTTATTATTTTAGGAAATTTTTAAATTTTTATACCTTTATTTTAATTGTTTGTGTTGCATTGTCTCTTTAGATAATTGTTTTAAAATTTTCTATTTATTCCTTCGAACTGAGCATTTTAAATATATTTATTAATATAAATTTTCCAGTGTGATTTTATTTATTTGAATTGCGTTTCTTTCCGAAGAATATTTTGTAACCTAGACTATGATGCAATTGAAAACTGCATATATTAAAAGAGAAATTACAGTAAAGCACAGTTAACACGGCTTTCAATGTTCAGTTCAGAAAAGAAATATATAAATAAGAGAGATGTATAACGGACATTTTAACATAGGATGACTTGCATACACTGCTTTAAACAGTTTAATCATTGTGCCCATTGCTTTACACAGTTTTATCCTACATTTGGTTTCTTAAAATGTTATTCATATTTTAGTCAAATATTTTATTTTTGAAATCTCAAGAATCAAATATCATAAGATTAAAAAGTTTCAAATTAAAAAAAAGTAGAAATATTAAATTTTATGCAAAAATTTATTTTTTCTTTTCTTTTTCTTCAGGCATTCTACTTTATTCTTGCTCTTTTTCTTTAGGCATTTTGCAAGTATATTAAAAAGCATCCAACTTTTCGAAATAATCTTGGTATTTCTGACAATCATTTTAAATAAAGTTATCGCCTTCCATTTCATAAAGGCCCACAAACGGCCGAGCGGTAGAGAATCGTTGAACACTGGTAGTTCACTCCGGGGTTCGAATCCCGGTAAACGGGCTGGTTACATGGGCGTTTTCGTGGATTTTCTCATGTGTACCGTGTATGCTAGCTGGTTTGTCTTTGAAAGTTCATCACGAAGTATTTGGTCAGAGCCTTTATCAGTCTTTAGAGGCTAAACATTTTCAAGGTATGAGATGAAAGGAAAGTCTGGTTTCATCAAGAGGTTTTGGTTTATTTAATTATGCTTAAGGGAAGGGATGCCTTCGTGGAGGACTTTCTAAGGGAAACTGGCTCGCATACACGTTACATATGAGGAAAACCACGAAAACGCCCATGCAGACAGCCCGTTCGCGCGATTCGAACCTCGGACCGAACTACCAGTGTTCAGCGATTTACCGCTCAGCCGCTGTTTCATCAGGAGGAAAAAAAAAAACGTCTTTAGGTGACATCCACATACATCACTGTATAAACTCCTGAATCTTCAAATAATTCGACTGAGAAAATCATGGGATTCTCCATTTATGATACGATATGATGTTCTATAACGTAATTTAAATTTATACAACCATATAGTCTACAACCAGTCGCTCTTCACTTTAATCTGTAATGATATCGTTCACGTATCATTACAGATTAAAGTGAAGAGCGTCCAAGTGTTCGTAAACACGTCCAAGTGTTTTCTCTTTGAACACCTAAATTCTTTGAATTTTATTTTCTTTCAAATTTCCCTGCAAATTTTTGCTTAATTTTCTCCCTAATTTTCTTCTTTCCTTCTACAGTTATTTTCAGTGCTCACACAAAAAAATTAAGATTTTTCGATTCCTAAACTTCCATAAATTTTGCATTCTTGTCAATTTTTTTAAAATATCAATTGAATCAACTGCGTTTCAGCTGAAGACAGCTTTTTATTTTCTAAACATTTTAACTATAGAGCAAAGTCCAAAGCATAAATATTTTAATTAAAGGATTTTTGCTAAATGACAAAGAAATAAAACAGTCCAGCAGGGTTTATTCTGTACCACCGAGTAACCCGATTCTTACATCGGCTGAAACAATCTAAATCATATTAAAGATCATGTTTTTTTATACAATCTATAACGCGAGAGAAAAATTAGCTTCTTAAAATATTCTTTTTAAGAGGATTAATATAAAATATTATATTTAAATATATATATTTTTAAAGCTGGGACTTGAACCAAACTGTCAGACTTTTAAAGTTTAATTTACATGGTGGTTATAATTAACGTTCCAATTTGAAATGGTCATAAAAGGAAAACTACTGGACCAAATGTTATCAAACTTGGGAATCGTGTAAAGGAGGTTAGGAGAATTTATTTTCCGCAGGGAAAAAAAAAAAAAAAAAAGAGTTCAAAAACTCACCACCAGTGGAAAAATGGCGCTGTATACAATATTGGTAAATAAAATAAGACATGAAAACATCTGTTTAAAATGTGTTTAATAGTTTCCGAAACGTGTTACGAAGCATGTTCAATGTAGCGTCCAGCATTTTCCGAGAGCAAGTTAAATCCTGTTACTGCATTCTTAACAGCAGTTCTTAGCATATCACGAGGAATGTTACGGACATTTTTCATTTCTGCCAAATTGTTTAGAATATCACCATAAACAGTGCTTTTGAGATAACCCCATAGCCAAAAGTCACAGAGATTGAGGTCTGGTGGGAAGAGGGGAATTGTCGGCCTATAAGACGTTCATTCGTAAAATGTTTCCTAAGTAACTGTGCGACGCACGTGAGGTGGGGCCCAGCCCTGCATAAAAATCGTAGTATCTAAAATGCCATGTTACTGCAGTTCCATGCAATTCATGTATCACGAAACATTTTAACACTGACTCTAAGTGAGCTGCAATCACAGTGGTCCAGCTGTCGCCTGCTTTTCAGAGAAAAATGGTTCAGTTATAAAACTAGCTGTCATTCAACACTAAACGGTGTGGAATGACTGCTATGCAATCGAATGCAGTAGAAGAATGCAATGGAACTAGATAGATAACATGAGGGATTTCTTTGGCCCAAATCGATTAAAAGCGTTTTGAATCAGTATCTTCATGTTTTAGTGCCGAATTCAGGCTTAAAAAATTACAAATTAGCGATCTGTAAGAAAACAATTTCCAGATTGTACGCACTTGTGCGAGTGATTTGCGATCTCACATTTTCTAATCGCTAATTCGTGGTTTTCACGGACGAATTTCTCACTTACACGGATGATGCACTCGACTTTTATCGAATTCAACGCTTTTAAATGGTAATTTGCCTACTTCAAAGTTTCTTAAGGGTATGCAACATGTTAAACCTGTGTAACAAAAGGTTAAGTTAGATTCCGACCCATATTTCGTTTAACAATATTGCATACAGCGCCATTTTCTCCTGGTGGTGAGGTTTCCAACTTCCTTTTTTTCGCGAAAAATAAATTCCCATGACCTCCTTTACACGATTACCAAGTTTGATAACATTTGATCCAGTAGTTTTCCTTTTATGACCGTTTCAGTGTGGAACTTTAATTATAACCACTCTGTATATTATTAAATTTTAATTTGAAGCTATGCGTTATATGTATACCAAGCGTACATTTTTCGCTTTTATGGAAAAATAAAGAATCAAAGCAAATATACTTAGGATAATGGACCAAAACTGAAAAAATTTCCCCTCCCTCCGAAAATAAAATATTGAAACTTCGACCTTGAATTTATTGGATTATCGAAATATTTAATTTGACTTATCTTCTAAGTCCTAGATCCGACAACAATTCCGTCAAAACTTCCGAATTACTTAAGCTAAAGTAAAAGATTTAGTATATATTCACTGTATGTTAATAAAGTAATCAGAGTGGAATAAAAATAGATTATAAAATTTACGCTGATGCTACTTTTTGTCTGACTGCACAACATGTAACGGAAGAAGAGGCTTGTAGAGATCTGTTTTTGACATGCCTCTAAAAGTAGATGTCATACTCCTTTTGTCTCTTCAATGTCAAAAAACTTTCCTTTGAGAGGCAACTTTAGTTTTTGGGAAAGAAAAAAATCACAAGAAGACAAATTTGAAGAACATGCAGGACGATTGAGTACACATACTTATTTTCGGAACACAAGCGGTTCTCCGACTGGTTATTGAACTGATGAAAAGATGCATTGTCATGCAATACAAAACATTCGGAATAGGTTTTCTGACTGAAAACGTAAGATTAAAAGTCATCTGCTTAATTCACAGTCATTTACAAGTCAACTACTCGGGCAATTGCAGAATCGTTTTGATCCTGAGCTTGTAAGACAAACCTAATATCACTGGATTTAAACACTTCTTTAATCTTCCGAGAACGTTCCTTCTTTAGCTCATATTCCAAGAATATTAAGTGAATACAATTATTGCAAAAGCAATTGAGTATTCATTTGCACTACGGCTTGGTAGTTTACTAACGAGTTAACAAACCTTAAATTCTGCTTTTTGTGTCTAACAATACAACAATATTTTAAATATTTAGAAATAAAATATTAAATTGGAGATTTAAATGGAGCCTCACCAGTTGCCTAGCATTTGAAGATTGTTAAATAGTAATTGTTTTTTGCGAAGTCTAACCCAGGCTGCATGGTTGGTTTTCGTAGTTTTCTAGGTTCTCTTTACAAAGGTTCTGTATGAAAGCATCTTAATCATATAGCTCCCATGTTCTTTCTATGTTCAAATAACCAATTAACCTAGTTTAAGCGCGATTTCTAAGTGAAGTTACTAGCAAAACCCGAATACTCATTAAAAATCATGTAGCTTGGCAATCGGGAGTAACATGAAAGATGCGGCGCCAATAATTGAATTGCTGCTACGGTACGCTGTTTTTAAACTTAGATGGTAGTTCCTTAATTAAATAGCCCACCAGCGGCCGAGCGGTAAAGACGCTGAACACTGGTAGTTCGGTCCGAGGATCGAATCACGCGAACGGGCTGGCTGCATGGGCGTTTTCGTGGTTTTCCCCATGCGTAACGTGTATGCGAGCCAGTTTCCCTTAGAAAGTCCTCCACGAAGGAATCCCTCCCTTTAGGCAGATAACCCTCGTGTGCTTTGCGATAATTAAATAATCCAATCCAATCCTTAATTAAATGTAATTGATTTGTAACTTCTACTAGAGCTGACGGTTAGAATTGAAGTGTAATTAAATAATATCGTGTGCAACATTTGCAATTTATAAGAAGGATTTATTAATAACCGTAATAATTACTTATTATATTACTAATGATTAGGATTCAGTTCTTGACAATTACATTCTAAATTAGAATTTTAAGAATATAATGAAAATACGCTATGCACAAAAATACATTTTAAGATAAAAAAATTAGTTGATTTTTTATGTTTTAAAACTTATTGAATTCATTTAATAAACATCGTATCCTCGTTGTTAATTGAATCCAGAATGTTGGGTGTCGTTTATATAATTATTCTTACTTGTCCACAGAATCTGCTGACTTATCCAGCCATTAAGTAGCTGCAGATCATTTCTACACAACCACCGAACTTCCATTAATTCACTCTCTAGATGGTTGTATGTTTATATCATAATTTGACTTTTATAAAAATGATTATTCTAAATCTTATGTTTCTATAAAAATATACTGTGCTTTAAAAATATGTATCAGCCGCTCTTTCAGCCACTTCAAAAGCAACAGTTTGTTTTTAGAAATAAATTATGCAGTTACTGTCATAAAATTCAAATAAACATCAAACAAAAATTCTCAGTTTTAGACAATTCGATTTAAACGAAGTTAAGCAGCAGACGATAAAACGCCGAAGGTAAAAATTTACTCATACAAAAAGTTACTCTTATTTTTTTTAAGATATAGAGAAATTAAAAAAAATAGTTAAAAATTTGAATAATATCATCTATAATTTAAAAAAATAGCTTTAAATATAGTATTAATAAATATTTATTACGCATCATTGAGGGAAAAAAATGTCATATAATTAATTCTCCGTAAAATTTTACTTGAAATTTAAGGTTAAAAATAGCTGTGGCAATTCAGTGTAACAAAAATCCATAGACCACATTTGGCGTTATTGTCGCTCAAAAAAAAGATGCCAAATTTCAAAACGCGAAAATATGTAAATTCGTGTATATCTTAGAAAATTTTGAATAAAAAATCCTAATTTTTTGCAGATATGCTTAAAAATACACCTACTTTAAGATGATGGTAAAAATTTTATAGGTTATAATTCAAAATTTTTTTCGAAAAATTTATAAAAATTATTTTAAAATAGAAATTTTAAAAATAAAACACAAAAAATAGGTAAATTTTATTTGGAATGAACCTAAATTTCGAAATGTGAGAGAAAAAATCAAAAAAGTTTAATAAAAAAGGAGATATTAATAAATATTTGCCAAATTCAATTAACATTGAGGAGCTAAAATTTTGAGAGCTAATATTTTAAAAACTACTCGTACGATTTTTACAAAACTTGGTATTCTGCCATAATTTGAGTCGTAGAATCGAAATATGAAAAAAATTGGTATGTTATTTTAGAAAAAGTCCAATTTTGTGTCAAAATACCTATGTTAGAATAGTGCTATATATAAATCTAATATATATCCTAAGTCGCGCTTTCGAGACATGAAAAACGCAGGTTGAATTTTGTCAATCGGCACAGTAGAACGGGAGATATAGCACTGTCCCATTTTTTTTTTTTTTGAGCAGTGTACATTCACTTGAAACTACTACAATGCTTTGCCAAAAATTAGAAACTATATCAGCTGCTATGATTGCATTGTTATTTTTATGCACTATCATCATCATCATGAAACCCAAAATTTCATTGCATGCATGTATTTTTTTTTCTTAATACATTTAGTTTCTTTATTACTATTTGAGGCATGTTTGGAACAAGAATAACCTATGAAGTGTTTTTTTGCAGTTGAACACTTTGATGCAAATCCTGCATACTACAATGTTTTTCTGTATAATTGTGCTCATTAGCGGCCAAATGGTAAGACTGTTGCTCATTGGTTCAACCAGAGTTCAAAGCTGTCATAATTATTTTATTTTAAACTTTTCATGATAATTATATTACCCGTTTTGTTTTGTGACCAACTGTGGCTTCAGTATTTTCAATGCCCTGGGTGGAGGGGGGAAAAAATTCAAAGCAAAAACGTACCTTTATTTATTTGTCATTTGTGAGAACATCTTAACTGACACTCTAAACTATATCTGAAGTTGGCCTGCCAATGACAAAAACATATCTGACGAACAAATTGCAGAATTATTTTAAAAAAGGAAAGTTATCTCTACATAAACAATGATATTTGCATTTGTAAACACATTAATTATTTTGGATTCAAGAAATTTATGGAAAAAGCCAACTAGAAAACCAAAAGAGAACCTAAAACTTTCACAAACAGATATTTTGAAACTTAATAATAAGGGACTATTTGAAACTTAATTATAAAGGGCAGAATAAGGGACTTTTTTTTTTTTTTTTGATATTACAGGATTATATCACATTTAGACCTATGTTTATATTTATTTTATTTAAAAAAAGTACTTTGTTGTGTCTTAAAACATGATTACTGATCATGACTGATATTCAAGTTTTTTTATTTCATCTATTAAAAAAAAAAAAAAAAAAAAAATCTGAAGTCCTGGTTGGCACAATAGAAAGTTTTACTGTGTTTGAATACAACTATTTATTGAATGCCAGTAAACATAACTCAATCTTTTGTAACTTCATCATCATCTAACTGTAATGTATTTTTTGTTACTTGAATTAGGGATTATAGATAGGAACTAAGTAAATATAATTTTTTTTAGGGTATAATGATCAGTACATTTATTTCTGAATGGCAAGTAATGGACACAAGATAAATTAAATTTTTGGAAGCTTTTAAAATATAAGCTATTTAGATATAATTATTTATATAGTGTATATTTATTAAATATTCATTTGCATTCAAAGGTACAAATTTTAATATTATAAATACATTATCTCTGCTAGAAGAAATTATAAAATACCCTTTCCTTTTAGTTCACAAATATCACAAGGAAAAGTATTAACATGATATATAATATTCTAACTATCTTGCTTTTCTGAAAATCCCAGTTTATCCCAGTCTTCACGAGCCATTAAGTTCCTGGAACAGAAAATATTTATTGTAAATACTGAGTATTGAACACAAAGGTAAAAATTCTACTGTAATGTATTCTATTTGGAATAAGCATACAGTTTCCAAAAATGATTAATGAGAGTAAAAGAATTATATTTCATATTAATACTGACATTGAAGATAGCAGACAAAATTCTATTTTACTGTCATAATAGATTGAATTAACTTGACTGTATTGCTTCAGAGCTATTGGATGCCAGTGGCCAAGCCTTTATTGAATACTGATTCATCCAGGGTCAATTCCCAGGAAAGATGGCCACACGATTTTTCTATGCATTCCGAGAATGTGAACCAGTTTCTCTTTGACCACTGATGTTGATTTTATGAAATGTACTTTGTTCATGTTTTTTTTTTTTTTTTTTTTCAGTCTTTGTTTTGAACTCGGAAATATTTCCATCTGTGAACAGACAAATTGTCCACTGTCAGCAATTCATAAACCTTTAACTCTCACTTTTCATATTTTTTCTCTTATAGTCATGCATTTCTATTAAATCTCAACATACAAGTTACCATTATTAAAATCTTTGTATAATTCAAAATATATGATGACATTCAGAAGTTTGTATTGCTATTACAATTTAATGATGTACAGTTCCCCCCCCTGCATTTAATTCTTCATCTGCAAAAGGATTGTACTGTGGTCATTCATTTTTCTGCTTTCTTAGCCCTCTGAGTGGAAATAGTTTTTGTATCTGTTGTGAAGACATGTATTTAAACATAATTTATTAGTTAAATTTGTAAATTTTAGTCTTCATTATCATAAACTTACATTTATTAAAATGACACTTACATTATGAAATAAAGTACAAAAGCAAAATATCATAAATTGCAAGTTTATATATACCAAGTGAGAAAAAATCTCTCGACTGAATAAAACCATTCATGCTGCTCAGAGGGTTAACCAATATGTCTCTTCTCACAATCATAGCTTCTAACACCCTTCAAGAGTAAATTGGCAGGATTTCTTACACTTGAAATATAATGCCAATCTTCAGTTCTGGTTAAATCTTGAATTTCTTTTATTCTGTTATGGACAAAAGTACCGCATATTTCCTTTTTCTTAATCCAAGATAAGACTGTTGATGAATCAGTCCAATAATATTCTTCTTCGATTTCACTCCATATATTTTTCTTAACAAAAGAGGCTAATCTATCTCTAATAAGCAAGCCAGTAATTAAAAGATTGGTAATTTTTGCAAAATGAAATACAGGATGATCTTTTTTAAAGTGACAGTGTTTGAAGGGCCCTGTAGCGCGATCTAATAGCCGAAATGGCACCAAACTTGGTATTTAGAATAATCAAGACACGGGAAAAAGGATTTCGTGAAAAAAAATGTAGTTCCAAAAATCGCCACTAGGGAATTTTGTACTGCTGCTGTAGCTTACAATAATGATAATTAGCATAAAACACGGGTATAAAAGAAAAATGCAAATGTTGTGTGATGACAGCGCCAGTAATAGCGGCTATAAAAGCAAGTAGTAGACAGCTCCGACAAATAATCTCAGCTGAAGTAAACGAGCTCCAGTGGACATGCCTCTCACGTTACTGGAACGTGCGTTACTGGCGAAGCTGTGTTAGATGAATCAATGTAATGCATCCGCAGCTCTTTGGGAATTTCGAACCAGAAAAAAATTAGGGCCTTTATCGCTGAATGGTCTTAGGAAAATTATTAAGAAGTTCGAAGAAACAGGATCACTGACCATTTGCGCTGAGAGAGGACGTAAACCAGTATCAGAAGATGTAATAAATAATGTGGCAACTGCAATTGCATTGCGCCTGGGGTCTAGCTCGACAATTGAACATGAATTATTCCACGGTATGGAGAGTTTTGCGGCGTGTTATTGGATTTTACGCCTACAAAATCAGCCGCTTTCACGAACTGAAACCAAGTGTTTATGATAAGCGAGTGATACAGTCAGAAGTCTTTAATCTGGACTCGTCGGGACTTCGGTGATTCTGGATTATAGATCATCTGTTTAAATCTGGTCAGATGACATGCAGAAATTATAAAATTAAAAATATGAAACCATAATTTATGAAATAAAGAGCAATTATGATCTAAAGGGTATCAAAATTTACAAAAAAAAAAGCTTAATATTTATTTGTTTACTTTATTAAACATTTCTTTCAACACATGCATGTGTAAAGCATACATTACGCATAGTCGAAATTAGAAAATTGCAACCAGAAAACTATTTTATGTGTATTCGTGATATTTATAATGACGAGGAATTTGATTTAAATCAAAGACGGAGTACATCGAGATGAAATACTGCATTTAGTAAGGAATTATAAGCAGAATAAAATAAAAACATCTGCCCTGAGGATAAGGATAGTGCTGACAGATCAACTTCCAGTTCATTGCGCGCCACGGTGTTTCCCCTCCCCGGCAGAGCAGTGTGAAATTGATAAACAGATTTTGGAACGGTTAGAGAAACAAATCACCTCTCTGTCACTTTCTTCATGCCTTTATCCATTTTTTGCAGCAATTCCACTTTTTGTTTGATGGACATCGAAACATGCTTTCGCTTCGTAGATCCTTTGGCAGCTCCAGAATCGGAAACTCTTTTTGACATAATCGAAAGTTCAAGCTTACTTTTTATAAAATTGCTCTAACAGTCTGCAAAAAATAATAAGCCTGATCCAATTAGATTAAGGAACAACAAAATCTGAAATAACGCAACTGAAATAGATAATTAGATAATTTTAGCTTAGCTTATACTGTCGGTTATACATTAAACGAGCATGCGTAAAGGTATAATGCGCATGCTTAAATGCATTTACGCATGCGCATTATACCTTTACGCATGCGCATTATGCATTTACGCATGCGCAGAAAGTTTGTAGCTTTGATGTCCGGATTATAGATCATTCCAGATTATGGACGTCCGGGTTAAAGACTTTTGACTGTATAATGCAATCATTTAAATCAAAATTTTATGCAGCATGGAATCCACTTTGTTCTTCCTAAATTTCTTAATAATGATTAGTATGAATAGTTTTTAGGTAATTTAATTTTCTTTTAATACATTTCTGAAGCTAAAATATAATAATATATAACAGTACTCACTTATCCATTCTACACTGAAGGTAATCTTTTGCTAAAGATCTACATACAATATTAGAGTTGTCTTTTTGGTTCAAACATAATAAGTACTTCAGCATTTGTTTTTTACATTCTCCTAAAAAAAAAAAAAAAAAAAAAAAAACACCTTGAAATATGTTAATAACTTCATGCAAACAAAAAAGAATGCATTTTATTTTTTCTTTTAATTTTATAATAACATTATATGCTTACAGTAGTCTACAAGATCACATTGCCTGATTCGGATTTGTGTATCTTATACGTAAATATAAATACAGAAATTTTAAATTTTGAGATGAGATCAATAAAAGGAACTCCTCATAAATAAGGAAAAAATCCATAATTTATTTTCTCTTACAATTATATCTTTTTAAAATCACTACACAGAAAAACAGTTGCTTAACGCTTTATTTTTTATTAGATGTAGACATTATAAACAGCTATAGCAAAATCTAATTTAAGGATTGAATATGACTGCATACTTGCCAACCTATGACACTCAGAAATCAGGAGATTTTTTTAAGAAATCGGGAGATTTTTCACAATGTTAAAACGACTTTTTAAATGAGGAAAATGTAGTTTTTAATAATGAATTAACTTTAAATAGTAACTAATTCCTAAATGCAAGCAACACAAAAATACCTTACACATAAAAAACATTTTTATTACTTACATCGTTTAAGAAAACAAAACAAACAAACAAAAAACACCTTTAATCAGTTTTCGTACAAATGGTATAAACAGTGGCAGATTTTGTTTTCTTTAAGAAAGAAACTTCATAATTTTGTTCATAGCAATTGCCACGTAGGCCTGCTTTCACTAATAAAAGTTTTCTAATGTGTCATCACTAATATTAGATCTAAATTTAGTCCTCGTTTTCGCAACAACACTGAAAATCCTCTCACACTCTGCATTACTATGGGGAACTGTGAAGATGGCCAACATAATTCTAGACAGTTCACTATATTTTAAAATTCCATCAGCATCTTTCAGTTTTCCAATTAAACTCCACTGGGTGTCAATCCTAGCTGATTTTATAACTTCATCCAAGTTTTCTAATTGTAAACTGCTGTTATGCAGCTGTTGGACCTGTTTCAATTTTTCCTCCTTTTTAGAACTCCTTTCAAGACAATAATAAATATCAACAATGTGTTCATCCACATTTATTGGTAAAGAAGCTACTCCTTCTTCAGCTGCTAAATTTAAGAAATGACAGGTGCACATCATAATCTGCAAATCTGAATTTTCCTTTCTGAAGATGCCTGCAACACCAGTCTTTAAGCCTACCAATATTGGTGCATTATCGGCACCAAGACTGCACTCAATTTCTGAAGACTCTGGATTAAAAAAAAGAAACAACAATTGGATACAGTTTTGAATCAGTATTATTGTTTCCATCCGTAGAGAGGCAGAACGGAGCTGTTTTAATGCAATCAATAACTGAAGATTTATTTTTCAAATCCATTTCTTTAACAATTGCACCTCTTTTGGTTCCTGCACTTAAGTATTTCTTAGCGATTTCACTATCGGGAAACATTTTTTTTAATAAAGCTGCAGCGTGATCTGATGCATTCAGTGGAAGGTTGTGCTCCAGTAAAAAGGCAGAGAACAGACATTCTGCATTAATAACTTTTTGGTCCTTTGTTTCCGAAGAAAAATTTAATTTTTCGTTTTTTTTTTTTCAAAACAACTCACGTTGCCCTTGTGTTTTTGAGTACGCACATGTTTGAGAACATCCGCCCTTCCACCATGCAAAATCGAAAAATCGCAACGAAAGGCGGTACACATCGCAAATTTATTACATTTCCTTGAGGAAATAATGGAAGGAAAGTCAACTGTCTACGATTTTTGAAACGTACACGAGAATTTCACCTTTCTCGCAGACATAACAAAAGCTGATAATTTCTAAAACTATTTCTGAAGGCACGTGTACTCAAACAACTCAGGACAAAATGACCGAAATAACTAAAGAACATCCAAATAGCAGCTTGTTTTGTCATCATTGGCTAATATATGCCAGATGACACGTAGTGGATCACGATGCCCATTGGAAAACTGGAGAAGGCCGTTTCTGGATACGTATATGCTCTCACTCACAAAGCAGAAGTTATCTAATTCGCAAGGTTTTGTTTTAGATATAATATAGAGAAAATTCATTTGTTTCGGACGTTCAAAATCACTTTTTTTTGTTCATATAACAAAGTATTAAGACAAGTTCCATAAAAATCGTCAGAAATTTTAAGAATAAGAAAAAGTCGGGAGAAATATATTGTAAATCGGGTTGGCGGGAGAGCGATCGAAAATCGGGAGTCTCCCGCCTAAATCGGGAGAGTTGGCAAGTCTGTGACTGGATTGTTCAGTTATGACAAAGTTTTATATGAGAAATTTATTATTTAAAAACATAATGTTTACATTTATGTAATATCTGTAATTACATTTATTATTACATATATTACATATGAGAAAAAACACAAAACAGACTTTGAAAGCCACATGGGTAGGACACACTTGGTAAAAAATTAAAAAAAAAAAAAAAAAAAAAAAAAAAAAAAAAAAAAGAGAGAGAGAGAGAGAGAGAGAAGAAGCAAAATCATAAAAGAATTTCTATAACAACATAAACAATATAGACTTGAATAGAATTTGAAAGTATGTATATTTCTGAAATTTCATTACACTGTACAGTCATTAGGTTATTTTTGAAGCAAGACTACTTGAAAAATGAGCAATGCCCTCACTGGAACTTGAACGAGGATCTCTCGAATACGTGCCGAACCCTTTTAAAGGGCAAATGGGGATTCGGTGACCCAACTGCCAAATCCTGGTGGTAAAGAATCATCATCCACCACTTTGTCAGTTCGGGTGCCACCATAGGTACATTAAGTGATTTTGAAACAGGAGAGGTGAAAAATATGCAGTGCCCTTGCTGAAACTCGAACCTAGACCTCTCGAATACAAGCTAAGTATGCTACCCGTTACACTATGAAGGTATGCAGAAAGGAGAGAGAAAATACCTTATAACACTTTTTAAAAGTTCTTTTTTACTCAGTTCTATATTAAAATAAATAGAACATCACATTTGACTGCATGGAATAAAATTTTAAATTCCATTTAAAGCATTAACTAAACATGTCTGATGTCATTTCATTTCACAAATCTTGGTCAAAATTCATCACATCAAAACACCAAATATAAATATTGCAATATGAGATTTTATTTCGAAGACAATTAGTATTCTTCAATTATTCTGTTTTAAATACTCAAATTATTTTCATCCCATAAGGTTATATGAATCTTTTCAGATTTTGGAAATCAATATGTCAGATGAGTAGTTTTTATCTTTCTCCCCCCTTTTTTAAAATTCTTTGTACAAAGTAAGAAGAATGTTTTGTAATCGCAAAAAATTTTGGTTATCATATTTCAACAGAAATATTCATTTTGACCATTTCTGAACCAATTTGGATGATTTTTTTTTTGTGGCATGTTAGTACATTTGGACAGAATAAAGGACTCTTCTTTTCCAAAATGCATTGTAAAATGGACTTTTTAATGATGTCTGTACATCTCAAATAACTAAAAAATTATTAGTCATAGAATATTGAAATTTTGTATATGGGACTGCTATAATATCTACTTGCACAGCTTGCTTTTTTATTGCAGTTACCAAATGTATATATACATACATTTGGTGTGTGTATATATATAGGGGTTGGACAAAAATATGGAAACACCTTTAAAAAAACATGTTTCTTTGTTTAATATGGTGTAGGAAACCCATTGGCATCCAAAACAGCTTGCAGACTTCTCGGAATGAATAAATACAGTTCCTGTATGTTTGCCAAGGGAATATTATACCATTCTTCCTGGAAAATGGTGGCAAGTTCAGATAACGATGTTGGCGGTGGATAACGAGAACGCACTTTCCGTTCCAATGTAGACCACAAAGGTTCGATAATATTCAGGTCTGGTGACTGTGGTGGCCAGGGGAGATGGGACAACTCATCCTCGTGCTCAGAAAACCAGTCCTGGACAATGTGAGCTGTGTGAACAGGGGCTTTGTCATCTCTGAAGACACCATCACCATCGGGGAACAAAGTTTGTACCATGGGATGAACTTGATTGGCCAAAATGTTCACATAAGTCTTGGCAGTCATGTGCCCTGATACAGTTATCATGGGGCTAGCAGAGAACCACGATATGGCTGCCCAAACCATAACAGAACCCCCGCCATGTTTCACTCTTGGCAACAAACAGTCTGTATTATAGGCTTGAGATGGCGTTCTCCAGCCGTAAACTCGGCCAGAAGAGGGAAACAATGTGAAAGAAGACTCGTCAGACCATATTACTTGCTTCCACTGCTCTATAGTCCAGGCTTTATGACTTAAACACCACCTTTTCCTGTTACGGGCATTAGCATCACTGATGAGTGGCTTCTCAATTGCAGCACGGCCAGCAATTCCCTATTTATGAAGCTCCCTTCTAATTGTTTTGGTACTCACAGGGCTCGGTAACACAACGTTCATTTCAGCAGTAACTTTTGCAGCTGTGGTCTTCTTATTTTTTGTCACAATTGCCCTTAATGATCGTCTGTCACGATCACTCAGGACACACTTTCGTCCGTGCTGATATTTACCAGATGATGTTTTTCCACTTTTCAAATATGCAGAATAAATCTTCGATACAGTACCTCTTGAAACACTAAACACCTCGGCTACCTTGCTTACGGAAGCACCTACCATACGTGCTCCAACAATTTGCCCACGTTCGAAGTCTGTTAACTCTGACATAATGCAATGACAATCTCACATAACAGTACTCCGACAACAAGTGAACTGTTTAGCACATTTACGAAGTTGCATAGGTGGCGTCAGTAGTCAAAAACGTCAGCGCCACCTACATATTTCATTAAAATCAATCTTTCTTTTCAAACATGCATTTCACAAGGTGTTTCCATATTTTTGTCCATCCACTGTATATCCCAATGGGAAATAGCGCTAGCTCTGTGATTTGCAATTTGTTTCTTTTCACCAAGGAATTTCATTTCCAACAACAGTTATCTCAAGTACAATGTTCATATTACTCTAACATTTACAGATACACGGATGATATTATTGCAATCACATAGAATACGATCACTCATACCCTTCACGTTTGAAACTCAATAAAACTAACTTCCAACAAGGAGATATTAATTATCTAGATTTGCAAATTATCATTTTTAAAGATATTAAAATTTATGACAAAAGAAGAGATTTTGATTTCCCTACTATAAAACTAATAACTGGCACACCGATATCTCCAAAAGAGTAATATAGTACAAAGAACATAATTCTGACGTCCATTATCCGGAATGATCTATAATCCGGACCTCAAAGCCACAAACTTACACATGCGCGTAGAGCATTTAAGCATGCGCGCAAGGTGTTTACCCATGCGCACTTCCGATAGTGAAGAAAGTGACAGAGAGGTTATTGAAAACGAAAAAATTTTGATTGACAAGTTAGTCAGTATTCTCGACACAGCAATTACAGGACCAGAATAGTGGAACTTTGTAACTGAACAAGAAATTATGTCTGTTTATAGAATTAAAGAGAAAGTATTAGCACAAAAAATGAAGCAACTTAAACAGCTTACATTGAAAGAAATGTTTAATAAAATAAACAAATAAATATTTTTTTTTTGTAAATTTTGATACCCTTTAGATCATAATAGTTCTTTATTTCATAAATTACGGTTTCATATTTTTAATTGTATAATTTCTGCATGCCATCTTACCAGATTTAAATTGATGATCTATAATTTGGAAAACCCCTAATCCGGAATCGCCAAAGACCCGACGAGTCCTGATTACGGACTTTGTACTGTACTTAATACCATACATACTCAATTCCTTAGAATCAAAAATATTTTCAACAAAGTTGAATACACTGCTGGCAACTGTAAATGCAACACCCTGAAGGAAGCATGCAAATAACATGAAATTTACAACATGCATTAGCAGAGGTGAGATATGCAAATGATTTCAGCGCAGACGCACACCTTTTCAAAGCGCTATTTAAGGCTTGGAGTTTACGACGATTTCAAGTCGACAATTGTGTTTTTCTTGTGGTTAAAAAAAAAAAAAAAAAAAAAAAAAAAAAAAAAAAAAAAATTATGCTTTGTAGTAAACAACAATCACCGTTTGATCAAGTATCAGAGTTCGACAGAGGAAGGATAGTGGCCTACCGAGAGTGTGGATTATCTTTCAGGGAAATTGATAGTCATGTTGGACGAAACCAAACAACTGTAATGCAGATGTGTGACCATTGGATGCAGGAGGGTACGATGGACCGACGTGTTCGATCGCATCCACATCAGTGCACCACTTCACCTGATGACAGGAACATTGTGCGCATGGCAGTGACAGATCACTCAGTCACATCACGAACCATAGCACAGCACATTCAGTCTGTAACACATCATCTAGTGTCTTCGCATACCATTTGACGCCGTTTACAGCAGAGTGGTCTGTCCGCAGGATGTCCATTGCTTCGTCTACCCTTGACGCAGAACCAGAGACGTCTCCACTGCCAATGGTGCGATGAAAGAAGGATGTGGACGGCAGAATGGAATGAAATTGTCTTTACTGACGAGTCATGCTTCTGTCAGCAATACAACGATGGTTGGATTCGAGTCTTGAGACACTGTGGAGGAGAGAATGCTGAACAGCTGTGTTATGCACCACCACACTGGTCCTGCACCAGGTATTATGGTATGGGGCGGTATTGAATATCACTCTCGCACTCCTCTAATATGCATTGCCAGGTACTCCAAACAGACAGCGCTACATCTCCAAAGTCTTGGAGCCAGTTGTCCTTCCTTATCTTCAGGGCTTGCCCACAGCCATATTTCAACAGGATAATGTGAGACCACACGTGGCACACATTGTCAAAGGGTTCTTCATCAATTGCCAAATTGAATTGTTTCCCTGGCTGGCCCGCTCTCCGGATCTTTCGCCGATAGAAAACATGTGGTCCATGGTAGCTGAACGATTGACCCAGATTACATTCCAAGCTGCCACACCAGATCAACTTTGGCAATGTGTGGAAGCTACTTGGTCTGCTGTACCCCAAGACCACATCCAAGGTCTCTTTGAATCAATGCCGAGGCGTGTGGCAGCGGTGATCTCCAACAATGGCGGCTACTCTGGCTTCTGATTCTGGAAGGAACCACATTTCACAGAAGTCTATAAATTGAATCATTTGATACTTCGTCAACATGTTATCTACTAAATAAATTTTGTTGTGATATCTCTTGTCTTTCTTGGTGTTGCAATTTGGGTGGCCAGCAGTGTACTTAAAGAAAAAATCACTAACTTGGTCAAAATTCTCTTAGAGAATAAAACACATCTATTCGAAATTTCTATATCTTTAAAGAAAGCTGGTATTAACTGCTTATTTTTAATTTCTCATCTAAGGAGATATGATAATTATTACTTAAACTTTAATAGGGGTAATAGTTGGATGACTACAACAAGAAATTTAATGTAAATAAGTAAAAAAATCTTATTTATTTAGCCTTTTAATTATTCTTTATACTATCTACTATTTTGTAAATTTAATACTTGGCAAATTTTGCTTTTACTGAAAATATGGCTTCTAGTTTCAAAGACGTATTACAGCCAGATTACGTGAAGACAGTCTTCTACTATTTTGTAAATTTAATAAGTAGCAAATCTTGCTTTTACTTAAAAAAAAAAAAAAAAAAAAAAAAAAAAAAAGGGCTTATAGTTTCAAAGACATATTGTACCCCAATTTTGTGAAAACTTCTTTTATAGCCTATATTTTTCCTTTTCCTCAACTTTGAGCCAGTTCTGTTGTGTCTGTATGTCGCCAACCGGTGGTCCGTGAAACTTTTTTATGGTCCACAGAAAAATTGACACATAATTTATATTTTTTATGAAGATTTAGTTTAAAAAATGACGAGTAACAAAACCTATTATGGAATACGGATTATACTTTTTTTTTTTTTTTTTTTTTTTAAATTTTAGCTAATACTTTTAGCAAAATTCCTTCTGAATTTAGCGATTTTTTAGCTACTTTTGCAGGTGTATCTAGCGACATTTGAAAGTGAAAGTTGGCATCCATGGATATGCTGCTATTATTAGTAATAGTGTGAACCAGAATTCTCTTTCCTTTTGAATTACAAACATATGCTATTGTAGTTGTTAATAACATAGTTTTCTCCCTGTCAATACACAACTTGACGGATTTTTACGATAACCAACTGCATTCTTGTTTATAATTGCATCACTGGAAGTTTCGTCTAACTGTTGATCGATAGTGCCATTGCTGACTAAGCGATGATTATTATGTTTACAGTAATTAAAAATTGGTGGCATAACACTTTCAGTTTATTGATATTGCTTTGTGTTTGCCGGTTTGTTCTTGCTTTTCGTGAAGTTCCTTTTCAGTGATATGGAAATGTGAAGCTTTCTGTACAAGAAGGTAAGATTTTTGTACTTTTCATTCAAGTTTTCAATGTGAAAGAAATATGTGTATCAGTGAGATGTTAATAATGTTTTAATTGTTATTATTAAATATAACACTAAAAATATACAATACTTAAATTTTTCATTTTTTAAAAATAATTACTATATAACCTTTAATGGGTGCATTTCACATTAATAAAATAAAAGTTTGCTGATTATTATTGTATAAATGTATTTATCTTTTTTTTTTCTTTAAATTCATATTAGTGGTTTCCAAATATAAAATTAAATATGTAGTGGTCCATGAAGTTCTAAGGGTTGACGACCGCTGGTTTATTTGACAATTTTGTTTAAAGTATAATTGTTTTGCTCTTTATTTGTAACTGCTTTTGTACTTTGGATTTGCATATAATGGTTATAGACCAATTTGTTTTTTTGAATGGTCAATTTGCATGATGTAAAGTTTTATGGTTTTTCTGAGTAGTCAATTTGACCCAATGTAATGTTTTAGTCTTTTTCCCTAGTGTTTCGAAAGCGTGTAGAGAAAATTCTGGTACATTCGAGATTTGACTTTTTGGTTTTATAGAATTGAATCTTTTTTCAGTTTTTAATTTCAAATAAACCAGGAGAACGAAACATGTTTTAGAAATATATTAATCGACTTTTATGAAGCTTTAATTCATTTTTCCTTGAGGAGTTCTACATTGGAGTTTCAGTAAAAAGAGATTAATTTTTATATTTTTGTATATTTTTCCTATTAAATTTTTATTTTTTGAGTTTGTTCTACTATGAATTCTCATTTTAATGTGTTTAAATTTTATGTTAAACCTCTTATACACGGTTGCAATTATTAATATTGTTGAAGAATTGCCTTGCTTTGATTCCAATTTTATATTAAATTCAGATGCTTTAAGTTTATAGTACTTCAATCCCCCCACTATAGTGCAGGACAGGTTAAAAAAATTTTGCTTTTATTTTTTAGCCTATTATGTTTCTTTATATATATATATATATTTATTTATATATATATATAAGTAAATTTAAACCGCAATAAATTGCCTAATACTTGTGAAAAAGCTGCAAAGTTATAAAATAATTATTTATTTACTAATGGATTATTTAGTATATTATCTCCTTTGATAAAGGTAGTTAGAATTCTATTGAAATTAAGTAACTTATAAGCATATTTAAAAATTGAATCTTGAAAAAATTTTTTAAAATGGAAACTTTTAAAAAAGGTATAATTAAAAGTGAAAACGTAATCAATAAACCAAGTAATTATCTTCATTCATTGAAAATTGACTTTTCAAGAGGAACAAATCAACTTCTGATCAATTAACAGTACAGTCAAAAGTCATTCATTCAGACACCCATAATCCGGACCACAAAGCTACAAACTTTCTGCGCATGCGTGGCGTAAGACCTTTACGGCTGCGAATATGCGTGTGCGCGCATGCATAAAATACGTTTACGCATGTGCGTTTAATGTATAAGCTAAGCTAAAATTATCTAATTCAGTTAATGTTGCAGATTGCGTTGTTCCTTAATCTTTGAATTGGATCCGGCTTATTATTTTTTGCAGACTGTTAGAGCAATTTTATAAAAGTAAGCTTGAACTTTCGATTATGTCAAACAGAATTTCCGATATATATTTACTAATATATAAAGGATGTACAAAGCAAAAGTATATTTCGAAGTCCATTAAACAAAAGTGGAATTGCTGCAAAAAATTACCTAATCATTTTGAAACCTGTTTATCAATTTTACACTGCTCTGGGAGGGTGGGGGGGGGTAAACGCTGCAGCACCTAATGGATTGGAAGTTGATCTGTCAGCACTATCCTTATCTTCAGGGCAGATGTTTTCAACGCCGCGGCACGCATTGAATTGGAAGTTGACCTGTCAGCACTATCCTTATCTTCAGGGCAGATGTTTTCATTTTATTTGACTTATAATTCCTTACTAAATGTAGTATTTCATCTCGATGTATTTCGTCTTTGATATGATTTAAATCAAATTTCTCGTCATTATAATTTGCTTCCGATAGTGAAGAAAGTGACACAGAGGTTATTGAAAATGAAAAAATTTCAATTGACAAATTAGTCGGTGTTCTCGACACAGCAATTATAGGACTTGAACAGCGGAACTTTGTAACTGAACAAGAAATTATGTCTGTTTATAGAATTAAAGAGAAAATATTATCACATAAAACAAAGCAACTTAAACAACTTACATTGAAAGAAATGTTTAATAAAGTAAACAAATAAATATGAAGTTTTTTTTTTTTTTTTTTTTTGTAAATTTTGATACCTTTCAGATCATAATTGTTCTTTATTTCATAAATTACGGTTTCATATTTTTAATTTTATAATTTCTGCATGCCATCTTATCAGATTTAAACTGATGATCTATAATCCGGAATCGGCGAAGTCCCGACGAGTCTGGATTAACGACTTTTGACTATAATTAATAAATGTAGAGGTATTTCATCTTTTTCTCAAGTAAGAATTATTATGCCAAAAATTTTTTTAGTAAGAAGAGTTTAAGTGAGATGAAGCGCTGTAGAGACTTTAGTAAGAAAATGGCTGTTCTGTCAAGTTTTAAAATAAATTTTTAAAATTGTGATATATTATTGTAAGAGTGAGTTGTATCTTCTTACCTGAGTAAAATGTCTTCTGACACCTTCACTTTCAATTATATTAACACTATGTAAACTTTGTGAAATTTTTTTAGTAAGATGAGTATATATATATATATGTGTGTGTGTGTGTGATAAAAACTTGGAGTGTAAGCTGCAATGGATTGATGATGGTTCTCTGCATTATAACTTGGAGTGATTTTACTACATAATTGTAAAGATTGACACTTGAAGGAGAGATTTGTAGACAGACATAATCGAACTGAACATAATCTTTATCGCTGGACATGAACTAATAATCAAAACTATATTTTTATTATACATGATCATGAGCACAATACACACAGCACAATTTTATATAGAGTATCACATTTTAAATAATGTCATACTCAGCAGCACAACAACGCACAGCAAAATGAAACAGTATCCAAGCAGCAACAGAGCTGTAAGTTAACTGTGCATTTATCCAATCTGGCAGTCTGTTAAGAGAATTTTTGTTTAAATTAGAAAGGTTTCAGTTCTTAAGGCCCTTCTATATGTAGTGATTTCCTTGGCTGACTTACCTGGCTGAGAATACTAAGATAGATAGCCTGTCCCCACGGAATGATTTTTTTCATTAGTACAGGAATTCACTCAGCCAATCACTGTGAAAGGAAGTGTTTCTGCCCTCTACAGAGTCACTCTATCTATGATTTGTAAACAAAGTTTACGGTGTTGTCAAATAGTAAAAATAATAGATGACTATTTTACTTTAAATTGCTACTATAGCAACAGCTACAATTTTGAACTTAGCTACTACTGCAAAAGGTGGAAAAAAGAAGAAAACGTGTTTGAACCAGAAACTGGGTCAAACGACAAGAAATTCATGGTTCGTGTAATACCCTGCTTCGGGAGTTGTGTTTTGAAGACACGGTGGAATTTGAAAAGTAGATGCTGTGTGATTTTGATTTTTTGCTAAACTTAGTTTGCAGCAAAATTAAAAAAAAAAAAAAAAATATGCATTTCCTTTGTGTACTCAGTGCACAGATTACTCCATTTCTTTTTAAAAATTTCATTTTCTGGCACTCCTATTTGTGCACTTAAATCTTGAAATAATAAAATAACCATGTTTCTGAAAAAATAAGCATGAGTAATAAGTAGTATGGCCAGTATGAGCGAAAATCATGATAACCAGTATGAGTAAGAAGTAGTAAAGATTACCACATTAAGAAGGCAACAGTGTAATGTAAGTGCAAAAATTTCAAATAAGAAATATTATAAAGGTGCAAAGTCTTAAGTAGCATATTACTGAACATTAAAAAACTAATATCAGCATAATTAAATAACTAATACAGTCTGAAAACTATAATCATATGACTCTATCAGTTAATCAGCTAATAAAATTTAGCAATATTGTATTAAATTGGGCTCTAATTTGTTTACACAAAACTCAACGCAAAACTGAGTTTGTGACTTTCTTTTGGGCTGGTACGTAACTAATAGAGTTTTCACCAGTACATCTAAAACATGTGCCAACGGCCATTCGAAAAATAAAGGTGTTAAAATTCAATAAACATCCCACCCGTTGGCAAAAAAATAAAAAGTGACGGTACTATTCCGTTTTGAGGACCGTAAAAAATTGCCAAACTATTACTGATGCCAGTGCTGCCAAAAATAATTGGGGCAACCCTAATGCAAGAAAGGAAATATAATAGTAATAACTATCTAAATATTATTGTTTTAATTTAGATGAAAGGTGAATTTCATATAATACTTTTTTATTATTATAATTTATATAAAAAAGGCTAAACATAACTGAATGGAAGCATAAGAGTAAATAACTATTTCAGATTATTAATATAATTTATTTAAAAAATAGGCTAAACATAACTCAATATATTCCTAAAATCGCCATTTAACTACCGAGTTATTGCTAAAGCATAATTTCATCTCGTTGGTTATTCAAACATAATTTTCTATAATGAATGATGCCGTTTCTTTGAAAAAATTCTATTTCAGACTTTTCGTGATGGGCAGTTCCCAAATTGTTAAATCCATAGGATATCAAAAAAGGATTTAAAAATTAAACTAGTATTTAAATGGCATCTTAAGAAATATAGAACTATCTAAACTTGCACAATTTGAAATCAGCGTGTATGCTAGATTTGGCGCTCTGTTAAATGGGCACGTTTGCTAGATTTGGCACTTTTACGCATACATTTTCGCTGCAATTTTTACGGTCCTCAAAATGGAATACTACCAAAGTGACTTTTAAGTCATGCAGTTCGAATTTAGTGAAGGAAAAAAGAAATTAAAAAGTCCTTGCAGGTGCAGAAAGTCCAAAATTATGGTGGGGGATTGAACCCATGATCTCAATGTCTGTAGAAAAACCTGCTCTGGTCTTTACTACTGGACTACGATCGGTCATACAGGAGTTGTCAGAAAAGCTATGTACTTCATCACATGATTAACTCCCATTTTCGGCGAAGTCAATGAGTCTCTGCGCTGCTTTAAATCCAGCCCGTAATTTCTCGACTGAAGATTTTGCTTTCTGAATTTTTTCAATAAGTTCAACCATAGTTTCAAGTAGTTTCCAAATATTTCGTCTAGTATCCATGACATGGCATCATTAATAGTTTTTGGAACTTTTCTTAGTTAAAATAATTTTCACCCTGAATAGAAAAAAAATATTTGAATATAGAAAATAATGGGGAAAACAAAGCTTACCAAAATAAGAGAATACCTTAATTTTTTATTTTTAAAATTTACATTACTTGTGTCCTACAACACATTTTCCCTATAGAAATCTATAATTTGAAAAATTTGAGATTTGCTCCAACGAAAAAGAGCCTTGTTTATTATTTATTCCAAAATGAGGAGAAAAGTATGTGATCACTCAAAGCAATCTTATTGGCTAGAGACTCCAGTTTTATCATATGCTATAGAGCAGTGAACACCAGTTCTGAAAACGTGGCAAAGACCATGAATGACTTTTGGTGCATGTGCAGATCCTTCAAGTTGTTGCTCTACCAGAAAGTTGGCTGAGAGAATCGCTTCGCGTAGATGGGCCTCTAGAATTTAGGTTCTGAAATAACTACGTCATCAGCATTGCAAAGGCCATTCAAGATAGACTGATCTACTGAAAGTACTGTGGGTCACATTACTTGCAATAGGGGGTTTCCAAAAATTTAGCAATTTTGATATTTCTTTTAACTTATTATAATAATTTTAAAATTACCAAATATTTTTACATAATGTATCTGAAAATAGATAAGACAATACAGACAAAGAAAAAACGAAAACATTTTGAAGCATTTTTTCAATAATAGAAACATTCATTTTACTTTAAAAATGAAAGTCAATGACCTAAAACTGCAACATCATATTACAGTACAAGTGAAGATATACAGTACAAAAATATAGAAGTGTTTTAAATCATGAAAACTGGCTATGCCATATTAAACAAAAATTAAATTCAGTCAAATAATGAAATCAATCTTTTAAGGCAGTCTCCAGCTCCTATACTTATTATGGAAAATTTTTATACTCATTGTAAAAATAGGAAAATGCAGGAAATTTTGACTCTCGTGTATTTAATTTCAAAATCTGTTATTTTTGATGACATTTTTAACTTGCCAAAAGAAAAATCCAAGAAATTTGACTCTTGTGTATTAATTTCAAAATCTGTTATTTTTAACTTGCCTGGACAGATCGGCTAATTAAGTTAGAATAATTCCAGGAAATAAGTTTAAATGAATTGCAACAAAGAATGTGCATCATTTAATAAGCTGTACAAAGAAGTCATGTGGTATTCACATCATATTTTTTTTTAATCTCATGTTTCCAAAGAATTTTTCTTAAGAATCTTAATGCTTAGAGAAAACAACTGTCATAAATCAGGAAAATCTGAAGTTTTCTTGAAATGAGATTTTCAAGCACAATATTTAGACATTGACAGTAAAAAAACTACTGTATATTTCCATGTATAAGGAGAAAATTTTTGGAACTTTTGTATTCATACTTTTTTTACTCAGCTAAATTACGGGGGTTGGCTTATACTTCTTCTTCTTCATAAGCTCCACAGCCTGTTACAAGCCAAGGCGGTCTCTCTAAGTTTCCTCCACCTGACCTTATTCGGCGCAATAGCCTTCCATCGATTAACTACAATTAACCTTAAATCTTGGCTTATACACCAATCCATTAATCTCACAAAAAACATAGGTACTTTATCGTTAGCTGGGTGCAAGCAATAAACCACTAATCCATTCCCGGTCAACCATTTGCCAGAGTTTGTCTTCTGAATGTGGCAATGGCAGGGTCTGCAAATTGTGTCCAATCACATCCCAAATCTATTCGATTGGTGAGAGATCAGCAGATAATTGTGGCCAGTGAAGCATCTATACATGTTGCAGAGCACATTGCTGATGCGAGCAATGTGTGGTTGGATGTTAGCCTGCTTACAAAGGGCTCTGGACACTCCCTGAAGGTAGGGGTTTATCACCGGCTGCAGCACATCATCCACGTATCAATGGGCTGTCGTAGATCCTGAATATGAACTAGAGGTGACCTGGAATCATACGCAATTGTGCCCCAAACCATGATGCCATGTTGTCGCACGGTGGGGCATTCCACAATTGCTATTGGATTGGACCTGTCTCCACATCAACGTCAAACTCGTACAAGGCGACTATCATTAGGAGTGAAGCGTGACTCATCTGAAAACACGACCTTGTGCCATTCCGTCATCGACATCTCTTGAGCACATACCAATGCAGACATTGGGTTCTCTGATGTGGGGTCAATGGCAGTTTTCTTAACAGATATCCTGAATGCAGGCCATTAACCACCAATCGACAGCAAATGATTCTGATCGATATGGGAACATCTAAGGTATTTTGAACATGCTGCAGAATAGAGGTAGAAGTGGCTCGTGGATGCTGCACTGCTTGTCAGCAGATGCGTCATTCCATGCGTGCTGACGTCACTCTGGCTGCACCAGCACCACTCAAACGTGCCACATTTCTTTGTTCCAACCATTGTCACCACATCCGGTGCATTGTGGACGTGTCCAGATATATGTCAACTGAGATTTGCCATGTGGACCAACCTGCCTTTCTCAGTCCAATCACCATGCCCCTTATAAAATTGTCTGTCTGCTGGAACTGCCTCCGTTGATGATGGCCTGGCATTCTCTGCTATTACACACATCCTCCAAGACAAGAAAAAATTTTCTACAATATTTCCCTAGTAGAAACAACGACCCAAAAATTTTAGTCTGCTGAGTTCTGAATTATCTTTTCTTTAGATCATACAATCCACTTTAAGCTAACCTTGCACCAGCAGTAATACCCACAACTATATCTGCAACATCACAATAAATGGTTTGATCCAGAATATCTATTTTTATCAACATTTCAGGAGTTTCTGCCACTCGCAGTAAATCCCTTTTGACAAATTTTTAGAGAAGTTGACTTAGCATACTATGTTAAGTTGTGCACAGAAAGGGGCACATAGTATTAGCTGCCTGAAATGATGTTAGAAATGGATGTTGAACTCTCACAATTGAAATAAAAAAAAAAGAATTTTGCTAAAAGGAACTTTTCTTTAAGCTTCTCTTGGCCATTCAACTGACACAATCTTTGGCAGTTTGGATGATCTATTCTATTATATCAGATGATATATTCCTTTTATATATTTTTCACATGAAGAAAATATCAGTGGCTCTTTCAGTGACAGGTATGTTTTCACACCATCTTACTTCACGAAATTTTCGTGGAAAACTTGTATAATTTTTACGGCAATATGATCTGCTTACTGAGCAGGACTACCTTTAAATACTCTATGCATGTTTTTAAATAATGCACTGCACTTGGATTCCAGCCAGTAGTTCTATGCCCACCTCTGAAGGCAATGGCAACGATATAGGACCCAATATTTAATAAGTAAAAAATTTTATTATTTGCTAATTTTTTTTCAGTCCTCTGAAGAATTTACGATGCCATTTGGTGCATCCAAGGACACCTGGAAAATTTTTTTTATCTAGCTTTGAGGTTCCCTCAATAAACTTGAGGTAACTTGTGGTCACTTTCTCAATATTGTACCAAAAACCTAACAAAAAGATCCATTTGACCTTTATGGACAATTCCATTTCAAGCGTCATCGAAGCATATTATGAATAAGGTTTTCTCATCAGAAATGAGCATATTTTGTACATTGAGCTATACCAAACTATGTTAAATATGAGATTTTTCATGCATCAGAAATGAGCATTTTTCTAAGTATGAAGCTATACCAAATGACACTAAATATGAGGTTTTTGTATGTCTCAGGTTCTAAGCTTTAGCTTTATTGCTGTTATCAAACATTTTCTGAAACAGAAGAGCAGCATCATTAAAAACATTAAAAGAAATGGGTGGAAAAACAAGTTTCATAGCCCACAGTAATGCCACAACTAAAACTTTATCCTTAGCTACAAATTAGTGTTTAAATTTGATGATTCAGCAAGTGGTGCCTGAGACTGTGTATTTCAGAACTATTTTTATTTGTGAAGATTTTTTTTTTTTTTCATTTTCTAAGTTTGTAGAAAAGACTTTTCTTATACTTTACACTGTTAATGTGGCTTGTGATTGCTTTCCTTCCCACGTTACTAAGCATATTTTTTTTGGCAAAGCTTGCATGTTGCCATGTCAGGAGCTCCTTCAATAAGTTGCAACCATTGACACCATTGAGGATTGAGATTAAAATCTGCCCAATCCGGATTAAAAAATGTCTTTTTTGCCAACATTTTATAGCTAAAGAAAGCTATTAACCACTTGTGCTAAAAAGACGTGTCATGCATGTTGAGATGCTTGTCTCAAACCGCGTGCAAAAATGAAAATAACGTTGTGCACACGTCACCTAACAACGAGATTGTTTATTTCTCGAGTTACAGCTCTAGATTGTACTCGCACACACGGAGCGGCATAAATGAGACACTTTATTGCTTGTTATATTGTAGCGTACGGCCCCACAACCATGAAGTTTAGTTGTAGCGCAAGTGGTTAAAGAATATTTTAAAATAAATTCAAGTATATTATATTTACTTAGCAGCATAGACAAATAAAAAATATGTGTACTAAATTTCGCAATGGTATGCCATCATACCGATAGAATTAGTTTCATGAGCATGTCAGAAAAAACTGACTGAAATTTTAAAGTATTAATAACTAATAATAAACAAATTTAGAAGAAAAAAGGCCACTTAAATGATGTGAATTACATTAAAGTTATTTATTTAAAGACTGAAAAAGATTAAATGTGGAGTTACAATAATCTACAGTATTCTAGCGAATATAGATACATTAAATGGTTAGCCTAGATGACTAATTATTTTTTTTTAGATTGTTACTACAAAATAATAAATAAAGCATTTATTAAAAAGAAAGGTTAAAAGGTTTTATTTTGTAACAGAATAGGGGCAAACATTATTATATTTAATGGATTTGTTTTTGAATTTGGCTGTGAGTTCTGCCGCCATTTGCTTCCTGAAAATAAAATTTTAAATGCACATCATTTAAAAATCAAAACAACAGAAATTCAAGTTCAGAACAAAGAAATATTTTGGCATCTATCAAATGAAGTGTCACATTTTTCTTACATAGTTTTGAAATCTGATAATCATGGTATATTCACATCGCAAACAATGTTGAAAAGCTTAACGGTTTAACTTGATTTTGTTTAAATATGCACAATATTATAATTAAAAAAACATCTATATAGTATATCTTTAAAAATGCAATGCATGAATTCTTATTTTAACATGCAAATATGATAGAGTGTTAAAAAAACATACATTTAAAAAAATATTTAATAATGCATTACACAGATTAAAGTTTCACTTACCATATTTTTAAACTGGAGATGACAACATAAAAACAAGCTATTTCTTGCAAAGAATTTGAGTTTTTGATTCACTTCTAATGTTGGCGTAAAAATTGCATTTTTGGGATGATCACAACATGAAATTTCCCGACTTTGCCTAAAATCCCTACATTTTTGGTCAATTTTCGAATTCCCTGCCTTGTCCTGCTTTTCAGGTAGCTTGTCGCCCTGATTAATATTTCTCACAACCTTTTTGTTTGCTCTCTTCTGTATGACTTCTCTATTTCTCATTTTTTTTTAAACCCTCTTAAATAAAAGAAGCACATAATTTTGACTTTAAACAGGTCAAACCAATTACCATATTAATTACGTCACAGACTTGCTCATTCTCTTTCATTGAGTATGTCAAAGAAGAAAGCCCTCTGGGAATATGCTATGTGCATACTTAGGTTACCACAAAAATAATTTTTGGCAACATTGTAGATTGTCACATAATTTAACAGTTTTCATGGCTTTTCGGTAGGGGACCAGTTAAAAGAAAGTATCATGAAAACAATAATTTTCTTGTTTAAAATGTATAAAAGGGTGACATTTATTCCATTTAATTTTAATACTTCAACATATCTTCATAATCAAAAGGAAAACCAAGTGAGGTTTTACCAAGTACCAAGAGTAGGAAAAATGGTTTCTACTAAATAAATTATTGAAGACCTTACAATATTTTTAACACAGCTTCAAAAGAATTTAAAACAGTGACATTTATTACATTTAATATTAATACTTCAACCTACCTTCATGATCAAGGGGAAAACTTCCTTTATCTGGAGGAGTAGGAAAAAATGGTTTCTGCTGAAATGTTACTGAAGACATCACAATATTTTTAACATAGCTGCAAAGGAATTTAAAATGATTAAAATGATAAATAACAGTTTTTAATCTATTTATTGCAATTCGGAACTACTCTTATAAGCGCCCTCAGGTTGCCAAATTTCTTGCCAAATATTTTTGGTGAGAAACTCCCCACCACCATATTACTACCTAAATTTTCTGTCTACATTTCGAATTTTAAGCCTAAAATATTTCCAAAAACGCGGTTTGCACACATGCAAAACCACATTTTTAAGACACAAACAAATCCGAAACAAAAACAAAAGATTTAGATAGCAAAAACATAAAGTTTCTAACCAAAAATATCTGACAAGAATCCATATACACAGCGATATGTTTAAACTTAAAAAAACATCTACGAATTGTACATTCTAGGCAGCAAAGGAATCTACGAACTACACACACCTCGCTTCCATAAATTAGCATAACAACAATAAATTTCAAAGAATACCATGTACACAGCATTCTGTTTAATCTTAAAAAAAAAAAAAAAAAAAATCTATGAATTGCACAATCTAGGCATAGCGCACAAATCAACCATATAAACTAAATTACAAACAATTCAAAAAACAACAATCACAACAGAAATTCATAGTAAAAAAACAATGAACATAACATTCTACAAAATAAAAACAGTAAAATAAAATGTGCTTGCCATAATACATTCCTGAATAAAATTTCACAACAAGACAGTCACAAAACATCTCTGAACTAAAGTGCAATAATTTTGCTATATCACATGTCTTTCTGAGATTCAAAATTTCGAAAGTAACGATAAAAACTTCCTCCAAAGTTAACTTACTACATCAAAACCACAATCCAAATCTTAAACTTCGCTGACAGCCCTTACCAGCAACCATTTGACTGTAAATCCAACAAGAACTATCAGAAACGGCCTTCTTTGCCCGAGTTCTCATAGCAGCTCCGGATTTCGGACTCCGTTTTAAAAGTCCCACAGAAATTCCAAAAATATACTTCAATCCTCATAAACACACCCGTGAACAAAAGACTAGTTAACAACTCCAACATCGTACCTTTTAATACTAAATTTACTTTTCACACAATCTAAAATACGTGACTGAAGTCTTGCCATCACGGCTATCATTGCAACATTGGCCATTTCAAAACACGCACAACACGAGCAAAAGATTTTTCAATGTCAACAGGGTTGCCATATAACACACAATCGCGCCCAAAACCAAAGCAGAACACATATTGCTACATTTGGTGAAATTAGGGTGCATATAAGAGTAGAGTCAAAAGTCGTTAATACGGACTCGTCGGGACATCGGTGATTCCGGATTATAGATCATCAGTTTAAACCTCGTAAGATGGCATGCAGAAATTCTAAAATTAAAAATATAAAACCGTAATTTATGAAGTAAAGAACAATTATAATCTAAAGGGTATCAAAATTTACAAAAAAAAAAAAAAAAAAGGCTTAATATTTATTTGTTTACTTTATTAAACATTTTTTTCAATGTAAGTTGTTTCGTTTTATGTGATAATACTTTCTCTTTAATTCTATAAACAGACAAAATTTCTTGTTCAGTTACAAAGTTCCGCTGTTCAAGTCCCGTAATTGCTGTGCCGAGAATACCGACTAACTTGTCAATCGAAATTTTTTCATTTTCACTAACCTCTCTGTCACCTTCTTCATGTCTTTATCCATTTTTTGCAGCAATTCCACTTTTTGTTTGACGGACATCGAAACATACTTTCGTTTTGTAGATCCTTTGCGAGCTCCAGCATCGGAAATTCTATTTGACATAATCGAAGGTTCAAGTTTACTTTTATAAAATTGCTCTTACAGTCTGCAAAAAATAATAAGTCGCATCCAATTCGAAGATTAAGGAGCAACACAATCATCAACATTAACTGAAATAGATAATTAGATAATTTTAGCTTATACCGTCCGTTATACATTAAACGCGCATGCGTAAACGCCTATGCGCATGTGTCAACGCGGCGCATGCGCAGAAAGTTTTTAGCTTTGAGGTCCGGATTATGATGAACGACACAGTCAGAAGTCTTTCATCCGGACCTCAAAGCTACAAACTTTCTGCGCATGCGCATACCATGTTTACACATGCGCATTTAATGTATAATGGACGGTATAAGATAAGCTAAAATGATCTAATTATCTATTTCAGTTAATGTTGCAGATTGCGTTGTTCCTTAATCTTCTAATTGGATCTGGCTTATTATTTTTTGCAGACAGTTAAAACAATTTTATAAAAGTAATCTTGAACTTTCGATTATGTCAAAAAGCATTTCCGATTCTGGAGCTGCCAAAGGATCTATAAAGCAGGTTTCGTTTTGGCAATGTATCATAAGACTGCAAAAGCATTTTCAAACAAAAAGTGGACTTGCTGCAAAAAATGGATAAAGGCATATCCTTTGTTTCTCTAACCATTCTGAAATCTGTTTATCAATTTCCCGCTGCTCTGCACCGGAGGGGGGGGGGAAGGTGGACAACGTGCAATGAACTGGAAGTTGATCTGTCAGCACTATCCTTATCTCCAAGGCAGATGTTTTTATTTTATTCGGCTTATAATTTCTTAGTAAATGTAGTATTTCATCTCGATGTGCTCCATCTTTGATATGATTTAAATCAAATTCCTCGTCATTATAAATATCACGAATACACATCAAATAGTTTTCTGGTTGCAATTTTCTAATTTCGACTATGCGTAATGTACGCTTTACACATGTGCACTTTGAAAGAAATGTTTAATAAAGTAAAAAAATAAATTCTAAGCTATTTTTTTGTAAATTTTGATACTTTTAGATCATAATTGCTCTTTATTTCATAAATTACGGTTTCATATTTTTAATTTTATAATTTCTGCATGCCATCTTACCAGATTTAAACTGATGATCTATAATCCGGAAAAACTGATAATCCAGAATCGCCGAAGTCTCGAGTCCGTATTAAAGACTTTTGACTATACATACATTTAGAATAAGTTTTATTCTTTTTTTCACATTTACATATTAAATGGTATTGATCTCTTACACTCTCAAATATGCACTAAATTTTCTGATAAAGCACTGTGATCTGAATTATATTATTGTACTGTATTAGTTGACAGTTATTAAGTCAACTAATACAGTACAAAGTCCGAGATCCGGACTCGTCAGGACTTCGGCAATTCTGGATTTGGGATTTTTCCGGATATTAGATCATCAAAATGATCTAATGCCATCTTACTAGATTTAAATTAAAAATTTACAATAACACAGAAAACGTTAAAAAATCACCCCTTTGGAAGCAATTTAAAATCTGAAATCTTTCAGATTTTTTTAAAATGTTGTCTTTTGGTGAATTTTAGTGAATAAAAGCAACTTATTATGCAATTATGGCATGGCACTGAAATACCTGTCATGTGACAGATTTACCATCCTTGCCTTAGAGAGTCACGTGCAGGAAATGGAAGAGTTTAAATTTTAAAGCAATAAGTTGATAAAAAAATGTTTAATTGAATAAATATTAGTGTAGTTAAAAAATCCTGCTAATTAATGAAATTGAAGAATTGAAAAAGAAGATGTGAGATAAAAACTGAAGAGCTGGAGCAAGGCAGTATTTGGTGGTCATCCTCCAAACTACTTCTGCAGAATCTGCACTTATGTATTTTTTCCAATGTGCTGTGATGCTGTGAAGTTGTTACTGCAGATGATAAAGAACAGCTTTAGGTCTCTTTCAGCTGCTTTGTAAAATCAACAACAGAGAGAAGAACTGGAATACTTGGGTTATCATTCCTGATATCGCTGTGACAGTTTTTCGTATTACTGAAAATGGAGAAGTGATGGTCAGAATATTAAATTCTTTCCATATGACTGCATTTCTAATAAACCAGGGGCATTTAGTGGCATACCTAATAGTCATATTTTGTAGCTGCTCGATTTTAAGTAAGTCCGAATTACTGAGATATCCCCAGACAGAGCTGGCACAGGTTAGTCAAGGACACAACATGGTCTGGTAAAAATATATTTACGAGTACCCCATGGCTATTTTTGGTGGTACGTGAACACTGACTTTGTGCCATTTTTTGACTTGTTATTTTGGCTTTGTGTGGCGGTGATTTTAGCGCCAAAAATTGAAGCTACACAAAGACAAAATAAGTCAAAAAATTGCACAAACTTGGTATCTATGTACGCATTCACCTAGTTTCACTTAAATTACAGAATTGCACAAACTAGGCATTGTGCACTCCCTGGACTTCATCCATGTACACGTCAAACTATTTTCACTTAAAAACAAATGAGAGATAAGCACAAACTTGGCTTTGCATACTCCCTTGACTTTGTCCATGTACACATCGATATATTTTCACTTAAAAAGTCAAAGGAGCACCCAGTTCTAGGTAAAAGAATATTTATGGGACATTCAACTACTCAGGTTACCATAAATGAAACAACAACTTCGCGATAAATGAAACAACAACAATACGAAAATACAACGGGTACCCTTCAGTCTACTCTAACCCATAGTCTTACTTATATGTGAATAGTTTGTGATCACTAGCTGAAACATTATTTTGAGAAATTAAGGGGATGAGTGCAGTTTACCCACTCAAAATTTAGAAATTATAAGTTTAATGAAGGGCCGAGATATTTGACTTAAATTTTTGTACGAATTATTGATTAAAATTTTGGAATAAATTACTTTATTGCAAAGAACATTTTGATGATATTTATTTTGTAACAAAGCAAGGCTTAAAATAGATAAAAAATAATATATTAGGAGAAAATATGGAATATGTACTTCAATATTTAATACAAGACCTATGCAATTAAATTTCAGAAATATAACTGTCTGACAACAAATGTGAGCCACCGTCCCTCGACCACACTGTGAATTATGTTTCACAAAACCTTGTATTCTTGGTATACCAAAAGAAAATCTGATATCAGTAAATGAGCATTTAGCTTCAAAACTGTAAAACCTATGTTTTTACCTCTACTTTTTTTTTTTTTTTTTTTTTTTTTTTTTGTGTAATAGAATAACAAAATTCCTGCGTGTGCAGTATAAGAAGCCGACATGTCTGCAGTGTTCTAAACACAAAAGCAACAACTATATATACATAACTCGGAAGTTTAGACCATACTGCAATTACTAGTGTCTAGTATTTAAGTTTACCTTTTAACAGCCTATCCGAAATGACGTATTTGATCTATTTCCTACTAAAATTTAAATATTAATATCTGCATAGTACCGTAGTGTTCTCTTAAAATTTTTCAAATACTAAAATCACACACTCGTGTCAGTTAGTTGTTAAATGTAGCAGTAATTAATTAACAATAATTAATAACTATGCTTAGGAATAACAATAATTTCTGATGCCTTTCAGCAATTTAATACAAAAAGACGGCCGTATATAGTTACTACCTGTAAAAGTCTTACCTAACAACACATAGTTTGAATGCCGCGAAATGTAAACAAACGGTAATACGTCCTATCGATTCAGTTCAGTGATAAAGTTATGATATCCTTTAAAATATATAAATAACAAATTCAATAGCAATATTATCAAAGTAAAGTAATTTATAAAGTTTGCCTTTCATTATTAACACGAATAAATAACAAATTTTATTAATCTGCAATTAAGGCTGAAATTAATGATAATGTGAATGGCATCAGTAGGTAAATGTTTTGTAAAGAAAGTTTGGTGTTCTATGTTGTGTTATTTACAATGTCTGGCATTTATGGAAAGAATTCTGCTGACATTGATAAACTGACTGTCAGTCGCAATGTGACTACTGCTTCAGGATCTAGATATTTGTTTTGTTGGTATACGTTTGCGTAGGAAGCTGGAAACTCTACGGAAGGAGATGAAGGCCTCACCTTCACAAATTTTCAAGTATGTGTTTATTTCATAGCTTTGGTGTCTAAATTTAAGTGTTGTAAGGTAAATATGTAAAACGAAGATTTCATAATTTTTTTAAAAACCTTTTACAAGATGTTTCCTTTTCAGTAAGTGATATTTGTTATTATTTTTATTATCCGTACGCGTTTGTTTATTATTGTAAACATATGTTTTTCTTTTGGTTTTCCCATATTAGACCTTGTACCGTCATTTAAAATGTTGTTTAACATTTCAGAATTAAAGCGTATTATCAGATTGATGTTACATCTGATTTCTACACAGTTACCGTAATTTTGATTATCGCTTATCTCATAAGGTTGAATTTCAGAGTGGAAAAGAAATTTTTGTTGCTAACAGTTTTGGAAATTGTATGATATCTGTTGATTTGTTTTTCGTTTGTAAGCGTAAATGTCTTCATCTTCCGGGTGAATATATATATATTTCTTGTTTAACTTTTTTTCACACTTTGCTACTGTATGTTTTAATTATTGTTCTACTGAAATGAAAATTAATTAATGTATATTTCTATTTTTTGTAACTAAATGGTATTTAAATATTGTACCTGAGTTGTATATGTATTTCAATACCATTTGATTTTAATCCATTTTATTTCATCTATCTAATTTGTTTCATACTTTTTTATAGATAACTGTTAATGTGAATTTAATTTCTTGCTATATATCTATGTGCTAGGTTATATTAGGTATCAAAGATCAGTTATGATTTTAAATACAGAAAAAAAAAAAAAAAAAAAAACAGTTGTTTATATATTGTGTCATATGTGCAGATGTTTGTGACTATCCTGCAAAACTCAAATATTTTGTATCTTTTTTCCTCCTCCAAAGGAAAACTTTTTGTGTCTGAAACTGCTGTCAATAATTTCGTACTTCTTATAGTAATTCAAATAATTTTATGAAGAAATGTAGCTGGAAATTCATTAAATATGTTCAAAACTCGATCAAATCCTATGTGTTTTAGAATATTTGAATTTACATCTTGTTGTAAAAGAGCAATTTGTGGTTTATTACAATGTAAATGTAATTTTTAATTGTCAAATAAAAGCTGTGTTCATTAAAGTAAAACTAAGTGCATTAGCTAAAATCCAAGCATTACCTATTTGAAATATTCTTGATCATTGTTTTGTTATTATACTCTTGATGTTTATTTATATATTTTGTTATTATACTCTATTAAAAAAAGCGTGAATTATTTTTCATATGTTTTTATGTATTTATATTTCTTGTGTGTGTGTGTGTGTATGGGGGGAAGAAACTTTTTTCAGCTTTTTTAAAAGCCATTAAGGTTCATATTTAAAAATGCAGTTATTTGTAATTTTTTTGTAATATTTCTGCACATCCGCAGAAAGTTTGTAGCTTTGAGGTGCGGATTATAGATCATTCCGGATTATCGGTGTCCAAATTAATGACTTTTGACTGTATACAAAAACAGGGCGTGATCTTTACATTATGGTAACTTGGCGAAAATTTGGCGACCAACTCTCCTACAGCAAACCTCTATTTTTTTTTCCCGCCGCCATTTTGTCTTCACGAAGTAAAGACATGTTTCTTTTCTTTTTATCTACTGAACACTTCTTCCAACAATCTACTAGCCGAATTACACTTATGCTAGAAATTTTATCTAACAAAACTGCTTAATCATGACAAATATTCACTGCAAAATTGGGAAAAAGTGCACAATACCATACTCCTTACGAGTTTTTCAAAATAACACGTACACATGAACCATGTACACGTCGACTTATTTTTACTTAAAAAAACATCCCAGAATTACACAAAAATGGCATTGCGCACACTCTTCGCTATATCCATGTACACTGCTTTTTTCCCATAAATTAGAAAAATTTCACAAAAATACATGACAATTTTCTGAATCTTTAAACCCGGTAAAAAGAACGTATATGAAATTACCTGATCGCGAAAAAGTATTTACCCTTTCCAAATATGAACATTTCCACATATAAAATAAATAAAATATCCAAAAACTTTTACCTCTAAATCATCTATTATATTATAAACGTCACCAACAAATTCATACCGCAAGCATTACAAATACTTAGTGTCAAATATTTAAATTATTTCCATGCACATTTACTTCAACTGAAACGTATACCAAATTGCTACAAACATAAAATTCACAAAATAACTATCATTTAATTAAAATATCACTAAACCATGTACACGTCGACTTATTTTTACTTAAAAAAACATCCCAGAATTGCACAAAAATGGCATTGAGCACACTCTTCACCATATCCATGTACACTCCTTTTTTCTCATAAATTAGAAAAATTTCATGAAAATGCATAACAATTTTCTGAATCTTTAAACCCGTTAAAAATAACACATATGAAATTACCTAATAACGAAAAAGTATATACCCTTTCCAAATATGAACATTTCCACGTATAAAAAAAAAAAAAAAAATAAAATATCCGAAAACTTTTACCTCTAAATTATCTATTATATTATAAATGTCACTAACGAATTCATACCGCAAACATTACAAATACTTAGTGTCAAATATTTAAATTATTTCCATGCACGTTTACTTCAACTAAAACGTATACCAAATTCCTACAAACATAAAATTCACAAAATAACTATCATTTAATTAAAATATAATTAAATTCAAAAACACTACTTAAAATATAAATAAGCACATACATTAAATTAATAAAAATTAGCTTACAATCCTAATTACTTTAAACTAAATCATTGCTAATAACAATTTTCCCAATAATACCAAATTACTTTACTTCCACCTTACATTTAGAACAATGCATAAAAATAATATCCTCAAATAATTAAAAATACTAACTTACCTAATCTTCTTCAGAATCATGATTACGTGTCCGATAAACTTTTCTTGGTACTTTTCCGTTTTGCCGGCGCAAGCGATAAAGTCGCCAATAATGGTACAACCGATGCCAAACGGAATATTCTCTCTGGTAACCTTTTACGCCTCATTTTCAAAACAAGTCGCAGCTTTTTCTTATCAGATTGATTGTTTCTTTCAATAGTGGCATATAATTACATAGAATTTTTATCAGATAGTTCAGTTTTATGTCTAAGGCCATTTTCGGTAATTAAGTCAATCAGGATGCAATCACAGCGCTTACCCGAAGCCGAAAATATAGAAAATGTAAGTCAAGGGTTAAATTCATCAATTCTAATGAGAATGCATTAGCGAAGTAAAGCACTGCAGCTTTACATAATTTCTGAGTAAGCTATTCGTACGAATTGAAATATTTCTTGCATTTAAAGTTGTGTTCGAAATTAAGATTTAACTTGAAATTAATGTAGATAATTACTGCGAGCATTAGATTTTTGTAGAGTAGTTTACGTGAGATGAGATCGCTTGGGGTCACGTGATATGAACCGGCGAATCAAGATGTTGAACCATGAAAGTATAGTAAATTCTTAAATTAATGTCTTTTTACAAATTTATTGTCTTTATTTATTGGCTTTTTATAAAATTTTAAGCGATATTAAAATGTTTATGCCTTCAAAAAAAAAAAAAAAAAGAATTTTTAGAACTAACATTTTTTTAAATATTTTTTATGTGTATACTATATGTTGTCGCCAATAAAGTCTGCTTGGCGAGATTTGCGCCGGCCAAACGGAAAAGTACCCTTTTCTTATTTCTGTTTCAGGATCTTTAAAATCATACTTATAGTTCACAGCAAAGTACCAGGTAAAATAAATAACTTAATAAAACATCTTTACTTCTGTCTCGCACAACCTTAAAAAAACACTTATTACTACCCCTTTCAATCCCACTAAATACCCATTTCGAATTCACTTTAGTTAGGGCCATGGGATCCAAAAATTAACGAACACTGTTTCACACAACACAGAATAAAGCCAAATACAAAATTTCCAGATTTTTTCCCGATTTCCCCCTTTTTCCGATTAAAGAACCGTAATTCGTCCATTAATATCACATGCCATATCCCATGATCTCTCATTTCCCTCACACAAAATAATGTGTAATCGGAACTGAGTACTGCTCACATTATTACCAAAGTCCCAGGTAGTAACCTTTATCTCCTCCAAAATGTCGCCAAACTACCAGTTACAATATTCTAAAGATCAGCCAAAACAGGATCCAAATTTTAAACTTCGCCGACAGCCACGTACTTCACATGCAACTATTCTACAACAAACGAACACAAATAAAAATTACTCCAGCAAAATAAAGTTTCAACATCAGAAGGGTTGCCATATAAAAAACATCATGCCAAAAACCATCGCAGAACACAAAATCATGCCCAAAACCAGTGCAGAACACATATTGCCACATTTGGCCTCTCAATACATCTGAGCGCATATGTAAGAGTAGTACCTAAATATATTTATTAGAATAAAAAAAAATGTATTGTATGAAATTAACCTTTCATCTAAATTTAAATAGTTAACTTACTTTTATGCTTCCTTTCTTGCATTACAGTTATCATAATTATTTTTGACATCAACAATAGTTTGTGGATTTTTTATGGTCCCTGTAATGGAATTGTACTAATTTTCTTTTGGGGTTTGCATTTTGACAAGGATTTTCTTCCTCAACTGCTGAAGTTTTTGTACGCATTTTGCTCTTTCGATGGAAAGCGAGTCATTTATTCTGTTTCTAGTACTAATGTTAGTTTTTTTTTTTTTTCTTAACTTCTAAATAAAATATGACATAGATATTTTTATTAAAAGTATTTTGTATTTTCCATTGATATTACAATTCTGGTGTACAAGAGAGTTTTGTCGTATTTTGAAGCTCCAATGCATTCTGGCTAGAATAACAGTTTCACTTAAAAAAATTGAGAAGTACTAGAAATAAATACTGGGTGAATTCAAGTCTTGATGTGTGCAAAACTTTTAATATCTTAAAATAGATACTTATAACAAACAGACTTTGCTAAATTAATAATTTACAACTGATCTTGGCAAAAAAAAAAAAAAAAAAATTCAACATCATAAACATTAACTTTTTTTTTTTTTTTTTTTTTTGTGCGTTATGTAGTTTGAGTATGTGTTTTTATATTTACTGTACATGCTCATTAAATGTTATCATTTTAAAGTAATTTTTATTTTTTAGAGAACGGTCAGAATTAATTGGTTGAATTAATCTGTTTCATTTTCAGTTATGCTTAAAATTTCTAGAAAAAGTTGCTTTACTTAATACAGTACAAAGTTCGTAATCCGGACTCGGCAGGACTTCAGCGATTCTGGATTAAGGGTTTTTCCGGATTATAGATCATCAGTTTAAATCTGGTAAGATGGCATGCAGAAATTATACAGTTAAAAATATGAAACCGTAATTTATGAAATAAAGTGCAATTATGATCTAAAGGGTAACAAAATTTACAAAAAAAAGCTTAATATTTATTTGTTTACTTTATTAAACATTTCTTTCAATGCAAGTTGTTTAAGTTGTTTCATTTTTTGTGCTAAACGGGTGTGTGTAAATATTAAATGCACATTCATAAAGCATACCAAAAAAAAAGTTTGTGGCTTTGAGGTCCGGATTAAATCTGGATAATGGATGTCCAGATTACAGACTTTATACTGTATTACAGGCTTCATGCATTATTATAATTTTAAAAGAAGCTATGAAATAAGAATAAACCTTCAGCCAAGTTTAAATACTGTACGATCACATTTGTTAGTCCAATTTCATTTTGGCATTTTGTGTCAAAAACTGTGAATGGCCATTTATTTTTCAAATTGTTGCCACCAAATATTACCACCCTGTGTTATATTTTAAGAAATTAAATAATGAAGAATCTGCGTAAATGTATGGTATGTCTCTCACATTGTTATAGAACAACGCTACCTAGAGCTGTCAAATTTTGAATAATGTAATCCTTCACCAAATATAGGCACCTGGAAGCCCTAATTTAGAATTTGGAATTCATTCTATTATCAATTTCATATTTTGCAACACTTTAACGAATTGGTACTATTTTGCTAGAGCGGCGTCAGTTGAAAATGCGCCGTATTTTTTTTCCCCACAAATTGTTGTCAAGTATAAAATTATTAAATAGTGATAGAGTTCAAATGACTAAAAAAATTATTTCCATAAAAAAGTTTTTTTTTATTTCTTAATTCTTAAAGAAAGTGGATTTTTCCTTTTAATATTTTAATCAACAATATCCTACACACAAATAAAAAGTAATAAAACAAAACAAATTTCAATCTAAACAGGTGGCATAAAATTACAAGGTACTTTTCCGTTTCAAATGCGCAAATATCGCCAAGCAGACTTTATTGGCGACAACATACAGTATACACATAAAAAATATTAACAAATTAACATTTGAATGGTAATGGTTCTAAGAATTTTTTATTTTGAAGGTATAAACATTTTATTATCATTTAAAATTTTGTAGAAAGCCAATAATTAAACACATTAAAATTGTAAAAAGACATTAATTTAAGAATTTACTATGCTTTCATGGTTCAACATCCTGATTCGCTGGTTTATATCACATGGCCCCAAGTGATCTCATCTCATGTAAACTACGTTACAAAAGTCTAATTCTCTCAGTAATTATTTACATTAATTTCAAGTTAAATCTGAATTTGGAGTACAAGTTTAAATGCAAGAATTATTTCAATTCATACAAATAGCTTACTCAGAAATTATGTAAAACCGCAGTGCTTTACTTTGATAGTGCATTCTCGGTAGAATAGATGAATTTAACCCTTCACTTTGACTGAGCGGTGTGATTGTATCCTAATTGACTTAATTACTGCAAATGGCCTTAAGGCATAAAATTGGACTATCTGGTAAAAATTCTGTGTAATTGTATGCCAATTTTGAAAGACAATCAATCTCATAAGAAATGGCTGTGACTTGTTTTGAAAATGAGGCATGAAAGATGGCAAAATATTTGTTGGATGTCAGTTAGGATGTTCACGGTGCGTATTGCGTTCTGTGCTTCGTAAAATGTCTGTGGGTGGTAAAGTGGGTGTTTGGTGGTATAGAACGAGAGAGCAGATGGTGGTTTTTTTTTTTTTTTTTTTTTTTTTTTTTTTTTTTTTTTTGTAGTGGTTGAGGATAGAAGAAAAGAATGTAATGTTTGTTGGATGTAATTCAATGGAATTATAAGTGGAACTATTTATGGTCAAACGTCGGAGGATACCGGCACTCGACGCCAGTATACAGATTCTAGTTCAGATAATTTGAGGAAGTTTTAGGATGCTGTTAAAGGATTTTGTATTACTGAAGACACGGAAATTTCTAAATAAGGTAAGTGGATATTTCCGTTGTGTGGTATTTAGATGCTGTAAGGAATTTCCTTTATTATGTTATTTCATTGTTTGTTTTAAAATGTAGTTTATTGAGATTATATATTTTTTATTTGGCTCTAGTGTAGAATTGGCTGTTCCTTTGACTTTTTAAGTAAAAATAGATCGATGTGTACATGGACGAAGGGATTGCATATTGCCAAGTTTGTGCAATTCTCTGATTAAGTGAAAATAGCTCGATGCATTCATGAATACTGAGTTTGTGCAATTTTTTTACTTGTTATTTTTGCAGCGCTACTACATAAATCCAAAATAACAAGTCAAAGGATTGCACAAACTTGGTGTCCATGTATCACCAATTTTCGCCAAGGGATTACCCGTAAATATATTTTTACCTATAACTAGTGCCAGAAACATATAAACAGGTACTTTCACAGCATTTTATTTAGGAAAAGGTAAAAGATTGTGAACTGTTCACTGTCTTCAGTGCTAAAGTTCATTTATGGAATGTTCATAAGACTTCCCCCCTTTAAATTTAATATTTCAGTTTGTAAGTAATATTTTTATGAGCATTGTTTAAGCATATTGTATGGCAGTTTCATTGTATTCATTTTTATTATGAATTTATATTTAAAGTAAGAATTTGTTAATGCAATTAGAAGTCTGGAATTAAACCAGAAACTTAATAAAGTAAGAGGAAAAAAAAACACATTTTCAGTTATATGAAGCATGTTAAAGAATTTTGTTTTATGTTTACCCTGCAATGAAATGAAGCTAAATGTCTGTCAAAATATCGTTAAAGTAACTGCCTATTACCATAAATTATACGATAGGAAGAAACTGTGAAGCATTATTCCAGTATCTTTGTTATTTTTTTTTTTCCAATGTCAGATTGTGAACAGTTACAGTGTAGCACAGTCCATTAATCTATACAAGACCAGATGTGGTGTTTTCTTTATTATGGAGGCACCTAATGGGTGGGCCACCATCACCTCCTATGAAGGAATGGACAGTTATAACCATGCCTTCTCTGGGATTCAAGCTCAGGCCCTTTGGTATTGCACTATACTGTCAGTCTCCTCTAACCACTATACTGTTTGGACAGCATTTTTGTTTTAATACATGTTTAAAGTAGCATGGTCAGATTTTTTAGAAAAATAAAAATAAATATATTTGTTTTTCATCAATTTTCTTGGTTTTTAATCTCAAAATTTTTTCTAATTACTTTAATTAATTGATGAATTGTAATAATTTCTTCTATTTATTGTATTAAGTAAACACATCTTTATTTAATACTTTAGTTGATGTCATAATTTAATGCATGAAATAAGTTTTAATTAAGGCTAATTATTTCAGGGCCTCACTAAGCATTTATTGATGGCTTTAATTCAGAAATGTTATACACAGTCAAAATTAATTCCCTACTTGATAGCATATGCTTGTGGAATTTTTCAATTTAATTAGTATATTTTTTATCTTTATAGGGAAGCTGAATCACTGAAAGCTTCTTTATCAGGTATGCTTATATAAATCTGTTTTAAAATTCTGTACGTTACAGCTTATATAAATGATATGATAATCATCTGTGTTAAAATATTAATGAATTAGGAGTTATTTTCAGTTTCACTATAAATTAAACGCTGTATTTATTTCCATAATTTTAAAACCTGTGTTTTTAAAACTTAGGCACTCTTCTGTTATCAGGACCGGATTCTGAAACGTATGAATGGATGTATGTGTGCATGTATATATGTAGGTATGTGTATGTATACTCATATACCTTCATACATATTGGAATCCAGTCCCGATAAACTTATATTTTTTCCTTTGCTTAAATCACACTCTTTAGCACTGCAAACATTTTTAATGTGAAAATTATATTGCTGTGTAGGGTATTAAGCTGCTTAAAATTTTATATGTTACTTGAACAAAATATTTGTAAGATTAGGATATGAAGTATTGTTATAAATGAACATTAGCTGTATAAGAAATAAATTGGAAATATACCTAAATGATTTTTTAAATGAGATTAATGAAATTTTTTTAAATTAAAAATGTAAAAGGCATTTTAATCATGTGTGTATTGAATGTGTTTACACTCTGACTTCACATCAGTATATTTTTGACTAATACCTAAAATTATTTCTGACTCTAATACCTAATATTTTTGTCTGAATATAAACTGAAAATTTATTTGTGTATTTGCTGTCAGAACTCAAAGAAAGTTTTGTTAAAAATAGGAAGTTTTAGAGTGTAAAAATTTTGTATATTTCTATGAAGTCTTTTTGTACCTGTAGTTTCAAAATGGCTTTAAGGAAATCATTAGCAAATGCTTAAAAATTGCAATGCATTTTAACATGTATGTATCAAAAATGGTCTGTTTTATAAAGTGTTTTGTACCTACCAAATGAATTTTTGAAGGTAATTGAAAATTACTATGAATTCATTGAAAAGAAAAACTGCTACAAATTTAAATGGGCTGAGAATACTGGATTTTAGTAAACATTGGGAATGTAATATTTTCCCAAGGAGGTTAGAATAAAAGGAGAGAGTGTTTGAGTTTGTTTCACCGTTATCTGAGAATGTTTCTTCTGTTATCTGAAAATGAAACCTAACAAAGCGGCGGCGGCATTTGTGACTCAGAACATTGCTTCATAGCACTGAAACATAATTGTTTCTACAATGCTCCATGCATAAATTTTACCGTAAAATTATATTAAATTTATGATGAAATTCTTCGCTTTTGCTAAAATTTTGTTTTAAAGTAAACAAAGTGGGGCCATGTTTGTGACTCAAAACATAATTGTTTCTATGATGTTCCATGCATGTATTTTACAGTAAAATTATATTAAATTTATAATGAAATGCTTCGCTTTTGTTAAAATTTTGTTTTAAAGCAATAAAGATGATATCTATAATATACCATGTGCAGGAAATTACCAAGAAATAGTGGGAATTCTAAATGCATATGTATATCATTAAAGCCTTTAAAATAATGTTTCTGCATATTTTAAGGAATTGTTAAAGTTTTATTAGCTACCATTTGAGTGTTTACTAATTTTTCCTTTAAAAACAGATATTTCTGATTTATTTACAATATTATCAGAATTTATTAAAGAATCATATCATATAAAAATGTTTCAGGAATAGGAAAGTTATTTTATTTTAGTACATGTAATAGTTCAGCTTTAAGTTGTAATATTGTAAAACAGAAATCACAAATTTTTATTGGCTATAGCTATGCTATTGAAATAGCTGATTATGTGAGCTAATTTCACAAGACTAGTAGTTGTTGCAAATGATATTTGTTTTCTTTTTTTCTTTTTCTATTTTTGAAGCATTTTATTGGGATATTTTACAATTTTAAATAATTTAATTCTGAATTCATATTTAAGAAAACACTTAAATTTTGCACACTTATCTTTATTCAGTCAAATATCATCATGGAATCATAAAATCCAAAATGGTAAACAAATAGAGATAAATATTAAACAGCAAATATATTTGCATAATACATGTCAAAAGCAACAGCTAATTAAGAGGTAGTTGATTCAGATGGTTGCTCAGCTCAATGCATCTCCAAGTTATATTTAAAAAATTAAAAGATCATTTAAATTCTGTCCTAACTTATTTCTAATGTTTATCTGTGTGTAATGGGAAAATGTCTCCATTTGTTACTGAATAAAAAAAATGCAACAGCGAAAAAAAATCATGCCCATTTGTATTAAAATTACTCAGAAATTGTCTAGTATTTTTATAACAGTACTTGCAATGCTGCAGTTACAACTGTTTGTAATGCATTTCAAAAGGTGTATCTATGTTTTATAAAAAATAACTAATATTCAATTGCAGTTCAAATATACCCTTGGCCATTTAAGTGGAAAAAATGATGTTTTTAAGTAATTGAAAAGAAAACTATAAAAGGGAATAAATATCTTTATAGCATTAAATGAATCCTTTTCATAACCAGCAACCTTCTAACACCGAGAAAATATTAAAACAAAATAAATCTATGCAAATTTAATGATTTAATTTTATACTTGTTTCATATTTATGAAACTCAAAGAAATTTCCTTGAATTACAGAAATTACGTCTTTCTATGTATTTAATTATGTATTTACTTATTTTTATTGCTTTATTGTGTAGAAATCTGTAAGTTGATTCAAACAATTTATAACAACAGAACAGTTTATCTTGATCAAATGCTTAAATCATATGAGTCATAAAAATAGTAATAATTAATTCTTACTTTTCAAAGAAATTATGATTTAAAATCTTTAAAACATTCAAACAGTATAGTTTAAACCCTAATATATATCATTGTATGTTTAGGAACAAAGCTACCAGCTATAAACAGAAAGATGTATTTAATATAATTTAATTAATTTTTTTTTTTTTTTTTTTTGGTTGGTCACATATGGAAAGAAAATATATAACACCATGATATTTTACTGCATATTTACCAAATTACATAAAGAATTAATACTTACGCATGAAGAGTAATTCCAGGTATTTTTCATAAGTTCTATTCATACATCCATGTACAACACAAGATCCCATGCTTCAAAAATAAATAAATAAATAAAAAAAAAGTTGTATGACAAGTCTTCTTGCAAGAGTCAGTGATTGGAGAAATATAAATGCTGAGGATTTCACTTTTTGAGTTGAACATTCACTCTTTCTATTCTAACCTCCTAGTATTTCTTCTTTCTCCTTAATTATGAAAAATTTAAATTTATTTTCCTGCTGTTCATAATCATTTAAGAAAATGAGTGGAAAATCTAAAATTAAGTAAAAACATATCTTTAGTTTGGCATAGATTTTTAAAACTATTGATTTCAGGTGCAATCAAATGCAGGCCTGTTTTCTTCAGGGGCAAAACTTCTTTTCCAGTTATTCAAAATCTGCTAGACCTTGCACTTACTAAGGTTATTTTATATTGGCATGTTGCTCCTCTGTTGAGGGGGAAGTATTTTGATAAAACTTGCCTTAAAAAAAATTGCATGAATAATTTGTATTGTGTATTACTTAAAATAGAAATTTTTTGTTTGCTAAAATTAGGTGAGAGCCTATCAAGTTCTGATGTCTGGCAAAAGAGGCAAGAATTGTGTCATCTATTTGAATCACTGCTTTTGATTGATTTGGATTATGCCTTGGACAAGAAAGTTGAACAGGATTTGTGGAGTTTTATTTTCAGAAATCCAATATCAGCTTGCCAGTCAAAGGCTAGAGAACATAAGGTTTGATATTTCAGTTTCTTTTTGAAATGAGGGGAGATGTTACTTCTTGTATAGTTTAAAAAAATCTTAATAATACATTTCAAGAATGCTAATAGTGAAACATTTAAGTATTTGATTTTCGTATTTTAATAAGTTTTTGACATATTTGAGATAAAGTGCTGTTTTAAAATTACTAATGCTTTAAAAAGGTTTTGTGTAGAAATCTTTCTATTTGTAGCACTTTAATTACAAGCAGGAAGTCTGCATTCTTTACTGCCTTGTATTTTTTTAATCATGTAATTTTTAATTGTCTAAGAAAAATATTTGTATATATGTACAGAATGCTGCTTATTGTTAATGTTCATTATTGACTATTTTAAAAAGAAAGGTCAAGTTTCTACTTCTTCATGGCAAAGTTGAAATAAATTTTAAAAAAATAGTACAATTTCTAAAAAATCTCATAGTTTTATTAAAATTAAGTTTAATATTTTTAATAAATTTGCATAGTATCTATGTCAAAACTCATTATTAAACAGTGAACAGTCTGTTATTCTGTGGACAGCTATCTTAATATAGGTAGTTAATTAAAGTATAATTTTATAAAATAAAAGAAACACATTTAGGGAATGCAAATATTGCTTTTAAGTTGCTTAACTTGTTGCATTGAGCATGAAAGATAAAGATCTAATGATGCATTGAATGGTAACAGCCTTCAGAGTTGTCCATTTTGTAGGTTTCTTGGTTTATTGTTGTTTTGATTCTAAATACAATATTAAGAAATTTTAATTACACATATCAGATTTTTATGTCATGTGTTTGGGACTTGCCCTTTTATGTCATATTTGGTTATTTAGTTTTGAGTTTTGCAGTTTTCCTTTTTATAAAATAAAAATACTGTGCATGTATCTTTATTTTCCATTTAGGTAATTTTTAGTGGATTTTGTTTAGATTAATCAAATTCATTGAAGTAATTATACTTGTCTGAATTATTTTATGTTACACATAGCAATTAATCAAAAACATTTAATATGCATATCTAAGGTAGAAAGGCAGGGCAGTGGCAATCCTAATGAGCATTTAATTTTATTATTAGACCTGCCACTGGCTGAGAACCAAATTTAGGTACAAAAGGACTGTTGAAGCATTAGTCATTGAAAAAGTAAACATTTTGTGTTCTAGAAAAAGATCCTCTAATTCAAAGCTTAAGCTTAACCATGCTACTCATAATTCTTTATATTTTTAATCTAAAAATAAATTATAAGTGTTTTTGCTAATTATTTGTATATTTCTTTAGATAGATTCGACATTTTCACTGCAGAGTAGGTTCAAATCGAAAGTCTACTGGAATTTTGGCTGCATTTGTAAGAGGAATTCAAAATCTTATCAAAGAAAGCAAAATTCCTACTACATATGTCTGTGCAGTGGGTTTCTCCCACTACACAGACATATGTAGTAGGAATTTACTTACACAGGTACCGAACAAAATACAGAAGCTGCTTAAATGTAGAGCCAGACACTTATCAGTTATTATTAGCAACTGAAATTAAGAAGACTGTGCAAAATGTACTCATAGCAGTGTCATTAGTGCTTATGCATTGCTTTATATTATGACTTAATTTAAGCCTATTATTGCAGTACAGTGCATTCTAATTGTATTGTATTTAAAAAAATTAAGAAGAAATTGTGTTTTATAAAAAGTTATAAAAATTTTGAATAACAAGTAATGAAATTAAGGGAATTTATTCTATGGACCTTTTTATTGTTGCTTTCACCAATAATATAAAATTTGGTAGTATGTAAATTGTTTGATTTATTGAGTTTTAAATGAACTTTTCTGAATGACCAAATTTTGATCTTATCATGCATGCTTGTGGTAATTGAAAATTCAAAGAATTCTCTTTCTTATTCTCAGAGTAGAAATAGGAATTAGAAAAGAGTAGAAGAATATTATTTTCCCTTCTACTCTGACATCATCTTCCCCCATCTACTCTGAAAAATATGTAAATAAAAACTGGAGCTGGCATTCATGCTCATTCATGTTATTACACAATTTGTTTCTAGCCAACTGTCAATATCTCATTCCAAGATAACTTTTAAAACTATATTTTGACACTTCATCACTCATCTTTTTTTCATCTCTATTTTATGAGCAAAGGAGATATGTAGGCAATATAATCAAAGGGGATGATGAGGTAGCAGAAGACTGACAATTAGCAGCAGCATAGCAGAGTTTGCACTGGAAAATATGTGGAAAATGCTGAAACTCTTCCTAGAATCTTAGACTTGAAATTAGAGTGATCCATTAAATAATACTGATACAGTAAACCCTTGCCAAACATGGGGGGGGGAGGTTCATCATTAATATATTACATATTTGGCAAAATTATATTTCACTAAGTTAACTTTTTATAGAACAAAATTTTAGATATGATTCAGATTATGAAACTGCATATAATTTAAACAAACCTAAATATTTTTGTAATTGAATGGCTTTTTATTACAACTTAATAAGAATATGATAGCAGAATCTGGTGATTTTTGCTTTGGACATTAACTGACACACCTAAGTTTTGCTGTAAGGAAAGCACAGAGTTTTTGAGTGCCTCTCAAAAAGTGGCCTCCTTTTTCTTCATTTGAATCATTCAGATCCTATGCCTTTTTTAATAAATCATTTAACTGCATGCAAGTTAGAGATGCTTGATCTTTATCGCTGTTTTCATTGTCGACTGATATTATAAGATCATCCAAAAATTCACTCATTATTTCTTGATTAAAGTTTTTGATTTCTTCTTTTTCCATATCTAAAAATCCTTCCTTTCCAGTTGCTTTTACAATATGCATGATTTCTTTGGGTTCATTTTCAGTTGATGGACATCCTTTAAAGATATAGAGAACTTCTGGCCAAAGCTGATGTCAGAAAGCATTCAGTGTCAATGAATAAAAATTGAACCACATGTAAATGAAGTTCTAGCGTTGAACAAATTAAATGGCAAGAATTACGTGTATATGCTAAATTGCTTTTTGTAAATCCACTTTGTTGTATTTTAAATCTCATACTGTGTATAACAGGATGTTTCATAGATCATGGGACAAACTTGGAGGTATGATGGAGCTTACTAAAACATGCATTTTTTGTATAGGAATGTAGGGTCTAAAGTGACGGGTTAAGGCAGGAATGCAAAAAAACGACACGAGAGGAAAATTTGTGTATGTATAAAGTCAACGCAAAGTGCTTCTTTGCAGCAATACATTATTCACACTAAATATTCAGAAAAGGGAACGTTAACAGTAATAGGAACTACAGCTGTGATTGGCTGGCAATGCAGCGGTAGAGGGCGGTAGTGAGCCGGATGCATCAGAGGATCATTCCCAACTCTGATGTTGAGCGTGATGGGTGAGTTTACACACAAGGAAAAAGCTGACATGCATCTCATATATGGTGCTGCTAATGGGAACGGCAGAGCAACGCTACGGTTGTACCAGGAGCGGTTTCCGAACAGGCGTATGCCGAAGCATGAAATGTTCGAGGTTGCATCCGTCTCTGTGTGAAAACGGGTCATTTGAAGCCACCTCTGACACTAGGAGTGGAAGAAGAAGTGCATGACAACCTTGTGTTGAAGAATCCATCTTGAACATTGTGCATGAATCACCTCGGACAAGTACAAGAGCTATTGCATGTCGTCTGCAGCTGAGTCATTCCACCGTTTGGAGAGTATTGCATGAAAATGGTTTGCACTCATACCATTTGCAGAGAGTACAAGCCTTGCAAAAGACAGATTACCCTCTTCGAGTTTATTTCTGTCATAGGTTCTTGCAACAGTGTGCAGCACAGGCGGATTTCCCATCAGATGTGCTATTCACGAATGAGGCAACTTTCTCATAGGACGGCATCATCAATAACCACAGCATGCACATGTGGGCAACTCATTATCCACACGTCCACATGCATTCCAAACCCGTGTGGTGGGTTTGTTAATGACTACCTCATAGGCCCATACCTCTTACCTGCATGTACAAATGGCTTATGTTTTATTTTTCTCCAAGAGGTGCTACCGGAATTGCTGCAGGATGTTCTGGCTGTCGTTCGTGATTGCATGTGGTTCCAGCATAATGGTGCACCAGCCCATAATCACGTGCGAGTCTCAATTACTTGGATGGGACATTTCTGGGCCGATGGATTGGCCGTGGTGGACCCGTTCGATGACCATCCCGTTCGCCAGATTTATTCATCTTGGAATTTTTTATTTTTTTTTTTTTATTATTTTTTTTTTTATGGGGCCATCTGAAGAGCATCATTTACGAGACTGACCCACTGGAGGACCTTGTTGCATGACTATCCATTGCAAATACAAGCGTGCACGAAATGCCTGTCGTTTTTCAAAATGTTCATCAATCCCTTCTGCGATGTTACCCAGCATGTATTACTGCTGCTTGTCGCAATTTTGAACATTTATTGTGAATACTGTATTGCTAGAAAGAAGCACTTTGTGTTGATTTTGTACATAAACACGTTTTCCTCTTGTGTTGTTTTTTTGCGTTCCTGTCTTAATCTATTAGTTTACGTCCTACATTCCTATAAAAAAATGCATGTTTTAGTACACTCCACCACCCCTCCAAGTTTGTCCCATGATCTATGAAACACCCTGTACATTCAAGTGGTTAGCACTTTAAAATTATGATACTAGAAATGGAGTGAAACTGTGTGTGCCTTAAATCATATTTCAAAGCAATTTTCACGCATTTAATGGCATTTATTTATTTATTTATTATTTTTTTATTTGTAGAAATCTAATAATACTCATTCAAACAGCCAGTTGTCAACTCTACTAGAGACAGCTAGTGGGTTTTATTTGCAAGTAAGTATTTTCACCCATTCCCAAAGAGGTTGCTTTGGTTTTTGTTGAACAAACCTTTCATTGTATTTAGTATATTTATCTGTATTTTGTCTCTGTACTAGAAAAATTTTAAATAAGAATCCTCTTTAATCTTTGTAGGCAAACAAGTACCATACTCGATTTTTTTCCATTTTTGCAAAAACAGTCACACAAGTTCACAAAAATAATTGACAAACAAAAAATTCACATTCAAAATAGCTGAAATTTTGATTTGATGTTATCAAATAATACCCAAACAAATTCCCCCACTTCGGTTGATTCATGCTGCCATCTACATATTAAGAGTAGAAACGTTTCAGACAGCATTTGTATATAAATTTTGTAATTTGGGCTGTACATAAAAAAGTTTTTATCCCCCCCCCCAAAATCTTGTATTCCTTCATATTTGTAAGATGGAGTTCTAATTTTAATTTCCTGCCGTAACTTTTCTGTTTAATTTTGTTAGTTCTTTTTCTGTCTTAAAAATAGTAAATGCTTATAATAAATCTTGCGATATAAAATTAAACTTTCTAATGTGATTTTTATAGGATAACATTCATATCATACCTTAGCCAATCACAATAATAAAATTTCTGAATTGAAACATGAAATTAACTAATCAAAATGAAGTGAAATCATAACTCGATCAGCATTTATTTGGAAAGTGTATGTACTTTCCAAATGAATTTATTGTTTGTTCTTCACTTCTTTTTGCCCTGCCAACTTGTTTTTGCTTTACTTGCTTCCTTAAAAAAGCATTTTGATTTTCAATAATAATAATAATAAAAAAAATCTGTAACTGGCCTTTATTTATGAGTACTAAACCTATTACATATGCTACATATTTGTATATGCCTCTGTGCAAATATTTAATAGGCAGTATCTCGCATGTGAATTTTTTTAATAATGATAATTTTTTAATAACATTTTCTTTGATGAATTGGCTGGAATTATGTCTATTTTCATGTGTGAATACCAATTTGTGAATATTTATCATTTTTATTTCTTTTAAGCTTCTTCAAAAACTTTGCTGTGCATATGATATTGATCTCCCATGCCATCCAAGAGACTCAGTTTATGGATTGACAAAAGGTAGTCTTTTTTTCTTTAATAAAGTAAATATTTTATGTAATTAATTGAAAATTCAAGTATTACATTTGTTTTATGTTCTTGTTTTATTTAATATGTTACTTTATATTGGTTTTAATATTTTTATATAAATGAACCTTTTTTTTTAAAAAAGAAAAATTATTGTTTGGTTCAGTGCTGGTTAATCCTGACATCTTAACTAGCTTTTGTGTTAAGAAGTTAAACAACTTTGAGTTTTGAAGACTATTGATGTCGTATTTAGAAGACAAGGCTAGTAGTGATTAAAGGTACTGAAGAGCAAATGCATGCAAATTTTTCATTTTTCAGTACCAATCACCATCCTCAGATTAAATTTATACATATCTTAAAAATGTTTAATTTTTAAAACACTTTGTTAATGTGTACTTTTTATTTTCATTCATGTTCTAGAAATTGTTTTTGATAAATCTTCAAATATTTTTATTTTTTGTATTAGTAATTTTCAACATCTTTTTGAAGAGAAAGATGTAATTATAGGAAAGTCATTGAAGTAAAATGGGTAATTTTATATTATCTGCACCCATGTTTCAACATGGAATTGCTGAGTTTCTGGTGTATTTTTTTAGTATACCTATGAAAGTAGGTCACCTGACACAGGGTGCTTCGTCAAAAAAGTCTATCAGATGTGAAAACACTGCTGTTCGAGTCCTTCGCACAGCAGTGGTTTTTTGTAAAATTTTCTGTTTAACAAAGGAAATTTTACCGACAACCATTCCTGGCAGAAGTGTAGGGACAGTTATGGCTGAAATCCTAAAGTACAATGTAAAAAGAACAAACAAGCATTTTTCTTAATTTTCAAAATTGTAATGAGTTTGCAACTTTTTATGAAAATATTGATAATCAGAAAGTACTGTAAAATGTTATAATAGAATCAAAATATCTAATTATTGATTTTAGAAATTATTTTTGTTAGAGTGGATTAGTCGATATCCTGTTGCTCATCAGCCACGTAAATCTTCTCTTCTGTACATTTGTCAGCATTGTCTTGTGCACTTGGGTGATATTGGTAAGTATCTCTATATGTAAACCTCTTGCATTTATTATTTTAAAACTTTAAGTATTTTGTTCCATAGATTCAAAAAGTGTGTAATAATGATCTTGTGGTTGGATTTTTGTTTATACTTGTTAAAATTAAATAATCATCGTTTAAAAAGGTTAGGATGATTATTCCCCCTCTTCTCTGTGTTATTTGTTAACATATTAAAAGTAGAGTTATTATCCATCAGAATGATACGAAGGAAGATTTTAAAAAATGCCCATTGAAAGCTGTTGAGATTAAATGAATATTATGCCAGTCTTCACCTATCTAAATATTTCTTCCTAAAGTTGTGTCCGTTACTTAAGTCTGCGAAATAGCTTTAAGTGGTAAATAAGCCTATGTAAAATTCTTGATTTTTATGAAAAAGCTGTTTGAATAATTCTCTACTGCTTGATCTCTATAAACCCATTTAAATGTTGTGTTCATACATTATGCTGCTTGGATAATATGAATTAGCTTCGTGTAGTTCTTTAACTCTCATTTAAGGAAAAGAAATTTTATTTTGGGCTTTTGATTTTTATTTTAATGTTTAATCCTCTAATTGATCAGGCCATATGTATATATTCTGTCTACCGGAAAGTTATATCCGTTTTATGACAACAGTTTTCAACACGTAAGCACATGTTTATTTGCCATATGTTCGGCTCTCTATTTTTATTGCTTAATGCATACATATTGAAGTAGAAAGTTAACTAAAATAAAGTTGGTTCACGTTAGTCTTAAGTGTAAAGCGATAGTGTACCCGTGGCCACTGATAAAGTTCATTTACGCCACTGTATTTTATACGAATTTCAACAAGGAAGAAATGCTACAGAAGCATGCCGAAATTTATTGAAAGTGTTTGGTGAAGGTCCAGTTTCTGATAAGAAGATGGTTCGAAAAATTTGAAACAGGTGATTTCGAACTTTATGATAAGCCACGTTCTGGGTGGTCATCTTTGATTGGCGACAGTGTTGTTATGACCATGTTTAAGCAAAATCCTTTTCTGACAACATCGGAGATCGCAGAAAGGCTTAATTCAACTCAGCAAACCATTTCGAACCATAGTCAGACGATAGGATTGGTGTGGAAATATTCAAGATGGGTGCCATATGAATTAAGTCGGAAGAATTTGGATGATCGAGTCGTCATATGCATGTCTCAGCTTGCTCCGAACAAAATGAGGCTCTTCTTGAACCAGATGATAACTGGGAATGAAAAGTGGATCACCCACGGAAACATTGTAAGGGAAAGGACATATTGTGAATCCAGAAAACCTAGCCCTCCCACCTCTAAACCAAATTTGACTCTGAATAAGGAGAATGTTGTGTATATGGTGGGGCATTCGAGGACCAGTACATTATGAGCTTTTAAAACCAAACAAAAAGCTCAATTCGGAGAGAAGCACTGTCAGCAATTAGAAAATTTAAAGACAGCAGTCCAAGAAAAGAGGCCGGCAATTTTCAACAGGAATTACATCGTACTGCATCATAATCATAGCAGGCCACATGCTGCTTTGGGGACTCGTCAAAAAAATTGCAGAACTAGGCTGGGAAATTCTGTCAAAAATTTTACAAAATTTGTTGAAGGGCAAAAAATTCAAAAATAAAGTAGATATCAAACAAGCACAGCTCAATTTTTTTCATCAAAAGTTGCATCATTTCTCAAAAATGGGATACACAAATTGCTCTCACGCTGGCAAGAAGTCATTAATAATAATGGCAATTATATTATTTTAATAAAGCTTATTGACGGTAAGAAAAATTTGTATTTTGTTTTTTTTTTCCAAAAATGGACAGAACTTTCCGGTAGACTGTATATATGCATCCTAGAATATTTTTTGTAAAGCTTTTAAGTAAGTATATGTGCATCTTGAAACATATCCAAGAAATTAAGGCAGTATATTAAAAGAAAAGAAATCGAAATATAAAGTACCAGAAGCATTTGGGTGTTATAATCAGTATATAATTCGTATGATATATGTGACTGGGTTTCCAGGAGATGATTGTACAGACACAGTTAATTAATTATTTAATTCAGTTGAGTACACTGATGGCTATTTACAAATGAAGTATTACAGTGTAAACCGTTTATCTTTCTTTTATTACACCACATTGTCATTTTCTCGTGACATCTTTCTTTTAATGGCATCAATAATCTCTTCTTTTTCTATTCACCATGCCTCTTACTTCACTCTCTATTGCCAATTGTGATGTTGCAATCACCCTCCTGTTACTCACACTTGGTTATATTAATGCTATAGTTCTCCTGACAATGATGAAAATAATTAAATAAAAAAAGGGGGGAGTTGTTCATCTGTGTTTCTCTAGATTGTCTTTAAAACGCTTTGAGGGGAGGAAAGAAACATGTTTCCTCCAGACCAGATGTCTCCAAACTACGGCCCGAGGGCCACATCCGGCCCGCGGACAGATTTTGTCCGGCCCGCGGAGAGCTAGCATACTTGAAAACTCCTTTTAGAGAACATATTTTTTATAGCAAATTTAGTTTACTGAAATATTCTAATTTTATGTTAAATAATTATTAATATGACATCTACATTGATATGGTCATGGGCTAACTACTCATAACATTGTTGTAGGCTTATTGTTATTGTTTTTGTGATAAGTTGGATAAAGAAACACAGAATTGTAATGAGTAAAGACATGTATAATATGCAGAAAATTTAACTTCAGTATATAATAACTAACAAATTATTGAAATGAATCCAACTAACATTTTATACATTTTAAATAAAAACATAACTTATAACAAGCATAATGACATATGAAATACTAATGAGATTTATGTAAATGAGATTTTCCACTGACAATAGTTTGTAGTTGTGGACTAATTTTACTTGTACCAATTATTAAAAGAGATTTAAGATGCTCATCAGTTAATTTAGATCTGTAAACATTTTTTGTGTACTTCATTTTGGAGAAGGTCTTCTCACACAAATAAGTAGTACCAAAAACAGAAAACAGCCCACGAGCAAATTTATGCAAATTATCAAATTGTGTCAGTGGAAGACTCTTATAAAATTCCAACAAAGATGAGTTTTGATATATGTTCTTAATTATATCACTGCACTGTAGATCAATCATTACCATTTGAAGTTCCGGGGCTAGGGTTTCAATGTCAGTATCAAAAGGATTCTGAAAAATCTTAATTTGATTCGCAATGGCATCAAAGTCCGAGAAACGAATATCAAAATTTATTTTCAAAGCACTCAAAGTTTCGATTGCAAAATCGATAGGAAACTCAGTCTCAGTGGTGTGGCTGAATATTTCACATGTTTTAAAATGTAAAAAACATTTACTTCGTAGTTGTGATTGAAACAGTATCAATTTCTTCCGGAATGATTTGATATTAGTGCATAAATCAGGAAGATGCTGGTTTTCTCCTTGCAATCTCAAATTCAGTTCGTTCACATGTTTTGTCAAATCAACATAGAATGCTAACTTCCACAGCCATGCATTGTTTTGTAATTCAGTAAGAGGGCGATGCTTTTCATTCAAAAAAATTTCGATCACTGCTCGAAGTTCAAAAAAGCGCTGAAGGACTTTCCCACAACTAAGCCAACGTACAGCAGTATGATAAGGTAAGTCATTTTCTCCAATCTCTTCAATAAATTGTCGGAATTGTCGGTGATTCAGCCCAAAAGATCTGATAAAATTAACAGTTCATATGACTGGTTTCAGAACTTCAGACATATCCAAACATTTTCCGCACAAAGACTGTTGATGAATGATACAATGTAAGACTAATGGTTTTGAACCACCGTCATTTTCTACAGCCTTTGACACAAGAGCGACCACTCCTTTATCTTTCCCACTCATGTTTTTGCCTTCATCAGTTGTAATACATTTCAAGTTTTTCCTTCGAAGGTTCTTTTGATTAATGGCCATTTCAACTCCTTTAAAAATATCTGTACCAGTAGTTGTGCCATGAATACTTCTTCATGCACTTCATAGCTTTTATCTACTCCTCGAATATAAATCAACACCTGAGCAGTATCTGACACATCCGTTGACTCATCCAAGGCCAAAGAAAAACACTCAACATGTCCATTTTTGTCGAACAGTTGAGAAGATATATTTTCAGCGATGTTTTCTACCCTTCGAGCCACAGTGTTTGCTGACATACTGACAGTTTTTAATAAATTTACCTTTTCAGGGCATATTTCTTCGGCTACTGCAATTATGCATTCTTTGATCATTTCTCCATCGGTGAATGGTTTTCCACGTTTTGCAATTTCAAGAGCCACACGAAAGCTGGCACGAGTTGCAGCCTCTTGTTCAGTTTTGAGTTTTATAAATGAAGATTGCTGCGATTTCAATCCGCGCTTCATAGCTTTGAATTTTTCTGTCCGCAAACTTCCTGTATATTTTGAGTAATTTTGAAAATGTTTTGTTTCATAATGACGTTTAATGTTATATTCTTTGAGAACGGCTATGCTTTCATTGCAAATCAAACATAGCGCCTTGTTACTGGACTCAATTATGAAATACTGAATGTCCCACTGATCTTTGAATTTTCTGCATTCACTATCAATTTTTCGCTTCTTTTCCATACTACTAAATCACACACAAAAGCAACAATTCAAATCAAAATACTGTTACAAAGATGTCTTAAACTTAAACACGAACAAACACGTTTTAAGGAGGTACGCACTATTTTATTTCACAACAGTGTCATAGGAACTGACTTCTGTACGTGCTATTAGCGCCATCTGTGCCATAGAAGGTACTACCTATTTCCGCTTGTGTCCACCATATGTCGTGTCACGTTACTCCTCATGGCTCGTACTCTACGACTAATCTAGAAATTACAGATAATGACAGGAAAATTAATAATATGCAGTGTTGCCGTTTTGCGGACTTTAGTCCGATTTGCAGCCTTTTTTTAAACGTTGCGTACTTTTTCGGACTTTTTTTTTCATCAGTGGACTATTTCACTTTCTACCACCGGCAACAATGATAATATGGTTTTGGCCCGCGGAACTTACTGGAGTAATCAATATGGCCCTAAGACTGGAAAGTTTGGAGACCCCTGCTCCAGACCATTTTAAATGGACTTCAGAAGCGTATCTGGAACATCTTGGCGAAGGGAGGAAAATTACCATTTTAATAAATCTTGTATATGTATAAAAATTCTATGTAGAGGGGAAAAAAAAAAAAAAAAAGAGGGAGAAATATAAGCTATAAAATAAATGAAAAACCATACAAAAGGAGAAAGTGTTGGATTGAAGAAAGAGGTATTGAGTATTTTACATCTGTTTGAGTGATACATAGTTCTAAACAAAGAATTCGGTTTAGAGAAGTCCGTGGTTTCATCATATCAGCAGCTGGGGAAGTTTAATTAGTGCTTCCATGCCAAATTTCTCTACTTCACAGAAGTCATTTGGCTTAACACTTGTGACTTTATAGGGACCTACAAATTTTGAATGGAGTTTTGTTTTGGTTCCATGTTGAGTTCATTGAAGAGCTACTTTTATCACCAAATTTGTATATGATCGGTCACTTGTAGCTCTTGCTATAGTGATGTCTGTTTTTTCTTTGAATATTTAGAATGTTTCTCACTTCATTATGCAATCTTTCTTTCTTTCTTTTTTTGGGGGGGGGGTAAGGTGAACTAGAAATGCTCTTACTGAAAGTTGTTTTATATTGACATCTTCTTTATTTTCCATCTTTATGCCAGAAAGTAGCTCAAAGATTGAAAGTGCTGGTTTGAGAAGCAGTGCTATTGTTGATTCTTTGAACAGAGGCACAACAGAGGCAACATTTTTAAACCATATTTTTGGGTTTTTATAATGATAACTTGGTTAGTACAGGAGTCCAAATACAGTGCATGGCTTCATTTTGTCCTCTGCATAGAGTGCCAGTAGTTATTGTTGCATTCCAATATTCTTGTCATGATTCCTGATTCTTAAGTGCCTAAAGTAGAGATAGAAAAAAGTGAAAATGCAACTATTAAGTTTAACATAAATTCAAAATTATTTCTTTTTTGAGAATGAAGAGTTCATAAAATATTACATCAAAAATATCCTTTCCTTTTTTGAGATATAATTTCTTTTATTATGCGGTACTAAATTGTATACAAAAGTTTTTGAAGTTTTGTGAATTTTTTGATGATTTTTTTAACAAACATGATAAAATTGATAAATATCATTAAAATGATGGTAATATATTAAAATTATAATAAGGAATAGCATTAAAATAAAACATTTATTTTCCTTGTCCTATTGTAAAATAACATTACTTTCCATTTTGGGAACTTAGAAATATTTTGATTTAAAAAAATAAATAAGATAATCAATGTGATGAAACACAGTTTCTGAAGCACTTCTTAGGAAAGGCAAAAAAAGCTACTCTAGTTATTTTAAAATTAATTAAATTTTTCTTTTATATTTTTTCACTAAAATTTTTTTTTCTCGTGTAGTTGTTTCAGAATATTCAAAAGTGTATCAATTTTCTATTAAAAATTCACTTATCACTTTCCTTTTCTGAATTTTATTATTGAAAAGACTTTTTGCTCTTACATTGCTTTGCAGAGATAATTTTTATATCTTGCACCTCTGAAAAGGTTTATAAGGATTTGAAAGCAAGATTTATAGACATATGGTTAAAAAAAAAAGTCCCTAAATGAAAGATGTTTTCATGGTATTAGCACATAATTAATGTTTTTTATAGGAAAATTGGGATGAATTTCTTATTTTTTAGAATATTTTTGAGAGAACACTGAAAACAAATTTACATCTCTATTCCTCAATTTACAAGGAAGATGAGTTCCACACAAAACGGTGTAAATCGAAATCTTGGATTTTTGCTATGTAAAACCATGTAAAACGAAAAGCACACTAATAACATAAACATACATACTTTTGTTAACATAAAACAAAAGTAAGACATCTTAAAATAAATAAAGTTATACTTCGTTTTTAAAATTATAAATATATGTAGGTAATAGAAGTACATATTTAATTTATTTTGGATTAGAAAAATATAAGATCATTCAAAAAATAATTATAAGTTTACTGTTATCACTTTCATGAACTATTAGTCTTTTCTTCTTGATTGGTATGATGTCACTTTCATCATTTGAGCATTCTTGATAAGATTCTGCTTCAATGGTTGACGAATTAACGAATATCTCAGATTGACAAGTCTTTGTAGTGAAATCCATAATTAACAGTTGGCTAGGTTTTTCCCTAAATCTTGTAAACCTCCTTATATTGATTTAAGCACTTACTAAGCTCCCGTTGGAATCGGAGAGCTCATTCAACAACATAACTCGAATCATTCTTTGATAATGATTATAATCTCTGATAATGGTTTAATGAAAAAAGTGTATAATCTTGTACTTTTTCAAATGTAATTCAGGCTCATGAATATGCTGCCTTTAAGACTTCTGTTTTTCCTGAGATGAATTTTTAACATTTAGATAAATACTGCTCTTTATTGCATTCATTACTATAATTTTATAAATACATTAATTGCATATCTTTATAGCACGTTATAGAGGTCAGTCACTTCAAGCTGAAAACTTTTATCGTCATGCTGTAGATTTGGTACCAAGCAATGGTCAGTTTCATTTTATTTAATTACCTTTTAGCAGTTTTACATTAGGAAGATATATTTCACAGTATGTATTATTCATGCATTAATTTTTTTTTCACTCTTTAAATAAAACAAACAAATCATAGGTCAGCCATATAACCAGTTGGCTTTGTTGGAAGCAGCTAGTGGAGAGAAACTTTCGACTGTATTTTTTTATGTTAGAAGTTTATCAGTTCAACATCCATTTCCATTAGCTGCCACAAACTTACAAAACCTCTTTTCAAAAATGTCTTCTGATGGGTAAGATTTTGCATTTTAGATATCTAAATTATTCTTTAATCTCTTCATTTTCTAGTTTTAGTAAAAATTGTTTTAATTTATCAATTATTCATTATACGTTCTGCTTCATAATATCTACATTTTTATTCTTAGGAGTTGTCCTGATGGGAAAAATCGTATGACTGCATTTGAATATGTGACGGTGTTCTTACAGTTTCATGCAGTTGTTCACTTAAATAATGGTAAATCTGAATACTTTAAATGTTTTTTAAAAATAGACATGCCTGTAATTTAAAAATTTTTTTAAGTAAAATAGTTTTTGTGTATTTTCATAGTGAAGAATTTAACTATGCTTAGTAGTAGAAGGTGAAAATTCTTTGGGAGAAAATGGGCCCTTTCTGACTTAGTAGTCTGATAAGACTCCTATGTGAATCTTCATTTTCTAGCCTAATCTTTCCGAATTACCGATATCGTATTTATAGAACAGTATAAAACCTGCCAAAGCAAAATCTTAATGAAAATAAAAAATTTATAGATTTATATTATTTCTTTAACAAATAATTGATATCATGTTAAATTAATGAGTGCAGAATAGTGAATATGCTTTTAATATTTTGTATTAAGACTTTATTTTCATTAATATTTTAAAATTATAAAAATGTAATTGCTTGGAAAGTGACATTGAAAAATTCTCTTATTTATACTCATGATACTTTGATAAAATTTTTTTAAGTAAAATAGTTTTTGTGTATTTTCATAGTGAAGAATTTAACTATGCTTAGTAGTAGAAGGTGAAAATTCTTTGGGAGAAAATGGGCCCTTTCTGACTTAGTAGTCTGATAAGACTCCTATGTGAATCTTCATTTTCTAGCCTAATCTTTCCGAATTACCAATATCATATTTATAGAACAGTATAAAACCTGCCAAAACAAAATCTTAATGAAAATTAAAAATTTATAGATTTATATTATTTCTTTAACAAATAATTGATATCATGTTAAATTAATGAGTGCAGAATAGTGAATATGCTTTTAATATTTTGTATTAAGACTTTATTTTCATTAATATTTTAAAATTATGAAAATGTAATTGCTTGGAAAGTGACATTGAAAAATTCTCTTATTTATACTCATGATTTTTAAAAATCCTTTTAAGTAGTGCAATAATTTCAAGTTGACTGAAGTGTTTGAAAACTGGAGAATTGTTGATTATTGTATTCTGCGAGGAAGAAGGATCATATTTGGAACTGAAAAATCATCATCATCTGATGACCTCGTGTCACATATTAAAAAAATAATTGGAAGCAATATTCACAAAGCAAGCTTGATATTTCTCTGCTGTGATAACATAAAAAATTGGACCTTGATATGAATAAGAAAATTTGCTTCAGAAATGTGAATTAAAACTCGTCTGTTTTGCTATTTTTGTAATTGTGTGCCTACTTTAAGAAAATGAATTATAAAGCGATGTACAAGTAATTCATGGGAGTATTTCCTTCATGTAAAAGTGTTAAGTGTAAAAGGCAATAAAAATATAAATTGCATTCTGATGGATAGTAGAAAATAATATTTTAAAAGCTTTGAAAGAAAAATAATAAAGCAGTATAAAAAAATTGAAAGAGCTTTTCAAATGTGCAGATTATTTAATTACAAATTTTAGTAGTAGCTTTAAAAAAACAACCTATTTAACTCGAAATCAAGTAGCTTTAAAATGTGAAATATGTGAATGGGGTGGCTGATTTGCATTTTTTTTTCCATGTGTAATGCGAGTGGATACGAGCGAGTTTCCTTTAAAAAGTCCTCTACAAATGCATTCTTTCCTATAGGCAGACAGCTTTTGCTTTGTTCCTTAATCAAATAACCTAACCTAACTTAATCTTAACAACTACTCAGTTGAAAATTATTGAATATGAAATATTATTACATGTTTTAAATATTAACATATATATATGAAGAAAATGTGAAAAACATCGCAAAGAGAAAAAGGGATAAATAAGAGGGAAATATTTTGACAAAGTCAAAAACTCTTTTGTTAAAGAACTTAAAACTGTTTTATGTTTAAAAAAATGGTATAACTATGAGCAACATCAGTGTAATTTTTATGCTCTTAATTGAAAGGAAAATTAAGTAAGTATACTTTTTACAAAAATCCCTGTTGTAAGGTTTGCCTTTAGTTTAATCCCTGTGCTAATTCTTTTGGTATATTCCATGCTTATGCAGTTGCATTAATACTACTGACAGTTAACAAAAATGTTCTAGAAGTGAAATTGTGGATTTATTATTGCCTTTTAACCCATTTTCTTTACCATGTATTCTGTTTTTGACACCAGAAAAGTTTATGCAAGTGCTAATTTTAATCACCTCTCTGTGTCTCCTGCCAGCGGGAAAAAAAAAAAAAAAAAAAAAAAAAGCAGCAGCAGCTATGACGTGCATTTAAAATGGAGTCCAGCGTCTGAAAAGTTGCAAACAAATCAATTCCTTCTATGGCTTACCATACAAACTCAAAATTAAATTTAAGAGAGCAAAGAAATATATATATATATATCCAGAAAAGCGGTATTTATTTAACATGAAAAATTTGCAGAAATTCACGGTTGATCTTTACAATATGGTAACTGGTAGTTTGGCGACATTTTGGAGGCGATAAAGGTTACTACCTGGGACTTTGGTAATAATGTGAGCAGTACTCAGTTCCGATTACACATTATTTTGCGTGAGGGAAATGAGAGATCATGGGATATGTCATGTGATATTAATGGACGAATTACAGTTCTTTAATCGGAAAAGGGGGGAAATCGGAAAAAAATCTGGAAATTTTGTATTTAGCTTTATTCTGTGTTGTGTGAAACAGTGTTGGTTAATTTTATCCCATGGCCCTAACTAAAGTGAATTCGAAATGGGTATTTAGGCATTGTGATAAAGAGAAGTTTGCTTTTTATTTAGCGGAGGAAGTATGGAGGAAAAATTCGCAGAAAAAATCTTTCAATAATTTTATTGAATGAATTAGAAAAGTGTATCCGCCACATAATCAAGATTCTGAAGAAGATTAGGTAAGTTAGTATTTTTAATTATTTGAGGATATTATTTTTATGCATTGTTCTAAATGTAAGGTGGAAAGGAATTTGGTATTATTGGGAAAATTGTTATTAGCAATGATTTAGTTTAAAGTAATTAGGATTGTAAGGTAATTTTTATTAATTTAATGTATGTGCTCATTTATATTTTAAGTAGTGTTTTTGAATTTTATTATATTTTAATGAAAAGATAGTTATTTTGTGAATTTTATGTTTGTAGGAATTTGGTATACGTTTTAGTTGAAGTAAACGTGCATGGAAATAATTTAAATATCTGACACTAAGTATTTGTAATGGTTGCGGTATGAATTCATTGGTGACGTTTATAATATAATAGATGATTTAGAGGTTAATAGATGATTTAGAGGTAAAAGTTTTTGGATATTTTATTTATTTTATATGTGGAAATGTTCATATTTGGAAAGGGTAAATACTTTTTCGCGATCAGGTAATTTCATATATGTTCTTTTTACCGGGTTTAAAGATTGAGAAAATTGTCATGTATTTTCGTGAAATTTTTCTAATTTATGAGAAAAAAGCAGTGTACATGGATATAGTGAAGAGTGTGCTCAATGCCATTTTTGTGCAATTCTGGGATTTTTTTTAAGTAAAAATAAGTCGACGTGTACATAGTTTAGTGATATTTTAATTAAATGATAGTTATTTTGTGAATTTTATGTTTGTAGGAATTTGGTATACGTTTAAGTTGAAGTAAACGTGCATGGAAATAATTTAAATATTTGATACTAAGTATTTGTAATGCTTGCGGTATGAATTCGTTGGTGACATGTATAATGTAATAGATGATTTAGAGGTAAAAGTTTTTGGATATTTTATTAATTTTATATGTGGATATGTTCATATTTGTAAAGGGTAAATACTTTTTTGTGATCAGGTAATTTCATATATGTTCTTTTTACCGGGTTTAAAGATTGAGAAAATTGTCATGTATTTTCGTGAAATTTTTCTAATTTATAAGAAAAAAGCAGTGTACATGGATATAGTGAAGAGTGTGCTCAATGCCATTTTTGTGCAATTCTGGGATGTTTTTTTAAGTAAAAATAAGTCGACGTGTACATGGTTTAGTGATATTTTAATTAAATGATAGTTATTTTGTGAATTTTATGTTTGTAGGAATTTGGTATACGTTTAAGTTGAAGTAAACGTGCATGGAAATAATTGAAATATTTGATACTAAGTATTTGTAATGCTTGCGGTATGACTTCGTTGGTGACGTGTATAATGTAATAGATGATTTAGAGGTAAAAGTTTTTGGATATTTTATTTATTTTATATGTGGATATGTTCATATTTGTAAAGGGTAAATACTTTTTTGTGATCAGGTAATTTCATATATGTTCTTTTTACCGGGTTTAAAGATTGAGAAAATTGTCATGTATTTTCGTGAAATTTTTCTAATTTATAAGAAAAAAGCAGTGTACATGGATATAGTGAAGAGTGTGCTCAATGCCATTTTTGTGCAATTCTGGGATGTTTTTTTAAGTAAAAATAAGTCGACGTGTACATGGTTTAGTGATATTTTAATTAAATGATAGTTATTTTGTGAATTTTATGTTTGTAGGAATTTGGTATACGTTTAAGTTGAAGTAAACGTGCATGGAAATAATTGAAATATTTGATACTAAGTATTTGTAATGCTTGCGGTATGACTTCGTTGGTGACGTGTATAATGTAATAGATGATTTAGAGGTAAAAGTTTTTGGATATTTTATTTATTTTATATGTGGATATGTTCATATTTGTAAAGGGTAAATACTTTTTTGTGATCAGGTAATTTCATATATGTTCTTTTTACCGGGTTTAAAGATTGAGAAAATTGTCATGTATTTTCGTGAAATTTTTCTAATTTATGAAAAAAAAAGCAGTGTACATGGATATAGTGAAGAGTGTGCATAGTGCCATTTTTGTGCAATTCTGGGATGTTTTTTTAAGTAAAAATAAGTCGGCGTGTACATGGTTTATGTGTATGTGTTATTTTGAAAAACGTGTAAGGAGTATAATATTGTGCACTTTTTCCCAATTTTGCAGTGAATATTTGTCATGATTAAGCAGTTTTGTTTGATAAAATTTCTAGCATAAATGTAATTCGGCTAGTAGATTGTTGGAAGAAGTGTTCAGTAGATAAAAAGAAAAAAAACATGTCTTTACTTCGCGAAGAAAAAATGGCGGCGGGGGAAAAAAAATAGAGGGTTGCTGTAGGAGAGTTGGTTGCCAAATTTTCGCCAAAAAATCGCCAAGTTACCATAATGTAAAGATCAACCGAATTCACAATGTATTTGCTATAAAAAATAGTGTGTTGATGCGTATGCAAAAAAGACTAAATATTTTCAACAATAAAGTTAATTTACTTCTTTAGTTAAAGTATGTTAAGAATTTTGTTGAAGTATATAAGAAAGATTTCAGTTAAATATGTTATGCTGAATTTTCCAAAAATCAGAATGTTTGTTTATATCTGAAGATGAACACATGTTAAGCTGTTACAGCTTCCTGGAATTATACAGAAATATGGAATAAAAAATTTTAGTTTCTTGAAAACAAATATGTAACATTGATATTAGTGGGAAATGTGATATTTTGCTGACTGGAATACATGGATCACAATAAAATTTTATGCATTTATTAACCCATTAACCATATAATAATAAATGTTAAATTAATTATATATAACAGAAATTTACACCAAAAATAAATAAATTAATTAAAAAAAGTGCTCTTACCTGTGGAAAAATTGAATGTTGCATTTACACAATGTCAGCAGAACAAAAATATGGATGTTTACTGAGTATGGTTGTACTCGTGCAAAGTTTTTTTTTGAGTGAAGCTCTGGATTACTTTTTAGTTGTATAATGTTTCGTAAATCTGCAAATCACTTTACGTGTATTTAATTTAATATTAAAATTTACATTAGATTTCTTTTACAGATACAGATTATTTTCACTTGAAAGATTCACGCACGAAAAGCTACATTACATACTTAACAAACTATAAACAGTCTGGCTGTGGCATTTTTTATAACGAAGTCTTCTATTATCCTCAGACATTATGATAAAATGTCCACCATCTCCATACAGTGGTTTAATGAATGTTGAATTTACTAGGTCTTCCTGTTGCTATTTCTAACTAACTCTTCACTGTCAGTGTGATTTAGCAAAGGAATAATGCAGTCAATATCTGAAATTTAAAGGAGACCTTTTATTTCCAGTAATTAGAAAGTCATGATATTTTGCATGCATTTGTCAAGGATACATCAATGTAATTAGTAAATATTGGACACCACCATTTATTACCACAAACTCTTATTCTGTAATTGGCTTCTAAAAACGTCCCATAAATTGACTATCCCATTTTACCATTGTATTGTTCAATAAGATGAGACTGAGATACAAAAATATTTTTCCTTTGCATCCTTGAATAGTGGGAAACAATTTTTATAGGCTGAATTTTTCCAAATGTTGAACCAATAGTTTCAACTGAATTGTCGTTCCATCGGAAAACAAAATATTTGGTTTTTCACTTCATACTGGAAATCATATTTTTTTCTGTAGCCTTTTGTCTTCTAAAACCTTTATTTTTTAGATGACAGAAAAGGTGATGGAAAAAAGTATCAAAAGTAAATAATGTGATTGGAGGAAGTTTCAATAACACTGACGAAATTTGGCACCACATTTCCACCAAGACCAACTTCTTCATGTTGTGATAATTTTGGAGCTGTTGAGTTAGCTGAATAAGTATCAGAATGAAACATGTAACCATCAGTGCCAAAGTCCATGCTTTATATCCAAATCTTATAAGTTTTCTTTTTAAAAGGACTGTCCGTCTTAACTGAATGTTTGCCTTGATAAGGAATCATTTGTTCATCAATATTCAAATCGTGGGAAAATACAGCAAATTGTTTCAATTTTCTATTTACCAAGTTTAGATTCGGTCTCACTTGTATATAATTAATCAGTGTTGTCAATTTGTGAGCTAAATGCAAATTCTGCAATGCTAGAGATTTTAATTTACTATTTAATTTGTAAATATTTGAAATATTATTATATTCTCAGGCACAAACAGCAGAATTCTGTTAATGCACTAGTTTTTAAACTATGAAGCTGGAGTGCAATTTAATATTCAATTATATTTGCTGTTATTTAATTCATTTGGTATTTCTTGCAGTCTGAGCTAAAGATGAGATGACTATGCCCCTGTGTTATACACAATGTTGAATTCATTTGGTATTTCTTGCAGTCTAAGCTAAAGATGAGATGACTATGCCCCTGTGTTATACACAATGAGATTAAACAGGTGTTTAGATTAAGTGACATTAGGTTTATCTTTCAAGCTGAAGTGTCAAAACAGTGCTGGAATTTTAAATGCTGAGTAGCTGACTTAAATAGCTGAAAGTTAAGAAGATGCTTTTTTTTTAATGTTAGGCTATTCATTCGAAAACTGTTGTATTGCACGATAATCAACCTCCCATCAGTCAATAACCATTTTGTGGAAACATTCTGTCCTAAAAATGAGTACGTATGCTTGGTCATTCCACGTGTTCACTAGATTTGTCTTGTTGAGGTTATTTTTGTTCCTCAAAACTCAAGTGTCCTTTCAAAGGAAAGTTCTTCCTGTCTTGGAAGAGATAAAAGGATTGTGCCAATGACAGACCTCTACATGCCATTTCTTTACTTACCTCTCATACTTATATTAAGACAGAAAATTGCATCAATGTAAATTCTGCAATGTTTCTCTATTTTTTTAATACACTCTGATAACTTAATTGCTATATTGTGAATATGCACTAAAACTTCAATTACTTGAACTTAGAATGATTTTTCACAATTAAAAATTCAAAGGTTAAGCCAAAGTGAATATCAAGATGTACTGTTTTAAGTTGATATCAATTCAAAGTTGAATTTTATTATTTGTTTTTTTAGAGGTGTGATCCATCAATTTTGGCTTATTGAAACTTGACTGTATTTGAATTGATTATTCTGTTTTTCCTATAAAAGCAAAAATCTTAAATTAAGTTTAAGAGTTTGAAGCCTTTGATCATATCTCATCTTTTATTAAAAATATAAATTTTATATTAAAACTCTTACAAAGAATGTTTCAAACAGTTAATTTTTCTTCACATTATAACAGATAACTTAAAAAAATATTCTCTTCAGTTTGCCATTTACTGGTCTTCAAAATTTCAAAATTATCCATATTATATGACTTAAAATATTTGCACTGGATATTAATATTAAATGACTAGGTAGGATAGGATAAATGCTGGATTCCGTTGATCAAAAACGTTTGGTAGATGTTTCATTTCCTATTATTTGGCAAGCATGCTTTAACCCTATGAGGTTCGGTGCATAAAAAATGTTTGTTTGGAAAAAATAACTTTACACATAATTAGCCCCTAATACAATGTTATTTCATTGGAAAAAAAAAAAAAAAAAAAAAAAAACCTTGTAAACCTTTAAGGTAATTCATGACGTGGTGTGATACCTATTGTCCCACCACACATCTAGAGCAGTAAAATGGCATCTTTGCTTCAGCGTAAATTCTAACATGTTTATCTAAAGTGCTAGTTTCAGCAACTAAATGAAAAATGCAAGATATAAGAAACGTTTTTGAATAATTATCTAGGAAATATTGATCATATTCACAAAATAAAAAATATTTTTTTCAAAAACAAATTACATAATTTAAAAAAAATCCCTCTGTACGACTTTTTAGACATTTTTTAATAATTCATAATAGATTTGAAACAGTGAAGGTTTTCGCTCCAGTACTTTATTTGCTACATGTTTGAAAAGGAAGATATTTAGAAGGCCTTCATGTTTATTTACATTTCACCTCTCCTCTGCTCAGGATATTTTTCTATGTGAATCACTCTCACATATCCATTCAGTATTCAATGACATTTCATGTTACAGAGTTATATTTTCATTTCTTTTGGAAATATATTAAATATTTTTCAAGTTTTAATATTATTGCAATTTATTAAAAATATAAATTTGCATTATCAACATATAAAACGAACATGATACTTAAATTAAAAAATATTTGAACGGTGCTGCCATCTAGTAGCCGCAATTTCTACGTGCGCGGTGGGACATATTTGGTCCCACCTTTTAATTTCAACCATTCTAAGTTAATCTACATGAATTCAAATAATAATTTTTATTAGAAATGGAAACTTTCACGTAAAAATATTCATTCTATCACCAAAAGTTGTTGTTCAGACAGTTTAAATTGCATTAGAAATTAAAGAAAAAAACTGCTTCAAAATTAGACCTGCAAAGAATATTTATTTTATATAAGGAGGTTAGAATAGAAGGAGGGAAGGTTCAACTCAAATGGTGAAGCTTGGTGGCCATGTTACTGTTATCGCTGTGACTTGTGCAAGGTAATTGCAACATTTTTTTTTCCCCTTTTCCTTTTGAAGCATGTCAGCTTGTGTTGCATATGGATGCACGAATATATTTTCGAAAAAAATTCCTGGAATTACTTTTCACTAAGCATAAACTGAAATCATTTAATTCACATAAATCTGTTTTATTTTATTAATATCTATTTTCATGTTGTTATAAGGTTGTTGGTTGTGAAAAGAATCTATTTAAAACTTTCATTAAAAAAATGCAACTTGTGACTATCTTTTTAGATAATTATCTGCTATTAATTTCAGGTTAAAATTATTTTAAACGATTCTTTAGTAAATTATAATATTGTGAATATATCAGAAATATCACTTGTTAAAGGACAAATTGCAAAGTACACCCAACAGGCTGCTAATAAAACCTAAACAAATTCTTGAAATATACAGAAACTTCATTTTTAAAGGCTTTAAAGGCACTTGCATTTTTTTAAAGGCACTTGCATTTAGATTTCGAACTAGTTCTTAATGATTTTCTGTACGTAGTTAATTAAGAATATTATCTTTATAACTTTAAAACAAAAAACTAACAATAGTGAAGGATTTCATTATAAATTTAACATATTTTTACTGGAAAATACATGCACAGAACAGCTTAAAAACACGTACGTTTCACTGCCGTAATGCAATGTTTTGAAGTTACAAACATGGACACCACTTGTTCGGTGGAGTTTCATTCCCTGACAGTGGAGGAAACTGCGAACCTTCCCTCCTTCTATTCTAACCTCCTTGATTTTATATTATTTTTGTGAATGAATACTACTAGTGCTGCCATCTGTTACACATTTAGAGAACTAAAAGGTACAGTTGTATGTATTTTAAATAGAATTTTGCAGCTTTCATCTGGGAGATAAAAACTGATAAAAAAAGTGGGACGACTCAACTGTTGCCCCTCAGGATTAACTTTAAGTTAGTTTGCAGTTAAAATGTCTTGAAAATAAAAATTTAGCCTTTATGAAAAATGGGACTAAATGACTTTAGGTTAAAATTTTAAAAGAATTTGGTAACATAAAATTTATAGAAATAAACTGTCCGGAAAACTGAACACTTTGGCATCACATGTGTATTGAAAAGGAATGTTTCTGAGACTAAAAAATTAGAAGAAAGAGTGTTAGTTTACAAAAAGATGCTTCATATAAATTACGTGTTCAAGAAAAAATCTCTGGAGGTTCAAATGATATTTTATGAAGTTTTCACTCAGTGCAATGCATCAAATAATCCAAAGAATGGGCCTGTACTGAAGAAATAACATCGCAAAGGGCAATTTTTTTGCACTGAAGGGCTTTATAAGTTTGAATTATGTTGTTGAATGTCATATCATATTATAAATGGAAAATTCAAAGATGTCTCAGTTTATTGAAGATTCATGAATTTATCCAAAAATGTGTAAGGATATCGGTTAAAAATGCTTTCAGTGTTGATGAAACTAGTTTTTCCTTTCTACTTATGCCTTCAAAATACCTAGCCTAAAAGACATTCAGTATAATGGGCAAAATTGCTTCATTATTTTACTCCTACCAATTACTTGATGAAACAGAAAGTGACACCTTTATTGATAGAATGTCAAAGAAAACAAGTTGATTGAAAATTAAATATGGTAACTGAGTAAGTGAATATAGTGAATAAAAAAGGGAAAATGATCACATATGTATTTGTAGAATGCCTCAGTTAGTGTTAAGTTTTTTTTTTTTTTTTTTTTTTTTGAGACAATGAGCCATTAAAAAGAAAAATGTAAGGCATTAAGAAATAAATTTATTAGTTATAGTTAATTATTTTTATTTATTTATTTGCATAATATTTAGTCTTTTTTATGTTATGCTGTTTTATGTTTTTATGTTATGAATATAGTGAATAAAAAAGGGAAAATGATCACATATGTATTTGTAGAATGCCTCAGTTAGTGTTAAGTTTTTTTTTTTTTTTTGAGACAATGAGCCATTAAAAAGAAAAATGTAAGGCATTAAGAAATAAATTTATTAGTTATAGTTAATTATTTTTATTTATTTATTTGCATAATATTTAGTCTTTTTTATGTTATGCTGCTTGATTTGTGCAATTTAAAAAATGAAAAATTTGAATTTATTGGGAAATATGGATAATATTTTAACAAAGTAAACATAGAATGATGAAATTGCGTAAAGCAATGCCACAGTGATAAAACCATGGGTAGTTGTTCGTATGCATATCATTCTAAATTAAAATGTAGGTAATACAACTTTCTCATTCATAAATCTTTTCTTTCTATTAGAAGATATATTAACCGTGCTTTACCATATTTTCTTTTTTAATGCAAAATGTAGTTTTCAAAGGCATAGTGTTGAACATTATATGACAAAGTATTCTTTCGAAAAAAATGCTGTTCAAATAAATGAAGTGGAATTTTTTAAAATGAAAAACATTTATATGAATAAATATGGCTTAAGTACACAATGCAAATGGATAAATAGAACTTATTAATATAACTGTTTGAAGAACTATTTTTCAACCATGCAACTTAAGTAGTTAAAATAATCTAAAAATAAGAATTGTGATTAAAAAGTATAATATGAAGTAAAAATGTGTGCAAGAAAGAAAAAATATATACTTTTTCCCCTTTTTTGTGCAGAATCTATGTGAAAAAGAAATAAAGTTGCTGTAAACTGAGAAGTTCGTAAAATGAATTATTCTTGGCATAAAGTAAAAAGAGTGCACCAAGGGAAATTTCTGAATTACTCATCAAATTTCACACCAGATTTTACAAAATTTGGTTTTTAGTTATACTTTGAGTCATAGTATCGAAATATGGAAGAAAATTAACATGTCATTTCAGAAAAAGTCCAGTGTTTTATCAAAATACATGTGCTAGAACAACACTATTCATAAATCTAATATATATTTTAAGCTGCACTTTTGAAACATTTAAAACGCAAGTTGAATTTCATCAATCAAGGAAGTAAAGAAGCAGATATAGAACTATGTCTTCCCTTTTTTTTGACTCAGTGTACATAATTTGTATTTGCGTATTATATACATATATTTATTTCAACATAAAAGGTTTATCAGTGATATCTATAATTGCTACAGTTTTACACTTATTTTTTAACCTTCTGAGTGGCACAGCATTTTGAAGCTCCTCACGAAAACCTATATTTAACTAGCATTTATTAGCTAAATTCATAAAATTCCTTGTGGTCTTTCCTTTTTTAAATTTCCTTTCATCAAGATGTTATTTACATTATTACAGAAAGTTAGATGAAAATATGTTTTAAATTATAAGCTGATGTATACTAACAGACAACAACAACAAAAAACTCATAGCCAGATAAAGGTGGTGATGCTACTCACGGGTTAATAATAAGTATTATAGTAATATCTACATTACTTTTTGAGAAAACTTCATGAAATATATTTTAAATATGCACTTTTTGTAAAATAGCTTACATTTTCTCTTTCTTTTTGCTGCTCTTGATTTGTGAGTTAATATGATTATTAGAATGCTGATTATTTGTGAGTCAGAATACTGATTATACTGAATTAAATCACTATAATCAAAATTGCTGTGATTTATTTCAAGATCTGCTGTCATTTCATGGGCCACCCACCTAGTATAATGATTAGTAACACTAACTGCTGTTCAGATGGGCCCGGGTTTGAATCCTAGGGAAGACATGCATTTTTATATGTATGTAATGTCTGTATGATAAGGGGTACTCAAAATGCATGGCAAGTTGAAAATCCTCTTAAGAGGTTGGTAGTAGGGGAAAAAGGGATCAGAGAACTTCAAACCTCCTCTAAGATTACAACCTGCAAAATTGGGGACGAACTGCAGTGTTAGTAAGGCAGAATATACCTGTATGACCAATGGTGAAATTCTGATGTTCCGCCCACTTTTACTTGTACCTGTTATTTTATGGATTTGCAGATGCATCTGGTATTACAGAGTTTGTGATTAGAATTTAGGTCATTTTTGATCACACGGAGTTGCTTTTAACAGTATGCAAGCTAATCTAGTAATGTATTCTAGAAAAAGAATAAGAATCTGGAAACTTTATTTTATGCAATTTCAAATTAGTTGTGATACTTCTGATTTCTTACTAACTTTATTGTCTTTTTAAGAGATAACTTCTATTTTAATCAAATGTACTTCATAAATTTATCAAAAATTTCACTCAGAAAATTAGAAAAATTGCATATATACAGAAAGTATTCAATTAGTGACAATTCATATTTCTTGCATTCATATTTCTTTCTTTGGAAATTTTAAATATATTAGTTTTCACTATATGATAGAATTATAAAACATATTCTGATATGAAGCAATTATGAAACTCTGTAATTTTGAGAAATTTTGATTCAAATGTTTTCTTTCAGATTTAAAGAAAACGGACCAAATGATAAGCAAGCTTACCACATCTCTTCCTGCCCTAATTATAGCAGAAAAATTTGAAACATGGCAGTTAGTTCAAATGGTTGCAGTTTGTTTGTTTGCTATTGAGCATGCTTGGGGTTCTATGGATATTGACAAAAATTCTACAAGTCTCGATGAAGCAATGCTTAGTCCTGAAGAACTGAAAGCTTCATCTCTTATAGAAGAACTTTTAGGTATAATATCAATATTTAACAGTTCCTTTGAACAAATAAAATCAGTTGGTAAAATCATAAAATTGCATAATTGGTTACTATTAATGATGAAAATGAGTGTGAAAGAGTGTTTAAAAATTTTGAAGTGTAATAAATTGTGTTTTAAAATAGACAGGAAGAAACAAAGTTCTGCTGTTTTTTAACATTACTTTATTTGCTTTGGTAAAAATGAAAGTATTGCTAAAAGTCACTTTAGTTAATTTTATGTCTGCTAATTTATTTTTAAAATATTATAATGTGAGCTTAAAATTATAAAATTTAATGAAATGGATTTTTCCCTGCCTTTAATGCAGTCTCTTTTTAAACATCTTGAGGAGATGCTGTACTTTTTAATTAATAATAAAAGTCATATCTTTTACAAGTAAAGATTAGAAACATGACAGCATGTCTTTGGCAGTCACTTACATAAGATCTTATATTCATCTTTAATATGATAAAAGTTTATTACCCATAAACGGGAAAAATTCAAGTAATTTAAAATGCTATTTTATCTACACTTATGAGTATTTTAAAGCAAGTGCTATTTTATAGCATAAATATGATAAATAAAATAAATTTCTTGTACCATATAATATGTCAGCTGCAAAATATGTAAAATGTCATCTGTATGTAAAACTAAATTGAATTATGACGATGACATTTTGTAATCACTTATGACTACAACTCTCTCTCCCTATATGCATTTAATTTAATTTAAATGATAATTATTTTATAATGTTTCAATATTTTTATGCATTTTAAATTTAAAAAGCATTTTAACCTTTCGATGGTGATCAATGAGCTCAGCTTGCAATCCAGTTATGTACTGCAGTAAACGCATGTGAACATAGCTTGCATTATGAATTTGCAGTTGTCAGATATCTTGGGAAGTATTTTGGAAGAAAGAATTGACTAATCTGACAGCCGCTGAAGGGTTAATTCTAAGCTCTTCTTTGAGGTGTTAGCCTGTAATCTAAAATTTTCAGATTGCAAGGTATATTTTTATTATTTATTAATTTATACTTACTTATTTTTTATTATACAAATTTTACATTTGCATGTGTATTACTGTTGAAAGTTATGTTTTTTTCTAAGTATAAAATGTCCTTTGCCTTGTTCTCAAATTTTTAAATTGACCATACCAAATATAAATTTTTTTTTTTTTTTTTTTTTGCAGCAAGCATGTTACATGCATTTTTGTTACCAGTCCATGCTTCATTAGAGCCCAAAGAAACTGCCAGTTATTATACACTACCAGCTATCAAAATAATATTAGACTGGTTTTTACAAGATCCACAGCTTCTTCAGCATGAAGCCATCAGTAAGAGCCCTCAGTAAGTATCTTGATTTCACCTTCACTGCAAAATTAGTTGTTCTGAAATTTGATTCATAAAATTTGCTAGGGAATCAAAATATTTTAGAACTGGTTAGAAGAATCTTTCTATATCATATCCTGGTTGCATGTTTTTTAAAATTAGTCTTGTATTTCCCAGATATGAGTTTTAATCATTTAAATATTTATAGAGTGTGGCATGGATTATGCAAGTTACTGAATGACCTCGATGTTGCAGCTAATGAACCTTTTGATGTAAAAAAGTGTAAGATGGAATTTTTTTTGCTTTAACTTGTACCTTGTTTAATAATAAATTGCTTTTATTTTGCAGAAATCTATTCGGAAATTCTATTTATTTCAAAGATAAAGATTTTTTAAGAATCATCTTGTTTGAGTTTTCTTTTGCAGAGATAGTTAAAATGCATATATATTTTATTTGTGTAATTTTTAGTTGAAGATATACCACTTCCTGAAGACTGGGATCTTCAAGCATTCCTGCCATTGAAAAAATCTCAGCGGTAAGCAAGATATGTTTTATTACTGGTGTTAAAAAATATTGTTTTTCTATCATTTTCTTAATGCCAATTTTTTTTTACACTTTCTGTTATACATGCTTACAAGTTTTGATAATTCCTTGTTATTTTATAAATTAATGTAGTTATTGCCTCTCATAAATTTGTTTTAAGATTTAAGTCATCTGTAAAAGTAAATAATTGAAGTAAAGTAAAAAATTCTCGATTTCCTAAATACAGGTAATAAGCAGTGATTTTTCCCTGGACTAAAATAATATATTTTTATTCTAATTTTGTATTTTTTGCTACAAATTTAAGTATTTAAAAAAAATTCTTATGTTTGTGTCTGTGAAATTGGCTGACTTTCAGTAGTTAACAAATTTTTTAAGATTGGCCATAGTATTAAAATTAAAATATAATATGGAATTATTAATCCAAGTCATATTAAATTAGTCTTGTAAGTAAAGTATTTTGATAAGATTGAGTATTTTCATAAAACTGAGATTTTTTCTGTTTATTTCTGGCTCTCAGTATAAATTATTTTGCTTTAATTGTGTGTTGTGTATGCTGTAATCATATGTGCATAACTTTACACTGCACTAAAAATAATTTTTTTTGGGGGGGGGGGTACTGAATCTGTAAAATCCTTATAAAATTGTTCAGTGATTATGTCAAATTAGTGAAAGGTATACAGCTAGCCATTAGCATGCAGATTATTGCAGTAAACTATTAAACTATGCTTTTTTAACTTTCTTGTGCTTTCAGGGACTTTTTCCCTCAGGGGGCTCACTTTTGTGAGTACGTGTGTGGCAATCCCGAGGTACCCTAGCCCTTCAGGGGATCATCTTCTTGGTGAGACGGGTGTCATAATCCTGGAGTCCCAGTGATCTATCCTCTTTTCCGTCTCCTCTTCTCTTGGCTGGAACTTTTTCCCTTCTCTTCTCCCTTGTGGTTTCTCTCTTCAGAGTTTGGGGCTCATCACGAGAGACTGGAACAGCGATTGTGTCTAGTTTTTGAGTGGCGAGAAAACTGCCCACATGTTTGCCGTGCGTGGAGACTAGTCGTCCTCATGAGTGTCAATCGGCTGGTCACTAGTCCTTGTGTCAGTGGCTTGTGGATAAGCTCTCGGGAGTACTTGCTTTCGGGAAAGCCGACTGTGGGGCTTCAGTTTGCGTATAGGTCCGGCTAGCCCTAACACAGAAATCTGTGTTCCCTTGTTGGGCTCCATGGTGGGCGGGGCCGTCGGACCCGAATCTTTTCTCTTTCAAATATGGCTAACTCTCAGATATTTTTAATTAAAAACTTTGAAGTCAGTCCCGCCACTCCAAGCACCAATTCTGAAAAATCTACTGCTAAAAAAAGCATGTACCGATGCAAATGCAAATGACCCTAAAAATTGCCCTCGTTTCGTTGTAGTCTCAAGTCCTTCTGGCAAAATTCAAAAGTTATCTCCATTTGTAATTCAGAAATATGTTCATTCCTTGATTGGTCAGTGTCTCCGATCTAGAGATTTGCTTATCGATACAATATCCGCTGTACAGTCTGCCTCCCTGCTACGATTAACCAAACTAGGACAAATTGATGTAACAGTATCTCCACATAAAACACTTAACATTTGTAGAGGCGTAATCTCGGAAGTCGATTTTCTGTCTGTTTCTGAAGAAGAGTTCATTTCCGAGCTAGCCGATCAAAATGTCAGTGCTGCCAGGCGGAGCAAAATGCGTAAGGAAGGTCAGTTGATTGACACGAAACATGTGATCCTGACCTTAAAATCGCCTGATCTGCCTAAGAATATTAAGGCTTGGATACCTCAATTGTCCTGTACGACCATGCATTCCAAACCCTATGCGATGCTTCCAATGCCAGTGTTACGGCCATTCCAAGATGTCCTGTCGTGGCAACCTGACGTGCGTTCGATGCTCGTCGGTTGGTCACGATAGCGATAATTGCACTGCTGCTGCATTGTGTATAAATTGCAAAGGTGATCATCCAGCATTTTCTCGTTCCTTTCTGAAATGGAAATTAGAAAAGGAAGTCCAGACCATAAAAGTTTCTAGGAACATTTCATATGCCGAAGCCAGAAGACATGTTCAAAGCACACAGCCTCAATCAAACAAATCATATGCCACTGCCGTTAAACAGGGGTGTTTGTGCTCCGGGGAAACCCCGGAATTCCGGGGATTTTGAACTTTGATATCCGGAAATTCCGGGGATCGTTGTTCAAAAGGAAGTAGGAAGAATAATGAATTATTTATTTTGATCTAGGTAATTTTGTTTTCTTTGAAAGCAGAAAACGCAAGGTCAGTGTGTGTGGTGAAAACTTTTCCTTTCTTTCTCCAAAGGCAGTGATAATGCATGAAAAGGGGGAAAAAACTTTTTTTTTGTTCTTTCCTTATTGCGAGTTATGACTCATTCCCCCGGTTCTCGGACATTCTCTTCTGGATTCTTTTCGGCAAGTAGGCGCGGCAGAAAAAAAAGGGAGAGATTTCGTTCGACCAGATGTGCGATCACGTGACTCTGGGTTCAAAGGTCCTATCTCTCCTGGCGTGGCGCCAATAAGTAGAGAAGGAGGATTTTTCGCCGTATTAGCTATTTGTCATTGATCGCTTCTCAACTTTTTTTCCTCCGCTGTGTAAAATTTTCGTTTCATTTATTGATGCACGTGTAAATTTTTCATTTCGTTTATTGAAATATTTTTTTATTTATGTATGTAAGAGAATTTCACTATGAAATTTCTCGATATAAATAGTGATATACAATTAGAAGAAGGTGTCCGGAATGCATTTAGGTGGAATTTGATTAAATGGAGAGATGGTAATGGGGATACCATCGGCACATGGTGCAAGAAAATAAATGTTGCTGAACAAGCATATTGTGTTTTTTGTAATTCACTGCTGAAGTATGGTGGGGAAGGATTCAAGGCTTTCACAAATCATTCTAAAACTGTGAGGCACATAAAATATTCAAAGTGCATTAGACATTCAATGAATTTAAGTAATTATGCTAATTAAAAAAAATACTGGAGACTTATGCTCGGCCATTGGATATAGTGACAAGAAAAGCACGCCAAGAGGTATTAATAACTTTGTTTATCGCCGAGAATTTTCTTTCTTTCAATGTAGCTTCCAATTTAATTGAACTCTGCAAACAGTTGAGCTGCGATCAGATGGCACTAAACTCGTTGGAAATATCCAGGACTACTGCATGTTATAAGATGAAATATGGGCTCGCAAAAACTATTAAGGAAAACATCATTAAAACTTTAAAGGAGACTCCATTTTCTCTAAATTTGGATGAAAGTACTAGCAATGCTCAAGAAAGTATACTGGCAATATTGGTGCAGTTTTATGACAACAATCAAAATGAAGTTGTAGTTCATCATTTTGCATCTCTAAAGATGGATTGCAATTCAGAAGCTGTTTTTAAAGCAGTTGTTAATACTATTGAAGATAATAATATTCCATGGGCAAACTTAATTAGTGTATTAATGGACTCATGTAACACCATGTGTGGAAAAAAAAAAAGGGTGTTGAAACCAGACTACGATCAAACAAAGCACCCCACTTATGAGATATTGATGGTGACACATGTCACGCAGCTAATAAGTGTGCAAAAAAATTTGCTTCATGTTTTGATAGATACTTAGAAGATTTGTTTGATGACATCTATTTTGATATGAAAAGCTGCAGTAAAAGAGAAAATTTTTTTCAAAATCTGTGAATCCCTTGCCATTAAAAAACTTAAGCCCTTGAAGAGACCACCATAGGTGGGTGTACATTTTATGTGTTTTAGAAAGAATCAAAGATCTGTGGGATGCTGTTATTGCATTTTATTTTCACTACTTGGATAAAACTGATAAAGGGGATTATTTTTCTTATGTTGAAACTGTATACAATAAAAGAAATATTTCTGCAGCTCAGAAAAAAATTGTTGAAGGGGTGTATTCTTGTTTGCATTCCCAACAACTCACAAAGGATGCTTTAGCTCGGAAAAAAAGAATACTAAATGGGTTATTTGTTATGCAAAACAAAACTTTATTGCATATGGCATTATATTCAGCAGTATTACCAGAGTTCAACACATATATTAAATTATTTGAAACAAAAAAAACCAATGCTTCATTTAATACATTCCAGTATTTATAAATTGATGGCAAAATTTTTCTCTTTTTTTATGAAGCCAGAAAATATAGAATGCACATCTTATAATGATTTATTAAAGGTTGATGTCACAAATCCAGAATTCCATCTACCTAGCAAAGTAATATTTACTGGTGCAGAAACTTCCACTCTCCTGAAGAAATTATCAAAAAATCATCCAATAGGAAAAGAATTCCAAATTTCTCTGATTAAAGCTTATACTAATACAGCACAGCATATGAAACAGAAATTACCCCTTAAAAATTCATATCTAATTAGTTTTACAGCATTAGATCCAGAGCTAAGAGATAAATCCAGTACAATATTAGCTTTTGAAAAATTATCATCTTTTATGTCCCATATTTTTAGTGATAATGAAAAGTCAAAAGTAGAAGCTGAAATAAGGTTATACCAGAGGGATATTGATATCACCAAAGAAATGCTCTACACATCTGATGAAAGTGGAAATCAAGTCAAGTGTACAATTGATAAATATTGGTCTAAAGTTTTTAATTTAAAAGATGATTTCACAAATGATTATAAGTATCCTACATTGGCTAAATTGGTCAAAGCCTGCCTTAGCTGCTTCCATGGCCCATTAGTGGAAAGTGCATTCAACTTAATGGATACACTTGTCACTGACTATAGAACCTCTCTTAAGATTGATTCCCTAGATGCAGTGCAGACTATTAAATATGATTTAATGGCTTCTAAAGAAACCTCATGTGAAAAATATGGCTCAAAAAATCCAATGACTGATCCAATTCACAAAGATCTCTTACTGAATATGAACAGAAGTTGGAAAATATATCAAGAGGACTTAAAAACATGTATTTCAGATGAGTCACCTATAAAAGTCTCTGAAAAACGTTCTACATTAGCAGAAAAGCAAACTGCTTCTACCTCTGCATGTGCAGTTCTCGAGGAAATTTCTTCAACTGTAAATGAGGAAAATAAAAGTCAACCTTCCTGCAATTATGAAGTTCACCACAAAAGAAAGACAAGCCCACAAACATCAGAAAATAATAATAATAATAATAATAAAAATAAAATTTAAAAAAAAAAAAAAAAAAAAAAAAAAAACAGCAGAAAGTAGATAATTTTTTTTAAAGAATTAATTCAGGTAATTTAAAATATTTACATAAAATGTAGTAGTTTATATGTTTGAAAATTTATGGTTATTAATTTTGCAAAAAATGTAATTCATTGAACTTTTAGAATTAGGTCATTCAATTCTTCATAATTGTAATTTTTCATTTCTCCCCCCTTCTCGAAACTCCAAAATGTCGGTAGTAAGTCCGTAAAAGTTTCAGGGGATTTTTTGGGGTCCCACAAACACCCCTGGTTAAATCAACATGCAGTGTAGCCACCCAAAATTCCATAAGTACACAGACTCCACCAAATAAAACCCAGCAACCTGTAAGCAAGCAAATGGAAAATCCAACACATGTCATACAAAATAAAGAAATAGTAATCCTGAGCAAACCCAAAACTGTGCCTCCAAAAACAGTCACCAAAAATAGAAGCCCCAGCAATAGTTCTGAATCTCTAGATTCAGATAATATGGAAGTGGAGGAGGGATTGGAAATTCCTGAACATCTGCTTCCGCAAAAAACTAAAAAGCAACACAGAAAGAACAAACATCAATCATAATGGCCACCCTCGTCTCATGGAACTGTCGCGGCTTCCACCAAAATTTCCTTGACATCAAAGCTATGATCAATGCTTATTATCCTGTGTGCTTGGCAATACAAGAGACAAATCTGAAACCAGATCAACATGCAAAACTTCGGAGGTTTTCTCTCATCAGGAAGGATAACCTTGCAGGTGAGCGTGCCAGTGGAGGTGTATGTCTCCTCACCTCACTGGACTATCCCTCTAGTTTCTTTCCTTTGACGACATCTCTCCAAGTTGTCGCTATACAAGTAAATTTTCATATTATAGTTTCAGTCGTTTCTCTTTATTTGCCTCCTAACGAACACATTGATCAGCGTGATTTAAATGACCTTGTGGCTCAACTGCCTGAGCCTTTTATCATAATGGGTGATTTTAACGTCCATAGTCTGCTCTGGGGTAGTAAAGATACAAATTGCCGAGGAAGACAAATTGAGCAGATGATTGAAGATCATAGCCTTTGTCTCCTGAATAATGGGCAGGATACTTACTGTTGGCAGTGGTGATAAAGGCAAAGCATATTTTGCTTCCCTTAAATAAAACTAAGACTAATCTAAATAAAATTCATGCTTTATTCCGTAAATAAAATAAAAGAGCTAACACTGTAGTCTTTACATTTAAAATCATTTGATTGAAAGCAAAACTAGCATAATGCTAACTCATAATCACACAAGAGAACAAGCACATTCGCCGATACCGGCGCACATATATATAATACTCGGCCAACTCGCTGATCTTGACGTCATCGGCCAATCAGCAGCAACCACGTTAGCTTACGGCTGATCAAAATTTGCATGTGGGAAAACTAAAGCCAACAAACGGCCCTCTTTTCCCCATGCAAAGACAAAAGCAAAACTTACACAAAAGTTCATAGTTCAATTCTATTATACGAAAACACTTATTGTCTTTAAACACTGAAAACATCTAAACAAAACTTTTTTAAATTAACAGCAGTTGCTGCTTTTGTAAATAAGTCCGCAGTATTTAATTTACTGGTGATAAATTCAAGGTCAAACATTCCATCATTTACTAGTCTTCTAACAAAGTGATATTTTACGTCGTGCTTAGTTCTGCGATTTTCTATTGGCGATCTAGAAAAATCAATGGCAGACTTGTGCATAATCAGCATCTGGATAACAATACAAATTTAGATGTTTAATCTTCGATAAGTTTAATTTATATAATTTAGTACTATTGAGATAACCAAGGAATTTCAACAATGCTTCCCGATGCCTAATTCCAGGATTCTCCTGAAATTGTGATAAGATATTCACTGCATATGTAATATCAGGCCTTGTCCTGTTAGCTACAAAAACTAAACATCCTAACAGATTTCTAAAGGGTAATGTATGCATTTCCACAATTTCTGCACTTGTAGATGGATAATCTAATTTTGTAAGAATAGTGCCCTTAGCTATGGGAAGTGAAGTTATTGGTATCTGGAAATGTTTAAATTTTTCAAAAATTTCTTCAATATATTTTTGCTGATGTATAAAATCCCCATTCTTATTCTCTAAGAATTCAATTCCAAGTAACGTTTTAGTTTTGCCTAATACTTTAAGATAAAAAAACTTACTCAGTTGTGAAATTACTTTATCTATACTATATTGATCTTTACTAAAAATCACAATATCATCTACATATAACAAGAGAATTACATTTGAACCCTTATAAACACAATTACACCATTGTATTTTCTTAAAATGTAGATTTTCTAAAGTACTTTCAAATTCACAAAACCATTCACGGCCACTTTGATGTAGACCGTAAATGGCCTTGTGTAATAAACACACTTTATTTTCCTCTTCGATAAATCCCTCTGGTTGGGTCATATATATTTTCTCATTTAGGTTTGCATATAAATATGCTTTCTTTACATCTAACTGACAATTAGTCCATCCATATAAACATACCAGGATAGTGAAAAATATTCTTATGATTGAAAAATTTACTACAGGACTGTAAACGTCATCAAAATCTTCACCTCTTTTCTGCCTGAATCCCTGTGCTACTAAACGTGCTTTGTATCTAACCACTTGATTATTTTCATTTCTTTTTAGCGTATAGACCCATTTGTTTCCTATCATAGTTTTATTTTCTGGCTTTTCGACTAATTCCCAAAACCTTTCTTTTCTTCATTGTGTCAATTTCTTCTTTCATTGCCTTATCCCATTCTTCGGCATTTACTGATTTTCGTGCTTCTTTAAAATTTTGTGGGATAAAAATTTCTACGGAATTTGCCTCTTCAGACACGGAGCTAGTCTCCTGTTCTACAAAATTAACTTTCCCCGAGTATTCGTTTTTTCCACTAAAATCGAACGTATCTTTTTCATAATTAATATTTCTTGCCTCACAATACTTTTCAATATCATTATACGATCTAAAACGGGTGTCTGTTCCCTCTACATAATAATATATGTCTGTACGTGTTCCATCTGGCCTTTTAACTGCTTTTCTTTGCCAGTTTAAGTCTGATACTTCTTTTGGAGTAGATTTGTCATCTGACAACTTTATTTCTTCTCTAGAAATTTCCTGTTCTTCATCTGATTCTGCTAATAGCTCAGATTCTTTTAGTCTTTTAAATTTAGGTTTTGATTTCTGTTCCAGGATGCCATTTGATGCATTCAGATTTTCATCGAACTTCACATTACAGGTTTCTATTAATCTACGTTCTTCTGGCAGCCATATCCTATAACCCCTAGTTTCCTTCGCATATCCTACCATGATTCCTTCTTTGCACCTCATTTGTAATTTATTTCTAATCTGTTTTGGCATGCCAACATAGGCTTTGCAACCAAATATTTTAAAATAAACAACACTGGGTTTTCTATTTAGGAACATTTCATAAGGGGTTCGGTTGCTTTTATGACATACTCTGTTCCACGTATGTACGAAACAGCCAAGAGCTTCTGCCCACCGTTCTTTTCCCATTTTACCATCATTAAGCATAGCTTTAACTGCGTCTAATGCCGTTCAGTTAAAACGTTCACACACACCGTTCTCTTCTGGGGTGTACGCGTTTGTGCGTTCAACACTAATACCATTTTCGGCTAAGTACCCTTCGAATTGCCTGTTACAGAATTCTCCATCGTTATCGGTGCGTATACTTATTAATTTTCTATTCGTCAGTCTTAAAGTTGTAGAACGATTCATTTTTATTTTTCATACAATACACTGTTACTAATCTACTATAGTCATCTACAATAGCAAGGAAATATTTACTCCCACCCTTAAATGGAACTGGTAGTGGGCCACAAACGTCTAAATAAACCAACTGCAATGGTTTATCCGATCTCTTCAGAACAGTTTTAAAAGTTATTCTACTAGGTTTAGCAATAATACACGATTCACACCTCTCTATTGGTTTTTCAATTTCTGGTAACCCTTTCACACTTTGATTCTTACTAGTTTTCTTAATATAATCAAAATTTACGTGGTTAAATCTCCGATGCCATAGCATTGCATCGTCTACTTTATTTAACTTTCCAATTTCTGTACCGTAACCAGCTTCCCTTTTACTTGTTGCATATCTAAATGGTTTTACGTGATAAAGTCCGTCATATCGTTTAGCGTAGCATAATCTATCCCAATTATTAAAATATATCCACATCTTCCCTTTTGAAATCACAAAATGAGCACCTGCCTTTTCTAACCTTGCTCCCGATAATAAATTTCTTCTTAGATTTGGATTATACAACACATTATCTAACTCAAACCAATTTATTCGATTGCCTACTTTTACTGCAAATTTGACAGTACCCTTTCCTAGTACTTTACTTTCACAATTTCCTACAGCTAAAAACATACGTATATCGTTTATTTCTTCAAAATTTGTCATTAAATTTCTATTATTACAGAAATGAGTTGTAGCTGCAGTATCTATGACCCAATTAAATTTATCTGCGTTACCTCCTTTATCTGTAGTTGTTAAATAATTTTCTACTAACATTAATTCTTTATCTTTAAACTGTCCATTTTTATCGTCTATTTTAAACTTTTGATTTTTACTTACATTTTCTTTACATTGAGCGATTAAGTGCCCAAATTTATGACATCTGAAACATGGTCCTATTCTCATATTCCCCATCCTTTTCTTAGATTTAATTTTATTTTCAACTTTATCTTTCCCTGCATTTGAATCAATAGTATTAAACATGCTTACCTTACTGTCTTCTAAATCGGCCTTTACCTGGCGAAGTCGGCTTTCCTCCCTTACCAATTCTTCAGCAACTCTTTCCAGCGTAAAATCTTCGTCTTTCCACCTATAGATCAACTGTACAATGCCGGAGTATTCCTGGGGTAATCTCCTTATTGCCTGGAATCCTTTAAAAAGATCTGCCAAGTTGTGACCAGCTTCAGCCAACTTCTTTGCAGTCATTCTTATCCTGGCGATGAATAATCCTATTTCTTCATTTGGCGTATATCTAATATTAAAAAATTCATCCAGTAACTGAATTATCCTTGCTCTTGTTTTGGGTTCGAATTGCTTCTGTAGAACTTCCCAGGCTTCTTTACCACTTGAACATTCTTGTATCAACGGCCTGAACTCAGCTTTAATTCAGCTATGCTCTCCATTCCTAGACACCAGCAAATACTATTGGTGAGATATTTGCTGCCGTTTCTTCCAGCAGAAACTATTCACCTGCATTTCTCTCTATCAAGCAGCACTCTGAAATAAATCCCATCGCATTCAACTCTTCCAAATCTGAGCCTTACAATAGAACATTTACTATGCTGGAATTAAAGAGAGCTTTGTTGCAGACACATAGGTCTTCTCCGGGTTTTAATGGTATAAATTACAAAATGCTAAAACATCTGTCCTATAAGTCACTGAATGCCCTTCTCACTCTTTACAATAGAGTGTGGAAGGAGCATACTTTTCCAGTGCATGGAGGAGAGCTGTTGTAATTCCTATTGCTAAGCCAGGGAAATATCCAAGGAATCCCTCCAACTATCGGCCAATTGCCCTTACGAGTTGCGTATGCAAGCTGTTTGAAAAAATGGTAAACAGCCGTTTAGTCTACTTCTTGGAAAAGAATAATATTATATCACCTTATCAAAGCGATTTTCGAAAGGGGAGAACAACCGTAGATAACATGCTCCTCTTAGAAACATCCATTCAAAAAGCATTTGTAAGAAGAAGCCACCTTGTCTCGGTATTCTTCGACATTGAGAAAGCTTATGATAAGGCATGGAGATACGGTATACTTTGAGATCTTCATGAGAGTGGCTTGCGCGGCAACCTACCAATTTTCATTCAGAATTTCTTGAACACTAGAACTTTTCAAGTAAGAATTGGCTCTGTTTTGTTAGATGTTTTTGAACAGGAAGAGGGTGTGCCTCAAGGCTGTGTGCTTAGTGTAACCCTGTTTAGTTTAAAAATAAACTCTGTATTAAAAGAACTTCCTCCCACCATCTTGAGATCTCTATATGTTGATGATTTACAGATTAGCTGGCATGAGATACGTAGAGAGGCAATTGCAGATGGCTGTGAATAAGATCCAAGAATGGTCAGACAAACAGGGATTTACATTTTCGAAACAGAAAACATTGTGCGTGCACTTTTGTAGGAAGCGAGGTCTCCATCCTGAGCCTGAGTTATATCTGAATCGTACAATTATTCCAGTTGTGCCCGAAGTAAAATTTTTAGGAGTAATGTTCGACCGAAAATTAACTTTCCTTTCTTATGTTTTAAACCTGAGAAAGAAGTGTTTATAAACACTAAATATTTTAAAAATGTTGGCGAACACCTCTTGGGGTGCAGAGCGTTGCTCTATGCTTCGCATTTACAGAGCGCTTGTCCGCTCTAAACTGGACTATGGGCTCGGTCATTAGTATTGTTAAAACTGGATCCTGTTCACCACCAAGCTCTGCGGATTTGTTCAGGAGCTTTCAGGACTTCTCCTGTCCAGAGCCTGTATGTTGACTCTAATGAACCATCACTTTATCTGAGGCATGAGCAATTGTCCCTTTTGCAATATTTTAATATTCTATCCCAACCTGAACGTCCCAATAAGCTGTGCTTACTTGATAATGTGTGTAACACTTTATTTGAAACACATCCATCCTGTGTTCCTAATTTTCCTTTAAGAGTTCGCCCTGTCATTGAGGAACTTTCCCTCTCTGATATGTGCCCCCAAACAGTACAGAATTTTGAAATTCCACCTTGGGAAAATGCATGGATTCAGCTTCTTGATGTTTTCAAGCATCACGTGAAGGCAAAAACTAACGAGATCATTTACAGATGACTCTTTGCTGAGCACAGGCACAAATATAGCAGTTATCATCCAGTATACACAGATGGATCCAAGTCAAAAGATCATGTCGGGATGGAGGGTAGACGCTTGTACCATGCTTTCTCTGTTTTAGCATCTGAACTAATTGCAATATATTATAGTCTTTTGTACATCTCAAGGCTCTGCCACAAAAAGTTTATAGTTTATACAGACTCCTATAGTGCACTTAAATCATTAGAAACTTTTTATAACACTCAAAATCCAGTCATAGTGGATGTTTTCAAGATACATATAAACTTAACGAGTCGTGGATATGGAATCCTGTACTGCTGGGTTCCCGGTCGTGTGGGAATAAAAGGGAATGAGATGGCAGATATCACAGCGAAATGTGCTGTTGAACTGTCCAGTCGCCTCATCCCTTTTGGAGACATCTGTTGTGTAGTCAAAGAGAAGATCCGAAAAAATGGCAGCAACTTTGGGGTCTTCAGCTTCAAGTTAAGACATGTAAAGCCTAGAATTGAGCATTGGGAATTAACTAGAAACTGTAAGGAGGAAGTTCTTATGACTCGCCTCAGTCACACTAGAGTTACACATAACTACCTTTTAAAAGCTGAGAGTGAGCCTGTTTGTTCAAATTGTGAAGTTTGTCTATCTGTCCGTCATATTTTAATTGAGTGTCCATGTTTTAATAGTCTTCGTCAGAAATATTTTAATAGCTGTAACTTACCTCTCGACCGTTTAATTGGAAGAGAGGCTAATTGTAATTTATTTTATTATTTAAAAGAGACTGGCTTTTACTACCTAATGTAATTTGTTTTGAAGATTGTGTGTCGGATTTTAATGTGAGCTTTTACCTTGTTTTTATGACTTCATCCTCTGGATTTGGTACATTTGTCCACTTGTTTTTATTTATTATATTTTAATTTCATCATTTGTAATCATCCCATCCTGTGTTTGGCGCATGTTAATCATCTTTGGTTTTGTGCCAATAAATTCTTACTCACTCACTCACTTTCAGGACTTTTTATGTTCACATTTAACTAGAAATCTGAGGTACCAAACTAGAGGTAAAAATAAATTAAACAGTTTATTAAAATTACTTTTTATAGATATAACTAAAATTTAACAAACTTATCTGCCACTTCTTATTAGAAGTATATCTAATTATTAGAAATACAAATGCTTCTTATTAGAATCAATAAATAACTTTAAAGCCTAATTAATTAACCCAGTTGCAGCCCATATACTTTTAATTGTAAATAGTAACAAATTCTATTGCCAAAACCAGATGAGCATATACAGATTAATAAGTCAAATAACCTGGTTTCTGGTGCATTAGTTTGGAAAGAATTAATGTAAAATTACCATTTAAAATTAAGCAAAACTGCCACTTTGCTGTGCATTTTAATTGAGATTATCGATTTTAAGGAAGGAAAGATATATGTCCATCATTGTCAGGAGCAAAAATTTCTGTGAAAAAAGGGGAGAGCAAAGACTGTATTTATAGAAAGCAAAGAAGTAAAGAGTAGAGCAAAGGGAACGTGAGCATAGTCCCATCTTCCATCAGAATAGTATTAAAAAAAAAAAAAAAAAAAGAGAGAGAGAGAGAGAGAGAGAGAAATTAAGGTATTAAAATTTTAAAAGTATTTGAAAGGCCTTCATTGAAACTACACCATTAATTAAAGATATGTTGAATATGAGGAGCTTCAAGGAAATCCAATTTCAGTGACTGAAGAAGCTTTATGGGTAATTGTTACAGACCTAAAAGTCAAAATTATAGTTAAATTTCCAACTATGATTAGTCAAAGATTTCTTTTTTTCAAACATAATTTTCGAAGACTCGTGTTCCTTGATCTGAAATTTATGATGTTAACTGATAGAAAGATAAAATGTAATGATGACAAGGTTATTAATGTTACTTCTAACAGCAGAGTGCTGTGTTTAATAGTAAGATGAAAACCTTTATCTAGGACCATGGGAGAAAATGCTCTAAGATTCTTTTTTGCTCCTTATGAATACAGACCTATATCTGTGTGCCTTTGAAAGTGATTGAGTTTCAATTAAACTTTGCACCAAACAAGGTTGCTGTTTTGCTTAATTTTTAAGTTTGCTTTGATTTTGTTGTCTTCTGTTTTGATAAAAATAGCATGTTATCTAAAACAGTGGTCCTCAAACTTTTTTTGTTTCTTGCATCCCTTTCACCATTTAGTAGATCATTTTTTTCTCCTTTCCCAAACTTGAAAATTGCATAAAGATTTATTTTGCCTTAGATTATTTTTTTATATGTGTTTATAAATTAAACAACAAAAACATATAGAAAATGTTGATAAATACCAGAAGTTGAATAATAATAGTTTTTTTATACCCATAAACTTACTTAGCTGCTAAATAAAACATTGACTGCATTCTGTCATGAAAGTATGAAATCCCTCTTCCCCAGTTGAAAAACCATGGTAAAAAAATATACCTTAACTACTTTTTTTACTTTCCTAAAAATAAATTGTGGGACTTCTTATTTCTCTCTCTCTCTCTCTCTCTCTTTTTTTTTTTTTTGTTGAAAGATTTTATTGATTAAAAATTTATTAATAATTGCTGGCCCATGTGTTAAATCTTGCATTATTGTTAATTTGAGCATTTTATTTTTATTATGCATTCCTCGCATAATTTCTAACATATATTCATAAAGTTAATTAATAAGTATTGAATAACTTCATTTCAATGGTATTACCTTTGAATAGTAAAACAGCATTTATTTGATTTGTTTATTATTTATTTATTCAATACTAGGCGTCTGAAATTTAGTTTGAATGCAGCTACACCTAGTGATGAAGAATCAATGTGGTTACGTTCAGTTCGATTATGCAAGCTTGGTGAAAGCTTAGCTGGAGGAAAGGAAGGGTAATGGCACAGTCTTAATTTTTCTAATGAATTATATGTTATTATATTTCATTACAAAAACTAAATAAATTATGTTTACTTTTTAAAAACTTTTTATGTATTTATTTCTAATTGAATAACTTAATTTCATTAATTCTTTATCTTCAGAAGAGTTAAGAAAATAATTTTTAAATATCTAAGCTAATATAAGAATGCAGTTTTAGTTATATATTTGCTTTCTGACTGCTTTGCAAAATATTACAATAATAATAATATATTCTCAGTAATAATAACACATTCATACAAACTCATATATATATATATATATATATATATATATATTTACTGTAAAGTTTAATCTGTGATTTGCATTACAACTGTAGTTTTCTTAATCTTGGCCTTGTACCTTGATTTGGTTTGTCTCGTGTATGCTCTGCATGTAAAATATGTATATGTGATATTGTAGTTTTTGCAGAAGATGAAACTAATTCACTCTTTAATCATGGTTGAAGAAAACTGCTGCATGATGCATACGAATTGTGGTCATATTTATAAGCCAGAAGAACTTCATGTGTAATCATAAGTGGTGATTGGGCAAAAGATCACATAGTAAGAAAAATTGCAGGAAAAGTGTGATGTAACATGCTGCTGAATGATGCAAAGTTTGTCCTTGAAGCAGGGATGTGTTAAATTGAAATTTTTGAATTAAAAGGTCTTCTGTCACTTGGTTCCAATTAAGTTTAATAATTTTGTTTTATATTTTGTATTTTACATATCACCCCCTTCAAAGAGAAAAGGGCTTGGAGAGAGGAAATTCTTTCGAGAAGAAAGTATTCGTGTTAGTAAAGGAGAAATTTGTAGAATAATTATACTATTTACAATTGCAATGAGAAAGCAGATGAAATGCTTGAGAAACATAGTGTTTGTTTCACTATGCACTCTTATTTATTTCATGAACTGTCTCATATTTGAATATAGAAAAACATATAGCTACGTGATGTAGTTTTTATGGAAGATGAAACAAATTCATGCTTTAGTCATGATTGAGGAAAACTGTTGCACAGATGACAGGAGAGAAAATCATAATTGGATTGATTGTTAAAGACATTATTTTTATTTTGAACAGGAAGAATTCTTCAGAAATAAATCTTAGCTTCAAATGATAACACACCAGTGGGCTAAATATGCCCCATAATTTCTATATATGCAGTTTACTTTTCGGATAATAAAGAAAGAAGGCAAAGTGTGAGACATAACTTATTCAAGCAGCAGGCGAGAAAAAGTGATATGTACTAATTATGGTCATATTTATAAGCCAGAAAGTCTTTATCTTAATCCTGAGCAGCAATTGATCTGAAGATTTCATAGTGCAGAGGGAAAGAATGATTTAACATACTGCAGAGTGCAGCAAAGCATATCCTTGCAGTGGGGATGTGTTTAATTGAAATTTATCAATTAAAAGGTCTATTGCCAATTGGTTCCAATTAAGTATAATAATTTATTTCATATTTTATGTTTTACATACATATGATATATTGTTGTGAGCTATGAAATCATGGATTTTCTTTAAATAATAAATCCAGATATACAGGAAGAAATGAGTAATTTATTATGAAAATCAGCGTAGCACACGCAGTACAATATTATCTGAAAATAACTCGACAAGAACAGGGATTCTCCTTTAGCACATGGAAGTTTTTCAAATCACACTATGTTATTCCTAATTTATAATTCATTTAGCCACTAAATCTCACATTGGGTTCACAATTTAACTCCACAGCTTTTAGATCCATATTTATACACTGGAGCATGGCAGTGGAAATTTCTCAAAGAATCGGTCATAGGGCTTCAAAAATGTGTTTGCATTATTCTTCCAGAAAGTCGTTCAAGTCCTGTTAAGAATGAAATTGCCTATATCTTGTATTCAAATAGAGCTGTTTTCACAGTTCCATCATTCCACTCAGGATTAAAAGATCTGCAGTTCTGTGTAACACATAAATGCAAGACATGTGGCCACAAATTAAATTAAACACAAAATAAATCCCAAAATTATCAACCTAAAAGCAATTAATAAGTAGAATAATATAAAACACCACAAGACAGGAAAAAATACAGTCTGAAAGGACTGAAATACTTACATCATCATCCCCACCCTTAAAGACTGCACATTCTGGGCAGTGCAATCCCCAAGACCAGCACAACAAATTCTCATTGCCCTAATAAGGTGCAAGTCTGTCATAGTGCATCAAGTTATATTTAGAAGAAGGAATTCTTTGTATGATCATCCCTACATCATTAATTTCTTGATCACATGGTAGAGCCCTTCTGAGGATGCTTGTAGCTTGGGAGAGATCCTGCAACGATGCTTCAAGCTTGACTCCTTCCTTGAACTTGAGCTCCTTCCATGGACTTGATTTCTTTCCTTGAATTTCCTCTCAGTGTCTGTATTGATTGTTCCTCTGGTGAATCTCTGTACATCTTCTAAATGTGCCTGCAGATCTTCCATAAACTGCTGAGGTGAAGAAAGTGTGTCCAGTGACCATCCGATGAACACATCGGAAGATCACAGTGAAAAAGCATTTGCAGTTGAAAAAAATCCAGTGTTCTCACGAGTGGAAGTCATATACTCTAGCAGAAATGATGGCAGTTTCGGGTCTCAGTCCTGCTGTCTCTGAGATACTAATAGACAGAGAAAGATGGTCCAAGACTGTTTGATTGAATCTTTCTACCATGTCTTCTAAGTGCAGGTGTAAAAGAGTGGTTTGACTGTTCTCCATTCTAATAATTCTATGAAGTTCTTTAAATGTACAAGATATGAAGTTTGCTCCTTGGTCAGAATAAATAAGAAAATGCACTATTAAAACATGAAATCCATTTCTTCACTAGAACTTCTGCAATAGTTGAAGCTTCTTCATTAGATGCATAAACATCCAAGCTATTTACTAAACTAGTCCATAACAACTAAGATGTGCTTGTTCCCCTAGTTGTGTGAGGTAAATATCCGAGAATACCGTAAGAAATCCTCTTGGATGGTGCTTCCACATTAGTCTTGTGATCTTCTTCATATATGTGATTGCAGGCCTTTTCAAGCTCTACATACATCACAGAATTTGTATCACATTTCTACACATGCTTTGGCTTTGTACCAAAAGAAACTTTGGCAAACTTTGTGGAGTGTCTTCATTACATCAAAATGATTTTTAGTACAGCTGCACTAAGCTATGAAGCATTTAGTAAGATATCGAGATCTTAGTAAGAGAGATGTCATTTGAAACTCTTTCTATCGTTGTCATCTCATTTGTGGTAGAGAACTCCATCATGCAGGTGAAGGAAATTTCATAAAGCCCGATATCTTTTCGTTGTCAAACTAAAGTATACTGTTTCTTGCAAGCTGAATTTTTCATTTGTTGTTTCCATTAATTCCATGAATATGCAAAAAATCAGGATCATCCATTTGGTTTTTTCTCAGTTCTTCAGTGCTCCAGAGATCAGATTGTGAAATTAAGGTGTCTATGTTAATTTTTCCTACTGCTGGAACTCCGTATTTTAACTTGGCTTTTGAACAGTCTGTGTCCACTTTTCTGTGCAAGGTCTTCTTGAATGTGCATCAAAATTCCCATTCAAAGGTCCTCTGCAGTGTCAAATTTCCATGTCATATTCATGTAGCTGCTGAGCTGCTGTATCCGCCTATTCACTTGAGCTGCCATCTGTATCGAGAATAAAGCCATATTCCATTTGGGAAACAAGAGAGGAAATCAAAGCATCATTCAGAATTTTAAATGCTTCTTCATACTGATCAGTCCGTGAGAACTTTTGCTTTGTTTCCTGTTTTGTGGTGTAAAGATTGTAATCTCAGGTAAATTTCAGAAATCTTCAGTCATAAGTGCAGAGGAGGAGAAAGCTTATAAACATATAAACACCTCAAGGATGACATTCTACGTCAGCAACGCAACTCTACCCAGAGACTTGAAACTTAGTACAATTGAGCAGCATCTGCACAAACTTAATAGGAATTTTTTCATGAAAATTCTCAACTGCACCCATTTGTCTAATTTAAATATGCTAAAATATACAATTCTAGATGAGGATTGTGAAACTCGACCACTAGCGGCCCACCTTGCAAATGACTCTTAATTTTCCTACTTAATGATCAGTAGCGTGCAGTATAGAACAATATCTTGTATACAGTGCATATGTTTTCCCCTCTATATTTGTACTCCTTCTGTATTTGTATTGTAACTTTAAGACATTGTGCTTTTTCTTTAATTAGGATGTTACACTCGTCTCCACTTGCCGTCCATAATCGCTCTGCTTACTGACCGCGTGATGCCTTGGTCCCCTCTTTTTCCACTTCTGCTTCCTCTGGTATACCATAGGCAGATAGTACCATGTGATGTGCCCATGTGGCTAATTCAATTCAGCTGGAAAAACTGCACACTGTGTGGTAGTCCAGCAATAAATTAATCAGTCATTCCGTCAGGACGACTTTAGTCACATACAGCTTTGATTTTCTCAGGATCAGTGCATACATCTTTGGCGGAGATAATATGAATAAAATAACTAATTTCATGAAGAAATAATTAACATTTTGAAGGGTTAAATTTTAAATTGTCTTCTCTAAGCTTCCATAGTGCTGTTTGAATATTTTCAAATAGTCATCAATTGAGTCCTGCTGTAATAATATTCAGTACCGTTTCAAAATAATCTCCATTAGATATTTCAAATGTCACTGGAGCATTACATAGTCTGAAAGGTATTACTTTAAACTGCCAGAATCCTTGTCTGCTTGTAAATGCAGTCTTCTGCCAATCTTGAGGTTCTATATTCACTTTCCAAGCAACCCTTCTTCAAATCTGAAGTGATAAACGATTTCCTGCCAGCATGCCTTTAAGATATTTTCACGTCAGTGTAAAGGGTAACTGTCTTTCTTTATAATGTCATTTAGATATCTGTAATCAATACAAAATTTCAGGGACCCAAATTTCTTCCAATCTAAGAAGATAAGTGATACCTAAGTACTAGAGAAAAGGTAAAAAATGTCATTATGCGTCTGCTGCAGAAGTCTCCCAGCTTCCTCTTGTTTTGTGATTGGAAAGTGCTGAGGATGCTGCTTGATAGGTACATATTTTTCATCTTTTAAACTGAAGGTGTACAGCACTGTTTTTGTAGATGTCTTTCTCCATTACAGTTCCAGCATTATACTTTCCCATTACTCCATATCATCTTAGATGCTTCCATTACATCCACTCTTTTCGTCAATTCCAAGGGTTTTAGCATCAATCAGTATGGTGTCACATTCATGCAACCAGCGTCACTAGACTAGGTTGAGAATACATTTTTCAGTTCTTCTATTATATTATAAGGTATTTCTCCCGCCTTCTTGGCATGCCTTCGTGGTGTAGTGGTTCTGCACTCTGGGCAGGTATTCCAGAGGTCCGTGGTTCAATTCCCGGTGAAGGCAGTTGCTAATTTTTCATATCTCTGGCTTCCAAAAAAATCCTAGTGTCCCTACAGTGGCGCCCGAACTAAAAGGATGGTGGATGATGATTTCTCCCCACCCAGGATTTGACAATTGGGTCCCCTAAAAACCCCAGTCGCCCTTTAAAACTGGGAGTATGTAAGGTATTTCTCCCACCTTCTTGGCGTGCCTTCGTGGTATAGTGGTTCTGCATGCTGGGCCGATATTCCAGATGTCCGTGGTTCAATTCCTGGCGAAGGCAGTTGCTAATTTTTCATCTCTCTGGCTTTCAAAAAATCTTAATGTCTCTACAATATAACTTGGAGCTTGACCTTGTTTAGCATTTAATTTTGTACTTTCAACAGATCTTTTAAATCAGGTGGACTCTGTTTCTGATGACAGAACTTCAGATTATATTTGTCATAGGATAACATGAAGCTGTTCCCTATCCTCTAAAGAAAATACAAGGCCTGTCATTTATTTTGGCAATCCTGATTAGAGCATTTTCTTTCGCTAAGTCTACGAGAGCAGCTGCAATTAAAAGTCCTTTCGAATGGGCAGGTTCCTTTGATAAATCAGTAATCCCCATGCACAACTTCTTGTGAATTTTCATTGAACTGCTGATGATGCGCTCTGTTTTTGGAGAAATAATAATTTTAGCATGAACGATTATCCTACAGCAGTTCATTTCATTTTCATTAATTGCAGACATCGGTATTTCTACATTAGAAGTTTGCAATTAATTATTTTTGCCATCTAAACAAAATTCAAATTTCTGTGAAAAACAGAGGTGTGAAAATGCAGGAATTTGGATATGTTAGTCATTTAGACTGTACTCATGTACATAAGATACAAATTTGATGCACACAATCTTTTTTCTGTGTACTGATATTTTTCTTTCCATTCACAGTTTGTAGATTCGATAGCAGAATGTGCCCATTCAAATGCAGGCTATAATAGCTCGCAGAATACTCATGTTCGCTGTGGTATCTATTATATCATCCAGCATAAAAAAACTGTTGATTTCTCTTTTGAAATACAGTTTTTAATCTTCATCATGAAGAGAGATATTTAAAGAGCATAGTTTCTCTGCTGTTATTTGACATATTTTTCATCTTTTAAACTGAAGGTGTACATCACTGTTTTTGTAGATGTCTTTCTCCATTACAGTTCCAGCATTATACTTTCCCATTACTCCATATCATCTTAGATGCTTCCATTACATCCACTCTTTTCATCAATTCCATTATCGCTATCAGCATTGTGTCATCCATACTTTTATTACCCTTTACAGGATGAATGTCTCTTCTTCTGGCCTTCTGAGCAAACACGACTTTTCTGCCATCAACAAGAGATCTTCAAATCTTTGTCTGTCATTCAGAGTGCTTGTATTTCAGAATCACTGATTGTATCTGCAAAATATTGGAGACTTGGTGTGTCTTTAATTTTCTCCCACAATCTGTAAATGATAGCTGCATTAATGTTTTGATAGCAGTTGCCAAGTTAAGGTACCTCCCCTCAACATCAGGTTGCCAAGTTTAATGCTTTGGTGACAGAGTCCCACTAGTTTGCTTGAGAAATCACTAGACATTGTGTTTTATGCGCTTTCCATGATGACTTTCCATAACATGGTAAGAGCATAATTGTGAGACAAGATAACTGGATTGGAATACTATTCAAAGCAGGCTGAGCTAGTATATTGTTTGCATATGAAGCAGATTCTTGAAATGTTTTTCTAGCCATTGTATCTCTTTTTACAGTTTCTTGTTTACTGCAAAAATCTCTTTTGATTAACATTCTCTATCTCTATTCATAATTGTTCTTCTACAGTAGCTAGTTTCTTGTTCATAGCACTGATGACTTCTCTTCAATGGTGACAGTACACTTCTTCATTTCTGCTACTTCTTTCCTCATCTCAGCAACATTTGCCTCAATAGGGTTTTTCATTTCAGAAAGGGCTGGCAAGTTCCTGTTTATATTTGCTGCTTCCTTTCTCATCTCAGTGGCATTTGCTTTGATGAATGAAATAAATACTCATTTCTGCAGTATTCATTTCTATTGATATCTTCATTTGTGCTGCTTTCCTCCTCATCTCGGCAAAATTTGATTCAGTTGATGTTTTCATCTAGATGTAACTTGTAGCAATAATTTTGATATTGGCTTTTAATGTTCTTCCTTTCTCCTGGTTATAGGCATTCGAAGAAATCCTACTCCTGACACTAGTTGTTGCAAGCTTTGGGATCTTTGATGTTTCTTTAAATAATAAGTCCTGATATTCAGGAAGAAATGAATGATTTATTGTGAATATCACCAAAATAACTAGCACACACAGCGTAGTAATAGCTGGAAACAACACAAGAAGAATAGGGCTGTCTAATAATTCTTTCTTAGTACTCAAACTATATCGTGCAGTTCCTCAAATTACTTTCAAGGTTATTCTTAATTTGTAATTCTGGTAACCATTAAATCTCACAACTGATTTATATCTTAACTCCCTAGCTTTCCAATCCATATTAGTATACTTATACCATGTGCCTTGGAAACTTCTGAAAGAATCAATTGTGGGACATCAAAAATGTGTTTTCACAAACCTTCCCAAAATTGCCAAATGTCAACAATGCCCTTGAGGATTTCACAATTCCAAAATTTTTGCTCTTTGAATTAAAATATCTGCAATTCTATGTAACAAATAAACACTCATGCATTCAGAATTAAGTTCTTTTAAATTATAGGTCTTAACTAAGTACTATTAAAGAAAAGTTTAAAATATATTTTGTGTCACTTTTATTAAGTGGGATTTTTTTAATAGGGTAAACTTGTTATCTTTGAGTCATGTGGAAGGAAGGAGAGTTTTTAAAGCCATACATCAAACAGAAGCTTTATCAGAGCAAGTATTGCAGCAAATACAGGAGCTTACTGTGAACCCTAGTCCTTCTGTATCATCAACTGATTCGAGTCTTATAAATGGAAGTGAGTATTTGGTTATTCTTTTGAAATCTAATACTGTTGAAAACTTAGCATTAGCTATAAAATAATTCTGCTTAACAGTAAATGTTTTTAAATTTGGCAACTCAGAATACAAATAAGTGATGCCATGCATGCATAACTTCTAGGTTATGTGCCATTAATGTCTAATATTTTTTTGATATTTAGACCTACTACTTTCAGAAATGATCAGATGATGCGAAACATATGATCCGTAATAGAATATAATATTAAAAAAAAATAGAACAAAGCTTTTCACAATTATGTTGTTCAAACTCTTGTTCTTATAAGATGGTGAAAAACATAGATTGATAAATGGAACAGAGACTGAGGGGTCTCCAATGTCTCCTTTTTCATTTTTATCTGTTTAAAAACATTTAATAATAGCTATGTAAAAGTTAAATGAATTGCACTTCTCCATCTTCTGCCATCCTATATGCTTAGGTACGAAAGATAATGCTTCATTCCAAAATTCAAAAGTAAGTATTTAGTGAGGAGGCACAAATTAGAATACGTTTTACTATTTTTATAATGAAGTCTGTCTGTCTGTTTATATTTGTGATTAATTTTTCATTCATGATAACATTTACAATAAACTTCTAAAAATTTCTTTTTTCAGTATTTAAACTTTCTGTATTTGAATAAAGAGATTATTAGGATTTTTGGGTAAAATTAGGCAACCAGAAGTGGTACTTTAATTGAAGCTTTAACAGTTTTGCAGCCCTTAATGCTGCATATATAAACTATAACATTTTACTGCAATAGTTTTGCAGGATTTATCATTCAATATATGTACCATAACATGTTGCAAAATTGTTTACTGATACGTAAATATCCTGAGGATCTATGAACAGATCAGAATGAGTAATTCCGACTTTTTGATGCAATCAAAATAACATAGAAAATTAAAATCATGGCAACTATTTTGGCAAGTATTTATGTTAAACATATTATAAATACTTTCTTTAATTAAATACCATTTAAATTATATGTTATTCAGCTGCATCATATAATGTAATTTTTAATAAGAAAAGTTAAGTAGCAAACATTTGATTATGCTGCTATAACAAGTTTTCACAAATGACCAATTATACCTAATAAAATATAATTCAGCATTTTGTGATACAGACCTTTCTATTTATTGGAACAAGAAATTAGATTTTGTTTAAACAATCAGCTGGAAGTGATACTTAAAGCTTGTTGCTGTTTGAAATATGGAATTGGCAGGAGGTTATGTTCTGACCACATCAGTTTTTTTTTTTTTTTTTAAATTTTTATTTATTAATTGTGGCAAATATTTGGTACTGTCTTAAGTACAAACAGAAAGTCAGTTGCTAATTTATTTTATGCAAATTGACCATATAAATTATCTTTAGAAAAGATTATTTAAATGATAAACTGGTTTGTTTGGTTATAGCTTTTGCATGCATTTTTAATAATTCTGATAAAAGAAAAAGAAATTACCTGATAACTAATAATGTTAAATTATTGAGGAGAATTCCAATATCAAACCAAACAAAACTGATCCTAGACTGACATTGATTTTATAAAGTTTGGGGAGGGGGGTACTTAACTGCAAAAGTTTTTTGGGGGGAGGGGCATAAAGCCATTGTTAATTTAAGATTGATTTTCTTCTAATTTTATAAATTAACATACATCTTGCTATTGTGGTTGGAAGGGCAATATTAGTTTCTTATCGAGTTTGTTTATAATTTCTCATATTAACTGCCAATGTATTCTTAGTTTGTAAATTCTTGTTTTTTCCTCTTTAACATTTTTCAAATTTTTTTTTTAAAGTCCTCTATTCAAAATAATTCTCACTAATTATAGTTCTTCAAAATGAAACTTAATATAAAGTTATATTAAATACTTTCTTAGATATCTTAAATATCCAGATTTCAGCTTCCTCATTGCTGTATAGCAATAGTAATTTATTTTATTTATTTATTCAATTTATACTTGCATATTGCATAATATGACTAGTAAGTGTTTAGATTACTAATGAAATTATTTTAGTTATATATGAAAATGTTTGTTTTAATCACTTATGGCAAAGTATGTGAAGGCTATCTACATAATGCGAGAGTTACCTTCAGAAAGTATTTTTTAAAGGAATTTGGCTTCTGTTCATGTTACACAAAGAGAAAACTACAAAAATACGTATGCAGTAGCCCTTTCACTGCGATTTAAACCTGGGTCGAACTACCAGCCCTTGAGGCAATCCCAAGGTATTCTAACCCTTCAGGGGATCATCTTGGTGAGACAGGTGTCACGATCTTGGGTCCCCATTGATCTATCCTCTTTTCCATCTCCCCTTCTCTGAGCAGCAGCTTCTCTGAGCAGCCCCTTCAAGCAGCTTCAATGCATGATGCAAGAGCTGACTTTTTTTTTATCTTTCTAGCAGTTTTATTGCATCTTTCAGTTTATTAAAATACCAGATCCACAAAATAAATATTCAAATGACTGTTGTAAAGAAACTTGGTAAACAAAAGTCCTATGTAAAATGAAAAGTAATTTTAGTGCCCTAAAACCCATCTCTACCAAAAATTTAATTGGTTGTATTTAAAATTATTGCATTATTATTAATTTTTAAAGATATCTGGGCATTTTAGATGAAAAAGTAAAAAAACATGTGCTCATAAATGTAAAAACTATTGTGAAACAGAGAAAGGCAGTTTTCAATTTATGAAATTTTTTTCCTAGATACCTCTGCAACAGAACTTCCTGCTACATCACTGCGTTCCAAACCTGGGCACGGGGAAGGTGTCCCTCAACAGGAAGTGCGTTTCAAACTGGATGATGCTCAGCAGCGTAAGGAAAAATCTGATGCTGACCGAGAAAGTCAAACTGAAAAGAATGAGCGACGTAACAAAGATACTACTATGGGAAGTGGAAGAGAAAGGAGGAGTGGACGGCAAAATGTTGCAATGCAGGTGAGGGTAGACTGAGATCTTATCACCTCATACTTATTATTCTAAAAAGAATTGACTAATATTTTCAGATAAAAGTAATGCAGTGATGGATGAATCTCTCCTTCAGTGGGAGATAATTCAAGTCATTAATTCTGATTTTGTTCCAGAATCAAGCTTGTAAAGTGATTTATTGCCAGTTCTAAATATACAAATACTTTATAATTTTTGTTTTTACATTATTGAAGTCAGAATTTCAAGACTGAATCAGCTGACGATTAAATTCGGTGTGACTTTAATTAAGGAAAGGTAATTCTGAGAGATACCTATTATAAGGATATTTGAGTTCCTTTTGTGCATTATTACAAGAATTCATGTAATTGAGATTTCAGTTCTTAATATGTTTCAAATTCTAACGTAAGTGCTTTTTCTTGTGGATCTTAAGGTATCCTTTTCCTTATTTATTTTCATTGAGTAAATTATTGGTTCCCAAGCTTTTTTAATTCACAACATAATTGATGGACTGACATTTTTTTCAAGTGCCTTGCAGTAAGTGAAAAAAGACATAACTATAGCCCTTCATTAATAAAAATAAATTATCTGTATTTAACATTTTAATGAACATGCAAAAATGTTAACTTCATTCAACAAATTATGATTAAAGGGACAGATGAAGCCTGTTAATTTACAACTTTTCATCTTAAATCATGGAACTAGATTAGATGTTTTGGCAACCAAAAAGCAGATGGTCTCATGGAGAGATCGTTTATAAAATAAGGGAGTGGGAATTCTGAAAGAGATTTTGGAAAAAGATGGCGAGTCTGCTGTTACTTTATGAACCGAAAGCATCTCCGAAATTAAATCTGAAAAAAGCAGAGATTATTAAATGAGGTATAAAAGTTAAGAAAGTATCAACAAAGTTGCCTTGGATGTAAAAAGAATAAAATGACAAGTTGGCTTGCATAGCCTGGTTATGTTGAATAATTACTTAATCACAGGATTTAAATAAAAAATTTGAAGCGAATGATGGGCTAAGTGTAGCAAGTTGTCTGGGTACAAAAAATGTGAAAGATTGATGTGATGTTATCTTTACTTTATCTATCCTTTTACCAATAAGGTACAATCTTAAATAAATAAATATATATATTGCATAAAGAACTGTTTATTTATATATATATGCATATAATCATGTGTGTAGTAGTAATCCTGGTGAAATTATATTAAGTTCTAATAAAAAGATTTTTTGTGTCCAACTTTCTGATAAGTTGTTTTGCCCCCTCCCTTCTCTTTTTCAAACACTCCATCGGTGCAAAACTTGAAGTCATGAAATTATTTTGGTGCAGCCATGGTGAGAATATATTGCCTTGCATAAAATTATTCTGATCTGAAACTTTCTTCTCTGGAGAACTGATTAAATAAAAGCAATTGTAATATATTTACCTGTTTGTATCAAAATGTAAAGTTTTTGCAATATTAATTCAACATTGTATTTTAATCAGACTGTATTTATTGAATGTTTAATAACTGTAATAGTGAAAAGTATTGCATGTGCACTTTAGGGTACTGAAACAAACATGATTGATAAATTGTTAATTAAGAAATATGGTTATAAACAAGTATAATCAGTCTCATAATGATAAATGAAAGTTAATAAGGCAACAATCAGGTAAAAAGAACTGAAGTCTCTAAAAATAGCTTTTAACTAATGCAGATATTCTCTCTACTAGCAAATGTGAATTGGAACCAGAAGTTTAAAATACGAAGGAACGGAAAATAGTTGGCTAATGTTAGTGGTGCTAAGAAAATTAGTTAAGTCCTGCTTTTTATCATCACAGTTTGATTTAGTTATGAAATAAGAAATGAAATTCCATCTTCACATGACAGAGGCAGAATCTGAATCAAAAAGAAATCATTTCATCAGAGAGACATTATGATGTGCTTCTGCTTTATATGTGAAAGCAGATGTGTCAATAAACTTCATGTTCCAATTTTCCAATGAGCATACATTAGCCAGTGAGCACAAAACAAGACCATGTTTGGTATTTTGTTTGGTCTTACCGCAGAACGCTGTGATTTTCATGTGTTTTCGAGAAATAGTTTAAATAATGGGATTTTTTGTCTTAGTTATTTCTGCAAAAATGATTAAATATTTTATTCAAGTACATTTAAAAAATTGTACACAGATGGCTCTATTATTTCATCAAGGAAATGTAATATATTTGCGATGTGTACAATTTTTTGATTTCGCATGGTGGAAGGACTGATGTTCTTAAACATGCTCATATGCAAAAACTCAAAGACAATGTGAGTTATGGAAAATTAAAATGGAAAATGAAATTTTACTGTGGAAACAAAGAACCAAAAAGTTATTAATGCAGAATTCCTCTTTACTGGAGCACAACTGCCACTGAATGCATCAGATCATGCTGCAGCTTTACGCAGAAAATTTTTTCCCAATAGTGAAATCATTAAGAAATGCTCAGTTGCAAGGATAAAAATGGCTGCAGCTGTTAAAGAAATGGGTATGAAAAATGAATCTTCAGTTATTGATTGCATTGAATATGTGATTACATGATGCATAAATTTCCAAACAACGATGAAGTTATGTCATTTGCAAAATTGCAGATGTTTCTGCTCTAGCAAATGCATCTTTTTCTGATATAAGATTTTTTTAAAATAAATTTCTAGTTTTACTTCATTTAGTTTTGAAGGAGGATTATGTTGATGTTACAATTGATAAATTGAAGTTGTAACTTTGCAGTTTACTTATTTTAGAAAACTTGGAAAAAGTTATAAAACCAACAAGGTTTGACCCCCAGTGGAGTTTAATTGGAAAACTGAAAGGAACTGATGAAATTTAAATTTCAGTGAACTATCTAGGATAATGTTGACCATCTTGCAATTCTCAATAATAATGCAGATTTGCAAGAGGATTTTCAACATTGTTACTAAAACAATTACACATTAGAGAAACTTTTATTAGCAAAAGCAAGCCTATGTGGCAATTGCTATGAACAAAATTAGAAAGCTTCTTTCTTAATGAAAGTAAAATCTGCCACTATTCTTAGCATTTGCATGAAAACTGAATAAAGTATTATTTCTGTATTATAAGATACAAATGATATATTTTTTAACATGTACTTTTTTATACTCTTTGCATTTAAAAATTAGTAGCTGAACTTTCAGGCATTAGTTACTTAATGTATTTAAGACTTTATGAAAAATATATCTTGCTTTTTGTTTATTATGAGAGATCAGCAAATCTCCATTTCACTTCAGCATTTTGAGGCAGTTGTGTGAGTATGCTGCATTTAAGTTTAATATTAACTTTCTGACCGGCAAGACCATATATATATACAGCTTAGGATACTTAAAAAAATTTGTTTTATAAGAAAATATATGCGGAGTAGTCATAAAAAAAAAAAAAAAAAAAAAAAAAAAAAAAAAAAAAAAAACTCCAATATATGAACTCCTAAGTGGCCTATCCACCCAATCAATTGAAATGAAATTTAAGATATTATTTGAAGGTATGCACTTAAGATTGTGATGATTTAAAACAATAAGCTCTCATGGTTAGGGTTACAATGAAAACATTTTGAAACTTTCAAATGACAACACCCACTTTTTTCCTCCGCAAAATGATCATCACATTAAAAAAATATAAATGGTGTTAAAAAGACACATGTGTGATGAAAACTGCCCACATAAAACATTTGCAAAGAAGAGCATTGTAAAGGACAGATGATAATACGGAGAGGAGGTGCATTAACTTACTTTGCATAATTCACAGGGATAGTTAATAGAAACACCAATCACAGAACGCCATGCGCAAAGCATTGCTTATAGAGACCTTTAATAAGCAATGCGGGAAGATAGTTTCTTCAATAGGTGTTCAAATGTGTTAACAAGATGATACTTACAGGCAAATAACAAGGTTAGTTGATAAAGCTATTTGATCCGAATGGGGAAAATGCTGCTGAAGCTGTGTGAGTTAATTGGCAAAATTATAAGCTGAGGCTCATGTTCATAAAGACTGTACATGATTTGGTAAAAAAAAAAAAAAAAAAAAGGATGCACATGCGATTATGATCCGGACAACCATGTGTTTGTTCCTGTTGAAGCTGTTGTGACAGTGCATGATATGATTACTGCAGTCCTTTGCATACTGCAAGAAGTGTTGCACACACTTTGCATATACTGAAACCATAGTTCTTAAGCTTCTGCAGTTGTTTCCTTATTGATTCCTGCATGTCCAGAAAGCAACAGCATAAGCTTCTGTAGTTGTTTCTTTATTGATTCTTGTATGCCCAGAAAGCAACAGCATTTCAGCTTTGTGAAGGTTTTTCTCATTAGGTATGATGAAGGTAGCAGGTGGCTGCTATGGATATTATGGATGGATAAGATGTATTTCTTCTTAACTGGAAATGCAAACTCCAAGAACTGTGTTTATTGGGCTGAAGAAAATCCTTATGATTTGGCACCAGCAGCTTTACATGAATTTAGAGTGACTGTGTGCTGCAGCATCACATTTGTTCTTGGTCCGTACTTCTTTGTTTGAACACCTATGAAGGGGTCACTTCAACAGGTATGAAAATGTGCTCCATCACAAATGCTGTACAGTCAAATACCGAAAATCCGCCGACCTGAAATCCGCCAACTCCTAAAATTCCGTGTTGCCTCTCAAAATATAAACATTTAGTTTTTATAGGTTCCGGAAACTGCAACATGGAGTACGAAATATTGAAGAAAAAATACTGAATAATGACGTGAGAATTATCGAATAATAATGAATCATAATGGAAAGACCATATTATTGACATCATAATAAGAGTTTTTTTCTTCATCTCCAATCTGCATCAAGGTAAAAAAGCAGACAATTAACTCTTCTTTCAAGTTCGCGCTTCATGTTGTTGTACTTTCTGAGCTTTGTTATTTCACAAGATGGTTTAGTAATTTTTTTTTTTTTTTTTTTTTTATCCGGGTATTTTGTGGATACATTAAGAATATTTTAAATTTCAGCACTTTTTAATACAATGACAGATAAGAAACACACTCGTGATTTTACTGCTTGCAACGTTGAAAAACGTAAACATGTTGCATTGATGGTAATGAAAAAAGTGGAAATTCTGCTAAAGGTGGAGGCAGGTACTACTGCTCGGTTTATAGCAGAATCGTATGGAATTGTCACAGGGACTGTGTATGATATACAGAACAATAAAGAAAAGCTGTTGAAATTTTACAGCAACAATGATTTTAACACCGGAATCCGAAACCAGAAATCTTTACATGAGGCGAAATCGACAAACCTGGACGCTGTCTTCTACGAGTGGTTCCGGCAGCGGCAGAGTGATGGGGTACCTATTTCAGGATTACTCCTGAGAGAAAAGGGGAAGCAGATTCATGCTGATTTAAAAATAGAGGGGCCTAATGTAAATGAACGATATAATATAATCAGTTTATATATGTAATAATAATTTAATACATATAATTAATTACTGTATTAATGTATATAATAATTTAATTAAATGTATCTAATATGCCTTATTTATTTTGCACTTTTATTCTGAATATTATCTTCTCTGTCCTAAAATCCGTACAACCTCTGGTCCCAAGCGTTGTGGATTTCTGGACTGTATATGCAACAAAATATTTTCAGAATTACCTAATTCCAGAATTGCAACAGCAGAATGTCATTGACATTATATGTATGCTAAATGGTGCTCCTCCACTCAATGCTATGTGTGTTTGGCAAGTGCTGAAATGGCAGTTTGGAGATGAGAGTCATCTCCTGTAACTTTGCAGTTCTGTGGCCACTGTATTCTTCTGGGCTCATTCTGATGGACTTCTGATTCTGGGGTTATCTGAAATCTAAGGTGTACACATCAAATCCATGAGACTGAAAGGTGTTGTAGAATTGAAAGGTGTGGTAAAACATGAAGTTGAATAGATTCTTCTAGCAATGCTATACTCATCATTGTTGTCAGCAATTTCCCACATGCAGTGTGTTACTGTCTGTGAAGGTGGGCACATTGAAAACTTGTAATTCCGATAAATATACACCTTCCTCTCTTGTGCTGTCGTTAGTCCTTGCAAATAAGTAAAATAAATTTCTTATATTCAAGAAATGTATTTATTATAGTAAAATTTATTTTGTAACATTAGAATGCTAATTAATGTTGCCAAAGATATATAAGTGTAGAGTAATGAATTACTGTTTGCTCTTGTGTTACAGGCAATACTTCAGCAACGTGCTGCTCAAATTTCATCCAATATTCATGGAAGAGTGCAAGAAATTGTCAAAGAAAATAATGTGGTAATTATATTTTTGAATATTTCATCATATAGCATAAATGAAATATCTTATTTTCTCACAAATTGTGTGTTTATGTTTTTTTGGGGGCGGGGCTTTGTGTGTGTGAAACAGGTATTTCAGATGAATTTTAAGAAAATCGGAATTTCAGTGTCATTTCTGATCATGATTTAACTGTCAAGATGCTGAAAAATGACAATATCTGTGAATCTCTGGGATCACACAGGAAAGTGATTCATCATAACAGGAAAATTAGGAGTTTGTTGATAATAATTTAATATTATAATTAGGAAAGTTAATTGACTCATTTTTTAATATTTCTGTTTGATTCTTTTTGATACTAGCAGATAATCATTATTTTTTATATTAATTTTTAGATTTGAAATTAATTATTTGCACTTAGAATTAATTTGTCATAGCTGGCAATTCTCCCAGGTTTTCATCTTATCTTCTGGCCTCCTGGTAGATAACCAAGTCTCCCGGTTTTTAATTTTTTTGCCTGTACTTAGGAAAAATGTTTTCCAACAATACATAAAAATTGTGCAAATTCCATTCTTCTATCGCTAGTGATTTTCAACATAATTTTTCTTATTACATTTTACTTTATCTGAATTATTTTAATCTACTGTAGACATTTATGCAACTTTTAATGAAGATTCAACCAATTTTTAATTAGTTAATATTTGTATTAATTTTTGTTTTATATTAGTAGATAAGTTAATAAGTTTATCTGCAGAATATTGTATGTACATTTTGTCATATTTAAGAGTGATAAACAGAAATTTATTTTCTGCTATACTCAGGATTTTCTCAGCATAAATGTGTAAAAAAAAATGCGAAATGAAGTTAGCTAAAGAATATAAAATTCAAAATATTTACTTAAATATTAATTTTTTCAAAAGAATATAGTAAAGTTAAATTAAATTTAAATAATTCTCTTGCACCATTGCTGCAAGGAAGGAAATTTGAATTTAACAAACATTCTGTATTCGTAAAAAGCAAAAAGTTAATTAAATTTGAAATGAAATTGAATTACAAATAAATGATTAAGTATTGCTGCAAACTAATCTACAATATCATTTAAATTCTGAGAGCATATGTAAATCAAGTGCAAGTATCAAAATCTATGAATATATAATTCCAATAAATTTTTTAATCCTAAAAATTTATAAAAATGCATAAGTGAATAATTGTTGAGCAGGCAGGAGACAGACCTTTCAAGGGGAGGTAGCCTCCAAACCTAATTGCAGTACTTGCCGACACACATGGCATTGAGTGGAGGAGCACCATTTAGTGTACTTACAATGTCAATGGCATTTCACTGTTGCATATACAGCATTTGTGATGGAGCACCTTTTCATACCTGTTAAAATGACCCCTTCATAGGTGTTCAAAGAAAGAAGTATGGACCAAGAACAAATGTGATTGAAGGCTGAGAACAAATGAACATAATTGAAGAGTTAGGTTTGGAGGCAACTTTCCCTTGATAAAGTCTATCTCCTGCCTGCTCAACAATAATTCACTTATGTATTTTTATAATTTTTTAAGATTAAAAAATTTATTGGAATTATATATTATACATTTATTATATATTCATAGATTTTGATAATTGCACTTGATTTACATATATTCTCAGAATTTAAATGATATTTTGGATTAGTTCGCAGCAATAATTAATCATTTATTTGTAATTCAATTTCATTTAAAATTTAATTATAATTTGCATTTTACGAATAGAGAATGTTTGTTAAATTCAAATTACTGAAATATTAATATATTTTACATCAGAAAGTGATTTTATGTTGTTCATTAACCTGAATCATTCATTATAAAGTGAATTTAAGTCAATTTGGAGTTCTTTTGAAATGGCATACAGAAAGCAGAAAAAAAACCTGCTGGTACAAAAACCTCCTGATTTTTTTATATTTCAAGGTTGACACCTATGAAATGGACTATTTACATGCAGTTAATTGAGAAGAATTTCAGACTGTCTGGAATATGATTGTTAACAATTCAATATAAAAATCTGTTTTAAAATCATAACTTCTGTTAAGCATAATACTCTGTAAAAATAAATACTTATATAACCCTGTCTTCAAAATAATTGGCATGGTCTGAAGACAGACTGCCTCAGATAACTGTGCAAAAAGTGTGGTGAGGAAATAGGATGTTCAAATTACATTACACTAGTTGTGAATTTATATTTAAATATAGCATTAAGTTTTGAAACATATATGTTATATTCATTATTTCAATAAATGGCTTTTAAATGTTTTCGAATTTTGTTAAAAAATTCCCATAAATAATTTGATTTTATTAAGATTTACTTAAGTTAAAATCTGTTGCCTCACAATGCTGTATTATTTTCATTTAATTCAATTTTTTGTGTGTTTCCTAATATTGTTATAAGTGTAATTATTTTATTTTAGTCAATGCATCAAGAGGCAGTTGCTAGGCAAAATTCTCGTCCACCTAATCATGTTGAAAATGCACATCACCTGCGTTCCAGTTCTGAAAATTGTATAACTTCTCAGGTAGTGAAAGAGGTATGAAATTGTGAAAAATGTGTTCAGTATTATGTTATTATAAAGAATCATTCATACTTGATTATATGTTAGACTGTGTCAATTTTACATTTACTTCTTTAAGCTGAACGTAAGCAGAGCTCCTGTGCATCATCTGCCTCCTGAGCAATATAACCAGTTTCAGGCACAAACACATTCTGTGGTATGTCTGCTGTATTTATTAATACTTTTAAAATTAATATGTGTTCTTTTTTCAAAAAATTAAACTAATGAACAAAATTCAGTGTAATTATTGGTAACAGGTAGGCTGTTTCAGTATTCACATGATCGGTTCTCACTCACCTGAAAAATCATAGTCAGAAAAATAAGAAAAAGGTCTTCAAAAGTCAGAGAAAATTGTAACCTTTTCCAAAACTAGGAAATATATAATAATATTTAAATATGAAATAATATTTAAATAAATAAAATAAAAAATAAAACTGATCAATATCTTCAAATAATGTAAAGTCCTTGTTTTAAATAGTAGGGAATAAACAGAAATCAGCCTTCTTATAGTTATATATGTATATAAGCAGCTGAGGAGTTATTTTAATCTTTGTTCACAGTTTTAAAGTTTATAAGTTTATAAAGTAGTTGCAGCAGCAGGAAGTGTATCTAATGTAACACTTATAAAAAATAAATTTTTAAACCTGTAATTATTAAGTTTTTTTCTATGTAATTATATCAGAATATTCAAACATGTAAAAGTTTCCTATGTAAAATTCACATACTCTTCTGTCCCCGTCCCCCCAAAAGTGTGTCAGCAAAATGCCAGACAAAAAAAAAAATTGTCTGGCATTTTGCACTTTACAGGGAAGATTCCAGAAAAATGTGACAAAATAGAAGATGTGTCCACGGTATTAACACATAGACATATTTAATAAGAAATATTTATAATATTTATAGACATATTTATAATAAATTTCGCCCTCCCCCCTCTTTAAAGAAATTTTAGAAGAACACAGAAAACAAAATTATTTGAATTTTATAGTTTTGAACCTAAAAGTTTTCCTATTAATATGCTTATGTTCTTTTATTTTCTCTTCTTTTCACTAAACATAAGCATGGGAAGTTGCAAAAATGGTTTTAATCTTATCCACATGGACTTGCATCTCTACAGAAAGGAATTTTTCTATTAATACAGAAACTGAAAATTCACACTTTAAAACAATGATTGACAGTTTAAACTAGGTTGCAACCCAAATGGGATCACCAATATGTAATTCAGGTACATGAATTTAAAGAAACATTGGTCTTAACCCTTTAGTGTCTTTAATTTACTATACTACATTTTCTGGACAGTGTAATTCTAAAACCATAATTGTATAATTGTATGCTGTATTGAAGTTGAGTGACAAAGGTAATGTTGCAAAAGACAATGCAACAAAGTCTGTTCAGGCCAGATATAATAATTAGAATGAAACATCTAAGGTGTAAAAAAGAAAATATGGTGAGACATTTTTCCCTTTTGATTTTACTTTCAGCAACCATGGCATTAATGAGCAACTTGTTTGTTCATTACCGCCTTCTTTGTTTTTATTGATATAACATTTTGGCTCTGATGAGCATGAAACTATCAAATTTAAAAAGGCATCTTGAATCCAGTCATCCTTCATACATCAGTAAACCAAAAGAATATTTAGAATAATTGTCAAATCTTTAAATAAAGGAAAACAGAGAAATTTTGGACTTTTTAGAAAATAGTTACTCATGCCATTAAGTTTTATATATGACAGCTAAATATAAAACACATACACCATCAGAGAATATAATGTATTACCTATTGCTATTAAAATGGCAGAAACACTTCAAAGTACATATGGTGAAAAATTTAAATTTTCATTATTGAACAATTTTGTCACCAGTAGAATTGCAATTCAAATGAACAAAACAAGTGATATTTCAAAAAGAGTTCATTTGTTAGTATGTATTGGGTACATTTATCAGGAAAACATCAATGAAGATCTGTTCTTTGGAAGAATATATAAGAGCAGAAGACATATATAATAAACTGTATGAATTTTTTTAAAAATTAGAAAGAATAGAAAGATAGCTTTGGCTAGAAAGATAGCTTATGATGCAAAAATGATAACAGGAGGAATTATTGCTTTTAAATCATTTGCTAAAGTTGTTTGTAAATGGTCGTGTAATTTTCATGTACTGTTTGATCTGTCAAGAGGCCTTGTTGGGGAAGGAAGTTTTTATTAAAAAACCACCATTTGGAAGAATAGGGTGGAAAATGATTCAATTGAAATGTTTTTCACTGTTAACAATTTTATAATTCGTGGAGAACTAAAAATTTACTTACAGAATTTTTACAGATCCTTTAAACCCTAGAAACATAATTTTGGAAATATTTAACTCTAAATTCTGATTTTAAAAAGTTATCTTCAATTTCCATAAATGTTAAAAAGTCTAGGGGGATTTATAGAGCTCTTGACTCAAAGTGTCAAATATTACACCAAGATTTAATTTATTATGCAACACAAAACAAGCATATCCACCTTATTAAACAATGTTATTTAATGTAATGTTTGAAACAGATCCAAAAGCTATTTCATTTCATATGTCAATTGTTTACCAAAGAAATGAATTACTTACTGGAAAATATTTATATTTTTATCTTTTATGTCTAAGTACACCATAGACAGGGCTGACACTACTCATTTTACCTGTTGTTGAAATTTTTGTGGGTTCTAAATGTGCTGCCCAATTATTGTTCAAAATTCTAAAAATTTTACCATCTCTAGCTTTTGTTGCTTGGTGTTTAATAAATTCTCAAATTTCTGTCATACCGGCTCTGGTGATGGCTTTATGGCTCTGGTAATGACCAATTGTCATTTTGTAGTTATTCTCAATATACATATTATTAAAGACATAACATTAGCAGTTTCTTCAATGCATTATAAATACATGCAATTTTTTTAGAATAACAGCAATCTTTAATTAAATCTGAAAATTCTGTAATTATTGAAGATACTTATTGAGAAAGATATTGATTACATAAAGGGAAAGAAAATTGTTATTAAAAGAATGCTAACACCACGATGACACATTAAAAAATTAGGACATGAAGCAGAGAATAGTAGGAACTATGATTTGTTTATTGAAACAAATAAACTTAGATTCTAAAGAGAAGTTGTTGATATAAATTAGCTAAAATATATGGAAAATTTTCATTAAAAAGATGCATAAATAGTTTGAGGTGTGTTATTGCTTTGTAGCTTTTAATGTGTAATTATCCTGATATTGTTTTAGAATCTATGTCATAAATTATATGTGTAATTGTCTGTTATTTTTAAACTTTAAAATGTTCTTAGATTGGGGTTGAAATCTCAGTCATAATCGTAATAAAAACGTATAACATTAAGGGTTGAATACCTCATTATTTAATTATTTGTAACTGATTGCTCACCCTCAGAAGCATCTCTATGTTTTTAAACCAAGTTATTGCCTGTCTTTAATCCTTGGTGCAGATGCAAGATAAACACAATATCATAAAAAACAACATAAAACATTATTCTTTACAGCTAATGATACAAAACAACTTATCACTTACACAGCTTATTGGAATTTTGCAGCATATTAACTTAGTTAAAAGTCTAGCAACTTTATACAAAGCTATGGTACTAACTGCCTCAGACAGACAAAGCACAACTAACTTTCAACGCCAACTAAACGCACTAACATTGTCACCAGCACTGTTGTCTTTCTAGGCAAGCAGCAGCGGTGACAACAGCCATGCTTCTGTTATGAATAATGCTGTCATGATTTTACCTCTCATTTGAACCTATTTCATTTAACATGAAATCTGCTCATTATTTCATTTAACGTGATTTCATTAAATCATATCATTGATTTCATTTAACATGAAATAGGCTCTGGACTGAATAAGTGCTTGATAAAATGAAGCATAAAAGAAAGAATCAACATAAAGCTAAATGTTAGTAAAACTTAAATAAAATATTGTTATGAAATGTACAGGCATGGTGAGATAGCTTCCTCGGAAAGCAGTTTTAGGGTTGATACATTTGGCGAGAAATCGTGCATTTGGTGGCAAAATTGGCGATATGCCAAGGACGGATGGAGAACCTTCTGGAACGAATTCTTACCAATTTAGCCCAGAATGTTCTCGAACACCAGCCAAAAGCTATATAAACCCTGCTGGTATGTGGAGAGTTAGTATTGAGTTGGTGTCTCGTCTAGCTTGTCAATCCCTGCAGAGTGGATTGAGTTGACAGCTGGGCAGCGAGTGCCGAGTGGGTCATCGAGTGCACAGCAAGAGTCTCGTAGTGTATCGCGGTTAGTGCATCGCCGAGAGAGTGTGTTGAGCTCCGGGAACGACTGAACCGAAGAGTCGGGAGCTGTGCTCTGTGTGTCGTCGAGTGCATCGCGAGTTGTAGCGTGGAGAGTGTCAAGAGTACATGAAGTTCCGAGAATGACCAAGCAGAGTCAGAAGCTGTACTCTAGTGCTTTGCCGTAAAGCTGTCTCCACTATGATAGCCTGATAACCTGGAGACTGTGTCGCTGATCGTGTCAGCGTGTTTATAGTAGTTCATCGACGACTGTAAAAATGTGTTTTGGAGCTGTCCTGACAATACTGGCCAATAAAGTGTGTTTCAATACTTCATCAAGTAGTGTCATTGTTAATCACTCCAACTTCACACGAACCACGTACGAACGTGAAAGAAGAAAATAACGTAACAACTGGTGTCAGAAAAGAAAAACGCAACAATATCATTAATCTTTTCTAAAATATATCCCATCATTGTAAGTGTAAAATATAACTGTTTCAACAAATAAATATTGTTAACTTAATGCTAATTGCTTGATAAATTGCTTGATAAATGTTCTATTCTTAGAATGGTATTGCATTAGTAAAGTTCATGAGTAGATAATTGCTTTAATTTATTCATTTTCCCTTGGCCGATTTAGCCTTAATTTGTTCATTGATAGTCCTTAAAAGTCCTCAAAAATGCTTCATTTCTGTGTGCAGAAATGTGTACAAAACCCTGATATATTGCTATTAGTATACTTATATTTCTAAAATACAGTTAGTTAAAATTCATTTAATTTTATATTAGTTTTAATCAACTAAGTTCATAGAAGAAAAGTTATATTGTTTTTTATACTTTTAAAAGTTATATTGATAATAATTCAAGGCCATTAGAGTGTGGATAATACCTGTCTTACTAACTAAAAATGAAATAAATGTTGACACTAGCATTAATAATTTGGATGCATTTGTTTATTCTTGCACAGCTGTTCTGTGTTTTTATGAATGCTGGTAAGCTTAAGTCTGAGACTGGTACTTACATGAAGTTGATATTGGTCCTTTTTTTTTTTTTTTTATTTGAGGTAATAATGAAAACCTTTTCATTTTCAGCTTGGAATTTTTCTTTAAGTCGAGTAACATTAGAGAGGTCAGTTAACTGTTACATTTCATTTAGTAACAGTTTGTTATTTTTAAAGTCATAATGGAACGGATCAAGAACCCATGAAAAAATTGTTTTATTTACCACTTGAAAAATAAGTTTCAAATCATGACCTCATCATTTCAAGATGCAGACATATGTCATTTCATCATTTTTCCAATAACCATATAATTTTCTACTAAAAATAATTCTAAGGTTGGAAATGGTGAAAGATTTTTCGGTTTTACACAGCTAACTTCACAAATCAAGTTTCTTATCAAATCCTTTTAATTTCTTATGGGCATTGAGAACAAGGAACAAATTACCTCATAGATTTGACAGGTATTTGGAAGGATAGCCAATCTACAGTGTGTTTCATATCAAATGGGAGGGAAAAAGTATTTCTGAATTCTGTAGTTACTTTTTGATAAATCAAATCTACAGTGAAACTATAGCTATCCAAGTTTCTATAGATGTCTATGTATTTGCCTTAGGTGACTTAACAAATATCTATGTGGTATTTCAGTTCCTGCCACACTCATGATAGAATATCCTTTGTTTATTGATTTGATCACATCATTTATCTGCTGCTTCAGTTGCTGTCCTGAAGGTCCTGAGGAAATGGAAGCATGAACAATTTAATTTGTATTAACAAAATCCCATAGGTAAAAATCACAAGGGAATAGATCTGGGGATCTCGGTGCTCAACAAAGCAATAGCATATTGTTTGACCCGGCATGGCCAATTGAACAATGGGATAGACTGTCATTCAGGTACTGGCATGGGTTTTTTATGCCAATGTGATGGAACACCGTCCTGCTACCGAATGAAGCCAGGAACTGCTTCCTCCCATTGAGGGAACAACCACCATGATAGCATATCTTGGTAAATGTACCTGTTAATTGGATTTTCCATGAATAAAAAAGGACCAAAAATACAGCTATTGGAAATGGCAGCAGAAAATATTCACGTTCGGAGACTCGCACTCATGTTCCGTTGCATTATGTTGATTTTCCAAGCCCCAAATTCTTAAATTATGATGATTCACTTTGCCAAACATATGTAAGGAGACTTCATCTGTTAACACATACATTCAGTTTGCAAAACTATATACCTCCAAATTATCTTGCAAAATTTTTATGGAAAGCTTTATGCAATGGTTTGTTGGAAGGTTTTAATGCTTGCACCATCTGAAAGGTGTATGGCTGGAATTGTACATGTTTCCGTAATATAGGCCACACTGTAACATGGAGCACATTGAGTTCAGAATTCAAATGCTGGGTTGATTTTATGGGATTTTGTAAAAACTTTTACGTATTTTTTCAACCACTTTGATTTTAGCTGCTGTTTGTCGTAGGCTTGTTTTCTTAAACAAGCAGCCCATGTCCTGAAGCTGCTTCACTCACCGTTCAGTGTTGTGACAATGTGGTGAATCTTTACCAAATTTCATGCGAAATGTCTTTGAACGATGATAAACAATTATGTTTTGGCATATTCCAAATCACAGTGCACTTTCTCTTGCATGGATTCCATTTAAATTAACAGTGCCTCTAGCATTCATTTCATGGCCAGAAGATTTTTTGCTGTTGACAGATAAAACTTGTATTTTTTAGAAATAATTTGTTTTTGCTTTAATAAATCGATTACAGAATTCTTACTATGCTGTTCTTTTTGTCGCATTCAGTATAAAATACCTTATATTTAGCCGCATGTCATCAGCGAGAAATAATATAAAATCGTGTTAGTTTCCTTTATAAGTAATAGGACATTTTTCCAAATCTAGGAGAACCGCAGTTAAAAAACATTGATGTAAGGAAATTATTTCATGTTTCAAATTATATCTTTTACAGTAGACTGTAAGGGAATTCCAGATTATTTTATTAACCAGGGCTAAGTGTAAAGTTAGGTCCCTATTACTAATTTGAAGATGGGAACATTTTTCAAAAGCCAATCATTCATGTGATTAGCTGTGATCACATGTGAATGTCAACCAATGTGATATTGCAATTAAATTCAGGCGGTATGTTAAAATACAAAGGGGGCAGTAAATACTTATATATAACACCCCCTTGATATGCTTTTTCATATACATGTGTATGTGTATACATATGTATATGCATGCATGCATACTTGTGTACATGTGTGTATGAAGTAATGATTTCCCTGAAACATTCGTCTGTGTATTATTAGTTTTCCCATGAAAAATAAATCTAATTATATTCATTATACTAAAAGGATTCCATTATATTAAAATTCCCATATTTTGAAAGTTGTGTAGTATTTTAATTTAGTGGTTTGGTTTATTTAATTATGGCAAAGCTCACGATGGCTATCTGCCTAAGGGGAGGGATCCCCTCGTGGAGGACTTTCTAAGGGAAACTGGCTCGTGTACATGTTACACATGGGGAAACCACAAAAATGCCCATGCAGCCAGCCCGTTCGCAGGATTTGAACCTCGGACCGAACTACCAGTGTTCAGCGACTTTACCGCTCGGCCGCTGGTGGCCTCTTTAATTTAGTGGGGAAAATGCTGTATAATTTGATAAAAGTGTTTTTAAAGAAACAGAAAATTTTCTTTCCATTCTTGTATGGAATTCATTATATTCAGATTTTACATTTGCAGTTTAGCTGCCTTTTAAATTACAGAAAGTAAATGTTCCACCGTAAAATGTTTGAGTTAGTATATGTTAACAATGACCAAATTGTGTTTTGAAGGTTTTTAATATAATTGTTGTAAAAGGATTAGTTGCTTTTCTTAATCTCATTGAAGTATTTCTCTTCAGGAAATAAATTTGTAGGTTTTCTTAAAAATGACAATTTAAATTCAATAATAATTCTTCATATTATTTATATTTTAAAATTTATTAATAAATATTTATTATGTTTAGGGTGGACTTCAGCAGTGTGATAGAACAGAACCATGGATTCAGCAGTATAATATTCATCAGTATGTTGTTTTTTCTTCCTGTAACAATCATATCAGTTTGCATGGAATTTGTCTTTAGCACTAGAAATTGATTACCTCTTTAAGTTCTAGCATAAATTATGTCATAAGATTGTTATTTTTAAGCAAAACTTCCACTGTTAAAAAATTTGACAGAGATTATTTACATCCTTCACTCTTAGAATCTCCTCTTCTTCCCCACAAGAATCTGTATCTTTTCATAATCTAACCTAAAATGTTAATTTCATAGGATTTTAAATCAAGTATGATTATTCATAAAATTATTATTGTACATTTATAAATTCCATTTGCTCAAATGTTAACTTATGAGCCCAAAGTTTACATTCATTGAGTATTGAAAGATAAAATGCCAAAAATGCAGCAGATTTTCTGACAGTGAAGATATTGTAAATGTGTGTTTTATGATATACAGATATTTTATATTCTGAAAAGTGCATGCCATACATTTATACGATGAGACAAATGTTATGAGAATTGTGGCAACCAAGTTGAAGAGAAGAAAAATATTATCTATTAAAAATGGAAAAGTTGTTAAATGTTGTCAAAATGCAAAAGTTATCGGTTGTCTTTAATTTAATGAATACTGTGTCTGAAGTTTGCCAGGAAATTTTCAGATCAATTACATCCATACGTACAAGTAGTTCTCGACTGATGATGATGCCTAACAACAACCTAATAATTTATGATTCTTAACAACAATATTTAAAAATTCTCTAATTGAAATTTACTGCCAGCATGTACAAACATGTGTTGCCCTTTAACAACAATAAGTCACCTGTTATGTTTAATTAAAGGTACTGCATATATGGTTTTGTTTATGTTTCTTAACTGTGTCCCTTGCAAATTTTTTACATTTTAAAATTTTATTATTAAATACAAGGAAACAAAACAAACCAAAATATGTAGGTTTTAAGTTGAATTTTTAATTTTTTGCAGGTGTAAAAGCATTTAGTTTTAATATTAGTTTAATATCCCAAGTTATCTTAGGCAAATGAAATCTTTGTATGATAGTTTTTGAAACAAGGGATAGCACAAAGTGATACCTGACATTCTGTATACTGGTACCTGGTTTCTTTTCTTGCTGCCTTACCTCTAGAATCTCTTTCACGAGAGCACAGGGTACACCGTCTCGTTGGAATAGATTTTTTTATTTTTATTTATTTATTTTATTTTTTTTTTCAGAGCCAGGAATAACATCTGGAAAATGTCCACCTCTTTATAATCACTATCTGAAAAATCATCACTTTCACTATCTTGCATCATTTCCATTATTTTACTTTTTTCAACACAACTGTCCTTCTTTATACATTACTAATCCACAAGCCGACGTATTCTATACAATAGGGAAAACATATGACCAGTTCTGCCAAAAGAACCGCGAAATCAACAAAATGTGGCAAACTGCCAATGAGAGCTGCATATTTCCTTTTATTTCTCCAGGCTGAGTAAAACCATGATAAAACAAATTATACTGACAAATTCTGCTCCACCCGATTTTTTTCGGGATAATAATTAACTGCAATATATACGAACCCGAGATAACTCGGGATAATCAGGCAATTGGTTAATTTAAAGGAAAGGTATGTGTAAATTTTTATAAAGTGCATATGTAATGCTTATGTATATTTATATTTAAATAAACTGCTTATAAATGTTATGCAAGTTTATACTTTCTTAAAACTATTTTATCGTAAATAAAAGCCTAATTTATGAAAATATTTTTTAAAATACCAAGAATAGAATAAGTCCCTGACTTAAGTCAGAATTGACTTATAATGGATTCTGTGGAACAGTACTCATCGTAAGTTGAAGATTACTCATAAAATAAGGTTAATTATTCTCGCCAGTTTTAAATTGATATTGCAGTTTAACTGTAATGCATTATAGTTACTTTAAGTCATTAAAACTTTTATTTTTAAATACATCAGTTACAGATTATTAGAATTAAGTATTTAGAATTTAAACTTATATTGCATTGCGATAAAAAGGTAGGAGAAGTTTAGTCTGTTTCTTTTATAAATTGTAAAAAGAAGAAAACATTTGAAAAGACAAGGAAAAAAATATTCATGAAATTCATGCTCTTATTTGCTTTAGGTCACATGCAAATTAAAATGCTGGCATATATAAAACCAGTGTAAATAATATTACTGGTATTCAGAGTTCTTTTTTCTTTTTTTCTTTCTTTTTTTTTTTTTTTTTTTTTTGTATTCTTCATAATGTTATCATTTTCAGTGCTTCTGAAGATCTGTTTACCAGCATTTGTTTACGTCTAAAAACATGACTTCTACCCATTTTTTAGACAACTTTTTGATACCCATTTCTGACCAGTTTTGCCTTTTGCCTCAGAATATTCATTTATAACATTTGTTACCTCCTCTGTTGTAAAAGCTTTGTTTTTGGCTGTTCTACCAACATACACAGCAATCTGTTTTGTTAAAAATTTAAAAAAAAAAAAAAAAAAAATACAGTGTGTTTTGCTGTATGTGTGCAGAAATCTGATAAAAATTGCAATATGTGGTCCATTGTTATGTTAAAATACTGAAATTTCTATATGAAAGGATCATAATCTGCAGTCATACTGGTGAAAATGACTGTAGAAGTGGAAAGCTATCTGTGGAAATACTATGTGCTTACCTGTTGCAGCATAAATTTTGGCAACATCAAAGGACTACCACATTAATATGTTTTAGCAACATGGTACATTACCTTACTTTTTGCAGCTTTTTTGTGCAGGTATGGATAATCAGAAGGTACAAATTTCTGAAGGCGCATGAGTCCAAAAACAGATTAACTTCATTTCGGACGTCTTGTGCAGAATGGAAGATTGCACCACCAAGATATAGGTGCAGGTCTGAAAAAAGGTAGAATTCCAAAAGAGCAATGTTGGGGCTATATGGTGAGTGTGGCAAAAGGCCCCATTCGAGTGCATACAGAGTCTAGCCGATGAATGCTGACACATGTGGTGTTGCATTTATCTTGATGGAACATTATTTTTGTGCGCCAAAACTCAGGTCAACGTTTTCCTTAATAGTAGCGTCAACATGGACTAGCATCTTGCTGTACACCTTACAGTCAAGGGTTTTGCCTTTTTCCATATACTATTTGAAGATAATATAATGGCAATCCCACCAGATAACAAAGCATGATTTTTTTGTTAGTCAAATTGCGCTTCGCGATCCTGCAGACGGGGTCGCCAGGCACAGACCAACGCCCTTTTGGGCCTGTGCTGTTGAAGTAAATCCACATGATGATCCGGTCCAGGATTTTGTCTTTGTATTGACATGTCTGTCCTTATCTGCTTGACTCAGCTCATGTGGCACCCAGTGAACTTGTACATCAAGTTTATGCGATGCATAGTGCTACTAATGGATGTGGCACGAACATCTAACTCCTTAGCAAACTCTCGAGTGGTTGCATACTGCTCATCTTCCACAAGTTCTCGCAGGCGGGCCTCATCAACATCAGTAGGCCAACCCAAGTGTTGTGCTTCTTGAATGTCATAACACTTATTTTTGAATTTTCAGTACTAAACCTTCACAGTGTCATATGATACACCATTAGTACCTAAAGCTGTACACATGATTTGGTGACATTCCTGTAGCAGATTTCTTTCAACAGAACTGGAAGTAAATGATGAATCTAATCTGATAGTTCCATTTCAGATAACTTATACTTAATGGTAACAATATTAATAACGATATCTTTTTACAAATTTCATTCTGAACATTCTAAAAATATCAAAATGTTATTTTTTTCTTTAGTTATTTAATATTATGCAAATCCTTTCCTTCATCACCATTCTCTTCAATACATTTTGCTAAATTAACATACAGTCAAAAGTCTTTAATACGGACTCATCGGGACTTCGGCGATTCCGGATTATCAGTTTTTCCGTATTATAGATCATCAATTTAAATCTGGTAAGATGGAATGCAGAAATTATAAAATTAAAAATATGAAACCGTAATTTATGAATTAAAGAGCAATTATAATCTAAAGGGTATCTAACTTAAAAAAAAAAAGCTTAATATTTATTTGTTTACTTTATTAAATATTTCTTTCACTGCGTGCATGCCTAAAGCATACATTACGCATAGTGATGAGAAATTTGATTTAAATCATATCAAAGATGGAGTACATCGAGATGAAATACTACATTTAGTAAGGAATTATAAGTCGAATAAAATAAAAACATCTGCCATGAAGATAAGGATAGTGCTGACATATCAACTTCCATTCCATTGCGCGACGCGACGTCCCCCCCCAGAACAGCAGGAAATTGATAAACAGATTTCGGAATGGTTAGAGAAACAAAGGATATGCCTTTATCTATTTTTGCAGCAATTCCACTTTTTGTTTAATGGACATCGAAACATGCTTTCGCTTTGTAGATCCTTTGGCAGCTCCAGAATCAGAAATTCTTTTTGACATAATCGAAAGTTCAAGTTTACTTTTATAAAATTGCTCTAACAGTCTGCAAAAAATTATAAGCTGGATCTAATTAGAAGATTAAGGAACAACACAATCTGCAACATTAACTGAAATAGATAATTAGATAATTTTAGCTTAGCTTATACCGTCCGTTATACATTAAACACGCATGCGCAAACGTATTATGCGCATGCGTAAAGATATTATGCGCATACGTAAATGCATATGCACAGAAAGTTTGTACCTTTAAGGTCCGGATTATAGATCATTCTGGATTATGGACGTCCAGATTAAAGACTTTTGACTGTATCTAAAAAATTTCAGATTTGCAGGTGACCAAGACTTTTCTAGGTTTCCATCAAGCCAGGAAGTGTAAAAGTGAAACATTGTAATCTGCATGTCTGTTGTGCTTCTCTATAATATTTGAAATGAGCTGCTTGCTCTAATGACACTTAAAGCTCGTGATCATACCTTGGTCCTTGGGTTGCAGAATCAAAATTGCATTCAGAAGAAGGAAAAAAATCAATCTATGACAATTTTCTGTCAATGCATCTTTTGTCTTTAACATTTGGTTTGGCAGTGTCTTGTAGAATAGCCCAACTGTATCAGCATTGAAAATATCATTTTCTCTGTTGTGGTGAGAGGTATCATTCCGAACATTCCTTCCCCCCATTTCTCACCACCAAATTTTTAAACACTCCCTGATTCTTTGGAAATTTTTCCTGAAGAAATGTTATTGTACTTTTTGAACCTAATCAGTCATTGAGTAGAAAAAGACAGGCTTTGTTTTGTCTTTAAATCTGAGAAACCATTCAAGTTCTTTTTTTCAGTGGTCACTGCATGACCCAGTGTAGCCTCTTATGGTATGCCTCTTAGTTATTCAGGTCATACAGGAATTGGGTAGTTCCTGTTTATCCAGGAATCAGGTGTTATAGCTCTTCTAATATTTTTTGTTTAAAATGGTGCTTTTTAAACTGTGGGTCGCAAAGCAAAATGTTGGAGTTGCAAAAATTTAATTCAAATACATGAATTTAGGGAAGCTACATTAATGAGACTTCTAAAGAAATTACATTAATTGACATTAAGGATATTAATAACCTGCCATAAAACCCAAGTTCTACAGAAATCTTTGACTGAATTCTGAACTGTAGCTACAACTAAATTCCTCACAATTTCTGAAAGGGCATTAAATGTTCTGATGTATAAGCACTGCATACTCATTACTCATGTGAAATGACATATAACAGTGTCAAATATTGCACCAAGATTTAATTTTTTTTTTTTTAAATGGCAGCGAAAAAACAAGCATATCAGTTTCATTAAAACGTGATTTTCTTCCATTAATTTTTGTATAGTTCAAAGAAATCATAGAATTAGTGCTGGTATAGATCAGAGAGAAAGGTGGGGGTAAACATAAAAGTACCGTAATGCAAAGGTATCTATTACTATCAGAGTAGCCTAAAGATGGATAATTCCAATGATAAGTAATTTTTCATTTACAAATTTCAGAAATTATATATATATATATGAAAAGCACAAAAAAGTTTCAGATAAAGATATCCATAAAATTGATATTAAAAATAGAAATTAGGTATATAGGAAGTCTGATGGAATCAAAAGTTTTGTTCATTATGAACTAGGTTGATAATACTGGGGTTTGACTGCATGTAACATTTTAAGTAACTTTTATATAAATCTTATGTAAATGTTTTTAAACATTGCTAAATTAGGTATTCTAAAATACTGCATTTGTGCAGTTAGATTTATAAAGGAAACATTAAAATTTTAACTTTGATGAAAATTCTAATGATGTTTATATTTTTGTTTAGGAGTGGAATAGCGGCTGTTAATCAAGTTGCCCGTGACAACAATGCAGTTACTAATTATATTCAGAATGCTCTCCCTCGAGTAGTCCAAGCACCTGCATCAAACTTTAATTTTCCAGCCCCACCTCCTGCACCTCCTCAACAACAGCCCCCACCAAATCAGATGATTAGCAAGCAGGTTACTGCTCCAACTTTCATTGCCAATCCTGCTCCTAATGTTCTTTGGAATTATATGCAGTTTGTTACACCTTACCAACAGACTTGTACAACTAATCCAGCCCAAGCAGGCACTCAAATCATCATGCAGCAGAGTGCTAATCAAACACAACAACCACAACGTCAACAGACTGGATTTTACTTAATGAATGGCACACAACACGATTTGACACATATTGAAGCAGCTTCAAACCTACTGCATGCTTACAGAAATAATTCTGGTAATTCTGCTCTCCTTCAGCAACAAGCTCCAGACATCATTAAGGACCAAGTACAAGAACATCTTGCAAACCATGCTCGAGTATGGCAACAAGATGGTGGAAGAACTGGAGATATTACTTCCAGTCACATAGCATTAAATCAGGTTAGTATATTTTTAGACCATGTTATTTTTGAATTAATAATTATTATAATGTTTAATTCTACTATAGTACTATAGTTACTATAGTACTTTATGCATTGGTTCATCCAAACCAACAAAAATCATTGAATATAAAACGAAAAAGGTTAACACAGTATTAAACAGATAAAATAGAGGATGCCAAAAATGATGAGGAAGATGCCAATGCTTGAATGTAAAATTTCCATCCATTAAAACATCAATAATCTTCTTTTACGTTTTCTTGTTGAGTTTGAGAGTTTGTGTAGAAAACTGCTCTTATTGACTGTAGCAATTTGTGGATATGCTTTCTCTAGCTGTTTTGAATTAAATTCTGTTGAACTTTTGAGTAGTTTAAAGATAACTACTGTGAGATTATTGTAATGCTGAACGAATATCTGAGGAAATTTAACCATTTTGCTTTATTTGTTGCAATAATAATAAATTTTGTTCATTTTCATCGGACTTGTGCAGTCTAGAAATGCAGTGAACCCTCTCATGATGACCACTATTTAAAATTGACTATTATTTCTCAAAGCAAAAACAAACATTGATAATGAACATTACTTCCAAAAAAGACATCCACCTCCACTAAAGGTCAAAATCCTTTGGTACCATGACTTGGCTTATAAAGGTTCACTTGTTTTCTGATTGTTTATTAATAAAATTATTGAAAGTTTTTCTTTGAAATTTTTTATTCTTTAATAATGCATTAAAATGGTCAAAATCATCTGGAATCATGTGTGGTTGACTTAAAAGGGTTCATTGTATTCTGTTTGTGCACTCATAAAATTATTGAAAGCTGTTGTTTGAAACTTATTGTCCTTTAATTATGCATTAAGTCCCACCACTGGCTGAGTGTTTAAGACCACTGAGTGCTATACTTATTTGAATGCTTATACTAAATGCTGGTTTGAACAAAGGTAAATGGGCTGGCTGCATGAGTGGCTTTCATGTTTTTTCATCTATAACATGAATATGAGCTAGTTCTCCTTGGAAAATCCTTCACGAAGAGATCCCTTTCCTTAAACAAAAAGCCCTTTCTGCTTCACCATATTCAAATAATCTAAACTGATAGTATGTTAGTAATTTTATGCAAATTTATGTTATTGACTGCAATTTCAGGTTGTGGGACGTCCTGTAGCCCAGACACTTCAAAGCAGTTTGTCTGCACAGCAGATGCAAGGGGGAGCTGCAACTGTATCATCTGCTCTTCCTCATGATTTGAGTTCTAACACGTATTCACTTTTTAATTCTCCTTGGCCATCTGGCTTAACCATGCCTAGAACAAACAAAGAAGGTAAGATAGGAAATCTTGATAATAAATAAAGGTTTTGTTTTGAATACTTATTACTTTGGGATCTGTTTTCACTATATGGATTTTAATATTTGATTACTTGGTTCTAATGCTTACTCTTAAATTGTGTATAGGAACTTTAATGAAAAGATAGCAAACACTAAAACAAACCATTTCCTTTATAACTCTGTATTCACAGATGTCACTTTCTGATGCTTAAAAGCTCTCTTGAGCAGCATGATATTAAGTTTTTATCATTATTCAGGACATGGACTGCTTATGTGTGAGATGGAACTTTCAGTATCAGTTGTGAGTGCATCTGCCTGTCGTAGCTCAATTCCAGCACAAGGAGATACTTGCCAGTGAACTGTTTCCAAAACAAAATTGGTAATGAAATGGGATGCTCCAAAAGAGAGGTGTCATTGGCAAATTATTTGCAATTTGATCTGTTTCCTCATTTCATAAAATGCCAATGTATACAGGCACCCAGCATAGAGTTCTGGTCTCTTATGAGCTTGCCCTGTCAAGCTATACTATACAGGGTGTTTCATAGATCATGGGACAAACTTGGAGGGGTGGTGGAGCGTACTAAAACATGCATTTTTTTTATAGTAATGTAGGGTCTGAAGTGATGGGTTAAGGCAGGAACACACACACACACACACACACACACAAAAAAAAAAAAAAAAAAAAAAAAAAAAAAAAAAAAAAAAGACACGAGTGGAAAATGTGTTTATGTACAAAATCAATGCAAAGTGCGTCTTTGTAGCAGTACAGTATTCACAATAAATTTTCAAAATTGTGACCACAAGCAGTATTACATGCTTGGTAACATCGCTAAAGGGATTGACAAACATTTTGGAAACAACAGGCATTTCGCGCGTACTTGCAGCCACAATGGATAGTCGTGCAACAAGATCCTCCAGTGAGTCAACAGGAGTCTCATAAATGATGCTCTTCAGATGGCCTCATAAAAAAAATCCGAGCTGGATAAATCTGGCGAACGGGTACACCATGGCCAATCCATCAGCCCGGAAATGTCCCATCTGAGTAATTGCGGACCCGCACGTGGTTATGGGCTGGTGCACCATCATGCTGGAACCACACGTGATCACAAATGACAGCCGGCACATTCTGCAGCAATTTCGGTAGCACCTCTTGCAAAAAAATATGATAACATAAGCCATTTGTACGTGCAGGTAAGAGGTATTGGCCTATGAGGTAGTCGCTAACAATACCCGCCCACACATTCATGGAGAAGGGGGTTTGGAATGCATGTGGATGTGTGCAAAGAACATATTTAATAAGCAAAATTAACACACAAAACATTAAAAAATGCCCCTTTGGGTGTAATAAAAGTCTAAAAGCTTTCAGATTTTTTTTATTTATATTACTTTTTGCTTTCATCACCACGTCAACACACTGCAGCTCGAGAAATGATTCACCTAGCGATGTCTAAAAGTTTTTCATTTTGTTTTTAATATTAGCAATTGAATACGAAAGAACCTTGTAAGCTTTTATGTTAACATTACATTTGGTGATGATTAGAGACTCTTTTAGGAACTGCCATGTCTTGATTTCCATATGCAAAAAACAGATTTTGTAAGTGATACTTATATGCCAAAAGATTACATTTTGTGCTATCTGAAATGAAAATAACTGATTTGTTATTCAAATAAACCCAAGAACAGCACCAAAGCTCGTGCAGTTGCACTGAGTGGCAAAATTTAGAAAATTTGGAAAAGCACCAAGTAGCAAAATTAAGAGATGGCAAAATCTGTACAGTTTAGGGAGTTGCTTGACACAAAAATTTCGATCCATCAGAGACTGCACTGGTCCACAAAACGTCTAACCCCAGACCTGGATAAGCCTTATGTGAAAATTATTATTCAAAAATTAAAATTAAAATTTATTCAGGACTCAGATAAGCATGTGCAGGAAATATTCATAAATGTAAATAAATAACCAAATTAATATAATTCAAGTTTAACTTCATTAGTGTATGACAGAAGCAAGATAAAATTATTGTAGAACTACATGTTTTTAGTCGCCAATCTCATGATACATCACCAGTAGTGTATAGACACACTAGATATGCTTTATGATGATGGCTATGAATTTGGAGATTTTCAGACATCACATTTTCAGAAATTTTCCATTTAATGGAATTTGTGAAGAAATGTGAAGTGATAATAAATGAAAATGATATAATAGAAATAAATGACAGTTCTCCATTCATCAATCAACTAACAGATAGCGAAATCTGTAGTATGGTTCTAATTCCAGAAAATTTCGCTACCGATAGTGAGAAAATGACAGAGAGGTTGCTGAGAACAAAAGAATTTCAATTGGCAATTCAGTAAGAGTTCTTGTGCAGTAATTACAGGACAGTGGACTTTGTAACTGGAAAAGAAATTATGTTTATCTACATAATTAAAAAGAAAGTATTAGTACATAAAATGAAGCAAATTAAACAATTTACTTTGAAAGAAATAGTTAATAAAGCAAACAAATAAATATTAGCTTTTTTTTTCATTATTTCATATTTTTAATTTTATAATTTCTCTGTATGATCTTGCTAGATTTAAATTGAGGATCTAATATACAGAAAATCCCAGATTTGAAATCGCCAATGTGCTGATGAGTTCAGATCTTAAAAGGTTATACTCTACTGATTTTGGCTTCTTTTCAGTCAATCTAGCAAGCATACAGCAATGTAATTTAAAAACCAGCCCCCCTTTCCAAAAAAAAAAAAAAAAAAAACTTTTCATTGATTTTGAATAAAACTTTTGAGGGCTATCTGATAGACACAGATCCCTTTTCTTCAGGAGCAAAATCATGTTTGCAAAATTAAAAGAATAGCAACTTTTTTCTATACCAAAAGTAATGGGAAAATCAAAGTGAGTACAAATGTAGAACCATCTTTCTTCTTCTTCCTCATTGGCTCGACAGCCCTGGATGAGATCTGGCTTTCTCCAGGCATCTCTACTTTTGAGAATTATTTTGCCATCAACCTTTAAAATTTTAAGAGCTTTTTCGATACAATCAATCTATCTTAGTGGGGGTCTGCCCCGAGATCGATTTTTCATGGGCTTTGCCAGGATGCTTTTCTTGCAGCAGCAAACTTTATTCATTCTAGCCAAATGACCAGCCCATTTATATTTCTGTAATTTGAAGAATTTTACAATATTGGGTTCTTTGTAAATTTTATAGAGTTCTAAATTAGATCTTCTACATTATCCATTCACTTGTACCCCACCAAGAATGGGAAAAGAATGGGAAATAACCAAGAACTTCCGCTGAAAAATTCCCAGAGCTTATTCATCATGTAAAGTAAATGCATAAGTGAAAACAGATCTTAGTACAGTACGAAGTCCGAGATCTGGATGTCCAATATCCGGAATGATCTAAAATCCGGACCACAAAAACCACCAACAAATTCTTAGTTCAAAGGGGCAATTTGCCCAGAAGGACTATTAATTTCATTTTGGCATTTTGCGTTGGTTCTCTATAAATGTCGGTTAACTTTTCAAATTGTTTCTACCAAATATTATCGCCCTGCATCATATTTAAAGAATTAAGTAATGAAGAATCTGCATAAATGTTTGTATGTTTCTCACATTGTGATAAAACAATGGTACCTAGAGCCATCAAATTTTGAATAACGTACATTTCCACCCGAATATGGGCATCTGGAAGACCAAATTTGGAATTCATTTTATTTTCTATTTCATGTTTGTAAAACTTTAAAGAGTTTTTATTTAAAAATCTCAATGATTTAAAAATGAACAATGGCAACACTGTATTCGGGGGGGGGGGACCTATTAGCGTGCGAGAGACTATGTATCAGAAATTCTAAAGATATACTCATTTTAAAATCATTTTGCAATATTACTATTGATATTAATTTTATGGTTTAAGTGCGAAGAATATGATATTTAATAAATAAAGGTAACACACAAGATATTAAAAAAAATGCTGCTTTGGGCATAATATAAGATTTTAATTTTTTATTACTTGATTTTTCTTAATGCTTTTATGCATGTGCATTTGATTTTTCCCTATAAATAAAACATGTGGATAGTCCTGATTCTTAATTTCCCTTTGGCACTGAATAAATACATCGTTATTGAAGAAATAATAATTTAGCTTAAATTTGTGTGATCAATAATTTTGCTCCGTAGCTGCATATCTGCTTGGCATACATCTCAAACTGAAAAATTCAACATAGAAAGAAATATCATTGATTTTGCACCTACTAATATTTTATATCCCTGATGCCAACATGGCAAATCATTATATTTTGCTTTCATCAGGGCATGCTTATCAGTACATGACACCTTTAATAATGACTCTTGCAGCAATGTCCAAACATTTTTTTTATATTAGTAATTTTAATAATTAAAGAGTATGGTAACCTTTTACGTTGACATTACGCTTGGCAATGAGTACAGATTTAAGTTAAATGCACTAAGAAATATTGACGAGGAAAAATTTAACAAAAATTTCTTTCCATATGCTAAAAATAGATTTTGTTATTAATACTTATAGGCCGAAAGATAAGATTACATTTAATGCTATTTGAATTAAGAATACCTGATTTGTTTTTCACACAAACTAAGAACCAGTGCCAGAGCTCGTATAGCCGCACTGGGTGGCAAAATTTAGGGAAGACAAGATTTTTGAAATTTAGAGGAGCACCGAGCAAAATTATAATACGACGTTTAGCTTAAGAGAGCTCCTGACGCATGCGCCATTCGCGTTTACCTGCGCGGTGATGATGATGATGATGTAACTGTTTATTACGTATGTATGTATATGTATATCATTCTTACTTCTTCCTCCTTTTTTCTCTGCTGTACGCAACTATGTTTAAGTTAATCTCTGTCATTAAAAATGTTCATTGATATTACAATCTATTTAGGCCCATTTATTTCTTCAATGGTTATGGACCCAGGAGCGTCTCAACTGTGCCTAATTAGCAAAATACTTATTTTAAAATGAACATTTTGAAGTTTTCGAGCATTGAACTCTTAAGCCTAATTCAGTGCAAGAACTGTTCCGTCTAATCAACAGTAAGAACTGATCAGCGTTCAGTTAAGCCTATTTTTATATTGTACAATCTTGTTTTTTTGGCTGTGAGAGACTGTATTACATTATGTCGCATTTGACTACTATAGAAAAGCTCGGAAAAGATAATTTTGACAGTTGGAAATTACAAATAGAAGCAGTATTGATTAAAAACGACCATTGGGATTATGTGACCGGTAAAGCGCTAAAACCTGTTGAACGAACCGAAGACAAAAAGAAATGGCTCCAAGCTGATCAAGCTTAGGGAGGCTCTTGGTAGCAGAATTTAAGGCCCGCAGAGACCTGCATCAGACAATAAGATATCTAGCGCCGGCCCTCGATAAGTCTTAAGTTTATGTGGGAATTTATTTATTCAGGACTCAGATAAGCCTTAAGCATGTGCAAGAAATAGATGTAAGTATAATAAATAATTGATGCAATCAGTCTCAATTGTCTCAGTGCGCAATAGAAGCCAGACAAAATTTAGCAGAACAGCTTGTCTTTCATCGCTGATCCCTTGCTACGTATCTAATAATGTATAGCGGATGCTATTAAGCTAGGTTAAAATTATACTTTACTGATTCCAAGGAATTTCACTTAATGTAGCAGATTGTGATATTCCTTAACTTTCTGATTTGATCCAGCTTAATTATTTTTTACAGCAATTTTATGAATGTTTCAGCTTTCGATTATGTCGTAAAGAGTTTCTGATTCTGGAGTTGCAACAGGATCTATAATGTGAAAGCATATTTCTATATCCATTAAAAGAAAAATGGAATTGCTGCACAAAAATGGATAAAGGTATATCCGTCTCAAAATTATTCAAGGAGTTTGGCATTGGGAAGTCAACTGTATATGACAAGAAAACAGAAAAAGGAACTTTTTGAATTTTTTATGGATTTCGACACCCCACTTTCAATGAATAGCAGAAAAATTATTATGCTAAAAGTGAAGATCATGACAAAGTGATGACCAAATGAGTCAGGCAGCGTCACAACCGAGGGTCTAGCATTGACGGGTCAGATGCCAATGACTCAAGCTAAAATATTTCACTAAAAAATTAACTTAAAAACAGAGTGCAGATATTCGACAGGTGGGTTAACCAAATTAAAAAATCGCCATGGTATAAGGGAATTAAGAATTTCAGGTGAAAAAGCTTTATCTGATACTGAAGCTGCTAAACTATTTGCATATGAATTCATTCCAGAACAAATTTACTACACTGATGAAACTGGTCATTTCTGACTATATGTACCACAAAATATGTTGGCTATCTCTATAGGAAAGGCTCCAACTTATGGCAAAGATTCCAAAGTGAGACTAACAATTTTAGCATGCGCAAATGCCGCAGGAACACACAAGTGTAAACTCTTCATAGCCGGAAAAAATACACGACCTCGATTGTTTAAAGAAGTAAAGAATTTCCCATTATATATCTTGCAAATAAAAGAACATGGTTGACACAAGTGTTAATGAATGGTTTGAAAAACAAATCAGAATTTGGTTGGTTTACCTGATGACACAAAAATTGTCCTAATCATAGACAACTGTTGAGCTCATTACTTCACTTAAAGCTTTCGATTATGTCGTAAAGAGTTTCTGATTCTGGAGTTGCAACAGGATCTATAATGTGAAAGCATATTTCTATATCCATTAAAAGAAAAATGGAATTGCTGCACAAAAATGGATAAAGGTATATCCGTCTCAAAATTATTCAAGGAGTTTGGCATTGGGAAGTCAACTGTATATGACAAGAAAACAGAAAAAGGAACTTTTTGAATTTTTTATGGATTTCGACACCCCACTTTCAATGAATAGCAGAAAAATTATTATGCTAAAAGTGAAGATCATGACAAAGTGATGACCAAATGAGTCAGGCAGCGTCACAACCGAGGGTCTAGCATTGACGGGTCAGATGCCAATGACTCAAGCTAAAATATTTCACTAAAAAATTAACTTAAAAACAGAGTGCAGATATTCGACAGGTGGGTTAACCAAATTAAAAAATCGCCATGGTATAAGGGAATTAAGAATTTCAGGTGAAAAAGCTTTATCTGATACTGAAGCTGCTAAACTATTTGCATATGAATTCATTCCAGAACAAATTTACTACACTGATGAAACTGGTCATTTCTGACTATATGTACCACAAAATATGTTGGCTATCTCTATAGGAAAGGCTCCAACTTATGGCAAAGATTCCAAAGTGAGACTAACAATTTTAGCATGCGCAAATGCCGCAGGAACACACAAGTGTAAACTCTTCATAGCCGGAAAAAATACACGACCTCGATTGTTTAAAGAAGTAAAGAATTTCCCATTATATATCTTGCAAATAAAAGAACATGGTTGACACAAGTGTTAATGAATGGTTTGAAAAACAAATCAGAATTTGGTTGGTTTACCTGATGACACAAAAATTGTCCTAATCATAGACAACTGTTGAGCTCATTACTTCACTTAAAGTTTTAGTGAAAGAATGTATTAGTGAATAATGTATCTATATTATTCTTTCCTCCAAATTTCTTGTCCATCATTCAGACTATGGATATCGGAAAAGTGCATGCACTGAAAATGAAAATATAAAGTAAAAGTTTTTAAATCCATGTTAAATTTCTTGAACAATGGCAAGACTATTCAAGAATTTTTAAAATATTTTAACCGTAAAATATGCTTTGTGAAGCATTGCAAGTTCGTGGGAGGATGTGTCTCCAGATACTTTAAAAACTGTTTGGCATGTGAGTATTTATGGCCAGCGAGCATATTTCATGGTCAGGATGATGAAGATCATAACCGCGAATGTCAAGGTTTTCAGATATATCACAAACCAAAGTTTAAATTTCCCAATTAATGTTTTTTTTTTTAAAGAAATGCAGAGAAGCGGTAATAAATAAAGATGATATAACAGAAGTTTTTCATTGCAATGACAATGCCCGAATTATCAATAAATTAACGGATGGCGAAATCTGGAATATGGTTCTAGATCCAGAAAATACTGCTACCGATAGTGAAAAAAGTGACAGAGAGGTTATTGAAAATGAAAAAATTTCAATTGGCAAGTTAGTTGAAATCCTCGACACAGCAATTACAGGACTTGAACAATGGACCTTTGTAACTGAATTGTCTACAGAATTAAGTATTAACACAAAAAAAGCAGCTTAAATAACTTACATTGACAGAAATGTTTAACCCTTTCCGGCACGCTACCTTTTAAAGTTGGAGTTTTGATTTAAAATATATATATACTAGCTGTACCCGCCCGGCGTTGCCCGTGCATTTAGAAAATGCAGATAAGTGAATAGCGCAGGAATAGTAGTGTAGGACATGTAGACTGTCTCTCTCTCTTCCCCCCCCCCCACACAACATTCCCCGTCGATAAAAAGGAACAATATATCCTAACCATGAGCCATCTGTTAAAAAATTAGTTTAAATGAGAACAGACCTCATATTAGCACATGCTAGGAAACCGTAGTCATGTGGTTATAATCATTGGTCTGAAGTATAAAGAAAAGTAAACATAAAAAATTCAAAATCAAAGATAGGAAAGAGTTGAAAGGGAAAGATAGAGAGTACAGTACAGAAAAAATAAAAAGTAACGAAAACATGGATGAAATAAAACATCCTGCTTACAGGAAATTTGGAGTTAAGAACCAATTAAATTTTTAATTTAAGTGTAAGTTAAATTTAGATGACAATGAATTAGAAGAGGAGAGTGTTTGTGTATGTTTGTGGAGCTCGGGCTGGGGTCGCAAGAGCCCCTGACCGATTAATGTCTGTTGGTACGGCAGCACCATTCGGATTATTGCTCATGCTCTCAAGAGAGCACTAAACAATAACATCACTATTTAAAGCATGATAGTCAGAGTTAGTTTGGGAGAGTGGAGAGTGGCAATAATTTTTCGTTAGATTGTCCTTTTCGTTAGAGAGCCTCGGGATAAACTATATTTAATGTTCTTCCATTCGGAGCTAAGATGTGTAGATTATCGGCATTACCAACTCTTGAACAACCCACGTACAGTTGACCATGGGAGAAACACGGCTTACGGAGGTCGAGCCCTACAACTTTGAGAGATTGTCCTTGTGCCTTATTAATGCTCATCGCGAAACTCAAACGAACAGGGAATTGTAGACGCTTAAACTGAAACTGGAGATCGGAAGGGATTATAGGAATTCTTGAAATAAACACATCTTCGCCTGCAGATGTCCGGTCATGATGGTGGCTTCTATAATATTTGGCATCAGTTTCTTGATAGAAAGTCTTGTTCCATTGCAAAGTGCAGGCGGATCCAGATTCCTGAGGAGAATTATCGGTGCTCCAACCTTCAAGTCCAATATGTGGGAGGGTACTCCAGGTGGCTGTAATTTGTTGAGAAACTCTGTCGTATAGTTGACAGCCTCGTCAATATTGCATGTCGTGTCTATAGATTTGTAAATATGAAGAGTTCCGGGTAAGTTCTGTAAAAGTTCCTTGTTGATAACACTGACGGCTTCGTTTGTTGGGGCAAGAATTGCTCTTTCGCACAGCCATGCATGATCAGTGAAGTGGTGAATCACATTCGGAAACACAGCCTCTTTCAGTTCTTCTTCAGTAGTCACAATCCTTCCAATGCCTTGCATCGCTACATATCCATCTTCATTTTCTGAAGTAAGGGCTCCATTTCCTAGTTTCAGTAGATTATCTGCAAACTGCTGGGCAGAGGGATCACCGTTGAGATGAACTCGCATGTTAGTCGATAATCCAAGTGTTTGAATGCCATTCCAGATGTAAGAAGATTTTATGCAGGCCTGCATTTCATCTGCCCTCGTTCCACGCGGAATAACTGGTAGCGTCTGTCGAAAATCGCCTGCCAAAACCATTACAACGCCTCCCATTCTGTCATTGTTCCGTCTGAGGTCTTTCATGGTGACATCTAATGCTTCGAATGCGGCTTTGTGGGACATGGTACACTCGTCCCAAACGATGAGCTTGCAATCCTGTAGAACCTTTGCCTTTCCTGAATTCCTTGGGATGTTACACGTTGGAGTCTCTGTGCTTGTCAGATTTAAGGGTAACTTGAACGCCGAGTGAGCAGTCCTACCACCTGTCAAGAGTGTAGCAGCAATGCCGGATGAAGCGACAGCCAGGGCAATCTCATTTCTGTGCCACACCTTTGCCAAAATAAGGTTGATAAGAAACGTCTTCCCGGTTCCGCCTGGAGCATCCAAAAAGAATATACCCCTTTGCCTATCAAAAACTGCTCTAGTAATCTTGTCAAAGGCTTCTTTTTGATCTTGGACCAATTTAGGCTCATTCTCCTGTATATAAGCTGCGAGCACATCCATGTTATAACTTCGTTCTCTAATTACTTCACTGGAAATGGCAGAATCGCTGTTTCTGTTAGGTTGGGGAAGTCCAAAGCTTTTCAGGTTCAATCCTCCTAGAGATATTATCTTGTTCTCAATGTAGATTAGGGCTCTGTTAAAGATGTCGTCATTGTAGTCCAGGTCCATATTCTGCTGCTGGATCCTTGCTTGATGCAGTATGTCTTCAGACAGGTTCTCCCTGTGGTTCATCCATAACTGTTCAGGGCCCGACATGGAGCACGTTTGAAGCATTACAGCAAACAGATTACGCATCATCTTGGGTGATCGAGATGCAGCTGCTTCTTCTAACGCCGTGTTCCAGTGTTCGTCATTCTCCAGAAGTCCTTGAAGTTGGCAGGCCTCTTTGAAAGTGTTGCAGACTCTTCCTTGAACGGTTCTCAAATCCGTGAATGATGTTGGACCTCTAACTTCATGTAGTAATAGGCGAAGGTGGAAGCATTCGGAGTTGTTGGGATGGACGGTGTAGACACGGCCAAGAGCATCAGTAGACCGGATTCCTGTTTCTTCTGGAACAATTTGTCCTTGTTTACAGCGGTTCCAACTCTTGTTCCTGCTGTTCCATGTGTAGTACTTTGGAATTTGGTTGTAAAGTAAATTGCGAGCAAAGTTATCTTGGGTGCACAGCTTGAAGAAAGATGTGAGCGTTGTTTCCTGGGGTGCCTGGACCCGTTCAGCAGCATTTTCTTCAGTGAAGTACACTCTCTGGCCATTTTCAAGGTGGACGCTTAGATGAACGACTGTGGGATGACGTTCGTGGATTGGAAAGTTGAGTATTCTCCACACTGCTTCATTGCTGCTAATGTATCTTCCCATCTCATATTGATGAATTTCATTCAGTTCATTGGCTCCACTGGTGACATCAAATACAGCCATGTCGGATCCTTTATTGACATACTTGCATACATACTTTATGGACTTGACAGAATTGCAGTACTCAACGTTGATATGTGCGTTAAAAATTTTGGATAGTAGTGGACAGTAAGGAACAATCCAGGCATTGTCCACCGAAACTTCTGATCCTCGTAGATTGATGCTTGCTGTAAAACCTCCATCTGCAGGGCTTCTATGATGATACAGTGGATATCCGTCTTGTCCCGTCTGCGTCTCTTTCAAGAACTGGCGAGGGTATCGCTCTCTTGTCGATTTTTATTTTCCAAACATTTCTTTTTTCGAGGTGGCTGCGGCATATTTCTTCTAAAATCTGAAAAGCAAAAGTTAAGCAACCAACAGAAGAATGATTACAAAAACTGAAGAAAACGCTACAATAAAGAAATCAATTGTTATAATCGAACGTTATTTGAAAATAAATAATAGCAACACGATCAGTGAGTCAAAAAACCATGATAATATTAATTAAGAAACAAAAAGTTTATAAAGTGCAATTCTGAAAAAAAAAAAAGAAATTAATGTGTCATGAAAACAGCAAACTAAAGCTACAAAAAAGAAATGAATTGTAATTAATCGATTTAATGTGTCGTCAAAACAGCAAACTAACGCTAGAATAAAGAAATCAATTGTTACAATCGAACGTTATTTGAAAACAAATAATAATATCAGTGAGTCAAAAAAACCGTGATTAATTAATTATAAATAATTTTTTTAAAATTTTTCTAATTCAAAAATCGAAAATCGGGCTTCGAGGTCTGGTGGCCAGCCCCTTTGTGCTTCCGTATAAAAAATTCCAGGTCCCTGCGTGCCATAGATTTGGCTGGAGAGCTCGGTCAGACAGACAGACAGACAGACTTACACTTGCTTTTATTATTATAGATATATATATATATATAATATATATAGGCAATCTAATTAGGCCTAGAGGAGTACACAAGTAAAATTTTGTGAAGATAGCACTTATCTTTTAATTCTGTGGGTGTGCCCAAAGTGGGCATGCTGATTGAATAGAGCTTCAAAAAGAGTGCTGAAACGAGCATTGTTGTCAATGAACTGACCGATGAAATATGGAGAAACAAAGAATACAGACTCTCAGTTGTCCTAGATTATTGGTGAGCCCTGTCTGGGCACACCTAGGGTTCGCCGTTTGATTTTAGGCAAGATTTCAATTTAAAAATTTAAAACTAATGTACAATAAGGAGATTAGCATATAGTAAAAAAAAATAACATAAATTTCTTTTCAAACAATTCCTTTTATACCCTAAAAATAATCTGGAAGATTTCTTTGAAAAATGAGGGTCTTAAAAAACTAAACATGGCTAAAATATATGGACTGGTTTATGTTGAGCTGCCATCTACTATAAATAAAGAAGGTTTAGAGGTAACCTATAGTAACCTATAAATCCTTTTTCATTCAATTTTTCTGTGTGTACAGAAGGAAATTTTTAGGTGTGTCCAGACCGGACAGTCTGTGCCGCAAAGGGTTAATAACATAAACAAATAAATATTAAGGCTATTTTTTGTAAATTTTGTTACCAAGATCAGTGTTGCCCAAACTTTGGTCTATCGCGAGCACATTTCCAAAACGTCAGCATTTTCGGTAAACATATTTCCAATCGTATGTGATACATCTGAAATATTAATTTCAGCAAATGGGTTTGAGATAAATAATAATATTGGTTGAACTTTATGGAAATCAGAGAAGTGGAGTTCAAAATTATTTTTCTGTGCATTTAGGTTTTCCGAGTATTTCTCTTTTTCAGTTGCCTTGTGGTTATTAATATTGTTACAAAATGTACAGGCGCGGTGAGATAGCTTCCCTGCAAAGCAGTTTTAGGGTTGCCATAAAATGTCAGGGAAGGCAGGGTTGCCACATTTGATGAGAAATCGTCCATTTGGCGGCAAAATTGGCAATGTGCCATGGACGGATAGAGAACCTTCTGGAACAAATTTTTACCGATTTAACCCAGAATGTCCTCCGACACAAGCCGAAAGCTATATAAAGCCTGCTGGTCTGCTGTCAGTGTGTGTGCCTCGCATAGAGTGCGAGAGTGAGTGTCTTGCCTAGTGTGCTGATAAAGAGTGTGCCTCGTCAGAGTGCAAATTAGTTAGTATCAAGTTGGTGTCTTGCCTAGCAAGTCAATCCCTGCAGAGTTGATCAAGTTGGCAGCTGGGCAGCGAGTGCCAAGTGGGTCGTCGAGTGCACCGAAAGAGTCTTATAGTGTATCGCGGTTAGTGCATTGTCGAGAGAGCGTGTTGAGCTCCAGGAACGAATGAACCGAAGAGTCAGGAGCTGTGCTCTGTGTGTCATCGAGTGCACCGCGAGTTGCAGCATGGAGAGTCTCGAGAATACGTGGAGTTCCGAGAACAACCAAGCAGAGTCAGGAGCTGTGCTCTAGTGCTTTGCCGTGAAGCTGTCTCTGTGATAGCCTGATAACCTGAAGGCTGTGTCGCTGACAGTGTCAGCGTGTTTATAGTAGTTCATTGACAACTGTAAAACATGTTTTGGAGCTGTCCTGACAATACTGGCCAATAAGGTGTGTTTCGGTACTTCATCAAATGTCGTCGTTATTCACTCCAAATTCATACGAACCCCATACGAACGTGTAGGAAGAAAATAACGTAACAATATGCCTTGATAAATTCTGAAAGTGGGTGAAATTTTTTTCTTTCATCTGATTTATCCACAAATTTAATTTTATCTGAAAAGCAGTTACAGTCCCAGTCAATTGAAAAAGGGTTTTTTTTCTTTTCTCTGGAGATCATCGTTCAGTTTGTTCAGTTTAGCTGTTATATCCGTGAGAAAATACACATTGGAAAACCAATTATTATCGTCCAATTCTTTATAACCTTCATTTCCGGGTTCCAAAAACTGCTTTATTGGCAAAAGAAGTTCTACAAATCGTTGAAGTACTTTTTCCCTGTAGAAGCTATCTAACATCGGAATGAAGCAATAAGAGTCCATGTTCGCTATCGGAGTTCATCAGTCAGCAATTAATTATTTTATAAATCTTGCAAGGTATCTGTTATGACTATAAATGCTTACCATGTTTTAACAATTAAGAAATATAAATGAATGGTAATTTTTTAAATATTTTTTGTTCATAGTACCTTATCGGGCTGGCGAGCACAAGGTTGGGCACCACTTCTTTAGATCATAAATGCTTCATTATTTCATAAATCACCAGTTCATATTTTTATTTTGTAATTTCTACATACCATCTTGGAAGTTTTTAACTGATGATCTAATATTCGGAAAAATCCCAAATCTGGAATCGCTGAAGTCCCGACAAGTCCGTATTTCGGACTTTGTACTATACTATTCTATATCAAGGAAAATAGTAATGAACTATGAAGAACTAACTAACTAAGGCAGTTCTAAAAGCATTACAAAGGGCTGGATCGGAATCAATGTCATTTGATCTTTTTGATGGTAAGCCAGTGGTAATGTAAACAATGTAGCTATCAAGTAGCTAGTAGCTATCAAGATTTATTTAATTCTACATGTTGAACATAAGGTTTACGTTTCTTAAGCATTAGTATTTCACATCAAGGAGACCAAATCTTATGTTCAAAAAGGAGAGGTAAAAAAATCTTTGATAGCTAATCATTATTACATGCTTGATCATAATTTTGACTTTGTTTCTGCAAATATTATCCATAAAGCTTAATCTGTTGATGAATAGGATTTCCAAGTTTTTTTGTATTCACAGAGAGTTATCCTTCTAGTTAATCACATTAATTAAGACCCAGTCCTTTGAAATGCTTGCAGAATTCTAATCTCTTAGCTTTTCACATTTCAGTATTATTTTTCTTGATAGATTTTGCTAGATTCATGCTCACCTTGCTCTTGAAGGTGGGAAACTGTCTGATTAACTTCAAAGTTCTTCTTCTTCTTCTTCTTTTTTTTTTTTTTTCTTCAATTCTATTTTAAATTTCAAACTGGCATATTTCTTTTCTATTTGATATGGCAGTACATTAAATTATAATTTAAAAAAAGATTAAGAACAGTAATAGATTGCAACGGAATGCGATACATCAGAATAATTTGACAAAAATATCCATCAAGACATGGGAAGCTTCTATAAATAAGTGCAAAACTAGCAATATTTTTTTATTAAAAAAAAGTTCTACATTTTTTTTAATTTGATTACATAATTTTAGAATTGCATTTTCAAAAACTTTTAAATTAGAAGAGATAGCTGAAGAATTTATTTTCTACATGTAGTTATGACAAGTATTGCACAGATGCAATTTTGATAGATCTGTGCACAATTCTTCATCAAAACATTCCATTTTATTATTTTCCATCCTTAGGAATTTACTGTATAAAAAAGTTCAAATAAGGCTGGGGACACACGAGCATCAAATCGATGCCCCTAACGATGAAGTTCAATTATGCAGAGATACTTGTGGACAACGTACGAGTATGCTTGGCAAAATTGCTGGTTGTATAGAGTGCACCTGCTGCTCAACTTCCCATATTTCAATGCATAGCTTGAAGCTTGTGTCAGATGCTACATTCATCATAGCATAATAACATGAGCAAAGTGTATTCATAGAAATGCATTTTTGCAATGCATGTTTTAACATTGAAATGTACAGTCATGAACCTAGTGCTCATGTGACCCGACCTTATTGTAAAAGCATTACAAAAGGCTATCAGTAACAGTAATCTACCAATAATTCATAGAAATTGACTTTTGTTGTTGCCTGCACTCGATTACCAGTTCACACAATAGAATTTTAGTCGTTTCCCACACTCGATTACCGCTTCACACAAAACAACTTTAATCATTTCCTGCATTCGATTACCAATCTGCACAAAACTAATTTAGCCATTTCCCATGCAAGATATGTTAAATTGCTTCTTGCTTTAAGATTTTCCTCCATATGGCCTTTCTCCTGTTTAAATTCAAATTCAACTTTTATACTACAGATGTCAGCATAGAGTCAGCACTTTTATGCTATAGATGAGATTTAGAGAAAATTTAGGTGTTGTAAGAAAAACTAGAAAACAGCATTCTAAAATGTGTTAGAACTGTGTTAAATGTTGGAAGATTAATTGCCAAATTCAAATTAAGCAAGTTCTTCTTATGTGTTTAATATGAGAAATTTTTGAATGCAACATATTCACTTATTTAAAAGTTGTCAGTTTAGTCTAAATATCATGTTATATATATATTAATCAAATTTTTTCTAGTATATGAATATATATAGATACTTATTCTTTACATTTCTAATATGCTATTTTTTAATTCAAGCAGGTCAACATAACAACATAGATCCTGTTTTTATGCAGTCTAGAATACAGGTAATTTTATATAACAAATATTGCTGTTTGCATTTGTGTAAATATTTAAACCAGAAAAATCAATAGCTTCTTTTTCCAATTTTTCATAGGGAATTTTAATTCCATATAAAAATACTAGTGTTTTTTATGTACAAATATAAAGAGAATAATTAATTCACAGTAATTTTTTTATTAAAATTTTGATGAAATTAAAAAAAAAAAATCTTGTATAGTATAATTTTTGATAAACTAGTGTAAAAATACCACATTATCTGTCGAAGTATTTTGTAAATGTAATAAAAGAGAAACATTTCAAGATTCCACTTACATTTTCCAGTTATTGTCTGTCATGAATGTATATTAATCCATGAAGGAAGGAATACATGTAATTCTGCTCTCAGTGTATTTCACAATCACACAAATAAAGTAAATATGTTAATGTATAGTAAAATATACAGTGTGTTTTTTAAGTAAGGGTCATTTTATTGTACACACTAATACGTGGCGCACACACCACAAGTGCTTGTGTCATGTCCCAGTAACCCTTGGAAACAACTGTGCTCAGTTGCAGCTGTGTAGGTAACTTATATGGTCTATTCCAAGGGTTCTTAACCAGTGGTACGCAAGAGAAAAATAGGTATTATGCAAAGAGGCAGAGTATTTTCAACTATCAAATTAAAAATTAAAACCCCAACATCCTGATTGAGTTTTTTCTCTAACAATCGTAAATTTATGCAGTCTGAGCTTTGTTCAAGAAGGGTGGTGGTAGTAGTACTTTGTAATGGTGGCATTACAGGTTTTCAATTTTTGTTTAGATGGTATGCGTTAGTCAAAAGGTTGAGAACTGCTGGTCTATTCTGTGTCTTTGAAATGTTCAAAATTATGGAATCGCCTGCCTTGAGCGAAGTACAGTCAGTGATAGTTTTTGTCGGCAAGAAACCTGTCTGCTACAGACATTCACTGGCAGATTTGTAAAATTTACGGGGCTACTGAAGTGCCATGAGTGAAGGCAAAGTGCATAAGTGGGTCAGAGACTTCAAAGCTGGCCGTGACAACATCTATGATGAGTCCCTCTTTGGTCGGCCATCTGTGATCACAGACGATATGATGGTTTTAGTTGAAGCAAAAATTCTTCACCCGTAACCACGCTTTCAAATGAATTTCTTGAAGTGTCTAGATCAGTGCTGTACAAGATTGTTTCTGAAAAGTTAAGGTTTAAGAAACTGTGCTTCCATTGAATCCCTAAACTCCTAATAGAGGACCACAAAACCAAAAGATTTTTGAATGTTCACTCACTGAATTTTTGACTTATTATAACGAAGAAGGTGATGCTATGTTGAGTCGGATCGTAACGGGAGACAAAACATGTCATGCCCGATTGGAAGCAAAAGGGCATGGAGTGGAGACACACACTCTCCTATAATAGTCAAGGCCAAACAGACTCTGTCTCAGAGCAAGATCATACTTTTCATGTTATGGGATAGGCATGGCAAACCCTACAGACGGCCAAACCCTGCGAAAGCTACGCAAAGCGATTCCAAACAAAAAACACTGCATGCTGACAGAGAGAATTTTGCTACTCCGACAATGCAAGGGCTCGCACCAAGTTTTATTGGACTCTCTTGGCTGGAAAGTTTTGGACCCTCCTTCCATACAGCCCAGAACTTGCAATGAGCAATTTTCATCTTTTTCGCTATCTCAAACATCATCTTGGTGACAACCACTACAAGGATGACGAAGACATGAAAACGGCCGTGACCTCTTGGTTATTAGAGCAGATGGCAAGTTTCTATAAAGATGGTATTCAAAATCTACTTCTAAGGTATGATAAGTGTTTAAACGAACTTGACGACTATGTTGAAAAATAGAGAAATGTATGTAAGATCTGAAAATATATTTGGTTTTTATTTTTAAATGGCCCCTACTTTAAAAACACCCCTCTTATGTTGATGCATTTGTTAATGAAGATTTGTGGATTCATATGAGATTTAAAATGTCTGTAATAGGAATGCAGTAACATGTGAACATTAAAAAATAATAATACATCTCCTTTTAATAGTGCAGTACATAAAATATTGTTGCAAAAAGGTATTCTTAGAGAGTTTTCTCAGGATTGTTCTTGAAGGTAGGTTAAAGCTATATATACCCTGCTTGTACGCAGAGTAGTAGTGTATGTTGAGTTCCGTAGTAGTGTTTTGACTTCAGCAAGCAACTGAACCGAGTTAGGAGCTAGTGCTTTGCCGTGAAGCTGTCTTCAACATTGTAGCCTGAAGGCCGTGTTGTCCATTTTTTCAGCATGTTTATTGTAGTTTTCTGATGGCTGTAAACATGTTTTTAGAACTCTTCTGAGTAACACTGGAGAATGAATTGTGTTTTGATTCGTCATTGAGTGTTATCGTCAATTACTCCAAATCCACAAACTTGTAGAATGCAATAATATGATGTAAATTATGGATATAAACTCATTGAATGACCTCTCACTTGTTAAATATTTCTTCTTTAGGTCAATAAATAAATAAATTTCATAGTTTTTGCTCAAGATTAAAAAATTTACTTTTATTAAAATTTTTAAATTCATGCTTACTGTCTAAGATAACTTTATTTATTATTGTTTAAAAAACAATAGGGGGCAGGTAAGAATTTTCAGTTTTCTAATATTTCTAGTACTTTGAGTAGCTTAAAAAAGGTTTTTGTGGGTTTTTTTTTTCATCTTTTTTAAAACTATATTGCATCCTCTAGCTGTAATTCATTAAAAATCAATTTTGTGTATAATTCTGCATCTAATTCTCTTTGCAGTCTTTGTGGTCTGGACCCGGACCATCGCCCCTGGAGAGGCTGCTGGAACAGCAAAAACAAAGGCGAGATGGTGCAACACAGTGAAGTCTGTGGAGAATCTTTTGATGGAGAAAAGAAAATGCATATTCTTTCAGTCATTAATAGTGGCATTCACTGGCTATTTAAAGCCCTCTTTCTGAAGAAAGAAATGCTGCATTAACATCTCAACATGCGTCCAAACCACGAAAGGGGTAAAGCTGCTGAGAGGTGACGAATAATGTAGCACTTTTAATAAGGCACTGCATATTTTGTGCGTCCTTTTTAAATAAGATGTGCTTTTCGGGTTGCTGTATTGTGCAACTGGCTGTGCATCAATATTATTACTACTACTCTTACTACTCATACTGCAGATTGGTTAAGTTTTCTGGTAGTACTGGAGCAGAAGTTTCATCTTATGTATATCAAATGCTTAGTTGGCATTATGAAAAAAAAAAAAAAAAAAAAAAAAAAAAAAATAGCATGCATTGTGTTGGTTTTCTGTTTTTGATTTTGAGGAGGTCTTGACATGTATATATGTTTTCCTGTTAGGACGTAACTCATTTTCATATATGCAAAAGCTTTATTTTTAAAGAATGGATGGGATTAATACATATGAGGATCAATGACAATGAATAGAATTAGTTCTGTATAAACTGATAATTTGTATACTCAAAACTGAGTAGTAATTTTTTAGCATGTGCTTTATTTTATATTTTTAACTTTAAAGTGCCATCCAGTTTACCAATGAAGGAAATCCTGGAGTAATAATTATTTTTCTTCTTTAACATCAACAAGATGAAACATTTTGCATTATCATTGGCAGAATGTGAAATTGGATTCTTGTAAAACCTTTTCACAAAAGCCTGATGATGGGTAGATGTAGATGAATATATTTTAAAATTGTTCCTTTAAATCATAGTTGATTTTATATTATAAAATTATCATATCTCAACATGTAGGATTATTTTTATCATTGAAAGTTCTTCATCAAAATAATTATATTGGGAAAATGCAGGATTTTAATTTAGTGTGTTCATTTGCACATGGTTAAGATATATATGGCAAGCAGTACTGAAAGCATAAATAAGCATAGTACTTATATCCTGTTTTTAAGACAGCATTACAATTACAGGTTTAGTCTTTTTCCTTCTCTTAAGAAAAAGATTTTAAAAAATGAAATGTGACTTGAATAGTAAATTTTATCCATCATTTAAAGAAACTGCATATTCATCTAAAAAGCATATCTCAATCCCATATCAGTTAAACATTAAAAAAAACATCTAATTAAATATTTTTTGACTTTTTCCATGGAAAAGTTAATATTCATCAAGGAAAGGGGAAAATTCAGTTCCTAAATTGTTATTTTGTAACTACACATTTTTTATAATTTGTTCAGTATAGAGCAGAAGAAATTTCTACAAACAAAAGTATTTTGATAAACAAAATCTAGATAAATTTAGCATGTGCAGTGAGCACACATGTACTTAACTTTTTCCTCTTTGATTGATACATGCATTTTAAAAAATTCAAGTGTCCATGCTTTTTTATAAGCAATTATCATATGTAGTATGAAGATCATTTTTAATATTTTCTGTGATGACTGTCACTGTAGTTATATTTGATTTCTAGATTATATTCAGGAATTCTTAATTCTATGTAGTTGCATTCCATTAGATCTGAACAAAATTTCTGAAGCCATAAATGAAATGGCAGCAAGGCAAATTTATCATTTATTTCTCAAAAATTCAGCAATTGGCATAATCACTAATATTATGCACATTTCTAATTATTAGTAGTTTAAAAAGGTATAATTTAAAAATATTTTTTCATTTTAATTTATTACTTGACAAAATATTTCTTTAAAATTAATTATATTGTTTTATCTAAAATCCTGATTATAACAGTTTATGATGTTAAAAAGTAAATCAGTACTGGATCAACATTTAGGTTTAGTTTAGGAATACTGCATAACAATTAATCAGAAACTTTTGTGAGCTCTATTAAAAAAATTGAACTGATATCAGCAATCATATGCAAAAATATATTTGTGAAGTTAGTAACACATAATAAATTCATCAAAGAAATTGAATTTTTAAATCTAAATATTTATATTATTATTTATGGCATTTCATAAGATTTGAGAGATGCTTAGATTAAGAAAAACATTTCAAAATTTTATGAACTGAATTTAAAACATCTGAAAAGTAAATCTATTGATGTAATTTTTTTTTTATAAGTTTTCAGAGTTGCATTTTAGTGTACTTGACTGATTTTTCAGATGCATAAATATTGTTTATTAAATGAAAAATACCTGAAGTAATTAGATTGAATATATTATGCTAAAATAAATCAGAATTTTTAATAAGAATATTTTCCAGCAGAAGAGGAAATGTTTGAATAAATTTTAACACAAGATTATGAATACAAAATATTTTTGTATTTAATGGAAAATTTGAGGAAGGATTTTGTTTCACATGTAAAAAAGAAGTACAAAACTAAACTGGCAAAGCAAGCCGCTTAAAGCTTTTTATTTTATTTCATATTTCTAGTCTGTGAATCTAACTATGTAATCTTTGCCTCTGATCTCTTTTAATTTTTGTACTTTTTCCTTCAGTTCATTGAATTGCATTTGAAGTACTAATCATTCTTCAATAAATGTCACATTTCAATTATATCCTGTGTTTCAGTTTTATTAAATCTGTAAAATTCTTCAGGATGTTATTTTTGTTTACAAAATTATTTCTTAAGAGTTATCAAAAAGCATTAATCCAGAAACAAAATCAGATTTTAAAGAAAAATTACATGAATTCACAGAAACATTCCTTTATTAATTTACAAAATACAAATAATTTAACAATGAATCAGTCATACTCTTTCTTGGAAATGCCCTTATTAATAAAATCTAAATCAATGATCAATAATACATATAAAAAGTTATATTAGGCACTATTAATATTAAGTTGAATATATATGAAGTGATTAAACTTAAACAGACTTTCTATGCAATTACATATAGCAATAGAATAAAAAATAAAGTACTGTTTAATATTTTTTACTGGCAGTTCATTGATATGAAAATAACTGAATATTCAATAAATACACTGCTTGACAATTTACCCAGGAACAACTGGTTTGTGCAAATCTTTATTTCTATCAGCAGCAGGAAAAGTAAGTGTAGAGACACTGCAGAACAAGATCTCTAAGCTGTACTTGCATGGTCAATCAATAATATGTGAGAAAAATCATCTAAATAATTTCTGAAAATATTACTGTAAATTTTCATTTCTGATATCAAGTATTGACTACCAAATGTCTAAGACACCATTTGAGTGCATACTATTAGGATCAAGCAATATTACATTGAAGTAGGGCGAAGTGTCATTCAAGTTGTCACAGCAACAGGCATGTTGAAGATTTTTATTTTGTACTTAAAGAAATATGCTGTAGACCAGCGATTCTTAACCAGTGGTACAGTAAGTGAAAAAGTATTTTTAATGATTAAAAAATCTCGTGAAGAAAAAAAACAATTGATAGTAATTTTCTGCGATGGAAATCTAACTGAAAATTTCAAGAATAACTTTTAGCTGAACTGGAAAAAAAAAAAAAAAAAAAAAAAAGAATTTAAAATAAAGCTATACAATTTTTATTCCTTTTTTGCACAACCTATTTGTGTGAACAAGAATTTTCTTCCATGCTGTATTTGGGGGGGGGGGACACAGAACAAAATTAAAATTATTAAACTGATCTCTCTTAAACAAGCCCAAATTTCAGAATTAAATATTATAACTTAAATTTTGATAATTAAAATGGTAACCAATTTTTAATCTATTTTTTGTGTGCATATTTAAAACAAATAGCCAACATGTAATGCAAATGGTAAAATATATATATACAGTACAAAATCCATAATCCAGACTTCAAAGACACAAACTTTATGCATGCACATAGAGAACGGACATACATTATGCACGGGTGCGTTGAAAGAAATGTTTAATAAAGTAAAAAAATAAATATTAAGCTTGTAAAATTTGATACCCTTTACTGCTCTTTATTTCATAAATTACGGTTTCATATTTTTAATTGTATAATTTCTGCATGCCATCTTACCAGATTTAAATTGATGATCTATAATAAAATAATAATAATAATAATAAAAAAAAAAAAAAAAAAAAAAAAAAAAAAAAAAAAAAAAAAAAAAAAAAACTTATTCCGGAATCGCTGAAGTCCCAACGAGTCCGGATTATGGACTTTGTACGGTATTTTTTAAATATTTCTATTAAGAAACTGAAAAATAATTATTGTAAAATGTAATGGTCGTACTAAAGTTTTTCAATTTTTGTGTAGATGGTTCATGTTAGTCAAAAGGTTGAGAACCGCTGCTGTAGACCATAGAAGAACCCAAACTTCAAAAGTATTGATATGTTGCTATCATGGCACAGACATATTATTCTTGGCCAGATAGCTACCAATACTTACATATATGCGAGAACCATTTCTCAGCAATTAAACTGGCTAATGTGCATGGAAACCTGTTGTATGCATTGTGCTATGAGCATATCATCATTACATTGGTGTAGAAGTATATTCGTTGCAGTTGGGAATAGTGGTGCAGACTTATGTTTTTATGGTAAATTTCACTTCGCCATCAACAGTGATTCTGGATACCAGGTAGTGAGGAGAGAAAAACTTACCATTGTTTATCTAGAAAACTCATGGCAATAGCCAAGGAGCCATTAAGTGAGAGGTGCAATGTCAGAACTTTTTACATTTTTTATCATAGGGGTACTGCATCGAAATTCTCCTGGGTATATCCATCTTTTCCATGTTGCAGATGGACCATACTTTGTGTTTATAGATCACAATGGCTGTCCAAATAGAACAACTGAAGTGTCGAACACAGCAAAGAAAGATACCGAGCACATGATATAGCATACATATTCCCTGGACTTAATCACATAAGCATAGGACACTGGAATATATGTTCAAAGACAGAATTTTGATCGAATCATAAAGGAATTCAAAACTGAGATAGAGAATCCCACAAGTTCTCAATTCTTTAACTGGCTGCATCTGTAACTAATTCCAAATATCCATTGATGTCTGTGAAGACTGTATACCATGGGGATGGACTCGGTTCTAGGGAAAAGAAAGCCCTCAGTAATAATGTTCACAGGAAAAAGGCCCACACAGAAAAATACTCACATGGAAATAAGCACACTGATAAATAAAATATGTAGAAATATCCTTTACATTAATCAATCAATAATTAATCAATTTGAAGATCGTACACCTACTTGAATTTCTTAAAGAAAAAATATTTGATCATTTGAAAAATATTGGGCAACTGCTCATATTAATCTTATCAGGGGCGGTATATATAAGAATGAAAACTATAGTAAAATTTTGTACCACTGCCCCCTGTATGACATTCTCCCCCCCCTTCTGCATACTTTTGATGTGTATCTATAGAAATTGATGTTTGAATGTAGTTATTTAAGTTTGGAACCAAAAAAGTTCTAGAAGACCACAGATTCCAATCGAAGTGTGGAATCATTATGAAAGCTTTCAAAAGGTACTAAATTCATTATTTAATCGTAGCCATCCTATTATGCGGTTTTTGTTTGATGGACTGAAAAGATTTAGCCTGTCGACGTTTATTACTAGCTATTGTAAATACAGGGCGTACTGAAGTAAAGTTAAAAAAAAATATGAAAACTTACATTTGGTAATCGCAAATCACGTAAGAAACTATGATGAAATTGATGATAAAATTAGATATTTACATTAGCTAATATTCAGTAAGCTTGTAGAGACATCAGGTATTTTGGAAGCAGGAGATGTGAAAAATGAGCAAAGCCTTCGTCGGGAATCTAACCGTGGAGCTCTGGAATATGCGCCCAGCATACAGACCACCACACCATGAAGGCGAGAGAAATATCTTAAAAGTTTATGTGAAATATACATGATTTATATATAACAAGGTATTTTACGTAATTTAAATAAAATAATTATTTCTATTTGCTTTTACTTCTAAATGTTTATATTATAAAATGTGTAACTTATATTTACTATTATTTTATTTTTTTAACAATTAAAATTGCAGTAATTTTTTGCTGTATATTCTGCTTCATTTTTCTTCTTTCTTCCTCTCTTTTTCCTAATTCAAAATGGCCCATTTGGTTATCTTTTATAGCAACTAAATCTATATATACCATAGATGTTTTGGTAATTTAAATAATTTTTCTTTGAAAAATTCAAGTAGGTGTACGATGTTCAAATCGATTAATTATTGATTGTAAGGATATTTCTACACATTTTATTAATCAGTGGGCTTATTTCCATGTGAGCATATATCTATATGAGCATTTTTCCTGTTAGTGGATGGACTTGTATCTGTCCTTATTTCAAGTTTCTTGTAACTGTCAAAAAGAGCCGTACGTACAGAATCCTTTTTTTTTGGGGGGGGGAGGGTTTGTCTTGTTTTACAATTTGTTTGCATAATAATGATACTTCAGTCTCATTTCTTTGAACAATGTCTGTAATTAGGTGCAATAAAAAATTGTTACTCTTTAGCATTGTCAAACAGTGAATGTTAATTTAAATACAGATTTTCATTTTTTGAACATACTATGGTGAATAATCTTGTCTTACATTAGAAGAAGATTGTGTTAAATAATGACATTGTAAATTTGTATCTACATGTCACTTAAATTAATGGTAAATATTTATTCCTTGAATTCTTCTTTTCAAAATTATTAACAATGCTACTCGAAAAAGCAGGTAAATATACTCTTAATAGTTTCACATTTCTATTTGAAGTGGAGGGAGGGTTTTATTTAACATACACACACAAAGGAGGGAAATAAATAGATTTGAATATTCAAATGATGTGAGGTGTGCATCATCATTGAATACTTTCAATTTGATTTTGATCAAGAACACCTGCAAAAAGAAGAGAAATATCTACATTTCAAATTTATCTCATGTCCTCAAAAAGCATCATCATCAAGTGGAGTTATGCAAGAAATTATTCTTCATATTTGAAATGGGAAGGAATTTTTCTTCTTGTTCAAAATATTCTTAGATATACAATAACAGCTGAATTTTTGAAAACTGCTTAAAATTAATTTAATGCAAACAGCCATTCACTGATGCTGTATTTAGGAGACTGGTGCAAAAGATAATTTAACTAGCTTAATATGATTGCATTCAATGTAAATTATGTACAACAATTCAAGAATTTTATACATTTGTATTAGGAGTTGCCAATGATTTAAATTAACAGTAAAATTAGGAATTAAGGACACATTTCTTTTTGAAATCCATTATATTCTATAATGGTAAATTTTGATGAACATGACAATACAACAATCAACCTTCTTATTAGAATCCATTATTCCTTTCTTTTCTTGTGTAATTAAAAATAAGGTTGATTCAAATCCCTGACAAGTTAGTTAATCTCAATTTATCATTTAAAATTTTGGAATAAAAATGAAATTAATGTAGTTTTTATTTTAATTAATGAAACTAGAAACAAAATATATTTTATTAGAAGGAAAAACTTAAAATACTTCATCTAAAATTTAATAAATCTTTTCCCACAGTCATCCTAACTTGTTGATGGCAAAAATATGACCTGATAATAATCTATATATATACTCTGCACAGCATGTGTAATATATACTGCGCACAACACACATATTGAACTTAGAAATACATATGATTGTACAATAAATACTCAGCAAAATTCAAAATGCCTTTTTTTTTCATAAAATCAGTTTAGAAATACATTCCAATAAAGGTCTGAATCCTTAACAGTTTACAGAATTTCATAAATGGCTTTTTTTTAAAAAATTATAGTAAATATAAAAGTTAACTTTCTAAAATTTAACATAATAATTAAATGTGGATAAAAACTGAATATTGTAAATATTATACAAGTACATACACAGTACAAGAAATACATACATACACAGTACAAGAAAGTAATCAAATTTTAAATTGTTAAATACTGTACTCTTATATTATCACAGTTTTAGATAAATACTAAAAATCACAAATGTCATAAATATATGTTCAACAATTCATTTTTTCTGTAATCAAAATACGTTAGATATAAATTATACTAAAATATTTTGAGTTACTGAAATTATTTACTAAAAATCACAAGCTTGACAGAAACTTTAAATCATATAAATTTTATAAACATGAATACTTTACATTTTTATATTGCTATGTCACATATATATTAAGTTATACTATTATATCACATTAAAGGTTACTCTTACAAAAAAATTTTCATATTTTGTCATACAAAACAAATATAAAATACTTATTGATTATTTAAGTAAAATTTTACAGGGCTGTCTTGATGGTATAAAAATCATATACTAAGATGTAATTTTTATTTTTTCCAGGATAAAAATTTAAACGGGAAAACATTTCTAGGTATATAATATTCAAGATAATTTTGTATAAAAAAGTTTAAGAATTCTTGAAATTTGTAATTTTGTAAGATTAAGTTTAATTGTTTATTTTAAAAAATAGTTGCTGTAATTTTATTTTGTTATCAAAATATAATACAAATTTTGTTCAAAAGGCATGATATATCATTTGAAGAAATAAAAACTGTGTGGAGTTAATTAGATGAAAGCATAGCAGAATTCTTAAATATTGACTTTTAACACATGAATAAATTATATTTAACTGAAAAAAAAATTTGGCACACGATTTTTAGAGGGAATGTGCACTTTAAATTGCACACATCCTTTATAAATTTGATTTTCTAGCTGTGTTTATTTTATATTTTCATATATATTATATATGAGAAATAAAAGATTGGATAAAAGTATAATGGGAAAATAAACTTGTTAAATAAATTAATGCTCTCTTCCTCCCCCAAAAAAATTATTTCTTTAAATTCAACACAAATCATATATGAAAAGGTTTCAAAGCCAAATGCTCTGTTTAAGAGAGGGGGGGGACCTGTAATAATGAAGTTAAAGTATTGTGAAAAAACATTCTGAAAGAAGAAAATCAGATTTTTTTTTTTTAAATCACACTCTATGCAGTTATGAACACAGAGATGTTTTTCAGTATAGTGCAGAGACTAAGAAATTACTAAAAAAAACCAATTTTCATCTTTACTCTATCACACTGACACATACACACAGAAAAAAAAAAAAAAAAAAAAAAAAAAAGCATTTATCTGAGTTAAAAACAAACATTTTGCAAGTATATGTAGGAAATTCAAATTAACACTGATTAAAATAAATTTACTTTCGATACTTTTTAAATACATATTTTTAATTGAAAATGCACCAACTTGGTTAAATTCATTCTGATGCAAAAATTTCCTAAGATTCATAACAGAAGACATGCTATCCTAAGTTCATAAAACTAATACAAAATTATTATACAGCTTTTGGACGGTATTTATTAAAATATTCGTTGTAATTTATTATTTTTCATTACAAATGGCACAATTTTAAAGCTTTCAACTTATTAGTAACCTATGACACCTGAAGTATATTTACTGCAATCTAGATTTAAATTTCCGAAAAATTTCATTATAACAACTCTTATAATTGTGTTTGATGTATGTAGAATTTATTAGAAACTGGTTCAGAGACTACATACAGAATACCATCTGTAACAGTCTTATTTCCACACTGGATTCAATAATGCAGATGCAGTATAAAACATTTTTTATGTTGTTTAAAAGCTACCTATACACATATTCTTAGTTTTCTGTTGTGTTTTTATACATATATACATAGATTTTACTCATTTACAGATGATCACTTAATCATGAACTGCAGGCATATGCATCTATCTTAGAGACATTTTGTAAGTAATATTTAAAATTAAGTCATCTGACATGCATTTTTTATTATCTGCCTCTGTTTCTCAAAATGAATATTACCATACACTTAGGAGCATTAAACAGTTTCAGGTCTCAAGGTGGGAGCATTAGTGGTTAATTTGTAACGATACTATAATAAGATTAGATATAAATTATCCAAGAACTTCAACACATTACATAAAAAACATCATCATAGTTTCCATTATACTCCTTTTCATAACAATTTCTCCAAAACTTTCAATATGAAAGCAGTTGGCCCAACAAACAGAGAATAGCATCATAATTTCCATTTCCTTCCAACTCATAGAAAAGAAATACTCAAACATTTCTGTTAAGAATATTTTCCCCCAAAATTTGAAAATTTCCTAAAACCTTGAAAAATTTCCCAATGCGATGCTAGAAACTTTACTATTTCTAACAGTATATATCACATCAAGTTAAATAAGTCTTTAATGTTACCTTTTGAAAATGGAAACAAAAAACTGCCTACAATTTATTGAACTGAGTAGTTTATAACATTTATTAACAAATCTTAATTAATGTTACTTTACTCATCTATCTGAATGATTTAAGTATTATTAATGCTGCACGATTGTATGTCTACATAATTTTTATTATAAAGAAAATTGCTTACTGTTTTCACTGCTAATATCCTTCAAATAAATTGATCATTGTGTTAAATGATTAGTAAAATAATCAATAGGTTGTATAGTAATTAAGGATAATTTTATGGTACTTTCTGATTATCTGTACCCCCCCCCCCCCAATGAAATGTCACCATATCATTGCCAACTTTGAGAATTGATAAAAAAAAATATTTGCTACTCTTTTCTTCATAAATAACAATAAAAAAAAGCATTTTTCTCAGAAACAAAAACAACAAGAACAAAAAAAATTAAGGCAGTGATTAAACCCTGTTATGTGTAGGATATTGGATGGTGTAACTTAATTGTTACGTGTGTACTAAAAAATATGCCAAATACACAGCAGTTCTACCGAATATTTAAACTATCAGGTGCAAATAATAGAAAATACAAATTTCATATACTTATTATCTATCAAGACACATATATATAAAAAACAGTTGTTGGATAAAATGGGCTTAGAGATCTAAAACATTTGTAAAACATTTCTATCTCATACTTTAGCTAATAAGCTTTACTTATTAATGCAACAAACACTATTACACATCTCAAAACTACAAAAATAATTTTATATACTGTGAAATACTGAGCATTAACTATTTATTAACAGAGGTAACAAGTAAATAGTTAACATTTATTAATTATTTTACCTTCATTTGAAATTTCTTAAGTATGCTTACATCTAACATGTTTATTCATATCAATTTATAAGGACTTTCATTATCAAAGTTTCTAAATTATTAAAATAAAAAAATTATCAGTTAAAATTTTTATAAAATAAAGTACTTAACCTTTTCAATCAAAAGGTAATAAACAGCTGAAAAATTGGTTAATCTTTGGATTATGGTAACTTGGCGACTTTTTGGCAAAAATTTGGCGACCAACCCTGCTAGTTTTTGTTTTCACAAAGTAAAGGCAATTTTTTTTTTTTTTTTTACTTAACATTTTTTTCCAACAATCTGCTAGCCGAATTATGCTTATGCTAGAACCTTTATGGAACAAAAGTGCTTAATCATGACGAAGATTAGGTGCGAAATTGGGAGAAAGTGCAGAATCGCAAACTGCTTGCCGCGTTTTTAAGAATTGTACATACACGGTATCCATGTACACGTCGACCTATTTTCACTTAAAAAAAATCCCAGAATTGCACAAAAATGGCATTGTGCACACTCTTGACTTTATCCATGTACACTGCTAAAGTCCTAGCTAGTAACCTTTATTGCCTTACCAAAATGTCACCAAAATACCTGTTACCATGTTCCAAAGATTAGACAAAAATTCATCTAAAAATTTAAAAACTATATCAATATAAATGTTTGGTTTTCAATAATTACATAATTCTAAGATGACTTTTCAAAAATACAAATAATAAGAGGTAGAAAAATCATTATTCAAAAGGTTAGAATACAATAAAACAAGAAATACCCAACATTTAAACTACATTACATGAATTTTGTGCACAGCACAAAATATAAGTAAAATTTATATCATTTGATAAAATCAAATTTCACATTTTCCAAATATTTTTATTTGAGATCCGATTCTTGGCTTCTTTACAAAAGAATGGAAAAGGATAAACAATGATAAAAGAGAAGTTTAACAAGTATGTACAGGAAGTATTACCTTTCTTAAAACTAGTCTACTCATTCTTCTCATGCAGTTGCCAGCAAAATGTGTCAATTTTTTCATATACAGTAAATATAAAAATACCTCTTAAAAGCATGCTAAAGCTAAAGGCATGCTTCTAAACTATGCAATAGTAAAAATAAATGCCATTATATAAGATGTATATATTTTATATAAAAATATATGAATTTGGATTGTAACAGTAAATTTTACCTTTTTACTTGTACCATTGCTACAGTGTAAAATAAAACATTGCAGACTAACAATTTGAATAAGACCTACTCAAAAACTAATTCCTTATGTGAATTAATTTACGATTTAAGAGTACCAGCTAACAGCAGCATACTTCAGAGAAATTTAAGCTTAATGGATCACAAGCATTCATAGCTACAGATAAAACACTGAATAACATACAGAGCTGTTTATGTTGCAAATGGTAACCTTGGTTTTAACTATTAACTACCTGTATCCTCCATGCAAACAATTTATTCTGAAACCTATGCAGAATTATTTTTAAAATTGACAACTAAGCAATATTACAGAACAGATAGAAATTGTGACAATAACTTAATATTCAACTCAGCCATATGAAATGGTAGGCCACCAAACTTGAACTTCCCTTTGGGCGCCCCCACCTTAAGACACAGAGTATATTTACTATTTTTCACCCTTTTACATTACTTTTCTTTGAATAGCAATTAGGATGTGCCTTAAGGCTTCACAATTCCTACTTGTGCAACTCCAGAAATTTTCTGTTATATATATAACATTACTTTTTACCATCTATTTCATTAATATTTTTAATAGAACAATCCTGGATAACAAATTAATATCCTAGCATGCAATTCACAATATAATCATATACGAAATTTAAAAAAAGAAATGGGAAAATGTGATTTTAGAATAAGATGGAAATACTTTTGATTGTACACAAGAATTAAAGAATTCAACTGCATTTTCTTACACAACAAGTAACATCCATGATATAAATACAAAATTTGATACCTAAAATATTTTCAGAATAATGACATTTTATAATGATTATTTTCAGTGTATTTTTTTAAATTTTCATTTTAATCTATAAATGTCCTATTGCTCTCCTTAATTTATCAAAAACTAATTTATTTAATTGCAGTGAAATATTTATAGCTCTATTATTAATAAATTCATTTTCTTTAATAAAAAATGAAATATAGATTAGAAAATATGCTCCTGCATTCAAAAAGCTAGTAGAAAATACTTGTAGAGCCTTTCTGTTTGAAACCTAATAACTTTTGAAATAATATCTACTAGAACATACATACTTATTCTAGAGCTCCTGATATTTCTAGAAATACTAGTCGAACATTTCTTTTGATACTTGTCATAGACAGATTGTTACATCATTTTAGGTACTCAACACCTTCCCCCATTTACAAAAATTAACCCCAACTATCTCAATTAGAGAAAACAGTTAAGTGAGAAAGAAATTCATCTGGCAAATAAAGTGGTTGCAAAATGATTGGGATCTGTTTCTGATCACAGAAAGCCCAGCTTGTTTGCTCAAAATGCAACATTGTGCTGAATGATCACAAGACGCTTCAGAGCACACTAATTCCTTCCCACAATAAAATCCAATTATTGTTACATTTCATGCAAGTGGCATGACTTTTCAGCAAACTTGTTGAACAGAAGGGTATTTTTAATTCTCTCCCCCACCCATTAACCTGCAGTCCAAAATCAAAATTTAATAGTAATTAAAAAAAAAAAAAAAAAGCTACAAACAGTTGCTAAAAAGTGGCATGTAAAAACATTAAGTACACATTATGAAGTCTTTTTAAGACACTTTGGCAAGTTTTCATTACATAGAGAATTGGAATGGCAGGATGACATGAGGTAAACTAAGCTTTTCAAGACAATAATTTGCATTTGATTACTCTTCAAATAGAGTTACATGAACAGGAGCATTAAAAGGGGCTGCAGTGCTTTTAACTTGCTTACTGGACAAGTCTTGTGCTATTTTAATATTATCATTGTCCAATACAACAGTATGGTGATTTATATTACAATTTTCTTCAACTTTTTCACAGTGGCCACCATTGATTGTAGGATATTCACAATTCATATCTACAGAGGCAGAGTCTACATACCTATTCTTCTCAGGAGTATTGCATGTAGATGCATTTGAGGATGCTGTCTCATCAGCAAGTATGGAATCTAAGTCTTTAATAGCTTCATTAATACATAAATCAATGGCGTCTGTTTCAATTACTTCATTTTCTGCAGGAAGTGTTTCTAAACTATGCAGTTCAGAGGTACCAGCACTACTGCTAGGTTCATTTGTAGTATTATTCTCTGGAGTTGAAGCTATTAAATCTTCCACACTACCACGTAAATTCAAAAGACTAGGAGACATATCATTAGCAAGCTCACCTTCATAACCAATTGAAAATGAACCACTTGAGGGAGATTTATTTCCATATGGATTCAAATCAAAATCTGAGGACATAATGCTATCACAGTCTCTTGATGATGAATCTAACTCCTTTCTTTGAATAAAATCATTCTCAAACCTCAAAGACACATTTGGAGGCACATTTGGCAGGTTGTGTTCTCTAGGAACTGGCTGCATAGAATTCCAGCGAGACTCAAATGCAGTGGATTCTGAAAGGATATCCTTGTTGTCATACAAATAGCTCAAAAGGTTTCCTACTTTCTGAATTGTGGGCCGCAGTGCTGGTGGCAGCCAACAAAGTTGCATAATTTTGTAGCTAAAAGTATAAAGGGGAAAAAAAAAATACATGAAAAGAATAAAAGAAAAAAATCTGAAAGCTTTCAGATTCATGTTTACTTAAACCACAAAATTCAATTCAACAGCAATATCACAAAATATTTAAAAAGAGCATATTTTTAGAATTTCCAATACACAGTCTCGCATGCTGGAGATAAAAATGTAATGTTACTTTTACATTAAACATCTTACGTGTTTATATATGTTGAATATATCTGTTATTTAATAGCCGGGTATTATCAGTTTCCCTTTCACTCAAAAATATGAAACAAATAAAATAATTGAGATGATAAGCCAAAACATTATGACCATCCCCATATTTTTCAATGAACTTGTCTAGATGATGTGGAGGGCACGTGATTAAATGGGAACGGTATTTAACTGCTAAATGGAGAAGGTAAGGAATTATGCTGGACAGAATATTTAAAACATAAAACATGCATTCTAAATACCCAGACGAGACAAAACATTATGACAATCCCCACATTTTTCAAGGAACTTGTCTGGATGATGTGGAGGGCAAATGATTAAATGGGAACAATATTTAACTGCTAATATGGAGAAGGTAAGGAATCCTGCTTGCACTTATTTTTGCAAGTGATGGGAAAGGCTGTTGATAAAAGGAAATTTAATGGAGGGCAAATTGTAATTGGCCTAAAGACTCAGAAGAAGTATCTCCAAAACTGCATATAACTGGTAGGTTGTCATGATTTGCTGTTATTAGTATTTATGAAAAGAGGATAAATGATGGTGACACCATAAGCACCAGGTAACCAAAAAGGTTCTTGCCGTTTTGGACAGTCAGAAAGAAAATGTCATAAAACAAATAAATATTAGTCACCACTAATCCTCAAAGTAATCATCATCGGCATCCAGTGCCTTTTCCCAACGAGTGGCTAGCCGTGCGATGCCATCGTGGTAAAACTCAGGAGTCTTGCACGCAAAGAAGTCTGCGAGGGCCTTTTCAAGGTCTGAAGGATTTCCAACGAAGATGGTTGTACAGGAAATAGAAAAGGTGATAGTCTGTTGGCACAAGATCTGATGATGCAGCAGATGTTTCATTCATATGCCTCTGCTGGCCAAGTGTCATTGTGTCATTGTCAACTATGCCTACAGTGGGCCCGGGAACATCAAGACTGGAGCATGGATAAGTGGAAGACATCTACCTGGTTGACATTGAGGGTCATGTCAGGCTATGCCATGTACCAGGTGAACAACTGCTCCCCTTGGTATAACAGGTCACACACAGGCTGGTGGTTGCAGTATTATACTTTGGGCAACATTCTCATGGGTGATTCTGGAATCCTTAGTTATGGTAGAATAGACCATCAAAGCTGCAGACTTCCTACTGGAAATGGAATTTTCAAGCAAGACAAGGTCATAATAAAACAAGGCTCAAATTGTATTGGAATGGTTTGAGAAACATAAAGATGAATTCCAGTTAATGTCCTGGCCACCTAACTCATCGGATCTTAACTGATAGAGCACATTTGGGATATTACACAGTGGCAACTCATAGCTCAATGTCGTAATATCTTGACTTTGAGTGATCACTGCTAAAACATTCCATACTATCTGTCTCCAGTCATCTACCAAGAACTTGTGTCATCCATGCCAAGGCAAGTTGCAGCTGTTTTGCATGCCAAAGATCATGCAACATGTTATTGAGTAGGTTCTCATAATGTTTTGACTTTTCAGCGTATAGGCTAAACAGTAGTCTAATATTAATGCACTTCCCTTTTTATTATACATAATACCTTTTGAAACTATGTAAAGTGCACAAAATTCTATTTACTTTCAGTTATATGGACCCATTATTAGTTAAATGAATGAAGTCATATAAAAGAAAAGTCATAAGTAGCCATTAAATTGATTATTTGGTAAAGATTACTTTCAGTTCCATTATGGAGCAATAAACTAGAAATGAACACAACTATTCAAACAGTAAACAACATACCATATCTAAATAAAATATTATATGGGGAAAAAGTCAGCTGTAATATGCTAATATCCTTATTTCTATAATTCTGCAAAATTAAATATTATGTAATGCACTTAGAATTATAATACAAATATAAATATGTAGTTATTTCAAAATACAAGTATAAAATATATCTTCTTACATCATATCTTTATGAACACAAGGTGTTTTGGGTTGCTCAAGTTTTAAAGCACATTCAATTAAAACTTTTTGAATGACAACACTATCGTTGATACCAAAATAAGGCAACTTTCCAAATTCTAAAAGCTCCCAAAGTAGAACTCCAAATGACCTTTTAAAAAAATTAAGAATTTTTTTTTCAGTTTCTTTACTAAAATTCTACATAAAAGACTAAAACATACAAATATTAAATGAGCTCATGAAAATTATAAATTAAAATGCACAGTAAACACAATGTTTGTTATATAAATTCAAATGAAAAACTTAATACTCATCTAAATTTTTGGCAAAAATGTCTATCGAATAACCTAAGATTGTGAGGGAAAATCTGCACAGATAAGCTTTGAATGACTAACTAATGTGATATCCAAAACGAAATTTATTAAATCATATGGAGTTACATTAAAATATTCAAAAGGGATGTGAAAAAAAGGTTTTTGAACTGAAAATTTCTTGAATTTTCAATTTCTTTTTTTATTTTTTAAACATTAAAATTTTTATTTCTCTGAGCCTAGCTGCTTCTGTCTTATTCAAAATTAAAACTGATAAAGAATTTATACAGAAATTCTCTCCTTAAGTCCATACTAAATGTTTTAAGGTGACACTTTCTGCAATCGCAAAAAAAAAAAAAAAAAAAAAAAAAAAAAAAAAAAAAAAAGATAGAAAGAAAGAAAGAAAGAAAAGAAAACAATGAAATTTGACATGATTTTATGAACAGTTTTCAACTATGTTTTTGTTAATGCATAATAAATACATTCAAAATTATTATCAATCATTTTTTGAGTGAATTTTTTAGTACTCAAACTGATATGTTTATAACAGGGCTTAAATTCAACTGGAGTCCATAATAGCTCCGATTAAAGAGAATTCTGGTGTTATCATTCATTATTTAAGTGTCTGTCATTAGTTTAATTTATTGTCTTCCCATTAAGTTTAATTATTATTTACCTTTTTTTTTTTTCTAATGACTCTCTATAGGGCTCCACACTTCTAATTTTAGAAATTAAGTCCTAGTTTACAAGCTTTTTGTTCAAATTTTAAAAACATAAATAAAATAAACTGAAAATTATATATATGTACGATATACAAAAATATGATAGTTGCTTTAAAAATAACTGATGACCTCAAAATAAACGATTCTAGATTTGGTGCTCCCCCCTTAAATTCATCTGTTATCCCAAATTCAAGTTTCTTCTATGTTATGTAACAACCTAAGATTAACCAGTCATAGCTTACAGTACTTTCTGCATGTACTTAGTACTTACCCAAGTCTGCACACCAAGATCATATTGAATTTATTTTTAATCCTGTGATTTCTACATTTTAAATCTTTATATTTTGTTTTAACTTCCAGATACTTTAACAACTCTTCATGCAGGTTCTTCATATTGCAATCTGAAGTTTTTGGTTGAATATATGAATACACTCTTTTGGGGGAAAAAAAAAAAAAAAAATCAAAGCACCAAGAAGGACTTTTGCGATTGTGACAAAATTTGGTATGCAAAAACATCTTGATAGAATAAGCAAATGATAAAAGTTTCAAGGCAACAAGAACAGGAATTGTGATCATAGCGCACATTTCTAGTGTGCAATTTGCAAAGTATAAAACCAGTAACAGAGATGGAAAATTTATCTTTTTTTGTTGCTGCCATTGTAATTCCGTAAAGAAGCAACTAAAGATCCCATTACGACGATATTCAAAGATCTTATAGACAACTAAACGACTTTGAACATTTACGACGATATTCAAAGATCTTATAGACAACTAAACGACTTTGAACATAGTCACATTGTAGGGTTGCATGAAGCTGGGTGGTCATACCAAGCAACAGGTTGCCACCTGCAGTGTACAGACACTGCTGTGCAAAGATGTTGGCAGTAATGGTTGCCTACAAGGAAATTGCCAACGAAATGAAGTCTCTGGAAGGCCAAGGAGTACAAATGCGAGGCAAGATAGGATGATTGTTCGCGAGGCCCAAACTGCCCCAACTGTATCATTGTCAACTATTCAATGCACTACAGCCACGTCTATACCTCCCGTAGTACCACCCATCATCTCACGGCGCTTGTCTGATGTGGGGTTACGCTCACAGGGGCCTTTAAGACATTTGCCTTTGACCCCACAATATCAGCGGAGTCGTTGGGAGTGGTGTCGTAGCCGATTATCATGGCTGCCATCAGACTGGTATCGTATAGTATTCAGCAATGAATCCCAATTCACTCTTGAAGTAGATGACCACCGTGTTCGTGTCTGGATGGGGCCAGTAGTCCCAATCAGCCTTTGTTTTACAAAGGCCCCACAATATCACCCATAACCCCTGGTGTGATGCTGGGGGGCACTATTTCTTATGACAGCAGGTCATCTTTAGTCATCCTCCGTACATCTTTACCAGCTCAATGATATGTTGATACCATCCTGCGGCCAGTTGCATTACCCTTCATGGCACGTCACCCTGGGGCCATTTTCCAACAAGATAATGCCAGGCTGCATATCTCTGGACTGTCTCAGTGCGGTTGATACTCTTCCTTGGCCAACAAGGTTACTAGACCTTTCACCAATCGGGCAAGTCTGGGACATAGTAGGCTGCCAGACTCGGGCACCATTATATATTGCAGATCTGGAGCCACAACTGATGAATGCCTGGCAGAATGTGTCACAGGATGACTGATTGTGAGCCGTGAACAGGTACTATGACCGTGAGTTTTTAATCATTTTATTACCTGTGTATTAGCTATACACATATTCAATTTCATCAAAAACAACCCCTTTCTTCATGGTGCTTTGATTTTTTTGCAAAATTTTGTATATATATACAAGGTGTGCACATAAAATAACCAGATAATTTTTTATAAATAAGAAAACGATTATTAACCTTTAAATAAATTTATCTTCTTCAAAATAATTGCCAAAGGATTCTATACAATTTTTCCAACTTTTCTTCAGAAATTCAATGGAAGTATTTTTAATAGGTGCTGGAACTAACCGTGCGAAAAATACATGTGACATTTGGTTTAATGTCTGAGAGGTTTTCAAATCTCTGTCCTTCAATGCTCATCTTAAGCTTTGGAAAAAGAAAAAAATCAGCAAAAAGTTACGAGAATATGGTATAGAAATGTTACTTTCTGTATGGGGTCTAGTATTATTGGATAAAAGAAACCATTGTCTAGAGTTAAAAAGCTCTTTAACTAACTTCTCTTATTTCTTAATCAAAATAGCATCTCCTTGTAAAAATACTGATCGATTTTCAGCAGCTTTTTTTTTTTTTTTTTTTTTTTCTTGCTTATCTCAAACATGTTTTTGAGTTGTTACATGTCTATCAGCTTTTATCAAAGAATGAATTTCTGCCCATTTTTCTCAATCTTTGAGGTTGAAAAGCATCCTATCTTTGGTTCAACCAATGCTTTCACCCCCACATTTAAAGCAGGTGTACCACTCATACACATGTTCTTGATAGCGATGCACCATACACTGTTCTATCTCTAACGCTTCAGTAGCAGATTTACCCAAACTTGTTACAAAATTTAATATTATAATGTTGTTCCATCTTGATGTAAATTTTTTTGTACAGTATCTTCTTAGTAAATGAAAATGGCTTTGTCATTTTGATATGCAAATGACAAAATAACCAGTTTAAATTGGCTTTAACATGAGTTAAGATGTCACTCTTGCTAACTGTACAAAATGTGAAAGCATAAACACTTTCACATTTTTTATTTGAATGTTGTTTTTTTTTATTTGTCCACTTACTTTATGGATGCTCCTTGCATGTTAACTTTTTTGTATACTATATATATATGATTTTGTTTGTTTTGTTTTAACTTGTTCCATGGTTTGATTTTCATATGTTTTAACTTTTCAAGTGTTACATCGATAGGTATTTTACTGTATTTTTTGCCATTACTAGTTTCCAACGCTTAGTATTTTACTGTGTTTATTTTCTCGTGTAGCACAATTTCTCACCCTTCAATGACATTGTTTTTTTATATGTGTTGAACTTTTTTGGAACCATAGCTCCTGGTAACTTTTAGGCGAGCTTACTACAATTTCTAATATACTTAATTTTGCAGCACATTGCGCAAAAAATTATCTAGACCAAATTGGTCATACAGTATTGTACTAACTACCTTGCTTGTTAATATATATATATGTACAAACACACACAATTTAAACATATTGTTTTCTCACTAATGTTTGTATTTTTTATTTCTTACTACCTACCATATGTTAGAGTCTCGTGTGATATCTTTTGCTTCAATAATACTCTCAGTGCACAGCAAAGATTCTGGAGCACACCATCTAATAGGAAATGCAACATCTCCAAGGCAATAGAAGTCACCCTTAAAAAAATGAAGGCATTTACAGATAACTAAATTTATATGCACAAAATCTGAATAAGATTGCCCAGAATCTACACAAGATACACAACTTACTCTATGCAAATGAACAGCAGTACCATAATCACCAAGTTTAACAATACTGTCTTGTACAACCAAACAACTGTGAGCAGCTATATCACTATAAAATAACAACAATCATAAAGATTTTGCATTGAACAAAATTTGAGTTGCAGCTACAATAATTCATATAACCATTTTTTATAATACAGCATGAACATAACTTATTGCTTGACAGAAATAGTAATGAAAATTATCACTGAATAATTTAGCTCCTCATTCTCCCCCCCCCCCAAATTAACTTGAATAATTATTTATATATAGATACATTATTACGTAAACAAATAACCTCAGTAATGTGGAAAAGTAGTGAAATACAAAATAGCTGTTCAAATGACTTTTGGAAATTTACATTCACTCATGGATTATTAAAATCTGCTTTTACTAAAAATTATTAATAAGCGCCAATAATGATTTCAACATATTATACTAAAAATTAGAGTACATTCTAAGTAAATTTTTGCTATTTTGTGAAAAAATTCCTTTTTTAACATGAAACTACTTTTGAAAAATACTATGAAGTATACTGTTTTGCAGGCCAGTCATGCAATGTGTTATTGAGTGGGTGATCATAATGTTTTGGCCCTTCAGTGTATATCTGCCCGTGTCTCATCTGGCCTCATAACTGTTTTTCTTTGCCAGTTTAAATCTGAAACTTCTTCCAGTATGGATTTGCCTTCTAATGATTCTAGTTGTTCTCTAGAAGTTTCCTGTTTTTCATCTAACTCTAATACCATTTCCAATTCTTCTGATTATTTGAATTCACTTTTAAGTTTCAGGTTTCTATTAATATCTGTTCTTCTGATAGCCCTATTCAGTACTTCCCCCCCCCCACAGCAGTTTATTGACATTTCACACCATGATTCCTTTTTCGCATCTCATTTGCCCTTTAGTCTATTTTGGTATGCCAATTTATGTATTACATCAAAATACTTTAAAATAAATAACATTGAAATTTCTACTGAAGAACATTTCATAATGGGTTTGATAATTTCTAAGACACACCCTGTTCCAATTATGTATATGAAACATACAAGATCTTCTGCCCACCACTCTTTTCTCATTTCACTATCATTATACACAGCTTTAACTGCATCTCATGCTCTTCAGTTAATTCTCTTCTGAGATCTAAGTATTTCAACTTTCAACACTAACTTTAATTTCAGCTAAATAACTTTCAAACTGCCTGTTACAACATCCACTACAGTATATCAGTGCATATACTAATTAAATTTCAATTTGTCAAATTTTCTGTTTGCCTATTATAATTTTTAAAGTTGCTGAATGATTCATTTTTTACTTTTTATAAAATACACAGTTACTAATACATTCAGTCATCTTCAATAGCAAGGAAATGTATACTCCCACCTTTAGATGGAGTTGGGAGTACATGATAAGTGTCTAAATAAACCAACTACAATGGTTTATTAGATTTCTTCAGAATGAGTTTAAAAGATATTCAAGTAGATTTGGTAAAAATACAAAAAATTTACACTTTGGCTTTTCAGTTTCAGGTAAAGATTTAACACCTTGATTTTTATTTGTGTTCTGAATGTAATCAAACTTTATACGACAGTATCTTCAATGTCATAACTTTGCATGGCATACTTTATTCAACTTTCCAGTTTCCATATTATAGGCAGATTCTTTTTTTTTTTTTTTTTTTTTTGTCTGTAACATATTAAGTGTTCATACATGATAAAGTTCATCATACTGTTTCACATAACATAATCTATCATAATTATTGAAATATACCCACATTTTACCACTTGAATGGGACCTTCCTTTTCTAACCTTGTTCTTGCTGGTAAATTTCTTCTTAGATTTGGATTATACAACACATTTTTCTAATTCAATTTAAATTTTTTGATTGCCTATTTTTAGTGGAAGTTTAATGGTACATTTTCCTAACACTTTAATTTTCTACAGCTTGAGATTATATATATTATTTATTTAAAATTTCTTTATCATTTAATTTTTTTTATTGCAGAAGTGAGTTTTAGCAGTATTTATTATACAATTAAATTTATTTGTATTACGTTGTATTTTTTTTGTACATGATACATAATTCTCTACTAATATTAATTCTTTATCTTTAAACTGTCCCTTTTGATCACCTGTTATAAACTTCTTTTAAATTTTCTTTACACTGTGCAATCCAAATTTATGACATATATTATCGTTGTATTCCCTATTTTTTCTTAAATTTAATTTTACTTTTAGTTCCATTTTTCTCTGCATCTGTGCTCATAGTATTAAATATGCTTACTTTGCTGTTTTTTTAAGTCTGCATGTACATGGTAAAGTCAACTTTCTTTCCTTATCAGTTTTTCAGTAATTTTTTTCACCAGAAATTCCTTGCTCTTCCACCTATAAATAAGCAGTACCATCATGGGATATTCCTGAGAAAAATGCAAGATTGCCTGAAATTCTTTAGAAAATATCTACCAAGTTGTGTCAGCTTCAACCAGATTATTCACAGTTATTTTTATCCTCACAATGAATAACTCCATTCTTCATCTGGTGAATACCAAATACTGTAAAATTCATCCAGTAGTTGAATTACTCTTGTTTTCAGTTCAAATTGCTTCAATAAAACCTCTTACACTTCTTTACCACTCAAACATTCTTGTATCAATGGCCTGAATCTAAAATGCATCCTTGCTACACAACACTATACACCTATAAACATCCATAAACCAGAGAAGGCACGGATAAACATCCATGCCTTCTCTGAACTTCCCAAGCCCATAGGTGTGGCATTTTGCCTCACTAACAACTATACAGGCTAGACAGCAGCCTTTTAGATAAAAACTAAAGCAGACACAAAAAAAAAAAAAAAAAAAAAAAAAAAAAAAAGCAAATGAATGCGCAGTTAAATGACTCCATAACTTATATAGTCTTGACAACAATTCATGAGCAAACAGCAGTTTACCACTGACTGACCTCTGATTATATGCACAAGGGGAAGAAAACATGGAGGTAACAGAAGTCAGTCATTAGTGTTTGTTTTTGCTGCAACGAGCGATTTTTTTGGGGGCAGGTAAAGATTTGCCGTAGGACTGCCAAGTTGTCGGTAATGAAAAAGAAAGTGTTGCATTTCTTCAGCAATATGCATTTTGCATAACAGTAGGGAATGCAAAGACTGCATTCCATCAGGTTTTGTGTTCCATTGCTGAATATGTGCAATTCTGTGATGTTTTTTAAAGTGAAAACAGTGCACACAAAAAAAGTAATATGTGCAATGTCAAATTTGTGCAATCTTCTTTTTTTTTTTTTTTTTTGTGTGTGTGTGTGTGTGTGTGAAAATATAAGAAGTGTGCAAAGAGCCAAGTTGTGCCCAATGCCAAGTTTCTGCAATTCTCTGTTTTTGTTTTTTCCCCCCAAATTAAAATCAATCGCTATGTTCATGGGCAGAACAACCAAAAAAAAAAAAAAAAAAAATTGTTTTATTATGGGTGCTTCCTGCATTTTCAATTTTGTTAACAGGTTACAATTTTCTGCAATTTTTAGTGCGCCACCATTTTTGAAGAATGGTGATGTCTTTTGGATCTTAGTGCGATGTGAAATTAGTCTCCAATGGTTTGCAACATTTTGGAAAGGGGATGGGAATAATCAGTAAATACTAAATATTTTTACGTCACTTGTTGCTATTTTTTTTCCAGTTTGAATGAATTATATCCAATTCCTACCACTGGCAGTACAGAAAATATTTTCTGCTAGCTGAAACCCAGCCCTGATTATAAGCAATATATGATTAATTCAGCAGACCACAGTTGATAAAAACTAATAAGCTGACTACTTTTTACATGCTTATATTTCTGTAAATGAATAATTAACTTTATGGAACATTTTTTGTTAGAAAACACTTTAAAATAATTGGCAGCAAAAAATAAAACTAATTAAAGGAAAATTACAACAGCTCAAATAAAAAAATATCATCAATTTAAATACAGAACTAAATAAATTGAGCATAAATAAAAGTATATTGCAGAAAAATATTAATACGTAATAATTGTTAATATTAATAACTGAGAAAGTATTATAAACATACGTATGAAGAAAACCATGTTCATGCAAGTGCTGAAGAGCTGAGGCAATGTTACATGCCATGCGTAGTAACAGACCATTTTTCAACAGTATTTCAGGCGATTTTCGCTTTTCTATAAGGTATGTTTTTAAATCCTTAAATAATAATAAGAATAATTAATTATTTACTGTAACAACCATTCTTTGTTCTGCAAAAAAAAAAAAAAAAAAAAAAAAAAAAAAGTTTCTAATAATTCTATAAAAATATTTAACATAATAAACTTACAAAAATTCATCAATTATTTCTAAAATATGCATGTACAATTGAAATTTATTTAATAATCAAAAGTACCCTTCTAGGAATAGAAAACTAAAACTTATACTACAGTAACTATGTAACTAACTTCCTTGAGTCTGTAATTTTTTTAATGAAATGATTGAATGAAAATTTTAATTTTTCAATGACTACGAATCACAGTTCATTTGCTAAAAAAAAAAAAAAAAAAAAAACTAATTAATAAATACTAAAACTCAGCTTCATGAATTAATTAAAAAAATATACTAAGAAAATAGGATATCTTGGCATCAGCATTTAAAACTTTGGTCCTCCGATTAGCAGAACTTATTTGACCAATTGAGAGACTTTTAATACAGTAGAACTGCATTAGCACAGCCCCTAATTTAAAAATTCGTAAGAAAGTTGCAATCAATCTTTCATAAAGCTTATCTCCTCTTTCCATCGGTGCATGCAGCATCTTTTTAACAGGAGCTGACTGCAATTGTTGCAAGCAGTGAAAATAGATCCAACTGATCTATGTAAATAAATGATATCAAAAACCCATTTTCATGATTAAAAAATATGGTTAAAAGAATTAATTAGTATTATAATATTCCATAAAACCTGAAATAGCAGCATATTTCCATAAGATTGTTTTCTTTCTCCAATTATCAGTTAAGCCAGTATTTCACAAAATTTGCATAATGATATACTGATATGTTGAGAAATTTTAAAATTTAAAAATAAATTTTAAAAGTTTACTTATTTTCAAAAGCACACTTCCTTAAATCAGCATTTTCTATAATAAAAATGGTGACTTCTAAAAAGAGATAAACTGGTATCTACCTCTTTCCCAGTTATGTGGTCAAGATGCAAGTCACACAAATTTGTTCAATACTTTTTCTTTGATGATCTCCCTAATATCACCATAAGGAACGAGTTGATAGGGCAAATGAACTGCAGACTTTGCCACAATGTCTACCTGCTCCTTTTACACCCACATGTCCAGGAAACCAGCAGTAAAGGATGTCATAACCATGGATCTTTAATTTTAGATCGAGTTTTAAGATACCGTAATTTCCGGAAGAAACGCTGCGGCGTTTACGTGTTTAAAACTTAAATTTTCAACGGGTACGGCATTTCTACCCATGCAGAGTTTAGGTGCAGTAAAAATAAAATATTTCCTTTGATAGTGATTGTGCATAGTTTGAATAACTTTGTCATTGTACATAGTTTGAATAACTTTGTCATTGTACATAGTTTGCATGGCTGTCATTGTACACTGCTCAAAAAAAAAAAAAAGGAGGACAGTTCTATATCTACCATTCTACTGGGCCGATTGACAAAATTCAAATTGCGTTCTTCATGTCTCGAAAGCACGACTTAGGATATATATTAGATTTATATATAGCACTATTCTAACATAGGTATTTTGACACAAAATCGGACTTTTTCTGAAATAACATACCAATTTTTTTACATATTTCGATTCTACAACTCAAATTACACCTAGATATAAAATTTTGTAAAATTTGAAGCGAAATTTATGGAGAAATTCACAAATTTATGTTGGCACATTTTTTTCAGTTTGCACCAAGAATAGTTCACTTGGTGAACTTCTTAATATACGGCAACCTAGTTTCCTTTCACGTGAGAGAGAAAAAAGTCACCATCGTTCCTTTTTTCCAAATAATATTCTTTATATTATATTTTTAATTATAACTGTTATTATTTTAAGTAATTTTTTCTTTTTCGAATTTCATTTTAATTGTTTAAGTTGCATGGGTTTTTCGAATAACTGTTTTAAAAATATCTATTTACCTATTTTAACTGTGTAAATAAAGGTGCAGCGTTTATTTTTTTTCAAATAGTTTTTTTTATATATATATTTTTGTCATAGTTATTATTTTAGGTAATTTTTAAATTTTTATACTTTTATTTTAATTGTTTGTGTTGCATTGTCTCTTCAGATAATTGTTTTAAAATTTTCTATTTATTCCTTCGAACTGAGCATTTTAAATATATTTATTAATATAAATTTTCCAGAATTTGATTTTATTTATTTGAATTGCGTTTCTTTCGGAAGAATACTTTGCAACCCAGACTACGATGCATTTGAAAACTGCATATATTAAAAGAGAAAATACAGTAAAGCGCAGTTAAGACGCCTTTCAATGTTCCGTTCAGAAAAGATGTATAACCGACATTTTAACTTAGGATGACTTGCATACACTGCTTTAAACAGTTTTATCATTGTGCCCATTGTTTACACAATTTTATCCTACATTTGGTTTCTTAAAATGTTATTCATATTTTAGTGAAATATTTTATTTTTGAAATCGCAAGAATCAAATATCATAAGATTAAAAGGTTTTAAATTAAAAAAAAAAAAAAAATACAAATACTAAATTTTATGCAAAATTTATTTTTTCTTCTCTTTTTCTTCAGGCATTCTACTTTATTCTTGCTCTTTTTCTTTAGGCATTCTGCAAGTATATTAAAAAGCATTCAACTTTTCGAAATATCTTGGTATTTCTGACAATCATTTTAAATAAAGTTATCGCCTTCCATTTCATAAAGGCCCACAAACGGCCGAGCGGTAAAGTCGCTGAACACTGGTAGTTCACTCCGGGGTTTTAATCCAAGTAAACGGGCTGGTTGCATGGGCGTTTTTGTGGATTTTCTCCTGTATACCGTGTATGCCAGCTGGTTTCCCTTAGAAAGTTCTTCACGAAGTATTTCGTCAGAGCCTTTATCAGTCTTTAGAGGCTAAACATTTTGAAGGTATGAGATGAAAGGAAAGACTGGTTTCCTCAAGAGGTTTTGGTTTATTTCATTATGACAAAGCACACTAGGGCTTTTTGCCTAAGGGAAGGGATGCCTTCATGGAGGACTTTCTAAGGGAAACTGGCTAGCATACATGTTACACATGGGGAAAACCACGAAAACGCCCATGCAGCCAGCCCGTTCGCGGGATTCGAACCTCGGACCGAACTACCAGTGTTCAGCGACCTTACCGCTCGGCCGCTGTTTCATCAGGAGGAAAAAAACGTCTTTAGGTGACATCCACATACATCACTGGATACACTCCTGAATATTCAAATAATTCAACTGAGAAAATCATGGGATTCTCCATTTATGATACGATATGATGTTCTGTAACATAATTTAAATTTATACAACCATATAGTCTAAAACCAGTCGCTCTTAACTTTAACCTGCAATGATATGGTTTTCGTCTTTTCTGTTAACACAAGCTCAATTAATGGTATTTGCTGGTGTACACGTCCAAGTGTTTTCCCTTTGAACACCTAAATTCTTTGAAGTATCCTGAAAGTATATTCAAAAGCGTCCAACTTTTTGAAATATCTTGGTATGTCTGACAGCCAAATTTCCCTGCAAATTTTTGCTTACTTTTCTCCCTAATTTTCTTCTTTCCTTCTACATTTATTTTCAGTGCTCACACAAGAAAATTAAGATTTTTCGATTGCTAGACTTACATAAATTTTGCATTCTTGTCAATTTTTTAAGATATCAATTACATAAATTGCATTTCAGCTGAAGACACCTTTTCATTTTCTAGTCATTTTAACTATAAATAAAGTTTAAAGCGAAGTCCAAAGGATAAATAATTTAATTAAAAGATTTTTGCTAAATGACAAAGAAATAAAACAGTCCAGCAGGGTTTATTCTGTACCACCGAGTGACCCGATTCTTATATTGGCTGAAACAATCTAAATCATATTAAAGATCATGTTTTTTTTTTATAAAATCTATAACGCGAGAGAAAAATTAGCTTCTTAAAACATTCTTTCTAAGAGGATTAATGTAAAAGATTATATTTATATATATATATTTTTAAAGCTGGGACTTGAACCAAATTTTCAAACTTTTAAAGTTTAATTTACATGGTGGTTATAATTAAAGTTCCAATTTGAAATGGTCATAAAAGGAAAACTACCGGACCAAATGTTATCAAACTTGGGAATCACGTAAAGGAGGTTATGGGAATTTATTTTCCGTGGGAAAAAAAAAAAAGAGTTTAAAAACTCACCACCACGGGAAAAATGACACTGTATACTAAATATAAATGAAATAAGACATGAAAACATCTGTTTAAAATGTGTTTAATAGTTTCCGAAACATGTTACAAAGCATTTTCAATCTAGCATCCAGTATTTCCCAAAAGCAAGTTAAATCCTGTTACTGCATTCTCAACAGCAGCTCTTAGCATATTTGATGAATGTTACGGGTATGTCCGTGTATCTCATTTTTCATTTCTGCCAAATTGTTTAGATTATCACCATAAACAGTGCTTTTGAGATAACTCCATAGCCAAAAGTCACAGAGTTTGAGGTCTGGTGGGAAGAGGGGAAGTGTCGGCCTTAAGACGTTCATTCGTGAAATGTTGCCTAAGTAAATGTGCGACACATGTGAGGTGTTGCTCAGCCCTGCATAAAAATCGTAGTATCTAAAATGCCACGTTACTGCAGTTCATGTATCACGAGACATTTTAACATTGACTCTAAGTGAGCTGCAATCACAGTGATCCAGCTGTCGACTCGTCTTCAGAGAAAAATGGTTCAGTTATAAAAACTAGCTGTCATTCAACACTAAATGGTGCAGAATGACTGCTATGCAATCAAATGCAGTAGGAGAATGTAATGGAACTAGATAGATAACATGAGAGATTTCTTTGGCCCAAATCGATTAAAAGCGTTTTCAATCAGTATCTTCACGTTTTAGGGCCGACTCAGGCTTCAAAATTACAAATTAGCAATCTGCAAGAAAACGATTTCCAGATTGTACGCACTTGTGCGAGTGATTTGCGATCTCACATTTTCTAATCGCTAATCCGTGGTTTTCATGGACGAATTTCTCACTTACACGGATGGCGCACTCGACTTTTATCGAATTTAACGCCTTTAAATGGTAATTTGCATACTTCAAAGTTTCTTAAAGGTATACAACATATTAAACCCGTGTAACAAAAGGTTAAGTTAGATTCCGACCCATATTTCATTAAACAATATTGCATACAGCGCCATTTTCCCCGTGGTGGTGAGGTTTCGAACTTCCTTTTTTTCCCGGAAAATAAATTCCTATGACCTCCTTTACACAATTACCAAGCTTGATAACATTTGATCCAGTTGTTTTCCTTTTATGACCATTTCAAAGTGGAACTTTAATTATAACAACTCTGTATATTATTAAATTTTAATTTGAAGCTATGCATTATATGTATACTATGCGTAAATTTTTCGCTTTTATGGAAAAATAAAGAATTGAAGCAAATATACTTAGGATAATGGACCAAAACTGAAAAAATTTCACCTCCCTCCGAAAATCAAATATTGAAACTTCGACCTTGAATTTATTGGGTTATCAAAATATTTAATTTGACTTATCTTCTAAGTCCTAGTTCCGACAACAATTCCGAATTACTTAAGCTGAAGTAAAAGATTTAGTATATATTCACTGTATGTTAATAAAGTAATCAGAGTGTAATAAAAATAGATTATAGAATTTACGCTAATGCAATTTTTTGTTTGACTGCACAACATGTAATGGAAGAGAAGGCTTGCAGAGATCTGTTTTTGACATGCCTCTAAAAGTAGATGTCATACTCCTTTTGTCTCTTCAATATCAAAAAACTTTCCTTTGAGATGCAACTTTAGTTTTTGGGAAAGAAAAATATCACAAGAAGACAAATTTGAAGAACATGCAGGACGATTGAGAACACATACTTATTTTCGGAATACAAGCGGTTCTCCGACTGGTTATTGAATAATGAAAAGATGCATTGTCATGCAATACAAAACATTTGGAATACGTTTTCTGACTGAATAACCTAAGATTAAAAGTCATCTGCTTAATTCACAGCTCACCGAGTCAACTACTCGAGCAATTGCAGAATCATTTTGATTCTGAGCTTGTAAGACAAACCTAATATCGCTGGATTTAAAGACTTCTTTAATCTTCCGAGAACATTCCTTCTTTAGCTTATATTCCAAAAATATTAAGTGAATACAATTATTTCAAAAGAAATTGAATATTCATTTGCACTACGGCTTGGTAGTTTACTAACGAGTTAACAAAACTTAAATTCTGCATTTTGTGTCTAAGAATACAGCAATATTTTAAATATTAAATTGGAGCCCTACCAGTTGCCTAGCATTTGAAGATTGTTAAATACTAATTGTTTGTTGCAAAGTCTAACCCAGGCTGCATGGTTGGTTTTCGTAGTTTTCTAGGTTCTCTTTACAAAGGTTCTCTGTGAAAGCATCTTAATCAAATAGCTATGTTCTTTATACGTTCAAATAACCAACTAACCTAGTTTAAGCGTGATTTCCAAGTGAAGTTACTAGCAAAACCCGAATACTCATTAAAAATCATGTAGCTTGCCAATCAGGAGTAACATGAACGATACGGAGCCAATAATTGAATCGCTGTTTCTAAACTTAGATGGTCATTCCTTAATTAAATATCCCACCAGCGGCCGAGCGGTAAAGACACTGAACACTGGTAGTTCGGTCTGAGGTTCGAATCCCATGAACGGGCTGGCTGCATGGGCGTTTGCATGGTTTTTCCCGTGTGTAACGTGTATACGAGCCAGTTTCCCTTAAAAAGTCCTCCACAAAGGAATCCCTCCCATTAGGGAGGTAACTCTCATGTGCTTTGCCATAATTAAATAATCCAATACAATCCAATCCTTAATTAAATATAATTTGTAACTTCTACTAGAGCTGACGGTAAGAATTGAAGGGTAAATAAATAATATTGGGTGCAATCTTGATTAATATAAAATTAAAAATATTTGCATAGAAAAATATTTTCATTCAGACAGAAAGTTTTTTGAAATATTTTCAATTACTTTATAAGAAGGATTTATTAATAACCATAATAATTACTTATTATATTACTGATGATTAGGATTCAGTTCTTGACAATTACATTCTAAATTAGAATTTTAAGGATGTAATGAAAATACGCTACGCACAAAAATACATTTTAGGATAAAAAATGAGTTGATTTTTTATGTTTTAAAACTTCTTAAATTCATTTAATAAACAATGTATCCTCGTTGTTAATTGAATCCAGAATGTTGGGTGTCGTTTATATAATTATTCTAAATTGTCCACAGAACCAGCTTACTTATCCAGCCATTAAGTAGCTGCAGATCATTTCTACATAACCATCGAACTTGCATTAATTCAGTCTCTAGAGGGTTGTATGTTTATATCATAATTTGACTTTTATAAAAATGATTATTCTAAATCTTATGTTTCTATAAAAATATACTGTGCTTTAAAAATATGGATGATAGTATCAGCCGCTCTTTCAGCCACTTCATATGCAACAGTTTCTTTAGAAATAAATTATGCAGTTAATGTCATAAAATATTTTCATAAAATTCAAATAAACATCAAACGAAAATTCTCAGTTTTAGACAATTCAATTTAAACAAAGTTAAAGTAAAGTAGCAGACAAAATGCCGAAGGTAAAAATTTACTCTTATTTTTGAAAAAAATGAAGAAAGAGAGAAATTAAAAAAAAATAGTTAAAAATTTGAATAATATCATCTGTAATTTTTAAAAAATAGCTTTTCATATAGTATTAATAAATATTTATTACGCACCTTTGAGGGAAAATATTTCATATAATTAATTCTCGGTAAAATTTTACTTGAAATTTAAGGTTAAAAATAGCTGGGGCAATTCACTGTATCAAAAATCCATAAACCACATTTAGCGTTATTATCGCTCCAAAAAAAGATGCCAAATTTCAAAATGCGAAAATATGTAAATTCGTGTATATCTTAGAAAATTTTGAATAAAAAAGTCTAATTTTTTGCAGATATGTTTAGAAATACACCTACTTTAAGATGATGATAAAAATTTTATAGGTTATAATTCAAATTTTTTTTTGAAAAATTTATAAAAATTATTTAAAAATAGAAATTTAAAAAATAAAACACAAAAAATGGGTAAATTTTATTTGGAATGAACCTAAATTTCGAAATGGGAAAGAAAAAATCAAAAAAGTTTAATATAAAAGGAGATATTAATAAATATTTGCCAAATTTAATTAACATTGAGGAGCTAAAATTTTGAAAGCTAATATTTTAAAAACTACTCGTACGATTTTTACAAAACTTGGTATTATGGCATAATTTGAGTCGTAGAATCGAAATATGGAAAAATATTGATATGTTATTTCAGAGTTCGATTTTGTGTCAAAATACCTATGTTAGAATAGTGCTATATATAAATATAATATATATCCCAAGTCGCGCTTTCGAGACATGAAAAACGCAGTTTGAATTTTGTCAATCGGCCCAGTAGAACAAGAGATATAGCACTGTCCCCCCCTTTTTTTTTTTGAGCAGTGTACATAGACCACTCAGTTGTTCCCAGTTCAGTTGCTCCGCCGTTAGCTTTCGACTCGCCTGCAAACAGAACTGCTGATGAAACTAGTGCAAAAACTGTATCTGTGCTTAGGACGGGGCATGAAAGGTAATTTGCATGTGTGTTAGCTTGTGCCGCAAACTACGACAAGCTAAAGCCGATGACCACATTTAAACGGAAAACTATTCCGAAGGGAGATTTTCCTATTGACATAATTATTTGTGCAAACGAGAATGGCTGGATGTGCGAAACAATCATGCATGAGAGGCTACAAAAAGTTTGGCAGTGTCGTAAGGGATCTTTTTTCCAACCAAAAGGGTTATTAATAATGGAATCCATGTGTGCTCATTTACTTGAGTCAGTGAAAACCAGATGTCGAAAATTGTCTATGACCATAGCAATAATTCCCGGTGGTTTGACAAAAATCTTACAACCATTAGATTTGTCAGGTAATAAATCCTTCAAATCTGATGTCCGAAAGCGGTTGGAGTGTTGGATGAGTGAAGGATTGCATATGTATACCAAAAGCGGTAAATTTGTACAGCATCTTATGAAGAAGTTGCAAAGTGGGTAGGAAGTGCATGGAAATCGGTAAAAACATTGTCAATAATAACAGGATTCAAAGAAGCTGAAATTATATCTTTAGATAAAAGAGACTGTAAACCAAGAGGATGAATGTGACGATCTGGAAGACTTGGACTTAGATCAGGATTTACTAAATCTTTTTAATTCAGAAAGTGAAGAATCAGATTTTGATGGCTTCATATGACATATAGTTTGCTTTTGTAAGTAAAATTTAAAATTTCCTTTTGTAATCCAAATTTAATATTTCGTTGTTGCAAAATTTTTTATAATATAGTCTAAGTATTACAAATATTGGCTTCTTTAGTGGGTAAATATAAGTATATTCGTGAATGTAAATATATTTTCAACATTTCTTACCTTTAATTTATTTTTGAGTTATGGTTTCATTTCATGCATTTTTCTTAACTGATTTGTCATATATCAGGACATAGGTTGAGATTTTGCATCTATACAGCCCACAACGATGTCACACGCAATCTAATCTATTGCGGCGTTTACGCTGATGCGGCATTTCTCTGTAATTTTAATTTTTTTCCCGCCATTTTTCTGAAGTGCGCCGTTTACGCTGATGCAGCCTTTCTTCAGGAAATTACGGTATCAACTATGACAGGATTCTAGGTCTCAGAAAATGATTCTAATATTTTTAATGCACTAAATGAGCCAATATAAATTATAAACATTCTTTGGCATAGCATGGACATGAACTAAACTGCATAATATAATATACAGCAGTTAGTTCTGAGGTCAGGACTGAGCCAGTGTCATGCCTCTACCCACCATGTGGTTTCCAATAATAAATTATGCACTAACATGTCCAACTGCTTTCAACCCATCTGTAACTACTGTATTTCTGCCTGTGCTCAAGAAAATGCTATTTGTACACCATCTGATTAGTATCATTGGTTGTTAGAGTTGACTTTAGGGTACCCCTTGTATTATCGCGAAATTGTTGTTTCATTTATCGCCAAGTTGTTGTCTCATTTATGACAACCTGAGTAGTTGAAGCCTATGGAAACCTATTATGATGTAATTGAAAAAATTTGGAAAGCATGTGTCCAATTTGGGATATGGGCTTGTGTGTGATGGATTAGTACGTTGTTATTTTGATATTTACATGGTAAATTGGCTGAATGTGGCAAGATAAATTTGATGTTTCCGTAGGATTTGGAAGGAAAGGGAAAAAAACATTAATTAACTGGTATGTAAATCAATGTTTACTTAGTAGCCATTATTATGTGTCCGGTTTGGAGGAAGGAAATGAGTATGATCGAACATCGGATATTTTCGAATGGAGGATATTTTTTACTCTTATTTTGAGAATTTATGTGGCAACACCAGTATACAGATTCTAGTTCAGATAGTTTGGATGCTGTTAAGGAATTTTGTTTGACTGAAGATGCATAAATTTGTAAATAAGCTAAGTGGATATTTCCTTCGTGTAGTGCTAAGATGAATTTCCCTTTTTATGTTATTTTATTGTTTGATTTAAAATGTAGTTTATTCAGATTATATATTTTTTGTGGGCTGCTCCTTTGACTTTTTAAATGAATATAGTTCAATGTGTACATGGACAAAGTCAAGGGAGTGCACAAAGCCTAGTTTGTGCAATTCTCTGATTTTTTTTAAGTGAAAATAGGTTGATGTGTACATGAATACCGAATTTGTGCAATTCTTTGTCTTGTTATTTTGGTTTTGTGTAGCGACGATTTTTGGCCCAAAATAACAAGTTAAAGAATTGCACAAATTTGGTATCCATTTACCGCCAAAAATCACCAAGGGGTACCCTTAAATATACTTTTACCGTATAACCACTGCTATGATGTTGCAACATGTCAAGAAGCCAAAACTGAGAATTCACTCAAGGTAGGATTTCGAAATGCTTTGCTGGCTAGGCCCTCAAATCTGTCATGTGATGTTCCTCAATTAATGAAGAAAACCCAAGACAGAAATAAGGCATGCAAGAAGGTTATGCTTCAAACAGACCCTTACTCATATCATCAGACAAAATGAACTTACAAGGATGATTAAGTTTTGATAATATATTGAAATAACAGCTAAGAGACAACTGCTCAGGCCTTAATTTAAGCGATGGTTCACAACAATCAACACAGAAACTTCCAACTAGAGATGTTCTGAATGCTCCAGAAGTATCTGCAGAGCCTGATGATAAACAGGACCTAGTTTCAATAACACAGAGGGTCATCTAGAAACATAATCAAGTCAAGAGCATACAAGAGCTCTATAAATCCAAAGCAAACAGCAATGATCTGCCCCCCCCATAAAGTGTTTACGATGACTTTTAGAAGATTAAACGTTTTGATGCACTTCTTCCTTAGGTACAGAATATGGGAAAGGAAAGTATATTTTTGGTTAAACAATACTCCTACGAATCTTACATCCGATGCTACTGGAATGAGCAAACCTTGAAGATAAAGCTCAAGCTGAGGATGGAAGTTACGCGTTTTACAAAAGTAGACATATACGGTCTTCTGTTCTGAAAACATGAAACCATGTTTTTTTTATCACTTTTGGATCCTATTAATAGCAATCCGAAGTTGCTTTCTATGTATCTCATATCTGCATGTAAACAACTTATCTGGAGATCATCAACATAAAAAGTACCAGAAATGGTACAAGGACATTCTTTTAGGGCAGAGTTTATTTTTAAGCTAAAAATTGTAACAGTAAGAATGCAGCCTTCAGACACATCTTCCTGACAGAACATGGTCGGCAGCACACATCAGGGGTTTAACCTTGGTATAATATGCTTGGTAGGCAGCAACTAGTCATCTTCTCTATACTTTAACCATAAACATTTTGGTCTTTAAGCTCAATTTCTTCCTCAGACACTATAATGTGTGGCTCTGAGATTATACTTCAAGAAAATTTACAGATTTATGGGCTGAGACTGAAACCTTAACTTGCCCTATGGATGTTATCTTCAGCAGAATTGTGGTTAGGACAGTGCTAGTAGTCTGAACGAGGTCACTAGTTCTGAGTCTCTTAATATTCATAGTTCATCTGCAATATATGAAACGCACTTATTGATCAGTAAGGGAGACAATTTCTGCTACTCGTTTTCTATATTAACAATGAAACAAGGAGGGTGGTCAGTACAGAAATCACTAGCATTTACTTCGGTGCAAAGTTTCTATTGGTGTTAAAAACCTGAGAAATTTCAAATTCCACATGGAAAGAATAACGATTCAGTTCCGATTGACTCACCCACTATGCAGCTCAACAAGGAAACACAGATTACTGTGTTAGGGCTAGCTGGACTTTACACAAACTGAAGCCTCTTAGTAGGCTTTCCTGAAAGCAGTTACTCCTGAGAGCTTATCCCCAAGCCCTATTCCTGGGGACTAGTGACCAGCTGATTGACACTAGTGAGGATAGCAGTGGTATTCTGGAGACAGTTCCTTGCCCCTCAATCACCAGGACTCTCCAGCTGCATGAGTCACTATGCACAGCAAATCCATAAATCCATACGCAGTATACTCACCATGGTAAGCCAGAAATACAAGAGATTTAACAGCATCTCACAGTAAGCTCTAACCTCCACAGAGAAAACCACAAGAGAAATAAGGAGGAAAACGTTAAAGCTGAGAGAAGGGGAAACAGAAAAGAGGACAGATCACTGGAGTTCCAGGACTGTGACACCCATTTCACCAAGGTGATCAACTGATGAAGGGCTACTCAGGACTGACCCACTCATACTCACAAAAAGTGAGCCTCAAAGGGCACAAAGGCGCTAAGAAAAATTTACTCTGAATAAATAAAAATTTATTCATAAATTATATGAGAGTTTTAAAGGAAATTAATTCAAAAGATACTGAACATAACACAATGAAACTGATATTTTAAACATTTTTTGCAGTAACAAAATAATAATAATAATAATAATACCTATATATATACAGAGTTTGTATTTACGCAAACAATGCATCAAAGAGTACAGAGGCATTACAAATAAGTAATTCAAAAACACAAAAGGAAAATTTAAAAAAAAATAATAATAACCATATCACAGTGCTCCATAATTAAAAGAAAAGGATGGACTTCCAAACATCTCCCCAATAAACGCAGCAGATTTGGATGACATAAATCTCTGAAATTAGATAATGTCTATTTAAAAGCATTTTATAGCTAAGTGAAAGAAAAATATACCAATGTAAAATTTTAAATTAAGCAAAACAATACTATATACTGGAACAGATTTTGAAGTTGATCTGACAAAAGTCCTCTTTTTCAGAAACAAAAAAGCTTTTTTCTTTTTCTTTTTAGTTTGGCATAAATTTTTAATAAAACTCTATAAACTTCAAGTTTGTTTGACATTGCTCCAAAAAAAGAGGGATCTACATCAGATCACCCTCCAAAGTGATATGAATTTTAATCCAAATGCCAATTAAATTTTTTTTTAAATTTTAAATAAAATTTTAAATCAAGCAAAGAGCTCTGCAAATAGCAATAGTATTATGAAGGTCACTTTTAAAATCATTTTATGGTTAATAATTTGCTGCCATTAAATATTTTCATATTTGTTGTATGAACAATTATAATATTAATAAATGCTTTTTAAAATAAAATTCTTAATTTCTACAAAATTCACAAAGGAAGTTTAAAACCTGATTATGCATACAACAGAATTCTAAGAAATTTCTTCATTTTTAAAAATAATAAAAAAAGATAGTTGAAGTATATAGCAACAAAATTAGAAATTACTAACCATTTCAAGTCATATAATTTTTTCCTGTACTGAATCTTGAAGACCACAATAAACATCAGAATCACATATATATTTATTTAACTCTTTTAACTATCAAGTTATTTTGATAATTTGGGTACACAAATTGTCAAATTTTTTTATTGCAAAAATCAAATGTTTAGTACAAAATAAAATATACTTAGTAGTTAAAAATTGATATTTTGAAGTAAAATTTTGAAAATTTTGTAGCCACTGCATATTTGCTTGAGGCGGCTGCCACTCAACATGGCAGTTGTAAAGTTCGCTTCTAATGAGGCATTATTTTCTAAAAATGAAAAAAAAAAAAAAAAAAAAAAAAATAAAAGTGAATACCTATTAGTAGTTTAGTAATTCAGTCTTGTGTGGTACAAATGGAAACACTTTTCCAAACACAAACCAACTCCACAATCACTACCCCAGAATCGTGTTTCTTTCCTTATCTTTTTCGAACAACACACTTTGCACTGTCTTGTAGGCTCACGTTTCGCATGAGTAGGAGGAATATGGGATATAAAATGTCATTCAGTAAGACGGGCAGGGTTATCTATTGTAGGTGGTCTGCCAACATTCATTTGTCCAGAAGCTGCATCATCATATTTATGTAAAAGTTCTTCTACAACTTGGATTCGAAATTCTAAAAATGTAATACGTTTCCCAACTACATTTTTATAGAGCAAATATGAGTTCCAGAGTATCTAGTCTAGTAAATCTAATATCTTTTCATAATATTTTTTCTGACGTTTTCAGATTGTTGGATGAAAGGATATTTCCTAATCACAGCTATCTACACCACCCATAGTTAGATTGTAGTCAGAAACAATCTTTGGCTTGAGTATATCTTCACTTTTTTTTATTTTGAGGCTGACCATGGAAGTATCATGAATACTGCTCATCAAACACACATCCTTTCTTATCTTTCCACCTTATAGCCAAAATCTTACCTCTTTGAAAAGCTATGATTTGACCTTTTTGTAATTTTCTTTTAGCGAATTCTTTACGTAAATCTCGTCTGTTTATCCTTACTGTGCCATAAATATCTGTTTTTGGGCTATAAGTAAATCTAGCGATGCTATAGATGCATGACGACTTTTGTAGAAAGTCCATAATTTGTATACAATTGATTGAAAACAGTACTATTTCCTCTATAGATAATGAAGTCACAAATATACCCTGTTTCCGCCTCACGAAGGATAAAAAAAATTTGATTCCAAATTGTGCACATTTGATAGGAATATATTGTTTCCAAGATAACCTTCCTTTATAAGGCATCAAGCTTTCATCAACCAATACATCACTTTCTGGTATGTAAAAATTACAAAATTTTTCCCATAAATTTTCTATCACATTATACAGCTTCCAAAGTTTTGGATTTGGAAAATCTTTTTTTCAGCTTCATTATTGCAAAAATGTAAATATCGAAAAAGCAAAATAAAACGATTTACGGGCATTACTTTTGAGTAAATTGAAGTATGCAAAATCCTTCGATGAGACCAGTACATAGCCTAATTTGGTTTTCGGACAATACTTTGAAGAATTATTAGCCCAAAGAATAGCTTCATTTCTCTGTCATTTGTAGGGATCCATTTTTTACCGCAGGAGCACCTTGATATCTTTGCCTGATTTGCTTTTCTTTCTTGTTCTGCATAGTTTCCAGAAACATTTCTAAAATATCTAAAGGAGTGTAGTTTATGTTTACAGGAAAAGTTACACCTGGAGTACCTGTAAAAGGGAACTGCGGGGCCCTGATCGGCCAGAAGCAGTTATTTCACACCAGTCTCTCACATTTCCTATATCATCATCACCACTATCCGTTGATTCACTGCTACTTTCAATGTCACTCTCCTCAGTTTCACCTACGTCACTAGTAACGATGCCTTCAAAATCTTCATCTTCGGTTGAAGAATCTAAATCATCTATATAACATTTCAAAGAACTGGACGCTATTTTACAAAAAAAAAGATCCAGCACACTTTGAACCAAAGAACTTCTAACCTTTGAAATCTTCAGTAAAGTGCTGCCATCTATTGAATTGAGTGCACATTAACTTTTCAAGAAATGCAGTCGGGTTTGACAAAGAGATGAAGCCAAAATAAACGTCTCCTGATATATATTCGGGTATAACAATACAATGCACTAAAAAAAAATTGCCTTAAGTAATACTTGGGCGTAACATTTTCGAACACCAGTGCTGTGCCCGAGATTATCTCAGGCATGACAGTTAAAAGGTTAATTCCTGCTCCAGAAATTTCGAGCATTCAATTAAATAATTTTAGCAGCCCAATTCTAATGTTCTACATATATACCAGTCCTTTCTCATTAAATTTAGCATTACAAGTACAAAAACTGATAAAAAAAAATATATTGTTCAGTGCAATAATGCAATACACTAAAGCCTTCAAATATTTTATATCCGAATGCTAATAAATTTTATGCAAGTCACAGTATCTAGCATTGAAAGGCTATTTAAAACTGAAATACTGATTTCATCCATAGGAAGTAAAAGTTGATAAAAAGATTTAAAACATTCCTCTGCATGCTGTCACAGTGTATGTGGTTAGCAAATCCATATGACAAATGAAAGATCAGTGATTTAAATCCTTGCAAGGATACAATTTACTTTTTACATTTCCTGGCTTTAAAAAACCCAGTAACATTTATAGTAAAAAAGTAGTAGACGATAATTCTTTAACACTAGTATTTCTAACTGGCTGGGTTTTCTGCCTCTCCCGTTACCCTTTTAATTAGGAAGAATGTTAAGAAATATCATACTCTCTGATACATGCTCTTGTAGTAACAACAGTTATCACATCCAGTTATCAAGTGGAAGATTTGAAGTTCAAATCCCAGAGAGGGTACAGAAACACCGAACTCTACAAGGAGTTATGTCTAATTTCTCATGTTTTTTGAAAAGAATACTGGGCATATTGCCAAGTCCAACCAGATATCTATTTAACAATGAGTGTGATTGCAACAAATGTATAATAGATACTGCTAATACAAAATATATATATATAATTATATAACCTAGGATACTGTACAAAATTTTAGTTAAAAAAAGCAAGAAAAACTAACCAGACAGATCACACTGCATAGGAAATAAGACCCTGCAGATGTATCTCTGTATACAGTAGGTTGGGTAACATCACTTGAAATAAAGAATGCGTTTCTACTCTCAACCATAAATATTTGTCTTTTAGTGAGCATTTTCTAAACATGTCTTATAGCAATCTATCATGACAATGGAGAATCACAATTTCAAACAATACTGACGATAAAATTTTACTGATGCTCATGAAACCTCTAAAAAGATGAGGCAGAATACAGAAAGCATGCTTTATACAGATACAAAGTGGCACAAAGCCAAATGGCTGCGAAAAGCACTGAAAGATGAGTCACTGAGCTCTAGTAGAGCTCTGCATATCCAAAATGGATGAAAATGCAACAACAGTGAGAAAATCTTATAGGATCAAATCAATAATTAGCAATGTGGATAATTAGCTACAAACCATTTTATAGTATAAAAATTTTTAACCCAGTAGAGAAGAGGAAGTTGGTATTTGCCACACTGATTGCCTGCCCCTCCCCCAAAAAATATTTGTGCAGAGAGATAATTGAAAAAATTTGTGTTTGAATTCTCTGGTCCACATCCAGACATTGATTAACAGCATAGTAAGCGGAAACATTTTACAGTTCACAGAATTTTGATCCAGAAATATGACATATGGAAGTTCTATGAAATATTGAAGCAGAGAAAGAAAAACAGAAAATTGAAAAAGTATGTATTTAGATGTTTTCAAATGCATTTGTACTGAAAGACATTTCCCCTAGAAAGCATTAACCAGTGAATAATCCTAGAATTTCCTATGTAATTTGAAAACAAAATATAAAAATTAGAAATGGCATACAAATAGTTTATTGTGTCATAAAAATAATCATGTCATAAAAAAGCAAGTAAAAACAAATCTAAAACTAATGCTGATTTCCTTTTTTCAAAACTGGAAAATTCACAAGATATTCTTTCTAACACAAAACATGAATCATCATTACCACGAGGTTCCTGAAATGCTTTAAAAAAGAATTACTGATGTGTGGTGAAGAATTTGACACCCTTGGATGCTGCAACACAATAAGCCCCTTATAACAAAATGCTTACCCTATTGTTTTTTTAAAATTTAAAAAGCATTTCAGTTCTGCAGCCATCTCATTCTCTAAATCTAAGTTCAAATAATTTTTCTATAAATTAAAAATTGTCTTGAGAGTTTGCCACTAGACAGATAAAACTCAATGGACCAAAGGTGATGGTAACATATAAATTAAAATTGAATCTACACTGAAGTGACAAAAGTCATGGGATACCTCTTAATATTTTGTTGTTCCTCTTTTGCGGCGAGTGCAGCAACTCGACATGGCATGGACTCAACAAGTCGTTGGAAGTCTCCTGCAGGAATATTGAGCCATGCTGCCTCTATAGACGTCCATAATTGTGAAAGTGTTGACGGTGCAGGGTTTTGGGCACGAACTGACCTCTCGATGTTCCATAAATGTTCGATGGGATTCACGTCGGGCGATCTAGGTGGCCAGATCATTCGCTGGAATTGTCCAGAATGTTCTTCTAACCAATCGCGAACAATTGTGGCCCGGTGACATGGCGCATTGTCATCCATAAAAATCCCATCGTTGTTTGAGTATGTGAAGTCCATGAATGGCTGTAAGTGATCTCCAAATAGCTGAAGGTATCCATTTCCAGTCAATGATCGGTTCAGTTGCACCAGAGGACCGAGTCCATGCCATGTAAAAACAGCCCAGACCATTATGGAACCACCACCAGCTTGAACAGTGCCTTGTTGAGAACTTGGGTCCATGGCTTCGTGGGGTCTGAGCCACACTCGAACCCTACCATCAGCTCTTACCAACTGAAATTGTGACTCATCTGTACAAGCCACAGTTTTTCATTCGTTTAGGGACCAACCAATATGCTCACGAGCCCACGAGAGTCGCTGCAGGTGATGTTGTGCAATCAGTAAAGGCACTCGAGTTGGTCTTCTGCTGGCATAGCCCAAGGAAGACAAATTTCGCCGCACAGTCCTATCGGACACGTCCCTCGTACGTCCCACATTGATTTCTGCGGTTATTTGACTCAGTGTTGCTTGTCTGTGAACATTGACAACTCTACGCAGACATCGCTGGTCTCGGTCGTTAAGTGCAGGTGGTCGGCCACTGCGCTGTCCATGGTGGGATGTTATGCCTGAAATTAGATACTCTCGCCACACTCTTGACACTGTGGATCTCGGAATGTTGAATTCTCTAACGATATCCGAAATGGAATGACCCATGCGTCTAGCTCCAACTACCATTCCGCGTTCAAAGTCTGTTAATTCTCGTCGTGCGGCCATAATCACGTCAAAGCCTCTTCACATGAATAACTTGAACACAAATGAAAGCCCTGCCAAAGCACTTCGCATTTATACATTTTCTACGCGATACTACTGTCATCTGTATATTTGCATATTGCTATCCCATGACTTTTGTCACTTCAGTGTATATCAAGTGTTCTAGCAATGCTATGAAGAAGGGAACTGTTGTCTCTAAAAACATGTAACCTTCTAAAGAAACTATTCTGAAGGAGATATCACTGATTTGGAATATTTTATTATGTTATTTTTCATAAAACTAGTTTAATAACATTCTGCCATTCATTGTATGTTATGTAATAGATGAAAATAAAAAATAATTGTGAAATAAAAATATTACAAATTTTAAATAAATAAATAAATCATATTACATCAGAACCATACAGCAAAAATAATGCACCTAAATGGTCGAGTTTCTTGTAAATACTGCATGTGTTCAGTAGCTGTTGCATCTACTCTTAGTATTTTCACCACCACTTTTGTCTTTTCTTCAGATTGTAGAATACTATAAGCTTCACCTTCTACAGCTTGGCCATACCATGCAGTGCCAACTTCACGGAGATACTTCAACTGGGTCCTTGGGAAATTTATCTGATGTTCATCTATAAAACATACAAAAGCATCAAATATAAAAAATATATTCCTACAATTCTATAATTTATTTAGTCATTATGAATAAATTAGCAGAAAACTTAACTAATGATGTAAAACATAGGGACAGGACTGATACACTAAATAAGTAATTAAGTGATTTCGTTAAACATATATTTTTCAGTTATTCTAATCCTCGGGAAAACTAAACAACTGTCTAATTAAAAATATATATTTCTGTATAATATACACTTCGAAGAAAATTACCAGTTACAAAGTGGTTTGAGTATGACCATCAATTTTGTTTCCCATATCCATTTTGTTTCCCAAAATCTTTATTGTAAATGAAAGAGTTGAGCATATCACCCTTTTAATGCACTCCCTTCCCAGAGTCAACACACCAACATTATCGTAGCATTTCCATACCCTTTTCTTAGCAGTTTTTCACCCTGACTGTGAATCCACTCCCAAATACTGATGCAACAGCACTGTGCATGACTGCATGCCTTCAAAGTAAGATTTAAGCATAGGACTTGAACTAGTGGATTCATGTTTTATTGACAGTCACTAGAGACTTCCAAAACTCTTCTCTATATTGTGTTTGGAGTCTCTACTTAATTTTAGATGACTGGACTTCTTCTCAAACAAGAAATCTGATCACAATGCATTGTTCTAGACTTTGAGGGAGCTGTTGTTTGCTCACGACATTCATGACTGCAAGACAGGAGTCAGCAAGTTTCTAATCTGCATAGAAGGTCAGGTGAGGGCAAGATCAGGTGCTGTGTGTTTTGTACACACTCAAGGACACACAACATTGTGCATAGGTAGTGGTCTGTGCCAGCAACAGTCCAGGCCAAATTTGAATCCCTTATATATAAGAAATAAATCAAAATCAACTTCCAGACCCTAACAGTCTAGCATTTTTGAAATTGTTTGCCATTTGATTAACAAAAATGGCATAATTTTCAATTTTACAAATGATACATTAATGAGGACAAATTTTCATACATATCTGTCTAGCAGTAGCCATGCTGGTGATGTGCAAATAAAAATGATGTCAGTACAGAAAGGAGAAAAAAAGTGTGCGAGGGCACACAGGAATGATATAAACAATGAAACTTCCATTATATGTTTCAGAAGGCTTCTCTTTCATATAAATATATATATACTTCATAGTTGCATTTTAAAGGCTTGGAAGGAATAATTTTTATCAGCTAGCAGTATATCACAGTGGTAAGCAGATGAACATGCCAAGTTGAAAACAGATAGTTCCACACAGAACCTACCTAAGTCAATCTGAAAAACGAGCAGTGAACGAGAAAAAAAACGAGTTATGATTTCCAAGATTGACTATTCATGATGTTATGCATAAAAAAATATGTATATAAAAGTTCCAGATAATGAAAGAAATATAGCTGTTTCAGATTGCTTTCTCAGATAAGACAACTTCCAATTCTTGGATTATATTAATATATGTGCATACAAAGCATATCTGAAATAACCTGTCCAAAACTGAATACTACCTTCCACAACTGAGCATTTGTTGCAACTTAACTTAATGACGAAGTAAGTCATCAGCCTGCAATTTTTTTTTTCGAAGGCCACACCTGCAATTTTTTTTTTTCCAAAGGCCAAATGGTTATAGGAAAGCTTTTCTTAAACATGCCCAACAATATTACAGTTCCTTAATTACATCATTTACAATTTATAGTGATATTACAATTGGATGGACCCCTGCCACAATACAACTACAAGACAGGTAATGGAGTTTCTCGACATGAAATTGTTTGATATGTTGAATGTAGATAGAAATTCCCTGACCTCAAGAGCAGCTATAATTGAGTTAGCTCTAATTGCTTCCAATAAATTTTGATGAGTTTATCATCAAAATGTGTATCTTTATTTCTAGCTACTCTATAACATAAGAAACTAACACACTACCATTACCATTTAGAATAACATGCATTTTATTTACATAAAAATCTCTATATACAGCCAAATCTTAATTTAATTGACCAAGATTTAATGATTTTCTCAAAGAACCAATTTTCCCCCATTTCATTGACTACAGTTAATTTTTTGTATGATATGAGTTTTGGGATCTGTTCATGAATAATGACATTTAAACAAGATTTACTAACTACATTTGTATAATCATTTGTTTTACCGTATTCTTTGTCTTCTCATAATCCATTCATTAAGATGGTATTTAGATATTTAAGAAAACATAAAATGAAATAAATATATGTGATATATCTTGGAAAAGCTGGTGCCATATTAGATGCATAAAGAAGAAACTTGAAGAGATGGGCAAAATAAATATTTTTTTTTATTATTATTCATGGCTGACACACGAAATGTGTGATCAATGAAAAATTCATTGATCTAGTGCAAAGACATATTCAGAAGAAAGCTAGCTTTAAAAAAAAAAAAAAAAGAGAGACTGGCTATAACACACCTGCAATTTAGCATTACATAAAATCATATGATGCATATTAATTTTGAAATGATGCAGTTTCAGGGTTCGTAGCCACATTTTAGTTAAAAAAATAAGCACTTTTCAAGCACATTTTAAGAAAAAAAAAAAAAAAAAAAAGCACCTGTCTAATTACATTATACACAACTGCATAACCTTAAAAGAAAAATTAAGACTTGTAACTTCAAATATGAGAAATTCAGTATTTATTAAGGGAGAATGAGCATTACTCAAACATGGAAAACAATTATATATATATATATATATATTTTAATTTTAAATAACAGTTCAATTTACAGAACTAGTTTACAATGAGAGGAAAAAACTATACAGAACTAAATTATATTACAAGATTTAATGATGAAATTTCAGTTCAAAATACAGAAAATAAATAATAATAAGCTATATTTATTATATTCATTTGGCACCTAAAATTAAATACAATTTATTTTCCCACTCATATTATTATTAAAATAATTTAACTTAAATCAAACTTCTGAACATTTTCTAAGTTTTCATTGTATAACAGATATTAACATTCATTGTATAACAGATAACCCTTAACAGATATTGCAAGCAAAGTAATTTAAGTAAAAATAAGTAAAAAAAGGAACTTTTTTGAAATGAGAAGATGCTTCAGGCGGTCATCCTTTAACAGTAAAAGCTTAACTAATTGGCATACTCGGAAATTGTAGAATATCTGAAAATTCCGGATAATCGAGCGTAACTGATAAAACTGGAAGGGGGGTAGATTGTAGTCATTCTTTAGATTTTCCAGCTAAATAATGCTTTTGACATTTCAATATATGCATCATATAAAAAGCCCAATGGAACTGAAAAATAATCTGCTTAGCAAGCACACAGTAAAACTTTTTTATCTCTGAGAAATATCACAAACGTTATTGAACAATACAAGCGCCTTAATTCTTCTGCATGTGATATTACGCAATCGGAATCAACAGCTGCCGGTATTTGGAGAATAAATAACTAAATAAAGGAAAAAGCCCCTTTGCTTTGTCTGGTTTTCAAAGTCATGCGCCCATGTGGCATATTTATCATTGAGCAGGACACTGCCATATTCATATTGATTAATAAAGAGATTTACTAAACAAGGGTGTTTTTCATAGTAATTTTGAACAGACTGCGTTAAATTTCTGGAATAGAATCATTCTTCGCTTGGGTTGGTACACAGCAGAACTTTTAGTCCTATTCAATCCAGATTAGAAAGTGATCAAAATAAAAAAAAGTCCCTTGCTTTGCCGCAAACTGTAATAGTTTCAATGCTCGAGATTCTGTGGAGAAAGGGGAGAACCCCCAACTTTCGTACTGTATAATGCATTGGCAAAAAAAAAAAAAAAAAAAAAAAATTTTTTTTGACTATTTGATTACTTTCACTTTATTTATGTCATTCTGAATATTATTCCTTAGAAAACTAATCTGTGTTAAAACACACTTATCCATTTTTGAAGTTTAATCAGCAGTTACTGCAAATATATTATTATAAATATTCATACCTATGCTCATAATAAGCGTGAATATGAACTGACCATGCGGAACAAGAATGTAAATTATTAAAATCTTGATAGAAATTCAAACGTGTGTAGTATTGGGTGGGAGCAAAAGAATACGGAACGTATTAGAATTTTCTACAACTTTTGCAATTCTTTGACCAATAGAACGATGTGCATCTGTCTGCACTCGCGTACACCAAAGGTTATGTTAATGCAGAGAAAGGGGCGGAAAGCTATTTCTGGGAGTATGATTCACCATTTGACATTCCATATAAGGAAGAAAAGTTGTTTATTTAGTTTCGGCTTTGGTATGGGAAAAAAATGTGCATTCATTAAAAAAAATAAGCACTAAAAAAAAAAAAAAAAAAAAAAAATAAGTGCTTTAGAGAAAACGTAAGCACCTAGGGCTTTTATATCTTATTTTCAAATATAAGGACTTATAAGCACTTCTAAGAAGTGCTATGAACTCTGAGTTTATATATTTCAGACTGTCATTAATTTTAGGACAGAAAGGTAGAAATACACAAATTAAAATGAAGAATAACAGAGGCTACTGCCTATTGGAAGTTTGCTTCACATATTTTTACTTGCATATCTACCCTTCAAAGAGAGAATAGTGATACAAAATCCTTTTTGAAAGGAAAATATTAGAACAGCAAAATAAAAGAAATATAATAAACAAAATGTAAATTGTTAAATTTTGCACTTAAATTTTTAAATAATACACAACATTAATTTTGAGAACTATAGCTTTCAGAACAAATCAATTTTTAGAATTATACTGAGTCCAATCTGGAAAAAGATCTTGTTGCTCAAAAGTAATTCTTAAGAGTCCTGTTAATTATATATCAGTAAAATTTTAAAAAGTTCCTGATTTGGGGAGGTCCACATCATGATCATGTTTCTTCATGACAGATTTTTCAGATTTTTTTAACAGAATATCATAAATATAAAAATTTTCTCACTTATTACTTATTTTTAATAATCATAACAAATTTCGAAATTTTATAACAGAACTAATTTTCATATCCATAGCTTGCATTTTAATATCATAAATATAGCAACAATCTTATTGAAATTATAGTTTCACTCTTATTATTACATTTCTAATTTCCTTGTTTTTAACAAAAGTGAAACATCCCTCTTCAAATAGAAAGATTTCCATCAGTTTGAGCATATCCACTTTTACTGACTGATGCATTAATTCACCAGTGGTTAAGGGATGTTCAGCAGTTACTTCTAGAGGCCTCCATTCAATAGATAAGGGAACACCTTTGTAAACTGCCCTAAGACATTCCATTATATATATTATTTCTATATGAAAAAATTACTTTTTTATGCAGTGATAGCCTTCAATTTTATTTTGTGTGAGGAGGGTAAAAGGAACAATGATTCAGAGGTAAGCCTATGTTTTTGAGCCAGTATTCCCTCAACATATCGTATACTTGCATTCATTTATTCATTAACTATTACATTCATTTACCACAATTTCAAATTATTTTCTGCATTAATTTCATTTCTTAATAACATTCCTCATTTAATTGTATTACAATTATTCAATTTCTTAAATTATTAATACTTCTATATTCATTAGAATACTATTCAGTATCAAAATATTAGTATTTGCTACATTATACTTGAAACACAATTTTATTCCCATTTTCTGTCTTAGCATTCAAAACTATTTCATTTATTTTTTATCTCAAGTTAATTACAAAATTCTTAGAAATAATCTCATTCTCAAAATAATTTCAAAAATCCTAACATTAATGCAAAAATTTTTTTTAATAAAATTCAAAAATATAATTATTAATTCCAGAGAAATAAATGTAACAATCTCCACTAAATAAAAAAAATCTTAAAACTTGTTACTTAATTTTTAAACAAATTTTATAACATTAAAATTAAATTTCTAATACGATAAAATTTTAATTTGTTATCATTCTCATAATAAACTGCACATTTTAATCCAGTACAGTAAAAAAAAAAAAAATTTACATAAATTTCAATAGTTATACTCATAGTCTTAACACTTGAAAAACATGTTAATCTATCACTTATTCTCTTACTTTTACATTAAAGAGAACTATATTGATTTATTTTATGCAAGGTACATTTAGACATTAGATATACATTTAGACACCTTAATTATCTTTTTTTGGATATTTCCATATACATGTCATGATACATGCGATGACCATCATGCACACAAATATTATTTTTTCCCTGTAATATATTTTCAAAAAAGCACATTCACCTTGCATTCAGTACAAAAGGATAAATTATATAATGGTTAATTGCATTACAAATAACTACTAAATTCAAATCTATTTATATTTTCTTATATTTTCCTGTAATACTGCATTTTAAAGCTTAAACATAAAGCTATGATAAATGGTTTCTTTTCAGTTCGCTGAATTAAGAATCTAAAAATGTGTAAAAAAAGGAAAAAAAAGCAAAATCAGCATGCATGGCTGTTTCACTTTAACTTTTGTTAATATGTGCAAAGGAATAAAATGCAGCAGCAATGATTAATGACAAAAAGATTACTTATTCTACTTACCAAACCAGTCTTGAAGAGAGACTTTACCGAAAGATCCCATAAAACGAGCAGGACGAATATTTTCAGAAGTAGATTCTAAAACACGACTCCTTATTTCTGGCAGAGGTTCAAATACTACTTCATCTCCACTAATACCAGGTGGTAGGCTGAACTGACTGCTCGATGGAGGTGGGAAAATGGTAAATTCTGTAACATTTTGTGAAGGTGGCACAGATGTTTCATGAACTGAATTAAGTCTGTAATGGCGTTGAGTTAGCTATAAAATAACAAAATTTCAGATTATACTACAATAATAATTCTATGATTAAAAAGACAAAAATTAAATTGTCTAGGAATAGGAAATTTATTTCTTAATAAGAATGATTTAACACAGGAGTTTTTAAAGGAAAGGGACTCTCCTTATATAAAGTACAGAAGCCAATGAAAAGGTATCACAAAAGACATGTCATTTCATCAGGGCATGAACTTCAAATGAACTACAAGTTTTAATGGCTTTTACTATAACATCACTCACTGCTGAAATAAATTAAGAGAATTTTCATATTTGATCAACGATCTCCAGAACTACTGGACAGATATAATAAAATTTAGTGTGAACATAGGTTGACATAATACTGCTACGGATTTGGTATTTAAATAGCTAATGTTAGTTGAATTAAAAATTAAATTGTTCTATTCCCCATGCAGTGTAGCGCGTGATGAATATTATAGGAAAGCTAAGCCGGAAAATTAAAAATACAACAGCACGTGCATTTAACATTTAATAAATAAATATCTCTTTCTGATTTCGAGAAAATTCCTGAAAATTCTCGCGCGCGATTTAAAATCTTATAAAAATGAGGAAAACTTCTCAATTCAGTTGTTGTTAGTTAGTTTGTTGTTGTTTTAAGAGTTTGTTCAGAAAACTGCTCTTGTTGACTGTAGTGAATTCGCAGATTAGCTTTCTTTAGCTGTTTTGAATTAAGTTCTGTTGAACATTTGAGTAGTTAAAAGATAACTACAGTGAGATATTGTAATACTGCACGGAAACTTTAGGAAACTTAAGCACATTTGTTGTGATAATAATAAATTTTGTTCATTTTTCATCGTATTTGTGCATTCATTTCGTAACGAACCCGTACGCACGCAACAATTTTTGGTGTCAGAAGTGGGATTTTTAAATGCCAATTACAAGAGCGATGGAAGAGCAATTCAGGCAATTAAAGACTGCATTTGCTGCTTTCCGAGAAAAGATGGAAGGGGCAATTAACTCTGTTAAAGAGGAGATGAAATTTGGGCAAGAATCTGTTAGAGAGGAGATGAAAACAGTCAAAGAAACATGGATGCTAGTCAAGAAGAGATGAATTTGGGTCAAGAATACGCTAAAGCGAAAATGAAAGCGGTTCAAGAAAAGATGGAAGCTCTTAAATCAGAAATGAAAGTGGGCCAAGAGGAAATTAAAAGAGAAATAACATGCATAATAGAAAACAAATTTGAAGCTATAGAAGACAGTACTGACACGGTTGAAAACAGAGTTGGAGAAATTGAAGAAAAGGTTTCTGCTGTCAAACAACAAATCGAACAAAAAATTGATGACAGAGTTTCTGCAGTTGCCAAAGAAGTGGATAATTTAAAGAAATTCGTAGCGACGGCAGGGAGCAATTCGAATGGTTTTAAAATTTTTATCAATGCCTGCTCATCCGTCTCTGAAACTCCAGGGAAGACCTCCTGGCAAGTGTATAAGACCCAATTTTCTATCATTGCGGATGCGAATGGATGGGATTCCCAAACTAAGGTCTGTCATCTCACCGCTTATTTGAGAGCAGACGCAGCGGACATCCTTCAGACTCTTCCCGAAAACCAAAAGATAGATTTCGAAGCTCTGTCCGGCGCATTGGAGCTGCGGTTTGGAGAGAAACGTTTGAAAGACTACAGTAGACTTCAGTTAAAATCCTGCCAACAGAAAAATACAGAAACACTTCAGGAACTCGCCACAGATGTTGAAAGGCTGTCCCCGCTCGCCTTTGCGGAGTGCCTGACAGAAACAAGGGAAATCCTGTCCCTCCAATACTTCATTGACGGCATCCGGGATCCTGAAATACAGAAAGCTCTATGAATGGCGGATGTTAAAGATCTTAAAAGTGCTCTAGTGTACACCATGAAATTCGAGGCAGCCCAGCAAGCAACTCGTACAGACCGCCACCCAGTCAGAGCTGCTCAAGTCCAAAAGCCAGAGGACCAAATGGCTGCCCGTCTAGATGATTTAACTCAACTCGATGACTTGAGATGGAATATTGGTGACAATAAACCGACTGTAAAATGTTGGAGCTGAAGGACACATACAACAGAACTGCAGAACACCTAAGGGCACGGATGTAAACACCACTCCTAGCAAGCAGCAGGGAACTAATTAGTGGCCATCTCGCGGGGCGGAGGTTGCCAGATAATGAAAAGCCCCAGTTTAAAGCGCTAAGATTTCTGCAGTGAGAGGCGGCAGTAATGGACTTTGCATAATAGGACATATCAATGGAGGTCCCTGCAATATGACGATGGATACAGGAGCCAACGTTACCATCATCTGAAAAGATTTGGCTCAACAACTGGGAAGCAAACTTATCTGGACGCCGCCGTGCATTACGCTCCAGACTATGTCCGGTAAGAAGATCGACATCGATGGAAAAATAAACATTAACATAACATTTGGAAGTGCCGCCTACCATCACACGACATATGTAGTAGAGATTACAGATCCTTGCACATTCGGATTGGACTTTCTAAGGAAATACAATTTTTCCTTGGACTTTAAAAATAATGAATTACATTTTGCATCTGAGCACATAGCCCTATTTGGAATTAATAATGAAGGAGTTAAATCTAGCCACAAAATCATAGCTCAAGACCACATTACAATACCCGCAAGAACAGAATTTTTACTTCCTGGATCCATAGCCGAAAACAGAGATTTCCGCTACGGCATCATAGAATATCCCAATAACTGTAATAGCCCAAAAGGAGTACTAATAGCCTCAACACTCGTCGACCTATCGAGAACGGTTATCCCGGTAAGAGTTGCTAATGTAACTGAGAAGGCGTCGACCTATCGAGAACGGTTATCCCGGTAAGAGTTGCCAATGTAACTGAGTTATTAAGAAAGGTGAAGTGGATGCTGCTTGTACTCCAGTAACTAGCATTGAAAGAAACAGTAACATCCCAGAATCCGTGTCCTCAGAGAGCATTACATCGGAGTTATTGCAGAGTGCGCAATTAAATGATGAAGAGAGGAATGCTGCCGATCGCGTCATTAAAGATCTTCAAGTTGTTTTCTCCCACTCGTCTTCTGACATGGGTTGAACCAGTTTGATACAACATAGAATCGATACTGGCGATCATCCCCTGATCACGCAATATCCAAGATGTCTACCGTTTGCTAAACAGGAAAAGGTACGAACACTTTTAAAGGATATGGAAGAAGGCTATGTCATCGAGCCTTCAGCAAGTCCATGGGCATCTCCCATCGTTCTTGTCAGAAAGAAAGACAGCTCAACAAGATTTTGTGTTGACTATCGCCGGTTGAATGAGGTTACGAAGAAAGACAGTTACCCTCTTCCTAGAATTGATAACATTCTGGACACACTTTCTGGAAGCAACTAGTTCTCAACACTTAATTTAAAGAGTGGGTATTGGCAAGTAGAAATACATCCTTATGACAGAGAAAAGACTGCATTTACTACTAGACATGGACTTTGGCAGTTCAAGGTGATGCCGTTTGGACTAATTATAAATTAAACTGCTTTATTCCCGTGCAGTGTAGCGGGTGTCGAATATTATAGGAAAGCTAAGCTGTAAAATTAAAAATACAAGAGCACGTGCATTTAACATTTAATAAATAAATATCTCTTTTTGATTTTGAGAAAATTCTCACGCACGATTTAAAATGTTATAAAAAGGAGGAAAACCTCTCAATTCAGTTGTTGTTAGTTAGTTTGTTGTTGTTTTAAGAGTTTGTTTAGAAAACTGCTCTTGTTGACTGTAGCGAATTCGCGGATTAGCTTTCTTTAGCTGTTTTGAATTAAGTTCTGTTGAACGTTTGAGGTTAGAAGATATCTACTGTGAGATATTGTAATATTGCGCGAATATCCGAGAAAATTTAAGCATTTTTGTTGTGATAATAATAAATTTTGTTCATTTTTCATCGTATTTGTGCAATCATTTCGTAACGAACAAGTACGCACACAACAATACATACAAAATAAACATTCAACAGTTATAATAGACACACATGTTCATGTGTAACACTCATGGAAGTTTGAAGGCTTGAAACAGCGGTTGCTCTCTCCATGTGAAAGTATGGTGAAAAATGGTGTTTAAGCTAAAACGGGACTTATCAGTGAACAGAACGGTCACCCATTGTTCCGTACTCCAAGCACTGCTGCCTGCACCATGCTAATCGGACTCTCCTGTGAGTAGATGTGAATGGTATGCAAACAGCTGGTCTTCTAGCAAACAACCCTCTCTCATTCAGTCTTCTGGAAATAGTCACCCTTGTTACATGTGTTCCTGTGGCTGCATACAGGTCCTGAGAGCTGAGAAGCTGTAGCCCCTCTATTACGCCTCGCTAAAATGGACAAATAGCAGTCTTCTGTGGCCATCGTGGCTCTCGGACGACCTTGCCCAGGCTTTCTCTCGATGGATCCAGTATCCTAGAACTGTTTCCAAAGATTACACACGATGCTGGGCATTAAAATCTCTGCATATCTGGACTTGCGATTGGCCTGCCTCTAATCTCCCCACAATTCGCCACTTCATTCCATCATCTAAACATTTGTAGTTACTCATTTTTACTGATCCAATATGAATTTAACCGATTTGCTGCAAGATAACACCAAGAAATTTGCCGAGGTGTACTAGCAAACATAATTCGTCTTACCCTCCACACATGCTTATAAAGCATGTTTTTCTGCTGGCTCCACCTACAAACACGCGTACGCTTACGTATTTGCCACTTACTTATTTGCCGTATATTTTTATCTAGAAGCAGTGGTTTTTCCTTCAGTTCAGTTCTTTTCATGCAATTTTATAAAATATACAAATTCTTTTAATTTATTTCACCAGTGTACTTTAACATCACTCAGCTTGGTGTATTAACCCTCTAGCCAGCCAGATCATGTGTGTATTGGGTCAGTCCATAAATTTGTGCGCATTTTTTGGTAAATTTTTAAATAATATAAAAAAACACAATTTAACCCTTTTGCCATCCTCTCCTGTCCACGAAAATTTCTCCCCAGCGGATTTCTGTTTTTCGCAGTGTGTAATAAATTTAACATTATTTTCTCTGTACATCATAACTTTCCATACATAACTTTCGTAGTGGATGAACGTAAATGAATATTAAATAAAATAAAGCATAATGGAAAAGTAATAATATCTCTTCTTATTTCTAACAGCAGGATAATTTGATAACTGATCCAGGCGGTCCACTCCTCCGATTTTGTTGCTGTAATCTTTTACAATTATTGGCTCTTTTACAGTTCTTTTCCGTGTTTCAACATCAATCATCGTGTTATTATGGACTGCACTCATCAAATGTATATCCTTCTTGTCTTTCCAATTCACAACCTCATTTTTTCTCTTTTTCTGCTGAGTAGACATTGAAGCCATCTCTCACTGTCTTGTATCTTATGTAAAATGGCGTGAATATTCATAAAACGCGGGGAAATTCAATTTAAAATAGAATGCTGATTAGTGTTGCCCTCTAGGAGGTATTGGAACAAACAAAAATAAAAACTCAAACAAGTACGCATTTAAAAAGTGTTTTAAATGTTTAAAATCTTTAAAATGTAGAAGCGCGTTACGGCCGCCCTGCAGAAGTTTTAAAATGTAGAAATGCTTGAAGTGCATTACGGCTGCCCTGCAGAAGTTTCACTTGAATGCGCTAGACGCGTTACAGACGACGAAGAGGTTAATAAATTATATATTTTTCTCCATTATCTGCAATGTCTTGCCATCTTACAGGCAGCTTTTTTATGCCATTGCTGTAGAAAGACTCTGGTTTTGATGCAAAAAAAAACTTGAAAGTCCATTGTGTACATCCTGTTTAGAGTTTAATTTTTCCCCCAGTAAAACATTTTGTAAGGCACAAAATAAGTGAAAATTACTTGGGGCAATATCTGGGGAGTAAGTAGGTTGTGGCAAAAGCTCCCAATTAAATTCACTAATTTTTTGTAGCGTTGTTCGAGACGTATGCAGTATAGCGTTATGATGATGAAACAACACTTTCTTGATATTCACCAATCGTGGGTGTTTTTTGATCAATTTTGAGTTTAGACAGCAAAGTTGTTCACTATAAACTTCTGAATTAATTGTTTGATTTGGTTCTGACAGTTTTAAACTTCCTGAACGGGGATTATCGTCAATGCTGTTTTTTCCAACTTAAAAATTTTTAAACCATTTCTGGGAAGTCCTTACACTAATAGTGTATCACCATGCACATTATTAATTTTTATCGCTGCAAACCTGGCAGATTCACCACACGAAAATAAAAAATGTGGCACGGCACGTTTGTACTGATTATCTATCTATATTCATCTTCTATGGGTACTAAAATGCGTTTGATATTTAAGAAATTTGGTGATGAACTGAATAATAAGCTAGTCAAACGACGGCAAGATTCAACAGGGTCAAAATTGTATTTTTTTAATAAATGCGTCATAGTGAATTCCATGCATACTCTTAATTCGCACGAAGTTACGGTCTTACCCGATATGTGTGCCTGCAATAGAACATTTTTATAATGCCTTTAAGTAATTATACACAAATGTATCTTGAAATATACATAAGAAGAAATTAAAGCAGTATACTAAAACAATGCAGGCATAAAGTGGCAGGGGCATTTTGGTATTGTATTCAAGAAAATGCTTTCCTATAGCAATTTTGATAAATTTTGGATTTTAAAGTCAAACCTTTGCCAGCTAGAGGGTCTAATGACATGCTAAAATTAAAAAGCGTGCCAAAATATCATCTTTATGTCTTCAGGCATATTTTTTCATCATAATGTTACTTATAACTAATTCAAATTCAAATCCCTTTGGCAGAAAAATGTGCACTCCCTAAAAATTTTATTCAGAATTTCTAGAAGTAATGCCTTGGAAACAACTAAAATGAGACAAATAGCATATCCTTAATCACAGAACTAACTAACCATTTCAGTATTATTTTGCTTTTTAATATTCAGTTCACTTTCTAAAAAAAATACAGGCCTTTAGGTAGTGTGGGGGGGGAATCCTATGCTGAATATCTGATAGTAAAATTAAGCAAAATATACCTGTATTTTTTTGAGTCTCTATTTTTATAAACTTTAACAGTGGTTCAAAAGCATTTTATATATATTAATGGTAGTCTTGGTTACTAACTCCTATTTTGTATACCAATTAATAAAATTAAGAAAGCACTGCAGTAATAATTATTATTACATAAGAGGGCATGCAAGTGAAATAGAAAAATGCTAAAGTAGAAAATTAAATTAGGCAAAAAAAGCAATTCTAGAGTGTCACAGCAAAAATTTTTTGCTCCTGAAAGAGACAGACCTATGCTAGATCATCTTCAAAGCTGGCAGGGTCTTATTAAAAATCAATGCCAATCTAAGGCTGCATTTTTGCCTAATTTTGAAAGAACATGTATCAAATTGACAAAATGGAGTGGTGGATATGAATACATTTTAATTAATTAGACTGTAATATTAAAAAAAATGCTTTCAATTATAACTATCAGCACAATACTGCATATGCAGTTAATAACAATTCATAAATACAAAAATAGTTTTTATAAATTTAAAGGTATTAAACAAATTATATATACCACTACTATAAATAGTTGTAAAATAGTTAAAAATAGTATATATAGTTATAGTTGTAGAGAGTTATAACAACTATATATAGTAAAATAGTTATAGTTGTATATAGTTAAAACTGTTAGTATATATAGTTAAAACTACTAGATATAGTTTTTTATAAACTTGAAGGTACTAAAAACAAACCACATACAAGTGAAAAATTTATGAATATGAAATAAAATTTAAAAAATAATAAAAAGTTCTAAATTATAAAATTTTACAGGTAATGTTCTGTTATCAGGACCAGATTCAGAACTGTAATTATGGATGTAGGTGATCATGTATGCATGTATATATGTACTTACGAATGTACTATGTGTGCATATATATATGCACATACATACACACAGTTCTGAATCCGGTCTTGATAACAGAACAGTACCAACTTACAAGTACTATATGTTCCATAGCTTAATATTTCCTGAAAAATAGGCTAAAATTAGCCTGGACTGTAATAAGACATTTTCATATTTAATAAGACATTCTGAAACATTGAAAATTTCTTTAAAATATTAATAGAGTATATATTTGTAATAAATTTGAAATTAAAATTCACTTCTTTTGTATTCCTACAGGTTTCATTCAAAAATTAAAACTATTTACGCTAAACAAAATTAAAGGAAACACTAATACAGTACTGCTTCCTTCTCATACTGAAGTCAATGAACTATTAGTAAAGTTTACACGTAAATTAAATACCAGCAAAGTGCAGAAAATATTTCAAAAATACATGCCTTTTTCCATTTATTGCGGCACCACATACAACCTATGAAAGCAATAATGATAGTTGAAACCCCAAAGGCACTTGCAGCAATTAATATCACAGAATTGTCCATGTTACCTAATAAAATGTATGATTATTAAGCTTACAAAAATTATATAAATAACCTGATAAAAAGAAATTTTTTTATCAGAATGATAAAAATTTGAAAATGTTTGAAATAGAGAAAAAAGGAGAGGAAGATATAGTGCAATTAGGATAAAATGCAATTAACACTCACATTTCTATTTTTTGACAGGACACATAACATTCATTAATACATAAATGAATAGTACTAGTTAAGTATTAGAGGAATTATCTTGGCAGAATGTGGCACTTTTTTATAAAAGAAAAATATTGATAACATATAATTGCAAATAATGATTTATACGTAAATATTTTACATTTTTATTAGGTATTCACCCCAGATATAAATTGATAAACATATCTACAGAACTTGTTTTTCTATAAAAGTAGCAAAGCAACAACCTTGTGTTTGACATAGAAGAACGTCAAGAACTCTATCAATTTCAAGGGCAAACAGGTACAAGTCCTCAGGAGTAATGTATTAACACAACTACTTAAGTAGAACTTGCCAAATTTTCATAATGAATGAAACTCTGGCAACTATGTGCATAACCATTCTTCCTGCAACCATGCTCATAACAAACTTCAGTGAAGCAATGCTAACATTTTTGTATGCATTCTTTTTTGTCGTATTCCAAGTTATGATGGTTTTTAATAAACAAACAAAAAGAACATGGAGTTTGCAATTTCAAGACAAATTTAACAAAGGGCTCATATAAACATCCTACAGTTCACCACTGAAGATATCATAATGGACATTTTGTACCTCATTTAATGTTGCAAAAACCTAATAGTATTACTGTTGCTCAGAAAGGATAAATATATTTTACTTTTATATACCACAGCAATATTTGAAGACATTTAGAGAAATTTCAAGAACTTTCAGCTCAGAGTAATTGTCGAGTGGGTTCCATTCTGGTAATGAAAAAGGCCGATTTCCTTCCAAACAAGGAACGAACCTAATAAAAAAATTAATTTCCCCAACTGTGATCCCCAATTCTTCAAAATATATAGTTTTCACAAAATTCAAAATTTTGATAGACCATAAATTTAAAGGTTAAAATAAATCAAAAAGCTTAGACAAATGCAGTGTTTGAATAATTTTTATTAATTTCAAGGGTTACCTGATATATGGTGCTTGCAAAATCTGAGAAGTGTTTTTTTTTTTTACTTCAGAAGATGGACCTATATCAGTTAATTCTTAAAACTGACAAAAGATTTTATGTCAAGCTGCTATTTTTGCCTTACTTTAATTTTACATGTTTCTGTCAGTTAAGTATGACATACTTTTATCTGATCTTGAATGTCAGCAATATTAATTTTTCTAAACCTACTCTGGAAGTAGATTTAAGTAAGATAAGTATGTTTTACAGAAATATAAATTCTAGTAGTATTGGAAATCTACAACTTTAAAGTATGTACCTTCAAATGTTTGATATGTGCATTTTTTGGTTATATGATACCTGTTCCAATAGTTGATCTGTTTTTTGTAATACCTACAAGACACATAATGGCCTGGCATAATAATTAACTGGCATGTCGGTCTCCAAAGCCACAGTAATCCTGTTTTGCAGATCACTTATAGTATTGGGTACAAATACTTTGCTCTTCATTTAATATTTTAGGAGATCATCAGACCAGATAAGCTGAGCAAAATGTGTCCAAAAGCCCATTTGTTAGGATTTAAATATAACTATCAGTATTCAACAGTCTTACCACTCATGGACCTCTTTTTCAGATTATGAACTGCATATATATAACACATTATAAAGAAGATTTTCACATTTTACATTTCTCATGTTTTGTTATATTTTTTCCAAAAATTTGTCTGTTACATGCATTAATCCTTCACACGTTATATTTGTAAAAGCAAAGCACTGCACCTAGTCTTCTGTGAAAAAATACTATTGTGGAAATCAAATATAAATCCAGTACTTTAATTATACTGAGATTCAAATACAAAAATCTGACAACTTTTCTAATGTAATATGTACGTTTCTTATGTATTGAAATTGGGAGAGAATTTCAAATTTTATTACCGTCTTTTTCCGAAAATAAGACACTGTCTTACTTTCTTTTTTGGTCCAATAATACGCGCTAGGGCTTATTTTCGGGGGAGGGCATATTCATATATTTTATATTCATATAAAAGCATATTCATATATTTTTATTTAATATTTATTTTACACAGAACACAGAAATTTAAATTTATTCAATTACAGTCATGTCATCTTCTTCTGGAACATCGTTATAAATAAAATTCTGAATTATATTCTGATTTTCTTCCAAATTCATTTCCTGTTGAATCATTGGTCCAAATCTCTCACGTCTTGCGATATAGCTATCGTTAAATGAATACTTCTTGTCTAAGTAGCCTGTTCGTAGTGCATTGCAAACATCACTATCAGTTATTTTGACCCATGAATTTTCTACCCAATTCACAACTTCTTGTAAGTCTGGTTTTACAAAATTACCTCGATGATTTCTAACCATTCTGTTTTCAATATATTCATTGATTTCCATCCGCAAATGATCCTTGAATGGCTTGTTTATTGCAATGTCAAGTGTCTGGAGGTAACCAGTCATTCCTGCCAGAATCATTATTTGATCAATTTTCCTCTTAGCAAGAAAGTTTTTCATGTCTTTAGCGCGGTGAGTACTGGCTGAATCCCAAACTAGTAAACTTCTATTCTGACCCCTCAACAGTGGTGACAGCACAAAATCAACCCACTTTCTTATAACTGCTTGGGTGCACCAGGCTTTTTCACTTTCAATGACATAAAACCTGAAATACGTTGAATCTGGTCTTTTTTACCTTTAGTGATTAAAAATGGTGATACTTTCTTGCCATCTAGATGAATCACCAAAATACAGGTGACATGTGCACTATCGTAACCGGTAGAAGGAACGTAAATTGACGAAGAAGCCGTGTGGTGAACTTTTGTTTGAGCTCCTTGGCCTACAAATACCGCAGTCTCATACATAGCAATCATGCTGGAGAGTTGGTATTTCGAAAAATCGATGCCATCAACAAAAAGCTTAAATGTAAGTGCACGCTTAACAACTTCATTGTCTTCCAGCTTAAACAATATTGCTGATCTCCTTAGAGACAGTTCATATCGTTTAAGGAAGTTGTCCAACCAGTGTGACGATGCTTTAAATTCTTCTGTGGATATATCAAATTCAATTGCTGTTTCAAGGGCAAATTTTTGAATATCAACCCTGCGCACAACCAAAGCCATTGCTCTCCTGCCTGTAATCCTTTCCCAGATGCATCTTCCAACTCAGAAAATAACGACTGCCGACCTGATCTAACTCTGCATTTTGTCTCATTTCCTTGGTCCACCAGTTGACACAAGTAATCGTAGTCTGCACACCATTTACGAACCATACGGAGATCCAGCATCTTCTCTTTACAGAATGCTACAAGATTTACACCCCTGGAGTCTTCCACGATTCCCTTTTTGTACTTGACGGAATAGCTCTTTCGTTTTGTACTCATTTTAACTAAGGTTAAAAATTATTCACTTTATTTTTAAATAAAATTACGTATGAGGAAATAATCAGACTTACAAGACTAAAATGAATGAACGTTGTATACCTGCACTGTCGCTCAATGTAGACTGCTGCCTTATGTTGTATTTAAACATAATGAGAGAATATTAAACATAATGTTGAGAAATTAATGCCTTATGTTGTATTTTTAATACAACATAAGGCATTAATTTCTCGGAATATTTTGTTTCAAACATTTCTCTGAAATACGAGTATTAGGAAAGCTAAACATATTATTACTTAATAAATCAACAGCATTTTTTAACGAATTCTTTTTGTCACATTATTTTATATTTTAACTAGGGATTATTTTCGGGGGATGTCTTATTTTAATAAGAGTTCCGAAAATCACGATAGGGCTTATTTTCGGAGGATGTCTTATTTTCAGAAAAAGACGGTAGATACATAAAACAGTTTAAAAATTTATATATTAACCTTTTCAAAAATACAGTATATTGAGAATTTTTACTATCAATTTATTCAATGTGTTAAATTTCTTAAAAAATAAACATCACACTAAAATGCAATACATTTTAGAAAAAGTTAAGAAAACAAATTATAATTTATTAGTATTTAGAGACTTTCTGAAAAAAATATAAGCTTGTGACTTTCTGAGCTAAATATTAGAAAAAGGAAAAAAACCAACATATCTTCTGCACAAGAAAATTTGAGAAAGCCTTTTTCATGTGCATTTATTACTTGATGATCAGAAAATAAATGCTCTCTGTAATTTTTGGTGCTCCAAAATGAAGCAGAATGTTCTATACAGCAAATAATTTTTGGTTTTGAGATACGATATCATAAAAAAGGTACAGGTGATTCACTACTACACTTTTTTTGAGGGAGACTTAAAATTTTATTCCATATTTCACATGAGGAACCTCTGAATTTTATACATTCACACCATTGCCCTTTCATAAAAATAAAAGAAAATTATTACAAATCTAAACAAAAAAGATAACACAGTACAAAGTCTGAGATCCGGACTCAGATGGACTTTTTTTTTTTTTTTAAATTTAATTATGGCAAAGCACACTAGGTTTGTTTTATTTTTGTATGGCAAAGCACACTAGGGCTATCTGCCTATGGGGAGGGATGCCTTCATGGAGAACTTTCTAAGGGAAATTGACTTATATACACGCTACACATCGTAGGGACTTTGGTGATCTCCAATTTGAGATTTTTTCGGATATTAGATACTTAGTTTAAATCTAGTAAAATGGAAGATAGAAATTATTAAAATTAAAAATATGAAACTGTGATTTACGAAATAATGAAGCAGTTATGATCTAAAGGGTATAAAAATTTACGAATAAAAGCTTAATATTTATTTGTCTAGCTTACATTTCTTTCAATTTGTTTTTATTTGTTACATTTCTTTCAGTTAAGCTATTTAAGTTACTTTTTTTCACTTCTAGCATCGTAATTTTTGGTATCAATTTAGATTATTACTTGAGCTCTTATATATGTTAAATTTAGCACTTAATAACTTTTTTTCTTTATTTTACATGAAAATATACTTAAACAATTGCTTATCTTGTAAAATAATTTTTGTGAGCACTATTCAAATTATTCCAAAGTTTTAATTGATAAAATCCATCAATAAAGTTTAAAACTAATAAAACAACACAATACAGACTATTTAGAGTAAGAAGTGACAAAATTTCAAATGAAGACTGAGTGTGGTAAATCTTGAAGCACGGAGAAGTATCACTTTCTAATGCTTAGAAAAAGTATCACTTTCTAACTCTTTAGAAAATGAATCCTCACTCTCATCTGCATTAGTAAATAGTTCATTAGCCATACAAGGGTATTCTTCCACTGATAAATAGTGCTTTCCTGCCATAATAGACTGGAGGTGAGGCTTTCAAAATAAAAAGAGAAGAAATGCAAATGTATCTGAAGGCAATGCAAAACGTAACAGAACTTCACATAGTAACACTAAAAGAGGAAAAAAATAGAATAAAAAAGGAATTGGATATAAATCAGACAGGCAAATGTTTATATTAGCACCTGGGAATTTAAAAAGCCCACCTCTGTTTATGCTTTCCCTCCCCACCCTCGCAACAGTTGATAAGTAAAATACCAAAGTCAGGTAGAATATATCAAACTCAAGGTCAGAAACCTAAAACTGTGTTCATTTCAAATGTAATAGCCATAGGATGCCTTCTTGAGGCCTTCAGAAAAATGTTCCAGCTGAAAATACATATATGCATCACCCGCTCTCTGAATGCAATTTCTAGTAATGTGTGGATGGGACGCCCGCCTGTAAGAGACGTTCTTAGGGAATGCGTATATGGGACGCCCATCCTCAAAGGGTTAATTGCCTTATACCAAGGCAATTTTTAAATTTGGTTAATCATCTGTCAAATATGTGCACTCAGTTTTTAAATTCAATTCTTCATGAAATATTTTGGCTAGAGCCATTAGCATTGGACCCGTCAATGGCACAACCTCGCTGCAACGCTGTCTGACCCATTCAATCATCATTTGGTCATGACTGTCTTTTTTAGCATATAGAATAATTTTTCTTTTATTCATTGCAGGTGGTGTATCAGAATCCACAAAAAATAACCTGTAAAAAATAATAAGCTACATCAAATCAAAATGTTAAGGAACATTGCAATCTGCTATATTAACTGAAATTCCATGGAATCTGTAAAGTATAATTTTAGCCTAGCTTAACAGCTTCCGCTATACATTATTGACTATGTATCATGAGTTTGTCAACAAAAGACAAGTTGTTCCACTAAATTGTGTCTTGCTTCTATCATGCACTGAGACAATTAAGTCTGAATTGCATTAGTTTAGTTATTTATTATACTAATGTCTATTTCTTGCACATTCTTAAGGCTTACCTGAGTAGTGAATAAATAAATTCTCAAATATGCTTTCGGCTTATTGAGGGCCAGCACTAGATAGCTGCAGCATCAGGTGGGCCGGGCCACCTGATGCTGCAAGTCCTAAATTCTGCTACCAAGTGCCTCCCTAGGTTCTAAATTTTTGCCACCCCTAAATTTTAGGTTTCAGTGCTTTCCCTAAATTCTAAAAATTTTGTCACGCTTTAATTTTGTTGCTCAGTGCTTAAATTGCAATTTAACAATTCTGGAAATTTTGTCTTCCCTAAATTCTGGCACCCAATGAGGCCATAAGAGGCCAACGAGGTGCTGGTTTTGGAATTATGTGAATAACAAATCTGTTATTCTTAATTCAAATAGCATTAAATGTAATCTTTCAGCCTATGAGTATCATTAACAAAATTTATTTTTAGCATATTGTTAAATTTTTCGTTATCAACATTTCTTAGCGCATTTAACTTAAATCTGTAATAATCAACAAGTGTAATGTCAACAGCAAAGGTTGCCACACTCTTTATTATTCAATTACTAATGTGGAAAAAAAAATGCTTAGGCATTGCTGCATGAGTCATTTCTTCAAATGTCATGTGCTGGATAAACATGAGGTGATGAAAGCAAAATATAATAAATAATGATTTGCCAGGTTGGCATCAGCGATATAAAATATTAGTATATGTAAAATGAGTAATGTTTCTATGTAGAATGTTTTGGTTTGAGATGTATGCTAAGTAGATATGTAGGTTCAGAGTCAAATTATTGATGACATAAATTTATGCTAAAATGATGGTTTCTTCAATAATGAGGTATTTTATTTAGCACCAAAGTGAAATTAAGAATTGGAACTTCCCACAGGTTTTATTATGGAAGAAAAAAATCAAATGTGCATCCATATAACATTAAAAAAAAAAAAATATATACATGAAATTAAAAATATGAAACCGTAATTTATGAAATAAAGCAATTATGATCTAAAGGGTATCAAAATTTACAAAAAGAAAAAGCTTAATATTTATTTGTTTACTTTATTAAACAAACCAGAAAACTATTTGATGTGTATTCGTGATATTTATAATGACGAGGAATTTGATTTAAATCATATCAAAGACGGAGTACATCGAGATGAAATACTACATTTAGTAAGGAATTATAAGCCGAATAAAATAAAAACATCTGCCCTCAAGATAAGGATAGTGCAGACAGATCAACTTCCAGTTTATTGCGCGCCACGTCGTGCCCCCCCCCCCCCCCCCCCCGCAGAGCAGCGTGAAATTGATAAATATATTTCGGAATGGTTAGAGAATGAAAGGATACGCCTTTATCCATTTTTTGCAGTAATTCCACTTTTTGTTTGACGGACATCGAAACATGCTTTCGCTTTGTAGATCCTTTGGTATCTCCAGAATCAGAAATTCTTTTTGACATAATCAAAAGTTCAAGCTTACTTTTATAAAATTGCTCTAACAGTCTGCAAAATATAATAAGCCGGATACAATTAGAAGATTAAGGAACAACATTAACTGAACTAGATAATTAGATAATTTTAGCTTAGCTTATACCGTCCGTTATACATTAAATGCGCATGCGTAATCGTATTATGCGCATGCGCAGAAAGTTTGTAGCTTTGAAGTCTGGATTATAGATCATTCTGGATTATGGACATCCGGATTAAAGACTTTTGACTGTATTATATATCTATTACTGTAAATCCTGGAAACTAATTTTTCTGCCTGATCTTATACTATAATATACAGTACAAAATCTGTAATCCGGATGTCTATTATTCGGAATGATCTATAATCCGGACCTCAAAGCCACAGACTTTTTTTTTTATGCTTTACGCATGCATGCAATGCGTTTCACACATGCACATTAAATGTTACAATGTGCATTTAGCACAAAAATGAAGCAAATGAAATAACTTATATTGAAATAAATGTTTAATAAAGTAAACAAATAAATATTAAGGTTTTTTTTTTTTGTAAATTTTGATATCCTTTAGATCATAATTGCTCTTTATTTCATAAATTACGGTTTCATATTTTTAATTATATAATTTCTGCATGCCATCTTACCAGATTTAAATTGATGATCTATAATCCGGAAGAACCCTCAATCCAGAATCGCGGAAGTCCTGACGAGTCCGGATTATGGACTTTGTACTGTATATACAGGAAACTAGTTTCCAGTTGTTTGTTGGTCTTATTCGGCTTAATCCAACCTTTCTCAATGGGCTTACAACTGTCAAGTTTAACATTGGTTTAACCATGCTCAGCTGTTTCCTTGTGGTCATAATTTTATATTTCTTTCATGGCATGATCAAGCTCCTTATTAATTCCCTGGATATGTCATTATGTATCTTCTCTGGATGTGCCATTAAATTTTGAGATGACAGATCTTAAAACACTGCATTAAAATCCTCAGTATTTTAATTTTTTAGCTTCCATACAGTCCAGAAACTCTCAAGCTTATAAACTTGTGGAGAAATATCAGGCTTGGCCAATTATTTTTCTTCCCACTTTGCAACTCCTTATTCCAGCTTTTCTTTGTGACAAAATCAAGTTCTGGATCTCTAGTTAGTTTTAAAAAAGTCCTTTGCATGAAATATCCTCAACAAAGTTGGCTGTAAAATATTTTAATAAATCTGAGTTATTTAAGTCCAACAACTCTCTACGGAAGCTATAATCACAGTAAATTATAACAAAAAGCACTAGCTTAACACACAGAATTACCACTCACCATCAGCTGAGTGGTAAAGTTGCTGAACACTGGTAGTTATGACCTGGATTCGATTCCAGGCTAAAGGGCTGACTGCATGGGCATTTTCATGGTTTTTTTCCATATGCAACATGTAAACGAGTCAGGTTCCCTTAGAAAGTCCTCCACAAAGCCGTCCCTTCCCCGCAGGCACATGCTTTACCATAATTAAGTAAACCAAACTAAACTAAACCTTAACACACAGAACATGAGGTAGAAAGTCACCAATGCTATGGGAGCTAAGAGTGTAGTTGACTCCACCTAATTCTAAATGTCTATAAGACAAGCAGCTTTGATTTCATAATATTCAATCTCTACAAGCTGTGACAAGCAAACTCCGCCCCTCCCTTTTTTTTTATTACAAGACAGAATGTGAAGAGCATCTTTTTCTAAATGGGCTCAGCTCTATTATGCATGCATTTTATAATATCCATATCCAGTTCATAATGTATGTCTTATTCATGCACCAGCTGAAATGAAATGCAATATAATTTTGCATTATAAAAGGTACCACTGTAATTTAATTTTAATAAAATAAAAATTTAAAATAATTTTAAAGCCTATCAGACATAGGACTGTTTTATTTTAGAATAAAAAGCTCTATAGTTAAGGGGGGGAACATGCATGCTTTGCTTAATTTTGTTGAGACAAACATGCTATATTTCTTTTAAACAAAATAAAATTCCTCTACTTGCATTATAATATGTTTATACAAGTTTTGTTCACTTTATGAATGTACAACATTCCTGAAAAACCCTTCTGTTAGCCAAAACAGTGGAACATGAAAGCATAATTACTATTTACATGGAAAAAGCCTTTTAATGCCTCCAAGGTCATCAAAATATTTTCAGTCTCTCATGCCAGTTCTTTTATGTTTTAAACATTTTTTAAAACCTAAAAATAACTGTAAAAGAAAGAATAATTTAAAAAATATACAAACCATATAGTCAAACCTCATTAAACAGGCATTAAAAGGATCACGATTGTTACTTGTTATTAACAAATATATACTAAAAATGAAGACAGTAGTCTCTTATACTGAGGATCTGGAGATTTAGAAACTGCTAGTTAATGGAGGTTTGGGCAAAAATATATTTAAGGGTGCCCATTGGCGATTGACCACCAAGGCACAATTTTAAGATGTGCACAAACTACACAAAATCAAAATAACAAGCCAAAGAACTGCAAAAACTCGGTGTCCATGTATACATCGATCTATTTTTCAGTTTATAAAAATCAGAAAATTGCACAAACTCGCCACTGTGCACTCTCTTGACTTTGTCCATGTACACATTGATCTATTTTTGCTTAAAAAAATCAGGAAATGATGGCACCCTATAATGTTAAAACAAAGTTACTCATCACCAAAACTGAACAAAATTTGTAGCCAATCGAAGCTCAGTAAACTACATTTTAAATTACACAATGAAATAACATAAACAAGGAAATACATCTTATCGCATATACACACTACAAAAAGGAAATATCAACTAACCATATTTAGAAATTTCCGTGTCTTCAGTCTGTTGCACACAAAATTCCTTAACGGCATCCAAACACTTTCAAAAATTATCTGAGCTAGAATATACATACTGCCATCATCACAGATATTCACAAAAATAGGAGTAAAAAATATTCTCCATAGTGACGAAAGCATTTCTGCATGAACCTCTCTTGCGACAAACCCATTCAAACCATCTGATTGATCTTTACATACAACCATACGCATTTCCTTTGCACAAACAGGATACTTATAATGACTACTGTTCCAAAAGAAAAAAAGAAAAAAAGGAAAATAATATAGTACACATTAATTACAAATATTTCTTGGCTGGAACTGAGGCATATATCAAACTCTAAAAAGAAGATTCCAAATCTTTCATTTAAATTCAAATTTATTAATGTTTACATCTCAAACCAAAATAAAAACTACAACTAAAAAAAAAAAAAAAAAAAATTCATGGAATACAGATAACATTGCCACACAAAAAAAAACTAATCATTCTCTAGAATTACTTCTTGATCAAGAGTGACATCAGATTTCATGGAGCTCTGGAGTTCAAGAAGATAGTAACAAAGTAAGTAATGAAATTTTATGGAGTCATTTCATTACTTAGTAGCTTTCCTTTCAACTACTAAGTAAACCTTCATTTTCACACCAGTCAATTAGTGCTTTCATTTCAAATCATACAGAAACTTCACATTAATCTCATCACATACAGTCATATTACGGTGTACAGCACAAAATAAGCAACGTACATCCTAAATGACATCCAAAGCAAAAATAAGCCCTTACAAATATTGGCTAAAGTGCAAAATCGCCCACTTATTTGTTTGGTGCTTTTTACAAGAGTAAGAAGAATTGGATTTGGCTGATCTTTGGATTATGGTAACTTGGCGATTTTTTGGCGAAAATTTGGCGACCAACTCTGCTACAGCAACCCTCTATTTTTTTTTTCGCCGCCATTTTGTCTTCACGAAGTAAAGATATATTTCTTTTCTTTTTATTTACTCAACACTTTTTCCAACAATCTCCTAGCCGAATTACACTTATGCTAGAAATTTTATGGAACAAAACTGCTTAATCATGACAAATATTAACTGCAAAATTGGGAAAAAGTGCAGAATCGCAAACTCCTTGCCGCGTTTTTCAAAATCGCACATACACAGTAACCATGTACATGTCGACTTATTTTTACTTAAAAAAACATCCCAGAATTGCACAAAAATGGCATTGCGCACACTCTTGACTTTATCCATCTAAACTGCTATTTTCTCATAAATTACAAAAATTTGCACGAAAATGCATTAAAATTTTGTGAATCTTTTAAACTTGGTAAAAAGCACGTATATGAAATAACCTGATCGCGAAAAAGTATATACCCTATCCAATGATGAACATTTCCACGTATAATATAAATAAAATATCCAAAAACTTTTACCTCTAAATTATCTATTATAAACGTCACTAACAAATTCATAACAAAACATTAAAACTGGTTACAAATACTTACTGTCAAATATTTAAATTATTTCCATGCACGTTTACATCCACTTAAACGTATACCAAATTGCTATAAACATATAATTCACAAAACTATCATTTAATTAAAATATAATTAAACCATGTACATGTTGACTTATTTTTACTTAAAAAAACATCCCAGAATTGCACAAAAATGGCATTGCGCACACTCTTCACTATATCCATGTACACTGCTTTTTTTCTCATAAATTAGAAAAATTTCACGAAAATGCATGAAAATACTCAACGTATTCTACTCAAACGTATTCCAAAATACTACAAACATATAACTCACAAAATGACGATCATTAAATTAAAATATAATTAAATTAAAAAACATTACTTAAAATATAAATAAGCACATACATTAAATTAATAAAAATTAGATTACAATCCTAATTACTTTAAACTAAATCATTGCTAATAACAATTTTCCATAATACCATATTAATTTATTTACTCCTTACATTTAGAACAATGCATAAAAATAATATCCTCAAATGATTAAAAATACTAACTTACCTAATCTTCTTCAGAATCTTCATTACGTGGCACACCCACTTCCCTACAGAAAGAGTTCCAATCGGCTGCAGTACTACTGCTAATTTCTTTCACTTTACATAACGCTATGCAATCCGAAAATTAATCAACACTATTTCACACAACACACAATGAAGCTTAATACAAAATAATATAGTACTACCGATATTTTTTAAATTTTTACCCCCTTTTCCGATTAAAGAACTGTAATTCGTCCATTAATGTCACATGACATATTTCATGATCTCTCATTTCCCTCACACAAAATAATGCGTAATCGGAACTGAGTACTTCTCGCATTATTACCAAAGTCCTAGGTAGTAGTAACCTTTATCGCCTCCAAAATGTCGCCAAACTACCTTTTACCATATTCCAAAGATCAGCCTTGAATTTTTGTCAATTTTCTTTGACTTTTTGAGTGAAAATAGGTTGATGTGTACATGGATAAAGTCAAGGGAGTACACAATGTCATATTTGTGCAATTCTAGGATTTTTTTTTAAGTGAAAATAGGTAGATGTGTACATGGATATCAAGCATGTGCAATTCTTAAAAACACGCCAAGCAGTGGGCAATTCTGCACTTTCACCCAAATATTTTCTCATTAGTCAAATTCACCGCACTCATTCAAGCAATCACGTCGTAATAGGGTTTCCATAACATTCAACTACTCAGGTTGCCGTAAATGAAACAACTTGATGATAATCCAGGGACACCCTAAAATATAGACTAACCGGAGCTTTGACTTTGAATAGAAATATCATTGCACAATGTACCCTTCAAAACTGAAAAGAGAGTGAGCACACTCGTAGCCATAAAAGACCACTGTGCATCAAATATTTAGCAAAGGAAACTAAGATAATGTAAATAAACATATGACATACAATACGAGACTGAAAAGATGAAGATCACTTATTAATTTTTTATCATCATTTGAATCAGTAAGATCACTGCATCTGGCCCGGTGTTGAAAGTTGAAATTTGTTATATTCTAGTTCAAATGAAAGGTTTGAAGCAAGACACGTGTTTGGATTCTGAAAATGAGAAACTACTTTTATCATGTAGTTTTTCATATGTAATCAAAACAGCTTGCATAAACTGTCTTAAACCTGTTAACTGTATTAAAATTAATGAGATTTTTCTGAAATCATTTCTCCAGCAGCCGAGCAGTAAAGTCGCTGAACACTGGTAGTTTGCTTCGAGGTTCGAATCCCGCAAATGGGCTGGCTGCATGGGCGTTTTCGTGGTTTTCCTCATGTGAAACGTGTATATGAGCCAGTTCCCTTAGAAAGTCCTCCACGAAGGCATCCCTCCCCTTAGGCAGATAACCCTCGAGTCTTTGCCATAATCACACACACAATCTGAAATCATTCCATATAATAAACACCAAGTCATATTTTTCTTTCTACTCTTCTTCGTAAAAGCAGAAATTTTCTTTAGATTTCTTTTATTCACGAGAAAAGGTAATATTTTAGATCTTTCACAAATCAGTTTCACAAAACAAAAGTTCCTTAAGTGAGGATAGCTATATTTCAAATCCGATTACCCAGATTTTACATAAAAATTTACACATTACATTTATTCATAAAAAGGATTGAAAGTTAAAAAATGGACAGTTAAACAGCAGTATATATATGCAAAAGCTAATGATTTTAGTAAAAGTTATTTTTATGCAGCAATATAAAACAGCAGGAGCTACTGAAACAATATAAAAGAGAGTACGTTTTATTAATAATGGTCATACGACTATAAGAAATGTGTATTAATATAAACAAAAATGCGAAGTTTGAAAATTTAGAAAGTAAAATAAACTTTGATAGGATAATAAAGACCTCCCAATACAACAGAGACCGAAGATGTCATCTTTATTTAGAAGCTATGATATACAAATCTAGACAGATTCAGAATTAGTATGCTGGAGAAATTGCAAAGTCAGTATAACATGCTGCTGTAAACTTAATGACACATCCCATTTACATATTAATAATTTTAAATCTAGCAGCAAAGTTACTGCATTCATACAGAATTCTCAAACACTTGAATGTACAAAACTAACAACAGTATTTTTGAATAACAAAAATTAAGTACCTATTATTAAAACATAAACAATCATGCAACTAATTTTTAAACAAACTGTAAAATTACCGCTAAAAGACTAATATTACTTTTAAACTTCCTATAAAGGGTCAGAAAATAATCAAAATATGATAATAATTACCTCCTCCTCCGACAGCCATTTCGATATAGATTGTAATTCTCTAATTTATATTATGGATATTTAATTTGAGCACAATATAGAGTTCTCTTGATTACCTTCTCCATTGTTGCTAAACTGAGAGCTGAATAATAGATTATGAAGCATTTGCGAAATTTATTACGTTCGAATTTATTAAACCTGCTCATACATAAATCACATAATGATGAAAAATTAAGTAAACACTTTTTAGTCAATGAAGGGGCGTGTTGTTATTGTGAACCTTAAATTACGAAATAAATTTTTCACATAGCTTGCAGATGAATTCCACAAATAACTTTCAGATGGCTTGCTCTAAGCCAAGGACCTGAACTCCATTTTTAGCATCTATGTTTTTAGCATCATATTATTAATTTTTTTTTTCTCTTGAAGCAATAAAAAAATTAGCTCATCTATGAATTTTTCACAAATACGAGTGATTCATGAAACATTCCATGCATCACTCCTATTTGTCTCATCTGATTTGAACTGTAGGAGGTCATTCTAGGCTACTAAAAGGGTAACTCTAGTAGCTCTAGTATAGTCTACTATTTAAAAGCAAATTTGAAAAACCAATCGGGATTGTAAATAACAACAGAAAACAAAAGGTTATGAAAGACGGAACAAAAGGTTCACTCAAATGACAAGAACAGTCTAACCAGGGAAGACTTCTTAATCTTCACTAAATAGAGAAAAATTGAACAAAACCTGCAGTTCTATGGAACCTCACTGCCTTGGGCTAAGCAGGTCACTTATCTTAGGGTGATCCTAAAAAATTCTCCCACATGGCCCCTACATAAACACTCTATTATTCAGAAGTTTCGTGTTCGTAAAGTTAAATTCAACCCTTTAATTACCCGAAGCAACAGAAAACAAAAGGTTCACTCAAATGAACTACAAGTTCTCCAGATGAATGAATGCCATAATTTAAAAAATTAACAACTCTTTATTCAGTTAGAATACAGCCGTAAATTTGCATTGCCAACATAAATAAAGTCAAAAACACTCCTTTCTAAAAATTACGTTTAAAAAAAATGGGGGGGGGGAAACTGAAAGCTTTCAGATTTTACATTACACCCAAAGGAGAGATTTTTTAACGTTTTCTGTGTTTACCTTTATTTATTCAATATCATATTCTTCGCACTTAAACCATAAAATTCAATTCAACAGCAATATCACAAAATAATTTTAAAATGAGCATATCTTTAGAATTTCCGATACACAGTCTCGCACGCAAGCTTTCGACCATGTCTGGATAGATGCATTAATATACAAAATCAACAATCTGGGCCTTTCCAGATTACATTACTCACATAATTATAACCTACCTATAGGTAGACACTTTGTCGTTTACCTTCCTAACACTTACTCCACTAAACGTCTGGTTTCAGCTGGCGTGACCCAGGGGTCGTTACTAGGGCCTACACTTTTGAATATTTATGTGAACGATATACCCACCACACCCAACACTACACTAGCAATGTATGCTGAAGACATAGCGGTCTTTGCTCAAAATGCATTTCTTAGCCCAGTCATTCAACATCTTCAAAATTATATGCATGCACTAGAGGAATGGCTACTGAAATTGAAAATTCAGGTCAACGTTGAAAAAACGTTGCCATAGTCTTCACTAATCCTGAGCCTGTCGAGTTATTTCCTGCAAATACCTTTAAAACTATCGCTAATTTTTGACCCAACTTCCCGTAAAATGTGGGGAAAATAAGCCTAGACGTTTGAGAAATGCTAACTAGTTCTTTTGTTATATCTCTTCCCTCCCAGAATTTTACATCAATGGTTCCGCCTAAAAGAGATTGATGACACCGTAAACATTAATAGATGCGAGCTGTCAAGAGCATTGCAAATAAATAGCTTCTCTCTGACAGACCATGGGAGTGCCCTAAGGTAAAATCAACATTTCATGAGTAGAAGGTTGCAAAACTACAAAACTTAAGCGTTTTCTTTCACAGAAATATCTTATTTTCAAATGAATTACTTTTAAAATTAAAAATAATTTCGAATAATTATTATAAAAAATGTGTTTTATGATTCCTGCCAAATTTAGTTAATGGGATTCAATGTGACTTTTAAAATTGCTTTTTTAAAGAAACTCATAGTTAAAAATTAAGTACATTTCAAAGTTTCAAATTTTTAGGCTTCTTTTATGCTCAAAATTACATCTTTTTATAAAGGAATTGTGCTTCTGGAAAAATCTGGCTGTTTGTCTTTTTTAATCAGCAATATATGATATATAGAAAAAGTTTAGAGACAAGCATTTTTAAACAGTTTTAAATATTCACTAACATAAAACATTCTGACTGAAGATCTTAAAATTCAAGGTGAAGCGAAGAATTTTTAAAACTATACGTGAATTTCTGATTTGAAACGGACAGGTATTGAATGTGACTTATTTACAAAGAACAGAAATATAGCATTTCTAGTTTCAAAACATCAGATTGCCGTCCAATACTTCAAATAAAAGTTAAGTTTACTACTGAAAATTAAAAAAAATAGTACTAAAATTTAAGTTTTTACTTCTTCCTTCTTTTAAATAATATTGGAATCTGCTCTTGCCAATTTATAAACTTAAATAATTTCTATTTACTCATAAGACCAAATAAAATACAAATAAATAAAATTGAAACTCATGTCAAAAAGAATTTGAATTTTAATGAGATCGAACAATTGTATCTGTACTTCTTTATGAAAAAATATTATAAGTAGAAAAATATCAAACTATTAAAAAAGTATACTAATAATTTAATTAAAATTTTAAAAAAAGTAATAGGGCTGATGGTTTCTCAGTTTGCATATCATTATAAAGTAATAATTTGCCAGTTTTGGGGAAGCTGTAAGATGGTAGAGTACATAAAAATTAAAGGTAGGAATTTTATTTTGCTGCAACGAGCAGCGATTTGTAAAAATATTCAAGATAAATAAATCATCTTATGTACAGTCGGTCACAAAAGTATTCGAACACCGGTACCCTATTAGAAAATGACAAGATGGCGTTTTTTTCTCTTTCTCTCTGTGTGTCGTGTTATTCCATCCTAGGTTTTCTTCTCCCCCCCATCTTGGAAAAAACTGGAAAAAATTGGTTACGATCTCTTTTTGAATGGGGAGATGACATTTTGAGAAAAAGCTGACGACCCTATCTTGGAGAATGAACATGACCGCTCTACACACCCTTTTACTCTCTCTTTCTTTTTGAATTGGGAAGCCATTTTGGGAAAAAGCAGACGACCCTATCTTGGAGAATGGAAATGAACGCCTCTCCCTCTCTCTTTGAAATGGGAAGCCATTTTGGGACCCTCTATTCTTGGGGAGGGAGAAAACTGAAGTCTGCACTTCGCTGTCTCTGAATACGGAAAGCCATTTTGGGAAAAGCGGACCCTCTTCTTCTGATCTTGGAGAACTGGAAATGAACGCTCTACACGATCTCTCTTTGAATTCAGAAGGTATTTTGGGACCTTCTAATGTTGGAAAACTGAAATGGACGCTCTACGCTTTTTTTCTCTCTCTCTCTCTCTATTTGAGATGAGTAGCCATTTTGGAGGATTCTCCACCACCATCCTAACCTTGGAAAACTGAAATGAACGCTCTACACCTTCTCTCTCTCTCTTTCTCTCTTTCTCTGAAATGGGCAGTCATTTGAAAACTCCCTAACTTTGGAAAAAATCAGAAATGAACGCTCTACACCATCTCTCTTTGAAAATGGGGGGGGGTGTCATTTTGAGACCTCCCTCCCCTAAACCTGGAAAAAAAACTGAAATGAACGCTCTACACTTTCTCTCTTTGGACATGGGTAGCCCTTTGGAGACCCTCTCCTCTTGGTAGGAAAAAAAAGAACTGAAGTGAAGGCCCTAGACAATCTCTCTTGGAATGGGATCCATATTTCGGGAAACGTAGATCACCTCATGCTGGAAAACTGAAGTGAACCACCAAGATTGGACTCTATATAATATTTTTTTTAATTCACATCATGACCCTCCTCCCATTTGTTATTAAAAAAGTTTTTTTGTTTTAGTTTTTATCCCATTTCCGATGTGATTTCAGAAATGCAATTCCATAACAGTTCAATTTCATTCGAGGTTAAATGATCTAAACAGTCTTTGACCCACCCATCCGTATGATTATTTTCTTCTCCTTCCTGTTGCACCAAATTTTGTAAGTCCATATAATCATTCCATACGGGAAGGGCTGGATCCTCACAAGGCTGTCTTGAAACACTTGGAGTCTCTTTGGGATGAGTGGAGGGATCTAGGATGTCTGGACCCGGCTGCGATTCTACCTCCATGATTTCTGGACCCGTTGGAACTTGTTTACCCGGCTGAAATTCTACCTCCATAATTTCTGGACCCGTTGGAACTTGTGAACCCGGCTGTGATTCTACCTCCATGATTTCTGGACCCGTTGGAACTTGTGGACCCGTCTGACATTCTACCTCTACGATGTCGGGACTTTTTGAAGCTTGTGGACCCGTCTGACATTCTACCTCTACGATGTCGAGACAGGTTGGAGGAGGAGAAGAAGAAGAAGAAGACGATACTGGAAGAGGTTCTGTCTGTGAGGAGTCCGAAAGAGGTTGCCTGTTTGAACAAGTCGGGGAAGAAGAAGAAGAAGAAGATTCTGGATTCTGAAGCGGATCTTGCACGCCAGGTAGGTTCCGGTAAGTCGACCGTTTTTTAAGAGGTAATTTTTTTTCTTTCTCCTCATCTTCAATTGTGATGACTTCAATTTCATTCCGTTGCCGGGTCGATTTTGTTTCGGGCCATGACGACGGTTTGGTCCAGCTCCTCTTATCATCTAAGGAAGGGATGGGTAAAGGTGGCGGAGGGTTTTCTTCTTCTTTTTCTTGAAACATCACCGGCGATTGGAAAGAAATCTCCTCTTTCAATTGTTTCCAAAGCGAGTACGAGCACCGATCGACGAGAAAGAGACTCTTCTGGGTTGTGACGATGAGATATTGCGTTTTCGGGGGAACGACATAGTTTTGAAAAGGTCTTAGAATATATTTCTTATATTTCATCCTGTCGCTGACTTTAAAACTTCTTTCCTTCAGATTGGGGGACGATGATTCGTAATAGGCGAGAGGAGCGGCTGTGGTTTGAACAATATGAACTTCATCCTCAGCCGTCGTTCTCACTCCAAACGTAAAATATCGTTTCGTGAGAAAAATATTCTTCCACCGAAAACTCGTGCGCGGATCTGTATATCGCCGGTCTATTTGAATGGGCCGTCTCAAAGCTCGATGCATCCGATTCCAAGAGAAGGGAGATTCCTCTTTCGTTTGTTGCGATTCGAATAAATTTCTGTATATATTCTGAACGAGCAGGTTGGAGGATTCAACATCTTGGTTGAAAGAAACGATCGCTTGATGAGGTGGTAAATGCGGAATAAATGTCGCACAATGACACGCCAAAAAAATTTTCAAGTTGGAGATTTGCTTTAGCGTCTTCAAATCCTCCCCGTTCGAAATCCGTTGAGTTGGAAAAACGTCTAATAGCGACATGGCTCCCAATGGAAAAGAAATGATCTCGCCCAGTACTCTCGTCTTTTTATATATCTATATAGACACACACAGACACACATAGAGGCTCTATGACGTCCGTTTTATTTGTTTTTTTTTGTTTCTCTCTCTCTTCTTTCCAAGAAATCTTATCTCCATGACCTCTTTTTCTTTTCTTAAAAAGATGAATGTGTGGGGGAATGAGGAAGTGAAAGTAATAATTTAATAAACAAAAAATTAGCCAACCATGACCTTCTTTTTTTTTTCAAAGTCAACCTTTCCAATCCAAGGACGTCTAGAGATAGAGGAAGCAGGGAGAGAGGAGGAGGAGGGAAGGGAAGGTCACACTCTCTTTCTCTCTATAAATAAAAGGGGAGAGCCCCAAAGTCGTATTTTTGTCCAAGTGGATCATGAGGAACATCCCCAGCTCACTACGTGTATTCCTTTCAAATATAAATATGTTGATCTTTCCTTTTATATCATCCAAGGAGTCGTTTACCTGAAAGCCTCCGATTTTTCAAAATGTGCGGGTTATTATACCGTGGGGAGTTATTAAAAGATGCGGGACGAATTTTTGTCCGACGAAAACGTGTTGATGGCTCGTGACATTCCACCTTTGGATGCACAAATTTTGTTAATGAAACGAGCCAAATATTTTTACACGTCCCACTTTCTAACCGTCTCGCAAATGAATAGGATTATGGATCGTCTTGAGAAGACAAAAGGGATTCTCGTTCATTTTAGTGAATGGTTGCATAAATGTTTGCACGAACCTCTCTCGATCGAGAAGACTGGGAAGAATACCTATTATATTCTTCTCGAGGACTCTCCTCGTTCGTCTCATCATAGAGAGGCCACGACTTTTGAAAAAATCCTCGAGCAAGAAAAAATAGAATGGTGGAACAACTACCCCATCCCTCTCCCCGAGCATCAAGAGGAGCCTGTTCAGAAGAAAAAGAAAAAACCTTTCCAAAAGCCTATCCTCATCCTCCTCGATAATGATGGGGATGAGGAGAAACCTGTTCAGATTCCTCTCCGTTTGTCAAAACCCGTCGAGGATGAAAAACCTCTCCCTTCCTCAAAACCCCTTGAGGAAGAGAGACCCCTCGAGAAGGAGAAATCTCTCCCATTGTCAAACCTCCTCGAAGATGAAAAACCTCTCCATTTATCAAGACCCCTCGAAAATGAGGGACCTCTCGATTTGTCAAAACCCCTCGAGGATAAGGGAACCAAAACTTCTCTCTCTTTCGAAGAGGAGGGACCTCTCAATTTGTCAAGACCCCTCAAGAATAAGGGAACCGAAAATCCTCTCCCTTTCTCAAGACTTCTCGAGGAGGAGGAGGAGGAGGAGGAGGAGAGACCGCTCCATGTCTCAAGACAGGACCCCCCTCTATCTCTTGAGGATCCGAGGGAAACGATTCCTATTGAAAAACCATCTATCGACGATCCCCAGAAAAGGTCTTCGGAGGAGATTAGACTTCCATGTAGAAAACGAATCTGCCACAATCATCATCATCATCATAATAATAATATACCCCCTTCTCAACAACAGAATCCTACAACATTTGCAGATAAATGCATTCAAACCAATCCCTTTATAGTAACCCTTTTGATTGGAGAACCCGTGCATTAGCCTCGAAAAATAAAATGAGATTCTAGACTGTTTCTATGACCAGAATGTTAAGCCAATAGATAGGTCTAGCTCAGAATTTTTCTTTTTAAAAGAAAATAAATAAATAATCCAAAGACTATTCGTAAATATAAATGGTAAAGTCTTGAGTCGGCTGGAAAAAAATTTTCAGAGCTGAGAAAAATTCTACAACTCAAAAAAAAAAAAAAAAAAAAAAAAAAAAAAAAAACTTTTTGTTAATTTTTATCATGTCTTAGACATGATAAAAATTAACGACCCCCCTTCCCTTTTCGTCTGGGAATGTTGTCTCACTCTTTTGAAAAACAAATCGTGATTCATTCATGGAATGATTGCCATTAGAGAAAGGATGAGTCATGGTCTATTTTTAGAAAGGGTGAGACATCCTTCCCAGACAAAAAGGGAGGGTCATTAATTTTTATCATGTCTAAGACATGATAAAAATTAACCAAAAGTGTTTTTTTTTTTTTTTTTTCATTAGAGAATTTTTATCTCACCTCTGAGAAATTTTTTTTCTCCCAGCCGATTCGAGACTTTACCATTTGTTTTTAAGAATGATTTCTCTCTGATCTATTATTTCAAAATTCGAAGTTTCGCTTCAGAACCATCTATGCTGTTGAAGAAGTAACGTGATATATGTATTTTTTTTTAATGAGTTCTGTCAAGATTGAATTGTGCAGGATCGACCTTGCGAATTTCTTCTCTGTGTCTTTAAATAATAATGATACCGAACTGCGTTTTGTAGAGCGCAATGGAAAAAACGTTTTGTATGGTTAGGACAATTCATGTGTTCGATCCCATTGTATTTGAGAATCTCTTGCGTCGATCCCGAAATGCAATAAATGGATCTTTGCAACCATTTCTCTAAAAACCGCCGTTTAATTTCTCCTCGCACCCAAATCATGGAAAAGGGTTCCGTCAACATCGTTAACATCCATGGAAAATAACTGTACGGAATTTCTCCTTCGTACCACGACAAGCCGTGATAATAATCACTCGCCCACACAGCGGTTCGTTTTTCTTTCTCGGTGAGCATTTGCCATGGAAACGGGGGTTTAAAAACAAATACCCCTCGAGAAGTACCGTCCAATGTGACGTAAGCCAATTCTTTCACAATAAAGGCTCCTTGAGAATCGTAGAAACCTTCAAAGTCGAGCACGAGTTCCATGTTTTTTCTTTCCAAGGTGACCTTTATTATTATTATGATGGATGTGTATTGAGATACGCACGATATTATTCAAAAAACAAATATATATACGAATGTGACCTTTCCCAGAATTCATACGACCTGTCACGTGCAACTTTCTCTCTCTATATATATAAAAGAGGAGACGGCGAGAGAACGCTATCCATTTTTTCCTTCAGGACACACAGCGAGAGAGAGAGAATTTTGTTTTCTTTTTTTCCTCAATTGAAGAAGATGGACATTTTGAGTGCCAAACCTCTCAAAGATTCCTACATTGTTCTGGACATGGAATACTTTCACTGTTATGATCCAAAGACGGGAGATATATGTTTCATCTTGAAAGAACTGGGCTACATCACTTGCGATTTAACCTTATGCGGATCCATGATTTTTCTCCCTCCTGTCCATTACGATGACTTATCGTCCCGCAATCAAGCTGCGGTCAACCAGACTACAAATAACCGACACGGCCTGCAATGGACCGAGGGTCGTTTTTCCTACGAGCATCTTCCTACAATCCTGAAAATACTGACCGAAAATGTGGAGGTGATCTACGTCAATGGATACGATAAAGCCGAATTTTTCAGCAAGGTCTGCCAGCGATCCGTTTATGAGTTTTACATCCCAGGGAAAACCGAGTTGCGGAACAAGTCGAAATGCACGCGACACCAATATTTCCAAAAGATGATTCATTGTGCCGAGAACAAGGTGAGAAATTTTCGATACCATTTGATGGAGGGTAGTTACGTTTTCCGGAAATTACATTGTTACCCCTCCGAGAGCAAAGCTGTCGAAGACGAAGAGGAGGCGGAAGAATCTCCCCAGGAGAACTCGTGCGACGATGAGGAGGAGGAGGATGAACTTTCTAATAATAATAATAATAATAAATGTCTAAGTTGGGATGCTTTAGAGACCCAAGAATATTGGTCTCAACCCTTATCTCACCTAGACCTGAAAGAGGATCCTCAAGTGTACTCTTTGTGGTCCTCCTCTAAAATTTGGTCTTGGAGAGAACCCTTGAATGTTCATGAATGAAATGGTATGTAAATCCCTAGAGAAAAAAAAATAGAAAAAAAAAGTTCCTTTTTTTGTAATATGTTGATTTCTTTCCAATCCCATTTCTTTTCCATAACTCCACCCCAATCGACGAGAAGACGAATTTTCCAAGTTACACAAGACGTAGAAATATTTCACAAGGATTTATAAATTACACGCTCCCACATGATATATGTATAGAGAGAAAAAAACCCTCTGTTCTCTAGCCAATACGTCAAGACTTCCCTAAACTAAGAGAGATCATGAGTACCGAGGAAACCTTAGCAGAGCAAGTGGAAAGACTTTCAAAGAGATTAGAAGAGTTAAGACGGGATAGATTTACAGTTCCGCCGACTAAAGAGGAAACTATCATCGATTTCAACAAACCGCTGTACTTTCATCCCCTACCCCAAAGAATGAGACGAATGGACTCGCCGTTGAACAGTTCCAATGAGAAACAAAATGTCACTTATTTGAATAGCCAATTTCAACACATGAATATTTCATAAGTATTTTTTTCCCTAAAGCGTAGGGAGATCGGATCAGTAGTTTTTCCCTTTTCATCGTCGAAAAAGATTGGAAGGAAAAATCTTTCTCAGCTCTCTCAGAAACATTTTTCTGCCTTAAAAAAAAAAAAAAACTTTTTGTTAATTTTTTTCATGTCTTAGACATGATAAAAATTAACTCTACCCCCCCTTTTGTCTGGGAATGTTGTCTCACACTTTCTAAAAATAGACCATCACTCCTCCTTTCTTAAAAAATAGAATTCCAAGAATGGGATCTGGTCTATTTTTAGAAACGGTGAGACCCTATTCCCAGACAAAAGGCGGGTAGAGTTAATTTTTATCATGTCTAAAGTTCAGGGTCCATCCATCTTCTTATGTGAAACGGTGACCCTGACAAGATCGAGATAAACAAGTCCTGTGAGTTGTTTTGTAATCTTGATGCGATCCAAGAAAGACTTTTTATTATTTTTTTTTTTGAAATAGGCGGGGGGTAGGGAGAGAAAATGTTCTCACGACCCTCAGATATCTTTTCATAAATATATTTTTTATCAAAGTGTTTCTTTCATTCCGATCCTTTTAAGAGGTTGGAATGACGCTGACATTTAGATGGGGTCGCGATCCCGACAGATGTCGCGCGAGTATAAAAGTGTGTGTCCTCCGCGAGATTTCTTCATAGAACAGAAGAAGACGTGAACTGAGCTGGTAAGTCCCTTTGGTCCTATGAATATGGTTATCTATAAACTCGATTTGATTCTTAGTTTTTTTTTAATAATGATAATAATCATAACTTCATTTAAAAAGACCTTTGAAACTTCTTAACCCTTTGAAAAGAAAAATGTCTCTTTCAAGACGACGACTCTAAAACGTTTTATTGTTTCCCCCCCCTTTCTAGATCTTCCCTGTTATACATATATACCTTTTCGATTCTCTTTTTTGCTCCTGTTTGTGGAAGACATCACCGTATTCATCGCCATGGCGTGTTCAGAAAACTTTATCGTGCTCGATCTAGAGGGTTTCCAGTCCTACAACCACAAGAAGGGTGAATTTACCTACGTTTTAAAAGAATTGGGCTATGCGACAAAAGATTTTTTGACCGTGGGATCGTTGACGTTTACTCCTCCTCACCCCTTCCACCAACTGAGTGAAAAAAAACCAAAAGACAAATGCCTGGCTGACAAGAAACCGGCACGGACTTCGTTGGAACGAGGGTCATATTCCCTACAACCATTTAGGACGCATTCTCCAATCGCTCACTCACAGCTTCTCCACGATTTATGTGGTGGGATGCCAGAAAGCTAAATTCTTTGCTAAAGCCTTGGATTATCAAAAACCCGTGACGGAAATTTATGTGCCAGATGGAATCATTTGGAAGTATCGGGAAAAATGTGCCCGACATCATCAAAGGATGAAATATTTCCATTGTGCCGAAAACAAAGTGCGCAACTATCGATGGCATATTATGGAAGGAGATTTTCATATCAATCACGTCTATCCAGACGGAACGGAGAAAAAGGAGAGGATTCAGGAGGAAGCAGACAATTCTCTGCAAGCTTTTGATAAGGCCTACGATCAGTTAGAGAAGGATCCGTCCCCAAAAGCGTACGATAACCTCATCCAGAAATGGGATAATCTGTCCTGTTTCCAAGTGATGGAACATCCGGATGAGCATACGCCTTTAAACTTGATGGGCTCTTCTACTTCTTCTTCTTTGTCGTCAACTTCCTCCAATAACTCGAGGAAGACGGAGGGTTGGGGAGACATACCTGAAAATATTCCCCATTACGATCCAGCAGCCTGTTGGGACGAACCTTCCAAAGAATCTCATGAGACCCCCAAAATATCTTCAGAGGATCCAAAGACAAAATCCACTGAGTGTTGGGACAATGAACGGACGACTCATGCTCTAAAATCCACTAAGACTATATCCACTGAGTGTTGGGACAATGAACGGACGACCCATGCTCCAAAATCCACTGAGACTATGTCCACTGAGTGTTGGGACGATGAAACCGAAAAGACGACAGAGAATTGGGATGACCGTTCTCAAAAGTATTTGAATTGATATATACATAAACTCAGGAGAAAAAAATAAAGAAAAGATTTTTAGAAATAAGTAGGGAAAGGTTCTCCGCTTTCCCTATATTTATGGAAATGGACTGAGAAGAGAGAGAGAGAGAGAGACGAATCAGGAGACCGAAAAAAATGTGTCTTGGAAGGAATGAGTGCAAATGCATTCGATTCCTTCCAAGACCCATTTTTTTGGGTCCCTCTCTCATCCAATCTTGGAAAAGAACTTTGTCCTATTTTTCTAGGTCCATTCAAAAAGAAATGAATCTATCCATAAATTTTCTTAAAAGAAAAAAACAAAAAGATCCATTACCTCTTGACGGTCCAAAGTCGAGAATCTTGGAAAAAGTCATCCACTCTCTCCATCCAGTCAAGCTTCTCTGTAGAAAATCTAGTAGGTGCATCTGCATTCTTGAACACCCGGCAGTTATTATTGGACGCGAAACGTCGAATGCTGAAATAGTTAACAGTGATCCCATTCTTAAAGAAACGGGGATGTTTTATTCATCCAGTCGAGTGCGGAAAAATTTCTGAGAGCCGGAGAAAAATTTCTCTGGCTGAAAAAAAAAATAAAAAATAAAAAATAAAAAAAATACCCCCCTTTTAGTCTGAAAATTGATGTCTTCAATTTTTCAAAAATTGAAGACATCAATTTTCAAATTTTCAGACTAAAAGGGGGGTATTTTTTTTTTTTTAATATCTAACTTTGAACCACAGAAATTTTTTCCGGCTCTCAGAAACTTTTCCTAGCCGACTCGATGTGAATAAAACATTACTGTTTGTTAAGAATGTTATTTAATGGATCGATTTCAACCTATCGAGTTTCGCTTGAGTTCCGGCCGTGCTGTGGGCCCACCTGGATACAAGTTTTCCCCTTTTGGAATAGAATAAAACTTTACTGTTTTTTAAGAATGTTATTTAATGGATCGATTTCAACCTATCGAGTTTCGCTTGAGTTCCGGCCGTGCTGTGGGCAAACCTGGATACAAGTTTTCCCCTTTTGGAACAGAATTTCCGTCAAGGTAGGCTACTTTTCCTCTTTTTGCATTTTTCATGTCATTTCATTTGTATTACAATATACTGAAAACGGGCGTTCGAACTGATTTCTAGGCTATTTCTATACAAATGGAGCTCGATCCAAGAAAGAAATGATGTCTTTTTTTTTATTCTGTGGACAGCCAATTTGTATTGGAATATACTGAAAACGGGTGTTTGAGTCGATTTTCAGTATATTTCAATACAAATAGAGCTCGGTCCAAGAAAGAAATGATGTCTTTTTTTTTATTTTGTGAACTGCCAATTTGTATTGGAATATACTGAAAACGGGTGTTTGAGTCGGTTTTCAGTATATTTCAATACAAATAGAGCTCGATCCAACAAAGAAATGATGTCTTTTTTTTATTTTGTGGACTGCCAATTTGTATTGGAATATACTGAAAACGGGTGTTTGAGTCGGTTTTCAGTATATTTCAATACAAATAGAGCTCGATCCATAAAAAAAAGATGTCTTTTTTTTATTTTGTGGACTGCCAATTTTGTATTGGAATATACTGAAAACGGGCGTTCACGTCGGTTTTCAGTATATTTCAATACAAATGGAGCTGGATCCAAGAAAAAAATGATGTCTTTTTTTATGTTGTGGACAGCCAATTTTGTATTGGAATATACTGAAAACGGGCATTCACGTCGGTTTTCAGTATATTTCAATACAAATGGAGCTGGATCCAAGAAAAAAATTATGTCTTTTTTTTATGTTGTGGACAGCTAATTTTGTATTGGAATATACTGAAAACGGGCGTTCACGTCGGTTTTCAGTACATTTCAATACAAATGGAGCTGGATCCATGAAAAAAATGATGTCTTTTTTTTATGTTGTGGACAGCCAATTTTGTATTGGAATATACTGAAAACGGGCGTTCACGTTGGATTTCAGTATATTACAATACAAGTGGAGCTGGATCCAAGAAAAAAATGATGTCTTTTTTTTATGTTGTGGACAGCCAATTTTGTATTGGAATATACTGAAAACGGGCGTTCACGTTGGTTTTCAGTATATTACAATACAAGTGGAGCTGGATCCAAGAAAAAAATGATGTCTTTTTTTTATTTTGTGGACAGCCAATTTTGTATTGGAATATACTGAAAACGGGCGTTCACGTTGGTTTTCAGTATATTACAATACAAGTGGAGCTGGATCCAAGAAAAAAATGATGTCTTTTTTTTATTTTGTGGACAGCCAATTTTGTATTGGAATATACTGAAAACGGGCGTTCACGTTGGTTTTCAGTATATTCCAATACAAATGGAGCTCCATCCAAGAAAAAAAATGATGTCTTTTTTTATGTTGTGGACAGCCAATTTTGTATTGGAATATACTGAAAACGGGTGTTCGAGTCGGTTTTCAGTATATTCTAATACAAATGGAGCTCCATCCAAGAAAAAAAATGATGTCTTTTTTTATGTTGTGGACAGCCAATTTTGTATTGGAATATACTGAAAACGGGCGTTCGAGTCCTTTTTCCGACTATTTCTATACACATTCCACTATATTAAAATGACGTCAAGGTTGAGTCCAAACAGAGTCGTCCCCGGATAGAGTCGTCTCCGGACAAAGTCGTCCCCGGACAATTTTATACCGAATTTGTATAGAAATATACTTAAAATGGGCTTGGAGGGGGGGCGGAGTCCAAACAAAGTCGTCCCCGGGCCATCTTGATGACCAGACATATTGCCTTTTCAACAGCCCGTATTATTCTGAACAAAAACGTGGAATACTTTTATAGAAAAGAGAAGAATTGAAAGTGAGAATCAAAAAGCAAAATGGGATCGGCTGGGAAAAATTTCTGAGAGCCGAGAAAAAATTCTGAGTCAGAAAAAAAAAAGAAAAAATATATAATATATATATTATATAATATATATTATAAATACTTTCTGTTAATTTTTATCATGTCTTCTAGACATGATAAAAATTAACTCATCCCCCTTTTGTCTGGGTATGTTGTCTCACCGTTTCTAAAAATAGACCAGAACCCAGTCTTTTCTTGGAATTTAAAAGGATGAGTCATGAAAAGGATGAGAAGGATCCGTCCCCAAAAGCGTACGATAACCTCATCCAGAAATGGGATAATCTGTCCTGTTTCCAAGTGATGGAACATCCGGATGAGCATACGCCTTTAAACTTGATGGGCTCTTCTACTTCTTCTTCTTTGTCGTCAACTTCCTCCAATAACTCGAGGAAGACGGAGGGTTGGGGAGACATACCTGAAAATATTCCCCATTACGATCCAGCAGCCTGTTGAGACGAACCTTCCAAAGAATCTCATGAGACCCCCAAAATATCTTCAGAGGATCCAAAGACAAAATCCACTGAGTGTTGGGACAATGAACGGACGACTCATGCTCTAAAATCCACTAAGACTATATCCACTGAGTGTTGGGACAATGAACGGACGACCCATGCTCCAAAATCCACTGAGACTATGTCCACTGAGTGTTGGGACGATGAAACCGAAAAGACGACAGAGAATTGGGATGACCGTTCTCAAAAGTATTTGAATTGATATATACATAAACTCAGGAGAAAAAAATAAAGAAAAGATTTTTAGAAATAAGTAGGGAAAGGTTCTCCGCTTTCCCTATATTTATGGAAATGGACTGAGAAGAGAGAGAGAGAGAGACGAATCAGGAGATCGAAAAAAATGGGTCTTGGAAGGAATGAGTGCAAATGCATTCGATTCCTTCCAAGACCCATTTTTTTGGGTCCCTCTCTCATCCAATCTTGGAAAAGAACTTTGTCCTATTTTTCTAGGTCCATTCAAAAAGAAATGAATCTATCCATAAATTTTCTTAAAAGAAAAAAACAAAAAGATCCATTACCTCTTGACGGTCCAAAGTCGAGAATCTTGGAAAAAGTCATCCACTCTCTCCATCCAGTCAAGCTTCTCTGTAGAAAATCTAGTAGGTGCATCTGCATTCTTGAACACCCGGCAGTTATTATTGGACGCGAAACGTCGAATAATATCATGTCTAGGAGACATGTTTTATCATGTCTAGAAGACATGATAAAAATTAACAAAAAGTTTTTTTTTTTTTTTTTTTTTTTTTTTTTTTTTTACATCTCAGAATTTTTTTCTGAGCTCTGAGAAATTTTTCCTAGCCGATCCCATTTCGTTTTTCGACTTTCACTTTCAACTCTTCACTTTTCCTATCCACTGTCGTTTGAATTGTGTTCACTGGAGGCTATTTCTTTTTTTGCAATCTCGCTTTTAGTTTTCTCTGAGATTCTTTAGAAATGGCTATACAAATTTCAGCATCTATATAGAGATGATGTCCAAACAAAGTCGTCCCCGGACCATCTTGATGACCGAATATGTATAGAAATAGTCTGAAAATGGGCTTGAGGGCCGGTTTCTGGACGATTCATCTACAAATTCGGCCGCATCCAGAAAAACAAAAATACATAGTTTCTTTTTGGGTGGACAGGAGATGATAAATTTCTTTTCTCTCTCTCTCTCTTCCAATATTGGAGGAGAGAGTGGCCCAAAAAAATGGGTCTCGGAAGGAATCGAATGCATTTTGAAATGCACTCATTCCTTCCAAGACCCATTTTTTTGGTCTCCTGATTCAACTGTCCAGTCTATGGAATAGAGAAAGCGGAGAACGTTTCCCCTTCCTTAAGCGACTGGAGACCATATCGCATCATCATCATCATCACCATCACCATCGTCCTCTTTCTGATACTTTTCAACGAAGGCTTTATGTCTCTGGATGATTTTGGGGAGATGATGGATCCCGAATTGAGTGATGAAAAAGAGAGGACTCTTTTTCCTTTCTTGTTCGTCTTGCACAGTCTCTCGGAGGGTGATATACGTTTCCCCGTCCTCCTCAATTTTCGTCAGAGGTCTCATGAATATTTTACACATCCAAGGGAAGAGCGACTTGTTATGCAGGGATTTCGAAGCGACGAAGGCCGCTTCATTCGAAGTGAGGACAATCTGGTTCGGTTGACCCCATTCTTTGGAGTAGTTGTCCAAATCGCCTAGTCGAAGAAAATGGTGTCGATTAGGAAAAAAGACTTGGAGAACACTCGTCGTATGCGAGACGTTCGTAGGCAAGAGAGTCAAGATATCTTTGGCATTCCAGTACAGGAATCCTAGATCCACATACGCGTGCACGTAATAGTCATCGTTATGTTCCAGTTTGAGCACCATGGCTTTTGTATTTTTTTTCCGTTCTCAAGGCGAAACACTCGTTTGATATGAACAAGAGCTCGCTGGCGATCCATTTATATAGACTCCTCAGAGAGAGAGAGAGAGAGAGAGAGAGGAGGAGGAGGAACAAGGTTGATGAATTCTAAAATAAAAAAAATGATAACGAAATGAGTGTTTGTGAAGGTCATAGAGAGATCATTATAGAGTTGTTTTATTTTTTATTTTCTCAAAAGAAAAAACCAAAAGGGTCCCATTCCATACGACATGGCCTTTGAGAAGGTGACGGGGTCATGTGTCTACAAAGTTGATAAACTTTAGAATAAAAAAAAGCTTTCATCACGTGGCTCTCGAGAAGAAAATGACAGGGGTCTCTAGGAGAAGGTCATAGGTAGTATACAAAGGATGGTTGTTTTTTTCTTTCGTTCCTCTCAATCCCATGACCTTTGAAAAGGTGACGGGGTGTTCTTTAGGAAAAAAATAGAAGGTCATAGAGAGAGAGATAGACAAAGTTGATTTTTTTTTCTAGAAGTCAACCGTCACGTCGCCCATCACGTGGTCTTCTCGTATATATAGAGAGGCGAGTGGAAGACAGACTCTATTTCCCAGAGAGAGAGACTGCTGTGCGTATCCATATTTCTACTCAAGATGATGATCCGCGTCTTATATAATGAGTTTGTGAGCATTCGCTGTTATGTGGATGAAGGAAGATTGTTTTGGAACGCTACGGACATTTTGCCTCTGATTCATACTTCCAGTAAAAGAACCTGGGATATTCTCTCCGTGTTTTTCGACGAACACCACGTCTTCAGGAAAATAAAAGATCTTGAGAGTCTCGGCAGTTCTCAAGAGGGATATGTCCTCTCCAGCGAAGAAATGTTACATCTGGCCGAAAATAATCCTAAAAATAATCAGCTTCTGGCCTGGGTGTATAGCATTTTAACTCAGCCGCTGGTTCGAGTTGTACCCAATCAACCCGTTTACCGACTGCTCTATCCGGGGGAGAAATTTCCCTTCATCACCCTCTTTAATCTGGGAGTGCGCTACATACCGCCTCATCCAGGCATGACGGATTCTTCTACCTACCCTAAACAATATGCCAGCGCTTATTGCCAGAGAGACCCCCGTCAAGAAAAGGTCGTCGAGACTCAAACGGATCCTCTGGTGGTCTCTTTAAATGTCACTAAAGTTATCACCTTCTAAAAAAAACAACCACCATCACCCAAAAAAAAATTTGCTCCTCCTCCAAATTTTTTTTTATCTTCTCGAAAGAAAAAAAAAAGAAACTTTTCCATCTAGCCTCTTTCTTTCAATCCCTCTTAAGAGAGAGAGGAAGGAGAAAAGAAAGAGAGTTCTGAGGAGGCAAAAGAAATGGGTCTGGAAGGAAACGGGTGCATTGCGAGAAAAAGAGGGTCCTCTTTTCTTTTCTCGAAATGCACCCTTTTCTTTCCAGACCCATTTTTTTTGATCACTTCTTCAAACCAATCTTGGAAAGGGGGGATACAATAAATTGTGCGTAAAGTCCATTTCAATCAAGACTGGATTTTTTTTTGAAAAGAAAACATAATGTTATATATAGATAGCTAAATCTTTATCATGATATTCTTTAAGAATTTCTTAGCCATTTGTCAAAGAAGGGGACTATAATTGAAGAATTTATGAATTTGGGAACATGTCACCCATGACAAATCTAAAATCTTGGAAGTGGATACTGGAAAGCCCCGCTCTGATTATAATTCTGAGTTCTAGCATGGGACATTTTTTAGATCAATAAGCTAAACTATTTTTCTAGTCTCATATTCTCTCGTGACTAGGGTTTCAGATTTGGGTAGAGAGAGACACTGTTCTGAACAGAAACGTGGAATGCTTTTATAGAAAAGTGAAGAATTGAAAGTGAAAGTCGAAAAACGAAATGAGATCGGCTAGGAAAAATTTCTCAGAGCTCAGAAAAAAATTCTGAAATGTAAAAAAAAAAAAAAAAAAAAAAAAAAAAACTTTTTGTTAATTTTTATCATGTCTTCTAGACATGATAAAAATTAACTCACCGCCCCTTTTTGTCTGGGAATGTTGTCTCCCACTTTCTAAAAACAGACCATGACTCATCCTTTTAAAGAATAGAATCCAAGAAAAGACTGGGTTCTGGTCTATTTTTAGAAACGGTGAGACAACATACCCAGACAAAAGGGGGGTGAGTTAATTTTTATCATGTCTAGAAGACATGATAAAAATTAACAAAAAGTTTTTTTTTTTTTTTTTTTTACATCTCAGAACTTTTTTCTGAGCTCTGAAAATATTTTGCCAGCCGATCTCATTTCGTTATCATTTTTTTATTTTAGAATTCATCAACCTTGTTCCTCCTCCTCCCCTCTCTCTCTCTCTCTCTGAGGAGTCTATATAAACGGATCGCCAGCGAGCTCTTGTTCATATCAGACGAGTGTTTCGCCTTGAGAACGGAAAAAAAAATACAAAAGCCATGCTGCTCAAACTGGAATATAACGATGACTATTACGTGCACGCGTATGTGGATCTAGGATTCCTGTACTGGAATGCGAAAGATATCTTGACTCTCTTGCCTACGAACGTCTCGCATACGACGAGTGTTCTCCAAGTCTTTTTTCCTAATCGACACCATTTTCTTCGACTAGGCGATTTGGACAACTACTCCAAAGAATGGGGTCAACCGAACCAGATTGTCCTCACTTCGAATGAAGCGGCCTTCGTCGCTTCGAAATCCCTGCATAACAAGTCGCTCTTCCCTTGGATGTGTAAAATATTCATGAGATCTCTGACGAAAATTGAGGAGGACGGGGAAACGTATATCACCCTCCGAGAGACTGTGCAAGACGAACAAGAAAGGAAAAAGAGTCCTCTCTTTTTCATCACTCAATTCGGGATCCATCATCTCGGCAAAATCATCCAGAGACATCAAGCCTTCGTTGAAAAGTATCAGAAAGAGGACGATGGTGATGGTGATGATGATGATGATGCGATGTGGTCTCCAGTCGCTTAAGGAAGGGGAAACGTTCTCCGCTTTCCCTATTCCATAGACTGGAGAGTTGAATCAGGAGACCAAAAAAATGGGTCTTGGAAGGAATGAGTGCATTTCAAAATGCATTCGATTCCTTCCGAGACCCATTTTTTTGGGCCACTCTCTTCTCCAATATTGGGAGAGAGGGAGAGAAAAGAAATTTTTTCATCTCCTGTCCACCCAAAAAGAATCTATGTATTTTTGTTTTTCTGGATGCGGCCGAATTTGTAGATGAATCGTCCAGAAACCGGCCCTCAAGCCCATTTTCAGACTATTTCTATACATATTCGGTCATCAAGATGGTCCGGGGACGACTTTGTTTGGACATCATCTCTATATAGATGCTGAAATTTGTATAGCCATTTCTAAAGAATCTCAGAGAAAACTAAAAGCGAGATTGCAAAAAAAGAAATAGCCTCCAGTGAACACAATTCCAACGACAGTGGATAGGAAAAGTGAAGAGTTGAAAGTGAAAGTCGAAAAACGAAATGGGATCGGCTAGGAAAAATTTCTCAGAGCTCAGAAAAAAATTCTGAGATGTAAAAAAAAAAAAAAAAAAAAAAAAAAAAAAAAAAAAACTTTTTGTTAATTTTTATCATGTCTTCTAGACATGATAAAACATGTCTCCTAGACATGATATTATTCGACGTTTCGCGTCCAATAATAACTGCCGGGTGTTCAAGAATGCAGATGCACCTACTAGATTTTCTACAGAGAAGCTTGACTGGATGGAGAGAGTGGATGACTTTTTCCAAGATTCTCGACTTTGGACCGTCAAGAGGTAATGGATCTTTTTGTTTTTTTCTTTTAAGAAAATTTATGGATAGATTCATTTCTTTTTGAATGGACCTAGAAAAATAGGACAAAGTTCTTTTCCAAGATTGGATGAGAGAGGGACCCAAAAAAATGGGTCTTGGAAGGAATCGAATGCATTTGCACTCATTCCTTCCAAGACCCATTTTTTTCGATCTCCTGATTCGTCTCTCTCTCTCTCTCTTCTCAGTCCATTTCCATAAATATAGGGAAAGCGGAGAACCTTTCCCTACTTATTTCTAAAAATCTTTTCTTTATTTTTTTCTCCTGAGTTTATGTATATATCAATTCAAATACTTTTGAGAACGGTCATCCCAATTCTCTGTCGTCTTTTCGGTTTCATCGTCCCAACACTCAGTGGACATAGTCTCAGTGGATTTTGGAGCATGGGTCGTCCGTTCATTGTCCCAACACTCAGTGGATATAGTCTTAGTGGATTTTAGAGCATGAGTCGTCCGTTCATTGTCCCAACACTCAGTGGATTTTGTCTTTGGATCCTCTGAAGATATTTTGGGGGTCTCATGAGATTCTTTGGAAGGTTCGTCTCAACAGGCTGCTGGATCGTAATGGGGAATATTTTCAGGTATGTCTCCCCAACCCTCCGTCTTCCTCGAGTTATTGGAGGAAGTTGACGACAAAGAAGAAGAAGTAGAAGAGCCCATCAAGTTTAAAGGCGTATGCTCATCCGGATGTTCCATCACTTGGAAACAGGACAGATTATCCCATTTCTGGATGAGGTTATCGTACGCTTTTGGGGACGGATCCTTCTCTAACTGATCGTAGGCCTTATCAAAAGCTTGCAGAGGATTGTCTGCTTCCTCCTGAATCCTCTCCTCTTTCTCCGTTCCGTCTGGATAGACGTGATTGATATGAAAATCTCCTTCCATAATATGCCATCGATAGTTGCGCACTTTGTTTTCGGCACAATGGAAATATTTCATCCTTTGATGATGTCGGGCACATTTTCCCCGATACTTCCAAATGATTCCATCTGGCACATAAATTTCCGTCACGGGTTTTTGATAATCCAAGGCTTTAGCAAAGAATTTAGCTTTCTGGCATCCCACCACATAAATCGTGGAGAAGCTGTGAGTGAGCGATTGGAGAATGCGTCCTAAATGTTTGTAGGGAATATGACCCTCGTTCCAACGAAGTCCGTGCCGGTTTCTTGTCAGCCAGGCATTTGTCTTTTGGTTTTTTTTCACTCAGTTGGTGGAAGGGGTGAGGAGGAGTAAACGTCAACGATCCCACGGTCAAAAAATCTTTTGTCGCATAGCCCAATTCTTTTAAAACGTAGGTAAATTCACCCTTCTTGTGGTTGTAGGACTGGAAACCCTCTAGATCGAGCACGATAAAGTTTTCTGAACACGCCGTGGCGATGAATACGGTGATGTCTTCCACAAACAGGAGCAAAAAAGAGAATCGAAAAGGTATATATGTATAACAGGGAAGATCTAGAAAGGGGGGGGAAACAATAAAACGTTTTAGAGTCGTCTTCTTGAAAGAGACATTTTTCTTTTCAAAGGGTTAAGAAGTTTCAAAGGTCTTTTTAAATGAAGTTATGATTATTATCATTATTAAAAAAAAACTAAGAATCAAATCGAGTTTATAGATAACCATATTCATAGGACCAAAGGGACTTACCAGCTCAGTTCACGTCTTCTTCTGTTCTATGAAGAAATCTCGTGGAGGACACACACTTTTATACTCGCGCGACATCTGTCGGGATCGCGACCCCATCTAAATGTCAGGTTCATTCCAACCTCTTAAAAGGATCGGAATGAAAGAAACACTTTGATAAAAAATATATTTATGAAAAGATATCTGAGGGTCGTGAGAACATTTTCTCTCCCCACCCACCGCCTATTTCAAAAAAAAATAATAAAAAGTCTTTCTTGGATCGCATCAAGATTACAAAAAAACTCACAGGACTTGTTTATCTCGATCTTGTCAGGGTCACCGTTTCACATAAGAAGATGGATGGACCCTGAACTTTAGACATGATAAAAATTAACTCTACCCGCCTTTTGTCTGGGAATAGGGTCTCACCGTTTCTAAAAATAGACCAGATCCCATTCTTGGAATTCTATTCTTTAAGAAAGGAGGAGTGATGGTCTATTTTTAGAAAGTGTGAGACAACATTCCCAGACAAAAGGGGGGGGGTAGAGTTAATTTTTATCATGTCTAAGACATGAAAAAAATTAACAAAAAGTTTTTTTTTTTTTTTTTTTTTTTTTTTTTTTTTTTTTTTAAGGCAGAAAAATGTTTCTGAGAGAGCTGAGAAAGATTTTTCCTTCCAATCTTTTTCGACGATGAAAAGGGAAAAACTACTGATCCGATCTCCCTACGCTTTAGGGAAAAAAATACTTATGAAATATTCATGTGTTGAAATTGGCTATTCAAATAAGTGACATTTTGTTTCTCATTGGAACTGTTCAACGGCGAGTCCATTCGTCTCATTCTTTGGGGTAGGGGATGAAAGTACAGCGGTTTGTTGAAATCGATGATAGTTTCCTCTTTAGTCGGCGGAACTGTAAATCTATCCCGTCTTAACTCTTCTAATCTCTTTGAAAGTCTTTCCACTTGCTCTGCTAAGGTTTCCTCGGTACTCATGATCTCTCTTAGTTTAGGGAAGTCTTGACGTATTGGCTAGAGAACAGAGGGTTTTTTTCTCTCTATACATATATCATGTGGGAGCGTGTAATTTATAAATCCTTGTGAAATATTTCTACGTCTTGTGTAACTTGGAAAATTCGTCTTCTTCTCGTCGATTGGGGTGGAGTTATGGAAAAGAAATGGGATTGGAAAGAAATCAACATATTACAAAAAAAGGAACTTTTTTTTTCTATTTTTTTTTCTCTAGGGATTTACATACCATTTCATTCATGAACATTCAAGGGTTCTCTCCAAGACCAAATTTTAGAAGAGGACCACAAAGAGTACACTTGAGGATCCTCTTTCAGGTCTAGGTGAGATAAGGGTTGAGACCAATATTCTTGGGTCTCTAAAGCATCCATTTATTATGGACAAAACTTAGACAAAACTTAGACATTTATTATTATTATTATTATTAGAAAGTTCATCCTCCTCCTCATCGTCGCACGAGTTCTCCTGGGGAGATTCTTCCGCCTCCTCTTCGTCTTCGACAGCTTTGCTCTCGGAGGGGTAACAATGTAATTTCCGGAAAACGTAACTACCCTCCATCAAATGGTATCGAAAATTTCTCACCTTGTTCTCGGCACAATGAATCATCTTTTGGAAATATTGGTGTCGCGTGCATTTCGACTTGTTCCGCAACTCGGTTTTCCCTGGGATGTAAAACTCATAAACGGATCGCTGGCAGAGCTTGCTGAAAAATTCGGCTTTATCGTATCCATTGACGTAGATCACCTCCACATTTTCGGTCAGTATTTTCAGGATTGTAGGAAGATGCTCGTAGGAAAGACGACCCTCGGTCCATTGCAGGCCGTGTCGGTTATTTGTAGTCTGGTTGACCACAGCTTGATTGCGGGACGATAAGTCATCGTAATGGACAGGAGGGAGAAAAATCATGGATCCGCATAAGGTTAAATCGCAAGTGATGTAGCCCAGTTCTTTCAAGATGAAACATATATCTCCCGTCTTTGGATCATAACAGTGAAAGTATTCCATGTCCAGAACAATGTAGGAATCTTTGAGAGGTTTGGCACTCAAAATGTCCATCTTCTTCAATTGAGGAAAAAAAGAAAACAAAATTTTCTCTCTCTCGCTGTGTGTCCTGAAGGAAAAAATGGATAGCGTTCTCTCGCCGTCTCCTCTTTTATATATATATAGAGAGAAGGTTGCACGTGACAGGTCGAATGAATTCTGGGAAAGGTCACATTCGTATATATATTTGTTTTTTGAATAATATCGTGCGTATCCATTTATTGCATTTCGGGATCGACGCAAGAGATTCTCAAATACAATGGGATCGAACACATGAATTGTCCTAACCATACAAAACGTTTTTTCCATTGCGCTCTACAAAAAGCAGCTCGGTATCATTATTATTTAAAGACACAGAGAAGAAATTCGCAAGGTCGATCCTGCACAATTCAATCTTGACAGAACTCATTAAAAAAAATACATATATCACGTTACTTCTTCAACAGCATAGATGGTTCTGAAGCGAAACTTGGAATTTTGAAATAATAGATCAGAGAGAAATCATTCTTAAAAACAAATGGTAAAGTCTCGAATCGGCTGGGAGAAAAAAAATTTCTCAGAGGTGAGATAAAAATTCTCTAATGAAAAAAAAAAAAAAAAACTTTTGGTTAATTTTTATCATGTCTTAGACATGATAAAAATTAATGACCCTCCCTTTTTGTCTGGGAAGGATGTCTCACCCTTTCTAAAAATAGACCATGACTCATCCTTTCTCTAATGGCAATCATTCCATGAATGAATCACGATTTGTTTTTCAAAAGAGTGAGACAACATTCCCAGACGAAAAGGGAAGGGGGGTCGTTAATTTTTATCATGTCTAAGACATGATAAAAATTAACAAAAAGTTTTTTTTTTTTTTTTTTTTTTTTTGAGTTGTAGAATTTTTCTCAGCTCTGAAAATTTTTTTCCAGCCGACTCAAGACTTTACCATTTATATTTACGAATAGTCTTTGGATTATTTATTTATTTTCTTTTAAAAAGAAAAATTCTGAGCTAGACCTATCTATTGGCTTAACATTCTGGTCATAGAAACAGTCTAGAATCTCATTTTATTTTTCGAGGCTAATGCACGGGTTCTCCAATCAAAAGGGTTACTATAAAGGGATTGGTTTGAATGCATTTATCTGCAAATGTTGTAGGATTCTGTTGTTGAGAAGGGGGTATATTATTATTATTATGATGATGATGATTGTGGCAGATTCGTTTTCTACATGGAAGTCTAATCTCCTCCGAAGACCTTTTCTGGGGATCGTTGATAGATGGTTTTTCAATAGGAATCGTTTCCCTCGGATCCTCAAGAGATAGAGGGGGGTCCTGTCTTGAGACATGGAGCGATCTCTCCTCCTCCTCCTCCTCCTCGAGAAGTCTTGAGAAAGAGAGGATTTTCGGTTCCCTTATTCTTGAGGGGTCTTGACAAATTAAGAGGTCCCTCTTCTTCGAAAGAGAGAGAAGTTTTGGTTCCCTTATCCTCGAGGGGTTTTGACAAATCGAGAGGTCCCTCATTTTCGAGGGGTCTTGATAAATGGAGAGGTTTTTCATCTTCGAGGAGGTTTGACAATGGGAGAGATTTCTCCTTCTCGAGGGGTCTCTCTTCCTCAAGGGGTTTTGAGGAAGGGAGAGGTTTTTCATCCTCGACGGGTTTTGACAAACGGAGAGGAATCTGAACAGGTTTCTCCTCATCCCCATCATTATCGAGGAGGATGAGGATAGGCTTTTGGAAAGGTTTTTTCTTTTTCTTCTAAACAGGCTCCTCTTGATGCTCGGGGAGAGGGATGGGGTAGTTGTTCCAGCATTCTATTTTTTCTTGCTCGAGGATTTTTTCAAAAGTCGTGGCCTCTCTATGATGAGACGAACGAGGAGAGTCCTCGAGAAGAATATAATAGGTATTCTTCCCAGTCTTCTCGATCGAGAGAGGTTCGTGCAAACATTTATGCAACCATTCACTAAAATGAACGAGAATCCCTTTTGTCTTCTCAAGACGATCCATAATCCTATTCATTTGCGAGACGGTTAGAAAGTGGGACGTGTAAAAATATTTGGCTCGTTTCATTAACAAAATTTGTGCATCCAAAGGTGGAATGTCACGAGCCATCAACACGTTTTCGTCGGACAAAAATTCGTCCCGCATCTTTTGATAACTCCCCACGGTATAAAAACCCGCACATTTTGAAAAATCGGAGGCTTTCAGGTAAACGACTCCTTGGATGATATAAAAGGAAAGATCAACATATTTATATTTGAAAGGAATACACGTAGTGAGCTGGGGATGCCTCCTCATGATCCACTTGGACAAAAATACGACTTTGGGGCTCTCCCCTTTTATTTATAGAGAGAAAGAAAGTGTGACCTTCCCTTCCCTCCTCCTCCTCTCTCCCTGCTTCCTCTATCTCTGGACGTCCTTGGATTGGAAAGGTTGACTTTGAAAAAAAAAAGAAGGTCATGGTTGGATAATTTTTTGTTTATTAAATTATTACTTTCACTTCCTCATTCCCACACACATTCATCTTTTTAAGAAAAGAAAAAGAGGTCATGGAGATAAGATTTCTTGGAAAGAAGAGAGAGAGAAAGAAAAAAAAAACAAATAAAACGGACGTCATACAGCCTCTATGTGTGTCTGTGTGTGTCTATATACATATATAAAAAGACGAGAGTAGTGGGCGAGATCATTTCTTTTCCATTGGGAGCCATGTCGCTATTAGACGTTTTTCCAACTCAACGGATTTCGAACGGGGAGGATTTGAAGACGCTAAAGCAAATCTCCAACTTGAAAATTTTTTTGGCGTGTCATTGTGCGACATTTATTCCGCATTTACCACCTCATCAAGCGATCGTTTCTTTCAACCAAGATGTTGAATCCTCCAACCTGCTCGTTCAGAATATATACAGAAATTTATTCGAATCGCAACAAACGAAAGAGGAATCTCCCTTCTCTTGGAATCGGATGGATCGAGCTTTGAGACGGCCCATTCAAACAGACCGGCGATATACAGATCCGCGCACGAGTTTTCGGTGGGAGAATATTTTTCTCACGAAACGATATTTTACGTTTGGAGTGAGAACGACGGCTGAGGACGAAGTTCATATTGTTCAAACCACAGCCGCTCCTCTCGCCTATTACGAATCATCGTCCCCCAATCTGAAGGAAAGAAGTTTTAAAGACAGCGACAGGATGAAATATAAGAAATATATTCTAAGACCTTTTCAAAACTATGTCGTTCCCCCGAAAACGCAATATCTCATCGTCACAACCCAGAAGAGTCTCTTTCTCGTCGATCGGTGCTCGTACTCGCTTTGGAAACAATTGAAAGAGGAGATTTCTTTCCAATCGCCGACGATGTTTCAAGAAAAAGAAGAAGAAAACCCTCCGCCACCTTTACCCATCCCTTCCTTAGACGATAAGAGGAGCTGGACCAAACCGTCGTCATGGCCCGAAACAAAATCGACCCGGCAACGGAATGAAATTGAAGTCATCACAATTGAAGATGAGGAGGAAGAAAAAAAATTATCTCTTAAAAAACGGTCGACTTACCAGAACCTACCTGGCGTGCAAGATCCGCTTCAGAATCCAGAAGCTTCTTCTTATTATTCTTCTTCTTCCCCGACTTGTTCAAACAGGCAACCTCTTTCGGACTCCTCACAGACAGAACCTCTTCCAGTATGCTCTTCTTCTTCTTCTTCTCCTCCTCCAACCTGTCCCGACATCGTAGAGGTAGAATGTCAGACGGGTCCACAAGCTTCAAAAAGTCCCGACATCGTAGAGGTAGAATGTCAGACGGGTCCACAAGTTCCAACGGGTCCAGAAATCATGGAGGTAGAATCACAGCCGGGTTCACAAGTACCAACGGGTCCAGAAATTATGGAGGTAGAATTTCAGCCGGGTAAACAAGTTCCAACGGGTCCAGAAATCATAGAGGTAGAATCGCAGCCGGGTCCAGACATCCTAGATCCCTCCACTCATCCCAAAGAGACTCCAAGTGTTTCAAGACAGCCTTGTGAGGATCCAGCCCTTCCCGTATGGAATGATTATATGGACTTACAAAATTTGGTGCAACAGGAAGGAGAAGAAAATAATCATACGGATGGGTGGGTCAAAGACTGTTTAGATCATTTAACCTCGAATGAAATTGAACTGTTATGGAATTGCATTTCTGAAATCACATCGGAAATGGGATAAAAACTAAAACAAAAAAACTTTTTTAATAACAAATGGGAGGAGGGTCATGATGTGAATTAAAAAAAATATTATATAGAGTCCAATCTTGGTGGTTCACTTCAGTTTTCCAGCATGAGGTGATCCACGTTTCCCGAAATATGGATCCCATTCCAAGAGAGATTGTGTAGAGCCTTCACTTCAGTTCTTTTTTTATATACCAAGAGGAGAGGGTCCCCAAAGGGTTACCCATGTCCAAAGAGAGATAGTGTAGAGCATTCATTTCAGTTTTTTTTTCAAGTTTAGGGGAGGGAGGTCTCAAAATGACACCCCCCATTTTCAAAGAGAGATGGTGTAGAGCGTTCATTTCTGATTTTTTCCAAAGTTAGGGAGTTTTCAAATGACTGCCCATTTCAGAGAAAGAGAGAAAGAGAGAGCGAGAGAGAGAAGGTGTAGAGCGTTCATTTCAGTTTTCCAAGGTTAGGATGGTGGTGGAGAATCCTCCAAAATGGCTACTCATCGCAAATAGAGAGAGAGAGAAAGAAAAAGCGTAGAGCGTCCATTTCAGTTTTCCAACATTAGAAGGTCCCAAAATACCTTCTGAATTCAAAGAGAGATCGTGTAGAGCGTTCATTTCCATTTCTCCAAGATCAGAAGAAGAGGGTCCGCTTTTCCCAAAATGGCTTTCCGTATTCAGAGACAGCGAAGTGCAGACTTCAGTTTTCTCCCTCCCCAAGAATAGAGGGTCCCAAAATGGCTTCCCATTTCAAAGAGAGAGGGAGAGGCGTTCATTTCCATTCTCCAAGATAGGGTCGTCTGCTTTTTCCCAAAATGGCTTCCCAATTCAAAAAGGGAGAGAGAGTAAAAGGGTGTGTAGAGCGGTCATGTTCATTCTCCAAGATAGGGTCGTCAGCTTTTTCTCAAAATGTCATCTCCCCATTCAAAAAGAGATCGTAACCAATTTTTTCCAGTTTTTTCCAAGATGGGGGGGGGAGAAGAAAACCTAGGATGGAATAACACGACACACAGAGAGAAAGAGAAAAAAAAACGCCATCTTGTCATTTTCTGATAGGGTACCGGTGTTCGAATACTTTTGTGACCGACTGTCTGATTATACTGGGAGAACCATAAAATCGGAAAAGCGATGGGTTTCACAGTTAACGAGGCAATCGAAGACAGACTGGGAAAGAGAGATCCTTTTTTTTAGCTGAGAAGCAGATTTCCCTCTGAAATCCGTGACTCTGACCATATAATTTCTCCATAGACTCTTTGAACGGTATTCAGGAGACATCCTCCATGAGGAAAAAAAAATCTCCCCTTCCCCTTCTAAATCGACTGGAAAGAGAATGAGGTGGAAGAGATCCATCCACGAGAGATCATACTCTTGAACGTCAGACAAATATGAAGTCGAATAGCTTAAACAAAAAATGCTTGAAATGTCATCGAGTCTCGAAAATTTAGGTCTCTCTCTCTCTCTGAAGAAAATGAGAAAATGGGAATCTGCGTTTTTCTTCCTCAACGGCTGACATTCATCTGAAGTGACACTCGAAATGTTTAAATAGATAAACGAGAATCCATTCTTAAAAAAATGACGCTGTGTCGTCAATTGGAGAATCGAGTCGGCTGGGAAAATATTTTTGAGAGCCAGGAAAAAAAATTTTCTAACTCTGAAAAAAAAAAAAAACTTTTGTTTAATTTTTATCGTGTCTTTAGACATGATAAAAATTAACTACCTTCCCCTTTTGTCTGGGAATGTTGTCTCACCGTTTCTAAAAATAGACCATCACTCATCCTTTCTAAAAAGAATAAAATTCCAAAAATGGGTTCTGGTCTATTTTTAGAAACGGAGAGACAACATTCCCAGACAAAAGGAGGGTAGAGTTAATTTTTATCATGTCTAGAAGACATGATAAAAATTAACCAAAAGTTTTTTTTTTTTTTTTTTTTAAGAGTTAGAAATTTTTTTTCCCGGCTCTCAAAATTTTTTCCCAGCCGACTCGATTCTCCATTGACAAGACAGCGCCATTTTTTTTTAAGAATAAACTCTCGCTTATCTATTTAAGCATTCCCAGTTTGGCTTTAGATGAGTGTCAGCCGTTGAAGAAGAAGCATCCTGTCACTTGGGAGAGACATATTTTGAGGAGTCAACATGTTGTGTGGACCGTTGAGATCGATTTTTTCTCTTCCCATTGTGTGGACATTGTTGAGCGTTTTGTGAAGCTTTGAAAGAATGGAGGGGTTTTGATGGAGAATATTTCTTTTTATTGAATTTTTTAAAAAAGATTTAAGAGTGACATTTTATAACAGGTTTTACATGGAAAGAAGGTTTTTCTTCTAGTTTGACGATTTCTTTTTCTTGGGAGATGTTTCTATTGGAAAGATGGAAGGAAAGACGATTCCCACATTGAAGAAGGTTCATGAGAAACTCGTACGGATCTTGGTTCTCTTCTCGAGCCGATATATCATACGGAATCCGGGACATGTTTTGCAATCGCTCCAGTTCCTCCTCGTATTTTTGCTTGCTCGCCAATTTCATGCGGGGACGAAACTGGTCCAGAATATACAATCCCTGGGGTTGAGTCACTCGAGAAAAAGCGACATATTGCTGAAATCGATTAAAAGGTCCGTGCATGTAAATTGCGATCGACGGAAAGGTGGCTCCTTGGGCTTTATGAGCCGTAATCGCTTCGGCTAACATCAAAGGAAACTGTTCGCGATAAAATGCGAGTGTTTTCGTCGAACAGGTGTCAATACGAATGGAGACGCGATCGATAGGAGCTAGACTATTGGAAAATTGCAGCCAGACTCGCGTCACAACTCCGTCTTCATCCTGGTCTATTTGGTGTAGTGTTCCAATTGCTCCATTCATCCATCCTTTGGATCTGTCGAGCGTTTTAGTCAATTGATATCGCGCTCCTCTTTGTAAATGGAGGACGGATTCGAGATTCGCCATCTGAGATCGATGTAAATGTTGACTCCGTTTCATCATCCTCTTCCGCAATTTTCGCTCTCGGAATAAATCACGTCTCGAGCCAGACACGAACAGTACGTCCCTCGGGATTGGAGACGTTTCATATTATATTTCTCTGCATCCTTGCTCGAAAAACAGAGAATAATAGCTTCGCGAGGAATTTCGTCGAAACTGCGAACGCGGGACTGGAAAAATGCCACATCGTCCGGTTCTAAAAAGTGATTTCTCGTTAAACGATCGAGTCTCTCCTCGTAATCCAGAGAGAATCGCATACATTCGACTAGTTCATAGTAGAGCGTGGATTGAGGCGTCCACCACCCTTCAGAATTAATAATGGGCATGTCGCGAATCGGTTGGAGCTGCTGCAAATCTCCGAATTTAATCATATGCACATTCCCAAACGGCTTATCCGGCACATGACACAATTGTCGAAGTTGCTGGTCGAGGCGCGAAAATAAATTGGATCCGATCGTGGAAACGTCATCCAAAATCACCATCCGTAAAGGAGCATACAGGGGTCTGTAATAGTCTAAAGTCTCTTGGGTCAGAGGTCGAACAAAAGTCCCGTTCATTTGAAGACGCAGGGCATGATGCAAAGTATCTCCCGTAATGTAAACCGCTCCTTGAGCACTGAGTGCGAGTTTGAGAACCGAGCACGCTTCGCTAAAAAGAGGCGTTCGAATCAGAGTTTGGTATAAAGCTTGGATCAGGAAAGATTTACCCGTTCCGGCAGATTCTTGCACAATAATATCCAGAGGAGGGGGACGTTTCGATTCAGGTAACGCGTAATAGGTGTACAAACGGACGAGAACGTAGATCAGGAAATTGTATTGCTCTTTATTACATTGTCGAATACATTTTTGATAGGCTTCTTCGGACCACATATCCTTATACTGCAAATTCGTATAGCTTTCCCACTGCTTGGGAGGAAGATGTTTCTTTCGCGGTCGGGAGTTCTTTTTAAGAACAGCATAACGTTCCCTTTGAAGTATTCGTTCTCGCTCTCGATTAGCTGAATTGCTTCGCCAGCGTCGTTTCTGTTCACGCATTCTTTCCCTAAGACGTTCTCTACTGGATAGGCTCATCGTGACACCACTCAAAAAGGTGAAGTGTGTGTATAGAAAATCACTTCCTTTAATTTTTATATATATACTTTTTGAGGAGGAGGGGGGTGTGTGTGAAATGACCTCGTCTCGAAACGAACCAATAGCACTTTGAGAAGACTTGGAACGAGATAGGTTTCTTAGAAAGAGAGAGAGGGACACAAAAAAAATATATAAAAAATCAGAATGATTTATCCGCAACCTCTAGGCTAAAAGTAAACGAACAAAATTTGAAAAGGTCAAGGTGAACTCACTGAATTCATCTTAGAAATCAGATAGGAAAAAAAAATGAGGGTACCCATGTTTCGTCTTCAACAACATAGACTCATCTAAAACGAAACTCGGAATGCTTACACAAATAAACAAGAATCCATTCTTAAATAAAAAATGGGGACGTCTTGTCGATCGAGTCGGCTAGAAAAATTTTTATTACTAAAATAAAATAAAATAAAAAAAAAAAACTTTTGGTTAATTTTTATCATGTCTTCTAGACATGATAAAAATTAATGAACCCCCTTTTTGTCTGGGAAGGATGTCTCACTCTTTCTAAAAATAGACCATCACTCACCCTTTCTAATAGCAACAATTCCAAGAATGAGTCATGGTTTGTTTTTTTCGAATGGGTGAGACATCCTTCCCAGACAAAAAGAGGGGACAGTTAATTTTTATCATGTCTATAAGACATGATAAAAATTAACCAAAAGTTTTTTTTTTTTTTTTTTTTTTTTTAACTCAGAAATTTTTTTCCCAGTCAACTTGGCTGGACAAGACATCTCCGGATTCTTTCTGGAATGGACTCTATGATCTATTTAAACATTTCGAGTTCCGAGTTTCGCTTCAGTTGAGTGTGAGCCGTTCTAGAAGAAGAAACCATCCTGTGACTGGATAGAGAGAACTATTCCTTTTTTCCATTCACCCGTTGTGTTGAACCGTTCAGATATTTGCTTTTATTAATATTTTTTTTTCCTAACCCATGCGTCTTTAAACAATGGAATAGTTTGAAAGGATCAACCCATTTTATAGATATCAACCTCATACCTTCATCTCAACGGGTCTCGAGTGGGAGGAAGGAAGGAGCAGGCGACGAGAACTAAGCATGTCTGTTTATCGAGTAGACGCATCGGGGAAAGAACGATACCCGACCGACCCCCAACATCCTCGTCACGAATTATACGTTACGGATCCTGAAGGAAATCCTATCTTGGCTCGAGACAAAAACGGTCATGAGTATTACGCGGTAGATTTAAACGGAAACCAATACATTTTAGCTCCTCGACGGTATGCTCGAACGGCTTTTGGACGAGAATACTACCCGAAATTTCAAAATGGGGACGAGTATTCGCTTTATACGTCTGTTTTATTCCCTTATGCCAAAGACGAATCGGGGCATGAAATGTATCCTAAAAAGGCGGATGGAGTCGAATATTGTTTAACGGCCGGCGATCGAATTCGTTATGCTCGCGATGCTTGGGGAAACGAGTTTTATCCTCGAAGAGCGGATCAGCAAACGGAATACCTCTGTGAAGAAGTGGGGTATGCGAAAAGAGCCGACGGATCCGAAACGTATCCTAAATTTTATATCTACACTTCTGGTTAAGATCTCTCTCTCTCTCTCTATCGAAAGAGAAGAAAATAATAAAGAGTGTGTTACTGCAATGGAGCATTCTGACGCGGAACCTGTTTCGTATTCCATTTGGTGTGTGAAATGCCGAACCAAGACCGATACGGTCGACGTCCACTATCGCATGTCGAAATATCGACGGCCGGTGGTCACGGGAAAATGTCAGGCGTGTGGAACCAAGAAACAACAGTTTATTACAAATGCTTCCGTTCCACCTGGAATTCAGTTCCTGGATGAGGAGGAAGAAAAAGGAAAATGTTCCGAGTAAGAAGAAACAAGTATATTCAAATCAAAAATTGGAAAAAGATGGATCTTACTATTATCTGCTCTCCTAAAGCGGGTGGTTCTCCTTTACAGTTTGGCATACAGACGGATTCGCATAATCCGATTCCAAGACTCGTGAATTTTCCTCAACCGGCAACTCCACCCTTAGATACTTCTTCTTTGAATGAGTTTTCTAGCATTCTGAAAGAATATCTAAACGTCGTGAGAGAATTGATTCTTCCCCTGCAACGAAATGTCGAAGAAAAGAGCTCTGAATGTGGAAGCAAGGACACGGATCCAAAGCCAAATTCGGAGGGTTAAAAGGGATAGGTGAAAGTCCATTATTAAAAAAAAAAGAAACAATGTTGATGTCATGTCTTGTCGATCGAGTCGGCTAGAAAAAATTCTCTAGATGAGATTGAAAAAAAAAAAAAACTTTTGGTTAATTTTTATCATGTCTTAAGACATGATAAAAATTAACTCTCTCTTCTTTTTTGTCTGGGAAGGATGTCTCACCCTTTCTAAAAATAGACCATCACTCACCCTTTCTCAAGGCAATTATTCCAAGAATGAGTCATGATCTATTTTTAGAAATGGTGAGACAACCTTCCTAGACAAAAATGAGGGACAGTTAATTTTTATCATGTCTAGAAGACATGATAAAAATTAACCAAAAGTTTTTTTTTTTTTTCATCACTTAGAAAATATTTTCCAGAGCTCTGAGAATTTTTTTTTCCCAGTCGACTCGATGATCCAAACAACAAGACATCCAAAATTGTTTCTAGAAGAAACTCTCGCTTCTCTATTTAAACCCCTCGCGTTTCCAACTTCAGATCCGTGTGTGCTGTGCACTCAAACTAGAATTGCGCTTTTCCTCCCTCCTGGAAAGAGCCTTTTTTTTCCTGAGCTCTTAGCATTTTTTTCTTAGCTTCATTTCCATTCTCCAGGTTTCTCTCTCCTCCTTTCCGTTAACACTGCAAAATTTCTAAATTTCTCATCACTCGGAGCTTGGAAATCTGTCATAAAAAAAAACATGACATAGCTCTGTTTTCAAGGAGTCGGTTTAGATTCGTTAGGATCATGGCTGATTTTCCATGACGGCTGTCCAACCGCAATATTAGAGCTTGAAAGGAATAAGGTAAAAAAGTTCGTCCTAGATATGCAACGAAACGTAAAAAGAGCGACGAGGATCTAAAAAAGCTGTAAGGATCTTAAGTTTTACTAACGTTTATTTTATTTTAAATCTTTACTATCACTTCTTATTTTCTACTTCCGGCCAGAATTATAAGCGTGAAGGAGTTTATGCAAAGTTGTCTGGCGAACGCCAAGTATTTAAGTGTGGCCTTTTTGCCAAGCAGAAGAGAGGAAGCCGTGAGTTCGAAGCAGGCCGCTTACCTTAGAAGTTACGCAGTTGCTACTTTGCCTTCCAGGCCAGAGGTTTTAATCCTCTTGATAAATTAAACGTATTGTAGTGTTCACAGTCTCTGTGCTACATACGCTTCCTGTTATTATAAGGCCAATCTTATTCTAAAGTTAAATTAGAGTTTAGTTTTATTTTGATATCTTTTAAGTTAGACCCCGAGTGGAGGGTCATTGTATTCCGAAGTACGGAAGTCATTGTATATAAAGAAAAAAATAAAGGGTTTCGTATACCCTTCGTCTGTATCCTGTCTACTTACTACAATTAGTGAACATAGCTTTAGTAAGCTCTCTGTTCTAGTCAGGTCATTGTATGTTTCCGAAGAAGGTTAGAAGAAACATTGAACCTGATAAAGCTACGACCGTTTCCAGAAGGGGAGGGAGCAATGGATATTCAGGTGAGTCCACAGCATGGACTGCACGAAAATGAAACGACTTCCACAGATAACAGAATGTTCGAGATGTCTGTCGTCGATCAAGTCAACTGGTAAAATTTTCTAAGAGCTGAGAAAAATGTTCGCATACCTTCACAGAAATTCTTTCCAGGAGGGAGAAGTGTGTATCCAGGTCGAATTCACAGCACAGACTGAACTGAAGTTGGAAACACGAGTTTTTTAAATAGAGAAGGGAGAGTTCCTTCTAGAAACAATTTGGAACTGTCTTGTTTGTATCATCGAGTCGGCTGGGAAAAAATTCTCAGAGCTTTGAAAAAAATTTCTGAATGAAAAAAAAAAAAACTTTTGGTTAATTTTTATTATGTCTTCTAGACATGATAAAAATTAACTCTCTCTTCTTTTTGTCTGGGAAGAATGTCTCACCGTTTCGAAAAACAAACCGTGACTCATTCTTGGAATAATTGCCATCAGAAGGATGAGTTTTGGTTTCGTTTTCGAAACGGTGAGACATCCTTCCTTGACAAAAAGAGGGGACAGTTAATTTTTATCATGTCTTATAGTCAAAAAGTTTTTTTTTTTTTTTTCATTACTTAGAAATTTTTCTCCCCCTCCAACCAACTCAATGGTCTAGACGATGAGTTTTTAAGAATGGACGTTTTGTTATTTATGCAGATATTCCGAGTTTCTCGTCAGGTAAATGTGCGCTCACCTTGGATCTTCAGACAGGTCTAGAGATTGGATAACCCATCAAGAATTCTTCGACAGGTTTTTGGAAAAAAGAAATCGTCAAGAAGTGAGTATTGATTTTGATATTTTCTTTTCAACCTTGGGTCAGTTTCTAGTACATTCCTATACTAATTCCATTGTATTTAAAAAAAATAATGTCAGCACGGACTGATCTGACCCGAAACGCTTGCCCATCCAGTTGGCTGCTGGAGGGAGGGGGGGAAAAAAGAAATTTGTTTTGAAGGATATGTCAATTCTTTTCTAAAAATAGATTTCTAAGAAAAGAATGAACCTTTGTTGGAAATCTATTTTTAGAAACATGTCTAGACAACATGTTGACAAGAAAAAAATTCTTTTTTTTTTCCTGAGAGTGAAATGATTTTTTTCTTTCCACCCACTTTTCTTATTCTTTGGGAGGAAGGAAGAACTTCCCTTCCCCCCGCCATTTTTCCACTACTATTTATATAGATCCGAGTTTTTCTGCTTACAGGGTTCATTCTCGTTCTTCCTTCTCAACCGAGCAAAACTAAAATGTCGACCGATGCCGTTGCAGTTCTACCTACCCTGGTGGAAATCACGCCCGTCTGTCATCTCGAAGTAGCTGATCAATGGGAACCGCTCTCCCGTTTTGAAGAATGGTTTCGGGACCCGGAGCGTATGGAACAAATCGTCCAAGAAACCATGTGCTATTTATCCTGTTACGATGGAAAAATCCTGCATTATTTTTCGTCCATCGAAGTTTTCAAGCACTTTGCTTTCCAATCGATGATGGAGGCAGGAACCTTTCGCTTACACGCTTATCTGCGATGGGAAAATGTGATCGCCGTCGATGCTGGAACCTTTTTAAAACTGTTTTACGTTTCACCCGAGTGGGTTCATATTCTTCAAACCGGAGAAGCTTCTATCCGTCTTTATGGATGGGAAATGGAATCAGAAGTCGACGGGTATCGTATGATTCCCTATCGACTGCGAGCTCGCTCCGTGTACATTATTCACGGACCTCTTTACTACCAACTCCAATTTCATGACAAGACGGTGTTTGCCGTAGACGCCCTCTCCAGGAAGAAAATGGAGTCTTTACGAGCGTTGCATCTTGAACAGCATTTCCAATTCCCTGCTCGCGAGGAAGAGAGGAGAAGGAAAAGATCCAGAAGGAGGAGACACCTAAAGAGGTACTAAAAAGAAGTCGGAAGGTAGAAGCATATTTTTTTTTCATTAACGGAAAAAAAACTGTGGATCATTCTTTGTATATTTCTTGGTAAAAAAAAAGAAGAAAAGACTAATAGTCATAATAGAGGGAATTAGGAGGGACCTTATCTATATCTAACTCTCTATATAAATCGGAAGCGTCAACAGGACGGTCCACCGAAAACAATCTAGAAAAAAAAATTGAGTGGTTTAAATAGATAAGTGAGAAAAGATTTTGAGAGGTGTTGTTTTATGGATGGAGCTGGCTGGGAAAAAAAATTGGCAAAGCTCAGAGAAAAATTTCCTGAATTGAAAAAAAAAAAAAAAAAAAAAAAAAAAAAAAAAACTTTTTGTTAATTTTTATCATGTCTTATAGACATGATAAAAATTAACTCTCTCTTCTTTTTGTCTGGGAATGATGTCTCACCGTTTCGAAAAATAGACCATCACTCATCATCCTTTCTAAAATAATAGAATTTCAAGAATGGGATATGTTCTATTTTTCGAAACGGTGAGACATCATTCCCAGACAGAAAGAAGAGAGAGTTAATTTTTATCATGTCTATAAGACATGATAAAAGTTAACCAAAAGTTTTTTTTTTTTTTTTTTTTTTTTTTTTTTTTTACTCAAAATTTTTTTCCACAGCGCTGAGAAATTTTTCCCAGTCGACTCACTCATCCAAACAAGACATCTAAAATTGTTTCTAGAAGGAGCTCTCATTTTTTTCTATTTAAGGAACTTGAGTTTCGGCTTCCCATCAGTCTGTACTCTGCATTCAACCTGGATACCCATTCTTTGGAGATAGGGGGGAAACTTTCGCAGTTTTTTTTTCCTGAAACCCTCTATGGATCAGAGAATCTCACACATATCCTCCTCCGTGGATCGAAATGGACTGACCGCCATATCTGTTTTAGATAATAATTTTGAATTTTCCACCTCCTCCACAAGATTGGACTATCTCAATATTTTTTTTAAAGAAAAACAAAATTATTTTTTATGATTATTCTACAATTTTTAGGTTTTCTTTCCCCCCACTCCTCTTTAAGAAGAATAAAAACATAAAGCACATTGAAACAGTTCCGATAAATTTTGAAACTGAAAATCCATCACCTTGTTCCCCACGGGACTAAAATAAGTTTCCCCGGTCTGAGAATCTTCTTGGATTTGAAGAGGTTCTCTCATCACACTCTGAAGCCAGGTCGAAAAGAGGAGAGCGTCTGGACCCAAATCGTTGAGGAGTCTTTCCAGGGAATCGAAGGTGATAAAAGGGGTATAGCGGAGAATCCGGCTGGGGCGGTCCAACGTATCAATCCAGAGATCCGTCGTTAAGGATCGGTAAGGGCGAAAAGGGGCTCGAGAGATCCATTGCTGAATAGTCCGTTGACTTTTCGAACTCATCCAAGTCCCTTGCTGGGAAAGGCAAGTCACGAGTTCCGATCCTCGAAAATAGAGCGTGCCCGACCCCAAGTAAAACGTGAGGGGAATTGTCTTGGCGAAACGGAAACGAATCGCTAGGAAAAAAGACTCTCGCTGTAACCACTCTATGGCGTTTGGTTTTCTCTCTCTCTCTCTCTCTTTCTCTCTCTCTCCTGAGGACGAGATGGAAAAAAAAGAAAAGACAACTTTTCTCTCGGTTTCTTTTATATATAGGAAGAGAGAGGGGGGGAGTGTTCTCGAAAAGACTCATGGGAAATTTCCTCTTCTTCTTCTTCTTTTTGGGGTAGGTGGGAGGAACTCGTTTTTTTTGGCGGAGAGAATGCGTCGGATGACATCCCTAAACATTTAAAAAAAGAATAGATAGGATGGATTCTTCAAATGAGAAATGCGGGGTGGCTAAGGGATCTTATTCCATTTTTTTTACTTTTCTAAATAACAAATAGAATCGGGTGGATTCCATTTATCTCTTTCTAAAAAATATAGCAACACTTGATCCTTCCCGTCCTTTTTCATTTCCTGTTGACGTGTTAGATACTTTAGAGCCTCTTCGATTTTAATTAAGTAACCCCGATAGACCATCCGATCATCAATACTTTCGATATTGCGTTCGAGAGCCATTCTATAAGCAGCTTGAGATTGGAAAGGAGAATAATTATCAAAGTAGGTATTACGGCGTAAATGTTTAGGATGTTCGACTATAAAAAAATATTGTGTATAAATGCATTGATCTAATCCCGTAAATTCTAGTTTGATTAAGGGATACTGAGCCACGTCCGAGGGTTGGTAGGCGAATCGGTAGCCGGACTCTTCTTCAAATTCCTGATACGCGACTCTGAACCATTTGAATCGAGGTTCGTCGTCTTTCTTGAAGCGTCTTTTATCCATTTGTCCATGCGGAAAATCCCATTCATCTTCATAAGCTAATTTAGCCTTGTACCGATCATAATCGTCTTGTAAATTGGGATGGAGAGTCGGATAAATATGGTTTTCAAATTCATCTTGAAGCACCGATATTTTTTCCAAATCGAAGGGTGGTTCGATACGTTTATTTTTTAAAAGCTGAATTAAATAATTTTGAAAACAGTATGGCATTTTTCGATGAATCATCACCACCTGTCCTGATGAGGTCTTTACCACTAAACCATATGAAGTAGAGTATTTGTTTCTCTGGATCATCTGAAAAAAGGAAAAAGATAGAAAAATTCCTTGATTACCTATCCACTCAATGAATACATTTATGAACAGCAAATTTCACTAATTGTTGGAGCGCTAGCATGGCCATAAATCGATGACAAGATTTCGATCGACAAGATGGACATTGCTGTGGCTGACGATGTTGAGGTTTGTAAATAACAGTCCATAAAAACTTGAGATGTACCTTTTGATGAATTTTTTCTCGAGTGGGTTCATTCGCCACGTAGAGTTTTTCAATATGAAGTCGTTCCAGATCCGCATTCAATTGCTGAATAAATTCCTTCGTATGTGTTTTCAGGTCTCTGGTTATAAACCGGACGCAGTTCGTAAGAGTATATCCATCAGAGGTGACAGCCAACACACCAACAATTTTTTGGTGGAGCTTGGTCTGTGAGGACTTCTTTCTAGAGCCCTGATGAGTGGATGACGAGGGAGGAGAAGACAGTATTTCCAAAGAATGAGTTGGAGAAAGAGAAGACTTTTTCGGTACTCTAAAAACGGGTGAAAATGGTCCATAAAAAGTGGGTTCCGTATCTGGAATATCCTCAAAGGGATCTTCTTCACATGAAATGACTAAGTTATCCGTTGCCATGTGTTCGCTATCTTTTTACGAAACAGAATGAACCCCGATTTCTTTTTCAACCATTTATATACTAAGAGAGGGAGAGGGGGGGAAATAAAAGTAGGTTGAGGTATTGAGACATCGTAAATATTTTTGATAGCTGGGAGAAAAAATTCTTTAGCCTTAAAAAAAAAAAAAAAAAAAAAAAAAAAAAAAAAAAAAAAAAAAAACTTTTTGTTAATTTTTATCATGTCTTTTAGACATGATAAAAATTAACTCTACCCTCCTTTTCGTTTTGAATGATGTCAATATGTTGTCTACACATGTTTGTAAACAATAGACTTCAAGGAAAGTATGATTCATTCTTAGAAATCTATTTTTAGGAAAGGTGAGACATCATTCAAAACAAAAAGGAGGGTAGAGTTAATTTTTATCGTGTCTAAAGACATGATAAAAATTAACAAAAAGTTTTTTTTTTTTTTTTTTTTTTTAAGCTATTAGAATTTTTTCCACCTGATTCGATTGACAAGACATCCCAGTTTTTTAAGAATGGAATTTCTCTTCTATATATTTCAGCATTTCAAGTTTTGATTCAGATCCCTCTGTGCTGTTGAAAAAGCCTGCACTTCAACTCTCCTGGAAACAGTTTAAGCCATGTCTTCTCTCAAGATTCTCTTTAGATCCAGCAAAGATGTGGATTGAGTCTCGTGAAAACAGTTCATTGTTCAAGAAATTCATAGAAGGATGGGGAGGTCTTTTTAAATGTATTATTTCTTTTTATTAACTCTTTTCTTATGTTTACGACCTTGACAACTTGTTGCTTTCTCAACTTCAGGTTCTTTGGTCGGCTGTCTAAAATCAGCTCTTACCTCAGTGGACGATGCATCAAATTCCATTGTACTGAATTCTCCATTTCCCGAAAAGACTTCTTTCAACATGTGGATGGCTTCTTTGGTCAATTCTAATGTTTTATCTATCGTTTTATTCTTTTCATTTTCTCTACGTTGGAGGATAGCGGGAGTTAAAAAAGGATTTTGACAACAGGGTTCAAATTCTTTCGTTTTGTCTTTGCGATTATGACGATGTATTTCTATAATCTTGTCATCCGTATCATCGGGGTTTATCCATATTTCCAAATCTAACTCTTTACCTTCAGAATTTTTGGGAGATAGATGAATAAGTACAGGATCCATCGCCATGGTTAAATTATTGCTTCTTCCTTTTTTATTACTCTTCTCCCTCTTCATTTTTTTTCAAAGTTTTTCTTATATAATCCACTCTTCAAGTCCCATATTCAACGAATATATTTCTGACTTTCTTTAAAAGCTTGCAATAGCCACTGAAATCGGTATCGTATCAAGTAGGCCAGAGCTCCAAAGTAAAATAATAGAATTAAACAGACGACATAATAATGAATCTTCAATACGTTGCCCAGTAAAGCGAAAAGAATCGTAGGACCTGCCGTTACCAGTAGTAAATGAATGGCGAACGTTTGTCTCTTCGACCATCCTTCCTCTTTGGGGCTTTCGTCTTCCTTTTCAAACCGACTCAATTCTTGGTCCGTTTGAAAATTTTTCTCGATTCGTTTGAAATGAGATGTCATTCTTGACCTCTCGAAATTTTAGGAACACTTGTTCCATGTACAAAGACATAATCGTATGCTGTGTTACCTCGCAAGACCCGTTTTGTGAACCGTAAAACCGACTGATTCTCTGGACAATAAATCGGTCGGAATTCAACAGATTGATCGGTCATACATTCTCGTTTTCCCGTTAACCTATGCTTTTCGTCCATGTGTGTATATTCCAAAACACAGGGGGAAGATAGATCGCCCAGAACTCGATGCACGTAGGGTCCACATTCACAGACGTGTCGTTCGGCGTCCCATCCTAATCCGGGCACGTTCCACAAATCTCGAACGCAGTAATCGACAGAACAGACCCACGGAGATGTTTGAATCATTCGATTACCTCGTCGATCTAAAGAATGGCATTGACATTGGTATCGGAACGATCCATCTTCTAACGTTTCGTAATAATCGGCTACTTCTTGAGCGGGTTGTTGGGTTCGACGATCTATTAAAACATTGAGAGAAGGATCACGGGCTTCTGGATGTTGACAAGGATGGGTGAAAGAGGAATGAGGAGCACAGAGCCATCCCGAGGCCGAAAAAATGGGAATTTCCGAGGAAGAAAGACAAGCGGTCCGGATTCCTTGGGGAATACAATAAGTACCCGGTTCGAGATGATTCCATGTTTTATCAGAAAGAGTGAGTTTTTCGTAAAACGTGGGATTTGTTTCACAGAGCTGAGAACAATCGCAATGGCTATCGGGACACTGAAAGATTTGGAAAGGGCAATACGTCTCGGTTGAAATTTCTGGTAAGGCTAATGATGATGAGGGAGGAATAGAAGGCATCCGGAGATCGGGTTTATAAAAAAGATTCAAGAGAGTCACTAGAAATACAATGCATAGAATGATCGCGCTCGGGTGTATCATTTTTCTTTCTTTCCTCCTTTATAAATTAGAACCGGTTCCGATCCCTACGAGTTCTCATTATACTGTGATTCGACACTTTTCCAAGGACAAGTCGCTTCTGCAACTGTTTCCTCAAGACGTTTACGTGTTCGTCGATCAAGGTATTTGTTATTTGTACGAGAAAACCAACGAAGAAAAAACCTATATTTCAGCTATCCGTCTCGATACGCTGAAGCGGCACGATCTTTTACATTATAAATACATGCTAAAATGGCCTCATACAATTGAAATCGTGTCGTATCCGAATCATCTCACCCATCCGATGGATATTTTAAATTACAGAGCTTTAGGTTCAGTTTTGATGAAAGGAGCCGTATTCTTCACGGCAATATCGTTTTTATTCTCCGTAGTATACCAATGAGCATCGACCTCCCAAATATTTTGAATAGCCTTGCGTTGTGTTTCATAGACGGGATCGTCGAGCGATTTGAGAGGTAATAACGCATTCGGTTGTAACCGTTGTTCGGCATTCAAACCTTGGTGAACGATCCGTTTCAACATAAACGTAAGAAACAAGCGACGTTTTCCAAAGAAAACCAGCGACTCTTCTGTATGGGTATCCATAGCCGGATGAAAAAGTGTGAAATGGCGTCCTTTTTGGGGATCCATCACGTATTGGATGACGATATGATGATACCAATCGCGTTGCCGCATTTGCGAGAGGAAGTGAAGCCGTTGCAATTGACGAAAATAACGTCGGGTTAGACGATATGAATCCATTCTGACTTACTTTTTTATCGCGCCAAGATCTTTCTTTTTTGTTGACAGGATAAACATTCGCGATACAGAGCCGGCATTTCATCCAACGCGCGATCTTGTTTTAAAAAATGTCGATAATTCGGTTTGGAACAACACGCTGCTGCGTCCTTTTTCGGAATTTTTTGCTCTTTCCATAATTGGCACATCTCGTTTATGAATAAAGGCTGGATGCTCGCCATACTTTTATTCGTTTTGGGTTTATACTACTGCTACTTGTATTTCTATAATTTTTCGGTCCCGTCCCCGAAAGTTCCTTCTTCTCCTCCGACGACAACGACGCGTTTCCAATATCAGATCGAGACCTCAAACGACAACGAGGTTTCGTTTCACACCTCCACGGGAAAAACATGGACGTTTCCTCTCCCACACGAATATTATTTCGCGGAAGGACGGATTTGGGAAAAAGATGAATGTTTTGGACAGCCCGATGATACTCAGCTCCCCGCAACGGGGAAAAACCTCTACCTGTTTTTATTACGATCGCAGAGTTTTGTACCCCGCGAAAAGTCCATGATGTATTATTATTATCGATGTCGGCACGGTCGTGTTCTAGACGTGCTCATGTGTCAAGAAGAACATTCTCCTTCTACCTGCATTCCTGTCAATCCCTGCATCGATCAGCATGACGGATCGGTTTTACCCGATCCAACCAATCGACGTTTTTATTACGAATGCCAGAACGAACAACCGATTCGAATCGCCTGTCCGCCCAAGACATTTTTCTACTACGACGCTTGCACTTCGCGAAAACATTTCGTATCTTACTGTGAAGACGGTCAACATTTTCCGATTGACGAGGTGACGTATATCGAGTGTCGTGGCCATCGACCGAAAATGATTCGATGTTCGCCCGGAGAAAAATATTCGACACATTATCGGCGATGCGTGTCTGATCTCTGCGACGGATTTCCGGATAATACGCAACGACTTCTCCCCATCGTCCAAAAAGGATCTTTTCTGTACTCTCCGGGTTACGCGATTTGTGAAAACGGAATGGTTCGCGACACTATATCCTGTCCTCTTTCCTGGGATACATGGACCGGCGATGCCTTATTCCATTTACCGATGGTGTACGACGAAACGTCCCAAACATGCCAACCGCCTCTTTTCTGTGAAAATGTTCAACCGAGCTCAAAAGAAATTGTCGTTCCCGCTCACGAGTATACGAAACATCTCCCGTCCTATCCATTTTCAACATCCTTGGATCGAGCTGTAGCTTACACGTGTGATCCAACCCGAAAACGTACGGTTCTAGAACCAGGCTATCGAGTGTCGGATCAATATACGGTTGAATGGGCTTGTGAGGATAAGTCGTCGAAACTCGCGATAGGCGATACGAGCGATCGATATTTTGATTGCGCTCGGAGGGAAATTCAAACGTGTCCTCCTCAAACATTTTTTGACGGAAATGAATGTCGACCGCGCATCCCCGGCGCATTTCAGTATCGGCATCTCGATGTGTTTAAATTCGATAATTTATCGATCGTTGCGAATTGGATTCGGCCCTGGACGACTCTTGATCATGAACCTCGTACCTCTTGTGACGAAACCAACGAAGAAGTTTATATTCCCGGCTATAATATTTGTTCTCATCCCGACTGCACGCCGTACCCATTCCTCAAACAATTGAAAACGGCTATTTATTTACCCACTTCTCCTCACATGTGTCTTTTCGAAAAGGGAAAAATTCGAAAGAAACGCGTTCGACGGCAAGGTTTGAAATTTTGGTCGCAGCGATTTGTGAAACAGGCTTCGACTTATAGCGTTCCCGAAACGTGTCGTGAAGGCCATCGCATACGATCGGGACGATTTATTCCCGATTCCGTATTATACGCCACTTGTAATTGGCGTCAACCTTTTGTCTTTTGTCCTTCCACCACAGAAGGAATTCGAGCCACTCTGTACGGGTATCACGTATGCGTACCCAAAGAAGAAGCCTATGAAGGGATTTTACCGGCTGGATTAACCCTTCGACTTGAAGTTCAAGAGCTGAGTCGTATTATACCGGAACATGGAGCGCGATATAAAATAGATGGACGAGAAGCTGTTTTTGATGCGACGCAGCATCCCGAAGGTATCCCCCTCCTCACTTCAGTCTATGAAATTTGGACCGAGCGCGACATGAAATTGTTTTTTAGAATTCTCGTCACGCATCCTCGTTCAGCTTACTGGGAAGACCGAAAATTAAAAGCCCTCCCCGATCCTAACATGACGTTGTTGTACACAGGTGAAATGACCGAAAAGCCCGTCACGACCGATGACTATCCGGTCTCGGCTGACTCGTTGATTCAAATGGAATAAAGTAGAAAAAAAAATGGATCATTATTTAGGTCAAGGCATATTGTTTTACTCTACGGTTTATATCAGCATCATCCTAGTCGCAGTTACCCTCTTAACGAACCGGCTCATCTTTTTATTTTTATTAGTCCTCACGTTTGGTCTAGCCGCTTACATGGCTTATTTGACCGTTCATAATTCCGAACATCTCAAAACGACGGGCCAATCGATTGAAGACTGGATTCGAAAGATGTATCAAAAGATAACTGGATAATCGGAGGTGACTCATGTAAATATCAAGATCGGTAAAGGAAAAAAACATGGTTTCGGTTTACACCATAGATGAATTTGGAAAAGAACGATATCCGAAAGATCCTAAAAAACCTAAACAGGAGCTGTATTATTTCGATAATGACAATCGACCTATTTTTGCCAAAGACGAGCATGGAAATGAATATTACGCTGTGGAATATCGGGGTCATGAATATATAGCGCTTCCTCGTCGGTACGCCAAATCCAATTCCGGAGACGAATTTTATCCTAAATTAAACAATGGAGGAGAATACCCGTTAAATTCATTGGATGTAAATGTGAAAACGTATGCTGTCAATGCGAGGGGAGGAGAGATTTATCCTAAATCCAGCATTGGAAAAGAATATTATATACAGGATAGAATTCGGGAAAAGCCAGAGACGAATTACATCCGATATGCACGAGACGAAAATGGAAATGAGTATTACCCGAAAGATCATAAAAACGAGGAATTTCTCTATATCTATCTAAGTTATGCTAAAAAAGCGAATGGTGATGAATTTTATCCGAGAAAGTGGTATTATTGAAAGATCTTCAGGAGAACAGTATCCGCAGCACGGACTCATCTGAAACGAAACTTGGAAAGCTTAAATAGATAAACGAGAGTCCATTCTTAAAAAATGGTATCTTGTCCATCGAGTCGGCTGGGAAAAAATTTTTTTACAGCTGAAAAAAAAAAAAAAAAAAAAAAATTTTGGTTAATTTTTATCATGTCTTCTAGACATGATAAAAATTAACTAGTTCCCCCTTTTGTCTGGGAATGTTGTCTCACCGTTTCTAAAAATAGACCAGAACCCATTCTTGGAATTCTATTCTTTAGAAAGGATGAGTGATGGTCTATTTTTAGAAAGTATGAGACAACATTCCCAGACAAAAGGGGGAGGTAGTTAATTTTTATCATGTCTAAAGACATGATAAAAATTAACCAAAAGTTTTTTTTTTTTTTTAATCTATAAATTTTTCTTAGCTCTTAGAGTTTTTTCCCAGCCGACTTGATCCACAAAACCAGACATGTCAAAATTGTTTCTGGAAGAGACTCTTGCTTATCTATTTAAACTCCAAGTTTCACTTCAGATCACTCTGTGCTGTGAAAGAAGAAACATCTTCTTGTAATTTGTAAGTACTAACTGATTTTTAGTTTATTCACTGGTTAGTTACTCCCCCTCCAAGTCATTCGTTTTTTTCCCCTCCAAAAATCTTCAGCTTTTATTTAGAATGACGATAAAAATAAAACACAAATAGGAAAAAGATGGTCACGCATAAGTAATGCATGTAGGGTTGAAATAGGAAGGTGAATCCTGTTAACAAATAAACAATTATCGTGAAATAAATCCAATTTTTCGGGGTCCTTTCGTCTGTTCGTGATTTTTGGAGAAATGACATTCGCGTTTGGGGTCGATCGGTCATGGGCACTTTATGGATAGCATCTAAATATTCTTGCACTTTCTCGGCAAAGAAGAGGTATCGATCGCTCGCATCTTCTTCTAACACGTCCCATAGAAGACCGGGTGTGATTTCTAGAACATGGTCCGTTTCCGATTGATAAAACTGAACGTCTAATCGCCAGTCGATATCGTAAAGAGTTCGAGCGGTCAGCACTTTATTGAAATGAAACGGATCTAATATATCGAGTACGGCGGACAGAATACTTATACCCGTCAGCACATTGGAAGTAATCGAGAATCCTGTCGCGGCGATTCTGGAAAGTGTTGCGAGCGTACTTAATTGGGTCCGAACGACGGCTTGAAGGATGGCCGATTGAATGGGAAGAGACTGCATACTCAATTTGGTTAAGAGTTTAGGCATCCGTTTTTCAAGGATTTTTTGCGCGGCTTCTAATCCGATATCGATCCCTACATCAATCGCCAATTCATGAACCAAGGACCGTTTCACATGTTTCTTGGGCCGTTTTGTACAAAGTCGGGAAGATGAGGAGGATATGGTGGTAACGTATAATTTTTTTGCAGAGTGGAAATAGATCGATAGATACTGCTTCCCAAGAACAATTCGCCAATATCTTGCCCCGTCGTCGTCACACAATCAGACCCGTTGAAAACAAGACCGTACGCTTCACAATAAGGCTGGTTGAGTCGTAAATGACCCTCGACGAGATTGAGGCCGGCATGATGACGAGGAAGAGAAGGATGATTCGATTGAAAGAAAACTTGTTCGGGCAAGAGAGCTAATAATTTCTTGGCGAGATTTACCGCTACACATTTTCCATTTCGATATTCCGTGTCCATACTCTGCTGCGTGTTGGAATATAAACGATCGCAGGCGGGTTGGCAAGCTAAACTGAAACCCGTTCCGAGTCGAATCCATCGCGGTTCATCTTCCGGGAAACACGATTCTAAATTTTCTTGGAAAGGGAAGCAGGCAATCATGTCACATCCCGTTTGCGTAAAAACAAATTTTTCGACGACGTGACATTGTTCCGGATTGAGGGTTTTAGGTATGTAGTAATCCCGTTTGGATTCGGCTTTTCTTATTTGGAAGGTGGTATGTTTAAAAATAAAAGCGTACCGACTTTGAAGAGCTTGTTCGTAAATATAGAGTTGAGTCGCTTCTTGAGCATACCGAATAGCGTGATTGAGATCGTAAGAAGTGACAGTATATTCATTTCTATTTTGAAACGAATCCCATTTCATCTTGAAGGAGGGCTTTGTTCGTATATATTGAAAAAAAGTTCGATGTTGTTGCTTTTTTTTAACAACAAAAATAAAAGGATTCATTTTTTATGTATAGTAACAAGTATAAAATGAGATTCAATTCAGTATTTACAGTTGCGTATGGAACATACACAAAAACCAGTTCCAAAAAAATTTTTTTTAAATTAAAAAATAAATTGTTTCAACTATAAAATCCTATAAATTTTAGTTTTTACAGTTGCGTATGGAATAGCGATAAAAACCAGTCCTCAAAAATTTTTTTTAATGAACTATCTTATCTATAAAATCTTGTCAAAATCAGTTTTTACAGTTGAGGATGGAACCTGATGAAAAAATATTTTGGAAAGGATGCTATTCGAAAAACATTTTATCATGGTTAGTAGTTCTTCTTGTAAAGGACAAAAACAAGTTCATTTCGTCTAATATTTGTGCATCTAAAGTATTTAAATCTATTCCAAAAAATATATATATAGTCTCCCACATACCTTCAATGTATTATTGGACTGTCCACTCTTTATATTCCATTAAAGAGCCATGGAAAAAATGTTCCGAGTCTCTAGGGGTTCATTTTGCCTTGTTTACTACTTGTAGTTTCTACATTTTCGTCTTCACACTCTAGTCTTTCGAAGGAAGCTTCTACAGGATCTTCTCCTCCCCTTTCCGATGGAGGTGGACTCTCGGGAGAAATAGGATCTTCTTCCCCCTTTTCCGATGGAGGTGGACTCTTGGGAGAAGGATAACGAACAGGTTGCAAATCGACAATCGAAGGGTCGAAATAATCACTCGAAGCTAAAGTAGGGTCCGACATATTATTTCTGTTTTTCTTCTTGATTCTAGGATCCTCTCTCACATTCTTTCTCTTTTGAGAATTATTTTCTTGTTGATTCTTTTTCGCCTGGTATTGTTCCAATTCTTTCGTCTTCCAGACTTTAATTTCGTAAAATATATTTGAAAATAGATCCTCTCCAAGATACTTTAAATACAATGCACCCCATTCGCTTACTTCATCACTGGTAGAAGGTGTAGTGTTTATTATTTCTTCTATAGTACGTCGAATCACATCCACGTAGAGAAGAGATTCCGATCGTTTGGAAACTTCGTGATATAAACAACGGACGATTCGAGCATGAACTGCTTTAAAATCTAGAACTTCTTGTTCGTTTAAAGGTGTTTTTTCATCTCCTCCGTACTGTAGATTAAAAACATACTTTTGCAGATCCTCGCCCAGCAATCCGTCTACGGCAAATAATTTATACACTTCTATCTTAGGTATTTCCTGTCGTTTGAATAAGATGTTGGAAAGTCTTATTAGATCGGTCGATCTAGAATAGTCTTTAGATAAAACTTTCTCGATCATATTCCATTCATCTGGCGTGGAGATGGTTTTATTTTGTACCAACTGCTGTTGCACATCCATCCATAAACGCCAAATAGTATTTAAACAGTATCGATGGACGGGTACAAGAGGTTTCAAATCTTGAATCAAGGTCCACGGAAACATCATCATATTAGCTATTCTTTTTAAAACTCTCAACTGAACGGTGGTTTTAGTCGTAAACAAATTAGATTGATTAAATTCTTCCAGCACGACTTCATCCAACACGTACTTGAGACGATCCTTCAAGGGTAATGTCAAAGGCTCCAGGGTTACAGTGTTTTCCTGATCCATCTTGTCCTCAGTATGAAATGAGAAAATCGTCTCAGCTCCAGCCGTTTATATACTGTGAAACGAAAGGGGGGGAGGTAGAAAGAAGAAGCAAAAGTTGGGTAGTAGAAAAAAAAAAAACTTTTTGTTAATTTTTATCATGTCTTTAGACATGATAAAAATTAACTCTCTCTTCTTTTTGTCTGGGAATGATGTCTCATCTTTTCGAACATATTTCTAAAAATAAATTTCCAAGAAAGAAATGAGTCATGTTCTATTTTTAGAAACATATTGAGACAACAGATTAACATCATTTGAACAAAAGGGGGATAGTTAATTTTTATCATGTCTGAAGACATGATTAAAATTAACAAAAAGTTTTTTTTTTTTTTTTTTTTTTTTTTTTTTTTATATATAGCTCTGGAAATTTTTCCCAGTTGGTTCGATCGATAAAACTAGAAAAAGGATTTCCACTTAACTATTTAAATTACTCGAGTTTCGGTTTCAGATCAGTTTGTGCTTTGGATACCAGCCTCGAAAGATCTTCAGTTAAAGTCTATTATATACACATTTTGGTAAGTGAACTTTATTATTTTGTTGAATTGTTTTTTGGCTTTTGTGAATTGCTTGGATATTGTTTCTTTTTCAACTCGTTGTGTTTAAGCTCTTTTCTTTCTCAAAACAATACGAGCTTGTCGTGGCAATCGATCTCGAGCTGTTGGATGCCGTCGTGAGCAATGACTTAATAGATATCGACAAGCTTTATTGGGAATTTTCTTATTTCGTATGTGGGCTCCACCTTCGGTCACAAACGTAATGGAATGGTTACCATATTTATGAAGCAATCGATTAGGACCCACACGAACGGTTCGAGATCCAAGAACGTATCCTCGACGTTTTCTCATAGGTCTTCTACGAATGGGTCTTTGTGTTCCTCTACGATTGATATTGGAAGGAGAGGAAGAAGAAGATGCAGACGATGAAAAGGAAGCCGAACGACTTCTTCTTACAGGACTTCTTCTTCTAGAATGACGTATTTCTAAACTACGACTACGATTTCTCTGACTTTTTCTTCTTCTTGGACTTGGACTTCTGCTCCTGCTTAGACTTGGACTTCTGCTCCTTCTTGGACTCGGACTGCGTTTTCTTGGACTTCTTCTTGAACTTGGACTCGAACTTCGAGAAGAAGGCGAAAACGTAAGGGCTAGTGGTTACATCGGATTTGGCATACGTGTGGAGAGGAAATTGAAGTTCGAAATCGTCGGGAAGGTCGACTTGGTTTTGAATTTGTGAAGGTAGAATATCGTCATAATAAATAACTTCGGGTGTTCCAAGAGGTGGAATTTCCTTCGAAACATCATCCTCGTTAGGATCATTCATTCTGACTTTATTTCAATCGAAACACGGATCCGACGACAGGATCTAAGTTATATCGCATAGAAGCTCGATACGCATCTTGAACCGATGTGCAAAGAATATATTCCAAAGGTCCGAATCGTTTCTTTTCTAAAATAATGGGAAGATCGACCGTCCCTGCTCGATAAAAAGGCGTGAGGGAGAGAATTTCATTCAATTGTAACACGTTCCCGTGCTGGAATTCCCTACAACAGAGATAATCGATCCATTTCTGAACGAGTTTCTTATAAGCACGAGCTTCCGCGGACGTTTTAAAACAATTGCCAGCCTTCAATGCGATCGATATGATTCAGCATGTAATCAAAAGCTGTCCAAAAATGAAATAACAGTGACGACGTATTCCGGAAGGACGTGAGATCGATTAAAATCCATGACATGTTTTCTAAGGAAGTCGGATCGGGATTCTCGGGACTGATCCATCGATCCAGGGTAGGACTAGGACCGATCGAAAGAGCTTTCTTGGACTCTTTAACTTCGGGTAGATCCGTTTTGTAAAGGAACGTCTGTTCCAAATCCATCAGCTGTTTGGTTTTTTCCATATACCTTTCTAAACTTCCCGGGAAATGAAAATAGGATAAATAGGAACACGTATGGTATCGATCGATAAAAATCATGTGGCTCGTTAAAATGACGAGGCGCTGAGCCGTTTTAATGTCGTGGTGTAAAACGGCATGCGGAAAAGTTTCAATGTAGAATAATAAATCGCACGTGTTCGTGCTCAATTCTTCCGGTTTAATTACACGCACATGAGGGGAAGACGGGTACGTATAAAAGGGACAAATGACAAAAATGGTGAGGTGGGATAAATGTTTGGAAATGTAATCGTTGATCACATAGGGTAATCGACTCAGATTCCCAAACACAATCGTTTTCTTGTGTTGGAGAAGGTACTGAAACAATTCGTCTAAATGATTCATTCTTTGCTCTTCTTTTTCTTTTTCTGAAATAAATGAAAACAAATATTTAAAAATAAGGAACCATGAATTCAGAAACGATTATGAAACAAACTGTAGCTTGCATTTCTTGGTTTTTGAATGAAACGTTCGGTCCCTCGATTGCCGATCGGTTCAACCAAAAAATTCAATGTTGGCCCGAGACGTGGAACCGGTTACGCGAATGGTTAGTTCATACGCCGATGCAGAATCCCAAAGACTGTATTTTATCGTTTGCTCAAACTCTGCCTCAGTACGAAACGTTCCAGGCCTCTTTAGAAAATTCGCTCGCTATTCACGAAGAATTTTGGAATAAAGTATTTACTAACTTGAGAGTTGCCCAGTCGCTTTTAGGATCCCCATGAATATTTCGAAGCTAGAACCGTTCGGTATCTTTGCTTTAGCGGGCGGATTACTCTATTCCATTTGCGTGTTGATTGTGCATGAGGAAGAAACTCACTTTAAATTTCATTTCACGGTCTTAACGCTCGTCATTTTTCTGGCGCTCATGGCCATCACATCTTTCAAATATTTAAAATACCGCTATCAATGTGAGAGAATGGAAGATATAATGTCCGCTTTGAAAATTCAATAATAATAATAAGAAGAAAAAAGCACTTCCATCATGAATTTTGTCGAACAGTTATACGAAATGACGTTGGATGAAATGGCCACTTATTTAAGTGAGAAAGATCCTATTTTCCGGAAATTGTTCACTGAATATGTGGAGTATGCCAATTTATTACCCGAAGAACAAACTCAAGCCGAAACCGACAATATTTTCCAGAATCGGAGGATACTCTCGACGCGTTTATTGACAATTGGCGACGGTTTAAATTACAGTATCGTTCCGACAATGGCCGACAGGTCGAAGAAGATGTCGAACCGGACGAGGTGGAAGTTCGTTCTCAAAAAGGTGGACCTTGTCCGGGTTTCGTCTTTGATCCGAAGGGGAAACGACTTTACAGTCCGAGAGTCCTGAAACCGTTCAAATCCGATCGCCGGCCAAATGAATTTGATGTGTTCAAGTTTCTCATGGACAAAGAACGCAATCATGAAGTGTATCACCTAAATATTGAACCGAACGCCAATGAGCTGTATTTAGATATGTCTTATGAAGATAGACGCAACATGGACACTCGAGCAGATCAAGCGCTACGGAAAATGGCGAAAATGGTGACCATCTTAAATCAAAATTGCCATTATAAAATATTGGATTTCTATAGCGAAAGACGAATCACATAAACTAAACGCGAAAAGCCAAAGAAACAAAAAATATATTATTAACATACCTGAACAGAAGCTTGTATTCAAGCACAAACTGATTTGAAGTGAAACTGGGATGGTTTAAATAAATAAGTGAAAGTTCATTATTGTAAGAAAATGGTGATGTCTGGTCAATCGAGTTGGCTGGGAAAATTTCTGAGAGCTGAGAAAAATATTTTCTAGTAGTGTAAAAAAAAAAAAAAAAAAAAAAAAAAAAAAAAAAAAAAAATTTGTTAATTTTTATCATGTCTTCTAGACATGATAAAAATTAACTCTACCTTCCTTTTCATTTTGAATGATGTTAACATGTGTCTAAAAATAGATTTCCAAGAAAAGTATGATTCATTCTTAGAGATCTATTTTTAGAAACATATTGACATCATTCAAAACGAAAAGGAGGGTAGAGTGAATTTTTATCATGTCTAGAAGACATGATAAAAATTAATAAAAAGTTTTTTTTTTTTTTTTTTTTTTTTTTTTCAGCTCTTGGGAAATTTTTCTAGCTGACTCTGATCAATCTTGTTCTTCCTTCTTGAGCGGGCAAGATGTCAATAAAAGCAGTTGTTGGTATATTTCTTCTTGGATTGAAGTTACGCCCGTCCATCACCTTGAACGTGTTTATGAATACGAGTGACTCATCGTTATCTATGAATGTATTTCTCTGAAAGATTTTGGATTCATCTTGGGTAGGTCTTGTCATATTTTTTTTAATTAAATCATTACTTTTTCATAAAAATGCCTCCACCTAGCATCAGAGCAATAATATGTAGCATTATATTTCCGTAAAACATCCAGTTGCGTTGATTAAAATGTTCGGCTCCTGTTTTGGGTGTCGCATCACTGTAAATAGCTGTTGCCAGGTAGCCGAAATTGAGTAACGAGACAAATACAATTCCTAATAAGATAATTACCATGATAGCCTTTGTATCCATCGTGATGTATTTTTGAATCTAGTCTTTATTCTCTTTTAGGTTACACGTAAAGTAATAAACCGACCATTAGTATATTGATCACATTGACAACCGTTGGAGCAATGAGCAACATTTTATTGTTGGTCCAGAAATCGCTCGCTGTCGTTCCTTTGGTCGTTACTTTATTCGGATCAGCAGCATCGTAAACGAAAGCCACACTGCCGTAGGAGAGACGATATACGATGAGGGCCATTATGACCAGTGTTGTCACCAGACATATTAAAATGGTTATGGCGAGAGTCGAACGAAGATTAAAACCAAACATTGTTTTATCCACTAATGATTCCTTTATTATGTGATTTCTTGATGGACTTGTCGATACCATTGAAGAAGATTGAAATGTAAAGGGATCGATTGTCCCGAATAATAGACGAGTAAATTTCGGTACATGAAGCATTAAGAAGGAAGAAACAGAGTAGATGAATTAATATCATGATGGAAACGATTCTTGATCGTTCATCAGCTTGGATTCCTTATCAGGAAGAATTTCTAAGAAGTCAATTGTTATTGACGTATCCCAAAAATATTATTTTTACAGCTCAACTCTTAGACGCGCATTTACGATATGTAACGGAACATGTTTATCCCAATTACCCCTCGGCAGAAAACTTCAACGTGGATTCTTTAAATGAGGTGGATTGGGCTCATTCCATGATTCTGGTGAATCAAGACAGACAATTATTAATCGCTCCTGAACCGGTTAAACAGCTCGTCAACCTTGATCGGCGTTTACGGTATCATGAAGCGGCCGAAACTATATTTCATGGATTTCATTTCTTTCCTAAACTCTTCTATATATTTCAGTTTCGATGGATCGTGTTTCTGGTGTTGGTTGCGTGGTTTATCGAATGGAGAATAGACATTCAAAAAAAGAAATTCTTTTAAGAATATGGACCCAAATAAGAAGGTTTTTTCCTATGATGGAGTATAAGCTTGGATCCAGGCCACAGCACTGACTGACGATTTAAATAGTTAAGTGAAAGTTTATTCTGGTTAAAAAAGGGTAACTTCTTGTCCACATCGAATTGACTATTAAAAAAAAAAAAAAAAAAAAAAAAAAGAACTTTTTGTTAATTTTTATCATGTCTTTAGACATGATAAAAATTAACTTTACTACCCCTCACCCCTTATTTTGGTTTGAATCAGGTGTCAACATGTTTCTAAAATAAATTTCCAAGAACGATATGACTCATTCTTTTGCTTAGAAATCTAGTTTTAGAAAGTGTGAGACATCATTCACAACAAAAAAGAAAAAGGGGGGTAGAGTTAATTTTTATCACATGATAATTTGTTAATTTTTATCATGTCTTTAGACATCTAAAGACATGATAAAAATTAACAAAAAGTTTTTTTTTTTTTTTTTTTTTTTTTTTTTTAGCTCTTAGAAAATTTTTCCAACTGACATTGTCATGTTTTGCTACTAATGGACTTTCGTATTCCTAAGCTTTTTTTTTCATTGGTTATTTTTCTCCTTTTCTAGGTGTTCCGATCATTTCAAAGTCAGGCGTAGATGCAGTTGCATGATTCGCTGCGATCGCCATTAATATACTTGTCACGTATTTACTGACGGCATACATTTGTTGCGTGAAACGATTATACAAAGGATTGGGGACTTTGAGAGGTTCCTTCTTTGACAATTCGTCTTGAATCAAAAACGAAACGCAATGAAGTTCCGTGGATACGTTCGTATCGTCTGCTTGCAGAGTTTCTTGGAATACGGCAAAAGCCCGATTCAAATCGTGATCGGTGACGAGTTTCGTTAAATATGGAGCGATATATTTATCGTGAATGACTTTCCCGATCACGCCATTCAACATGTCAAAGATGGAATTAAACGCCATCAATTTTTTTAACTGAATTTCCGAATGGACGCATGTTTTAGCGATACTGTACATTTTTAAAAATCCTTCGTAGCCTTCTGGAATTTCGGTCGTTGAATCTAGAACGTGTTTACTCATGGGCAGTTTTTCAATGACTTTCCGTAGATAAGAAACGAGATATTTTTCGCGAGCCGTTTCCAATTCTCGATTCATTTGCTGACCGGGATCTGTGTGTTTATTTTGAAGCTCTAATAATAGAGACACGTCCGACTGTTTAATTCGTTTATGGGTAGGTTCTTCTTCCTCCTTCTCCCCCTCTTCATGGTCCATTTCCTTTTCGGATTCTTCATGAGCGCGTTTCATTTTTATTTTGATTATATGTCTCCCTTTCTTTTATTTTGATTTTCTCTCTCTTTCTCTTTAAAAGAAATGACCTTTTTCCAACGCTTTCGTGGGTTCTCCTTTAATATCGGGAAAGACGGCTGGATCTAACGTCGCCGCATATGTTTCTACATAAGGAGCTCGAGCAAACGTAACATGCCACATGCCTTCCTCATTCGGTTTCATCTGAATACCGTTCGATCGAAGAAGGTTTGGGAGGGTTTTCAACAGTAAATGGAAAGGATTGAGAACGACATGGCCTTGATAAATTTCGGGAACGCGTCGATCCTCCTCTGAAAAAAGACATACGGGATATCGATACAGGAGCGTGTAGGCGTTCGCGTGTTGACTTAATTTTCCATCCAGTTCTTGCTCGATCAACTGGCAACGTGTGAGCTGGTTTTGTCGAATAATGGTTTCGTAGCACGTTTTAACATGAAAAATAGGATCTTCGTGGCAGTGACGCGTATGCACCGTAAAGGGAAGGTACTTAAAAACATATTGCATGTAGTCAAAAGGCCACGTTTCTTCGATTTGTAGATGGTGTTTCTTGGATTGGACCACGTAATAATTGAAAGGATAGGATAATTGAGTCGGGTCTAAATTCTCAAATTCGATGAACGCGACCGGCGAATAATCAAACATGTAGAAATAGGCAAACAGTTTCACATGATGGATCGGGGAATCGGGTTCTCTTTTAAAAATATTCGCGCAAGCATTATAGCCCTTATCGTTATTTTTCAAATAATAGGGATGATCGAGTCGCACCCCGATATTCCCATACCTCGGATCACACACACAACTTCCAAATTCTGCATGATAAAAAGTATGTTTTAAAGGCTGACCTGTAAAAGCATCGAAGGAACAGGGCTGCTGGAAGTAACCGGGTTTTTGGAAAGACGCGAGATACTTTTCGGAAAATACGGTCGGATCCCATACGTTGTTTTTTTCTTCTTCCTTCGAAAACGCTAATCGTTCGTGAGCGGTCATTTCTTCACACCCGAAACCTTGCAAAAGCGGTTTGTATCCAAAATCGCAAACACATTTACCTTCTTTCAAAGGATCTTTGTCTAAACTTTCTAATCGGCCGTGAGGTCCGCAAGCAATGTCTACGTCACAATTCCCCCCGCGTTCTTTTTGCGTGACGAGATGAGGATATTTACAAAAACAGGTCGCGAATTTCAATCCTTTTTGATTCACCAGAACCCACTCTCCCGTAGCTGAAGAACAAGTAGCATGGGGAAGGAGTTTGGGAAGACATTCACCCCGAAAACATATTTGATCGTCGTCACAATCGGTTGCGTGAATGCAAGTCGAATAAAGCGTTGTCCGCTGAGGAGGGTGGTAGGAAATGGATTGCCAAGGATGGGTTGTAGTCGTTTGTGACTCGTTTCGAAACAGGTAGATCATGATCAGGTAAAGATAAAAGACGAGAAGAAATATCCAAAGCGTCATTTCTTTTTTTCAATAGAGGTTCACAACTTTTATTTTATCGCCTCGATCTTCATGCACCAGACCGGCATTATCTCGTTGAGCCCCTATTTGTTCAAAATATTGCAAAAATTTATATTTGGTTTGTAGATTCTGGATTGATAATAAATACTTTCGAACACTGTAGACCATATCGTTTCGTTGAACCTTCACCATTTTGACAGGGTCGTCCATTATTTTTTAAATTACTTGTTTACGCCAAACATTTGATTCAGTGCATCCTCCGTGGAGGTTCCTGGACCCCCCTTAATAACACTTACTTTCCTAGCGTTTGGATCCTTTATTGGGTCTTTAGGAAGTCCTCTTGTGTCCATCGGTAATTCTTTCTGTTCCGTTTTCACCTTTTCCGCGATCGAGGTGGCTATTAACTGAAGGAGGAGAGGTTGATTAAAATTGCGGCAAGGAACGATTTTGTTCAAATATTGACTGTACTGAGGATCAATATTATCTTTTCGGTGTATAATGCTGGAAAGCATATGATCGGTAATTACAAAACTGTTACTCAACAGCGATTTCGATAAACCTCGATGAATAAACATATTATGAGGGGTGAGATAGGGAAGTTGATCCATTTCTTTTTGAGCCATCTTGGCAAAAAATCGGTAACGTCGTTTGGATAATAAATGTCGACGATGGATTTTCCATAAATCCATTTCTAAATGCTTTCTTCTTATTTAAAAATGAGTAACGGGTTTGAAGTAATTGGGAATGCCGATAATTTCGGGACACTTCTCTTCCCCTTCTTCCATCTCTTCGACTACAGGGAGGGAAAGAGGAGTTTCAATATCCAGATCGGTCGAGAACAGAACAGATTCTTTAAATAAGATAAATTCGCGAACTAAACCTCCTACCTTGTACGAATTTTCTCCGAACGTGTACCGGTTAGAAATTTGAAGGTTTAGAATACCTAGAAAAGAAGTCGTCGTACCAAACATATTTTCAATCGAACACTGAAAAGTATTTTTTAAACCCTCTCCATTAAAGATCCGACTCTTTCGTATACACCACATATTTCTATGAATTTGAAATTTATCTTGGGCTCCTTTACAAGCAGAGCAAAACGCGGGATCGCACCGGTCCATGAAAAAACGACAATTCTCCGCAAATTTGTGTTGCGGATTCTCTTTCATGCTTTCGCCAATTTTAGTTAAAGGAGCACACAGTCGAGTCATGAACGAAGTTCCTGTTTTATTATTCTCCCCCGGTTTCAAATACCAATAACCAGCCACGAGAACATTATAGCAATTTTGTAAACCAATAATGTTTCGGATGTGAACAGTATCTTTTCGAGTTCCTTTGGAAAATTGAACTTTTTGTTGACAATGTGTCTCGTACAGCGGATCGTGATTTAAAACATCTTCCCAGTCGGGACATATTAAGTTGAGAGCACCTTGACGTTCTTTTAATTCGTCGATAGCTTTCTCAAGAATGGGAGAAGAAAGAATATTCTTGATAATCAACGAATAATCCATTCTTACTCAATAGATTTCTTTTTTTCGAACAAAGTAGAATGTAGTATCTTGGTTATTAGACTACTGGCCTTAGGAGATGTTACCTCTTCAGCAGCACAAACTGATTTGAAGCGAAAATGGGATGACTTAAATAGATAAGCGAGAATTCATTCTAGAAAGAATTTTGCAATGTCTTGTTTGGTTGATGAAGTCGAGTGGAAAAAAAAAAATTGTGAGAGCTGGAAGAAAAATATCTGGAGAGTAAAAAAAAAAAAAAAAAAAAAAAAAAAAAAAACTTTTTGTTAATTTTTATCATGTCTTAAGACATGATAAAAATTAACACTACCACCCTTTTGTCTCTGAATGATGTCTTACCATTTCTAAAAATAAACTATGACTCATTCTTTTCTTGGAATTTTATTTTTAGAAATGGTGAGTCATGGTGTATTTTAGAAACATGGTGCTGAGACATCATTGAAAACAAAAAAGGGGGGTCATTAATTTTTATCATGTCTAGAAGACATGATAAAAATTAACAAAAAGTTTTTTTTTTTTTTTTTTTTTTTTTTTAAAGTTGTAAATTTTTCCTGACAGATTTATTTCCAGCCAGATTTTCAACCGACCTTTTCCCAATCATCATTTTTTAAAACTGGCTTACTATTGGTTTGTTTAAAAATGACGTCATTGCTTCAAGAACTATATACACATAACTTTCTCGTACTCACTTCTCTATACGGAATGGGGTTCCCAGCTGACATAGCAAAAACCCTATCTCGCTTCATCTACAACTCTCGTTGATGATCTATACAAAATTGGGTAATTTTTTCCACGACTTTATACAGTTCTTGATCACAGGGATCTATCTGCTTGTACGGCTTCACGTGAATTCTTAAATCATAGCGCTCGTCCATATTTTCATTAACGTTATCATCGACCCCAATTAAAAGAATGTCGTAATCGTACAAGACTCTTATATGTTCCGAACATTTTGAAATATTATACTTTCGGCACGACTTTTCACATTGCGTGCGGCCAAATATCCGATACGCATATCGTGCAATATCGTGCAATGAACTGTTGATCATTCGCTCGACATAATCATCCGAACCTTTACTCCACAAAATGATATCGATATTGCAAAGACGTAAAAACTGGATCAGGAAATTGGTTTTGGGTCGAATTTGAAATGTTTCTCCTTCAAAGTATCCAAGCGTCTCATCCATATCTAAGACACAGACCACCACCATCTTTCTTTTTTAAAGAAAGAAGAAGATGAGTCGATCCACCACTCATACTATTATTGAACACGTGAAAGAAATTGTTTATTATGCTCCTTCCAAATGTCCTTGGCATTTTGATTATGCCTGTTTTTTCATTTTAAATAATTTCAATCAAAGACGATTCCACTGCCTGTTTACTTCCCACTCGATGCAGTGGAGATCTTACAGTGCCAGCAGCTCTTGTGACTTGCCCGAACATTTTTTCGATTTGATCCTTCTTCATCGACAATTGAGTTCGGAGTATGTGTTGCCTTTTGCAACGCATTTCCGAGAACGTTCGGGATATACAATAGGTCTCTTTGAAATGAATCCTGGACTTTATAGTGCTCGCATTCTTCAACCGGAATATTTAGCAGAAACGTTTTACACGTTCATTGTTTTCTTGTGTAGTATTTGTTATCGACTCGGAGGAACGGCTCCCGTTTTAAAATTATGTTCTTTTGTGTACACGGACCATCATCCCGTGCTCGTGGATATTGGAACTCTGAATGTGGAAAAGAGAGAACGCATCGGTCATCGAGAATTTTTAAACGAGAAGAAATGGCATCGGTTCTTGAAACGACGAACGACTCGAGACATTATTCGGTACGTGAAACTCATGCATCCGGATTATTTTAAGAAGAAATGTCGTGGTCAATGCATTCTCTCCGAGAAAGTTGTCTTCAACGATGTAACGCATCAACTGATTTGTAAAAGTCGACAACGCAGTCTGGCCGAGGTTTTAGATACTTTTCAAGAACTCATGCCCCATGAGCCTATTCGTCAACTCATTCGAACGTGGCTTTCTGTGAGATAAACAAGAAGATGGATTATAAACAACTCGTCCTCGATTTATTGAAACAGAAAAAATATCCCATTTTATTGGGTTATGTGGTCATGGATATTTATTACAAAGAGGTTTATAAATCAGACGGGAAAGTAAAACGATTTGACTTCCCATGTTTCGAGTTGAATCAAAGATATTTAGAAGAACCCAATCCATATAAACTGGAATTTATCACTTCGGACGAGAGTAGTAAATTGGTTATTCGACGACAAATCGATCCTAAAGATTTTAATATAAATCAATATCCGGAAAAATGTTTTCGTGTTAAACTGTCCAGTCACCATCTTGCTGAATTTGATATGTTTAAATACAAGATGTTCGAAGAACAAATTTGTAATTTCATAATGTATCTGAATAGTAACATTCCTGCCATTCGAGAATTTTTGAACTTAACTCACGACGAAAGTACTCGATATTTACCCCAATCCATACGACTATGGGTGTATAACTATAAAACGGCCAAGATCACTCATCAAATTATGGATCCCGAATATTTTGGACCTCGTTCATCTCTTTTACTGGAAACACGCATGATTCAAGGTTTATTGTCACCGTGCACTTCTAAATCAGTATTATTGTCCCTTCGAGATGATTATGCTTGGAAGAATTATACCGATTTTTTACCGTCAAAAGCCATTTTACCGTCTTATGTATATGATTACGATCCTTATAATTTATATTATTCGGATCACTGGAAGGCTCTTGTCCCGCTAGCTTTTAATCCGTTAGAAAATCCCATCATTTGTTAATATTCCAGTTGCAGCACGTACTCATCGTCTTCACTCCCGTCACGAACAAAATTGATGTAACGTTTCGTTTGAGGATCCTTGTAGTGACAGACTTGGCGAATACCCCAACAAATAGATCCCGGCAAATTTAAATCTCGATCCATTCCTCGAGTCGGTTTTAGAATCAGACCTGATTCGTTTGTCTCGAGGGCTTTTATAAACTTTTGATCGTAGCCAACACGAGCTTTGAGTTTAGACTTTCTCTTTCTCCCTCTTTTTTTGGGTAGAGGAGCCAAGTAATGCCGAATGGGTATATCTGTACTCGAAGAGCGACTTCGGGATCGATTTCGGACTCTTGTTGGACTTGGAGATCGACTTCGGACTCTTGTTGGACTTTGAGATCGTGTTCGGACTCTCGTTGGACTTTGAGATCGACTTCTCGATCGACTTCTAGAACGTTGACGTTGAGATCGACGCCGCATATTTGGATTTATTTCTACTTTATTACGGTTTAAGAAACGTTTTACATAGTCTTGGACACGAGGTTCTTCACTCATAGCGTCATACCAGTAATTTCCCGGAATGATTATAAATTTATCGTCTCGAAACTTTATAAACTCTTCTGGACTATAGCGGGGAAAAAATTTTTGTAAATGAGACAAGTCGAATAAAACGTGCCCCAACGAACATGTCCCTGTCAATTCAGAACGACGCACGTTTCGATTTAATTTCTCTTCTAACACTTTTTGAACATACTCAATAGGAACTTTGGAAGGATAAGACATTTTTTTTTTTGCTTTATATTCCCCAAATGACTTGTCCATAGAAATATAATCGGAAGAAAACTGAATCTCGAACGTGCTGGTGTGTATCATAGTAAGCGTGATCGTATAAATCAAACACATCTAAATGAGCCAAGGCATGTAAAGTAAAAATGAATAATAATTGCCATGTCGTTTCATTACGATAAAATCGAGTTTGATCTACATTGACCTGATTAGCATAATAGGTGTTCATATTGATCGTGCCCCTGTTTTGATCTACTAGCATCTTGTTCGAAGTGGAATAGTTTAAGCAGTAATTGCGATGAATTTTAATAAACTCGAAAAGATTAAAAATAACGTAGACGGGAATTTTTCCTTCCTCGGTTTCGGTTTCATTAATATATAACTGAATAACCTCTTTGGGTCCTCCTGGCTCTTCACAATAATACATGGACATTTCGTAACGGTCCAATCGACGAATTGGATTTTCCAAGATACGATTGAGAATCGAGACCCATCGTTCAAATATGAAATGGAATTTTTTAAAATCGATCGTGGCCCAATCATCCATGATTTTAAAGCATGCCGTACAAGCATCTCGCCAAGTATTAATTTTAGACTGAAGAGCCGTTTGACGACAAGATCGACGTTCTTCGTGTTGATCAACTCGTCTTTCCATATCCTTATCCTTTGTTTTTTGTCCAAAGAAAAAAAAAAGATGGCTGAAATGTATATATTCTTGATGATGTTTGGTCTCTTTCTATTTTTCTTTCCTACTTCTGTCATAGAATCGGATTCCATCCCCATGAACGAATCTATACCGCTTAAAGATTGTCGACGAGAAAAAGTCTGGTGTGTGGATACATGTGATTTTCTTTGCACAAACGGGGAAGAAATGCAATGTGTTCGAGGACTCTGTATGCCCAAACTGAATCCTTACCCGTGTCAAACTGAAAAAGGGGGTATGATTATTCTTACCGAAAAAAATGGATTCTATCAGTGGTCGTGTTACTGTACGGATCCAGCTTTTTACAATGGACCGGATTGTGGAGAATTGGCGAAAGACGTTTGTCAAAATGGTACATTTATCTATAGGGGGTTCAATCAGCATGAATGCATGTGTCAATTTCCACAAGTAAAGGCTATGATTCAAGGAAAACCTCAGTGTGTGCATAGGAATATAGCTCGGTTTTATCGGGATCCGTAATGAACTGGATCATTAAAAAATGTACGTCTGAAAATGTCTCAAATTTTTTGAAAAAACAAACCGTGACTCTATCTTACATTGGGTGCAATTAGAAATTACCCCTCTTTTCGTCCGAAAATGATGTCTCACAATTTCGAAAAATTGAAGACATCAATTTCGGACGAAAAGAGAGAATTTTTTTTTTTTTTTTTAAACCAATTTAATCGACTTGAGCCTTATGGTTTTTTAATTATCCAGACTCTCACTTATCTATTTAAACAATCCGACATTCCCTACAGATCAGTCTGTACTGCTGAAGAGGTAACATCTTTCAACGCAGCTTCTACGTTACGACAAATGCTTCAATAAAGGTAAGAGATTTTTCCTTCTTAATTATTTTTCGTTTTACTAGAAAGAAATGATTATCCTATTTTTTTTTAACCTATCTAAGTGTTTTGAGTTCTACTTCAGATTACGAAGTGCTTTTGAAGATCCAATCTGATTATCTTTTTCAATCCATGAAAGCAATGATCCCTATATTTTTTGAAAGTTTTTTAAAGAATAGACTCTTGTGTTACTGATTCCATCTCTTTTTTAGCTTCTTCTCGTATATATTTACGATATTTTGCAATTTTCATGGAACGTTTAATGATGGTATAGGAAGGATTAAAGGGTCGATACGGAAAATACTTTCGAAAGAATCGTTTTAATTTTCTTAAGCAACCATCTAATGATCGAGGGAAAAGTGGGCCGGCAATAACCCAAGCCAAAAATTCATACAAAAACCGATTACGTTGATCCCATATATTGGACGATGCCAATTTCTTTTCTGCATAATGTCGTCGAAGATCTGTTTCGTTCAGAAGTTTTAAAATTTCGTTTGCTTTTAAGTCAGTTTTAAGAATGACAAGAATAAATAAAGCCATCTCTTCATATTCATAGCGATCTATAACTATTTTTCTAAGTTTTTTGAGATCATTTAATGTAAGAAGAGGACCTTGACATCTTTTAATATGAATTTGTTTCGAGCGCTCCCTTTTTTCACCGAGCAAACGGTATAAAAACACGATTTTATTTTTTATTTTATTATACGATTTCCTCTTTTCCTCAGTCAGATACTTTTCATATATCTCTAGTGCTCTTTTATAATGATATTTTATACCGTCACCATGTTTTTGATACCAATCATAGAATTCATTAAAATAAAATTCATACTTAGCCCGTGTTCCTTCCGAAATATTCATACGTTTAATAATATTTTGACATTCCTCCATCGACGGACATTGTTTGAATACTGTATTGTCAGGCTTATGTCTATGTTTAGGAAGAGCGTTATCCCAACATTTCCATCGTCTCATTCGTTGGTATTCTTTTTCTTTGGATCGAACGTTTGGATCTTTTCGCCTTTCTCGTTTTCTCCATCGATTTGCTTCTTTTACTCGTTCCAGTGACCAATAATGTTTCAAATATGCTTTTCTTTTTCTTTTCCTTTCAGATAAAATTGTAGGTTCCTCAGTATCCATCTTGACTCCTACCCTTCATTATTAATTATTATCTATTATTTTTCACTTCGTCTTATATTTTTTAATCTAATCCTTTTTTGGTACCTAAAAAGTAAATTGATTAAAAAAATATAAGGATTCCATAAAACTTTTAAATTTTCCTTGACCGTAAAATAACAAAGATCCTAAAATCCTTACCTTTTAAATTTAGTGTGTCCCATAGGACAAACCGGTTTGTCCTATGCGACACACTAGATTTAAAAGGTAAGGATTTTAGGATCTTTGTTATTTTACTAAAAATTTGATAAAAAGGTTTATACTAGAAGGTTTCAAAATTTTATTAATGATATTAAATTATTATTAATGATTTTTTGAATGGGTGCCAGGATCTGACGCTATTGATAAAGAAATAACTTAATCCATAATATATATGTCTGAAAAACAAATACCATGAAGGGGGAACATAGTTTTCCTAATGTTTATCTTGCTGTGTTTCATAAATCATGTAGATGGTCAGACAAATTACTAATGTAATGACAAATAAACAGTAAAGCTGAATAGTATGAATAAAAGGCATAAATGTCTTATAATTAGATCCAAAAACGGATCGGAGAAATGATTCATAACTCATTTTATCTTGTTCATTCCTTTCTCTCTATTTACATACAAGTTCTATCAATATCCTTAATGGATCCAAGATTCTACTTCAACTATAAAATTGACTCATCGTAAGATTTTTTACTTGCAGATACTCAAGGCAGTTTGGTCTGTTTATTAGAATTCCAAATACATTTCCCGCATCTGTTCTAACCAATGGATTCTGGATTTACAACGAGCGGTTTTTATCAGAAGCATAAAAGATTTTCCCCATCTATTCTCTAGCCATGGATTTTAGATTTTATTAGACCCCTTAGCGAATGTCAGTTCGGATACTACGCCAACTATAAAATCGGCTCATCGTAAGCTTTTCCACTTGCGGATACTTTCTCAGATGTCTATTTTCTTCTTTTTTTAATCCGACCCTCTCAAAAACAAAGGATAATGAATATTCATAAATACGCTACACTTTACAGCCAATTTCATGGCTTGCATTTAGGAGGATTCAATGTGATTCAAGATACGATTTTTTTCCCTTAGCCCATATGCGGCTTCAACCTTCTGTGATTCGAAAACTCGCTCATTTCGATAAAGTCGTCCCGAGTCAGAAACCACTCGTTCTCGCCCTAGCCGCCTATTGTAAAATGTCGGACTTGTCGTGTACCGTTTTTCTTCAACGCAATGCATCATGGATCCTTCTTTTAGAAAACGAACGGGTCATTTTCCCCACGATCCCGAATTCATCGGAATCCTCCCACAATCTTTTCAAACTTTTCGCCACACCATTTTTTGTGAAAGATCCTAAAACGATCGAACGGTATTTACAAAATCCCGTGTTCGAAAACGTGTACCGCTCCCAAAATAATCATACAATTCTATATTTAGACGAATGGGATATACCGTATCCAGGAGGACATTACTTTGATGATGATAACGGGCCCAGATTACATTTACCAGAAGATGACGGAGGGAAAAGGTATCGTCTTTGTTTTTTGTCCAACCAGGTCCATCACGAGAACGACCTCGTCCATAATTTCATCAACGAATGGAAAGATCGACCGGACGTTTATTACGATCCTCTGAAAACGCGAACGGCTTTTCGGTCTTCCTTTATTGAATTTTTACCGTCCGTGAATCCTGAGAAACCCATCCCGTTTCCCATTGAGTACAATAAGAGTACGGCGCTCATTCAAAAACAATGGACGTATCAGCACCATCCTCAATATATTGTCCAAGATATTTTGAATACGTACGATCAGAGAAATTCGCTTGAGAAGGTCGGACTCTTGATCGAATACCCGTTTCAAATCGGGTTCGAAAATGCTACTCGATCGAATCCTAACGGGAAATGCATTGGACTCGTCGTCAACGGTTCTGAACCGGAAACGATTTTATATGTTCGATCACCGTATCGGCGGTACATGGAATATCAAGCCATCCCCACGACCGTGCACTGGATTCCTATTCTTTACGAACCAGAAACCACGTATCCACTTCAACCGGTCGTACTCTGTTCGACGATCATCGGGTTTGAATACAAAAAGGCTTTCTTATGTTTAAGTTATGTCATGCTTGAATCTCATCCGAAACAACCTGCTAATAGAAACACAGCGTGTCTGTTCCATCCCGTCACAGATGTGAGCGAATTGACGTTTCTCGAGAGTTACGAATACGATTGTCAGCATGCGCTTCACCGAGTTCGATATGCTTCCATTCCTCATGATTTATGGTGTCTGACCAAAATCGAAGAAGAAAAACCAGTTCCACTTGCTAAACCCTATGCTCATCTACCTTACCTGGTTCAATCATGGCTGGAATTTTATCATCAGAATCGTTCCACGGATCCAGAAATCAGGTACGGCAATCTGAAACTCTTTCAATTGGCTCTAACTTTGGCTCGACATAAAATATGCTTTTCGGCCGAAACGGTCGAAACCGAAGAAGAAGAAGGTATCATTGTACCAAGAAATTCATCGTCCCCGATCGTCATTCGCCTAAGTCGGGAAGCTCGAAAATTTCTCGATATTGTCCGGTTAAGAATTGAATTTATGGAACGACCAGTTTCCTCTCCATGTGTTCTGTTGTAAAGAGAAAAAAAACGAAACAAATATCTGTAGATTGAGAAATGGTGATTCCCTTAGCTCAGCTAGGAACTCAACTCACAAGAAGTGCGAAAGTTATCCACTGATATACACAATTCTTGAAACGATGACGTCATCTTGAAATGTCTTGTGAATCGAGTCGGCTGGAAAAAATTTCTGAGAGCTTAAAAAAAAAAAAAAAAAAAAAAAAAAAAAAAAAAAAAAAAAAAACTTTTTGTTAATTTTTATCATGTCTTTTAAGACATGATAAAAATTAACTCTCTCTTCTTTTTGGCTGGGAAGGATGTCTCACCGTTTCGAAAAACAAACCGTGACTCATTCTTGCAATGATTGCCATGAGAAAGGATGAGTTATGGTTTGTTTTTTCCAAACGGTGAGACATCCTTCCCAGACAAAAAGAAGAGAGAGTTAATTTTTATCATGTCTTAAGACATGATAAAAATTAACAAAAAGTTTTTTTTTTTTTTTTTCATCTACAGAAATTTTTCCTAGCCGACTCGATTGGCAAGACATCTCAAAATTCTTTCTAGAATGGGCTCTCGCTTATCTATTTAAACATTTCAAGTTTTACTTCAGATCGCTCAGGAGGGTTAAAGAAGAAGCATTTCATAACTTGGAGATCATATTGTATTCTTTTCCATTTCGGAATTGGTCAAGATTCGATTAGGAGCAGCAATCAAGTAATCATACATCTGATTACATCGTAGCAAATAATCGACCGTGATCCAATTGAGTTGAATATTCACAATCAACACTAAAAAATAGAGTATTTCAACGCGAGTTATTTCGTACGTCATATCTCCCCGTTGAGCGAACTGGTCGGCTATCTGATCTATTTCCGTAATGATAGTAAAAAAGTTCAGTGGATCCACGACCAATTCTGTATTCCATTGAATTGTAAATGGAAGTACGAGGTTTTGTTCACTCAAAAAATACAAATAGCCGTATTTCTCTTTTTCTCGAAACAGCGTTTGAATATAGTCTCGCACCGCTTCCCGTACTTCTGGATCGCGCACCAGTTCAAGCGTGACGAGGCTCGTGAAGGGCGGAAATTTATGAAATTTGATATATTGAGGTACCACGGTATTCAGTCGAGGACGATATTTATGATGAAGAAGGTGATCAATAGGAGTCTTTAAGGATTGAAGTGTAACGATATCCATCTTTTCTTATACGAATTTCCAAATAATAAGGCCGATGATGACAAGAACGATTCCCAACAAGATTGGTTTTAGGTACGGTATATTACCCAAAACATCTAAAATACCACTCGTGATGGAACCCGTCACGTCTTGACTGAAATGCGTTAAAGCTTCTCCGATCGTGGGTCGACGGCATTTCAATTCTTGCGTCGGTGTACAATCGTGATATTGACAATCACATAATCGACAACACGTATCCTCTTTCTCGTTGTCGTACCCTTCACACGCATTCCATTGCTGAATAGGAAATCCCGTGCACGATTCGATCCCGTGAACAGGTTCGGGTTGACAACAACTTAATTCTTTAAGTTTACAAACCATATCCCCTCCGTTGTAGAGAAAACAGCCCGAATTGTCCCGAATGTATTGGTTGACATATTGAGAACCGAGCGCGACGGCCGTCACCCCTCCTGCGGTCAGAAGAGCTTTCTTACTAAACACTTTATCAAAAGCTTTTTGAAGGGGTTTATTCTTCGCGACGACTTTAGCGACCTCCCCTGCTCGTTTGACAGGAATGTCGAATTGTTTAAATTGTTTAGCGACTTTGCCTCCAGACTTGTTAAAAAATCGCATGTCTCTTGAACCTTGCCGGATTTTCAGAAACCAAGACAATGAACGAATCCAATTGTATTTTTAGTAATCGAAAAATTCCTTGTGGGTCGGACAATATTTCGGCGTTTCGGAATATTCTCTGCCTGAACCATCTTCGAAATCCTTATGGATTACAAATTTATTATCATCGAATGAAATCGGAATCGCATACCAAAGTCGTTGGACCTTTCCTGATTGTGAAGGAAAATTTCTCGTTTCCGAAAAATACTGTCATTTTACCGACGCGCGAGTTCGTGGATAAACATTTCCGACCCGATTTACACGACGTCCAGTTGGACGATCTCACATTTAAACTCAACCCGTGCATCGAGCACTATATCAACCACCTGTATTCTCAAGACCCGACCGACTTGAAACGCAATAACGCCATGGATGTGTTTGATCGGCGTTTCCATTATGAACTGCTACGGAATTTAAGTGTTGGCAACACGAACGAAATTGGTTTAGGTGTGAACAATACCACGAAGATGCAAGAAGAAATGATGGTTCATTTCAAGAGCACGCTTCAGCAACGTCTTTGCGGTTTATACCACTATATTAATAATTCAAATGTAGCGACGCTTTTCGACAAGATAAAGGTATGCGACATGGCGAATGGAGGTCTCTTTGTCGACCCTAAAACGGAATTCTCTCCTTTTTACAATTTCCTGCTGGCGCATTGTTTATTCGATTTTCATAAACTACCCAATTTAGACCTCGTTCCCGAAACCGTCATTTCGAATGTCGCGTACAAGAAAGGGGTTGGGTTTTATACGTTAGAAGATATTTGTCACCCTGAACCGATTGTTGTGATGGGAGAAGAAACAGGATCTTCGTATCTCTATCAATCCAAATGCATCACGTATCCCAAAGAAACGGCTTTAAATAAACAATTGACGAGAAAGGATTTGCCCGATAATCTCATTATGAAAAATGCCATGCAGTTTTCTGATACGCGGTTCCTAACTTGCTAAATGCGAAAAGGTTTGGAGAAAAAAATTGATTTGGTTGGGGGTTAAAAAGTCAGTACAGAAAAATTTCTATTATGTAAAAAAGGAAAAAAAAAACAAAATGGTAATATACCTTGACACAGAATCTGTTTTCATCATGTAGAAGCTTGTACACAGGCCATAGCATCAAACGATCTGAAATGAAACTCGAATGGCTTAAACAGATAAGTGAGAACACATTCTTGAAAAAAAATGATGGTCTTGTTGATCGAGTCGGCTGGAAAAAATTTTTAAGATCTATAAAAAAAAAAAAAAAAAAAAAAAAAAAAACTTTTTGTTAATTTTTATCATGTCTTTAGACATGATAAAAATTAACAAAAAGTTTTTTGTCTGGGAATGTTGTCTCACACTTTCTAAAAATAGACCATAACTCATCCTTTCTAATGGCAATCATTCCAAGAATGAGTCACGGTTTATTTTTCGAAAGAGTGAGACAACATTCCCAGACAAAAAGGGGAGGGTAGTTAATTTTTATCATGTCTAAAGACATGATAAAAATTAACAAAAAGTTTTTTTTTTTTTTTTTTTTTTAGTCCAAAGGGGCATTGTCCCCGAAGGACTATTAGTTTCGTTTGGGCGTTTTGCGTCGACAACTGTAGACGGCGAATCACTTTTCAAAATAACGCACTTACCCTGATCCACTCTCACCTCCTCCTCGCTCTCTTATCCTTATCCACTCTCTCCTCCTTCTCTCTCTCTTATCCTCCTCCTCTCTCTTATCCTCCTCGCTCTCCCATCCTCCTCCACTCTCTCATCCTCCTCGCTCTCCCATCCTCCTCCACTCTCTAATCCTCCTCCTCTCTCTACTCATCCACACTCTCTCATCCTCCACTCTTGTCCTCCATTTCCATATAGTTACCATTTCCCGTTGTATGAAACAATAGAATAGTAATCATTCTCAATAAAACGGTAGTCAAGCAACCGCAGTAAGAAGAAACCATTGAAATAGACCTTAGTAAAAAAAACTATTGTAAAAATCATTTGCATTGAAAAACAAATATCATATCATTAATCACAATCAAAGTCCTTCGGGGACAATGCCCCTTTGGACGTAATCTAAAATCTGAATCCTTTCAGATTTTTTTTTTTTAAACTTTTAATCCAGATCATCCAGATCACGACGAGACCTGAGAGCGTACGGTTTATACGCAAATTTACTAAACTTGTTCTTTATAGAACTGGCAGAAACCTCACCTAAATAGACTGGATCCTCATTGCCTTTTACATCCTCAGCCTCCTTCTTAGACTTTTCTTTCTTGAATGATTTGCACAGATCTGGATTGATCTTGCTTTTGATGGGAACCTGGTCTGGATCCATCTTTTCAGTTTTGATTTTCTCTTTATCGAAGGTAGTGGAAATGGTTTCGTTAATAATATTTCTCGAAGAAGGTTCTAAAATATTTAACTGAAACACGGGTTTTTCGATCATATTCAGAGCATCTTCTTGAAAGAGAATCATATCTCTACAAATGCGTCCTACTCTACAATACAAAGCGTCCGTTTCGTAAAAGTACCGCGAATTAATTTTAATATTTAAAATACCAATAAACATATCGTTATTCACAAATTCTTGGTCCAGGGTTTCTTGAAACACGTTTAAAAGGGTCGTTCCATCAAACACTTTGGTTTTGCGTAAACACCATTGATTTTGAGACATCTGAGAATTCAGATCATTTCGTTGACTCATTTGCCGACACGCTTTACAGAGAGAAGGTCTACATTTTTCAATGAAGAACCGACATTGTTCTGAAATCAGCATTTGGAAATGATCGGCGGCCACGGCTTTGGTAATGTCCACCAGAGGAGGACAGAGTTTACATATGAAAGAATGGGTATTCAGATTCCTCTTATAATTAGTAGCGCAGAGAACCCAATACCCCGCGACGAGAATATTATAATGATGATTGAAATCTTTAATATTTTCAATCTGAATATAACCTTTTTCTACGGGATGCTGGAACGGGATCGCTTTAGCTTGAAAATCTTGAAACTGAGGATTGTTGGCTAATATATTTTTCCATTCCCGGCTCACGAGGTTTAACGTTCTCGGGTTATTTTCAACGATTTCGTCAATCCCCGCTTTTAAAATCGGGTGCGCAAGAATACGATCGATTAACTCTGAATATTCCATAGTTCCCCTTTATTATTATTTTATGGACTTCTAAACATCTCGGTCTGTTTCCTCAATTCTTTCGCGTACCGGTCAATGATTTCAATCGTTTGATTCATGCAATAGGTTAAGAATTCATCTTTAATGTAGGCTGTATGCGACCCCTGCCAATCTAACCCTCCTGTCAGAGTTTGTACGTCCCATTTGATGTATTGCAATAAAACATCGGTCCATTCTTTCACCGTCATATTGGATCGAATGCTTCGATCCACGAAATCCAATTTATTCAGCACGGATCTAATATATTCCTCCGACGAAAAAACGGTTTTTCCGTACACGACATCAAATCGTAATCGAAAATAGGACACGTATAATTGATAAAACAGGTCGCTGAGCATTTTGAAATCGGACGATACGGAGGGAGAAGGGGTTGGTTCGGTTTTAATGTGTTCCAATTCCTTTTGCAAGTGGGCTTTTTCGTCCAGACATCGATCTAAAGCGTGTTTGGCCTCTTGTAAATCCAATGACAGACCTCTTACATAGTCTTCGTCGACCGTCGATACGTGCTTTCGTTTATATTTCGAAGTATCGGACATTTCTACATCCTGCGGAGCTACGAGAGCTTTAGCCAGTTGGTTTTCTAAAGTTTGGTTTCGAGACCGAGACACTTCCAGTTGGTTTTGTAAATCTTTCACTTCCCGCTGTAATTCCTCCACTTGATCCGTAGGATACGTAATGGCCGGTACAGTAGTGGGTTCTTTCACTTCGGTAATGTGAGGACGTTCCTCCAACTGCCGTCGATATAGGTCTCGTTCCTGCTCGAAATATAAAATCACCGAATTCGCCAATTCTTCAATGGGATCCGGTATGTTCGGAAACTGGGCTCGAAGCGTGACAATTTGTTTATAAACGAGATCTTGAAATTGTCGATGCTCGTGAATCACGTTTTGGAGTTGATGGACAACGGCTTGCGGCCAATCTTCTCTTTGATCACTAGGGTCATTCTGAAGGATCGTTTTTAGGAACGTGGTCAATTTCGTTTTGGCGTAGAGAAGGTACTCATTACATTTCGTATAATTACTTTCGACTTGATCGAGTTTCTGTTTCAATTCGAAAAGTTGTTCTTTGGTTTTACGGAGCTCGACTTCACAATCGTTGTGATTCTCGACCTGTCGAGCCCATTCGATCATGCTCGACGCCAAATTATCGAATTGAACGACCGATATTTCGGGAAAATGACCTTTCAGTTGCGCCAATTGCGTTTCGAGGGTCCTCTCTAGATTTTCTTTGAAATGGAATACTTTTTCGAGTTCCACGAGAATCTGATCATAATCCGTGGCCCCAAAATACGCATTCCATTTAGTCCGTATCAGAGTTACCAAATTCGTTTTCAGGACCTCCAGTTTCTTTTCCAAAGCGACGCGTTGCCGTTTTTCATGTTCTAGACTCTGCTGTAATTTTTTATGTTCTTGTTACGATCCCGATGGAGTTGAGCTTGGATTTGTTGTAGGACCTCCTTCGCTTCGTTCTGGTTCTCAATCGATTGTTGAAGATCGTGCAATCGTTGCAAGAGGGTCGTGTCTTCCATCATGCTTTTAGAGGAAGAAGGGAGACTGTGAAGAATGGTATGAGCTAAATTGTCGGGCGTTAGCGATTGATTTAAAGCATTCCCGAGAAGTGTTAATTGGTTCAAAAGCTGGGTTTGCCAATTTTGTAAATACTGGATATACGTTTGAATTTGCTGGAAGAAAAACGTTTTCCAATCTTGGTTCGCACCTAAAGGTTTCCAAAATGAGGGGGGAAGGATCGTCTGTAAAAACGTCATAAACTGCGTTTCGTGGAACTCCTTCATTTGTTTAGCCATTTCGTCTCGAAGAATCGTCTCGATATGAGGATTTTTCTTTTGCAGCGTGTCAAGAACGCGTTGAATACCTTCCTGGAAATGTGTTTCGGACTCGATTTTCCATTTTCGCAGGAGGTCGATTCGTTCTTTCTGACCCTGCTCCAACTGCTTTTCCAATATCCGTTTTTCGTTTTGACAAAGGGTCAATTGTCCTTTCAGTTCCTCGTTCAATTGCTGGACGTGCTGTTTTTGTTCCGATTGATATGATGTTAAAAACTGGTCGAGGGTTTCTTGTAATTGCTCTAATTTAGATCGCGACGACTCGATCATGAGCTGCTGAGAAGGAGGCGATTCGAGCGGTAAAGTTTCAATGACCGTAGTTGTAGAAGAAGGAGGAAGTTTCAGTTGCTCGATCGTTTCTTGTAAAGCCATTTGCAAAGGGCGGATTAAACTTTCCGTTCGTTGCATCCATTCTTCAAGTCCCGTTTCGTAGCGTTGGTGCAGCATTTGCCATTCGTTCATCAAACGGTTTGGAAACTCGATATTATTATTATTATTATTCAATTGTTGTTGTTGTTGTTGTTGTTGTTCTACTATTTGCCTTTGCCATTGTATTTTTTCAGACTCATGCGTTCGAATTTGTGTCTGTAAGGTTTCGTGATCTCGTTTCAATTGCTCCCACTGAGTTTGTAAGGTTTCGTGATTCCGTTTCAGCTGCTCCAACTCAGTCTGCAGGGTTTCTTTCTCCCATGTAAGGCGTTCCAATTGTCGTTGCAAATCCACGACTGAATGCTCTTTTCCGAATCGAGCGGTATTCACATATTGTTCTTTTTCTGCTAGAAAATAACGCATTTCGTTCCTGTGCTCTTGTTGGAGCGTCTCGATTTGTTTCTCAAAAGCTTTCCGATCTGCCTCCAATTGAGTTTCCAAAGAAGCGATTTTGTTTTCCAGGTCCTGCGATTCCATCGGAACAATCTCTTCCAAATGCAAGCCCGAAATGCGAAACAAGAAATCGATGATGCTCGAACTCTTTTTATACAGTTGAGGATAGAGATGGAGTAAAGGTCGACTCAGGAGAAAAGCATCGATCACGTCGTCTCGAAGATTTTGTTTGAGACCATCAACGACATTTAAAGATATAAAAGTGGGGTCGGACTGGTATTGAATAAGACATCGAACCAGTTCTCGTAACATTCTTTTCTTTTTGCTTTTTTTTAAATCATTAAAAGGTAGGCTACTTTGTTCAAATCGAGCAACATATATTGATATTTTTCTTCGGAGCGGGACGATAACCAAATCATGACTTCTTTCAAGTAGCGACGATTCTTTCTAAAGTGGGAAACGTATATTTTAAATCCTTCTCGGGTCCATAATTCATTATTTCGGTAAAACGGTAGCCAATAATTACATTGTTCACGATTCACGTCGAGGAACGTTTCATGATGGAATGACGCAATCATGGGCGACACATACATCACTAAAGACATATTCAAAACGACAAACCAAACACCGGTTAATTTCGTGTCGTCAAAAGTAATTTCACAAGTATAAAAGTCCGATGGAATAGAATCCGTATGCAGGTAAGGTGGAAGGGAGCGTTTAAACAATTTATGAAGTTTGGCAGCCAATTGAGCACTCGCAGCTTGTCCCGTTAAATGTATGAAGTGGAGGATGAGCATGGGATGTAAATAGTGATACCAGTTGGACCACGATTCCCAGACGTGCGTATTTCGTTTGAAAAATCGGAGGCGCATGCAATGCTCTAACTGGAAAGGTTCTCTTTTTATGTAGGTCATCGTCAGATCGCTTAAGGCGCGAAAAGCCATATTGCGAGGAAGTACTTCCAGAACAAGGAAAACGGATTGATGGTCGAACAAACAAATAAGGTATTATTTTCATAGGAGACCTTGATAAAATCTCGAGAGGGAAATAAACTTTGTAAAAACTGATCGGTCGTATCTCTAGAGACGTTAATCCAACGAGGATCCTCTTTTGTTCCATGCACGCAAAAGACTAAAGACCCACGAGGAAACGGATAGTCTTTGTCTAAATTTTCTCCTTGGAAAATGAGTCGATTTTCACTGACCACGAGAATGCAAGGTGCTCGAACGAGACCCGGGCTAAAATGTTTCAAAGTATCGACATGGAAGATGGGTAGTTTGAAACGAACAGCTATAAAATAATATTGTCTATAAACATTTCCATACGCTTCCACATAATCCGAAACATTGTAATACTTTTCATTATCCATGACAGAGCTTACTTTATCTCGCCTTCTTCCTCGAAAGGAATAAGTCTACAGAGCCAACTTACACGCTTTATATATACATGAGAGATGACGTCATTCAAGGACATAAACAAGGACGTTTATGTCTAGAAAAGTAAAAGCTGGCTGGGAAAAATTTCTCAGATAATCTGAAATGTATATTAAAAAAAAAAAAAAAAAAAAAAAAAAAAAAAAAACCTTTTTGTTAATTTTTATCATGTCTTTTAGACATGATAAAAATTAACTGTCCCCTCTTTTTGTCAGGGAAGGATGTTTCACTCTCTAAAAAATATACCTTGACCCATTCTTTTATTGGAGTTCTATTTTTAGAAAGGATGAGTCATGTTCTATTTTCCGAAAGTGTGAGACAACATTCCCAGACAAAAGGGGAAGGTAGTTAATTTTTATGATGTCTAAAGACATGATAAAAATTAACAAAAAGTTTTTTTTTTTTTTTTAATATCTACTTTAGAATTTTTTTCTGAGTTCTGGCTAGAAAGAACTCTGGTTTATCTATTTAAGACGTGCGAAACGAATTTCACTTTAAATCATTCTGTGCCGTGAATTCAACAGTATATAGGAACAGACTTTATGAAGGTAAAAGTGCTCAGCTTACTTACAAAGCATTGCTTGTATTTTTTTAAGAAATATTAATCAAGTTAAAGATATATAATCATGTCGCAGAGCCTCCATTATTTAACAAGGATTAATTCGGTTGGAGATGCGCCCAACGATGCTTACATTTTCTACCAGATGTCGGGAGGAATCTTTTACTGTAACCGAAAAGACTACGCACAATTTTCTCGATTTTATACTCGAACGTCTGCCGAAAATCTTTTTTTAACGATGGATCTTTGCTCGACGACCCATCATTCCCTTATCCTAGATATTGATATTAAAACCGAATGCGATGCATCCCTTCCTTCATCTATGCTCTACGATTATGTAGATTCTGTTATTCTCTCAACCTTAAAATTTTACTTTTTATCCCTTAAGCATTTTACTTTTATTGTGGCTGTTCGTCCAGGAGGTGGTATTCATGTCCATTTGCCGGAAATCTCGATCGCTCATGATGATTATATTCAATTCTGCAGCCAACTTCAACCCCGGTTCTATCACGAAACATCTGAATTTATTTTCCAGTTGGACGTTTTAGCGAATGCGACGCTTGTGAATTCCTCCAAGCCCTATACGAATAAATACGAACCCATGCTGATTATTTATGTAGACGAACAAACCACCTGGCGTTTAGATTTGACCAATCCCAATGCTTTCAGCATGCGATTGTTAGGCATTCAATCAAAATTTAAACGTCGCAAGGATAATACCAATTCCTTTTTTCGTAAACTGCTCCACCTCCAGCCAATGGATATTCAAAAACAACTTTATGAATATATGATGCCTGTGGTGACACTGTACGATCCTTTGTATCGAGTATCGTATCCCACGCTTATTAGCAAAGATGAGGAAGCTGGACCCGACGATGAAAAAGTGGCTACATTTGTGTATAAACTAAAAACCCCGATGTATATTTACAAAGGGAAGGATTTTGGAACCGAAGGTCATCATTGGTTAAAAACGTTTTACTTTATCAAGTTTAACGGGTTTGTGATTTCAGACTTTGAATCGAATAACCGGGCTCTAAAACGATGGTACCGGGAAAGTCAAAATTCTATCGTCATCGAAAACGATGTATTCCAAGCGGTGAATCAAGCTCTCAAGTTAGACAATCCTAGTTTGCATTCCGATCCCAATCCCCTTCGTACGATTATGCAGTACAATCAAGATTACTATTTTTTACCTGTCTTTTGTGCCTTGTGTCAACATTTACGAATGTCCTCCCATACACTCGCATCCCATTTGCGTACGATATTAGAATCTCACGAACTCATAGATTCTGTAGAAAAAATCAACAGTAAAATTATAGATATCATTTCCCAAGATTTTACTCTCGACACGATCCTCTTTTGTGGTTCGAATCTCAATCCTAAAATTTACAAACTTAAAGATAAACTGGAAGCTATTATCAAAACCATGAAAGGCGTTATTTTATATTCGGTGTCTGGAGATCAGCTCGTGGAACAAATTCATCGAATTCAAGAGCGATATTTTCCGATTCTCGTCATTACCATGCACAATTCCTGCAAGAAACCTCAACGCTATATGTGGAATAATATCCACGAGTACTGGCAAGAAGTGCCCCACCAGATAGAAATTATAAACCTGATGAATGCCATCTGGTCCTCCATTCAGGCCTATGCTCGGAATCAGTTTGCCGATAAAACTAAAAACATGTGTCCTTTCACAGACATTATGAAACAGGTCAACATTAATTATGTGGTCTCGTCCATTCTGAGTCGAACCAACATTGATCGTAAAATCATTCAAATGGATCGACATAAATGGCATATTCGAACCCACGATGGGGTTCTGAATCTCTTGACGGGTCATGTAGGAGGGACGGTTCCGGAATTTTACCTATCAGATCGACGTCTGGGCATCAATTTTAGTCGACACGAGTTGATGCAATTTCGTCACGATCCGGATTTGATAGCCATCTATCGTTTATTAACCGACCGGAAATTTTTTCTACAATACCTAAAAAGCTGTTTTCTCGACCTCACGGACGATTTACTGGATACGCTGCGGGAAAAAGTGCGCGAGTTTCATGACAAACTAGAAACCAACCCGCTCATTCAAAGCATGCTTCATTTTTATGTGAACATGTGTAAATATACGTGTTTCGAATACGATCTGTTCATATACCTTTTAGATGTCCTGGCCAGTCTTCTCATTGCGACCAATTACGGTCGCAAATTTTTTATTTTGAAAGGCAACACGCGCAATGGAAAAAGTAAATTCTTTCAAATGATCTCGAAGGTCTTTGGAGGCTATAGTCATGGTATTCGAGCCGTCAATTTACAAACGACGAGTGGTCAAGGACTATCAGCCCAACCCGAACTGGCCTCTTCGTTATTTTGCTGTCGGGTAGTGACTGTTGAAGAAATGTCGGGAAAATTAAACGAAAACCTCGTGAAAGAAATCACGGGTAATTCGACCACCAGTTTTCGGAATTTGTACGAGCAAAATGTAGGAGCGATTCCCAGTGCCTAACTCATGGCTTCTACCAATACGTTCCCAGTGTGTACGGCCACAGAGGCATTTAATGATCGCGTGGTAGCAATTCCTTTTGACGCCGTGTTTACGAAAAATGCTCCATCCCTCACCTCAGAACAAGTGATGCAGGATCAATATTTACTCGAAACCAAAGATTCTATCGTCGAAGATTCCTATAAAGGTTTCTTTTTAATGATTTATCTGCATCTGGCCCACAATATTAACATGGAGGACGGCATGATCCGTTACCGTTCCGAACCTGAAATATTAGTAGAATTCAAAAAAGAATTTCTATCTTCGACCGATATTTTTACACAATTCAAACAGTATGCCGATGTACAAATCATTCCCGGTTCTGTTACGACCTTTAACGAACTGAAATCGGGCATTCGACAATTTTTGAAAACGATGCGCGACACCTCCATCCACGAAACGGAACTCATTATGCGTTTCAATGATGAATTTGGACATTTGAAACGGACCGAAATGGATTTCAGTTCCTTTTCAGCCGAAAATAATATTTCCTCGTCTTTGGATATAGTAGAACCCCTTCAGTTTGAAAATGCCGAATTGAATTCGTCTCTCAAACGAAAGCATGACGACGAAGAGGGAGAACACTCAACCACGAAACATTTAAAAGTGGACGATGAACCCATTGATCTGCCTCAGCATAAAAGACAAGTTATTTATTACGATAATGTTATCATCAAAAATCTGAAAAAAGACAAGAATTACTAACCTTTTTACATATGCATGAGGTAGGTTCTCAACGTTTCATTGTGTAATGACTTGGAAAAAACAAAAGTTGACTGAAGAAAGCCAGATTTCAAGATGTTTCTTCTTCAAAAACACAGAATCATGTGAAGTGAAACTCGCAATGCTGAAATATATAAGTGAGAGTCCATTCTTAAAACATGGTGATGTCCGGTCGATCGAGTCGGGTTCGAAAAATTTCTTAACAGCTGAGAAAAAATTCTAGATTAAAAAAAAAAAAAAAAAACTTTTTGTTAATTTTTATCATGTCTTTAGACATGATAAAAATTAACTTTACCACCCCTCACCCCTATTTTGGTTTGAATCAGGTGTCAACATGTTTCTAAAATAAATTTCCAAGAACGATATGACTCATTCTTTTGTTTAGAAATCTAGTTTTAGAAAGGGTGAGACATCATTCACAGAAAAAAGGGGGGTAGAGTTAATTTTTATTATGTCTAAAGACATGATAAAAATTAACAAAAAGTTTTTTTTTTTTTTTTTTTTTTAATAGAATTTTTTCTCAGCCAGCTTCGAGTCATTCTTTCTCTTCTCACTGACTATATATAAGAACGTTGTTCTTACAGTCCTGGTATTGACATTAACGTAGCTGCTAGAATAAAAGCCATTGTAGGTATTTCAGCTAAGCACAAACAGAGGCATGGAAACAACTTTTTAAGAATTTCTTCAACGGGTACCGTGGATTGATAAACGCAGTTTCCTGCAGCATCGCATGTGCGTTTATAATGTTCTGAGAGAAGATACTTGTACTGTTCAAAATAATTCCAGGGAATGAGGACTTTTCCACTACATGTTTTAGCAAAGTAGATTTCACCTTGGGCATCTTTCAGGACGTAAGGTTCTTCATTTTTCACTAAATAATATTCGTTCCCTCTAAAATCCACCGGGTATCGTTCTTTTCCGTCCGCGTATTTGGCCAGAACGAATTCGTTTTGAATTTGAATAACGAGGGATTTTTTACGTTGTAGAGGATATTTTTCATTTCCTTTCCGATCTTTGGCATAATATGGAAGGCCGTCTCGGGTTTTAGCGAAAGGATCACCTTTGTCGGGATAGATTTCCCCCTTTTGGGAGTGAATGGCATACCTTTCATGACCATATTCACTTTTCACAAAGACTGGATCTTTTTTTCGATATTTGTAATATTCGCTACCATATCGATTCGGATAAAATTCCATTATATTGCTTTATCTTTTCAAAAATAAATTTCTCGTCTAATGATTTTATTTTTACTTTTCTTCGTGAGCATGTTTAGCTAATAAATATTGATGATATTTATTGCCGTGCATTAAATAATCCATTGTGATCCAAGTATATTTCGGATTCGCGAGTAGTGCGTAAAAATATAAGAGATAGATGCAAGTGATATGGTAATGAGCAGAATCTTTAGGAAAAAACTGACTGGCCATTTTGCGAATAGGGTCTAAGACTTCTTCATTCGATAAAATAAATTCTTCATCATTCCATTCCAGGGCATTAAACAGGGGCTGCTGATCGATTAAAAGATATAGGTGTCCATATTGCGACATATTATCTAATACGTGACGGATATGAGCAACGGCCTGTGATTGAAAATCTCGAACGAGTCGAGGCGTAATCTCAAAAAATAAATTCAGAAACCGGTACGTCGCTTGATAGTTTTCAAGTTGAGGATTTTGCCCAATCACGAATCGAATGAGTCGATCAATCGGTAATTGAATAGTTTTCAAAACAGAAATATCGTAATACTCTGCCATGCTTGTTTAATCCTTCGAACCGAAGAAGAAGAAAAAAAAATTTAATTAAATTGAAAAAAAAAATGAATCATTCAACCTTTCTTCCATGGCGAATCACCGAACGGTTCAATCGACAAATAGGTTCCTCCTTTCGATATATTGTTCTTATTTCCCATACTGCCACGTTTAATTTGGAAAGAGATTTAAAATCGACCTTGGGTCTTCAATCTTGGTCCTTAATACAATTTCTACAAAAGTTTCGTCAACATCGAGTGGGTATAGAATATATAACTCTGTTCACTCGCAAGGATAAGATACGTCTAGGACCTATTGCAGTACAAGTATCAGAGCGGATTTGTTTCCAACAATTAAAGAAAAAATATGGAACTCAATCCATCCACTTAGTTGGAGCCACCTATCTAAAAGGCAAATTGAGAGATTTTCATGTGATAACCGTAGAGGATTTTAGATTCAATGTTCTCCTGAAACAAGATGACCGATAAAAATAAAACATGGAATCCTATATCGTTCTCAATTTCGAAGGTTTCGAATTGAATGGTGATCCTCTCGCCAAAGAACTTAATCTTTCTTATAATGATGACTTTTCCGACTATATTATTAATGAAGTGGCTTATATCACCCATGATCGTTCCCAAGGCATTATCTACGTGGAACCACCCATACCGTGGTCTGAATTATCCTATTCCGCCAAACAAAGTGTATCGAGTGTTCATTTACCGTTAGCGGATATAACGCATGGCTTTTCATGGAATGAGGGTCATTTGCCGTACGATCAATTAAAACCGTTTCTCGTAGCTCTAACGGCAGGATATAAAAACATTTACTGCCCTCATTATTGGAAAATTAATGTTTTGTACCAGATACTGGCCCGTCCTATTTATTTCAATTTCGTCTCCAAGAACAAGGAGGCGTTTCATACCGCGCCCATACCAATGAACTATGAATATTCATCGTTTTGTCCGAAACATATAGGTCGGACCAAATATTGTGCTTTCCAAGAAGCTTTGTTTTATTTTCATCGCCTTCAAGAGTACAAGAAAGAAACCTTTTCGTTTGTCATTCATAAATCTTTAGAAAAAAATGAAAAAGAAAGAGACTTACCTCCAACATTATTCAACACGTTATAGAATACTTTTTTTTTCCTTCCCCATGAATGAGTCAACTAGGATCTAGGTGGGTCCCTCTTCAACAGCACGTACACATTTGAAGCGAAACTCGAAATGCTTAAATAGATAAGGAAGAGTTCATTCCTAAAAAAAAATGGTGATGACTTGTGAATCCAGTCGGCTGGAAAAAATTTCTCAGAGCTAAAAAAAAATTCTGTAATGAAAAAAAAAAAAAAAAAAAAAAAAAAAAAAAAAACTTTTTGTTAATTTTTATCATGTCTTCTAGACATGATAAAAATTAACTAACCCCTTTTGTTTTCAATGATGTAACACCATGTTTCTAAAAATACACCATGACTCATTTATTTCTTGGAATTTTATTTTTAGAAAGGGTGAGTCATGGTCTAATTTTCGAAAGTGTGAGACATCATTCCTAGACAAAAAGAGTAGATAGTTAATTTTTATCGTGTCTAGAAGACATGATAAAAATTAACAAAAAGTTTTTTTTTTTTTTTTTTTTCCAGTTTTGAAAATTTTTTTCCAACCGACTGGATTGAAAAGACATCCCAATCTTTTTAAGAATGGATTGTTTCAGATATTTTTCTTTCTCTCACGACTTTAGTTTTTAAACAGTATATTAATGCAGATTAGGAACGCAAGTATGACCAAGATACCTATCATAGAAAGAATGATTTTTGTCCAGTTGGTGGTGGATTGATGATTATTTTCGTCAGACTGTATCGGGTTGGCATATATTTTCTTCTTTCTTTTCTTCTTTTTCTCTTCCTCTTCCACTGGATCTTCTTGTCCTGGAAGACCGCTTTCCACTTTCTCGACCACTTTACCCTCCGAGTTATTATATATAACTTTATAGGGTTGGAATCCGTGTCGAGAAGCGCGTTTAGATCTCAAATTGGTCAAATAATCCATCGGTTTCGAATGCGATCGGTACAAGTAGCCTATCAAATTTTCGGGTTCAATTCTAGGGTCTCGTATAAACGCAGGCGTCCAGGGCTTGTCATTTAAATTGGGAACAATGATGATTTGATCACACGTGATGGGGTATCGACTCGCAAAGATTTGTTCCTCACTCACTTTCTTGAACTGGACAATGTACTCGTTATTATATCGATCGACCGGGTAGTAATATTCACCCAATTTATTTTGAGCGTACCGGTTTCCTAAAGGTTTTTGGGTAATGCGCTTATCGGCATGAATAATTTCCGGATAGATTTCATTATTGTCTGCATCTTTCGCGTATCGTTTCACGGCCGGATCTTTCATCAATTGATCGTACGATCCTTTGTCCGTCACTAAATATCGTTCGTTGCCGTGTTGATCGACCGGGTAAATAATGACCCCGTTCTTATCATGAGCATAAAAGAATTCTTTCAGCCTCGTCATGGCGAATTGACCGCTATCCGGGTAAATTTCGCCTCCATCCGCTTTCCGCGCATACACTTGGTTCTGATCGGTATCTCTTCCAAAGATGACTTGCTGAGTGAAAGGGTGAAGGATTTGATAAAATTCATCGCCTGTAGCATTTTTAGGATAGATGGGTTTACCCTGAGAATTGATAGGATAGAACGGAATACCGTTTTTATCGAGGGCGTAAGACATGTATTCGGGCTTGTGTTCCGTATCGTCGGCCAACAAGGGATATTTTTCATTTCCTGTCTCATCTTTAGCATAATAATACCGCCCGTCGGCATCTCGAGCAATCATGTCGTTCCCAAACAAATCTTTGGGATACATCTCGGCCCCGGAATGCTCTTTGGCATAAATTTCTCGACCCTGGTACTTTAGAAAGACGGGCAAGTTATTGATTTTTCCATAATACTCCTCAAATTTTTTTTCTCCACCGATATACACGGGTTTTTTAGCATAATGGGGAACTTTATATTTGTCTAGGGCATACAGTAGACTGGGATCGTCAGTGGTAATATATGTTTCAAATTCCCTTTGATCCTTTCTATATCGTTGATTTCCAAGATTGTCGACTGCATAATACTCATCTTTTGCCATCGAAGATCCTTTGGTAATCGTTTTGCTTTATTCGTCATTCTCGTCATGGTAAATTCTCGGATAATATTCGTCCAAGTTTTCATCTTTCGCATAAATGCCTCCTCCTAAAGCATCTAAGGCCGGTTCGTCCCTATTTCCAATTCGAATATACGTTTCGAGACCGTTGAGTTGCTTGGGATAGTATTCGTCCCCACTCGCTCTCTTAGCGTAATAAGGGGTTCCATCGATGTTCCTAGCCGGCATTTCATTGTGCAAACGATCTCGAGCGTAAATTTCATCGTTGAATTCGTTGACGGGATAATATTCGCCTAGCGTATTGTTTCGGAAATACATTTCGTCCTGATCCGGAGAGAGTTCAAACAGCGGTCGTTTTGTGACGAGATTAAACGGGTATTGGAATTTATTGTTGTCTAAGGGAATATAGATCCGTTGACCGTTGGAATCGAGAGGGGCATATTCGATAGGGAATTGATTGACATCGAGTTTTCGAGCATAGTAAGGCTTTTGATGCTCGTCTTTAGCAAAATAGGGTCGATGGTGCTCGTCTAAAGCATAGATCTGTTCTTTGGTCTGAGGATTTTCCGGATACCATTCTTTTCCTCCGTAGAACAGATACACCATTTTTCCATTTTCCATGGGAAACATGGGTTCCCCATCACTATCAAATCCATACACGGGACGGTTTTGAGCGTCGACGGGTAAAATAGAACGGTTCAGATGATCGACGGCATAGACAGGGGTTATTTTACCGGTGATGGGAGAGATTTGTTTTGCAAACACAATATTTCCATCGGGATCCAGCATATAAAATTCATCTCCTTGTCGATTCTTAGCATAAATCTCATTTCCGTCAGCCAATTTGGCATAGCGCTTATCTGATTTCATTCGATCGGGGTAGTATTCTTCGTAATTCAGGAGATCTCGCCTATGCCGACGAATTATTTCCTCATCCACGTCCATGGGAATATTGCCTACATTATCATTATTAGGAGGATTGTCATGGATTGGAGGAGGATGGTTAGATGGATTGCTTGGAGGGTGATTGTTAAGAGGGTTGTCAACAACTGGGTCTCCTACATGATTAGGAGGAGCTGCTTCCATTCGAAGCAATTTTCGTTCCGCTTTATCAGATTTGGATTTATCCCTTCGAACCATTTTTTTTAAAATTAATATGAGTTACTTTATTATTATCTCTTCTCTTCTGACTCAGAACAAAGAAAACAAAAATATGGTATCGATCCTCTTATGGATTTTATTATTTCTCTTTATCCACCATCCCGTTTATAATGCTTACCAGAATATTACGTATCGGACCCTTTATTACGAGACATTAGGTCAAGAATAGAGAAGAAGAAGAAAAAAACAAATGGATTCCTTAACATTAGGAACGCTTTTAGTCGCTGGAGCGTATACGTCCTTCGTGATCCTGTTTTGTCTCATTTTAACACAAAGCTGGTTCTTTCTCCTTTTCCTCCTCATCAACGGGCTCATTTTTCTCTTTCTGGCTTTTGGATACATTCGCAAGCTGACGATTTTTACAACTTTCGGGGAAGTTTGGTGCAAAATAAAGACGTGGGAGATTGGTATTGCCGTTTTCGTCAATGGTGGTTTAAGTAAAGAGAATGGATGCTCAAACCTTTAAACGTTTAAAACGAACTTATTTAGAAGATGAACCGATCGTTTCGAACGAACTCCAAGAAAGCCAGGCTCGTGTTTCACCGTTCGTGGCTCATAAAATTCATGAACTTTTACACTTCAAAACCCCTTCTTCTTCACCTCCTCCTCCGGGTATTGACGTCACCCACTTTACGACCGCTTTCCGAGAAGAAGAGCCCCAACAACGATTAGATGAAGTCGTCGTTACCTATTTATTATTCATGGCCAATTTAATGAACCAAGATAAATGGAGACGGACGTTTCTACGACCTGGAGCTTGGGTAGGCGAATACAGTTGGATTCAACTCTTTAAATTGACTACGTACTGCGTCTTAACGCTCCTGTACCGTATTCGATGGAAGAGCGAATACTTTTTCTTTTTAGACGAAGCGGTGATTGAATTACTCCAGGGGAAAAGTCAGGCGATTCGAGACTTGATGACCCGGATCGGCATTTCCGTATCCCCACAACCTTTTTCAGCCGAAGATTATTTTCATCACATCAATTACCACAACACGTTGGTCTTTGGTCCTTATTACTGGCGGCTTTTACATTGGATGGCCGAAGCGTTTTTAGTTCAGGACGAGCAGGACGAGGATATTCGTCTCGCGAAAACTCTTTGGAGAGACTTTGTGACAGAATCTTTATATCGAACTCTCCGATGCGGAATTTGTGTGTATCATTACTTATCCAAACTCAAAACGTATAAAGAACGGTTTTTAGGCGAACACTTTGCCCACGTCTGGTTTCAATTTCATAATGAAGTGAATGCCAGTCTTCAAAAGCCACCTTATCCTGAATCGGAATTCCAGAAAGATCAAGAATATATGCGAGCTGCGTTAAAAAAATAAAGAAGCATGGGATCTTTTCTGACTCGTCTCGGGAATCAAGTATGCGGAACAACCAGCATGGGTTCCATTCAAGATCTTTTCAAGAAATGTCAAGACGCACCCGTGACCGTTGTATTAGGTAATTTAGGAAGGCATCCTTCCCTCTTATCCTATCATTTGGAAACCCTTTTTGTTCGACATCATAAAACGGTCCATATTCTTCTCGACGATTCCAACGATTGGTTCGTCAGCGGGTTAGATCCGTCTTACGAATGCGACGGCACGCATTGCGATCTTCTCATCTGGATCGAACCGAATTTTGGAGACTCGGTGGTCAAACCAGCCTATGCCGATCGTCTCATTGTTTTCACGAGCCATCTTCATCTCAATTTATCTAATTGTCAGTTACTGAATTATCATTTAGGCGATCCCTACGACCTTCCTTCCAGGACCATGAAACCGTGGATCGAAGATGAGGCTGAAATATATCCACACAATGAAGTGCTGTACCCAAGGAAATATCAAACTGGGAGATGGTGGAAGCAAGTCGAGAATGAAATGGATGTTGTCTTTCATTTGAAACTGTGTCGGACAGCTCAAGAATGCTATCTCAGCATGTTAAACGCTCTCGAGATTGTTGGAAAGTATCGTCCCAAAACCTGGTGATTCCTTCTTTCCGAATATATGAAAAAGTCATTGGCTTTAAATCTTCGGATGGGATTAAAGAAATGGGATGAATATCAGTCCCAATCCATTCCATCGGTTCGAGTCCGATCCCTACATCCGTCATCGGCTAATTTACTCAAACCCATCTATGGTCTCGATTCCTTTTTCCAGTCTCAATTAGTTTCCTCACTCTGGTTTTCTTCCTCAGGTTCGATTGATTCTGTTTCCTCCTCCTCTTCCTCATCAGAAGTTTCCCAAGGTCCCAATAATTCATACATGAGTAAATCATCTAAATCAGCCTCATCGTCTGAAAACCTGATGCGGTTTTCATAATCGTAAATTACATCATATAAAAAAGAACGTCGCAAAGGGAGAAACATAGAAATTAATTTCTGCAGGACATCTTCAAACGGTTCTCGGCAGACAGGACACGTCAATGCTTTTTCTCTCCAAATGTCAATACATTTCGTGTGGAACTGATGTTGACACGTTAAAGTAGAAATGGTTTCTACATCTTCGGCAATGAGTTCGTCTAAGCAAATTGGACAACATTCGGCCATTTTGTTTCTACTGTTTCTTCTTCTTATTATAAATATTTTTTTTGATTCAAAAACCTATTAAAAAATTATAAATAAGTAAGAGTTCTTCATTATACCAAAAATAAAAGAAGCATCATGTCTCCCTCAAAAACTAGTAAATTAGTCTACTCTATTTATGAAAATCAATATGAAACTTGGTGTTTACAAATGCATAAAGATCTAAATCATACCGAAACACTTCAAGAATATCACCAATATCTTATCGATCAAAAACAACGTTCCGCGAAATATATTTCAAATGCTTTAAATGCTATTCGACGAAAATGGTTCTTACCTTCTGCAGATGAGATGGTGGTCAAGAAACCTCGTCGTCGAAAACACCAACTTTTTACAGCAGAGCAGATGAATCAAATCCGTAATCACTGTCTCTCCAATTATGAAACAGATGAACTGTCGCTGATAGTCTTATTACTTTTAGAAACGGAATTGAGGATGATTCACATCTTGGGCTATCTAAACGATGATCCAGAGAAACGAAAAGCGTTTGCGTCTAAATCTTTAGAAGTCTATAAGGATCCAAATCAGATAAAGTTATTCCAGTTTCTTTTCAATGCTCCTCCATCCAAACTATTTGGAAAAACTCATTACCAGTATTTATTTAATCTAAAGCGACGATTGAAGAAACAGTATAACATCAAAGGAGCTTCCTTCGAAATGCTGAAGCGGTCTCGATATCTCGTGAAAGCAAAGGCGAAAACGAATGAATCAGAACCCAGTGAGTGAAACTTATATATCGACTTATATATCGTTATCAACATCTCCAAAAAAAGAAAGTAAAACCGACCGACTGGTGGAAAATATTTCTCAAAAAAATCTAATGTGATATTTAAAAAAAAAAAAAAAAACACTTTTTGTTAATTTTTATCATGTCTTAGACATGATAAAAATTAACTCTACCCTCCTTTTTGTTTGGAATGATGTCAACATGTTGTCTAGACATGTTTCTAAGTATAAATTTCCAAGAAAAGCATGATTCATTCTTAGAAATCTATTTTTAGAAAAGGTGACATCATTCAAAATAAAAAAGAAGGTACAGTTAATTTTTGTCATGTCTAAAAAACATGATAAAAATTAACAAAAAGTTTTTTTTTTTTTTTTTTTTTTTTTTTTTTTTTTTTTTTTTACTATCAAATTTTTTTGAGAAATATTTTTCAACAGTCGGTCGGTTTTACTTTTCCATTTGGAAATAGATCTGTTCATATAACAATGTATAGGAGATGGATCTGTTGATAACAAAATATTATACACCAGTCATGAGTCTTACTTTTCCATTTTTGCGTACTGTATTTATTTTTATTTTAAGAATCATCTAATTCCTTCTACTTCGTCTTTGTCGTCTCATTTCTCTCCAAAATGCATTCGGTCGACCAAAATAAGGGTTGACTTCCCGTTCTTCATCATCTGAGGTAGGTGAACTTTGTCTAGGTGTATCCATATAAGCATAATCTCCCACTAAATCTTCTCTTCTCTGTCTTCTGGGTCTCGTTTGACTGGTACTAGGCCCTGAAAAAATGAGACCATGGCCTTCCAGATCGACTAATTCTTCTTCGGGTCTTCGTCTTCGTCGTTGCCTTGGCGGTTCTTCCACCTCTGGTTCTTCCTCCTCCTCCTCTTCATCCGAATCTATTCTTAAATGTTCCATTTGCAATGTTCCGCTGGTAAAATACAGCATATCATCCTGGCTGATACGAGTCCGACAGGTCGGGCATTTCTTTTTACCATACTCTCGAATCCATTTCTTTATACATTTAATATGAAAGGAATGCTCACAATCGAGATTGTAGACTTTATGGCGTTTCGTTTCTTTGAAGGCCTTCAGGCAAATTCCACAGATTTCTTCCTCTGCGTCTGCCATTTTTTCCAATGATTTACTTGATTATGACATATCCATCTCTTCGCCATCTTCGTTTCTTCCTCTTCCTCCTCCTTGACATATTTCTTGACGAGAGGGAACTTGAGATTCCTTCGTCGCTACATTGAGTAACATTCTCAATTCTTTTTCCATATACCCGTCGGAACATAAGAACAGTTTCACCATTTCCATCGTCCAGAAAATTTCTTCGTCGGATTTTTCAAATTCGCGTATTTTTAAGGCCACTTTCTGTACAAGACGGTAAAATTTCTTACCCGTCGCGATCGAACCTTTCACTAATCCTTTACCTTTGAGCTTGGAAATAATAAACCCGGTCCCGAAAAGATATCCGAGGTACTCATCAATTTGGGTGGCTTTTTTCGTCATCTCTTCGTCTTCTTTCGGAACAAACAGGACGTAGGGGAAATTTTGTTTGAACGCAAACTGCTTTATTCGATCATCCGCTTTTCCTAGGAACACTTTCGCTAAAAAGGTTTCGATTCGACTCATTTTTTCAATAAATTCTAGTGATAAGGCACCGCACGTGCCGCCTTGTTGAATCTCTCGAAGGAGGTAGTAGAATTCTGTATTCCGATGGTACGTAATTTGAGAAGTGACCAGTTTTCGCAATTGCTGGGTCAAGAACGATTCTTTGAAGAAGAAGGGGCGACGACAAATGCGAACTCCAAACTCAAACACGAAATTCGCCACCACGTTGAGTTCGTTCCGGCATAAATTGCAATAAATCATGACGTGCACAAGATCAAATAGGGTCGTGTAAGGAGAATAACGAGCCCGAATTTGATTCGAGGCTTTCATTTCCAAACATAATTGATAAGCGGGATCCTTTTCAACATCCTTGGAAGTAGGAGGTAGAAGGAACGAAGCATCGTCGCCGTCACATATTTTTACGTAGGGAGCTCAGACTTAATGATAATAACTTAAGAAGTTGAAAGGTTGGTCCTCGTCTTGATGGACATTTTCCATGAGCGATTTCATGTTGGTGAAAAGAGCGTGCAGAGCCGCTTTATCGACTTGGGAGTGATTCTCTTCATTGGCGATTTTTTCAATATGCTGGGCGTATTCGTCCATGTATTCGATCATGAACCGTTCGAGCGATTCATACGATTCAAAAGGTTCGGCCTGGGATCGAAAAGGGGCATTCACGCATTGTAATAATCGAATCCCGTTTAATAAAATACGTAACGTGACGGAAACATTACGGATCGGTAAAATACCAGGAATCCCTATGAGAGGAAATGTGCAGGGTACGTTCAAATCTCCCGTCCAATTCGCATATTCTCGAGCTAGACGAGCCGATAAGAACGGATCACTGTCATCAGGAAAGGATGCTTGTAAAATAAAAGCATACGCATCTTGAATTTGATCACATTCCGTGCACTGCAATTGACCATTGACACCTGCTACGATTTTATCGGGACCGTGACACGTTGAAATGAAATCAAGGAACATGGTAACCAAGATCCTACTTGTATTATTCTTATCATGCCGTATACACCTATTGAAATAAGACGGGAAATTCGTCGTTCGTATTATGAACGAGGGCAAACGGTTCGTCAAATTGCTCGACACTTGAATGTCGCTCCTTCCACAGTTCAATATTGGATCTCCCGCTCCTCGGAAAATGAGGAGAACTATCAAACCAAACACAAATCCGGCCGACCTCGAGCCACGACCCAAGAAATGGATCAACGTATTTTTGAAATGTCGACGGGTGATCCCTTTTTACCCGCGACGGATATTGGTCGTCGATTACAAGTGCCTTGCACCGCTCAAACGGTTCGTCGACGATTAAAAGAAAAAGGATTAGTGTCGCGCATCCCCGTCCGAAAAGATTATTTGCGGGAGATTCATCGTCAACGACGCTACGACTTTGCTTCTCAACGTGCGGAATGGACGGTCGACGATTGGTCCCGGATTATATTTTCCGATGAGAAAGTATTCAGTTCGATCGGGTACGGTCCTATTCGCGTATGGCGGCCTCGACAGGTCCTGCGTTATCAAGACGAACGTTATTTTTCTTCTGCGTTAGAAGGCCGTCAACGTTCCGGTCGTTTTAATCTCAGTGTCTGGATGTGCATGAGCGGAAAATTTCCCAACCAAATCCGTCGAATCGGGATCCAGCATTTAAATGCCGACTATTACCTCTCTAATATTTTAGAGCCGGTGCTTCTCGATCATAGTCAACCTCCCGATGTTTCTTTAAACCCTTTGATCACCGAACACCGTCTCTTGTTCAGGCACGATCTCTCTCCGATCCATACGAGTTTACGCGTCACACAATGGATTCGAGAACATGAAATTCCTATGGTCGAAGACTGGCCTCCTAAAGGAGCTGATTTGAACCCTGTCGAAAATGTTTGGGCGGAATTAGAACGTCGATTAGCGAATCGGGTAGCTCGAAACCGATTGGAATTATGGGACTTGGTCCGCGATGCTTTTTATAGTTTGGAAGAAACTTATTTTGAAACATTAATCGCGTCCATGCCTCGACGAATTGCATCTGTCATAGAACACAGAGGAGGTTGGACAAAATACTAATCATCATCTATAAAAAAAGACACTTCATTTGGTTCTTCAATGAATATATTTATTGACACCATATTTCACTATTTGTTGCAGGGCGATCATAGCCATAAATCGATGACAATATTTCGTTCCACAATACCCACATTGCTGTGGACGACGAGAAGGTTTATAGCTTACTGTCCATACAGATTCAACACGGAGCAATTGATAAATTTTTTTTCGACAATGTTCATTCGCGACATACAGTCTTTGAATATGAAGTTTTCGCAGATCCTCATTCAATTGCTGAATCCATTTGGTATGCGGTCGATACGTTTTCATGTCTCTAGAGGCAAACCGGACACTGTTTGTCAGAGTGTATCCATCAGACGTGATGGCCAGCACACCTATGACACTCGGATGAATTTCAGTTCGATATTTCTTTTTTTTTAGTAGAAGAAGTAGCATGAGATGAGGAGGGAAGATCTTCTTCGATTGTAGAACGCATGCGTGGTGGAGAGGATTGGTCCATTATTTCTGAATAATGAGAGGAAGGAGACGAAATGGGCGATAACGGCGGATTAAAATTCAGAGAAGGAGTATCACGAATAGGATTAGGTTTCTTCTTTTTGATCCTACGGCGGACAGGTGGAGGAGAAGGAGTTGGCGATATATCAGACCACGACGTGATATACTCATTCTCCGAAGAAACACATTCATATAAAGGCGAAGAAGGTTGCAAGTCCAAACAGGGTTCATTATCGTCTTCACACGTCATGATTAAGTCTCCCGTAGCCATCTGTTTTCGACCTATCTGCTCAAGAAAATGAGCCGCGATTCCTTCTGCAATCGTTTATATAGAGAAAGAGTGAGAGGGGGGGAATGAAAGTAGGTAGAAGTAAAAAAGATAAGTCGTTGGGAAAAATATTTCTCTCAGAAAAATTTTTAACCTTAAAAAAAAAAAAAAAAAACTTTTTTTAATTTTTATCATGTCTTTAGACATGATAAAAATTAACTATATCCTCTTTTTCAAATGATGTTAACCTGTTGTCTCGATATGCTTCTAAAAATAGAATATGACTCATTTCTTTCTTGGAAATTTATTTTTAGAAACATATTCGAAAGGATGAGACATCATTCTCAGACAAAAAGGGAGTAATTAATTTTTATCATGTCTAGAAGACATGATAAAAATTAATGTCATGTCAAAAATCATGTCTAGAAGACATGATAAAAATTAACCAAAACTTTTTTTTTTTTTTTTTTTTTTTTGCTTTCAGAAATTTTTCCCAGCCAACTCGATGGACAAAACCATCCAATTTTTTAAGAACGGACTATCGCTCATCTATTTAAGCATTCCGAGTTTCGCTTTAGTTCAATCCGTGTTTCCTTTTAGAATGAGTGTGTGCTCTCCAACATGGTTCTACCCTCTCTTCTCAAGAACCCCGTCCAGTGAAGAATTTAAGGATATCTCCTACCTATCTATCAAAGAAGCTACGCGTAAATTTAATAGAGTTGAATTCAATATGAGTTTTTCTAACATTTTTCATCAATGGATATTCACAAAATTAATAATAAACGCGGAACCACCCGTTTTTTATGAACACAGATTAACGAAAAGAAATGCTTTACATTTTGCTATTTTGTTCTCAATGGATGATATCGTTCGGCAACTGATTCTTCTTGGATGCGACATGAACAAACATGATATTTTTGGTTTTACCCCTTTACACTATGCCTGTCAATTACGATGCAAACTCATCGTGGATATGTTGTTGCTTCCTGGTGCGAATGTCCGGTGTTGCGATCCCAAAACCGTTTTAGAACGCTGGCGAAAAAATGGAAAATTGGAAGAGGAAAATATGCGGTTACTCAATTATGCTGTTGAACCACGTATTCTTAGCCTGGAAAATTTATGTTACATAACTATTAGAAAACATATGAGGCATGTCAAAAGGAATGCTCATCATCTCGGATTACCTGACTTAATGGTAAGACGTCTCACCCTCGAAGAATGGTAATAATATTCTTTAAAATAAGATCCCTTAACCACCCCGCATTTCTCATTTGAAGAATCCATCCTATCTATTCTTTTTTTAAATGTCTCGGGATGTCATTCGACGCATTCTCTCCACCAAAAAAAAACGAGTTCCTCCCACCTACCCCAAAAAGAAGAAGAGGAAATTTCCCATGAGTCTTTTCGAGAACCCTCCCCCCTCTCTCTTCCTATATATAAAAGAAACCGAGAGAAAAGTTGTCTTTTCTTTTTTTTCCATCTCGTCCTCAGGAGAGAGAGAGAAAGAGAGAGAGAGAGAGAAAACCAAACGCCATGGAGTGGTTACAGCGAGAGTCTTTTTCCCTAGCGATTCGTTTCCGTTTCGCCAAGACAATTCCCCTCACGTTTTACTTGGGGTCGGGCACGCTCTATTTTCGAGGATCGGAACTCGTGACTTGCCTTTCCCAGCAAGGGACTTGGATGAGTTCGAAAAGTCAACGGACTATTCAGCAATGGATCTCTCGAGCCCCTTTTCGCCCTTACCGATCCTTAACGACGGATCTCTGGATTGATACGTCGGACCGCCCCAGCCGGATTCTCCGCTATACCCCTTTTATCACCTTCGATTCCCTGGAAAGACTCCTCAACGATTTGGGTCCAGACGCTCTCCTCTTTTCGACCTGGCTTCAGAGTGTGATGAGAGAACCTCTTCAAATCCAAGAAGATTCTCAGACCGGGGAAACTTATTTTAGTCCCGTGGGGAACAAGGTGATGGATTTTCAGTTTCAAAATTTATCGGAACTGTTTCAATGTGCTTTATGTTTTTATTCTTCTTAAAGAGGAGTGGGGGGAAAGAAAACCTAAAAATTGTAGAATAATCATAAAAAATAATTTTGTTTTTCTTTAAAAAAAATATTGAGATAGTCCAATCTTGTGGAGGAGGTGGAAAATTCAAAATTATTATCTAAAACAGATATGGCGGTCAGTCCATTTCGATCCACGGAGGAGGATATGTGTGAGATTCTCTGATCCATAGAGGGTTTCAGGAAAAAAAAACTGCGAAAGTTTCCCCCCTATCTCCAAAGAATGGGTATCCAGGTTGAATGCAGAGTACAGACTGATGGGAAGCCGAAACTCAAGTTCCTTAAATAGAAAAAAATGAGAGCTCCTTCTAGAAACAATTTTAGATGTCTTGTTTGGATGAGTGAGTCGACTGGGAAAAATTTCTCAGCGCTGTGGAAAAAAATTTTGAGTAAAAAAAAAAAAAAAAAAAAAAAAAAAAAAAAAAAACTTTTGGTTAACTTTTATCATGTCTTATAGACATGATAAAAATTAACTCTCTCTTCTTTCTGTCTGGGAATGATGTCTCACCGTTTCGAAAAATAGAACATATCCCATTCTTGAAATTCTATTATTTTAGAAAGGATGATGAGTGATGGTCTATTTTTCGAAACGGTGAGACATCATTCCCAGACAAAAAGAAGAGAGAGTTAATTTTTATCATATCTATAAGACATGATAAAAATTAACAAAAAGTTTTTTTTTTTTTTTTCAATTCAGGAAATTTTTCTCTGAGCTTTGCCAATTTTTTTTCCCAGCCAGCTCCATCCATAAAACAACACCTCTCAAAATCTTTTCTCACTTATCTATTTAAACCACTCGAATTTTTTTGCTTCCAATGAGTCCACGCATCTTGGCCTTTTTTCCACTCTGCTCTGAGAAAGATAAGGTAGATTGTTTTGGGTGGACCGTCCTGTTGACGCTTCCGATTTATATAGAGAGTTATATATAGATAGGGTCCCTCCTAACTCCCTCTATTATGACTATTAGTCTTTTTTTTCCAAGAAATATACAAAGAATGATCCACAGTTTTTTTTCCGTTAATGAAAAAACAAATATGCTTCTACCTTCCGACTTCTTTTTTAGTACCTCTTTAGATGTCTCCTCCTTCTGGATCTTTTCCTTCTCCTCTCTTCCTCGCGAGCAGGGAATTGGAAATGCTGTTCAGGATGCAACGCTCGTAAAGACTCCATTTTCTTCCTGGAGAGGGCGTCTACTGCAAACACCGTCTTGTCATGAAATTGGAGTTGGTAGTAAAGAGGTCCCTGAATAATATACACGGAGCGAGCTCGCAGTCGATAGGGAATCATACGATACCCGTCGGCTTCTGATTCCATTTCCCATCCATAAAGACGGATGGAAGCTTCTCCGGTTTGAAGAATATGAACCCACTCGGGTGAAACGTAAAACAGTTTTAAAAAAGTTCCAGCATCGACGGCGATCACATTTTCCCATCGCAGATAAGCGTGTAAGCGAAAGGTTCCTGCCTCCATCATCGATTGGAAAGCAAAGTGCTTGAAAACTTCGATGGACGAAAAATAATGCAGGATTTTTCCATCGTAACAGGATAAATAGCACATTGTTTCTTGGACGATTTGTTCCATACGCTCCGGGTCCCGAAACCATTCTTCGAAACGGGAGAGCGGTTCCCATTGATCAGCTACTTCGAGATGACAGACGGGCGTGATTTCCACCAGGGTAGGTAGAACTGCAACGGCATCGGTCGACATTTTAGTTTTGCTCGGTTGAGAAGGAAGAACGAGAATGAACCCTGTAAGCAGAAAAACTCGGATCTATATAAATAGTAGTGGAAAAATGGCGGGGGGAAGGGAAGTTCTTCCTTCCTCCCAAAGAATAAGAAAAGTGGGTGCAAAGAAAAAAATCATTTCACTCTCAGGAAAAAAAAAGAATTTTTTTCTTGTCAACATGTTGTCTAGACATGTTTCTAAAAATAGATTTCCAACAAAGGTTCATTCTTTTCTTAGAAATCTATTTTTAGAAAAGAATTGACATATCCTTCAAAACAAATTTCTTTTTTTTTTCCCTCCCTCCAGCAGCCAACTGGATGGGCAAGCGTTTCGGGTCAGATCAGTCCGTGCTGACATTATTTTTTTTAAATACAATGGAATTAGTATAGGAATGTACTAGAAACTGACCCAAGGTTGAAAAGAAAATATCAAAATCAATACTCACTTCTTGACGATTTCTTTTTTCCAAAAACCTGTTGAAGAATTCTTGATGGGTTATCCGATCTCTAGACCTGTCTCAAGGGAATCCAATCTAAGGTGAGCGCGCATTTACCTGACGCGAAACTCGGAATATCTGCATAAATAACAAAACGTCCATTCTTAAAAACTTATCGTCTAGTCCATTGAGTTGGTTGGAGGGGGAGAAAAAATTTCTGAGTAATAAAAAAAAAAAAACTTTTTGTTAATTTTTATCATGTCTTATAGACATGATAAAAATTAACTGTCCCCTCTTTTTGTCCAGGAAGGATGTCTCACCGTTTCGAAAACGAAACCAAAACTCATCCTTCTCATGGCAATTATTCCAAGAATGAGTCACGGTTTGTTTTTCGAAACGGTGAGACATCCTTCCCAGACAAAAAGAAGAGAGAGTTAATTTTTATCATGTCTAGAAGACATGATAAAAATTAACCAAAAGTTTTTTTTTTTTTTTCATTCAGAAATTTTTTCCCAGCCGACTCGATGATCCAAACAAGACAGATCCAAATTGTTTCTAGAATGAACTCTCCCTTCTCTATTTAAAAAACTCGTGTTTCCAACTTCAGTTCAGTCTGTGCTGTGAATTCGACCTGGATACACACTTCTCCCTCCTGGAAAGAATTTCTGTGAAGGTATGCGAACATTTTTCTCAGCTCTTAGAAAATTTTACCAGCTGACTTGATCGACGACAGACATCTCGAACATTCTGTTATCTGCGGAAGTCGTTTCATTTTCGTGCAGTCCATGCTGTGGACTCACCTGAATATCCATTGCTCCCTCCCCTTCTGGAAAGGGTCGTAGCTTTTTTAGATCCTCGTCGCTCTTTTTACGTTTCGTTGCATATCTAGGACGAACTTTTTTACCTTATTCCTTTCAAACTCTAATATTGCGGTTGGAGAGCCGTCATGGAAAATCAGCCATGATCCTAACGAATCTAAACCGACTCCTTGAAAACAGAGCTATGTCATGTTTTTTTTTTTTGATGACAGATTTCCAAGCTCCGAGTGATGAGAAATTTAGAAATTTTGCAGTGTTAACGGAAAGGAGGAGACAGAAACCTGGAGAATGGAAATGAAGCTAAGAAAAAAATGCTAAGAGCTCAGGAAAAAAAAAGGCTCTTTCCAGGAGGGAGGAAAAGCGCAATTCTAGGTTGAGTGCACAGCACACACGGATCTGAAGTTGGAAACGCGAGGGGTTTAAATAGAGAAGCGAGAGTTTCTTCTAGAAACAATTTTGGATGTCTTGTTGTTTGGATCATCGAGTCGACTGGGAAAAAAAAATTCTCAGAGCTCTGGAAAATATTTTCTAAGTGATGAAAAAAAAAAAAAAACTTTTGGTTAATTTTTATCATGTCTTCTAGACATGATAAAAATTAACTGTCCCTCATTTTTGTCTAGGAAGGTTGTCTCACCATTTCTAAAAATAGATCATGACTCATTCTTGGAATAATTGCCTTGAGAAAGGGTGAGTGATGGTCTATTTTTAGAAAGGGTGAGACATCCTTCCCAGACAAAAAAGAAGAGAGAGTTAATTTTTATCATGATAAAAATTAACCAAAAGTTTTTTTTTTTTTCAATCTCATCTAGAGAATTTTTTCTAGCCGACTCGATCGACAAGACATGACATCACCATTGTTTCTTTTTTTTTAATAATGGACTTTCACCTATCCCTTTTAACCCTCCGAATTTGGCTTTGGATCCGTGTCCTTGCTTCCACATTCAGAGCTCTTTTCTTCAACATTTCGTTGCAGGGGAAGAATCAATTCTCTCACGACGTTTAGATATTCTTTCAGAATGCTAGAAAACTCATTCAAAGAAGAAGTATCTAAGGGTGGAGTTGCCGGTTGAGGAAAATTCACGAGTCTTGGAACCGGATTATGCGAATCCGTCTGTATGCCAAACTGTAAAGGTGAACCACCCGCTTTAGGAGAGCAAGATCCATCTTTTTCCAATTTTTGATTTGAATATACTTGTTTCTTCTTACTCGGAACATTTTCCTTTTTCTTCCTCCTCATCCAGGAACTGAATTCCAGGTGGAACGGAAGCATTTGTAATAAACTGTTGTTTCTTGGTTCCACACGCCTGACATTTTCCCGTGACCATCGGCCGTCGATATTTGGACATGCGATAGTGGACGTCGACCGTATCGGTCTTGGTTCGGCATTTCACACACCAAATGGAATACGAAACAGGTTCCGCGTCAGAATGCTCCATTGCAGTAACACACTCTTTATTATTTTCTTCTCTTTCGATAGAGAGAGAGAGAGAGATCTTAACCAGAAGTGTAGATATAAAATTTAGGATACGTTTCGGATCCGTCGGCTCTTTTCGCATACCCCACTTCTTCACAGAGGTATTCCGTTTGCTGATCCGCTCTTCGAGGATAAAACTCGTTTCCCCAAGCATCGCGAGCATAACGAATTCGATCGCCGGCCGTTAAACAATATTCGACTCCATCCGCCTTTTTAGGATACATTTCATGCCCCGATTCGTCTTTGGTATAAGGGAATAAAACAGACGTATAAAGCGAATACTCGTCCCCATTTTGAAATTTCGGGTAGTATTCTCGTCCAAAAGCCGTTCGGGCATACCGTCGAGGAGCTAAAATGTATTGGTTTCCGTTTAAATCTACCGCGTAATACTCATGACCGTTTTTGTCTCGAGCCAAGATAGGATTTCCTTCAGGATCCGTAACATATAATTCGTAATGAGGATGTTGGGGGTCGGTCGGGTATCGTTCTTTCCCCGATGCGTCTACTCGATAAACAGACATGCTTAGTTCTCGCCGCCTGCTCCTTCCTTCCTCCCACTCGAGACCCGTTGAGATGAAGGTATGAGGTTGATATCTATAAAATGGGTTGATCCTTTCAAACTATTCCATTGTTTAAAGACACATGGGTTAGGAAAAAATATATTAATAAAAGCAAATATCTGAACGGTTCAACACAACGGCTGAATGGAAAAAAGGAATAGTTCTCTCTATCCAGTCACAGGATGGTTTCTTCTTCTAGAACGGCTCACACTCAACTGAAGCGAAACTCGGAACTCGAAATGTTTAAATAGATCATAGAGTCCATTCCAGAAAGAATCCGGAGATGTCTTGTCCAGCCAAGTTGACTGGGAAAAAAATTTCTGAGTTAAAAAAAAAAAAAAAAAAAAAAACTTTTGGTTAATTTTTATCATGTCTTATAGACATGATAAAAATTAACTGTCCCCTCTTTTTGTCTGGGAAGGATGTCTCACCCATTCGAAAAAAACAAACCATGACTCATTCTTGGAATTGTTGCTATTAGAAAGGGTGAGTGATGGTCTATTTTTAGAAAGTGTGAGACATCCTTCCCAGACAAAAAGGGGGTTCATTAATTTTTATCATGTCTAGAAGACATGATAAAAATTAACCAAAAGTTTTTTTTTTTTTTTTTTAGTAATAAAAATTTTTCTAGCCGACTCGATCGACAAGACGTCCCCATTTTTTATTTAAGAATGGATTCTTGTTTATTTGTGTAAGCATTCCGAGTTTCGTTTTAGATGAGTCTATGTTGAAGAGGAAACATGGGTACCCTCATTTTTTTTTCCTATCTGATTTCTAAGATGAATTCAGTGAGTTCACCTTGACCTTTTCAAATTTTGTTCGTTTACTTTTAGCCTAGAGGTTGCGGATAAATCATTCTGATTTTTTATATATTTTTTTTGTGTCCCTCTCTCTCTTTCTAAGAAACCTATCTCGTTCCAAGTCTTCTCAAAGTGCTATTGGTTCGTTTCGAGACGAGGTCATTTCACACACACCCCCCTCCTCCTCAAAAAGTATATATATAAAAATTAAAGGAAGTGATTTTCTATACACACACTTCACCTTTTTGAGTGGTGTCACGATGAGCCTATCCAGTAGAGAACGTCTTAGGGAAAGAATGCGTGAACAGAAACGACGCTGGCGAAGCAATTCAGCTAATCGAGAGCGAGAACGAATACTTCAAAGGGAACGTTATGCTGTTCTTAAAAAGAACTCCCGACCGCGAAAGAAACATCTTCCTCCCAAGCAGTGGGAAAGCTATACGAATTTGCAGTATAAGGATATGTGGTCCGAAGAAGCCTATCAAAAATGTATTCGACAATGTAATAAAGAGCAATACAATTTCCTGATCTACGTTCTCGTCCGTTTGTACACCTATTACGCGTTACCTGAATCGAAACGTCCCCCTCCTCTGGATATTATTGTGCAAGGATCTGCCGGAACGGGTAAATCTTTCCTGATCCAAGCTTTATACCAAACTCTGATTCGAACGCCTCTTTTTAGCGAAGCGTGCTCGGTTCTCAAACTCGCACTCAGTGCTCAAGGAGCGATCTACATTACGGGAGATACTTTGCATCATGCCCTGCGTCTTCAAATGAACGGGACTTTTGTTCGACCTCTGACCCAAAAGACTTTAGACTATTACAGACCCCTGTATGCTCCTTTACGGATAGTGATTTTGGATGACGTTTCCACGATCGGATCCAATTTATTTTCGCGCTTCGACCAGCAACTTCGACAATTGTGTCATGTGCCGGATAAGCCGTTTGGGAATGTGCATATGATTAAATTCGGAGATTTGCAGCAGCTCCAACCGATTCGCGACATGCCCATTTTTTATTCTGAAGGGTGGTGGACGCCTCAATCCACGCTCTACTATGAACTAGTCGAATGTATGCGATTCTCTCTGGATTACGAGGAGAGACTCGATCGTTTAACGAGAAATCACTTTTTAGAACCGGACGATGTGGCATTTTTCCAGTCCCGCGTTCGCAGTTTCGACGAAATTCCTCGCGAAGCTATTATTCTCTGTTTTTCGAGCAAGGATGCAGAGAAATATAATATGAAACGTCTCCAATCCCGAGGGACGTACTGTTCGTGTCTGGCTCGAGACGTGATTTATTCCGAGAGCGAAAAATTGCGGAAGAGGATGATGAAACGGAGTCAACATTTACATCGATCTCAGATGGCGAATCTCGAATCCGTCCTCCATTTACAAAGAGGAGCGCGATATCAATTGACTAAAACGCTCGACAGATCCAAAGGATGGATGAATGGAGCAATTGGAACACTACACCAAATAGACCAGGATGAAGACGGAGTTGTGACGCGAGTCTGGCTGCAATTTTCCAATAGTCTAGCTCCTATCGATCGCGTCTCCATTCGTATTGACACCTGTTCGACGAAAACACTCGCATTTTATCGCGAACAGTTTCCTTTGATGTTAGCCGAAGCGATTACGGCTCATAAAGCCCAAGGAGCCAACTTTCCGTCGATCGCAATTTACATGCACGGACCTTTTAATCGATTTCAGCAATATGTCGCTTTTTCTCGAGTGACTCAACCCCAGGGATTGTATATTCTGGACCAGTTTCGTCCCCGCATGAAATTGGTGAGCAAGCAAAAATACGAGGAGGAACTGGAGCGATTGCAAAACATGTCCCGGATTCCGTATGATATATCGGCTCGAGAAGAGAACCAAGATCCGTACGAGTTTCTCATGAACCTTCTTCAATGTGGGAATCGTCTTTCCTTCCATCTTTCCAATAGAAACATCTCCCAAGAAAAAGAAATTGTCAAACTAGAAGAAAAACCTTCTTTCCATGTAAAACCTGTTATAAAATGTCACTCTTAAATCTTTTTTTAAAAATTCAATAAAAAGAAATATTCTCCATCAAAACCCCTCCATTCTTTCAAAGCTTCACAAAACGCTCAACAATGTCCACACAATGGGAAGAGAAAAAATCGATCTCAACGGTCCACACAACATGTTGACTCCTCAAAATATGTCTCTCCCAAGTGACAGGATGCTTCTTCTTCAACGGCTGACACACATCTAAAGCCAAACTGGGAATGCTTAAATAGATAAGCGAGAGTTTATTCTTAAAAAAAAATGGCGCTGTCTTGTCAATGGAGAATCGAGTCGGCTGGGAAAAAATTTTGAGAGCCGGGAAAAAAAATTTCTAACTCTTAAAAAAAAAAAAAAAAAAAAAAAAACTTTTGGTTAATTTTTATCATGTCTTCTAGACATGATAAAAATTAACTCTACCCTCCTTTTGTCTGGGAATGTTGTCTCCGTTTCTAAAAATAGACCAGAACCCATTCTTGGAATTTTATTCTTTTTAGAAAGGATGAGTGATGGTCTATTTTTAGAAACGGTGAGACAACATTCCCAGACAAAAGGGGAAGGTAGTTAATTTTTATCATGTCTAAAGACATGATAAAAATTAACCAAAAGTTTTTTTTTTTTTTCAGAGTTAGAAAATTTTTTTTCCTGGCTCTCAAAAATATTTTCCCAGCCGACTCGATTCTCCAATTGACGACACAGCGTCATTTTTTTAAGAATGGATTCTCGTTTATCTATTTAAACATTTCGAGTGTCACTTCAGATGAATGTCAGCCGTTGAGGAAGAAAAACGCAGATTCCCATTTTCTCATTTCCTTCAGAGAGAGAGAGAGACCTAAATTTTCGAGACTCGATGACATTTCAAGCATTTTTTGTTTAAGCTATTCGACTTCTTATTTGTCTGACGTTCAAGAGTATGATCTCTCGTGGATGGATCTCTTCCACCTCATTCTCTTTCCAGTCGATTTAGAAGGGGAAGGGGAGATTTTTTTCCTCATGGAGGATGTCTCCTGAATACCGTTCAAAGAGTCTATGGAGAAATTATATGGTCAGAGTCACGGATTTCCAGGGCAATCTGCTTCTCTGCTAAAAAAAAAGGATCTCTCTTTCCCAGTCTGTCTTCGATTGCCTCGTTAACTGTGAAACCCATCGCTTTTCCGATTTTATGGTTCTCCCAGTATAATCAGACAGTCGGTCACAAAAGTATTCGAACACCGGTACCCTATCAGAAAATGACAAGATGGCGTTTTTTTTCTCTTTCTCTCTGTGTGTCGTGTTATTCCATCCTAGGTTTTCTTCTCCCCCCATCTTGGAAAAAACTGGAAAAAATTGGTTACGATCTCTTTTTGAATGGGGAGATGACATTTTGAGAAAAAGCTGACGACCCTATCTTGGAGAATGAACATGACCGCTCTACACACCCTTTTACTCTCTCTCTCTCTCTTTTTGAATTGGGAAGCCATTTTGGGAAAAAGCAGACGACCCTATCTTGGAGAATGGAAATGAACGCCTCTCCCTCTCTCTTTGAAATGGGAAGCCATTTTGGGACCCTCTATTCTTGGGGAGGGAGAAAACTGAAGTCTGCACTTCGCTGTCTCTGAATACGGAAAGCCATTTTGGGAAAAGCGGACCCTCTTCTTCTGATCTTGGAGAACTGGAAATGAACGCTCTACACGATCTCTCTTTGAATTCAGAAGGTATTTTGGGACCTTGTAATGTTGGAAAACTGAAATGGACGCTCTACGCTTTTTTTCTCTCTCTCTCTCTCTATTTGAGATGAGTAGCCATTTTGGAGGATTCTCCACCACCATCCTAACCTTGGAAAACTGAAATGAACGCTCTACACCTTCTCTCTCTCTCTTTCTCTCTTTCTCTGAAATGGGCAGTCATTTGAAAACTCCCTAACTTTGTAAAAAATCAGAAATGAACGCTCTACACCATCTCTCTTTGAAAATGGGGGGGGTGTCATTTTGAGACCTCCCTCCCCTAAACTTGGAAAAAAAACTGAAATGAACGCTCTACACTTTCTCTCTTTGGACATGGGTAGCCCTTTGGAGACCCTCTCCTCTTGGTAGGAAAAAAAAGAACTGAAATGAAGGCCCTAGACAATCTCTCTTGGAATGGGATCCATATTTCGGGAAACGTAGATCACCTCATGCTGGAAAACTGAAGTGAACCACCAAGATTGGACTCTATATAATATTTTTTTTAATTCACATCATGACCCTCCTCCCATTTGTTATTAAAAAAGTTTTTTTGTTTTAGTTTTTATCCCATTTCCGATGTGATTTCAGAAATGCAATTCCATAACAGTTCAATTTCATTCGAGGTTAAATGATCTAAACAGTCTTTGACCCACCCATCCGTATGATTATTTTCTTCTCCTTCCTGTTGCACCAAATTTTGTAAGTCCATATAATCATTCCATACGGGAAGGGCTGGATCCTCACAAGGCTGTCTTGAAACACTTGGAGTCTCTTTGGGATGAGTGGAGGGATATAGGATGTCTGGACCCGGCTGCGATTCTACCTCCATGATTTCTGGACCCGTTGGAACTTGTTTACCCGGCTGAAATTCTACCTCCATAATTTCTGGACCCGTTGGAACTTGTGGACCCGTCTGACATTCTACCTCTACGATGTCGGGATTTTTTGAAGCTTGTGGACCCGTCTGACATTCTACCTCTACGATGTCGGGACAGGTTGGAGGAGGAGAAGAAGAATAAGAAGAGGATACTGGAAGAGGTTCTGTCTGTGAGGAGTCCGAAAGAGGTTGCCTGTTTGAACAAGTCGGGGAAGAAGAAGAAGAAGAAGAAGAAGCTTCTGGATTCTGAAGCGGATCTTGCACGCCAGGTAGGTTCCGGTAAGTCGACCGTTTTTTAAGAGGTAATTTTTTTTCTTCCTCCTCATCTTCAATTGTAATGACTTCAATTTCATTCCGTTGCCGGGTCGATTTTGTTTCGGGCCATGACGACGGTTTGGTCCAGCTCCTCTTATCATCTAAGGAAGGGATGGGTAAAGGTGGCGGAGGGTTTTCTTCTTCTTTTTCTTGAAACATCATCGGCGATTGGAAAGAAATCTCCTCTTTCAATTGTTTCCAAAGCGAGTACGAGCACCGATCGACGAGAAAGAGACTCTTCTGGGTTGTGACGATGAGATATTGCGTTTTCGGGGGAACGACATAGTTTTGAAAAGGTCTTAGAATATATTTCTTATATTTCATCCTGTCGCTGACTTTAAAACTTCTTTCCTTCAGATTGGGGGACGATGATTCGTAATAGGCGAGAGGAGCGGCTGTGGTTTGAACAATATGAACTTAATCCTCAGCCGTCGTTCTCACTCCAAACGTAAAATATCGTTTCCTGAGAAAAATATTCTTCCACCGAAAACTCGTGCGCGGGTCTGTATATCGCCGGTCTGTTTGAATGGGCCGTCTCAAAGCTCGATCCATCCGATTCCAAGAGAAGGGAGATTCCTCTTTTGTTTGTTGCGATTCGAATAAATTTCTGTATATATTCTGAACGAGCAGGTTGGAGGATTCAACATCTTGGTTGAAAGAAACGATCGCTTGATGAGGTGGTAAATGCGGAATAAATGTCGCACAATGACACGCCAAAAAAATTTTCAAGTTGGAGATTTGCTTTAGCGTCTTCAAATCCTCCCCGTTCGAAATCCGTTGAGTTGGAAAAACGTCTAATAGCGACATGGCTCCCAATGGAAAAGAAATGATCTCGCCCAGTACTCTCGTCTTTTTATATATCTATATAGACACACACAGACACACATAGAGGCTCTATGACGTCCGTTTTATTTGTTTTTTTTGTTTCTCTCTTCTTTCCAAGAAATCTTATCTCCATGACCTCTTTTTCTTTTCTTAAAAAGATGAATGTGTGTGGGAATGAGGAAGTGAAAGTAATAATTTAATAAACAAAAAATTATCCAACCATGACCTTCTTTTTTTTTCAAAGTCAACCTTTCCAATCCAAGGACGTCCAGAGATAGAGGAAGCAGGGAGAGAGGAGGAGGAGGGAAGGGAAGGTCACACTCTCTTTCTCTCTATAAATAAAAGGGGAGAGCCCCAAAGTCGTATTTTTGTCCAAGTGGATCATGAGGAGGCATCCCCAGCTCACTACGTGTATTCCTTTCAAATATAAATATGTTGATCTTTCCTTTTATATCATCCAAGAAGTCGTTTACCTGAAAGCCTCCGATTTTTCAAAATGTGCGGGTTATTATACCGTGGGGAGTTATCAAAAGATGCGGGACAAATTTTTGTCCGACGAAAACGTGTTGATGGCTCGTGACATTCCACCTTTGGATGCACAAATTTTGTTAATGAAACGAGCCAAATATTTTTACACGTCCCACTTTCTAACCGTCTCGCAAATGAATAGGAATATGGATCGTCTTGAGAAGACAAAAGGGATTCTCGTTCATTTTAGTGAATGGTTGCATAAATGTTTGCACGAACCTCTCTCGATCGAGAAGACTGGGAAGAATACCTATTATATTCTTCTCGAGGACTCTCCTCGTTCGTCTCATCATAGAGAGGCCACGACTTTTGAAAAAATCCTCGAGCAAGAAAAAATAGAATGGTGGAACAACTACCCCATCCCTCTCCCCGAGCATCAAGAGGAGCCTGTTCAGAAGAAAAAGAAAAAACCTTTCCAAAAGCCTATCCTCATCCTCCTCGATAATGATGGGGATGAGGAGAAACCTGTTCAGATTCCTCTCCGTTTGTCAAAACCCGTCGAGGATGAAAAACCTCTCCCTTCCTCAAAACACCTTGAGGAAGAGAGACCCCTCGAAAAGGAGAAATCTCTCCCATTGTCAAACCTCCTCGAAGATGAAAAACCTCTCCATTTATCAAGACCCCTCGAGAAGGAGGGACCTCTTCCTTTATCAAACCCCCTCGAAGATGAACAACCTCTCCATTTATCAAGACCCCTCGAAAATGAGGGACCTCTCGATTTGTCAAAACCCCTCGAGGATAAGGGAACCAAAACTTCTCTTTCTTTCGAAGAGGAGGGACCTCTCAATTTGTCAAGACCCCTCAAGAATAAGGGAACCGAAAATCCTCTCCCTTTCTCAAGACTTCTCGAGGAGGAGGAGGAGAGACCGCTCCATGTCTCAAGACAGGACCCCCCTCTATCTCTTGAGGATCCGAGGGAAACGATTCCTATTGAAAAACCATCTATCGACGATCCCCAGAAAAGGTCTTCGGAGGAGATTAGACTTCCATGTAGAAAACGAATCTGCCACATTCATCATCATCATAATAATAATAATATACCCCCTTCTCAACAACAGAATCCTACAACATTTGCAGATAAATGCATTCAAACCAATCCCTTTATAGTAACCCTTTAGATTGGAGAACCCGTGCATTAGCCTCGAAAAATAAAATGAGATTCTAGACTGTTTCTATGACCAGAATGTTAAGCCAATAGATAGGTCTAGCTCATAATTTTTCTTTTTAAAAGAAAATAAATAAATAATCCAAAGACTATTCGTAAATATAAATGGTAAAGTCTTGAGTCGGCTGGAAAAAAATTTTCAGAGCTGAGAAAAATTCTACAACTCAAAAAAAAAAAAAAAAAAAAAAAACTTTTTGTTAATTTTTATCATGTCTTAGACATGATAAAAATTAACGACCCCCCTTCCCTTTTCGTCTGGGAATGTTGTCTCACTCTTTTGAAAAACAAATCGTGATTCATTCATGGAATGATTGCCATTAGAGAAAGGATGAGTCATGGTCTATTTTTAGAAAGAGTGAGACATCCTTCCCAGACAAAAAGGGAGGGTCATTAATTTTTATCATGTCTAAGACATGATAAAAATTAACCAAAAGTTTTTTTTTTTTTTTTTTTTTTTTTCATTAGAGAATTTTTATCTCACCTCTGAGAAATTTTTTTTCTCCCAGCCGATTCGAGACTTTACCATTTGTTTTTAAGAATGATTTCTCTCTGATCTATTATTTCAAAATTCCAAGTTTCGCTTCAGAACCATCTATGCTGTTGAAGAAGTAACGTGATATATGTATTTTTTTTAATGAGTTCTGTCAAGATTGAATTGTGCAGGATCGACCTTGCGAATTTCTTCTCTGTGTCTTTAAATAATAATGATACCGAACTGCTTTTTGTAGAGCGCAATGGAAAAAACGTTTTGTATGGTTAGGACAATTCATGTGTTCGATCCCATTGTATTTGAGAAACTCTTGCGTCGATCCCGAAATGCAATAAATGGATCTTTGCAACCATTTCTCTAAAAACCGCCGTTTCATTTCTCCTCGCACCCAAATCATGGAAAAGGGTTCCGTCAACATCGTTAACATCCATGGAAAATAACTGTACGGAATTTCTCCTTCGTACCACGACAAGCCGTGATAATAATCACTCGCCCACACAGCGGTTCGTTTTTCTTTCTCGGTGAGCATTTGCCATGGAAACGGGGGTTTAAAAACAAATACCCCTCGAGAAGTACCGTCCAATGTGACGTAAGCCAATTCTTTCACAATAAAGGCTCCTTGAGAATCGTAGAAACCTTCAAAGTCGAGCACGAGTTCCATGTTTTTTCTTTCCAAGGTGACCTTTATTATTATTATGATGGATGTGTATTGAGATACGCACGATATTATTCAAAAAACAAATATATATACGAATGTGACCTTTCCCAGAATTCATACGACCTGTCACGTGCAACCTTCTCTCTATATATATATAAAAGAGGAGACGGCGAGAGAACGCTATCCATTTTTTCCTTCAGGACACACAGCGAGAGAGAGAGAATTTTGTTTTCTTTTTTTCCTCAATTGAAGAAGATGGACATTTTGAGTGCCAAACCTCTCAAAGATTCCTACATTGTTCTGGACATGGAATACTTTCACTGTTATGATCCAAAGACGGGAGATATATGTTTCATCTTGAAAGAACTGGGCTACATCATTTGCGATTTAACCTTATGCGGATCCATGATTTTTCTCCCTCCTGTCCATTACGATGACTTATCGTCCCGCAATCAAGCTGTTTTCAACCAGACTACAAATAACCGACACGGCCTGCAATGGACCGAGGGTCGTCTTTCCTACGAGCATCTTCCTACAATCCTGAAAATACTGACCGAAAATGTGGAGGTGATCTACGTCAATGGATACGATAAAGCCGAATTTTTCAGCAAGCTCTGCCAGCGATCCGTTTATGAGTTTTACATCCCAGGGAAAACCGAGGGGCGGAACAAGTCGAAATGCACGCGACACCAATATTTCCAAAAGATGATTCATTGTGCCGAGAACAAGGTGAGAAATTTTCGATACCATTTGATGGAGGGTAGTTACGTTTTCCGGAAATTACATTGTTACACCTCCGAGAGCAAAGCTGTCGAAGACGAAGAGGAGGCGGAAGAATCTCCCCAGGAGAACTCGTGCGACGATGAGGAGGAGGAGGAGTAGGATGAACTTTCTAATAATAATAATAATAATAAATGTCTAAGTTGGGATGCTTTAGAGACACAAGAATATTGGCCTCAACCCTTATCTCACCTAGACCTGAAAGAGGATCCTCAAGTGTACTCTTTGTGGTCATCTTCTAAAATTTGGTCTTGGCGAGAACCCTTGAATGTTCATGAATGAAATGGTATGTAAATCCCTAGAGAAAAAAAAATAGAAAAAAAAAGTTCCTTTTTTTTGTAATATGTTGATTTCTTTCCAATCCCATTTCTTTTCCATAACTCTACCCCAATCGACGAGAAGAAGACGAATTTTCCAAGTTACACAAGACGTAGAAATATTTCACAAGGATTTATAAATTACACGCTCCCACATGATATATGTATAGAGAGAAAAAAACCCTCTGTTCTCTAGCCAATACGTCAAGACTTCCCTAAACTAAGAGAGATCATGAGTACCGAGGAAACCTTAGCAGAGCAAGTGGAAAGACTTTCAAAGAGATTAGAAGAGTTAAGACGGGATAGATTTACAGTTCCGCCGACTAAAGAGGAAACTATCATCGATTTCAACAAACCGCTGTACTTTCATCCCCTACCCCAAAGAATGAGACGAATGGACTCGCCGTTGAACAGTTCCAATGAGAAACAAAATGTCACTTATTTGAATAGCCAATTTCAACACATGAATATTTCATAAGTATTTTTTTCCCTAAAGCGTAGGGAGATCGGATCAGTAGTTTTTCCCTTTTCATCGTCGAAAAAGATTGGAAGGAAAAATCTTTCTCAGCTCTCTCAGAAAAATTTTTCTGCCTTAAAAAAAAAAAAAAAAAAAAAAAAAAAAACTTTTTGTTAATTTTTTTCATGTCTTAGACATGATAAAAATTAACTCTACCCCCCCCCTTTTGTCTGGGAATGTTGTCTCACACTTTCTAAAAATAGACCATCACTCCTCCTTTCTTAAAGAATAGAATTCCAAGAATGGGATCTGGTCTATTTTTAGAAACGGTGAGACCCTATTCCCAGACAAAAGGCGGGTAGAGTTAATTTTTATCATGTCTAAAGTTCAGGGTCCATCCATCTTCTTATGTGAAATGGTGACCCTGACAAGATCGAGATAAACAAGTCCTGTGAGTTGTTTTGTAATCTTGACGCGATCCAAGGAAGACTTTTTATTATTTTTTTTGAAATAGGCGGGGGGTGGGGAGAGAAAATGTTCTCACGACCCTCAGATATCTTTTCATAAATATATTTTTTATCAAAGTGTTTCTTTCATTCCGATCCTTTTAAGAGGTTGGAATGACCCTGACATTTAGATGGGGTCGCGATCCCGACAGATGCCGCGCGAGTATAAAAGTGTGTGTCCTCCGCGAGATTTCTTCATAGAACAGAAGAAGACGTGAACTGAGCTGGTAAGTCCCTTTGGTCCTATGAATATGGTTATCTATAAACTCGATTTGATTCTTAGTTTTTTTTTAATAATGATAATAATCATAACTTCATTTAAAAAGACCTTTGAAACTTCTTAACCCTTTGAAAAGAAAAATGTCTCTTACAAGACGACGACTCTAAAACGTTTTATTGTTTCCCCCCCCTTTCTAGATCTTCCCTGTTATACATATATACCTTTTCGATTCTCTTTTTTGCTCCTGTTTGTGGAAGACATCACCGTATTCATCGCCATGGCGTGTTCAGAAAACTTTATCGTGCTCGATCTAGAGGGTTTCCAGTCCTACAACCACAAGAAGGGTGAATTTACCTACGTTTTAAAAGAATTGGGCTATGCGACAAAAGATTTTTTGACCGTGGGATCGTTGACGTTTACTCCTCCTCACCCCTTCCAACAACTGAGTGAAAAAAACCAAAAGACAAATGCCTGGCTGACAAGAAACTTGCACGGACTTCGTTGGAACGAGGGTCATATTCCCTACAACCATTTAGGACGCATTCTCCAATCGCTCACTCACAGCTTCTCCACGATTTATGTGGTGGGATGCCAGAAAGCTAAATTCTTTGCTAAAGCCTTGGATTATCAAAAACCCGTGACGGAAATTTATGTGCCAGATGGAATCATTTGGAAGTATCGGGAAAAATGTGCCCGACATCATCAAAGGATGAAATATTTCCATTGTGCCAAAAACAAAGTGCGCAACTATCGATGGCATATTATGGAAGGAGATTTTCATATCAATCACGTCTATCCAGACGGAACGGAGAAAGAGGAGAGGATTCAGGAGGAAGCAGACAATTCTCTGCAAGCTTTTGATAAGGCCTACGATCAGTTAGAGAAGGATCCGTCCCCAAAAGCGTACGATAACCTCATCCAGAAATGGGATAATCTGTCCTGTTTCCAAGTGATGGAACATCCGGATGAGCATACGCCTTTAAACTTGATGGGCTCTTCTTCTTTGTCGTCAACTTCCTCCAATAACTCGAGGAAGACGGAGGGTTGGGGAGACATACCTGAAAATATTCCCCATTACGATCCAGCAGCCTGTTGGGACGAACCTTCCAAAGAATCTCATGAGACCCCCAAAATATCTTCAGAGGATCCAAAGACAAAATCCACTGAGTGTTGGGACAATGAACGGACGACTCATGCTCTAAAATCCACAAAGACTATATCCACTGAGTGTTGGGGCAATGAACGGACGACCCATGCTCCAAAATCCACTGAGACTATGTCCACTGAGTGTTGGGACGATGAAACCGAAAAGACGACAGAGAATTGGGATGACCGTTCTCAAAAGTATTTGAATTGATATATACATAAACTCAGGAGAAAAAAATAAAGAAAAGATTTTTAGAAATAAGTAGGGAAAGGTTCTCCGCTTTCCCTATATTTATGGAAATGGACTGAGAAGAGAGAGAGAGAGAGACGAATCAGGAGACCAAAAAAAAATGGGTCTTGGAAGGAATGAGTGCAAATGCATTCGATTCCTTCCAAGACCCATTTCTTTGGGTCCCTCTCTCATCCAATCTTGGAAAAGAACTTTGTCCTATTTTTCTAGGTCCATTCAAAAAGAAATGAATCTATCCATAAATTTTCTTAAAAGAAAAAGACAAAAAGATCCATTACCTCTTGACGGTCCAAAGTCGAGAATCTTGGAAAAAGTCATCCACTCTCTCCATCCAGTCAAGCTTCTCTGTAGAAAATCTAGTAGGTGCATCTGCATTCTTGAACACCCGGCAGTTATTATTGGACGCGAAACGTCGAATGCTGAAATAGTTAACAGTGATCCCATTCTTAAAGAAACGGGGATGTTTTATTCATCCAGTCGAGTGCGGAAAAATTTCTGAGAGCCGGAGAAAAATTTCTCTGGCTGAAAAAAAAAAAAAAAAAAAATACCCCCCTTTTAGTCTGAAAATTGATGTCTTCAATTTTTCAAAAATTGAAGACATCAATTTTCAAATTTTCAGACTAAAAGGGGGGTATTTTTTTTTTTTTTTTAATATCTGACTTTGAACCACAGAAATTTTTTCCGGCTCTGAGAAACTTTTCCCAGCCGACTCGATGTGAATAAAACTTTACTGTTTGTTAAGAATGTTATTTAATGGATCGATTTCAACCTATCGAGTTTCGCTTGAGTTCCGGCCGTGCTGTTGGCCCACCTGGATACAAGTTTTCCCCTTTTGGAATAGAATAAAACTTTACTGTTTTTTAAGAATGTTATTTAATGGATCGATTTCAACCTATCGAGTTTCGCTTGAGTTCCGGCCGTGCTGTGGGCAAACCTGGATACAAGTTTTTCCCTTTTGGAATAGAATTTCCGTCAAGGTAGGCTACTTTTCCTCTTTTTGCATTTTTCATGTCATTTCATTTGTATTACAATATACTGAAAACGGGCGTTCGAACTGATTTCTAGGCTATTTCTATACAAATGGAGCTCGATCCAAGAAAGAAATGATGTCTTTTTTTTATTTTGTGGACTGCCAATTTGTATTGGAATATACTGAAAACGGGTGTTTGAGTCGGTTTTCAGTATATTTCAATACAAATAGAGCTCGGTCCAAGAAAGAAATGATGTCTTTTTTTTTATTTTGTGAACTGCCAATTTGTATTGGAATATACTGAAAACAGGTGTTTGAGTCGGTTTTCAGTATATTTCAATACAAATAGAGCTCGATCCAAGAAAGAAATGATGTCTTTTTTTATTTTGTGGACTGCCAATTTGTATTGGAATATACTGAAAACGGGTGTTTGAGTCGGTTTTCAGTATATTTCAATACAAATAGAGCTCGATCCAAGAAAGAAATGATGTCTTTTTTTTTATTTTGAGAACTGCCAATTTGTATTGGAATATACTGAAAACGGGTGTTTGAGTCGGTTTTCAGTATATTTCAATACAAATAGAGCTCGATCCAAGAAAGAAATGATGTCTTTTTTTTATTTTGTGGACTGCCAATTTGTATTGGAATATACTGAAAACGGGTGTTTGAGTCGATTTTCAGTATATTTCAATACAAATAGAGCTCGATCCAAGAAAAAAATAATGTCTTTTTTTATTTTGTGGACTGTAAATTTTGTATTGGAATATACTGAAAACGGGCGTTCACGTCGGTTTTCAGTATATTTCAATACAGATGGAGCTGGATCCAAGAAAAAAAATGATGTCTTTTTTTTATGTTGTGGACAGCCAATTTTGTATTGGAATATACTGAAAACGGGCATTCACGTCGGTTTTCAGTATATTCCAATACAAATGGAGCTGGATCCAAGAAAAAAATGATGTCTTTTTTTTATTTTGTGGACTGCGAATTTTGTATTGGAATATACTGAAAACGGGCGTTCACGTCGGTTTTCAGTATATTACAATACAAGTGGAGCTCGATCCAAGAAAAAAATGATGTCTTTTTTTTATTTTGTGGACTGCCCTATTTTGTTATGGAATATACTGAAAACGGGCGTTCACGTCGGTTTTCAGTATATTACAATACAAGTGGAGCTCCATCCAAGAAAAAAATGATGTCTTTTTTCATTTTGTGGACAGCCAATTTTGTATTGGAATATACTGAAAACGGGCGTTCACGTCGGTTTTCAGTATATTACAATACAAATGGAGATCCATCCAAGAAAAAAATGATGTCTTTTTTTTATGTTGTGGACTGCCCTATTTTGTATTGGAATATACTGAAAACGGGCGTTCGAGTCGGTTTTCAGTATATTCCAATACAAATGGAGCTCCATCCAAGAAAAAAATGATGTCTTTTTTTTTTATGTTATGGATAGCCAATTTTGTATTGGAATATACTGAAAACGGACGTTCACGTCGGTTTTCAGTATATTACAATAAAAGTGGAGCTCCATCCAAGAAAAAAAAGATATCTTTTTTTTTATTTTGTGGACAGCCAATTTTGTATTGTAATATACTGAAAACGGGCTTTCGAGTCAATTTCTAGACTATTTCTATACAAATGGAGCTCTATTTACGAAAAAAATGATGTCTTTTTTTTATTGTGTGGACAGCCCTATTTGTATTGCAATATACTGAAAACAGGCGTTCGAGTCGGTTTCTAAACTCTTCCTATACAAATTCCACCATCTATATAGAAATGATGTCATCGTTGAGTCTAAACAAAGTCGTCCCCGGACCATCTTGATGACCAGACATATTGCCTTTTCAACAGCCCACATTATTCTGAACAAAAACGTGGAATACTTTTATAGAAAAGAGAAGAATTGAATGTGAAAGTCAAAAAGCAAAATGGGATCGGCTGGGAAAAATTTCTGAGAGCCGAGAAAAAATTCTGAGTCAGAAAAACAAAGAAAAAATATATAATATATATATTATATAATATATATATTATATAATATATATTATATAATATATATTATAAATACTTTTTGTTAATTTTTATCATGTCTTCTAGACATGATAAAAATTAACTAATCCCTTTTGTCTAGGAATGTTGTCTCACCGTTTCTAAAGAAATAGACCATGATTCATTCTTTCTAAAGAATAGAATTCCAAGAAAAGAATTGGTTCTGGTCTATTTTTAGAAACGGTGAGACAACATTCCCAGACAAAAGGGAGTACATTGAGTCTGTGCTGTAGATCCTGAACAACCTATCGGTTACCGGTAATATATCTGGAAGGACCCCAAAAAGCTATCCACTGTCGTTGGAATTGTGTTCACTGGAGGCTATTTCTTTTTTTCGCAATCTCGCTTTTAGTTTTCTCTGAGATTCTTTAGAAATGGGTGAAGATGGGTAGCGTGAAGCGGGGGACACCTGGATCAGGATTCCCGATTAGGGTAGAGAGGGAGGCGTGTTGCCTTTTCAACAGCCCACAGTGTTCTGAACAGAAACGTGGAATGCTTTTATAGAAAAGAGAAGAGTTGAAAGTGAAATTAAATCACCCCCTTTTGTCTGGGTATGTTGTCTCACCGTTTCTAAAAATAGACCAGAACCCAGTCTTTTCTTGGAATTCTATTCTTTAAAAGGATGAGTCATGGTCTATTTTTAGAAAGTGGGACACAACATTCCCAGACAAAAGGGGGATGAGTTAATTTTTATCATGTCTAGAAGACATGATAAAAATGAACAAAAAGTTTTTTTTTTTTTTTTTTACATCTCAGAATTTTTTTCTCAGCTTTGAGAAATTTTTCCTAGCCGATCCCATTTCGTTTTTCGACTTTCACTTTCAACTCTTCACTGTTCCTATCCACTGTCGTTGGAATTGTGTTCACTGGAGGCTATTTTTTTTTTGCAATCTCGCTTTTAGTTTTCTCTGAGATTCTTTAGAAATGGCTATACAAATTTCACCATCTATATAGAGATGATGTCCAAACAAAGTCGTCCCCGGACCATCTTGATGACCGAATATGTATAGAAATAGTCTGAAAATGGACTTGAGGGCCGGTTTCTGGACGATTCCTCTACAAATTCGGCCGCATCCAGAAAAACAAAAATACATAGTTTCTTTTTTGGGTGGACAGGAGATGATAAATTTCTTTTCTCTCTCTCTCTCCCAATATTGGAGGAGAGAGTGGCCCAAAAAAATGGGTCTTGGAAGGAATCGAATGCATTTTGAAATGCACTCATTCCTTCCAAGACCCATTTTTTTTGGTCTCCTGATTCAACTCTCCAGTCTATGGAATAGGGAAAGCGGAGAACGTTTCCCCTTCTTTAAGCGACTGGAGACCATATCGCATCATCATCATCATCACCATCACCATCGTCCTCTTTCTGATAATTTTCAACGAAGGCTTGATGTCTCTGGATGATTTTGGGGAGATGATGGATCCCGAATTGAGTGATGAAAAAGAGAGGACTCTTTTTCCTTTCTTGTTCGTCTTGCACAGTCTCTCGGAGGGTGATATACGTTTCCCCGTCCTCCTCAATTTTCGTCAGAGGTCTCATGAATATTTTACACATCCAAGGGAAGAGCGACTTGTTATGCAGGGATTTCGAAGCGACGAAGGCCGCTTCATTCGAAGTGAGGACAATCTGGTTCGGTTGACCCCATTCTTTGGAGTAGTTGTCCAAATCGCCTAGTCGAAGAAAATGGTGTCGATTAGGAAAAAAGACTTGGAGAACACTCGTCGTATGCGAGACGTTCGTAGGCAAGAGAGTCAAGATATCTTTGGCATTCCAGTACAGGAATCCTAGATCCACATACGCGTGCACGTAATAGTCATCGTTATATTCCAGTTTGAGCAGCATGGCTTTTGTATTTTTTTTTTCCGTTCTCAAGGCGAAACACTCGTCTGATATGAACAAGAGCTCGCTGGCGATCCGTTTATATAGACTCCTCAGAGAGAGAGAGAGAGAGGGGAGGAGGTGGAACAAGGTTGATGAATTCTAAAATAAAAAAAATGATAACGAAATGAGATCGGCTGGCAAAATATTTTCAGAGCTCAGCTGTTAAAAAAAAAAAAAAAACTTTTTGTTAATTTTTATCATGTCTTCTAGACATGATAAAAATTAACTCACCCCCCTTTTGTCTGGGTATGTTGTCTCACCGTTTCTAAAAAATAGACCAGAACCCAGTCTTTTCTTGGATTCTATTCTTTAAAAGGATGAGTCATGGTCTATTTTTAGAAAGTGGGAGACAACATTCCCAGACAAAAAGGGGGGGTGAGTTAATTTTTATCATGTCTAGAAGACATGATAAAAATTAACAAAAAGTTTTTTTTTTTTTTTTTTTTTTTTTTTTTTTTTTTACATTTCAGAATTTTTTTTCTGAGCTCTGAGAAATTTTTCCTAGCCGATCTCATTTCGTTTTTCGAATTTCACTTTCAACTCTTCACTTTTCTATAAAAGCATTCCACGTTTCTGTTCAGAACAGTGTCTCTCTCTACCCAAATCTGAAACCCTAGTCACGAGAGAATATGAGACTAGAAAAATAGTTTAGCTTATTGATCTAAAAAATGTCCCATGCTAGAACTCAGAATTATAATCAGAGCGGGGCTTTCCAGTATCCACTTCCAAGATTTTAGATTTGTCATGGGTGACATGTTCCCAAATTCATAAATTCTTCAATTATAGTCCCCTTCTTTGACAAATGGCTAAGAAATTCTTAAAGAATATCATGATAAAGATTTAGCTATCTATATATAACATTATGTTTTCTTTTCAAAAAAAAATCCAGTCTTGATCGAAATGGACTTTACGCACAATTTATTGTATCCCCCTCTTTCCAAGATTGGTTTGAAGAAGTGATCAAAAAAATGGGTCTGGAAGGAAAAGGGTGCATTTCGAGAAAAGAAAAGAGGACCCTCTTTTTATCGCAATGCACCCGTTTCCTTCCAGACCCATTTCTTTTGCCTCCTCAGAACTCTCTTTCTTTTCTCCTCCCTCTCTCTCTTAAGAGGGATTGAAAGAAAGAGGCTAGATGGAAAAGTTTCTTTTTTTTTTCTTTCGAGAAGATAAAAAAAATTTGGAGGAGGAGCAAATTTTTTTTTGGGTGATGGTGGTTGTTTTTTTTAGAAGGTGATAACTTTAGTGACATTTAAAGAGACCACCAGAGGATCCGTTTGAGTCTCGACGACCTTTTCTTGACGGGGGTCTGTCTGGCAATAAGCGCTGGCATATTGTTTAGGGTAAGTAGAAGAATCCGTCATGCCTGGATGAGGCGGTATGTAGCGCACTCCCAGATTAAAGAGGGTGATGAAGGGAAATTTCTCCCCCGGATAGAGCAGTCGGTAAACGGGTTGATTGGGTACAACTCGAACCAGCGGCTGAGTTAAAATGCTATACACCCAGGCCAGAAGCTGATTATTTTTAGGATTATTTTCGGCCAGATGTAACATTTCTTCGCTGGAGAGGACATATCCCTCTTGAGAACTGCTGAGACTCTCAAGATCTTTTATTTTCCTGAAGACGTGGTGTTCGTCGAAAAACACGGAGAGAATGTCCCAGGTTCTTTTACTGGAAGTATGAATCAGAGGCAAAATGTCCGTAGCGTTCCAAAACAATCTTCCGTCATCCACATAACAGCGAATGCTCACAAACTCATTATATAAGACGCGGATCATCATCTTGAGTAGAAATATGGATACGCACAGCAGTCTCTCTCTCTGGGAAATAGAGTCTGTCTTCCACTCGCCTCTCTATATATACGAGAAGACCACGTGATGGGCGACGTGACGGTTGACTTCTAGAAAAAAAAATCAACTTTGTCTATCTCTCTCTCTATGACCTTCTATTTTTGTCCTAAAGAACACCCCGTCACCTTTTCAAAGGTCATGGGATTGAGAGGAACGAAAGAAAAAAAAACAACCATCCTTTGTATACTACCTATGACCTTCTCCTAGAGACCCCTGTCATTTCCTTCTCGAGAGCTACGTGATGAAAGCTTTTTTTTTGTTCTAAAGTTTATCAACTTTGTAGACACATGACCCCGTCACCTTCTCAAAGGCCATGTCGTATGGAATGGGACCCTTTTGGTTTTTTCTTTTGAGAAAATAAAAAATAAAACAACTCTATAATCCTCTCTCTATGACCTTCACAAACACTCATTTCGTTATCATTTTTTTTATTTTAGAATTCATCAACCTTATTCCTCCTCCTCCCCTCACTTTCTCTCTCTGAGGAGTCTATATAAACGGATCGCCAGCGAGCTCTTGTTCATATCAGACGAGTGTTTCGCCTTGAGAACGGAAAAAAAAATACAAAAGCCATGCTGCTCAAACTGGAATATAACGATGACTATTACGTGCACGCGTATGTGGATCTAGGATTCCTGTACTGGAATGCCAAAGATATCTTGACTCTCTTGCCTACGAACGTCTCGCATACGACGAGTGTTCTCCAAGTCTTTTTTCCTAATCGACACCATTTTCTTCGACTAGGCGATTTGGACAACTACTCCAAAGAATGGGGTCAACCGAACCAGATTGTCCTCACTTCGAATGAAGCGGCCTTCGTCGCTTCGAAATCCCTGCATAACAAGTCGCTCTTCCCTTGGATGTGTAAAATATTCATGAGACCTCTGACGAAAATTGAGGAGGACGGGGAAACGTATATCACCCTCCGAGAGACTGTGCAAGACGAACAAGAAAGGAAAAAGAGTCCTCTCTTTTTCATCACTCAATTCGGGATCCATCATCTCCCCAAAATCATCCAGAGACATCAAGCCTTCGTTGAAAATTATCAGAAAGAGGACGATGGTGATGGTGATGATGATGATGATGCGATATGGTCTCCAGTCGCTTAAAGAAGGGGAAACGTTCTCCGCTTTCCCTATTCCATAGACTGGAGAGTTGAATCAGGAGACCAAAAAAAATGGGTCTTGGAAGGAATGAGTGCATTTCAAAATGCATTCGATTCCTTCCAAGACCCATTTTTTGGGCCACTCTCTCCTCCAATATTGGGAGAGAGAGAGAGAGAGAAAAGAAATTTATCATCTACTGTCCACCCAAAAAAGAAACTATGTATTTTTGTTTTTCTGGATGCGGCCGAATTTGTAGAGGAATCGTCCAGAAACCGGCCCTCAAGTCCATTTTCAGACTATTTCTATACATATTCGGTCATCAAGATGGTCCGGGAACGACTTAGTTTGGACATCATCTCTATATAGATGGTGAAATTTGTATAGCCATTTCTAAAGAATCTCAGAGAAAACTAAAAGCGAGATTGCAAAAAAAGAAATAGCCTCCAGTGAACACAATTCCAACGACAGTGGATAGGAAAAGTGAAGAGTTGAAAGTGAAAGTCGAAAAACGAAATGGGATCGGCTAGGAAAAATTTCTCAGAGCTCAGAAAAAAATTCTGAGATGTAAAAAAAAAAAAAAAAAAAAAAAAAAAAAAAAACACTTTTTGTTAATTTTTATCATGTCTTCTAGACATGATAAAAATTAACTCACCCCCCCTTTTGTCTGGGAATGTTGTCTCCCACTTTCTAAAAATAGACCATGACTCATCCTTTTAAAGAATAGAATTCCAAGAAAAGACTGGGTTCTGGTCTATTTTTAGAAACGGTGAGACAACATACCCAGACAAAAGGGGGTGAGTTAATTTCACTTTCAACTCTTCTCTTTTCTATAAAAGCATTCCACGTTTCTGTTCAGAACACTGTGGGCTGTTGAAAAGGCAACACGCCTCCCTCTCTACCCTAATCGGGAATCCTGATCCAGGTGTCCCCCGCTTCACGCTACCCATCTTCACCCATTTCTAAAGAATCTCAGAGAAATCTAAAAGCGAGATTGCGAAAAAAAGAAATAGCCTCCAGTGAACACAATTCCAACGACAGTGGATAGCTTTTTGGGGTCCTTCCAGATATATTACCGGTAACCGATAGGTGTTTCAGGGTCTACAGCACAGACTCAATGTACCCCCTTTTGTCTGGGAATATTGTCTCACCGTTTCTAAAAATAGACCAGAACCCATTCTTTTCTTGGAATTCTATTCTTTAGAAAGAATGAATCATGGTCTATTTCTTTAGAAACGGTGAGACAACATTCCTAGACAAAAGGGATTAGTTAATTTTTATCATGTCTAGAAGACATGATAAAAATTAACAAAAAGTATTTATAATATATATTATATAACATATATTATATAATATATATATTATATAATATATATATTATATAATATATATATTATATAATATATATATTATATAATATATATATATTATATAATATATATATTATATATTTTTTCTTTTTTTTTCTGACTCAGAATTTTTTCTCGGCTCTCAGAAATTTTTCCCAGCCGATCCCATTTTGCTTTTTGACTTTCACTTTCAATTCTTCTCTTTTCTATAAAAGTATTCCACGTTTTTGTTCAGAATAATGTGGGCTGTTGAAAAGGCAATATGTCTGGTCATCAAGATGGTCCGGGGACGACTTTGTTTAGACTCAACGATGACATCATTTCTATATAGATGGTGGAATTTGTATAGGAAGAGTTTAGAAACCGACTCGAACGCCTGTTTTCAGTATATTGCAATACAAATAGGGCTGTCCACACAATAAAAAAAAGACATCATTTTTTCGTAAATAGAGCTCCATTTGTATAGAAATAGTCTAGAAATTGACTCGAAAGCCCGTTTTCAGTATATTACAATACAAATAGGAGGCACTCTCTCATCCAATCTTGGGGGAGAGAGAGAGAGAGAGAGAGATCCGGTTTCCATAGTCATCCTGTCCATTCAAAAAGACATTCTTTTTGTTTCTGAATGCAACAGAATGTATATAGGAATATACTAGAAAGCGCCCTCCCCTCCAAGCCCATTTTAAGTATATCTCTATACAAATTCGGTATAAAATTGTCCGGGGACGACTTTGTCCGGAGACGACTCTGTCCGGGGACGAATCTGTTTGGACTCAACCATGACGTCATTTTAATATAGTGGAATGTGTGTAGAAATAGTCGGAAAAAGGACTCGAACGCCCGTTTTCAGTATATTCCAATACAAAATTGATTGTCCACAACATAAAAAAGACATCATTGTTTTCTTGGATAGAGCTCCATTTGTATTTGAATATACTGAAAACCGACTCGAACACCCGTTTTCAGCATATTCCAATACAAAATAGGGCAGTCCACAACATAAAAAAAGACATAATTTTTTTTCTTGGATGGAGCTTCACTTGTATTGGAATATACTGAAAACCGACGTGAACGCCCGTTTTCAGTATATTCCAATACAAAATTGGCGGTCCGCAAAATAAAAAAAAGACATCTTTTTTTTCTTGGATGGAGCTCCACTTGTATTGTAATATACTGAAAACCGACGTGAACGCCCGTTTTCAGTATATTCCAATACAAAATTGGCTGTCCACAAAATAAAAAAAAGACATCATTTTTTTCTTGGACGGAGCTCCACTTGTATTGTAATATACTGAAAACCGACGTGAACGCCCGTTTTCAGTATATTCCAATACAAAATTGGCTATCCACAATATAAAAAAAAGACATCATTTTTTTCTTGGATGGAGCTCCATTTGTATTGGAATATACTGAAAACCGACTCGAACGCCCGTTTTCAGTATATTCCAATACAAAATAGGGCAGTCCACAACATAAAAAAAGACATCATTTTTTTCTTGGATGGAGCTCCATTTGTATTGTAATATACTGAAAACCGACGTGAACGCCCGTTTTCAGTATATTCCAATACAAAATTGGCTGTCCACAAAATAAAAAAAGACATCATTTTTTTCTTAGATGGAGCTCCACTTGTATTGTAATATACTGAAAACCGACGTGAACGCCCGTTTTCAGTATATTCCAATACAAAATAGGGCAGTCCACAAAATAAAAAAAAGACATCATTTTTTTCTTGAATCGAGCTCCACTTGTATTGTAATATACTCAAATCCGACGTGAACGCCCGTTTTCAGTATATTCCAATACAAAATTGGCAGTCCACAAAATAAAAAAAAGACATCATTTTTTTCTTCGATCGAGCTCCACTTGTATTGTAATATACTGAAAACCAACGTGAATGCCCGTTTTCAGTATATTCCAATACAAAATTGGCTGTCCACAACATAAAAAAAAGACATCATTTTTTTCTTGGATCCAGCTCCATTTGTATTGTAATATACTGAAAACCGACGTGAATGCCCGTTTTCAGTATATTCCAATACAAAATTGGTTGTCCACAAAATAAAAAAAAGACATCATTTTTTTCTTGGATCGAGCTCCATTTGTATTGAAATATACTGAAAACCGACGTGAACGCCCGTTTTCAGTATATTCCAATACAAAATTGGCAGTCCACAAAATAAAAAAGACATCATTTTTTTCTTGGATCGAGCTCTATTTGTATTGAAATATACTGAAAACCGACTCAAACACCCGTTTTCAGTATATTCCAATACAAATTGGCAGTCCACAAAATAAAAAAAAGACATCATTTCTTTCTTGGATCGAGCTCTATTTGTATTGAAATATACTGAAAACCGACTCAAACACCCGTTTTCAGGATATTCCAATACAAATTGGCAGTTCTCAAAATAAAAAAAAAGACATCATTTCTTTCTTGGATCGAGCTCTATTTGTATTGAAATATACAGAAAACCGACTCAAACACCCGTTTTCAGTATATTCCAATACAAATTGGCAGTCCACAAAATAAAAAAAAGACATCATTTCTTTCTTGGATCGAGCTCTATTTGTATTGAAATATACTGAAAACCGACTCAAACACCCGTTTTCAGTATATTCCAATACAAATTGGCAGTTCACAAAATAAAAAAAAAAGACATCCTTTCTTTCTTGGTCCGAGCTCTATTTGTATTGAAATATACTGAAAACCGACTCAAACACCCGTTTTCAGTATATTCCAATACAAATTGGCAGTTCACAAAATAAAAAAAAAAGACATCCTTTCTTTCTTGGTCCGAGCTCTATTTGTATTGAAATATACTGAAAACCGACTCAAACACCCGTTTTCAGTATATTCCAATACAAATTGGCAGTCCACAGAATAAAAAAAAGACATCATTTCTTTCTTGGATCGAGCTCCATTTGTATAGAAATAGCCTGGAAATCAGTTCGAACGCCTGTTTTCAGTATATTGTAATACAAATGAAATGACATGAAAAATGCAAAAAGAGGAAAAGTAGCCTACCTTGACGGAAATTCTATTCCAAAAGGGAAAAACTTGTATCCAGGTTTGCCCACAGCACGGCCGGAACTCAAGCGAAACTCGATAGGTTGAAATCGATCCATTAAATAACATTCTTAAAAAACAGTAAAGTTTATTCTATTCCAAAAGGGGAAAACTTGTATCCAGGTGGGCCAACAGCACGGCCGGAACTCAAGCGAAACTCGATAGGTTGAAATCGATCCATTAAATAACATTCTTAACAAACAGTAAAGTTTTATTCACATCGAGTCGGCTGGGAAAAGTTTCTGAGAGCCGGAAAAAATTTCTGTGGTTCAAAGTCAGATATTAAAAAAAAAAAAATACCCCCCTTTTAGTCTGAAAATTTGAAAATTGATGTCTTCAATTTTTGAAAAATTGAAGACATCAATTTTCAGACTAAAAGGGGAGTATTTTTTTTTTTTTTTTTTCAGCCAGAGAAATTTTTCTCCGGCTCTCAGAAATTTTTCCGCACTCGACTGGATGAATAAAACATCCCCGTTTCTTTAAGAATGGGATCACTGTTAACTATTTCAGCATTCGACGTTTCGCGTCCAATAATAACTGCCGGGTGTTCAAGAATGCAGATGCACCTACTAGATTTTCTACAGAGAAGCTTGACTGGATGGGGAGAGTGGATGACTTTTTCCAAGATTCTCGACTTTGGACCGTCAAGAGGTAATGGATCTTTTTGTCTTTTTCTTTTAAGAAAATTTATGGATAGATTCATTTCTTTTTGAATGGACCTAGAAAAATAGGACAAAGTTCTTTTCCAAGATTGGATGAGAGAGGGACCCAAAAAAATGGGTCTTGGAAGGAATCGAATGCATTTGCACTCATTCCTTCCAAGACCCATTTTTTTTTTGGTCTCCTGATTCGTCTCTCTTTCTCTGTCTTCGCAGTCCATTTCCATAAATATAGGGAAAGCGGAGAACCTTTCCCTACTTATTTCTAAAAATCTTTTCTTTATTTTTTTCTCCTGAGTTTATGTATATATCAATTCAAATACTTTTGAGAACGGTCATCCCAATTCTCTGTCGTCTTTTCGGTTTCATCGTCCCAACACTCAGTGGACATAGTCTCAGTGGATTTTGGAGCATGGGTCGTCCGTTCATTGTCCCAACACTCAGGGGATATAGTCTTAGTGGATTTTAGAGCATGAGTCGTCCGTTCATTGTCCCAACACTCAGTGGATTTTGTCTTTGGATCCTCTGAAGATATTTTGGGGGTCTCATGAGATTCTTTGGAAGGTTCGTCCCAACAGGCTGCTGGATCGTAATGGGGAATATTTTCAGGTATGTCTCCCCAACCCTCCGTCTTCCTCGAGTTATTGGAGGAAGTTGACGACAAAGAAGAAGAGCCCATCAAGTTTAAAGGCGTATGCTCATCCGGATGTTCCATCACTTGGAAACAGGACAGATTATCCCATTTCTGGATGAGGTTATCGTACGCTTTTGGGGACGGATCCTTCTCTAACTGATCGTAGGCCTTATCAAAAGCTTGCAGAGGATTGTCTGCTTCCTCCTGAATCCTCTCCTCTTTCTCCGTTCCGTCTGGATAGACGTGATTGATATGAAAATCTCCTTCCATAATATGCCATCGATAGTTGCGCACTTTGTTTTCGGCACAATGGAAATATTTCATCCTCTGATGATATCGGGCACATTTTTCCCGATACTTCCAAATGATTCCATCTGGCACATAAATTTCCGTCACGGGTTTTTGATAATCCAAGGCTTTAGCAAAGAATTTAGCTTTCTGGCATCCCACCACATAAATCGTGGAGAAGCTGTGAGTGAGCGATTGGAGAATGCGTTCTAAATGGTTGTAGGGAATATGACCCTCGTTCCAACGAAGTGCGTGCCGGTTTCTTGTCAGCCAGGCATTTGTCTTTTGGTTTTTTTCACTCAGTTGGTGGAAGGGGTGAGGAGGAGTAAACGTCAACGATCCCACGGTCAAAAAATTTTGTGTCGCCAAGCCCAATTCTTTTAAAACGTAGGTAAATTCACCCTTCTTGTGGTTGTAGGACTGGAAACCCTCTAGATCGAGCACGATAAAGTTTTCTGAACACGCCATGGCGATGAATACGGTGATGTCTTCCACAAACAGGAGCAAAAAAGAGAATCGAAAAGGTATATATGTATAACAGGGAAGATCTAGAAAGGGGGGGTGAAACAATAAAACGTTTTAGAGTCGTCGTCTTGAAAGAGACATTTTTCTTTTCAAAGGGTTAAGAAGTTTCAAAGGTCTTTTTAAATGAAGTTATGATTATTATCATTATTAAAAAAAAACTAAGAATCAAATCGAGTTTATAGATAACCATATTCATAGGACCAAAGGGACTTACCAGCTCAGTTCACGTCTTCTTCTGTTCTATGAAGAAATCTCGCGGAGGACACACACTTTTATACTCGCGCGACATCTGTCGGGATCGCGACCCCATCTAAATGTCAGGGTCATTCCAACCTCTTAAAAGGATCGGAATGAAAGAAACACTTTGATAAAAAATATATTTATGAAAAGATATCTGAGGGTCGTGAGAACATTTTCTCTCCCCACCCCCCGCCTATTTCAAAAAAAAATAATAAAAAGTCTTTCTTGGATCGCGTCAAGATTACAAAACAACTCACAGGACTTGTTTATCTCGATCTAGTCAGGGTCACCGTTTCACATAAGAAGATGGATGGACCCTGAACTTTAGACATCATAAAAATTAACTCTACCCGCATTTTGTCTGGGAATAGGGTCTCACCGTTTCTAAAAATAGACCAGATCCCATTCTTGGAATTCTATTCTTTAAGAAAGGAGGAGTGATGGTCTATTTTTAGAAAGTGTGAGACAACATTCCCAGACAAAAGGGGGGGGTAGAGTTAATTTTTATCATGTCTAAGACATGAAAAAAATTAACAAAAAGTTTTTTTTTTTTTTTTTTTTTAAGGCAGAAAAATTTTTCTGAGAGAGCTGAGAAAGATTTTTCCTTCCAATCTTTTTCGACGATGAAAAGGGAAAAACTACTGATCCGATCTCCCTACGCTTTAGGGAAAAAAATACTTATGAAATATTCATGTGTTGAAATTGGCTATTCAAATAAGTGACATTTTGTTTCTCATTGGAACTGTTCAACGGCGAGTCCATTCGTCTCATTCTTTGGGGTAGGGGATGAAAGTACAGCGGTTTGTTGAAATCGATGATAGTTTCCTCTTTAGTCGGCGGAACTGTAAATCTCTCCCGTCTTAACTCTTCTAATCTCTTTGAAAGTCTTTCCACTTGCTCTGCTAAGGTTTCCTCGGTACTCATGATCTCTCTTAGTTTAGGGAAGTCTTGACGTATTGGCTAGAGAACAGAGGGTTTTTTTCTCTCTATACATATATCATGTGGGAGCGTGTAATTTATAAATCCTTGTGAAATATTTCTACGTCTTGTGTAACTTGGAAAATTCGTCTTCTTCTCGTCGATTGGGGTGGAGTTATGGAAAAGAAATGGGATTGGAAAGAAATCAACATATTACAAAAAAAAGGAACTTTTTTTTTCTATTTTTTTTCTCTAGGGATTTACATACCATTTTATTCATGAACATTCAAGGCTTCTCTCCAAGACCAAATTTTAGAAGAGGACCACAAAGAGTACACTTGAGGATCCTCTTTCAGGTCTAGGTGAGATAAGGCTTGAGACCAATATTCTTGGGTCTCTAAAGCATCCCAACTTAGACATTTATTATTATTATTATTATTAGAAAGTTCATCCTCCTCCTCCTCCTCCTCATCGTCGCACGAGTTCTCCTGGGGAGATTCTTCCGCCTCCTCTTCGTCTTCGACAGCTTTGCTCTCGGAGGGGTAACAATGTAATTTCCGGAAAACGTAACTACCCTCCATCAAATGGTATCGAAAATTTCTCACCTTGTTCTCGGCACAATGAATCATCTTTTGGAAATATTGGTGTCGCGTGCATTTCGACTTGTTCCGCCACTCGGTTTTCCCTGGGATGTAAAACTCATAAACGGATCGCTGGCAGAGCTTGCTGAAAAATTCGGCTTTATCGTATCCATTGACGTAGATCACCTCCACATTTTCGGTCAGTATTTTCAGGATTGTAGGAAGATGCTCGTAGGAAAGACGACCCTCGGTCCATTGCAGGCCGTGTCGGTTATTTGTAGTCTGGTTGACCACAGCTTGATTGCGGGACGATAAGTCATCGTAATGGACAGGAGAGAGAAAAATCATGGATCCGCATAAGGTTAAATCGCAAGTGATGTAGCCCAGTTCTTTCAAGATGAAACATATATCTCCCGTCTTTGGATCATAACAGTGAAAGTATTCCATGTCCAGAACAATGTAGGAATCTTTGAGAGGTTTGGCACTCAAAATGTCCATCTTCTTCAATTGAGGAAAAAAAGAAGACAAAATTCTCTCTCTCTCGCTGTGTGTCCTGAAGGAAAAAATGGATAGCGTTCTCTCGCCGTCTCCTCTTTTATATATATAGAGAGAGAAAGTTGCACGTGACAGGTCGTATGAATTCTGGGAAAGGTCACATTCGTATATATATTTGTTTTTTGAATAATATCGTGCGTATCTCAATACACATCCATCATAATAATAATAAAGGTCACCTTGGAAAGAAAAAACATGGAACTCGTGCTCGACTTTGAAGGTTTCTACGATTCTCAAGGAGCCTTTATTGTGAAAGAATTGGCTTACGTCACATTGGACGGTACTTCTCGAGGGGTATTTGTTTTTAAACCCCCGTTTCCATGGCAAATGCTCACCGAGAAAGAAAAACGAACCGCTGTGTGGGCGAGTGATTATTATCACGGCTTGTCGTGGTACGAAGGAGAAATTCCGTACAGTTATTTTCCATGGGTGTGAACGATGTTGACGGAACCCTTTTCCATGATTTGGGTGCGAGGAGAAATGAAACGGCGGTTTTTAGAGAAATGGTTGCAAAGATCCATTTATTGCATTTCGGGATCGACGCAAGAGATTCTCAAATACAATGGGATCGAACACATGAATTGTTCTAACCATACAAAAGGTTTTTTCCATTGCGCTCTACAAAAAGCAGTTCGGTATCATTATTATTTAAAGACACAGAGAAGAAATTCGCAAGGTCGATCCTGCACAATTCAATCTTGACAGAACTCATTAAAAAAATACATATATCACGTTACTTCTTCAACAGCATAGATGGTTCTGAAGCGAAACTTGGAATTTTGAAATAATAGATCAGAGAGAAATCATTCTTAAAAACAAATGGTAAAGTCTCGAATCGGCTGGGAGAAAAAAAAATTCTCAGAGGTGAGATAAAAATTCTCTAATGAAAAAAAAAAAAAAAAAAAAAAAAAACTTTTGGTTAATTTTTATCATGTCTTAGACATGACAAAAATTAATGACCCTCCCTTTTTGTCTGGGAAGGATGTCTCACCCTTTCTAAAAATAGACCATGACTCATCCTTTCTCTAATGGCAATCATTCCATGAATGAATCACGATTTGTTTTTCAAAAGAGTGAGACAACATTCCCAGACGAAAAGGGAAGGGGGGTCGTTAATTTTTATCATGTCTAAGACATGATAAAAATTAACAAAAAGTTTTTTTTTTTTTTTTTTGAGTTGTAGAATTTTTCTCAGCTCTGAAAATTTTTTTCCAGCCGACTCAAGACTTTACCATTTATATTTACGAATAGTCTTTGGATTATTTATTTATTTTGTTTTAAAAAGAAAAATTATGAGCTAAACCTATCTATTGGCTTAACATTCTGGTCATAGAAACAGTCTAGAATCTCATTTTATTTTTCGAGGCTAATGCACGGGTTCTCCAATCAAAAGGGTTACTATAAAGGGATTGGTTTGAATGCATTTATCTGCAAATGTTGTAGGATTCTGTTGTTGAGAAGGGGGTATATTATTATTATTATGATGATGATGAATGTGGCAGATTCGTTTTCTACATGGAAGTCTAATCTCCTCCGAAGACCTTTTCTGGGGATCGTCGATAGATGGTTTTTCAATAGGAATCGTTTCCCTCGGATCCTCAAGAGATAGAGGGGGGTCCTGTCTTGAGACATGGAGCGGTCTCTCCTCCTCCTCCTCGAGAAGTCTTGAGAAAGGGTGAGGATTTTCGATTCCCTTATTCTTGAGGGGTCTTGACAAATTGAGAGGTCCCTCCTCTTCGAAAGAGAGAGAAGTTTTGGTTCCCTTATCCTCGAGGGGTTTTAACAAATCGAGAGGTCCCTCATTTTCGAGGGGTCTTGATAAATGGAGAGGTTTTTCATCTTCGAGGGGGTTTGATAAAGGAAGAGGTCCCTCCTTCTCGAGGGGTCTTGATAAATGGAGAGGTTTTTCATCTTCGAGGAGGTTTGACAATGGGAGAGATTTCTCCTTTTCGAGGGGTCTCTCTTCCTCAAGGTGTTTTGAGGAAGGGAGAGGTTTTTCATCCTCGACGGGTTTTGACAAACGGAGAGGAATCTGAACAGGTTTCTCCTCATCCCCATCATTATCGAGGAGGATGAGGATAGGCTTTTGGAAAGGTTTTTTCTTTTTCTTCTGAACAGGCTCCTCTTGATGCTCGGGGAGAGGGATGGGGTAGTTGTTCCACCATTCTATTTTTTCTTGCTCGAGGATTTTTTCAAAAGTCGTGGCCTCTCTATGATGAGACGAACGAGGAGAGTCCTCGAGAAGAATATAATAGGTATTCTTCCCAGTCTTCTCGATCGAGAGAGGTTCGTGCAAACATTTATGCAACCATTCACTAAAATGAACGAGAATCCCTTTTGTCTTCTCAAGACGATCCATAATCCTATTCATTTGCGAGATTGTTAGAAAGTGGGACGTGTAAAAATATTTGGCTCGTTTCATTAACAAAATTTGTGCATCCAAAGGTGGAATGTCACGAACCATCAACACGTTTTCGTCGGACAAAAATTCGTCCCGCATCTTTTGATAACTCCCCACGGTATAATAACCCGCACATTTTGAAAAATCGGAGGCTTTCAGGTAAACAACTCCTTGGATGATATAAAAGGAAAGATCAACATATTTATATTTGAAAGGAATACACGTAGTGAGCTGGGGATGCCTCCTCATGATCCACTTGGACAAAAATACGACTTTGGGGCTCTCCCCTTTTATTTATAGAGAGAAAGAGAGTGTGACCTTCCCTTCCCTCCTCCTCCTCTCTCCCTGCTTCCTCTATCTCTGGACGTCCTTGGATTGGAAAGGTTGACTTTGAAAAAAAAAAGAAGGCCATGGTTGGATAATTTTTTGTTTATTAAATTATTACTTTCACTTCCTCATTCCCACACACATTCATCTTTTTAAGAAAAGAAAAAGAGGTCATGGAGATAAGATTTCTTGGAAAGAAGAGAGAAACAAAAAAAAAAACAAATAAAACGGACGTCATAGAGCCTCTATGTGTGTCTGTGTGTGTCTATATAGATATATAAAAAGACGAGAGTACTGGGCGAGATCATTTCTTTTCCATTGGGAGCCATGTCGCTATTAGACGTTTTTCCAACTCAACGGATTTCGAACGGGGAGGATTTGAAGACGCTAAAGCAAATCTCCAACTTGAAAATTTTTTTGGCGTGTCATTGTGCGACATTTATTCCGCATTTACCACCTCATCAAGCGATCGTTTCTTTCAACCAAGATGTTGAATCCTCCAACCTGCTCGTTCAGAATATATACAGAAATTTATTCGAATCGCAACAAACGAAAGAGGAATCTCCCTTCTCTTGGAATCGGATGGATCGAGCTTTGAGACGGCCCATTCAAACAGACCGGCGATATACAGATCCGCGCACGAGTTTTCGGTGGAAGAATATTTTTCTCACGAAACGATATTTTACGTTTGGAGTGAGAACGACGGCTGAGGACGAAGTTCATATTGTTCAAACCACAGCCGCTCCTCTCGCCTATTACGAATCATCGTCCCCCAATCTGAAGGAAAGAAGTTTTAAAGTCAGCGACAGGATGAAATATAAGAAATATATTCTAAGACCTTTTCAAAACTATGTCGTTCCCCCGAAAACGCAATATCTCATCGTCACAACCCAGAAGAGTCTCTTTCTCGTCGATCGGTGCTCGTACTCGCTTTGGAAACAATTGAAAGAGGAGATTTCTTTCCAATCGCCGACGATGTTTCAAGAAAAAGAAGAAGAAAACCCTCCGCCACCTTTACCCATCCCTTCCTTAGATGATAAGAGGAGCTGGACCAAACCGTCGTCATGGCCCGAAACAAAATCGACCCGGCAACGGAATGAAATTGAAGTCATCACAATTGAAGATGAGGAGGAAGAAAAAAAATTATCTCTTAAAAAACGGTCGACTTACCGGAACCTACCTGGCGTGCAAGATCCGCTTCAGAATCCAGAAGCTTCTTCTTATTATTATTCTTCTTCCCCGACTTGTTCAAACAGGCAACCTCTTTCGGACTCCTCACAGACAGAACCTCTTCCAGTATCCTCTTCTTATTCTTCTTCTCCTCCTCCAACCTGTCCCGACATCGTAGAGGTAGAATGTCAGACGGGTCCACAAGCTTCAAAAAGTCCCGACATCGTAGAGGTAGAATGTCAGACGGGTCCACAAGTTCCAACGGGTCCAGAAATCATGGAGGTAGAATCACAGCCGGGTTCACAAGTTCCAACGGGTCCAGAAATTATGGAGGTAGAATTTCAGCCGGGTAAACAAGTTCCAACGGGTCCAGAAATCATGGAGGTAGAATCGCAGCCGGGTCCAGACATCCTAGATCCCTCCACTCATCCCAAAGAGACTCCAAGTGTTTCAAGACAGCCTTGTGAGGATCCAGCCCTTCCCGTATGGAATGATTATATGGACTTACAAAATTTGGTGCAACAGGAAATAGAAGAAAATAATCATACGGATGGGTGGGTCAAAGACTGTTTAGATCATTTAACCTCGAATGAAATTGAACTGTTATGGAATTGCATTTCTGAAATCACATCGGAAATGGGATAAAAACCAAAACAAAAAAACTTTTTTAATAACAAATGGGAGGAGGGTCATGATGTCAATTAAAAAAAATATTATATAGAGTCCAATCTTGGTGGTTCACTTCAGTTTTCCAGCATGAGGTGATCTACGTTTCCCGAAATATGGATCCCATTCCAAGAGAGATTGTCTAGGGCCTTCACTTCAGTTCTTTTTTTTCCTACCAAGAGGAGAGGGTCTCCAAAGGGCTACCCATGTCCAAAGAGAGAAAGTGTAGAGCGTTCATTTCAGTTTTTTTTCCAAGTTTAGGGGAGGGAGGTCTCAAAATGACACCCCCCCATTTTCAAAGAGAGATGGTGTAGAGCGTTCATTTCTGATTTTTTCCAAAGTTAGGGAGTTTTCAAATGACTGCCCATTTCAGAGAAAGAGAGAAAGAGAGAGAGAAGGAGTATAGCGTTCATTTCAGTTTTCCAAGGTTAGGATGGTGGTGGAGAAACCTCCAAAATGGCTACTCATCTCAAATAGAGAGAGAGAGAGAGAGAAAGCGTAGAGCGTCCATTTCAGTTTTCCAACATTAGAAGGTCCCAAAATACCTTCTGAATTCAAAGAGAGATCGTGTAGAGCGTTCATTTCCAGTTCTCCAAGATCAGAAGAAGAGGGTCCGCTTTTCCCAAAATGGCTTTCCGTATTCAGAGACAGCGAAGTGCAGACTTCAGTTTTCTCCCTCCCCAAGAATAGAGGGTCCCAAAATGGCTTCCCATTTCAAAGAGAGAGGGAGAGGCGTTCATTTCCATTCTCCAAGATAGGGTCGTCTGCTTTTTCCCAAAATGGCTTCCCAATTCGAAAAGAGAGAGAGAGAGTAAAAGGGTGTGTAGAGCGGTCATGTTCATTCTCCAAGATAGGGTCGTCAGCTTTTTCTCAAAATGTCATCTCCCCATTCAAAAAGAGATCGTAACCAATTTTTTCCAGTTTTTTCCAAGATGGGGGAAGAAGAAAACCTAGGATGGAATAACACGACACACAGAGAGAAAGAGAAAAAAAACGCCATCTTGTCATTTTCTGATAGGGTACCGGTGTTCGAATACTTTTGTGACCGACTGTACAGCTTTCCTAAAATCGCTCCTGTTCATTTACAGAATCTATACTGTTAAAAATGATTTACTGGGCTTGATTTACTTTGTATTATCTTTCTATGAAAGCCACAGCCTCGAACTATACCTACCTAACATTTTTAAACTGTTACGAGTTTGATTGTTTTTAGAATTCCGTGAATAAACAGAAACTGTTTTACGAATATCGTTACTTGAATATTATTCAAATATTATTATTATTATATTATTATTCAAAACAGATAAATATATCTGTTTTGAATGAAAATACTTTATAAAAGCCATGAGTATGACATTTAATGTTTCTTTGCTTCCTCTTGAAGCTCTAATTTATTTTTCTTTTCTAAAGGGTCTAAAATTCCCAGCGCGTCAAGAGCCCACAAATCGGATACCAATATCTGTTTATTCAGCATTGAAATGCAAGGCTTACTTTCTAAGATTAGAACTGCCGGAGCCTTGTGGAAGACCGTAAGCAAAGAGGAACAAGAGTAAATAAATAAATAAGATGATTATTAAACTCATTAATAATTTTTGAATTAAATAGTTTGTAAGGATTATGTTAATTTTATTGACAGTTAAATTTTATGTTAAAGTTCCTTTCCTGTCAAATTCTTAACTTCAACTTACTACTTCCGGCCAGAACGTAGTTTTGGAATCATTCTGAATACTTAATGAGGAGGAGCGATATTTAAACCCCGAAGTTACTTACTGAGTCAGAGAGAATTAGAGTTTCTGATTTACGCGCGTCTGCCCTTTTGGCCACTCTCTCTCTCTCAAAGCTGTTATTACGCTCTACTATGGATTGAATTTGTGTAGTTTTATACTAGTATTGGACTTTTGTTGTTGTTGTAAAGCATTTTCAACCATGTTTTGAATTTGTCGTTTCTCTAAATTGTGAAGGATCCGTTCGGATTTTCTTCATCTTATCAAGTTCCGTTCACCTGCTAGATGCCTTTGGCCTTCTTCCTTTTGGTACTCCTTTCACTTTTCCTTTCTCCGTTTTCTCATCCGAGATGTTTTTCATTATGTCATGTGCCCTTTGGCTTAATTTAAGGAAACAGCAACGTTGCATCTGCAGTAGCTCGGTAATATAGAACCGTCTAAGTCTAAATGCAGAGGAGAGAGAATCAGAGTTTCTGATGTGCGCGCGTCTGCCTTTTGGCTACTCTCTCTCTCTCAAAGCTGTTATTACGCTCGGCCGTACTCAGGCCCTTGATAAGCTTCTTAGTCAAGTAGAGTTAAGGGGCCAACTCGTTGATAATCTTGATAACTTCGGCTATATTTCTTCAGTTAATCTTAGTTTTAGTTTAATTTTTAGTCTCTTAAGTTCAAGCCCAAGTGTCGGCTTTGATTGTACACTCCAAGACGGAGTTTTGTTAAATCTTATTGCAATAATAAGGGGTTAGTTACCCTTCCATCTTGTTGTTTCTTGTTACACGAACTTAAGTGATTATTCGCTAACTAGTTCTTAAGATTAATCACTTTCTACAGTAACTATAAGAAATACACTAATGAGAATCTTACATTTGGAGCCCGAAAAATTGATAACGGACCTCTGGATAATTTATTCTTTGTACAACAGAGACAAGAAGAATTTAAGTTAAAATACATACAGAGAATTATCGACCAAACAATTAAAAGCTCTGATATAGCAAGATAAAAGCAAAAGATCTACTATGATAGAAATAGAAGGGAAATGGAATATAAAGTGGGACAGAAAGTTTAAATACGCGTTATCATCTGCAGCCGAAAACAGAGTTGCGAAGTTTGAGCCGTACATTGATTTTGTACCTAGGTTTGAAGGGCCGTACATAGTCGAAAGAATAAGAGAAGCCATGTTTTATTTAAAGGCCGGAAATAACCAACAACTGGTTGCAAATATTGACCAAATTAAACCGTACTACAGCCGTAATGATTTTAAAGTTATACAGGATTTATTACAGGATCCTGGAAGGGAGGAGAGAAGCCCGCCACCTCAAAAGCACAGCTGGGGTCCCCTAATACAAAAAAGGAAGCAGAGCTAGCAATCTTCGACCAGGGGAATCCCCAAAAAAAGGAAGCAGAGCTAGCAATCTTCGACCAGGGGAATCCAATCCAGTAATACTACAAGCGCACGAAAACGGAGGAAGTTAGCACCGACGGATCAACGAGCCAGAGCCGAGGATTCTGCGAAAACTCCAGTACCACCGACTAGGAGAGGGAGGCCTGCTGACAAGGCTCCAATCAAGGAGAGATTTCAACGACGGGAGGAAACTACGAGACGTAAACCACAGTTTCCAGCAGGAACAACTACAAGGGAGGCCCAAGGAGGTCCAGGATGGAGAACGAAAAGCGAGAAAAGACCTGTGGAGACAACCATGCCTGACCAAGAAGTTAGAAGGTCCAAGAGAAGGTTCAAAAAGCCTGAAGGACGGATAGCCCCAGCGGAGCTAAAAATAAAATTGACGTTCGAAAACACGCAACCCTCCCGCAAGAATCCCAGATGCCTAGAGAATGGGGCAGAAAAGGAAAAGGAGCGATTCAAATGACACGGGGCATCAAAGTTCCAGAAGAAGGTTGGAGGTTCTGAAGTACCCTACATTTGAAGAATTTTGCCAGATCAGAATGGAGGAGTACACACACACACACACACACACACACACACAAATGTAAGTGAAAATTTCCTTACTTGTTTTACTTTGAAAACAGATTCAAATTATATCATCTTGTTCTAAGTTGCTAAAGATGTTTAGAAAAGTTAAATCGCAGATAGCGAAAACTTATTGTAAATGTTCGTAATTATAGATTTTTATGTTAGCAATTTGGCCAGAAACTACTAGCATTAAATACTTTTGTTAAGAACTCGCAAGTTGCGAGAAGTAAATTGTGAATAAGTTTATTCGGAAGACTCTTAGAATACTAAAATCTGTTAATGTAAAGTTAAGATTTCGTGTAAAGATGGTAAATTGTAATTAAGCAACTATGACTTTTGCTGTAAAGTGAATTCAAAAATGATGTGTAAATGTTACCGTGAAAGACCGAAATTGGAGAATGTCGACTTTCACCGGAGAATATCAACATTCACCAAATACGTCGGTGAAAGACCGAATATTTCACTACATTTTTGTATATTCGGACCCTCACCGGTGTATGTCGACAATCACAGATAACAGATATGCTCTGGTGAAAGCCGAAAAGAGATGTCATAAAGTGCCATAATAGTTTAAGTTGTTGCAATAAATAAGATTTGAATCACATAATTTAGTAAGTTTTTTATTACTGTTATTTTATTTTCTCATTTAGAACGTACTGTATAATCAAGTAAATTTTTAACTTCTATTATTTTCCTTTCTCATTTTGAATGTAATGTGTGTTTTAGGTTCTCATGTTCTTAAGTTCTTATTTCAAGTCTCAAGTGAGTTTATTCGCGACTGAATTAAGGAGAAGAAAATATAATATTGTTATATGTTTAATATTCACCATTAGTAGATGGTGAATGTCGGTATTGACCGGTGTAAGTCAGAAATAAGAGTATTTGGCAAATATTTCGGACATACACCAAGAGACTATGTGAATGTTGACATTCACCGGTGAAAGTCGACATTCTCCAGATTTCGGTCTTTCACCGTAACATTAACATTTAAATATTCGTGTTAAAGTAGAAATGTTTAATCTCTGTGTTGAAATATCGTAAAGTTAAAATTGTACAAAAGATAAATTTTGGCCTCTGTATATTTGAATTGTGAAAGAATTGAATGTTTAGTATATATGTGTGTTTAATGTTAGGCTCTCCGGTGAACGCTTTTAAAAGTAAATATAAGCTTTCGCTTACTACATTAGGAAAGAGTTTTCGTGTAGGGAGCCTTGTAAGGTCTAGAGTGTTTATTTTAACCAAGTTAGATGTTGTGTAGCGGTAGTTTTGTTCGCGGTAAAACAACATAAAAGACCCGAAGTACATTTGCTGGAGAGCATGGGGGGAATAAAACTGTAGTATGAATGAAAGTGCATGAGGGCCAAATGAGGAAATAAAAGCGTAATTTTAGGAAAAGCTTTGTAAACTTCCTTACTAATGATATTTCCTTCCAGACATGGAAAGATCAAGACACTTAACAGTAGCTGAATAAAATGTCCATTCAAGAAGATGATGTATGTCCAGAACAGAGTAATTTGTCTTAATTTTTTTTTTTTATCTTTAGTCTAGCTTTTAGAATTGTTGTAAAGTTGGCCCTAAAAACAGAACTTCAAAGTTAATTTAGTTAATTCAAAAGTTGAAGTATGTAGTTAACGCAAGAAGTTTTTCAGACTGTAAAGTCCTAAACAAGGTCGTTTTGAGACCTTATTTTTCGATTATTTAAAGTCTGGTCGGAAGCTATGTAAGGATTGTGTTAATTTAATTATTAACAGTTAAATTTTAAGTTAAAGTTCCTTTCCTGTCAAATTCTTAACTTCAACTTACTACTTCTGGCCAGAACGTAGTTTTGGAATCATTCTGAATACTTAATGAGGAGGAGCGGTATTTAAACCGCGATGTCCACTTGCAGAGGAGAGAGAATCAGAGTTTCTGATTTGCGCGCGTCTGCCTTTTGGCTACTCTCTCTCTCTCTCAAAGCTGTTATTACGCTCGGCCGTACTCGGGCCCTTGATAAGCTTCGTAGTCAGAGTTAAGGGGCCAACTCGTTGATAATCTTGATAACTTCGGCTATATTTCTTCAGTTAATCTTAGTTTTAGTTTAATTTTTAGTCTCTTAAGTTCAAGCCCAAGTGTCGGCTTTGATTGTACACTTCAAGACGGAGTTTTGTTAAATCTTATTGGAATAATAAAGGCTTAGTTACCCTTCCATCTTTTTGCTTCTTGTTACACGAACTTAAGCGATTATTCACTAACTAGTTCTTAAGATTCACCACTTTCTACAGTAACTAAGAAATACACTTGTGAGAATCTTGCAAGTTAATTATTATCAAATTAATCAATAGCTATTTAATTAATATTTATAAATTGTTATTTAATCAATAAACATTATAAAATTAATTAAAATTTAATTGATAATTATTAGATAATTAATTTTTATTCATTTAAATAATTAAAGATTAAAGTAATTAAAATTAAATAAAATGTAAAGAGATAAATTGAAATTTAATAAGCGATTTTTAATATAATTTTATTGTTAAAATAAAATTTTTGAGATAAAATTTCTACTGAAAATGTTATTCAGTTGCATAAAAGAAGTGCCGCAGCCTTCTTATTCAGGGCTCTGGTGCGTTTCGGCTAGAATTATGATTTATTACAAAAATTAAGAAGCACCGGTGACGAGATCCGGTGGGCTCCGACCCAATTTAAGCTCTGATCGTAGGGGGGATAGTTCTTTTATCATCACAAAAATTAAATATACTTGAGTATAGCTGATGAAAATTCCAGGGCGAAACAGAATGGGGTATGAGTGGGTGGAAACAAAAAATGAGGGAATCTTCGTGAGAGAGAACGTTCTCTTTGACCGCGGCTTTCTGCTCATATAATTATAGCCATCAAGCAGATTTCTGTGAGGGGGAAAATGAGTACTGAATCTGACTCCTAAGGATGAATGTAAAGCTGCTGGTTACGCTTCCCATCCCCCAATTAGTGGATACTGTGGGAAGACGATGTATAGTACGTGCTTGAGAAGTTTATCTTAATATTTCACTCTTATTGTACTCGCTTCACTTAACGCACATTTAACAACAGAAATTTTCCTTCCTGCGAGGATAACTAACTGCATCGATAACAATACACTAGATACGACGGCATGGCGAGAAATTGACGCGTTCCTAAACAAACTCCCCCAAATTTATTGCCTTTCTTAAAGGGAAAGTTTTCCTCATGTGAGGGAGGGGACTTTACTTGAAGTCTCATGTTCTCATGAGTTCGTATTTCTTTCGAACTCTGCTTTCGAACTATTTCTTCGAAACTGCAATACTCTATTTCTAGGGGAATAGAGTATTGCAAGGTCTGCTTATTGTTAAACTAAAACGTTAGGAATTCTAAATTATTTTCCCTTTAAATTATGGTTCAGTTTTATAAAAAGAAGTACCGGAGCTCATCTTATTTAGGACTTCGGTGCGCTCCGGCTAAAATTGTAATTTATCTTAAAAATTTAGAAGTATCGGAGCCGGCTTCTGGTGGGCTACGGTGCAATTTAAGCACTGTTGAAGTGACAAGAAAAGTAGAATTATTTGAAATTTAAGACATCGAATTTTTCCCCATAACTGTCCATCCTAATTTGGTTTCAATAGCCGCAAGACCTATGGAAAGTAGTCTAAAACCCCCAGTCATCAAATTTTCACAAATGTCAGCTCCAATTAATATTTCTATTGCTCCATCACTTTGATTTTTCTGATAAGTATTATTTTCCCTAAGTTCGTTTATTAAGTCACCTCGTCCTACCGACGGTATATTACCACAAACTACTTCTTATCAAGAATCTTGCATAAATAATTACCATCTGTTTCGGTAAAAACACTGCAAAAACATCGTGATCTATTGATGAAGTTTTTTGTAAAGCTCAACGAAAAAGGCGCTCACATCCCGAACACCTAGGAAGATTCTGTTTCGATATTATTGTGTTTGTTTACTTTGCTATTGGGAATTTATTTTAGAAGTGTTTAATTTTTGGTGGATTCTGATAAATACAGAAGTATGCATAAAAGAAAAGATTTTGAAGTTTTGTTTTTAAAGATTTTGAACAAATGCTTTATAGTCTACCCAGTTTTAATCAAATGCACGATAAGAGATATCTAGAATCTCAAATTAAGCTTCCCCAAGAACGTTTCATCATCACCAAAATAGACAAGGTGAGTAATAATTTCAGTGTCATTTGAAGAAAATTTTTATTTTGACCTTATACAAAAGGAGTTGCTCAGCACCAACACTTATCAGTGGCGTAAATAAGGGTGTAAGGATCCTAAGTTTTACTAACGTTTATTTTATTTTAAAACTGTACTATCACTTCTTATTTTCTACTTCCGGCCAGAATTAACTTGTTTATGCAAATTGCCTTGCTAACGCCCAAGTATTTAAGTTGTGGCTTATAGCCAAAAGTAGGAGAGAGAAGGAGATTTAGGAAGCAAGCTGCTTGCCACTGGAGTTTTACGAGTTTTCATTCGGTTGCTGTTTGCTTTTAAGGCCAGAGGTTTAGCCCTCTTGATATTTGAAAACGTATTGTAGTTTCAGCAGCTCAGCGTACTACATACGGACCCTTTTAAATAAAGGCCAGTCTTAGTGCTACGCATTTGTATACTAATTCAAAGTTAGCTTTTAGTTAGAGTTTTAGTTAGTAGTTTTATATTCTTACGTTCAGATCACAAGTGGTTGGTCTCTGTATCTCGAAGTTCGGGAATACCTGTAAAGTATAGAAAGTAAAGGGTTTTGTATACCCTTCCTGCTTGTGTCGTCTATTCCACACAATCTCGAACAGAACTTTAGCAAGTTAACTGTTCTTATTTAGTACACTGTATGTTCCCGAAACATTTGAGAAGACATACGTCTCCTGACAAGGGTATGCAAGGAATGCCGTCGCATAGGGGCCCGAAGGTTTAGGGGGCCTTTGAGTGTCCTACTGAACTACGTTTACATGCTTAAACTTAAAACACGGATTCTATTATCTATTAACACATACATAATTGAATCCGTCTTCGTTTAAGTTTTAAGGGCCCCCTAATATACGACGCAGATAAGGCGACCTTGGAGGCAGATGAAACAGTTAAATTCAGTGTTACAAACACCTAAATTTCAACTTACTTTTACTTTTACACTGCTATGGAGGACTACTGACCGGGAACAAGCCCTTGCAGTATGATGCCCGCCCTGCAGACATTTACTAAGTCTAAAAAGAAAAAAAGATTACAGAGTCACATCTAGATAGAGAATACAAAGGACTACCTTGAATACATATGGCATTCCTGATAGCATACGAGGGCCATCCAGGAAGTAGATTACGTTTCCGTCTGTGTCCGCTAGGGGCGGGGCTAGCGCGGCCATCTTGGGGTCAGAGCGTTGCGCAGCTCAGTCTGCATCTAGCCGTGCTAGTGAGAGGTTCGTGCTGTGCTCCGTTCAGATACTGTGACGGTTTGAAATGTCTGCGTTAATTGAAAATCCCGCGAGCTGCGAGGTGCGCTCAGTAATAAGGTTTCTGACTGCAAAAAACTGTAAACCGATAGAAATCTATCGGCAGCTTCGTGAAGTGTATGGGGACAACATTATCACTGAAGGTGGAGTGCGTCAGTGGGTCATAAGATTTCAAAATGGCCGAACCAATGTTCACGACGAAGATCGAAGTGGGAGACCCAGCATACTCGTAGTGACCGCCGAACTTCTCGAAAAATTCGATGCTAAAGTCCGTGAAAATCGAAATTTCACAATAACGGAACTTTCTTTGAGTTTTCCACAAATTTCGCGAAGTTTGTTGCACGAAATCATCAGCGAAAAGCTTGGTTACCACGAGTTTTGTGCAAGATGGATTCCAAAAATCTTGACAGAGGACCACAAAAATCAGCGAATGGCTGCAGCGTTGAACTTTTTGGACGCTTACCATAAGGATGGTGACTCTTTACTGGTGACGAAACATGGGTGAAACATGTGAACTGTGAAACGAAATTGCAATCAATGCAGTGGGGGCACACAAGTTCTCCCCAAAAACCCAAGAAATGCATGCAAACAATGTCGGCAAGGAAGATGATGGCGACTGTTTTTTGGGACAGAAAAGGTGTAATTTTGGTGGACTTCCTGGAAAGAGGCACGACAATAAACTCTCAAAGGTATTGCCAAACTCTCCAAAAACTCAGAAGAGCAATTCAAAAAAGCGCAGAGGAATGTTGAGCTCTAAGATCTTGTTGATTCACGACAACGCCCGGCCCCACACGGCAAATGTCACTCGTAAAGTTCTTGAATCTTTTAAGTGGGAGTTGTTTCCTCATCCGCCGTACAGTCCCGACCTGGCACCGAGCGACTTCCACCTATTCCCAGCAATGAAGAAGTGGCTGGCTATGCAGCGTTTTGATGACGACGCACAGCTGCAAGAAGAGGTAACGAAGTGGTTGAAGGCGCAGGCGGCCGAATTTTTCGACGAAGGAATTTCCAAGCTCGTACATCGCTATGATAAATGCCTTAATTTGTATGGTGACTATGTAGAAAAGTAGTATTTGAGTGTGGCTTTCATCTGTATATAATAAAATTTGTTTCCTATACTTTGTTTATTTTTTTATTCCAAAACGTAATCTACTTTCTGGATAGCCCTCGTAGATTAAAAAAAATACTTAGAAGTACAAAGCTGCATTGATACAAAACTGGTAAAGGTAAAACAAAAACAGTAAAATTTAAGACTAACATTGGAATTTCAAGCCTGCAGTTATACATCACACTGACTTACTATTACACACTTACTATAATTCCGCACATTACTAAAAAAATATTATGCAATATATTACTATAATACTGAACAACAGACTAACATAGTAAAACTGATACTACAAATAAAACACACAATATACACTGCTCGTATCAGAAAAGTACACACTGACATAGTAAAGCTGATACTACAAACAAAACATAACATATACACTGCTCGTATCAGAAAAGTAGACAATTCTGTACAGTCGGCCACAAAAGTATTCGAACACCGGTACCCATTCAGAAAATTTACTTTCCGTTGAGAAACAAAATTGTCTCCAGAGTCTATCTTGGTTCGATAGACAAAAAAAACAAAAGGATGGCTCATGTCCAAAATTGGCTAGGTGCATGAAACAAAATACAACATGACCTATCTGGGTGAGATGGGAAACAAAATGGCTGCTCACGTAATCCATTATTGCGCTCAGAGAAAACGCAAAGTGTGGCTGCGGCTCGTCTCGGTTCGCGAAGAGTGAAAACCCAAAACGGTCTGCAGTGTTTATCTTTGTTGGATGAGAAAACAAAAGGATGGCTCATGTCCAGTTTATTTAGGTGTGGGAAAACATATAACGTGACCTATCTGGATGAGATGTCTCCAGCGATCCAGTATAGACTTTTTCCCCATCTGCAATAGATGACATCTATAAACAATTTCATTGAAATCTCCTCGAAATATAAGAAACAGCTAGCTCGTGAAATTGTAAGGTATTCCCAAAAAATTCCACTTCTTGAAGAAGGAAAAACACCCTAGCTGCAGATGAGGTAGAGAGAGAAAAAAGCATGTTGCACCATGGAGAGCCCGCACGGTTCTGAACAGAAAACGTGGAATGCTTTTATAGAAAAGAGTTGAAAGTGAAAGTAAAAGCCGATTGTAAATTTTTCAATTGGTTACCGACTGGGAAAAAATTTTCAGAGCTCAGAAAAAAATTCTGAGATGTAAAAAAAAAAAAAAACAAAAAAACCTTTTTGTTAATTTTTATCATGTCTTCTAGACATGATAAAAATTAACCCTACCCCCTTTTGTGTGGGAATGTTGTCTCACTGTTTCTAAAAATAGACCATGACTCATTCTAGGAATTATATGTTTTAAAAAGGATGAGTTTAAAGTTTATAAGATAAGTTTTTAAAAAGGATATGTTTTAAAAAGTATTTGGGTTTCTCCATTCCAAAGTAAACAAAGTGAAGACATCAAATTAATAGAAAAAAAAAGGAACAGTTTTCTTTTTTTTTTTTTTTTTTTTTTTTTTTTTTAATAGCTCTGGAAATATTTTTCCAATTCAACAGCCAAGAAATATTTCCAGCCAATACAATTTCATTTTTACTTTCACTTTCAATTCATTTCTTATATCTATAAGAACATTTCATTTTTCTGTTCAGATCAGTGTCGGTTGTTCAAGATGCAGCAACTCTACTCCATCCCACAACCAGGAAAAAAAGATGTTCTTTCATGAGATGTTCTTTTGGCTTTCGAAAACAATGATGACATGATGATTGCAATACATTTCGGTTCTCATGTCCCATGCTTGAACTCAGAATTATTTCCAGAACTCTGAAAAATTTCCTAGTCAGCTCGATAACCCAACTTTCGTATATTTATTTTTTAAGCCACTCGTGTTTCGACTTCCCATCCGTGTCTGCTGTGCATTCAACCTGGAGACACATTCCCTGAGCTCTAAGAAAATGTTTCCCAGTAGACTCAATCCCTGAAATGGATTAAAATAAATTATTTCATACATTTTTAAAGCTTAAGCGTGTTAGTTCTCATGGAAAGAGCCTTTTTTTCCCCTGAGCTCTAAGAAAATGTTTCCCAGTCCACTCAATCGCTGAAATGGATTAAAAATAAATTCTTTCATATATTTTTAAAGCTTAAGCGTGTTAGTTCTCATGGAAAGAGCCTTTTTTCCCCTGAGCTCTAAGAAAATGTTTCCCAGTCCACTCAATCGCTGAAATGGATTAAAAGTAAATTCTTTCATATATTTTTAAAGCTTAAGCGTGTTAGTTCTCATGGAAAGAGCCTTTTTTCCCCTGAGCTCTAAGAAAATGTTTCCCAGTCCACTCAATCGCTGAAATGGATTAAAAATAAATTCTTTCATACATTTTTAAATCTCAAGCGTGTTAGCTGTCATGGAAAGGGCCTTTTTTTTCCCCTGAGCTCTAAGAAAATGTTTCCCAGCAGACTCAATCGCTGAAATGGATTAAAAATAAATTCATTCATACATTTTTAAACCTCAAGAGTGTTAGCTGTCATGGAAAGGGCCTTTTTTTTCTCCAGCCCACTCAATCGCTGAAATGGATTAAAAATAACTTCTCTCATACATTTTTAAAGCTCAAGCGTGTTAGCTGTCATAGAGCTGCAGATGCGGTAGAGAGAGAACAAGCATGTTGCACCATGGAGAGCCCACACGGTTCTGAACAGAAAACGTGGAATACTTTTATAGAAAAGAGTTGAAAGTGAAAGTAAAAGCCGATTGGAAAGTTTTCACTTGGTTGCCGACTGGGAAAAAATTTTCAGAGCTCAGAAAAAAAAATCTGAAATGTAAAAAAAAAAAAAAAAAACCTTTTGTTAATTTTTATCATGTCTTCTAGTCTTCTAGACATGATAAAAATTAACCCTACCCCCCTTTTGTGTGAGAATGTTTTCTCCCTGTTTCTAAAAATAGACCATGACTCATTCTAGGACATTCCAAAGTAAACAAAGTGAAGACATCAAATTAAAAAAAAAAGAAAGAGGTTTTTTTTTTTTTTTTTTTTTTTTTTTTTTTTAGCTTTGGAAATATTTTTCCCAATCAACAGCCAAGAAATATTTCCAGCCAATACAATTTCATTTTTACTTTCACTTTCAGTTCATTTCTTATATCTATAAAAACATTTCATATTTCAGTTCAGATCAGTGTGGGTTGCTCAAGATGCAACATCTCTACTCCATCCCACAACCACGAAAAAAAGATGTTCTTTCATGAGGAATTTTTTTGCCTTTCGAAAACAATGATGACATGATGATTGTAATACATTTGTGTTCTCATGTCCCATGATTGAACTCAGAATTATTTCCAGAACTCTGAGAATTTTTCCTAGTCAGCTCGATGAACCAAATTTCGTATATTTATTTTTTAAACCACTCGAATTTCGACTTCCCATCCGTGTGTGCTGTGCATTCAACCTGGACACACATTCCCTGAGCTCTAAGAAAATGTTTCCCAGCCCACTCAATCGCTGAAATGGATTAAAAACAAATTGTTTCATACATTTTTAAAGCTCAAGCGTGTTAGCTGTCATGGAAAGAACCTTTTTTTCCCTGAGGTCTAAGAAAATGTTTCCCAGCAGACTCAATCGCTGAAATGGATTAAAAATAAATTCGTTCGTATATTTTTAAAGCTCAAGCATGTTAGCTCTCATGAAAACGGCCTTTTTTTTCCCCCAGCCCACTCAATAGCTGAAATGAATTAAAAACAAATTCTTTCATACATTTTTAAACCTCAAGAGTGTTAGCTGTCATGGAAAGAGCCTTTTTTTCCCCTGAGCTCTAAGAAAATGTTTCCCAGTAGACTCAATCGCTGAAATGGATTAAAAACAAATTCTTTCATACATTTTTAAAGCTCAAGCGTGTTAGCTGTCATGGAAAGGGCCTTTTTTTTCCCCAGCCCACTCAATCGCTGAAATGATTAAAAATAACTTCTTTCATACATTTTTAAAGCTCAAGCGTGTTAGCTGTCATAGAAACTGAAATTTATGTCATGGTTTGTGTCTCACACGTCGTCAACGGTATGGTTTGAGGTGAAAATTGAAAACCCGGTATGAAAAATCTCTTTAAGTTCACTTTAGAAGAAGCTGTGGGATAGAGAGATTTCGTCATGGGAAAATGTCTTTCAATGTCTTTCAATGTCCGTCATGGGAAAATATCTTTCAATGTCCGTCATGGAAAAATGTCTTTCAATAACATGACATCTCCTTTCAAATAGGATTGAAGGATTTTTCTTAAACTATGTTGAAATCTTGATCCATCCAAATTACAGATGGGAAATTCTGATCCATGGATGGATCATCCAATTTCGCTAGAACCTGATAAACGGTTGCTCATGAAATCCAAACGAAAACCCTAGCTTTTCAAACAGGAAACATTTTCCCCTAAACGTATTAATGATTTTTATTTTGTGAGACATTAAAAAGTGGAAAGAAACTTGTGTTCACAGAAGCTCTTTCTAGAAGAGTGGTCCTAGGTCCAGATGAGATAGAGAAAGAGAAAAAGCATGTTGCACCTTGGATAGCCCACACGGTTCTGAATAGAAAACGTGGAATACTTTTATAGAAAAGCGATGAAAGTGAAAGTAAAAGCCAAATCGTCTTGGCTGTAGAATTTTCACTTGGTTGCCGACTGGGAAAAATTTTTCAAAGCTCAGAAAAAAAAATTTGAGATGTAAAAAAAAAAAAAAAAAAAAATCTTTGTGTTAATTTTTATCATGTCTTTTAGACATGATAAAAATTAACCCTACCCCCTTTTGTGTGGGAATGTTGTCTCCCTGTTTCTAAAAATAGACCATGACTCATTCTAGGAATTATATGTTTTAGAAAGGATGAGTCATAGTCTTTGGGTTTCTCCATTCCAAAGTAAACAAAGTGAAGACATCAATTTAATAGAAAAAAAGAAAGTTTTTTTTTTTTTTTTTTTTTTTTTTTTTTTTCAGCTTTGGAAATATTTTTCCCATTCAACAGCCAAGAAATATTTCCAGCCAATACAATTTCATTTTTACTTTCAGTTCATTTCTTATATCTATAAAAACATTTCATATTTCTGTTCAGATCAGTGTGGGTTGTTCAAGATGCAGCAACTATACTCCATCCCACAACCAGGAAAAAAAGATGTTCTTTCATGAGGAATTCTTTTGGCTTTCGAAAACAATGATGACATGATGATTGTAATACATTTCTGTTCTCATGTCCCATGCTTGAACTCAGAATTATTTCCAGAACTCTGAAAATTTTTCCTAGTCCACTCGATGACCCAAATTTCGTATATTTATTTAAGCTACTCGAGTTTCGACTACCCATCCGTGTGTGCTGTGCATTCAACCTGGACACACATTCCCTGAGCTCTAAGAAAATTTTCCGAGCCCACTCAATCGCTGAAATGGATTTAAAATAATTTGTTTCATACATTTTTAAAGCTCAAGAGTGTTAGGTGTCATGGAAAGAGCCTTTTTTTTCCCTGAGCTCTAAGAAAATGTTTCCCAGCCCCCTGAATCGCTGAAATGGATTAAAAATAAATTCTTTAATACATTTTTAAAGCTCAAGAGTGTTAGGTATCATGGAAAGAGCTTTTTCTTTCCACAGCCCACTCAATCGCTGAAATGGATTAAAAACAAATTCTTTGATACATTTTTAAAGCTCAAGCGTGTTAGCTGTCATAGAAAGGGCCTTTTTTTCCCCAGCCCACTCAATCGCTGAAATGGATTAAAAACAAATTCTTTGATACATTTTTAAAGCTCAAGCGTGTTAGCTGTCATAGAAAGGGCCTTTTTTTCCCCAGCCCACTCAATTGTTGAAATGGATTAAAAATAAATTCTTTCATACATCCGTCTTTAAAGCTCAAGCGTGTTAGCTGTCATAGAAAGGGCCTTTTGTATCCCAGCCCACTCAATCGCTGAAATGGATTAAAAATAAATTCTTTCATACATGTTTAAAGCTCAAGCGTGTTAGCTGTCATGGAAACTGAAATTTATGTCACGGTTTGTGTGTCACACGTTGTCAACGGTATGATTTGAGGGGAAAATTTAAAACCCGGTATAAAAAATCTCTTTAACTTCACTTTAGAAGAAGGTGTGGGATAGAGAGATTTCGTCATGGGAAAATGTCTTTCAATGTCCGTCATGGGAAAATGTCTTTTAATATCATGTCATCTCCTTTCAAATAGGATTGAAGGATTTTTCTTAAACTATGTTGAAATGTTGATGCATAAAAACCACGGTTGGGAAATTCTGATTTATGGATGGATCATCCAATTTCGCTAGACCCTGATAAACGGTTGCTGATGAAATCCAAACGAGGGGTCCTAGCTTTTCAAATGGGAAACATTTTCCCCTAAAAGGTGGAATGATTTCTATTCTGTGAGAAGTCAAAAATTGGAAAAAAGCTTGTGTTCACAGAAGCTCTTTCTAGAAGAGTGGTCCTGGGTCCAGATGCAGTAGAGAGAGAAAAAGCATGCTGCACCTTGGACAGCCCGCACAGTTCTGAACAGAAAACGTAGAATACTTTTATAGAAAAGCGATGAAAGTGAAAGTAAAAGGCCAATCGTCTTGGCTGTAGAATTTTCACTTGGTTGCCGACTGGGAAAAATTTTTCAAAGCTCAGAAAAAAAAATTTGAGATGTTAAAAAAAAAAAAAAAAAAACTTTTTGTTAATTTTTATCATGTCTTCTAGACATGATAAAAATTAACCCTACCCCCTTTTGTGTGGGAATGTTGTCTCACTGTTTCTAAAAATAGACCATGTATACCAATATACTACAAACGGACTTGAACGCCTGTTCTCAGTATGTAGTTATACAAATTTGAAGGTAAAATTAAAAAAAAGACATCTTTTTGGGGAAAAGGGAGTAAATTTGTATAGGAATATACTACAAACGGAATTTAAGGCCTCTTTTTAGTATATAGCTATACAAATTGGAAGGTAAAAAAAAATAAAAAAAAGACATCTTTTTTTTTTCGGGAAATTAAATGAATTTGTATAGGAATATACTACAAACTGACTTTAATGCCTGTTTTCAGTATATAGCTATACAAATTGGAAGGTAAAAAAAAATAAAAAAAGATATCTTTTTTGGGGAAAAGGAGTGAATTTGTATAGAAATATACTACAAGAACATCAAGAAAAGAACATCATGGGTCGAAGAATTGAAAGTAATAGTCCAAAAACGAAATGTTAACGACTGGGAAGAAAATTTTCAAAGCTGAAAAAAGATTTAAGAAAAAAAAAGAAAAAAAAATACTTCCTTTTTCTTTCTTAATTTGATGTCTTCATTCTTTTGACCTTGTAGAAATAAAAAAAGTGAAGACATCAAATTAAGAAAGAAAAAAGGAAGGTTTTTTTTTTTTTTTTTTTTATGTTTTAAAATTTTTCCAGAGCTCTGAGAATTTTTCCCAGTCGGTTTCTAGAAGCAACTCGTTAATGTATTTAAACCACTTGCGTTTCAGTTTCAGATCGGTCTGTGCTGTGCACTCAACGTGGATACACGCTTCTCACTCTCCTGGGAAGAGCTTCTGTGAAGGTATGTGAACATTTTTTTCTTACTCTTTTGTATTTCATAGACTACAAATATTTATTGAGTCACCCATTTTATAGAAATGTATTCTTATTTCCTTTCAATACTTTGAGGTAGGGTAATATTTTTCCCCCTGCTACTGTTTTTGCTTTTCAAGACTAGAAATGTTTTACTCAATAGCTGTTTTTATAGCAAACATGCTATTATTTCATATACTGATATATTTTGTGAAACTTTAACAAATTCCTTTCAAGAAGCCAAGATCATGTGATCCACAGCTGGCTAGACCCGTCAGTGTAATCGGATCACGATTGTTCCATCCTATACTGATATATTTTGTGAAACTTTAACAAATTCCTTTCAAGAAGCCAAGATCTCGTGATCCACAGCTGGCTAGACCCGTCAGTGTAATCGGATCACGATTGTTCCATCCTATACTGATATATTTTGTGAAACTTTAACAAATTCCTTTCAAGAAGCCAAGATCTCGTGATCCACAGCTGGCTAGATACGTCAGTGTAATCGGATCACGATTGTTCCATCCTATACTGATATATTTTGTGAAACTTTAACAAATTCCTTTCAAGAAGCCAAGATCTCGTGATCCACAGCTGGCTAGACTCGTCAGTGTAATCGGATCACGATTGTTCCATCCTATACTGATATATTTTGTGAAACTTTAACAAATTCCTTTCAAGAAGCCAAGATCTCGTGATCCACAGCTGGCTAGACTCGTCAGTGTAATCGGATCACGATTGTTCCATCCTATACTGATATATTTTGTGAAACTTTAACAAATTCCTTTCAAGAAGCCAAGATCTCGTGATCCACAGCTGGCTAGACTCGTCAGTGTAATTGGATCACGATTGTTCCATCCTATACTGATATATTTTGTGAAACTTTAACAAATTCCTTTCAAGAAGCCAAGATCTCGTGATCCACAGCTGACTCCATTAGTCAGGAAAAACGGATCACGATTTTATCAATCGTATACTGATATATTTTGTGAAACTTTAACAAATCCCTTTCAACAGGGCAAGATCTCGTGATCCATAGCTGGCTAGAGCAGTCAGGATCAACGGATCACGATGGTTCCCTCGTATACTGATATATTTTGTGAAACTTTAACAAGGCAAGATCTCGTGATCCACAGCTGGCTAGACTAGTCAGGATTAACGGATCACGATTTTATCAATCGTATACTGATATATTTTGTGAAATTTTAACAAATGACTTTCAAGAAGGCAAGATCTCGTGATCCAGAACTGACTCAATCAGTCAGGATTAACGGATCACGATTGTTCCATTCTATACTGATATATTTTGTGAAACTTCTTTAACAAATGACTTTCAAGAAGGCAAGATCTCGTGATCCAGACCTGACTCAATCAGTCAGGATTAACGGATCACGATTGTTCCATTGTATACTGCTATATTTTGTGAAACTTCTTTAACAAATGACTTTCAAGAAGGCAAGATCTCGTGATCCACAGCTGACTCAATCAGTCAGGATTAACGGATCACGATTGTTCCATTGTATACTGCTATATTTTGTGAAACTTCTTTAACAAATGACTTTCAAGAAGGCAAGATCTCGTGATCCACAGCTGACTCAATCAGTCAGGATTAACGGATCACGATTGTTCCATTGTATACTGCTATATTTTGTGAAATTTCTTTAACAAATGACTTTCAAGAAGGCAAGATTTCGTGATCCACAGCTAACTAGACTTGTCAAAATTAACGGATCACGATAGTTCCATTGTATACTGATATATTTTGTGGAACTTTAACAAATTGTTTTCAACAAGGCAAAATCCTGTGATCCACAGCTGACTCCATCAGTCAGGATAACGGATCATGATTTTTTTCAATCGTATAGTGATATATATTTTGTATATTTTCTGAAACTTTAACAAATCCTTTTCAACAAGGCAAAAGATCCCATGATCCACAGCTGACTCCATCAGTCAGAATAACGGATCATGATGGTTCCATCGTATACTGATATATATTTTGTGAAACGTTAACAAATGACTTTCAAGAAGGCAAGATCATGTTATTCAATAGAATTGTTCAATCGTATACTGGCATATTCTGATAAAACAACAGAATGATCCAATTTTGAATACGATCCCAATATGTTTTTATAAAATCCATTTCATATTCTGTAAAACGTGAACGACTGACTTTCAAGCTGGCTGCATGGGTGTTTTTTTTCGTGGTTTTTCCCCATGTGTAACGTGAATACGAGCCAGTTTCCCTTCCAAAGTCCTCCACGAAGGCATTTCTTAAGGCAAATAGCCCTCAAATGCTTTACCGTCCTCCAAATCGACATGACCTCTCTCCAACTTCCACGGTGTCATTTGAACGATCGAGTCGGCTGTTGGAAAAAAATGTCTGACAGCTGAAAACAATTCAGCTCCAGTGCACAGCACAGACTGATTTAAAGCTGAAACGCGAGTGGTTTAAATAGATGAGAACCCTCTATAGAAATAATTTGAATATATCTGGTTTTGTGAATCAAGCCGACTGGGAAAAAATTCTCAGAGCTCAGGAAAAAATTCTGAGATATAAAAAAAAAAAAAAAAAAAAAAATCTTTTTGTTAATTTTTATCATGTCTTCTAGACATGATAAAAATTAACTCCCTTCTCTTTTTGTCTGGGAATGTTGTCTCACTCTTTCTAAAAATAGACTATGACTCATTCTTGTGGAATTCTGTTGGGATTTTACTTTCGATTGGCTTTTGACTTTGTTTCAATAACTGGGGATAACTGGACATGATCAATAGATAACTGGGGAAGTTATCTATAAAAGCATTCCGCGTTTCACTTCAGATCCGTGTGGGCTGTGGAAGAGGCAACACGTCTCTCTCTTTACCCAATCTCATGATATTCTTTAAGAATTTCTTAGCCATTTGTCAAAGAAGGGGACTATAATTGAAGAATTTATGAATTTGGGAACATGTCACGCATGGCAAATCTAAAATCTTGGCACTGGATACTGGAAAGCCCCGCTCTGATTATAATTCTGAGTTCTAGCATGGGACATTTTTTAAATCAATAAGCTAAACTATTTTTCTAGTCTCATATTCTCTCGTGACTAGGGTTCCAGATTTGGGTAGAGAGTGACATGTTGCCTTATCAACAGCGCGCACTGTTCTGAACAGAAACGTGGAATGCTTTTATAGAAAAATGAAGAGTTGAAAGTGAAAGTCGAAAAACGAAATGGGATCGGCTAGGAAAAATTTCTCAGAGCTCAGAAAAAAAAAAAAAATTCTGAGATGTAAAAAAAAAAAAACAATCTTTTTGTTAATTTTTATCATGTCTTCTAGACATGTCTAGAAGACATGATAAAAATTAACTCCCTTCTCTTTTTGTCTGGGAATGTTGTCTGCCACATTCTAAAAATAGACCATGACTCATTCTTTCTAAAGAATAGAATTCCAAGAAAAGATTGGATGAGTCATGGTCTATTTTTAGAAAGTGGGAGACAATATTCCCATACAAAAGGGGGTGAGTTAATTTTTATCATGTCTAGAAGACACGATAAAAATTAACAAAAAGATTGTTTTTTTTTTTTTTTACATCTCAGAATTTTTTTCTGAGCTCTGAAAATATTTTCCCAGCCGATCTCATTTCGTTTTTCGACTTTCACTTTCAACTCTTCTCTTTTCTATAAAAGTATTTCGAGTTTCTGTTCAAAACACTGTGGGCTGTTGAAAAGGCAACACATCTCCCTCTCTACATTAATCGGGAATCCAAGATGTTCTAAAGAAGAATTTTTTGAGAATCTCTTAACCTTTCTGAACTTTAGAAGAGCTAGCTGGATATTTCTTCATTTCTTTTTCAAGTATAGGTTCAAAGGATTCTTTTAAATAGTTGCAAGTAAGACGTTGTATTATTTTCTGTTGATCATGAATCTATTAAAAACTTTCAATGCCTAGTTTTAGGGCTATCTATACCCGGCATGATTCATATGTTTTACTCTACGTTTTAGATGAGACCCTCTCTTAAAAACACGATTTTCCTATTCAAAGTTGAAATGAGTTTCTAAAAGCATGATTCTTTTAAAAAAACATGTGTGTTTGTGTAGGTGTGGTGGGACGGTTAGATTTCTTCTCTTACGAGATACTCATCTCCACCCTCTCGTGGTCGCTGAAATCTCGTGATAGCTCAAGTGAAAAGAGTTCATTTATTTTGACTCACAACCACGTTATATTTTTTTGGATATCTCCTCCAACGACTCGTGGAACTCTTTTCCCTGAAATCAGGTATGTTTAGCAGTGCACGCCCTCTGAAGTGAAGCTCGGAATACTTTGACAAATCCTCTCGAGTGAATTATGAAACCATTTTTAAAGGACCTCAGAGAAACACCCATGAAGACGATACCAACGTGTCGTTTTTCAGAAAGCATGAAGGTGGTTCATGGTGAGAGATGAGATGGTAAAATAGTTTTTTTTCTTAGAAAGTTGAAAAAAATGAAGAGTAGTAAGACACAGTCTCTTTTTTTCGAAACTGAGTAGGAGGGTCGTTTTGAGATGAGCTGGAAAATATTTTCTGAGAGATTTGAAAAAAAAATTTTAAAAATAAAAATATATATATTATATAATATATATTATAAATACTTTTTGTTGTTCATATTTATCATGTCTTCAGACATGATAAAAATGAACGACATCTCTCTTTTTCTCTTTGAAACCTCTTTCAACCTATCTCGTCCTGTTTCTCAAGTAACATTCCTTTCCTGAAAAGCTAATTTCTTTAGAAACCTAAGACAACTCTTTTCCTGAAAAGCTAATTTCTTTAGACACCTAAGACAACAGGTAGAGACATACTTCGAACCAAAAAGAGAGTAGAGATCCTTTTGAATAATGTCAAATAGACAAAAACACGAGTAGCCATTTCAGTTCTATGCTTTTTCCTAGGGACGATCCACGAAAGGGTCCTCTTTTGTTCACGACCCGTGGTTCACCCATGAATGAAACACGTAGGCTCGAAACTTTCTAACATCTCTACCTCCACGGTGCAGTTTGAAAGGAAGGTGACCCACCCATCACCCCAGCTATGAAATGAAACGTCAAAACAGTGCACACGTTCTAGAATAAGAACCCTTGTAGACATTTGGGGGCTCTACAGCACAGACTCAACAGAAACAAAACGATAAAAACTTTCATAGATCCCAGAGAGTGGATGTGCTTAAAAATAAGGTCATGTCTCGTCGATCAAATCAGCTGTAAATAAATGTCTAAGAGCTGTGAAGAATGGATGGTTTACCTTCACAAAAGCTCTTTCTAGGAGGGAAAAGTGTGTATCCAAGCAGAATACACAGCACAGACTGATGTTAAGTCGAAACTGGAGTGATTTCAATACACAAGTATGAATTCGTTCTAATAACCCTTTAGATAGGTCTTGTTTGACTCATCGAGTCGAGGGGGAAAACATTGACGTGTTGCCTTTCCAACAGCCCACACTGTTCTGAACAGAAACGTAGAATGCTTTTATAGATAAAAGAATTGAAAGTGAAAGTAAAAAAACGAAATCAGATCGGCTGGGAAAGTTTCTGAGCCGAGAAAAAATTCTGAGTCAGAAAAAAAAACTCTTCCTTTTTCTTTCTTAATTTGATGTCTTCACTTTTTGACATTCTACAAGGTCAAAAGAGTGAAGACATCAAATTAATAAAGAAAAAGGAAGAGGTTTTTTTTTTTTTTTTTTTTTTTTTTTTTTTTTTTTTTTTTTTTTTCCTGACTCAGAATTTTTTCTCGGCTTAGAAATTTTCCCAGCCGATCTGATTTCGTTTTTTTACTTTCACTTTCAATTCTTTTATCTATAAAAGCATTCTACGTTTTTGTTCAGAACAGTGTGGGCTGTTGAAAAGGTAACATGTCTCCCTCTCTCTTTACCCAAATCTGGAACCCATGATGATCTTAAGAAGAATTCTTTAAGAATCTCTTACAATTCCTGAATCTTAGACTAGCTGAATGTTTCTTTTTCGTATTTCGAAGCTATTGATGGATCAAAGAAGAAGATTTCAATGGAATGACTTCATCGTTCTAGGATAGAATATTTTTTCGAAATCTCTTCCTACTTTCGTCTACACAGAAATACTTTCAACAAAAGTTAGGTCCTCTTTTACATTTCCTTTTTAAATAGTTGTTCAAAGGGATTTTCGTTCTGCTGATTCAGGTTTCCCGCGCTTCACGCTACCCATCCTCACCCATTCCTAAAGGATCTCAGAGAAAATTGAAAGGGAGATCGCGAAAAAAAGAAATACCCTCCAGTGAACACAGTTCCAACGACAGTGGATAGATTTTTTCGGTTCTTCCAGATATATCCCCGGTGACCGATAGGTTGTTCAGCCACATGGGTGTCACGAAAAGGCACACCATGCCTGTTTCCCTCCCTAAAATATTTCTTCGGAAAAGGGAAAGTTTTTTCCCACCCCTTTGGAGATTCCTTTTCCGAATCGATACCCAAACCCATCGGCCAGAAAAATAAATTTTTTTAAGAACTTGCCGTTTCTGAAATATATTACAAATATACGTATTCATTCTAATATTGTTAACAAATTGGATGAACTAGTCTGTAAACTCTAAATTTCTTAAGTGATTCCAACAACATGAGACTTTAGTGTTATTTCATCAATCTTTTAAATACTATTTGTGTCTCGTCAAATCCTTTTTATTTGAGATGGATCATTGCTAAACAAAATGGTTGAAATAGCATGATAAGAAGGAAACGAAACACGTGTTAGCAAATATTTACGTGACATAAATATTATCTAATTATTTCCACGGATCCAGCTAACTCAAACTGCCTATATATAAATTGTTTTGGGGAGTTAAACTCATCTTGTCATAGGCTTTAGCTAAATACACAATGTATTAGAAATTCCTTAGAAACTTTAAACAATATAGTTGTAAGAGGTTAGAAGAAAGAAATAATAATACGGTTCTTCCAAGCTACTTTACGTTGGGCTGTTGGAAAGGCAACACGTCAATGTTTTCCCCCTCGACTCGATGAGTCAAACAAGACCTATCTAAAGGGTTATTAGAACGAATTCATACTTGTGTATTGAAATCACTCCAGTTTCGACTTAACATCAGTCTGTGCTGTGTATTCTGCTTGGATACACACTTTTCCCTCCTAGAAAGAGCTTTTGTGAAGGTAAACCATCCATTCTTCACAGCTCTTAGACATTTATTTACAGCTGATTTGATCGACGAGACATCATCTTATTTTTAAGCACATCCACTCTCTGGGATCTATGAAAGTTTTTATCGTTTTCTTTCTGTTGAGTCTGTGCTGTAGAGCCCCCAAATGTCTACAAGGGTTCTTATTCTAGAACGTGTGCACTGTTTTGATGTTTCATTTCATAGCTGGGGTGATGGGTGGGTCACCTTCCTTTCAAACTGCACCGTGGAGGTAGAGATGTTAGAAAGTTTCGAGCCTACGTGTTTCATTCATGGGTGAACCACGGGTCGTGAACAAAAGAGGACCCTTTCGTGGATCGTCCCTAGGAAAAAGCATAGAACTGAAATGGCTACTCGTGTTTTTGTCTATTTGACATTATTCAAAAGGATCTCTACTCTCTTTTTGGTTCGAAGTATGTCTCTACCTGTTGTCTTAGGTGTCTAAAGAAATTAGCTTTTCAGGAAAAGAGTTGTCTTAGGTTTCTAAAGAAATTAGCTTTTCAGGAAAGGAATGTTACTTGAGAAACAGGACGAGATAGGTTGAAAGAGGTTTCAAAGAGAAAAAGAGAGATGTCGTTCATTTATATCATGTCTGAAGACATGATAAAAATGAACAACAAAAAGTATTTATAATATATATTATATAATATATATATTTTTTATTTTTAAAATTTTTTTTTCAAATCTCTCAGAAAATATTTTCCAGCTCATCTCAAAATGACCCTCCTACTCAGTTTCGAAAAAAAGAGACTGTGTCTTACTACTCTTCATTTTTTTCAACTTTCTAAGAAAAAAAACTATTTTACCATCTCATCTCTCACCATGAACCACCTTCATGCTTTCTGAAAAACGACACGTTGGTATCGTCTTCATGGGTGTTTCTCTGAGGTCCTTTAAAAATGGTTTCATAATCCACTCGACAGGATTTGTCAAAGTATTCCGAGCTTCACTTCAGAGGGCGTGCACTGCTAAACATACCTGATTTCAGGGAAAAGAGTTCCACGAGTCGTTGGAGGAGATATCCAAAAAAATATAACGTGGTTGTGAGTCAAAATAAATGAACTCTTTTCACTTGAGCTATCACGAGATTTCAGCGACCACGAGAGGGTGGAGATGACTATCTCGTAAGAGAAGAAATCTAACCGTCCCACCACACCTACACAAACACACATGTTTTTTTAAAAGAATCATGCTTTTAGAAACTCATTTCAACTTTGAATAGGAAAATCGTGTTTTTAAGAGAGGGTCTCATCTAAAACGTAGAGTAAAACATATGAATCATGCCGGGTATAGATAGCCCTAAAACTAGGCATTGAAATTTTTTAATAGATTCATGATCAACAAAAAATAATACAACGTCTTACTTGCAACTATTTAAAAGAATCCTTTGAACCTATACTTGAAAAAGAAATGAAGAAATATCCAGCTAGCTCTTCTAAAGTACAGAAAGGTTAAGCGATTCTCAAAAAATTCTTCTTTGGAACATCTTGGATTCCCGATTAATGTAGAGAGGGAGATGTGTTGCCTTTTCAACAGCCCACAGTGTTTTGAACAGAAACTCGAAATACTTTTATAGAAAAGAGAAGAGTTGAAAGTGAAAGTCGAAAAACGAAATGAGATCGGCTGGGAAAATATTTTCAGAGCTCAGAAAAAAATTCTGAGATGTAAAAAAAAAAACAATCTTTTTGTTAATTTTTATCATGTCTTCTAGACATGATAAAAATTAACTCACCCCCTTTTGTATGGGAATGTTGTTTCCCACTTTCTAAAAATAGACCATGACTCATCCAATCTTTTCTTGGAATTCTATTCTTTAGAAAGAATGAGTCATGGTCTATTTTTAGAATGTGGCAGACAACATTCCCAGACAAAAAGAGAAGGGAGTTAATTTTTATCATGTCTAGAAGACATGATAAAAATTAACAAAAAGATTTTTTTTTTTTTTTACATCTCAGAATTTTTTTTCTGAGCTCTGAGAAATTTTTCCTAGCCGATCCCATTTCGTTTTTCGACTTTCACTTTCAACTCTTCACTTTTCTATAAAAGCATTCCACGTTTCTGTTCAGAACAGTGCGGGCTGTTGATGAGGCAACATGTCTCTCTCTACCCAAATCTGGAACCCTAGTCACGAGAGAATATGAGACTAGAAAAAATAGTTTAGCTTATTGATTTAAAAAATGTCCCATGCTAGAACTCAGAATTATAATCAGAGCGGGGCTTTCCAGTATCCAGTGCCAAGATTTGCCATGGTGACATGTTCCCAAATTCATAAATTCTTCAATTATAGTCCTTTTCTTTGACAAATGGCTAAGAAATTCTTAAAGAATATCATGAGATTGGGTAAAGAGAGAGACTGGAGAAGATATCCAAAACACATCTCGTGGAGATGACTATCTCGTAAGAAAGAAAGCCAACCGTCCCACCACACCTACACACACATGTTTTTTTTAAAGGATCAAGCTTTTGGAAACTCATTTCAACTTTGAATAGGAAAATCATGTTTTTAAGAGAGGGTCTCATCTAAAACGTAGAGTAAAACATATGAATCTGAGCTGAATTGTTTTCAGCTGTCAGACATTTTTTTCCAACAGCCGACTCGATCGTTCAAATGACACCGTGGAAGTTGGAGAGAGGTCATGTCGATTTGGAGGACGGTAAAGCATTTGAGGGCTATTTGCCTTAAGAAATGCCTTCGTGGAGGACTTTGGAAGGGAAACTGGCTCGTATTCACGTTACACATGGGGAAAAACCACGAAAAAAAACACCCATGCAACCAGCTTGAAAGTCAGTCGTTCACGTTTTACAAAATATGAAATGGATTTTATAAAAACATATTGGGATTGTATTCAAAATTGGATCATTCTGTTGTTTTATCAGAATATGCCAGTATACGATTGAACAATTCTATTGAATAACATGATCTTGCCTTCTTGAAAGTCATTTGTTAACGTTTCACAAAATATATATCAGTATACGATGGAACCATCATGATCCGTTATTCTGACTGATGGAGTCAGCTGTGGATCATGGGATCTTTTGCCTTGTTGAAAAGGATTTGTTAAAGTTTCAGAAAATATACAAAATATATATCAGTATACGATTGAAAAAAATCATGATCCGTTATCCTGACTGATGGAGTCAGCTGTGGATCACAGGATTTTGCCTTGTTGAAAACAATTTGTTAAAGTTCCACAAAATATATCAGTATACAATGGAACTATCGTGATCCGTTAATTCTGACAACTCTAGTCAGCTGTGGATCACCAAATCTTGCCTTCTTGAAAGTCATTTGTTAAAGAAGTTTCACAAAATATATCAGTATAGAATGGAACAATCGTGATCCGTTAATCCTGACTGATTGAGTCAGTTCTGGATCACGAGATCTTGCCTTCTTGAAAGTCATTTGTTAAAATTTCACAAAATATATCAGTATACGATTGATAAAATCGTGATCCGTTAATCCTGACTAGTCTATCCAACTGTGGATCACGAGATCTTGCCTTGTTAAAGTTTCACAAAATATATCAGTATACGAGGGAACCATCGTGATCCGTTAATCCTGACTGCTCTAGCCAGCTATGGATCACGAGATCTTGCCCTGTTGAAAGGGATTTGTTAAAGTTTCACAAAATATATCAGTATACGATTGATAAAATCGTGATCCGTTTTTCCTGACTAATGGAGTCAGCTGTGGATCACGAGATCTTGGCTTCTTGAAAGGAATTTGTTAAAGTTTCACAAAATATATCAGTATACGAGGGAACCATCGTGATCCGTTGATCCTGACTGCTCTAGCCAGCTATGGATCACGAGATCTTGCCCTGTTGAAAGGGATTTGTTAAAGTTTCACAAAATATATCAGTATACGATTGATAAAATCGTGATCCGTTTTTCCTGACTAATGGAGTCAGCTGTGGATCACGAGATCTTGGCTTCTTGAAAGGAATTTGTTAAAGTTTCACAAAATATATCAGTATAGGATGGAACAATCGTGATCCGATTACACTGACGAGTCTAGCCAGCTGTGGATCACGAGATCTTGGCTTCTTGAAAGGAATTTGTTAAAGTTTCACAAAATATATCAGTATAGGATGGAACAATCGTGATCCGATTACACTGACGTATCTAGCCAGCTGTGGATCACGAGATCTTGGCTTCTTGAAAGGAATTTGTTAAAATTTCACAAAATATATCAGTATAGGATGGAACAATCGTGATCCGATTACACTGACGGGTCTAGCCAGCTGTGGATCACATGATCTTGGCTTCTTGAAAGGAATTTGTTAAAGTTTCACAAAATATATCAGTATATGAAATAATAGCATGTTTTCTATAAAAACAGCTATTGAGTAAAACATTTCTAGCCTTGAAAAGCAAAAACAGTAGCACGGGGAAAAATATTACCCTACCTCAAAGTATTGAAAGGAAATAAGAATACATTTCTATAAAATGGGTGACTCAATAAATATTTGTAGTCTATGAAATACAAAAGAGTAAGAAAAAAATGTTCACATACCTTCACAGAAGCTCTTCCCAGGAGAGTGAGAAGCGTGTATCCACGTTGAGTGCACAGCACAGACTGATCTGAAACTGAAACGCAAGTGGTTTAAATACATTAACGAGTTGCTTCTAGAAACCGACTGGGAAAAATTCTCAGAGCTCTGGAAAAATTTTAAAACATAAAAAAAAAAAAAAAAAAAAAAAAAAAAAAACCTTCCTTTTTTCTTTCTTAATTTGATGTCTTCACTTTTTTTATTTCTACAAGGTCAAAAATGAAGACATCAAATTAAGAAAGAAAAAGGAAGTATTTTTTTTTTTTTTTTAATCTTTTTTTCAGCTTTGAAAATTTTCTTCCCAGTCGTTAACATTTCGTTTTTGGACTTTTACTTTCAATTCTTGGACCCATGATGTTCTTTTCTTGATGTTCTTGTAGTATATTTCTATACAAATTCACTCCTTTTCCCCAAAAAAGATATCTTTTTTTTATTTTTTTTTACCTTCCAATTTGTATAGCTATATACTGAAAACAGGCATTAAAGTCAGTTTGTAGTATATTCCTATACAAATTCACTTAATTTCCCGAAAAAAAAAAGATGTCTTTTTTTTTATTTTTTTTTACCTTCCAATTTGTATAGTTATATACTGAAAACAGGCATTAAAGTCCGTTTGTAGTATATTCCTATACAAATTCACTTAATTTCCCGAAAAAAAAAGTTATATACTGAAAACAGGCTTTAAGGTCCGTTTGTAGTATATTCCTATACAAATTCACTGCCTTCCCCCCCGAAAAAAAATGTCTTTTTTTTTAATTTTTTTTTTACCTTCCAATTTGTATAGCTATATGCTGAAAACAGGCTTTAAAGTGCGTTTGTAGTATATTCCTATACAAATTCACTGCCTTCCCCCCCGAAAAAAAAGATGTCTTTTTTTTTCTTTTTTTTTACCTTCCAATTTGTATAGCTATATACTGAAAACAGGCCTTAAATTCCGTTTGTAGTATATTCCTATACAAATTTACTCCCTTTTCCCCAAAAAGATGTCTTTTTTTTAATTTTACCTTCAAATTTGTATAACTACATACTGAGAACAGGCGTTCAAGTCCGTTTGTAGTATATTGGTATACATGGTCTATTTTTAGAAACAGTGAGACAACATTCCCACACAAAAGGGGGTAGGGTTAATTTTTATCATGTCTAGAAGACATGATAAAAATTAACAAAAAGTTTTTTTTTTTTTTTTTTTTTTTTTTTTTTTTTTTTTTTAACATCTCAATTTTTTTTTTCTGAGCTTTGAAAAATTTTTCCCAGTCGGCAACCAAGTGAAAATTCTACAGCCAAGACGATTGGCCTTTTACTTTCACTTTCAACACTTTTCTATAAAAGTATTCTACGTTTTCTGTTCAGAACTGTGCGGGCTGTCCAAGGTGCAGCATACTTTTTCTCTCTCTACTGCATCTGGACCCAGGACCACTCTTCTAGAAAGAGCTTTTCTGAACACAAGCTTTTTTCCAATTTTTGACTTCTCACAGAATAGAAATCATTCCACCTTTTAGGGGAAAATGTTTCCCATTTGAAAAGCTAGGACCCCTCGTTTGGATTTCATCAGCAACCGTTTATCAGGGTCTAGCGAAATTGGATGATCCATCCATAAATCAGAATTTCCCATCCGTGGTTTTTATGCATCAAGATTTCAACATAGTTTAAGAAAAATCCTTCAATCCTATTTGAAAGGAGATGACATGATATTGAAAGACATTTTCCCATAACGGACATTGAAAGACATTGAAAGACATTTTCCCATGACGAAATCTCTCTATCCCACACCTTCTTCTAAAGTGAAGTTAAAGAGATTTTTTATACCGGGTTTTCAATTTTCACCTCAAATCATACCGTTGTCAACGTGTGACACACAAACCGTGACATAAATTTCAGTTTCCATGACAGCTAACACGCTTGAGCTTTAAACATGTATGAAAGAATTTATTTTTAATCCATTTCAGCGATTGAGTGGGCTGGGGAAAAAAAAGGCCCTTTCTATGACAGCTAACACGCTTGAGCTTTAAAAATGTATCAAAGAATTTGTTTTTAATCCATTTCAGCGATTGAGTGGGCTGGGGAAAAAAAGGCGCTTTCTATGACAGCTAACACGCTTGAGCTTTAAAAATGTATCAAAGAATTTGTTTTTAATCGATTTCAGCGATTGAGTGGGCTGTGGAAAGAAAAAGCTCTTTCCATGATACCTAACACTCTTGAGCTTTAAAAATGTATGAAAGTATTTATTTTTAATCCATTTCAGCGATTGAGTCTGCTGGGAAACATTTTCTTAGAGCTCAGGGAAAAAAAAGGCTCTTTCCATGACACCTAACACTCTTGAGCTTTAAAAATGTATGAAACAAATTATTTTAAATCCATTTCAGCGATTGAGTGGGCTCGGAAAATTTTCTTAGAGCTCAGGGAATGTGTGTCCAGGTTGAATGCACAGCACACACGGATGGGTAGTCGAAACTCGAGTAGCTTAAATAAATATACGAAATTTGGGTCATCGAGTGGACTAGGAAAAATTTTCAGAGTTCTGGAAATAATTCTGAGTTCAAGCATGGGACATGAGAACAGAAATGTATTACAATCATCATGTCATCATTGTTTTCGAAAGCCAAAAGAATTCCTCATGAAAGAACATCTTTTTTTCCTGGTTGTGGGATGGAGTAGAGTTGCTGCATCTTGAACAACCCACACTGATCTGAACAGAAATATGAAATGTTTTTATAGATATAAGAAATGAACTGAAAGTAAAAATGAAATTGTATTGGCTGGAAATATTTCTTGGCTGTTGAATGGGAAAAATATTTCCAAAGCTGAAAAAAAAAAAAAAAAAAAAAAAATACTCTTTCTTTTTTTCTATTAAATTGATGTCTTCACTTTGTTTACTTTGGAATGGAGAAACCCAAAGACTATGACTCATCCTTTCTAAAACATATAATTCCTAGAATGAGTCATGGTCTATTTTTAGAAACAGGGACACAACATTCCCACACAAAAGGGGGGTAGGGTTAATTTTTATCATGTCTAAAAGACATGATAAAAATTAACAAAAAGATTGTTTGTTTTTCTTTTTTTTTTTTTTTTTTTTACATCTCAAATTTTTTTTTCTGAGCTTTGAAAAATTTTTCCCAGTCGGCAACCAAGTGAAAATTCTACAGCCAAGACGATTTGGCTTTTACTTTCACTTTCATCGCTTTTCTATAAAAGTATTCCACGTTTTCTATTCAGAACCGTGCGGGCTATCCAAGGTGCAACATGCTTTTTCTCTTTCTCTATCTCATCTGGACCTAGGACCACTCTTCTAGAAAGAGCTTCTGTGAACACAAGTTTCTTTCCACTTTTTAATGTCTCACAGAATAGAAATCATTAATACGTTTAGGGGAAAATGTTTCCTGTTTGAAAAGCTAGGGTTTTCGTTTGGATTTCATCAGCAACCGTTTATCAGGTTCTAGCGAAATTGGATGATCCATCCATGGATCAGAATTTCCCATCTGTAATTTGGATGGATCAAGATTTCAACATAGTTTAAGAAAAATCCTTCAATCCTATTTGAAAGGAGATGTCATGATATTGAAAGACATTTTTCCATGACGAACATTGAAAGACATTTTTCCATGACGAAATCTCTCTATCCCACAGCTTCTTCTAAAGTGAACTTAAAGAGATTTTTCATACCGGGTTTTAAATTTTCACCTCAAACCATACCGTTGACGACGTGTGAGACACAAACCATGACATAAATTTCAGTTTCTATGACAGCTAACACGCTTGAGCTTTAAAAATGTATGAAAGAATTTGTTTTTAATCCATTTCAGCTATTGAGTGGGCTGGGGGAAAAAAAGGCCCTTTTCATGAGAGCTAACATGCTTGAGCTTTAAAAATATAGGAACGAATTTATTTTTAATCCACTTCAGCGATTGAGTCTGCTGGGAAACATTTTCTTAGACCTCAGGGAAAAAAAGATTCTTTCCATGACAGCTAACACGCTTGAGCTTTAAAACTGTATGAAACAATTTGTTTTTAATCCATTTCAGCGATTGAGTGGGCTGGGAAACATTTTCTTAGAGCTCAGGGAATGTGTCTCCAGGTTGAATGCACAGCACACACGGATGGGAAGTCGAAATTCGAGTGGTTTAAAAAATAAATATACGAAATTTGGTTCATCGAGCTGACTAGGAAAAATTCTCAGAGTTCTGGAAATAATTCTGAGTTCAATCATGGGACATGAGAACACAAATGTATTACAATCATCATGTCATCATTGTTTTCGAAAGCCAAAAAAATTCCTCATGAAAGAACATCTTTTTTTCGTGGTTGTGGGATGGAGTAGAGATGTTGCATCTTGAACAACCCACACTGATCTGAACTGAAATATGAAATGTTTTTATAGATATAAGAAATGAACTGAAAGTGAAAGTAAAAATGAAATTGTATTGGCTGGAAATATTTCTTGGCTGTTGATTGGGAAAAATATTTCCAAAGCTAAAAAAAAAAAAAAAACTCTTTCTTTTTTTCTATTAATTTGATGTCTTCACTTTGTTTACTTTGGAATGACCTAGAATGAGTCATGGTCAATTTTTCGAAACAGGGAGAAAACATTCTCACATAAAAGGGGGGTAGGGTTAATTTTTATCATGTCTAGAAGACATGATAAAAATTAACAAAAAGTTTTTTTTTTTTTTTTTTTTTTTTTTTTTTTTTTTTTTTTTTTTACATCTCAGATTTTTTTTCTGAGCTCTGAAAATTTTTTCCCAGTCGGCAACCAAGTGAAAATTTTCCAATCGGCTTTTACTTTCACTTTCAACTCTTTTCTATAAAAGTATTCCACTTTTTCTGTTCAGAACCGTGTGGGCTCTCCATGGTGCAACATGCTTGTTCTCTCTCTACCGCATCTGCAGCTCTATGACAGCTAACATGCTTGAGCTTTAAAAATGTATGAAAGAAGTTATTTTTAATCCATTTCAGCGATTGAGTGGGCTGGAGAAAAAAAAGGCCCTTTCCATGACAGCTAACACTCTTGAGGTTTAAAAATGTGTGAATGAATTTATTTTTAATCCATTTCAGCGATTGAGTCTGTTGGGAAACATTTTCTTAGAGCTCAGGGGAAAAAAAGGCTCTTTCCATGAGAACTAACACGCTTAAGCTTTAAAAATGTATGAAAGAATTTATTTTTAATCCATTTCAGCGATTGAGTCTGCTGGGAAACATTTTCTTAGAGCTCAGGGGAAAAAAGGCTCTTTCCATGACAGGTAACACGCTTGAGGTTTAAAAAATGTATGAAAGAATTTATTTTTAATCCATTTCAGCGATTGAGTCTGCTGGGAAACATTTTCTTAGAGCTCAGGCGAAAAAAAGGCTCTTTCCATGACAGCTAACACGCTTAAGCTTTAAAAATATATGAAAGAATTTACTTTTAATCCATTTCAGCGATTGAGTGGACTGGGTAACATTTTCTTAGAGCTCAGGGGGAAAAAAGGCTCTTTCCATGAGAACTAACACGCTTAAGCTTTAAAAATATAGGAACAAATTTATTTTTAATCCATTTCAGCGATTGAGTCTACTGGGAAACATTTTCTTAGAGCTCAGGGGAAAAAAAGGCTCTTTCCATGACAGCTAACACTCTTGAGCTTTAAAAATATAGGAACAAATTTATTTTTAATCCATTTCAGCAATTGAGTCTGCTGGGAAACATTTTCTTAGAGCTCAGGGAAAAAAAAGGTTCTTTCCATGACACCTAACACTCTTGAGCTTTAAAAATGTATGAAAGAATTTATTTTAATCCATTTCAGGGATTGAGTCTACTGGGAAACATTTTCTTAGAGCTCAGGGAATGTGTCTCCAGGTTGAATGCACAGCACACACGGATGGGAAGTCGAAACACGAGTGGCTTAAAAAATATATATACGAAAGTTGGGTTATCGAGCTGACTAGGAAATTTTTCAGAGTTCTGGAAATAATTCTGAGTTCAAGCATGGGACATGAGAACCGAAATATATTACAATCATCATGTCATCATTGTTTTCGAACGCCAAAAGAACATCTCATGAAAGAACATCTTTTTTTCCTGGTTGTGGGATGGAGTAGAGTTGCTGCATCTTGAACAACCGACACTGATCTGAACAGAAAAATGAAATGTTCTTATAGATATAAGAAATGAATTGAAAGTGAAAGTAAAAATGAAATTGTATTGGCTGGAAATATTTCTTGGCTGTTGAATTGGAAAAATATTTCCAGAGCTATTAAAAAAAAAAAAAAAAAAAAAAAAAAACTCTTCCTTTTTTTTCTATTAATTTGATGTCTTCACTTTGTTTACTTTGGAATGGAGAAACCCAAATACTTTTTAAAACGTATCCTTTTTAAAAACTTATCTTATCTTATAAACTTTAAACTCATCCTTTTTAAAACATATAATTCCTAGAATGAGTCATGGTCTATTTTTAGAAACAGTGAGACAACATTCCCACACAAAAGGGGGTAGGGTTAATTTTTATCATGTCTAGAAGACATGATAAAAATTAACAAAAAGGTTTTTTTTTTTTTTTTTTTTTTTTTTTTTTTTAATCTCAGAATTTTTTTTCTGAGCTCTGAAAATTTTTTCCCAGTCGGTAACCAATTGAAAAATTTACAATCGGCTTTTACTTTCACTTTCAACTCTTTTCTATAAAAGCATTCCACGTTTTCTGTTCAGAACCGTGCGGGCTCTCCATGGTGCAACATGCTTTTTTCTCTCTCTACCTCATCTGCAGCTAGGGTGTTTTTCCTTCTTCAAGAAGTGGAATTTTTTGGGAATACCTTACAATTTCACGAGCTAGCTGTTTCTTATATTTCGAGGAGATTTCAATGAAATTGTTTATAGATGTCATCTATTGCAGATGGGGAAAAAGTCTATACTAGATCGCTGGAGACATCTCATCCAGATAGGTCACGTTATATGTTTTCCCACACCTAAATAAACTGGACATGAGCCATCCTTTTGTTTTCTCATCCAACAAAGATAGACACTGCAGACCGTTTTGGGTTTTCACTCTTCGCGAACCGAGACGAGCCGCAGCCACACTTTGCGTTTTCTCTGAGCGCAATAATGGATTACGTGATCTGCCATTTTGTTTCCCATCTCACCCAGATAGGTCATGTTGTATTTTGTTTCATGCACCTAGCCAATTTTGGACATGAGCCATCCTTTTTTTTTTTTTTTTTTTTTTTTTTTTTTGTCTATCGAACCAAGATAGACTCTGGAGACAATTTTGTTTCTCAACGGAAAAGTAAATTTTCTGAATGGGTACCGGTGTTCGAATACTTTTGTGGCCGACTGTACATGATGCTGTACTGTAACGCTGAAACTAATCAAAAGAACACTAGACAATAACCTTTGGAAACAGTCACAGTGAAATTAGGAATATAATATATTTTAGCAGAGTTAGAATACGAGTCATTTCAAAACATTAAATCCAGCAAAACATTTCAATACATATTTACAAAGTTCTACAACCAAGAAAGTCTGGTTCAATACTACTATTATACATCACACTTACTTATCATTATACGACCCTAAACTATTATACTCCACATTAATAGAAAAAAAAATTATACAAGATATTTAATGGAATACTGTACATACACTGAAATAAAATGGCGAATACTACAAAATAACAATCAATATACAATGTGCTTATCAGAAAGTTGGTTCTGCGGCCACGAATATTTGTTAGAAACTGTTGAATTTTGCACCATACTAGAAACTGTTACAAAACATTTGCACACAATATTTCATGGTACTAGCCGAGAGCTCTATATATGTATTTACTATTATACCGCAAACTTAATTTGAAAAAATAACACAGCGCACTTACTACTTAACAGATCAATACACTAAGACAATATGTAAATTGAAATACACAGAATACAATACAAAAATTAAGTAAACACAATAAAATTTAAAGATTTATAATGAATAGAAGCGACACTGAAGTACAAACAGATAGACATTGATTGTAGTAATCTGCATCTAGGAGGTAAAATGTTCCAGCAAAGTTATTTTTGTACTGCACTAAACATGGCTGTCATGCATATACGTAACATAGGTACAATGGCATGCCATTAGTCTCTGAAATTGTCCTAATTTCACTAGTTGAATATTATCGTATATAGCAAGATACCAAATTTGTAAGGTAAGAATTATGAAAGCTACTGATCTTCTATAGTTGTTTGTATAGAATTGCCTGCTGTAGCTGCTGTTGACACCGCTTCTATTCAACAGAATTCACGAGCACAAATGTCCATTACTCGATGAATCTGATTAAATGCGAACTTACTTCTCTTGAGGGTGTCTGACCACCCGGACCAGTGTGCTTCAGAGGGTTTTTTTAAATGAAATGGTATCGTGAGAGAGCATTCGAAAGCAAAGTGATCCGGATCACCTAGTGTTCCACATCTACAACTGTCTGAAGTAGCTAATCTGAAGCGCCGTAAATAGCTTGGAAATGGTCCGTGTCCAGTAAAGAAATGTGTAAGATGAGAACTACTAGTGACCAGATTCAGACCAACTTTGGGGAAGAAACGAAATGTTCTGGGGTCTGTGGTGGAGTTGTTCCATCCCTGTTGCCAAATTTCTAACATTTTGAATTCGGTAATCTTTTTTAAATGGGAAACTGGTACTTTTAGGGATGTTACAGGCATATCCAAGTCGTTAGCTGCTAGCTTAGCAAGCCTATCCTTTCCAGCAATGCCTACATGCGCTGGAACCCAGCTCAAGTACGGTCATTGGGACTCGGGAATCTGAAGTAGAGCATCCCTAATAATGTGGACAGAATCCGCTTTGCTGTTGAGTTCTTTAATGGCCAGTAGGCTCGATGCTGAATCACTCAGTATTCTGACTGGTCCTTATAGATTTTGCTTAATATAATCTAATGCTGCCTTAATTGCTACAAGTTCCGCCTGAAATACACTATTGTAATCTGACAGCCTCTGTGACCAAGTGTAGCGGATAGTATTGCCTCGCATGACGCAGAAGCCGCTACCTGTGCGAAGCTTCGTTTTGGAACCATCCGTATAAAGACAAATTTCATGCCTAGCCGGAATTAAGGGCTCTATGGTGACTTTGTCATCATAATTTATGTCCGTCGGATGTCCCAGAGAACGAGGGGAATGATCATCGTAATCACGAGCGCGGTAATGGGTACCCCACAAGATAAAATCTTCCTTTATGCGTAGTATCCGTGCTTGTACAGCCTCCCTCTCCACGACAAGATCCAATGGTGGTAACCCAGCGAGCACCTGCAATGAATCTGTCGAGGTGGTCCTATAAGCTTTAGTAATCATGAGGAGTTGGAGACGCTGAATAGAATTGAGTTTCCTCCTCAGGTTTCCATTGAGATGAATACCCCATGCTGAAGACCCGTACAAAATCACCCTCGCTGTTATTGTGCGATACCAGATCTTCAACATGTCTGGTCTAATGCCCCAATACATGCCTGTAGTTCGTCTCATGTTATTGCTAAGAGATACTATTTTCTGGTGTATATTATGCAAATGTGGACTCTAGTTGAAGCGGTTGTCTATGATGACACCTAGATATTTCAACTGGGAAACAGTCCTAACTGGATGACCTAATAATCTTATAGTTGGATTCCGCTTCAGTGGACCTTTACGCCCTATGAGTAAAATGTTAGTTTTGGACGCTGAAATTTCCAATTTGTGATCGGCTGCCCATTGGGCAAAGAGGTTCAGTGCTCGCTGTACATTCTCCTGCAGTCTGTGTCTTCCAGTGACCAAAAGCAGAAAGTCGTCGGCAAATGCCTGGACTTTGACAGTCTCATCACCATTGTAAAGATCAAATATCGTGTTGGCAACCAGTTTCTATAAGACTGGGCCCAGGCATTAACCCTGGGGACAGCCAACGTCGTTGAAGTTGACCATTTGGCATTGTTATCTCTATTTGCCGATCAGACAAATAGCTGCGAAGAATCCTGAGGATTTCAATCGGGCACTGAATTCGGTCTAGACATTCGATCACACCTAAATTCCTAAATTTTAACTGAAGGAAAACAAAATTTCGTTTTGATTCCCCTCTAGAGGACAGCTTTCAAGTTATTAGTAATAGCTGAGGCCAGGCTGTTGCTCGTCTATTGTGAGAACAAATTTTTAATTTCTTGGGACGGGCACGTGCAAGATGCAGTCCAAGGTGTGAGAGAACTACGTAAATATTTTGAACTTTTTAAAAATATTTACGTGCATTTTGATGAAATTTTTAAAAGCTGGAGTTTATTTTCTTCGGGAGACTGATACTATTCTTAAAATTCTAAATCCTACAAGGCGGGCTGGATGATTATCATTTTTATAGCAATTAAACTAAGATACTTTGACATCTTAAAAACATTAAATTATATTATATTAACGTCAAAGAAAAATCAAAAGAAAAATCAAAAGAAAGACATTGCAAATGGGTTTAAAACTGGAGTTAAAATTTTTATTTTTAACAATTTTTATGGAAAACGTGTTATCTTTTACTAACGCAGCGTCTCAAGTATTGCAAAGAAAATCAGTCTCATCAATATCTAAAAGATGTTGCTATCAATATGTAAAATATGAGAAACAAGTTTGAATATATTATGAAAGAAGCTGAATTTGTTGCAAATAAATGGAGCACAGAAACTAAATTTGAGAATGAAAATAATAAACAAATAAATGAATAAATAAAATAAAGACAAAAAATTTTATGGTTTAATGTGAGGATAACAGGTTTGAAAATTCCGAAATATCTTTTAAAGTAAACGTTTTTTATGCTGCTGTCGCTTTTTTAAATACTCAGTTAACATATAGAATGACTGGAATAACAAAAATCGCAATAACGTTTTCCTTTTTTGTACCTAAAAATCTGCCATCATTACCAAATGCGGAAATTATTAATAATATTTCAAAAATACAGAAAACATATAAAGGAGACTTTACTAATGCACTGGAAGTAAACTGCTGTTATTTATAAATACTTCCAGATCAGAAATCCATTAAGGATTTAGTTAAATTAGCAGTGGTAAAATATTATGACATGGCAAGCAGTTATTCAGAAGTGTACAATTTATTTATATTGTGTGTACCATTACTTGTAACCACTGGCACGAGTGAGAGATTATTTTCAAAGTGTAACTTATAAAAACATATTTGAGAAACACTATGACACAAGATCGGTTGTCAAACCGTCTCTGGAGGTTAGGAGCAGAAAATTTTAATAAAGGAGTTTTGTCTTTATGATGAATTTTGGCCACCAGCGTTATAATTATACTTAATTATGAAAAACACATTAGAGAAGACCAGTATGGACGGAGAAAAATTAAAAGAAAACAAGGAAAAATTGACCATACATATTTTTAAAGAAAATCATGTATTCAACTAGGTTAGTGTACCAAAAAGTATTTTAAAAAGAGAGGGAAAAAAGTTTACCATATCATACCACAAAAAAATTTTACCACTTACCCTATTTTCTACGAAGATTGTATGTTCAAATAATTTTCTTTATGAAATTTATGATAAATATGTTTTATATTTAACAAATGTATCATTTACATTATAAAAGTTCTTATTTATTACTTGTATATGATTGCATAAGTCATGTTCACAGAGCAGAGAAAGTAAATCCCACTGCACTATATATTAGTGTAATTTCTTATTTGTATGTTTACCTATTATACTGTCTATCAGTTTATATCAGGGTTTCTTAAACGTTTTTCAATAGTGAGATTTTTTCGCGAGCCCCACAACTCCATAATATTTAAGAAAATTTTGTGGGACCCCATAAGCATTGCGCAAATCCGACACACGCGTGTGTAAAACTGTCAATTTTTTCACTTGTACTGTAATATACTATTCCAGTTTTAGGTCATTAGCTTTAATTTCTTATTTTAAGACATAGAACAATATGAAAATTTTAAATAAGTAACAAACGAAATGACAGCATCACGTGCAAAGTAAAATGAACGTTTCTATTATAAAAAGAATGTATCGAAGCGTTTTCCTTTTTTCTTTGTATGTATTGTCTTATCTTTATCTATTTTCAGATACATTGTGTAAAAATATTTGGTAATTGTAAAGTTATTATAATAAGCTAAAGAAATATCAAATCTGCCAAATTTTTTGGCTACCCACAGTTTAAGAAATGGTGGTTTATAGCATAACCAGTCATTTATTAGTTTGCTAAATTAAACCAAAAAATGTAGATTGGAGCAGATTTCATATGAAATATTTTTATATATTATTTATACTATATTTGTATGTAACACTTACTAGATTTTATTTAAAAACCTCCCCATAACTAGGCTTTTTTACTTTTTTTAATGCTATACTTTACATCGACATGTTCCGTTTTTTATATAGACATAATCATTTGTTATCAGTATGTATCTCAGTAAATGGAGGGAAAAAAATCTGTCTCTCACACTCACATGCACGCATACAAAATATCTTAAATAAACTGGTTAAAATTATCTGATGTCAAATATTACACCCAGATTAAAATAAATTCGCATTTTACAGTTGGTAAAGGGTGAATATTTGCCTTATTATTCTTCCTTCAAGTTACGTATCTTTCAACTGGTTCCCTAAAAACGTGCTTTTATTTTTTGACAATTATTCCAGATCTGATAAAAATCATCATCAAAACATTGGCTTCTGGAATACTTGAGTTTTTCAACTTTCCATTTCTTTTAAGCTCAGTTAGTTTATCAGGAGGGCCAGGAAAATGTTTTGCATAGGGGCCCAAGAGTTCTAGTTACGCCCCTGGCCCTTATCAACAAGTTTCTACCACCTCTAAAATTCTTCTTAAAAAATTTACAGACTGACATAAAAGACTCAAAATTCGTCTCAACAAATTGAATAATAAGTTTGCTAATCTCTATGCATCTCTAATTTAATAAAACTAGTGGTGTCAGATACATTGCTAATAGTACTAAAGTTTTTTAAAAGAAATTAATTATCTCTTTGCCCAGAAACTTAAACTAATTCTGAATATTGTTAATAATTTCGATTTTCAACATCAACACTGCAATTGGATGAATAATAACAACGAAAAAATTCTCAAGACATTAAATATGCTTAAAATAGAACACATTCAATGTTACGACTTTGAAAACCTTTATACCACTTTAACTTTAGAAGAAATTCATAGTAGCCTACTTACTCTCCCCCAATTTCTTTCCACAGATCCTTACAATAGTTACTCCAGATGAATGGAAATTTTTCCTCAACAGTATGTTTTTTAACACTGTCTTTAAACAAGTACAGTGAATTCCTATGGGCGGTAATTGCTCGACTGCAATCTGTGGACTCTTGCTTTTCACTCAATTTAAATTTATACTTAATGATGAAGAACACAAGTATTACCAACACATCTTTCGATATATTGAGGATGCTATTGCCCTTAAAAACTTCAACAAACTTGAAAATGCAAATATTTACCCTACCGGCCTCAAACTTAATACTACTCATGCAATACAAAATGATAAAGTTTATCTAGATCTTCAAATTCTAAATTACAATCTTATTAAAATATTTGACAAACGCAAAGATTTAAATTTTCATACATTCAAACTCACTAACTGGAATTCTAACATTCCTAAAAGGATCATTATTAATACTGTTAATTCACAACTTCTTAGAATTAAAATAATCTGTAATATCACAGACTTTCTCCAAGAAGAAGTACGCTACTTCATTAAAATCTTTAAAAGCAATCTTATTCCGAAAATAATCATTAAAAATTCCTTAAAAAAAAAAGCTGGCACTTACCTTTTATTTTAATTATTTGGATTGGGTATATGAAATTGTTTATCCAAATCCTGAAGGAAGGTAGATGATGGATGGCTAACTCAAATCATCTAATGTAAAAATGTAACATAGATTTTTAACACTGTATCAATTTTTTCCTCTCTTAAATTGGCACAGAACTTCAGTTAATTTATTAAAACTATTATTTAATATAACTTTTTTTCCGGCCAAATCTATCCTTTCGTTAATTTGAAATTTTCGTTTCGAACTCGAACGAATTTCGAATTTCGTTTCGAACTCGAACGAATTTCGAATTTCGTTTCGAACTCGCTTGTCAGCCCTCTAGAGCGAAGAATTACGACTTTTACTAAGAAACTGCTGATTTTTTCCAGTTTCAACCTGTTTTTGGGCCAGATTAGCCCTTTCTTAGATTTTCGCCATTTTGTTATGTTCTTAACTTTTTAAGCGAGTCTTAAATCTTTTTTTCTTTAACATTTTTTAGCTTTTTCTAACCCCTTTTAGCTTATATCATGTTGTAGTTATTACGGTAGGTTTTTACGCGATAACTTTTACTGCTTTAGTATTATATCATTGTTTGTACTTGGTGTAACATTTTTACTCTGGAACTGCAGTATCAAATGTACTTTTAAGCATTATCTATTTTTTAACTTTCACTGCATAACATTTGAGTTTGAGACCACGGAATTAATGCATATAAAAAAAAACGTTTTTGAAGAAGATGGATTTTCGGAGCGATCGCTGACCGTCTTATTACTATTTTCACTCAGCATCTAGATTTACTTGAATCGGCTGTAGTCTTTCCTAACTCTGCTTGCTTGCGTGAATCGAGATCCTGAGCCAAAACTAACAGGCGCGCCTTGTCTTGTCAAAGCCACATTTAACTTTCTTTAACTTTTGTGTTCCGTGAATCTGGCAAGGACAGGAAGTTTTCGGTTATTACGCGATCTGTGCATATTTGGGAGACTGAACAACTAATAAATTGTTTGTTTAAATCTTTTCCGGTCTTGGTATTACTTTACTGAAGGATTAGAAGAAGACAAAGTCTCCTAGCTGTCTTGATGGAGCTAAAATTAATCACTTGAGTGGTTAGGTTACGTATATTATTATTAAGACGCATAGAGGTTTTATATTTATCACGTATGGCATCGGAAAGTAACCAAATTATTCGAAACTTTCTTAGAATTTATTAACTTAGAATTTATGTCTTTTTTGGGAGAAGGTTTAAATAACTTTCTAATTGGAACTAACTTTACAAGATGCACTCACTCGGTGCTTACAATTCACCACCATTTGTGGTTAAATCATTTGAACAGAAAATAAAAATGCAAAAAATCGCAATAATTTAAGATGGCTAAACGACTGGCTCCTTATTTATCTAAGCAGCTAAATTGGCGACACACAGCAAATCCGAGCATAAACTACCAATATAATCTGAAAAGGGTGGCTAACCCCAACTAGAGAGCTATCTCAAACATGCAGCATAAACTCGGAACTAACTCCCCACGAAATCTTGAAACCGCAGCTTAAATACTGCTTCTGAGTGCACTTAGAGTTTTCATACTGCGACATTAAAATTTACATTTCGGCAAGAAGCTGAAATCAGGAGGCAAAGGAAAGTCAAACTAAAAATAATAGGTTGAAATAAAATAAGGTCTTTGCAAAACCACGAATGCCAAAAAATACTAAGACAACACTGGAAAACTTGGGGAGTTTTTCTTTAATTACTAGTGATGTGCTATTTGTCTTGAATTCGTTCAAAGAACCAATTCACTTTTTTGAGCGAGAAAACGCAGATTCGTCAAAAACGAGCGGTATCTCTTCGCGACCTAGGATTTACTCTAAAAATTTCGGTAAAATTTACATTGACTTAAAAAAAAACCCTACAGAATATATAGTAGTATAGTAATGTAAAAAATAGTTACTATTTATCTAAAATAAGTATAACTGTGTACATACTAAAACAGATATTGGCGTAAATAGCAAATCTAGCAGTGAAATTATTTAAACTAACATGCAATTAAATTTCAAGTAGTATATGGTATTTTGGTACAATAACTATTATCTTCTGTAACTCAATATCCTTCAATGATAATCTGAAAATATTTGGAAGTTTCATTTATCGTGAAAGAAAAAGTCGTCACATACATAAAACAGATAGACATACATCATTCTTTACTAGCTAATAACGTGTTTGGGGGACCTTAATTTCTGCTTATTCACTGAAAGCTCATAGTCAGATTTTTGGACCGAAGATACTACCTCCACAGTGTATGTAAGTTATCGGAAGCTAAAAATGATCAGTTTTAGAAAATGAAAGCTTCGGCTTGGAGAGTTGTACAAATAGTTTATGTGAATAAATGACGGATTATGGATGGCGTCTTTATGTTGCTTCACTAGCTCTTTTTTAGAAATAAAAATTAAACTTCTTTCTATTTAATTTTATTTTCGTAAAAAATCCCAGAAATTAAGTCTACCAAATATTCTCTGGACCTAGTTTTCTATCTAATATGAAACCATAGGAGATAATTTGAGTTCAATTCCCTCACCAGGATTTGAACTCTGAACCTCCCTACTGCTAGTTGGAAGTGCTTCCAATTACACCACGAAGACATGCAGTAAAAACGAATAAAATTTCTCCCACATAAAGTGCCATTGAGGAGGTGGGGACGCAGTCGCCAAATTCTGGTGATGACGAATTATCGTCAAACATATTTAGTTTGGACGCCATTATAAAGTTGTTAGGTTTGCTGCAGAAGGAAGCATTCAAAAATATGCAATGCCCTCACTGCCATTCAAACTCCGGACCTCCAAACCACTAGCTGGACGTGCTTCCAATTACACCGAGAAAGGAGGCAAGAACTGAGAAAATACCGTACAGTTCTTAAGAATGAAGTTTTAAAGTTACTTAGATGTGAAGTACAATTTAATAATTGCAACTAAAATTTTAAAATGATGGAAAGATATGTGGAATTGCAGATTTATTTGATATTTATGAAATAATATTAATGATAATAAAAACAGTTAAACTTCTTGAATAGAATCTCGTAAATTTTCGCTGTGATAAATTTGCTGCACTAACGGTACCCTATTAAATAATAATCTTGAATCTTTTCTGATTAAGATTTATTGCAATTGCGTAAGTGGGTAATATTTTTAATAAACACGGTGAAATCCTTACGCTTAAATTTAAAAGTTTTAGACTTTTCTAGTTAAAGTCATATCAATTTGTCCAAATCAAGTGTTTCATAAAAGAATTTCAGTTATTTAAGAGTAAGCTTAAATACTGCGTTTTCGCCCCTTTTTAGTCACTTAGCTTAGCCAGAACAGCCCCTGTTTGAGAAAGTGATTGTCTCTTTACAAAGGTTGTTTCTTAGCTACTAGTTGGTGTAAGGAAAACCTAAGAGTACAGAATTAGAATGCTTCGACTTGGCTGATTTAACAGTTTGAATTTTAAAATATTAGCAGGTTAGGCCAACTGCTGTTTTTCATTCGCAAACTAACGAAGTGTTTCGGTTGTACATTGTTTTTAATTATATCGCATTATATCATTCAAACATATTTTTAATTATTGTGTGTCTAATTGATGTAAATTCTTTAATTTGTGTAAACAATAGCTTGTCTTGATATAAATATATTCTACCGTAAAACCTTTGGTAAACATAAAACGCCCAAATAAAATTTTAAAATAGAACTACAATTTTTTTTAAGGTTATAATCTTATTAAATGCAATTTTGTAATTTATTTAAGGACCTAGATACTATTTAATAAAGCTCCATGAGTGGCCTCATTTCTTTGTTTTTGTTTTAAAACAGTATTGGCAAGAAAAAGCAACGTATTTAAAAATTTATAGAATTCTTCAAAGATTTCTAAATTCGAAATTCTCTTTCGAAAAAGGTGAAGGGAGAAAAATGGGCAATGAAGGAAAATGAGCTTAAAAAATATTTATTTTAAAATAAGCGTTATAGAGGATTTGATATATTTATTTAGTGATCTTCGATTGGCAGCTACTAGTGTTTTTACAGAACGCAAAGCAACCCATTGTTTCCTCATTCCCATTGTTTCTTCCATTTGAACATATTTTTCAGCACTTGCGGTGCTATTTTCTGAATTGCATTATTAATGTAGTTAGAAATGCAACAATATCTCTTATTCTTCTCGAAAGCAAATTTTCGGTGACATCCACTAACCCTGCAGTGGCTGTAATCAGAGCAAGCTTACACTTCTTATTTATTCATGAATGAATATGAAAGCTAAAACACTGGTAGTTCTTTCAGAATTAATTTCTCGGGGAATGGCTGGCTGCATAAGATCTTTCATAAATGCGATATTAATTCAAGAAAGTCTCCTTTAAGAAAATTCTCCATTTCACCTTCCTATCAGATAGACAGAGGTTGCTGTTTATATCATAATAAAACAACCAACCTACCTAATATCTAACTTGAATACGAATCCATTTCTTTCACAATACTTCTGATAAAAAATTTATCCTAAAAAACAAATAGCTCTCGAGTATTTAATGCACAAAATACCTAGCATAACCTCGTAGGCAGAACTCCGAATAAATACAAAATTCTATTGGCAATTTATGTGTAATATTATAGAAAAAGTTTAGATTTAACTTAAATTATTAAACAGGAAGATACTTAACCTTCTACATTAGAGAAACTTCTGCATTAGAGAACATTTTTAAGAGCGTGTGGCTATTAACTCCCGTAACATGTTTGTCCAGGATTTTTATTAAAATATATTCTTTCTTCTATGTTCTAATCTTTTTACACTTCGAAGATGGTACATGGTTTTCTGTTAACATATAAAACTGAAAAACATTAATGAATGAAACGAAAACAGTCCAAGAGCAGCTCTTGATAAGTGTCGCAAAAGCATAAAAGATAAATGTACATAAAAAGTGTGTTAAAGATAATTTGCCTTCCAGGCGTTCTCTAGCGAAGATAATTCCCACTGCCCTGCCGTTTGGCAAAGCATAAGGTTGTTTCAAATTTAATCTATTGCTAATAATTACAGATAGCATAGTTTTAATAAGCAATAAAAACAATTCTTCATAATTTATATTTTTATTTTGCTTTTCTAAATAATGTATCGAACTTATATAAATTAAAATACGTTTAATTTATATTATATCCAAATGATAATTTTTACCAACATTTACAAACATTTATGTAATTACCTAAAGTATCGGGTTACACTTGATCTTGTAATGCTATTTAATGTTTATAACCCTAACAGACGGGAAGTGAGTTATTTCTACGTCTGAGAACAACGACAGTCTTTAAAAGTGTACCATTTTTATTTAAACAGAAGTTGAAACATAAGAACATATTCTCCTGCTCCAACAACCACAACTCTTGTTGATGCAAGTAAATAGAATTGATGACAGGTGAGAGCAGGATTCGGACATCCGGGTGGTTTACACAGACTATTCGGGTGTTTTCCAAATCCCACAACTGTTCAGAACAACGCCCTCCCGATGTCCCATGAGAACCTCGGAAGATTCCCCTTCTTTCCCTGTGCTGCGCATCACTAAGCGGCGTGCCAAGCACAGAAAAATTTGAACGAAACTTTTGAAATAAGTAGAACAGTCAAATTTAAATTAAACTCTGAACAATTGCCAAAAACTATACAATTGAATACGCAACTAAAATCTGGGTCAATAACTTAACCGGCGCGTCAGATTTAAAGTATCGGAAGGGAAAGGCCACAAGACATGATGTTCCTGCCAGTTCTAACCACGCATTGTATACACGATGCCAGTTTCTATCTCAAATCCAAACCCTTCAGTTAAAATACACACAACTAATTTGCATTCTGGTGAGGAATAAGAAGAAAAGTTACATTAAAGACTGCAATTATAATAACTGGTTAATTAACTTGTTGCCTAGTTAGTTAACATGATACTTATTTAGTTAACATAATATCCTACAAAAATATTTATAAAGCCACATAATATGTAATCAGCACAGAATCATATTTTAACTATTTTTCTAATGGCTCATACTTTTATCCCAAAGGGGCGTTAGCTCAGAAGGATTATTAGTCTCGAAACGGCATTTTGCGTTGAATCACTAAAAGCGATGAATCACTTTTCAAATTGTTGCCGACAAATATTATCGCTCTGTATTATAATTAAAGAAATTCAATATTGAAGAATCTTCATGGATGCATGTATGTTTCTCGCATTGTGAGAAAACAACGGTACCTAGAGCCATCAATATAACGTAATCCTACACCCACGCATGAGCACCTGGAAGCCCGAAATTTGAATTTCGAATTTGTTTTATTATCTTACAATGTATTTCTCCGGGTTTCTTAGCATGCCTTCGTGGTGTAGTGGTCAGCACGCTCGACGCATATCCGAGAGGTCCGTGCTTCAAGTCCCGGCAAGGCCCCTGCTCATTTTTCATATCTCCTGCTTCGAAATAACCTAATGACTCAAAGATCTAGTTCACATTTTGTAAAACTTTAACGAATCTTTAATTAACAACTCAACGATTTGAAAGCGAGTAGTGGCCAAAAAACATATTTATCTCCAGTACGCGAGATTGTCTATCGGAAATTCTAAAGATGCTTTTTTAAATAGCTTGTGATATTGCTGTTGAATTGAATTTTATGTGGTTTAAGGGCGGTGAAGAACACGATATTTAATAAATAAAAATAACACACAGATCGTTAAGAAAACGCCCCTTTGGGCGTAATATAAAAGCTGAAAGCTTCCAAATTTTTAGCCCAAAGGACGTTAGCCCAGAAAGGCTATTAATTTCGCTTTTTATTTTTTAAATTTTTTATTTATTTTTTAATTTAAAAATTCTTTAATAATAAATGCTTTTTCGAAATACTAGACTGTAATCTGAAGACATCCTTACAATTTCCTTTTCTTTGCCTTTTTTTTGCCTGTTTTTATTTTTCCTTAATTATAAGTTGGAGTTTTTGAAATCAAGTAAAGGATTAAATTTAATAGATTTATAAAAATATTTTACCGGTAAGAAAAAAAAATATGTCCAGGTTACACAACTAATTAAAAAGTAATAGGAAATTTTACAGGAGAAATTTGTCTGAGATAAAACACTATTAATCGAAGGCAATGATAATCTACTATCTTTTGGCAGAATAAAATAACTAAGAAGGTGAGTTTAGAGAACTTTTATAACTTTTCAGACAGTTTAGAGGTTTAAGACGGTTTCAGCGGTTAGCTCTAAACCTTAACTCAAACCTCGTCTCTAATTTTTATATTTGAATATAGTATATGCATTACATAATAACTTTCTTTTGTTTTCATTTTTACGTCAATCCAATCCACAGTGAATTCAACCGCTTTGGATCACGTTTGCGTTTTGCATTGCTCAGCCAACATTCATGTTAAAATAATCATTGCTACGTCTGTTGCTCTTATGTATTTATTGCTTATAAATACGATAGAAAAACCATTGCACGTACAACCTCTTTGTGAAAGGAGCGAAACACAAACACATCATAGTACATCGAAGAGGCAGTCGATATTACCGTGTTTTCACTTCATTGGCGATACTCCGTTTTTAATTATTTTTCGTGTTGGAACCCCGTGGCCTTGACAAAGTGGTAGCATGTGGAGAGTTGCTTTCGAAGGATCGCGGCATTGCTTTTATCTGCTGCGAGGCAGTGACAAATGCTTCGGCTGTCCCGTGTTGTCTTGGCAACGCGGTAGCGTGGATGGATGGCCAATGCGTGCATGTGCACAGACGCTTTCTGTGTGAGAATCCACATTTGGCTCCATATTTGTTCGTTGGCGATTGGAAGACTTAAAGACAGTTTATCATTAATATGCGCATATTTATGCTGCAGCACTGGTTCACAACTGTGATTCGAGAGGCATATAAAGGGGTTTCACGAAAATAATACTGTACTGGGGGAATTTTAAATAGCTAACCTGAAAAATCACGAAATAATAAATTAACATATTTATTGCACTGTTAACAATTCGAAAATAAAAAAAGTAACTTCAATTGTCTTGATCACCTTAACCGCTTAGCGCTAGCTTAAGCCTATCAGTATGATTGATTTGAGCGTTTAGTTGCACGTTGACTAAATGCAGACGTTTAGTGTTAAACTAACTTTCTTTAGTGAAGTTCTTCCTCGTGTTATACTTAATAATTATTATACCGTAATTTTATTATGGATCGATGGTTAAAAATGGATCATTTAGATGAATCTGATAAAATACTGGAGAAGCAGTTACTTGATCATTTTTCAACTTCAGCGCCTGGTTTCAGAACAACACAAGGTGATAATGCTGAAAGCTGTAGTGAGTACCACCTTACCTGACTAAAAAAAAAACAGTTGGTGAATGCAGTGAGAATAAAAGGAATTAAAGGGAAAATATGATAGCGACTATTTACATATGGACTTTTATTTTACTGGAGAGAGTCAGAACTTGAACCTATTCGTTTAATCTGGAACGAAGTTCTTGCCAGTAGTTTAAAGCCATTACTTCTTGACACATAAGGATAAATCTGATCAGTATTTTAAAAGAAAATTAGCCCGTAACAGAAAGTGTACTATTACTTCTGTAAGTTTCAAAGAAAGATAATAAAATAGTCCTTGAAGCATCGTTTCGAATAAGTTGTAGAATTTCAAGACTTGGGCAAGCACATACAATGGTAGAAAATTGAATTGCACCACGTGCAAAAGAAATGGCAAAGTGGAGAAAAGGCAGCAAAGCAAATTCAAAACATACCAGTGCTTTGGAAACCAATATAAATAGAAGAAGCAATTTTTGATATCGTGAATGGTTGTTTTGGAAAAAAAATATGTACAAAATCAATGAAATGAAATTTTCTGGTCTTGTAGAGCGGGTAAGAAGGTCACCGAGAAAACTGAATGGACTCAATGCTGTATTTATAGACAAGTATTGGAATGTAAGCTCATTCCAGCGTAGTTATCTATTACTTTTAAGTGATGCTGTAAAAATTGTAAATTTTATATTATTGCATGCTACAAGCTACTGTCTATTCCATGCGCTTTATGAGAACTTTGCGAGAAGCCTTCATGTTTCTTTACTGCTTCATATAGAACTTAAATGGCTTCTTGTGGCAACATTTTGACACGCGTGCTTGAATTAAAGTCTAAAGGTCAAGCCCTTTTTATTGATTATCCATTTTATTTGTCCTCTTGCGTATTTGATATTCTTTGGCTGCAAAAGCTTGCATACTTTATAAGTTATTTCTCCCACTTTCCTAGCGTCCTTCGTGGTGTAACGGTAGCACGCTGGGCCGGTATTCCAGAGGTCCGTGGTTCGATTCAGGGCGAAGGCGGTTGTTAATTTTTCATCTTGCCTGGTTCCAATCAACCTAATGACTCTACAAGTGGCGCCCGAACTAAAAGGGTTGTAGATGATGATTCTCCGCACCCAGGATTCGGCGAGTAGGTCCCCTAAAACCCTAGTCGCCCTTTAAAAAGGGGAGTATATAAGGTATTTCTCCCACTTTCCTAGCGTCCTTCGTGGTGTAACGGTAGCACGCTGGGCCGGTATTCCAGAGGTCCATGGTTCGATTCCCGGCGAAGGCAGTTGTTAATTTTTCTTCTTTTCATCTCGCCTGGTTCCAATTAACCTAATGACTCTACAACTTAACTGACATCTTTCGTAAATTAAATGAGTTAAATTATTTGTTACAAAGCGCAGATGTCACCATTTTAAGTGTGCATGATAGACTTCAAGTCATGCTAAAAGAGTTCCAGTTTTCGATCCAACGTCTTCAAATGAATGAGGTTTGGTTCTTTCAGCAGCCTTTTATCAGAAAATTTAATTAAATTTTAATGAGAGCATTAAGGGAATATATATGGACATCTGAAACCTCTTCCGTTAATTTTTTATGACTATGATTCTAACAGATGCAATACATCCCTCTCAAACAACTGGATACATAGTCCTTTTCAAGGAAATATAAGTTTAGCGACCTCTCTAACTCTACAGGAAAACGAAAAACTCATTGAGTTATCTTGTGACAGTTCTCTAAAGGCTATTTTTAAAGATCACTCTTTAATTGACTTAAATGTTAAAAATGAATAGATTATTTTGTCAAAAAGACATTAAGATTTTATGAACCCCTTTGCAAATTATATCTGCGTGAGAAAGAATTTCTAACTTATGCTTATCTAATAGATAAATACAGAAACAGATTAAATGCAGAACCTGATCTAAAACTGAAACCGTCAAACATTGAGCAAGGCTTTGAATTTCTTTATTCTATCTGACAGCCAAAAATATCCCACTGAGAGATTTTTTTTCAGATTTAACGCATGTTGAACTAATAACCAATTAGTTTAGTCTAATATTAAACATTTTATCTCTACACTCCTCTGTAGTTTCTATAGTGAACTGTTCTATAGTCTGTTACTTACGAATAGGCACTTCAGAGTCCTTTATCCACCGGGTTTGCCTCGTAACCATAGTAACGACAATTACGGAAAATGATAGAATTGTCTAATTATTTTTCCACTTAATTCTCGTCTAGAGAGTTTCGCTTCGTGAAAAGCACATGAATGAAGACTGATTTGAACTACGTGGATAAACGTCTGAAACGACGTGGATTTTTTTCTTTTGCTAAGCTGGAGGATAAATATTTTTGTTTTCAAGAGGACCAAAGTTCGAAGTTTTCCGATTTCAGCATCTCTGATTACGATTATCAAGTTAGAAATTTTAACTATTGTTTCTTTTTTCAAATTTCTTCTTATTCATAGTTAATGAATATCTCAAAGAGATAAGACATCCAGGATCAGTCAGATAAATTCTTAACTAAATGTAGCAATGTATTATTATACATTATAGAGGACAATAATGGTGAATGATATATAAAATTTCACAAGTACGAGTTTTTGTCATGAGTCAATATGATACTGAATATCGAGCAGCAGGTTGCAATGGCAACATCAGGGTTTCCGTTTGCAGCAGCTGATCATTGCTCATAATGTTTTTAACTAGAATTATTTGGCTAATAGCTGATCATTGTGAAGTAGTGATAATGTATAGACGTCATTTGGGTTCAACACTGCTGCTTTGACTGTGTAAAAGTTATGAAAACGACCGCTTACAAAGGGAAATTATCTATAAAGGAAATTATCCTGAAAGAAAACTCAGTGTCGCTGATCCAATATCTATAAAGATTGGAAGCATTTGAAACGGTGAACAAATGCAGTAAAAAATGAGCCCGATTATCATTGTTGTATATTTATCTTTAGTTTTATGGCTCGAGTTTTCACATTACTACCGTATTTGCTCGAGTAAAAAAGCTCAATGTTGCTGGGGCGAAAAGGGAAATTCAAACGGAAGATGTCAGACAGCCTATCGGAATGACTTCATATGTTGACATTCCCGTCAACAATCAGTCAGTGTAGAGTTGTGAGGCGTGTCGTTCATGTTTGTAAGAATTACAGTTCTGAAGTGAGCATGTAAAAGTTGAAGGATGCACGAAATTACTAGGTCATTATTTTTCACTGAAATTTATGACACGAACTTTTTTAAATACCTAATATTTTTTTTCTTATTAATTTTACCGTCCGAAAATCGAGAGGGGAATATTGTGCTAATAATTTAATTTCCGAAGGACGCAGTTACAGTATGAACATAATAAATGGAAAAAAAAGTCATGGATAAACTACACGTAGCCAACTCAATGATACTTTTTTAAAAGAAACCTACATTCCGTTAAAAAGAATATTAATATTGCCATGTTTCGAATTATTATCTATAAATTATGCTGTTTTTAGCTAAGTATTGAAAGATTATTTTAAATAAAACCGGAAATTTTCAATTTGTTACGTGACTCTTTGCGACATTTATTCAAATTGATCAGTTAACTTCAGCTACTGTAATACGTGCTTTCTTGCAACAGACATAAATATGCAGAAAAGCAAACTGGACTATCTTTTTCTGTTATAAGCAAATAAATATCTTGTTTTTATATAGAAACTATACTTGTTATTTCTTCATAAAGCAAACGAAAAAAAAAAAAAAAAAAAAGATAGACAATTTGAGACAAAGAGACATGACAAAGAATGTAATTGTAATTGTAACTTAAGTCATGAAAACTATTGTTTTGAGATTAATAACGTCGTTATTTCACTTTTTTAATAATTTGCCTAATTGATATAATTTGTAATGTATTTATTTGATAATTCTTTTAAACACTTTTTAATTTATTTGATAATTTTTTAAATACTATTTAACTAATTAACACAGTTCAAAAGAGCTACTTCTTGCGCTGTATAGAGCGTTTCACCACTTTTCATGTCAAGTCACGTTTTTTACGTTATGTTGCTACACCACAATATTATTCAGCTGCAGCAGTGATGCTCAGACTTTTTTGCCCCATACACTTCTTTCATCTTGCTACAAGAGCATTCTTCTCTCCTTTCCAAAAACTTTGAAAATTAAGCAAGAAAAATGCAGAAAATATTGATAAATAATAAAATTTGAATAAAAGTTGTTTTCATTTTTATAATCTAAAACTAATACTTGAGCGGTAAATAAAAGTCTGACAGCATTTCCCCCTCTGAAACGATGAAATTCCCCAAGGGGAGAATTCTTCCCTGGTTGAGAACGCCTCACTTTCAGGATACGGGAAGTTATTATTTCCTAGTTGCTTCCAATCTTACGGCAAATCTTGAATTTATCTTTTATAGCAAATTTTCAAATATAAATGTGCCAGTTTTGCGCAAAAGTGTTTTAATTTATTTTTCAAAGCATATAGCATACATTTTGAAAAATTGTGCAGGTTAAAATCAATATGCGTGTGAAGATAATTAGGTTTATCAAAGCTAGGAAACCTGAAAAATCAACGATATTTTTTCCGGGACTCAAACCATCGGATCTTCCAATAACCCGCTCACTTGCAACTCCAGAACATGTAAGAGGGACTGAGATAATTTCTTGGACATGCATTTATCAATCATTTTCACCTTTTTCAATTTTTTAATAATTTGCTTGTTAGCTGTAATTACACTGTATGCAATTGACAATTTTCATAACTCACATCATTATTATAATTCATAAAAATACTCATTTAGATTTATATACTACGCATTCACCTACTTAATTATAATTTTATTGTGCTTAATTATATATTGCTTATTAAGAAAGGGAAATGTAAGTTAAAAATAAATTATCTTTTCTCAAGAGCAAAGATTATTTTGGTAATGAATGTGAAATCATGCTACAGGCAAGGAATGGGAAAAATATCATAGAAAACAACATTTTAGTTTGAAATTCAATTATTTTGAATATCTAATTTTTAACATAAATTATAACTGAATTGATACTATTGAACTACTAGCTTAAATAAGAAATTACGAAAGGTTTTTCCACTTATGAATCCACTTGGGACTGACAGATGTTTTACAAACTTAGAACTTCAATATCTGTGAAAGTATGTTTACATTCCTACTTTCCCTAAAGTGTTATTACTGTGATAAATCAGGAGCAAATTATATCTCTAATCATTTTTCTACTATTTCAAAATAAAACAAGTTTATCTGAAAGACTTTGGAGAAGTTTGCTTTCAACTTCTTCCATAAGAGTTTGTTGCCGATCATGTTAAACATACGTAGCGGCTGATATGAGCACGAACAAAGCACGAAATCTTTCGAAAATTGCTTAGCCCAACGTTATTTTTTCAAAACTCGTCCTGTTGCTGTGTAGACATGCACGAGTTTAGAATAAATAAAATTAAACAAGGTTATTTTCAATTTAATCTTTTTTTCATATTAAATAATTTTAATTCTTTATCCTGGAATTGACTTATTAGAATAATTATCTTGTAATGCTCCAACCTAGAATTTACAGCTGAATGTGTGGAACCTTGAGAACTGGTAAGCTAATAATCGTTTTAGTTCAGAAGGCAGAGACGTAAGGAGGGTTAATTACCCTTTATTGCTCAAAATAAAGTTCACAGTCGGTCCTGTCTCAGAACGTACAGAAAAGCCTCTACTTGGGCTTGAACTCAAGAATGCTAAGAAATAACACTTAACTAAACTAAAAAGCTATAGCCTAAGCTATCAAAATTCTACAGGAGTTGGCCCATTAACTTTATATAAACTGCGAAGCTATCGAGGGCCTGAAATACGGCCGAGCGTAGAAATATCTTAGAGAGAGTATAGCCAAAAGACAAACGCAAGTTGGTCAGAATCTCTGGCTCTCAAACAAAGTCAGTAGAACTTAGATATCACATACTTGCTCTTCCTTCGTTTCAACCGCGATTCTGAAAACACATTCTGGCAGGAAATTTGTAATTTGAAATTAGAAGCGACAGGAAAGTGGCTTTAACTAAAAATCAACTGTTAAAAACTTAGGATAAACCCTACAGTCTGAACGAAGAAATCGAAACCAGCAATGTTAAAAGTTTTACATTTTCCCCATTATTTTACCGGGGTCTTGATTCACATAATATCGTAATAAACAGGCATACAACACTTTTTATAATTATTTATTAATATGAAATAATTGTTAACAGAGAAACTTCGTATTATTATCATTAATTGAATTTTTGTTTCTTTATTCATGTGCATATTTTCGAGAGGCTTTTTGAAACAGCAACAGCAAGAAATTCTTCTTCTTAATAAAATTTTACAAGAAAAAGAAATTCCAATTAACTTCATTAACAATCTACTAAAACGGCTGGAGTTATCTATACCCCATAAAAATTTTTTAATGGATTTTTCACTTGAAAGCTCAAATGAGGGAAAGATAAAGAAGGATGTTTTAGAGGACTTTTATAGTGTAATTTCTATCTATATGTATTACTGTTAATTTGTTCACCATATTTTTATTAAATGAGACCTATTCTATTCTAAGTCGTCATAATTAACCCATCACGTGAAAGTTTTATTCTTTTCTAACACTTGTTTCTTTTTTTCCCATATCTTATTTGCATTACTATAATGCTTTTCAAAATCTAAAAACTGAAATTCCACCTTTTGGACGATTTCAAACTTTCCATCGCCAATGACGCTAAACAAGCAACCATTAGCGTCTACTCTTGCTTTTTGAATTGCTGTCTTTTGTTCCTTTGTTCTAACAGTGATGAGTTCAGAAATCATGGTTCTTTTTTAATTATAATATAGTTTGTAATTATCACACATTAATTTGAATTTTAATATCAATATAGAGTGCCTATTTTTCTTCTACTTTTATGGGTATTAAATTTATTTCATATAAACATTTCTGTTTATATGAAGTAAATATATGCATATTTTTGTTTCATATGAATGGAGAGCTGTTGTATCGAAGAGTCATTCAGAAGTTTCGGATGAACTATTCTAATTAAATAATTTAATATGTTTCATCAGCTGATTTTGAATAGACAGAGACGCAATGGTTATCCTGGGGGGGGGAGAGATTCAATTGAGTCTGATCTACCTCCTCTTGATAACGTTGAATTCCTCTTGCTATTTTTCGTATTTTTATTTATTTAGATTGTTTTCGGAAAATCTTATGGTTTGAAAACAATTAATTGATTTTTTTATTTGGAAATTTTGGAATTTTACTAGTATTTATTTTATATTTTTCATGTCTTTGTGAATAGGTCCTAAATTTCTTACTTTTTTGTCTATAATTATTAATTTTTCACCAGCATATTACGTAAAAATCATATTGGGATATTTTAATGTGTTATATATATATATATATATATAGAGAGAGAGAGAGAGAGAGATAGTAGATGTAAATATAAATATAGGTATAGATATGGATGTAAAATGAAAAATTATAAGTGTTTTAATCCAATACATATCCAGCCTGGAACAAGGGTCTGGAAAATATAATAATAAGTAAAAAAATAAAAGCTGTTTGCAAATGCAATAAACCACCATAACTAAAAAGTGCCTAATACTGAGATCAAAGTAAATAAATGCTTAAAAAGTGCAAAAAATGCGGAAAAAACAGTTAAAAAATTGTGCAGATAAATAGTAGCAAAAGGTAGTGCACAAATACAGAAGTTGCATCCCTTGGCACGTTATTATTATCAGGAAATTGGATCATAAAGAGATTCACTTTATTGCTTCAGGCGCTTACTCCTCTTTTGCATCGAAAATTGAGTAAATATGCACTCTTATACGAAATTATCATGTACTGATATATGTAAGGTATAGAAATACTTGGGTATTAGCCGGTACCTGCCGATACTCCGCAAACAATTTGTTGGCGTCTTTTTACGATGAATTTTATATTTGACTTTAGTAAACGTTATTTTAATGATGATGTTGAAGTTATTTTATTCCCGACGGGCATTGTAAGGCAATCACATTTAAAATCGCGTGAAGCACGTTGCTATCGATATTTTTCACAGCATGCATTTGCCTCCATGTGAATTCTATTAAACAGAAAGGCAGATAATTCAACTTGAACCAACATTCAGTTATTAATCTGAAACAAGGATTTCCAAGGGGATCGACACTGACGCCCTGGAGATCGATGAAATTTTAAAGAAGGTGAATGAGAATTAATAATTTGACTTAAGTCAAGAGCCAAATATGTAGCAGTAATAGGTGGGCGTAATCAAGATCCCAATGATTACAAAAAACGTATGAATACGCTAAAGTTTCGAACTCAAAAATCATCCGAGAGAAATATCCCGAAGTGGTTACTGAAAGAACATTTTTGATGTTTCAGTCTTCATAACTACTGGAAGCAGGCATTAAGTCAAATCATTAATTTACTGTGGAAAACAAGAAAAGGGTTTAATATTTTTGAACGAGGTAATTTAAGAATTTAAGCAATTTTATGCCAAATATTAAAAAAATTACGTTAATACACTCAGAACAGCCATCGCATTTATTAAAATCGAACTTTTGTACTATTAGAGATTTTGCTTCTCAAAATTTGTTTATATTTGAAAAATTAAAAATAATAATAATTCAAAAAATAGCAAAGCAAAAGTCTAATAAACCATTTCTTCAAAATTTTTATTCCCATTCTTAGTCTGGTTGTTACCTTTAGTCTCTCATGTGCTAATATGCGGATTAAGATTATGGTATATGCTGTTTGTTCTATGTTGTATAGAGAAAGATTTAATTGGGGAGAACGATGAAGAAAACAGTTCTTTTAAAAGGGGTTGGCGATAGGAAACTGCTCACAATTCCTGTTCTAAAACTGTGTTGCCAGTTGTTAGCATAACATCGTACATCTCCCGTCCTGCACATTTAGTTTAATTGAAAAAGAACAGAGATAATCGTGAGTCTTGGGCAAAATACCCCATGCCTAGAAATAAATAATAGTTTCTGCTTCATTTCTCGGAAAATTTAGTTAACGAATCATGGAAAATACAATAGAAATTAATACAAGATGAATAATGTTTTTCGTAACTTTTCACACGTAAACGGATGCTACATAGAAGTGTATCTAATTAGTTTAAAACTGAAGTTGAAATATAAAAGAAGCCATTATCATCCTGTATCGACTAAAAAATAAAACAAATGAAAAATCACATTTTAGAAGAATCTGGAACGACTTGTAGAATTGTCCCAACAAAGAAAGAAGATTTATGGAGATAGTGTTGGTACCAACGAACGGTAGCTAATATCTTTATGTTAACAAAAATTATCAATTTATGTGTTATAAGTTATATCATTGAAAAACTCATGATTGGATACGTATATTTACTGCTTTTGTATTGTTCAGTTTGTTTAACAGCTTATAGTTTTTATTTGAAATATAGTTTTATATAATTCAACATAGTTTTTACTTGAAAATGTTAGGATAAATTAGTGTCACCTTTGCATAATGAAACTCGGCATCGTCAGAAACAAACGAGCGCCAAACAAAATATTAGCGAAATAGGATTCTACCTATCTCGCTAATATTTAATATGTTTTGATGCAGAAGTCGTGAAAAGATTTTGTACTTTAGATTCATTCTTTCTCAGCCATGTTACCTTCTTTTTTTTTGGAATATACTCCTGATATAATTGCCTAACAGGTAAGCATGAAGATATTTAAAACTTCAAACTGAGTCTCACGTAAGTTCCTTTTTAAACACTTCAATTTAAATATTTGCGAAAACTATTAATTTGATGTGTTCTATTTGAGCTAAGCAAACTCTCTAACTTGTTAAATAAAGACTTCACAGTTATTCTAACATATTATTTGTTAATAAATCTATGCTAAATAGGGGACAGTGTACTTAAAATTCTTAACGGTGTTAAATGCATATCAGAAAAAATAAGCTAAAAATCATATACAGAATACCTATATCATATAGCAAACTATGGGAACTAATTTATTTGCCAAAACACTTGAGACAGAAATTCACTTTTTTATATCTTGTATAATGGCAATATTTGTAAGTCTCACTGATGATTTGCTGGTAATTTGCTAGAATGATTCTAGATATAATAAGAAAATAAATAAATGCTAAGTAAAAATGAAACTTCATAAATATCTTTAAGGTATTCTTCAACATATTGAATTCAAAGAAATGTTAATGAAAGGCAAGTATAAAAATAGTTCAAGAAATTTCAGTGCATTCGAGTTAAATTCAAGGAAACTATATCTGAATATTCTTATCTTCTTCATTAACATAAACCGAGTCACGAATGTTTTTCACTATAAAGATCGACAAGACGAGGCTTCATACTTCCTTTCCTTCATCTGAAATTTGAGATGAATGATGGTAACACACGCAAAATGGTGATACGTGTGCAGTGTGAAGAGTTTAAATTCCCCCATTTCCTTAGTAATATTTGACTGACTTTTAAGGAGCAGTATCATAAACTGAAAAATTTCTTCAGATACTTTGAAAAATTCTAGTAGCATGCCTTAGAAACAAGAAGCAATTTGGCTTGATTCCTTTTCATAAAAATGGCACTGTGGAACGTCATCTGAAAAATGAGTTTAAAGTTTATCTGATCTGCGTGGTAGAGATATATTTTAGGAAACTTTTCTCAAATGACGTAGACACATTTTTCAAAATAATTTAAGATATGTTTTCTTTATTTACCTAAATATGAGATTGGATAAATTGGCAAAACAAAATTCCATTTCTAGGTACTTTCCTGAATGTCGTAACTAATACGGTGCGGAATATCTTACTTTCTTAAACTAACCTTTATTTCTATATTTTATATACTAAACAATTAGCAGTCTTGGTGAATACTACTTGCTTTTAAAATGTTCCTTATAAATTTTATTTGATTCCCCGGAAATTATTTTTTACACTAAAATTAAGCAAGGAATTAAAAACACTTAACACAAAAAAATAACTTTAATAAAAATGTACCGATCATTTTTTCATTAACATTAAAAAATGCTTAATACAAAGAAGTAACAATAACAGCAATGTGAAAATAATTTTGTTCAATTATTGTCACCTTTCAGATAATTTCTTGGTTCTATAATTTAAAAGAATTTCTGATCTCTTTCTGCTTAGAACTTTTCAAGTAGGATTTGGCGTTCTTTCATGAAATAAAGATTTTATCTGACAAGGAATTTTTCAAAGCTTGAATCAAATAATAGACCAATGTTGCAGTTCCTGCTATATGCAGGGCCATATATCAGGAGGTTCATTTTAGCGCTGCTATGAATTTGAAATTCTGAAAAGGGAATTCTTAATTTAAATTCACTCTTATTGTTAAGTTCTTATAAAACTTTACGTTAAATACACCACTTTGCTCATCGATATTATTTAGAATCAAAGCATCATCCATTTTATTTAGAATTATAAATTTAAAACAAATGAATTCCGCGCTATCCTTTCGAGTTTCTGATTCTGCATGCTGTCGAAATACCAGCAATCATTACTCAATTGAGCAAGAGTAAAAAAATATAGGCACAGTTTAGAGTGTGTATTTCTTATTGCCCTGAATGATTTTATAAATTAATATTAATTAAATAATTAATAATAAATTAATATTAATTATTAATTAATTTATAAATTAATATATTAAAGTTAAATTTGAATGACATATAAAGGAAATAGATATTACTGTGTTTCTTTCAATAAAAAGCAAGTCACAAATTCCAAAAAAAGCCAATTTTCTGCTTCTTCAATCAAAATGTGGCTTCTCCTTGCCATGATGCTAATTAGATAGGTGAACGGGAGTACTTAAACTGCTGAAACGAAAAGGCTAGACAGCATAATTTAATAGACAGCGTGAATGTTTTTGTGAAAGTGTGAATGTTCTAGTAAACGTTTTTGTTGCATCTTTTAGTTTTATAAGTTACTGGCAGTAGATAATGGAAATAATCATTTCGTTCCTTTTGAAGAGCACAAAAGAAACCCTTTTCTTGCGTTTTCACTAAATTCATAATACGATCTACTTTCGGCAAATATCAGATTTCGATGGGATTTGAGCTGTTTCACCTTGCTTGGACTATGGCATTTTGAGCTAAATGTTACATTAAAAATACATTTTTCACTACCAGTTATCTGTCCTTTCGAAAACAGATCATTTCTGTAAATTTCCAAAAGCAAGTCATATAGTTGCTACGTTATGTTAAATAAACTTCTTTAAATGCATGTTGAATCGATATATAGCAAGTTTCCATTAGAAATAAGCTTTTATTACTTCTCATCAATGGTTTTCTAGGACTTTCAGCAAATTCAGTGTTTTCAATGTAGTATAATCCATTTCTGTTACTCTACTAAAATGCTTTGCCTCTTTAAATAAAAAACATCAAAATGAAATTTTTCTTAATAATTATAGTATGTGCTTTGTATTACATTATTTCATATATAACACAAATCATTTTATGTGATTTTGGAGCTACTTACGTCCTTGTGAGAAGTCAAAGAAGTATCGTAATGCCGGAAATTTTTTGATATCGCATTTCAATGAAAATATCCATTTTGACCTTTCCCGAATCCATTCGGCCTATTTTTGTGCCTGACTTGTGTACATACCAAAAGAATAAAGGACTCTTTTATCAAAAATGGATTGTAAAAGGGATTTTTTCGACACATCTGTACGCACGCATATATCTTCCATAACGCAAAAACAATTAGCCATAAAACATTGAAATTTTGTATATGGAACTACTATAGCGACTAGTTATGCTTATCTCTCTTTTATTGGAATCGGTCATACCAAAAAAAAAGCATATAAATGTATTACCCACACCTTTTATCCGGTTTAAAATTCCTTGCGCGGCCTTTTTATTTTAGCAACCATTGGTCGTAGTCGTATATTTCCAATTACAGAAGTGTTTAAAAGAGCGAAAATATTCATGTTCATGTGTGGGCAATGTAAAATACAAAAACTAATTTTGGACAAATAACGAAATCTAACGTCTAATATGGTCACCCGGTTCCTATACTTAGTGAAAATTTTATACTCGTTAAGAAAAAATAAAATTGTAAGAAGCAAATTGAATTGAAAATAATTTTTATAAAGTTTTCGAAAAACATTTTGAATTATAACCTATAAAAGTTTTGCCATAATCTTAAAGTAGATGTATTTCTAAGCATACCTGCAAATAATTATTTATTCAAAATTTCCTAAGATATACGTGGATTTATATTTTGGCGCGTTTTGAAATTTGGTGTATTTATTATAAGCGATAATAACGAAAATGTGCTTTACGCACTTTGTTAAAATTATTTGAAAGTATGAACGGTGACTTTTTTCCCGCTCGTGGACAAGGAATAAAAGGAAAGGAAAATGGGTTGCTAGAAATTAAGAAGTTCGCCAAATAACTTATTCTTGGCTCAAACTGAAACAAAATACGCCAAGATAAATTTTTAAATTTCTCACCAAAAATTACAAAATTTAATATTTAGGCATTATTTGAGTAGTAAAATCGAAATAAAAAAAAAAAAAAACACCACTGGTGTGTTATTTTAGAAAAGGTATTACTGACATAGGTATTTTAAAATACCTATGTCAGAACAATGTTATGTATAAATCTAACATGTATCCTAAGTCGCGCTTTAGAGACATGAAAAATGAAATTTGAATTTCGTCAATCGGCCCAGTAGAACGAGAGATATAGAACTGTTCTTCCTTTTTTCCCCACCCGCAGTGTACGTTCAAGGTGCATAAGTAGTCAAAGAAAATGAAACAATTTTTACTTTAAAATGATGCAGGCCTCTCAGATACTGAATTTAAAATGTATTCAAAAACAGCTACGAATAGTTGTAATTACAGGAATTTAATTTAATGGTTGTATCTAAAAAGAATTCATAGCATCAAATGTGTAAATAAAATATTCCAGACATTTTCCATGATTGTTAATATATAAATTAATTAATTCCATGTTTTTATAAAACTAGTTATGTAAACTTTTAATACTGCATATATTAATAATGAATCTTGAGGTCCCGCGTTATCGATATGGAATAAATTTGTATTGTTTGTACATCTTTGAGACTGGCGTAAGTTCCAATAATCAGCCTTTTGTTATATTTATTAAGAATAAAATTTGATGTTCTTATTTAAACAGCAACGCCTTCCATCTTTCGAACAGTCAAGTTGCTTTTTTTTTACAGAAGACCCAGAGCCAGCACTAATTAATATTGAATAATGTCTAATCAGAGCTGAGAAAAGGAATTGTAGCTTTGATTACCTGACTATTACTTACTCGAAATAATGCGGATTACTTACTTTGATTGCATCGAAATTACTCATTTTTCTATGAAATGCCTTTTGAGGTGGAAGAAGAAATAATTCCTTGTTAAGTTGTACGGTTTATTTTAATTAACGCCCTTTTGTTTCTGCTAAAATCTGTCCTGTACGCTTGCTGTTATATATGCTCTACCAGGATATGTAAAGGAAATGAGTTTAAAATTTGGGTCAGGAATATAAGTTTAAGAGATTGTGTTGGTACATTTAATCTCTCTCAAACATGGCAAAACATTCATTTTTGACAAACGTTTCAAATATGTAACAATATACATATAACGCAACTTTCGCAAGCTTTGTCATTTATAAACGCTTTTATAAAATAAACACATGGGATGAGACCTACAAAAAAACACCATAGAGCACTTCATTAATCTGATGCTTTTTTATTAGTCTTACTTTATATTAGTATAATGAAAGAAAAATTCAGATAACACGAATGAATACTTGGTTGAGCAAAATATTTTGTTTATAGATAATACTAAAGAAATTCATTTGACAGATTCTGGAAAAAAAACTTTATTATTATTAATATTTTTCCGTTGTAATAGGACAATTGTTTTCGGTTGTCATCTAAGATTACTCAAATATATGTTAGACAGATTCAATGAAATTGAGTATTCTATATGCTTTGAACCGTGTTTAAAAACGGTACTGAAAACCCTGTCTCTCGAAACTCATTGCAAAGCAGAAAGTCAGTAGGAATGTTATGTCTTACTCTCAATACTGGTCTAACTTCGCAGACTGCTGAATCAAACTTCGCCTTTCAGTACCAGGATGCAAAGTGTATATAACAAAGCAAATAACTCTGATTATTGAAACTCAGAGGAATGCCAGATGTTTTTCCACTCAGTTCTATATCTGCGGCTTGTAAATTATGTCGCCCAAAGCCTGCCTATATTTTAAAAAAATTGCCATTTCTAAATACTGACGCCCGGTGCTTTTTCACAGGTTGCACCATCTCTAGTGCTGGCAGGTGATTTTCTCTCTCTGCATCCCCACGAGGACAACATACCCGCTGTTATGTTTAAGCGTTTATTACGTGTCCTCTGGAGGAGAAAATTACTATCTATGCTTCACAGCCGAGATTCGGGAGGGGGCAGGACAAACAAGATAATTTACACCAATGCTGCTAAGTTATATGGGCATGCAAGGCCATTGAAAGAAATACAATGGAATACTGTGTTGCTAAAAGTGAACAATATATCATAAGATTAAAAGATGCACTAAATAAATTATAGGATTATTTACATCAGTTTCATAGAATCGCATACTCTGTCAGATATTATAGGAATTTTTTACAGAAAAGTGCAAGTATCAAAGTAGCAATTCACAGAGATATTTACATACTATTTCTAAATAATAGTTTAGGCAACGGGAAGAAAATATACGTGTTACAGGATTAAACGTTGTGTGAGACTGAGCAATGCATTTTGCAATACTCAGTTATGAGTTAGGAGTAATGTGCTATTCGAAAGGCCTAACTATTATCAGCATTAATCTTAATATATGCAGTTACTTTGAGAAATTTCTTCAAACTTTTTTTTATTTTCCAATAGCTGGCATATGACTTACACTTGAAGTTACAAAACTAAAACAATTCTCAGAGTTACAGAATTAGATTTAACTTTCATGGCTGTCCAAAAATACTGTTTAAATCATTTGTAAGATTTATTTAAACTCTGACTTTTACGGCTATTTATTTTATTTTGGTCAAAGTAATCTATCAGTTCGTAGCAACTGCACTAAAGACAGAGAATTACAGAACACTTTCATCCTTGTGGGATGATGTTGCTAATATTCTCTCCTAAATTTAGATTCTCGTTTCTATATAAAACTATCTAAAACTTATTTCATTTACATTTCCTGGTACATTATCTGAAAGTGCAGAAGAACGGAAAAGATGTTAACATAAAAAACAACGTTTTAATTAAAATAAACTTTACAGCGTCTGTGATAAATCATGCAAAACATTCCTAATGGCTGAATTCTGAAATACATGTACGTACTAATTGTGATCATTATTTCTGAATCAGTAAACTAATCTACTATAAACTGAGCAAAATGTTTTGCATCTTGAGTTGTAAGTAAATATTTTTTATTTTAAATTTTGAGTAGATTTTCTTGCTTACGTGGAACGTACATTAAGATCGAAGCAAACCGAAGAAGGGTTTTCTGTAATCTTGCTGATCCATATTGTTACCAATATAAGTTACCAAAGTTATGTTGTGAGATTCAGTAAACTTATTAACAGAGCTGCCAAAATCGTGACTACGAGTGAAAGCTCGGTTAGAGAACGGAAATGGCTTTTCAGGACTTGTATGTCTTTTGACTTGCTTTGTAAATATAACGTATCCTGAATAGGAACAGAGAGCTTACTAAAGCTATGTTGAAGTATGTGTGGAATAGACGACACAAGCAGGAAGGGTATACTAACCCTTTATTCTCTATTACTTTACAGGTGCTCCCGTACTTCAGGATACAGAGACGAACCACTTGTGGTCTGAACGTAAAAAAAAAAAACTACTAACTAAAAGCTAACTTTGAATTAGTGTACAAATGCCTAACACTAAGACTGGCCTTTTTAAAAGGTTACGTAGGTAGTACGCGATTTGCTGAAACTACAATACGTTTTTAAATATCAAAAGAACTAAACCTCTGGTTTTAAAGGCAAGCAGCAACTGATTGAAAACTCGTAAAACTCTAGTGGCAAGGCGGCTCACATCTTCTCTCTCACTCTTGGCAAAAATCCACAACTTAAATACTTAGGCGTTAGCCTAAGTAGAAGTACAATTTGCATAAACAAGTTAAGCAAGTAGAATTTGCATAAACAAGTTAACGCATTTAACTGTGGCCGGAAGTGAAAAATAAGAAAGTATAGTAAAGTTTTAAAATAAAATTAAATGTTAGTAAAACTTAAGATCCTTACAGGCTTATTTGGAGACTCCTCAGATGATAACATTTTGCATATCAGAAGAGGTTGTCGTTCTCATTATTGATGCAAGTAAATAAAGAAGATTATATATTGGAATACGATTATAAGTTGGAGTAAAATACAATGTGATACAGAGAGTAAACAATACTGATATATAGAAAATATTTCCGTTTCAGAAAATGAAGCTCAGATTCCTTTATGAGTCTATGGACCGCTCTGATAATATATATTGATGTCCCCAGTGATGATGAAAATTAACATTTATTAATATATAAAGTTAATATTATCCAGTATTTAATTTTTTTACGCTTTTGTTACGCAATTAAACAGAGAGACGTAAGGTGCGCTTTATCTGAAATATCGTATAATACTTATACATATCTCAAACACGTATTTGTTCTTTGTTTCAAATATTTTAAAATCCTAAGCAAGTATCTACATGGCATTTTCGATCTCCGCGTATATTTTTGTACATAATGCATCAGTAATAATAACAAATAAAATTATATATCAAAGTAGAAAAATTTTGTTGTGCGTGAATCGCAGTAGAGTTTCTCTATTACTTCCACAGCGATATTTCTACCGGTTAATATAAGTTTCCTTTTTAACTAAATAGTATAGTGGGTCACATTTCTTTTTGTTCACTTATATTTTTAGAAGTTATTTGCATAGATCTTGTACTAAATACTGAAGAATAGATATCAAACGTTTTTCAAATATACTTTTTCTTTTCTAGTTTAATCCTTGCTTATTTCAAAATAAATGTCATCCAAATATTCCTTGTAATAAAGTAATTTATACAAAAAGGCTTGATCAGTAATTCGCATAAAATTTAAACATTCGAAACGTTTTTCAAGACATTTTGGTGGTGGATGTTTCTTGTCATATTTTTTTTTTGCTTTAAATGATTTTATCTTATTAAAGCAAGAATGCGAATTTTTTGTTATTATTATTATTTCAGTATGCTTTCATATGAAAGTCTTTCAGAAATTAAAATATTTTAATTGTATGATTAAAACCTGAAAAATGAGGGATGGTTCAGTGGAGTACTTAGTAAGAGAAACTAGCTTATATTCACGTTTAAGGGGTGAAAATCGAAGAGTTATGCTTGCATCTAACCCGTATCAAAAGGATTCGAATTACCAGTGTTCAGCGGTTATGGCCACATGGTTACTGATAGATAAATATTTCAGTTGAGCTGTGCAGTAAAATTGCTTTGCAGGTTTCGTGGAAAATATGCGTTACTATAATTAAATAACTGAAATTTTTTACAGAAGAACATTTTGAAAGATGAATTAAAAATCAGTCCTACACTCTTTCAGAAATCTTTCCTTATAGTTCAGCGCACTTAAAGATTTCTGATGAATTTCAGAAATTCTTTTTTCTTCTTTCTCTTAAGGAAAGATATTCTTCATTGCACACATGCTTGTCCCAATGCAGGGGCGAAAGTCATCCGAAGCTATGAGGTCCAAAACCGAAGTCTTTTTTTTTTAATGCTTTTAAGGAGATCAATTTTATGTCCTTTTATAGTATATTTTTACTTTGCGAAACCAAAGTTGCACTGTGCGAGATCTGAACTATAAAGCCAATGCAGAAGTGTAGAAATTTATTTTGCCAACCATTCTGTTATCTACAGGATTGAATGAACTGGCTTGTTATAGTATATCAGCCTCTCGTCACCAAATCTGGTCAAATATTTCGCACAGCTTGGTGCCGTAAGTACTCTAAAACTTTACCATGTAAGTTCATTCAGTGTTCTATTTCGACGATCCAAAATCTTAATGTACAAGACCACGAATATAAAAAAAATTTTAAATCATCTTTAAAACGATGAGACCATTCATACAAACGGTGCCTGTGACTTAAATACTCACCGTATACACTAAGACGCTTTTTAAAAATTCCAGCTGGTTTTGTTGTCCGATTTAGCGAAAAATGTAAATAATTAAAAAAGTAAAAGAAATATATGGATAATAATTCACACACATTAAGCAGTAAAATACAAAGTTTCGAAAAAGTCTCTAAATAATATTAACAGCTTGTTGTTTGGAAATGGAGCAACTAATACCTTTGTTACTGGTCCCCCTTTTACAAGCAGTGTTCAAAGGTTTCGTGACAATGACGCAAATTGCATAGCATCGACGTATGCATCATTGGTTGCGTGAGAAATATCAAGTCGATGTTCAAGTGTTGTCTGTATGCGGTGCAACATACACTGGTGTGCAAAAATTAAGGACGAAGTCGAAAAATTAGCATATCAGCTGAACGAAGAGGCAGAGCGGACAGAAAGACAAATCAGGAGATTAAGTAAGGTGATGTACGGTAGCACATGCGCAGATATGCAGGTAGACGTAATGGGGGAGTGTCTGAGTAGTATAAAGCATGTTGTCGGTGTAAGATCAGTATTTCTGGCAAAGAGATTGCACGCCGTATAGCAGTTAAAATCACACCGAATTACTGCCTCAGCGAGAAATGGCGAATAATCAATCTGTTAGTCGACATCTGGATGCTTTTACCCGAGGTCGAATCATTGGGAAGTTGGAGGAAGGCCGCAGTGTGACAAGTGTGGCTGCAGAATTCGGAATTGCTCACAGCATCGTTTCACGACTTTGGAGACAATTTCAAACTACAGGAACAGCTATCCGGGGGTTTAGTAGTGGTCGTCCACGAGGAACCACACCCGCAGATGACCGGTATATTGCCTTACAGGCCAGAAGAAACAGGCGGCAGACAGCGGGAGAAATCGCTAGACACACAACACAGGCGACTGGACGACCGATATCGCGTTTTACCGTGGCCAGAAGACTGCACGGTGGTGGTCTGTTAGCACGACGCCCTGTACGGTGTGTACCTCCAACGCCTGCCCTTCGGAGAAGGCGTTCTCTGTGGTGCCGGGAACACCGGAATTGGAGAGACAAAGAATGGGGACGAGTACTCTTTACAGATGAGAGCAGATTCAGTCTGAGTAGCGATTCTCATCGCATACTCATCTGGAGAGAGCGGGGAAGCCGCAATCATCCCTCGAACATCATTGAAAGGGACAGGTATGGAGGTGGCGGTGTTATCGTTTGGGGAGGCATCATGCTTGGTAGTCGTACAGACCTTCACATCTTCGACGCAGGTTAAGTCAACGGGAGCCGTTATTGTAACGAGATTCTTCTTCCATATGTGCGTCTTTTTAGAGGCGCTATGGGTCCGCAGTTCCTTTTCATGGACTACAATGCACCATGTCATCGCACAGTAGCTGCCGAACAGCTCTTAGAGAGTGAGGATATTGAACGTATGGATTGGCCGGCACGATCTCCGGATCTCAATCCCATCGAGCATGTATGGGATTTTCTAGGCAGACGCCTGGCAGCTCGTGCCTTACCACCAGTAACGATTCCGGAGCTTCCATTGGCGCTGCAAGACGAATGGGCAGCAATGCCTGAACAACTCATTGACACCCTCATTCTCAGCATGGGCAGACGCTGTAAAACCTGCCTAGCAGTCAGGGGAGATCATATCCCCTATTAAAGGCCGGATGTTTCTTGCTGGACACCCATCACAGGGATGTTTCGGCCTTCAGTCACATTGCGCTCCATGCTACTTTTTCAATAAAGCTTCTTTTTATCCCTCTGATTTCTCTTTTAGTAAGTGTTGCTTACATTGCTCATGTCCTTACGTATTGGGGATCTTACGGTATTAAATGTGTTGATTTGGAAAGCTTTTGTACAAAGTTATATTGAAAAAACCGTCTCGTCCTTAATTTTTGCACACCAGTGTAGTCTGATCAATGGTTGCAACAACATTGCTGATTCCGGTCTTCAGATCTACAATGCTTAACTCCTTCGAACGCTAAATGTTGTCTGTAATATAGTCCTACAGTAGGAAACACAGAGAAATTATATCAGGTGAAAGCGATGACCATGAAATGGAAATGGGTCCATTCCTCTCGATCCATCTGCTGGGTAATGTTCTGTCAAGCATACAGCGAACACACATTGCGCAGTGTGATGGCGTACCATCCTGCTGGAAAATGACCTATGGTTGACACTCCTCCAACTGTAAGCAAATGTAATTAATCAATGCATTGAACTAAACTTTACTATTGTTTGCTCATGGAAGAAAATTAATTTTAAAATCTTGTCATGCATCATTCCACACCAAATACTCACTTTCGGACTATTCCGCTTCAGTTTCCTTGTGATATGAGGATTTTTGGATCCAAAAATGCTCACATTATATGTACATTAAACCAAAACAAATTATTAGAGGGTAACTTTAATATACATGTAATAACACCACAAAAATTTACAGCACTCCTCTCACAGGGTGCCCCTAATAATAGGGTAAAGTTGTTCAGGGACTTTCTGGACATCCTGTATAATTTGAAACATATATATATGAAGAAAAAATGTAGGAGTAAAGAAATATCACAGTATCACAAACAAAAAAAGTTTCACCTGATGCTCTATTCTGAAATAATTACAGATAGTTCTACGCTCAGAATATCTGATTTTACTTTGTGATATTATTTGTGACATTTGTGGTTATTAATATTTCTGGTCTTCTGGTAGTGTTATCTCAAAAGATATCGTGTACTTTTCAAAAGGCAACCAAACTCTATTAAACTGTTTTATAGTTGTGAGAGAATTTTTCTGAGAGATTTCCTCGCACTCACATTTGGATGTTCCATTCTCACTATTTTTTACGCTGTAGTAATATGCCAACCCTTCTTAGGAAATCGGGAAATAAGAGAGATAAAATATGAAAATAATTTCTTTCCATAGTTATGGGAGGGAGCAGGGAAATAACAATAAGATCTGCAACAGAACGTGAAAGACACGTATACTTCCTTACCTAAGTAAATGAATTAGCTCACATTCGTTTGTCTCCTTGATTGCCAGATGATAACTGATTTTATGGTTTCGAAAGAAATGGTAAAAATATAGATACAGACAGAAAATTTTAAAAAAACTTTAGACGGAAGCGAAAACTATTTTTCATCTGAAGAACGAATAATTTTATTCAAACTTAGATTTTTAATGTAACATGGCAGCCGGAGTCAACTCCTCAAAATTCACATAAAAATCAATATTCACATGAATAATATGAGATAGAAATTGGTCGGGACAAAAAAAAATGAAGTTAAAATAAACTAATCTAATAAGCAGAATGATTTAGTATACAGATGACTTGATAACGAGGTTTGATTGTTGTCGCATAAGTTAGAAATTTATATTTGGGTATCCACATAGCTGTAAATTATTAAGTTTTTCTTTTGAAAGGGGGAATAATTAACTTTAAGAAATCTAGGCTAGTACTTTAAATAATCCTTTAATAAGATCTAAACAGACTTTTAATTCCCCCCCCCACTTTTTTTCAGATCAAATTACTTTGGAGTTTGTAAACATTGTTTTTAAATTCAATCATTAAATTGAAATAATTTTAAAATAATTGAGTTTCGTAATCTGCACTACATTATGCGCTGACTTTGCCTATTTTCTAACTTCTGGTTCGGAATCAGAATTTAAATAATGCGAAACAGTCTCTTTAAATTTTACTTGGTATTATTTCCGTTTACAATTCAGCCACTTGTCAAGTATGGCAAACAGCTTGCTTTCAACAGATTTTTGCATACATACAAATAAGTAAAATCACATGAAATATTCACATTTCCAAGCGAAAGCTGAGTGATTTTTCAAGCCCAGTGCACTCACAGTTCATAAAAGTTGTATGTTTGCTGAATTTGGCGACGTTCATTGGCAGCGATTTTAGTAATACTTTATCTTTGGCGCGCTTTTGAGCATGGCAAACCTATTTTATCACCCACAAGTGATAAGTCGCAGAAGTGTTGGATCAAAGAATTCG